>NC_091282.1:775841976-777081976 GCF_032444005.1 Ranitomeya imitator
AAAAGTTATAGTCCTGAGAATAAAGCGATGCAAAAATAATTATTTTTTCTATAAAATAGTTTTTATCGTATGAAAGCGCCAAAACATAAAAAAATGATATAAATGAGGTGTCGCTGTAATCGTACTGACCCGAAGAATAAAACTGCTTCATCAATTTTACCAAACGCGGAACGGTATAAACGCCTCCCCCAAAAGAAATTCATGAATAGCTGGTTTTTGGTCATTCTGCCTCACAAAAATCGGAATAAAAAGCGATCAAAAAATGTCACGTGCCCGAAAATGTTACCAATAAAAACATCAACTCGTCCCGCAAAAACCAAGACCTCACATGACTCTGTGGACCAGAATATAGAAAAATTATAGCTCTGAAAATGTGGTAACGCAAAAAATATTTTTTGCAATAAAAAGCGTCTTTCAGTGTGTGACGGCTGCCAATCATAAAAATCCGCTAAAAAACCCGCTATAAAAGTAAATCAAACCCCCCTTCATCACCCCCTTAGTTAGGGAAAAATTAAAAAAATGTATTTATTTCCATTTTCCCATTAGGGCTAGGGTTAGAGTTAGGGCTAGGGTTAGGGCTAGGGTTAGGGCTAGGGTTAGGGCTAGGGCTAGGGTTAGGGCTAGGGTTAGGGCTAGGGTTAGGGCTAGGGTTAGGGCTAGGGTTAGGGTTAGGGCTAGGGTTAGGGTTAGGGCTAGGGTTAGGGCTAGGGTTAGGATTAGGGTTAGGGCTAGGGTTAGGGCTAGGGCTACAGTTTGGGTTGGGGCTAAAGTTACAGTTAGGGTTTAGATTACATTTACGGTTGGGAATAGGGTTGGGATTAGGGTTAGGGGTGTGTGAGGGTTAGAGGTGTGGTTAGGGTTACTGTTGGGATTAGGGTTAGGGATGTGTTTGGATTAGGGTTTCAGTTATAATTGGGGGGTTTCCACTGTTTAGGCACATCAGGGGCTCTCCAAACGCGACATGGCGTCCGATCTCAATTCCAGCCAATTCTGCGTTGAAAAAGTAAAACAGTGCTTCTTCCCTTCCGAGCTCTCCCGTGTGCCCAAACAGGGGTTTACCCCAACATATGGGGTATCAGCGTACTCAGGACAAATAGGACAACAACTTTTGGGGTCCAATTTCTCCTGCTACCCTTGGGAAAATACAAAACTCGGGGCTAAAACATATTTTTTGTGGGAAAAAAAAAGATATTTTATTTTCACGGCTCTGCGTTATAAACTGTAGTGAAACACTTGGGGGTTCAAAGTTCTCACAACACATCTAGATTAGTTCCCTGGGGGGTCTAGTTTCCAATATGGGGTCACTTGTGGGGGGTTTCTACTGTTTAGGTACATTAGGGGTTCTGCAAACGCAATGTGACGTCTGCAGACCATTCCATCTAAGTCTGCATTCGAAATGGCGCTCCTTCCCTTCCGAGCTCTGCCATGCGCTCAAACGTTGGTTTCCCCCAACATACGGGGTATCAGCGTACTCAGGACAAATTGGACAACAACTTTTGGGGTCGAATTTCTCCTCTTACCCTCGGGAAAATACAAAACTGGGGGCTAAAAAATAATTTTGGGGGGAAAGATTTTTTTTTTTAATTTTCACGGCTCTGCGTTACAAACTGTAGTGAAACACTTGGGGGTTCAAAGCTATCACAACACATCTAGATGAGTTCCTTAGGGGGTCTAGTTTCCAAAATGGTGTCACTTGTGGGAGGTTTCTACTGTTTAGGTACATTAGGGGCTCTGCAAATGCAATGTGACACCTGCAGACCATTCCATCTAAGTCCTCATTCCAAATGGAGCTCCTTCCCTTCCGAGCCCTCCCATGCGCCCAAACAGTGGTTCCCCCCCACATATGGGGTATCAGCGCACTCAGGACAAATTGGACAACAAATTGTGGGGTCGAATTTCTCCTTTTACCCTCGGGAAAATACAAAACTGGGGGCTAAAAAATAATTTTTGTGGGAAAAAATTTTTGTTTTATTTTTACGGCTCTCCATTATAAACTTCTGTGAAGCCCTTGGTGGGTCAAAGCGCTCAGCACACATCTAGATAAGTTCCTAAGGGGGTCTACTTTCCAAAATGGTGTCACTTGTGGGGGGTTTCTACTGTTTAGGTACATTAGGGGCTCTGCAAACGTAATGTGACGCCTGCAGACCATTCCATCTAAGTCTGCATTCAAATGGCACTCCTTCCCTTCTGAGCCCTCCCATGTGCCCAAACAGTGGTTCCCCCCACATATGGTGTATCATCGCACTCAGGACAAATTGGGCAACAAATTTTGGGGTCCAATTTCTCCTGTTACCCTCAGGAAAATACAAAACTGGGGGCTAAAAAAATAATTTTTGTGGGAAAAAAATTTTGTTTTATTTTTACGGCTCTGCATTATAAACTTCTGTGAAGCACTTGGTGGGTCAAAGTGCTCACCACACCTCTAGATAAGTTCCTTAGGGGGTCTACTTTCCAAAATGGTGTCATTTGTGGGGGGTTTCAATGTTTAGGCACGTCAGTGGCTCTTCAAACGCAACATGGCGTCCCATCTCAATTCCTGTCAATTTTGCTTTGAAAAGTCAAACGGCGCTCCTTCCCTTCCGAGCTCTCCCATCCACCCAAACAGTGGTTTACCCCCACATATGGGGTATCCGCGTACTCAGGACAAATTGTACAACAACTTTTGGGGTCCAATTTCTTCTCTTACCCTTGGGAAAATAAAAAATTGGGGGCAAAAAGATCATTTTTGTGAAAAAATATGATTTTTTATTTTTACGGTTCTACATTATAAACTTCTGTGAAGCACTTGGTGGGTCAAAGTGCTCACCACACCTCTAGATAAGTTCCTTAGGGGGTCTACTTTCCAAAATGGTGTCACTTGTGGGGGGTTTCAATGTTTAGGCACATCAGTGGCTCTTCAAACGCAACATGACGTCCCATCTCAATTCCTGTCAATTTTGCATTGAAAAGTCAAACGGCGCTCCTTCCCTTCCGAGCTCTCCCATCCGCCCAAACAGTGGTTTACCCCCACATATGGGCTATCAGCGTACTCAGGACAAATTGTACAACAACTTTTGGGGTCCAATTTCTTCTCTTACCCTTGGTAAAATAAAAAATTGGGGGCGAAAAGATAATTTTTGTGAAAAAATATGATTTTTTATTTTTACGGTTCTACATTATAAACTTCTGTGAAGCACTTGTTGGTTCAAAGTGCTCACCACACCTCTAGATAAGTTCCTTAGGGGGTCTACTTTCCAAAATGGTGTCACTTGTGGGGGGTTTCAATGTTTAGCCACATCAGGGGCTCTCCAAACGAAACATGGCGTCCCATCTCAATTCCAGTCAATTTTGCATTGAAAAGTCAAATGGCACTCCTTCGCTTCCGAGCTCTGCCATGCGCCCAAACAGTGGTTTACCCCCACATGTGGGGTATTGGCATACTCAGGACAAATTGTACAACAATGTTTGGGGTCCATTTTCTCCTGTTACCCTTGGTAAAATAAAACAAATTGGAGCTGAATTACATTTTTTGTGAAAAAAAGTTAAATGTTCATTTTTATTTAAACATTCAAAAAATTCCTGTGAAGCACCAGAAGGGTTAATAAACTTCTTGAATATGGTTTTGAGCACCTTGAGGGGTGTAGTTTTTAGAATGGTGTCACACTTGGGTATTTTCTATCATATAGACCCCTCAAAATGACTTCAAATGAGATGTGGTCCCTAAAATAAAATGGTGTTGTAGAAATGAGAAATTGCTGGTCAACTTTTAACCCTTATAACTCCCTTACAAAAAAAAATTTTGGTTCCAAAATTGTGCTGATGTAAAGTAGACATGTGGGAAATGTTACTTATTAAGTATTTTGTGTGACATATCTCTGTGATTTAATTGCATAAAAATTCAAAGTTGGAAAATTGCGAAATTTTCATAATTTTCGCCAAATTTCCGTTTTTTTCACAAATAAACGCAGGTACTATCAAATAATTTTTATCATTGTCATGAAGTACAATATGTCACGAGAAAACAATGTCAGAATCACCAGGATCCATTGAAGCGTTCCAGAGTTATAACCTCATAAAGGGACAGTGGTCAGAATTGTAAAAATTGGCCCGGTCATTAACGTGCAAACCACCCTTGGGGGTAAAGGGGTTAATATGGAGAAAAGTATGTGCCCCCCACATCCACCTCCGGGGGCTTCTCTGTCCTCATCTACATCCACAGACATTAATATGGAGAAATGTATGTGCCCCCCACATCCACCTACTGGGGCTTCTCTGTCCTCATCTACATCCACAGACATTAATATGGAGAAATGTATGTGCCCCCCACATCCACCTACTGGGGCTTCTCTGCCCTCATCTACATCCACAGACATTAATATGGAGAAATGTATGTGCCCCCAACATCCACCTCCGGGGACTTCTCTGTCCTCATCTACATCTATAGACATTAATATAGAGAAAAGTATGTGCCCCCCACATCCACATACTGGGGCTTCTCTGTCCTCATCTACATCCATAGACATTAATATAGAGAAAAGTATGTGCCCCCCACATCCACCTCCAGGGGCTTCTCTGTCCTCATCTACATCCATTGACATTAATATGGAGAAAAGTATGTGCCCCCCACATCCACCTCCAGGGGCTTCTCTGTCCTCATCTACATCCATAGACATTAATATGGAGAAAAGTATGTGCCCCCCACATCCACCTCCGGGGGCTTCTCTGTCCTCATCTACATCCATAGACATTAATATGGAGAAAAGTATGTGCCCCCCGCATCCACCTCCAGGGGCTTCTCTGTTCTCATCTATATCCATAGACATTAATATGGAGAAAAGTGTGTGCCCCCCACATCCACCTCCAGGGGCTTCTCTGTTCTCATCTATATCCATAGACATTAATATGGAGAAAAGTATGTGCCCCCCTCATCCACCTCCGGGGGCTTCTCTGTCCTCCATCTACATCCATAGACATTAATATGGAGAAAAGTATGTGCCCCCCACATCCACCTCCGGGGGCTTCTCTGTCCTCATCTACATCCATAGACATTAATATGGAGAAAAGTATGTGCCCCCCTCATCCTCCTCCGGGGGCTTCTCTGTCCTCCATCTACATCCATAGACATTAATATGGAGAAAAGTATGTGCCCCCCACATCCACCTCCGGGGGCTTCTCTGTCCTCATCTACATCCATAGACATTAATATGGAGAAAAGTATGTGCCCCCCACATCCATCTCCGGGGGCTTCTCTGTCCTCATCTACATCCATAGACATTAATATGGAGAAAAGTATGTGCCCCCCACATCCACCTCCGGGGGCTTCTCTGTCCTCATCTACATCCATAGACATTAATATGGAGAAAAGTATGTGCCCCCCACATCCACCTCCGGGGGCTTCTCTGTCCTCATCTACATCCATAGACAGTAATATGGAGAAAGTATGTGCCCCCCCACATCCACCTCCAGGGGCTTCTCTGTCCTCATCTACATTCATAGACATTAATATGGAGAAAAGTAGGTGCCCCCAACATCCACCTCCGGGGGCTTCTCTGTCCTCATCTACATCCATAGACATTAATATGGAGAAAAGTATGTGCCCCCCACATTCACCTCCGGGGGCTTCTCTGTCCTCATCTACATGCATAGAAATTAATATGGAGAAAAGCATGTGCCCCCCTCATCCACCTACGGGGGCTTCTCTGTCCTCATCTACATCTATAGACATTAATATGGAGAAAAGTATGTGCCCCCCACATCCACCTCCGGGGGCTTCTCTGTCCTCATCTACATGCATAGAAATTAATATGGAGAAAAGCATGTGCCCCCCTCATCCACCTACGGGGGCTTCTCTGTCCTCATCTACATCTATAGACATTAATATGGAGAAAAGTATGTGCCCCCCACATCCACCTCCGGGGGCGTCTCTGTCCTCATCTACATGCATAGAAATTAATATGGAGAAAAGTATGTGCCCCCTACATCCACCTACGGGGGCTTCTCTGTCCTCATCTACATCTATAGACATTAATATGGAGAAAAGTATGTGCCCCCCACATCCACCTCCGGGGGCTTCTCTGTCCTCATCTACATGCATAGAAATTAATATGGAGAAAAGTATGTGCCCCCCACATCCACCTACAGGGGCTTCTCTGTCCTCCATCTACATCCAGAGACATTAATATGGAGAAAAGTATGTGCCCCCCTCATCCACCTCCGGGGGCTTCTCTGTCCTCATCTACATCCATACACATTAATATAGAGAAAAGTATGTGCCCCCCTCATCCACCTCCGGGGGCTTCTCTGTCCTCCATCTACATCCAGAGACATTAATATGGAGAAATGTATGTGCCCCCCACATCCACCTACGGGGGCTTCTCTGTCCTCATCTACATCCATAGACATTAATATAGAGAAAAGTATGTGCCCCCTACATCCACCTCCGGCGGCTTCTCTGTTCTCATCTACATCCAGAGAAATTATTATGGAGAAAAGTATGTGCCCCCCACATCCACCTCCGGGGGCTTCTCTGTCCTTATCTATATCCATAGACATTAATATGGAGAAAAGTATGTGCCCCCCACATCCACCTACGGGGGCTTCTCTGTCCTCCATCTACATCCAGAGACATTAATATAGAGAAAAGTATGTGCCCCTCACATCCACCTCCGGGGGCTTCTCTGTCCTTATCTATATCCATAGACATTAATATGGAGAAAAGTATGTGCCCCCCACATCCACCTACGGGGGCTTCTCTGTCCTCCATCTACATCCAGAGACATTAATATAGAGAAAAGTATGTGCCCCCCACATCCACCTCCGGGGGCTTCTCTGTCCTCATCTACATCCATAGACATTAATATGGAGAAAAGTATGTGCCCCCCACATCCACCTCCGGGGGCTTCTCTGTCCTCCATCTACATCCAGAGACATTAATATAGAGAAAAGTATGTGCCCCCCACATTCACCTCCGGGGGCTTCTCTGTCCTCATCTACATCCATAGACATTAATATGGAGAAAAGTATGTGCCCCCCTCATCCACCTCCGGGGGCTTCTCTGTCCTCATCTACATCCATAGACATTAATATAGAGAAAAGTATGTGCCCCCCACATCCACCTCCAGGGGCTTCTCTGTCCTCATCTACATCCATAGACATTAATATGGAGAAAAGTATGTGCCCCCCACATCCACCTCCGGGGGCTTCTCTGTCCTCATCTACATCTATAGACATTAATATGGAGAAAAGTATGTGCCCCCCACATCCACCTCCTGGGGCTTCTCTGTCCTCATCTACATGCATAGAAATTAATATGGAGAAAAGTATGTGCCCCCCACATCCACCTCCAGGGGCTTCTCTGTCCTCATCTACATCCATAGACATTAATATGGAGAAAAGTATGTGCCCCCCACATCCACCTCCGGGGGCTTCTCTGTCCTCATCTACATCCATAGACATTAATATGGAGAAAAGTATGTGCCCCCCACATCCACCTCCGGGGGCTTCTCTGTCCTCATCTACATCCATAGACATTAATATGGAGAAAAGTATGTGCCCCCCACATCCACCTCCGGGGGCTTCTCTGTCCTCATCTACATCTATAGACATTAATATGGAGAAAAGTATGTGCCCCCCACATCCACCTCCGGGGGCTTCTCTGTCCTCATCTACATCCATAGGCATTAATATGGAGAAAAGTATGTGCCCCCCACATCCACCTCCGGGGGCTTCTCTGTCCTCATCTACATCCATAGACATTAATATGGAGAAAAGTATGTGCCCCCCACATCCACCTCCGGGGGCTTCTCTGTCCTCATCTACAGCCATAGACAGTAATATGGAGAAAAGTATGTGCCCCCCACATCCACCTCCGGGGGCTTCTCTGTCCTCATCTACATCCATAGACATTAATATAGAGAAAAGTATGTGCCCCCTACATCCACCTCCGGCGGCTTCTCTGTTCTCATCTACATCCAGAGAAATTATTATGGAGAAAAGTATGTGCCCCCCACATCCACCTCCGGTGGCTTCTCTGTCCTTATCTATATCCATAGACATTAATATGGAGAAAAGTATGTGCCCCCCACATCCACCTACGGGGGCTTCTCTGTCCTCCATCTACATCCAGAGACATTAATATAGAGAAAAGTATGTGCCCCCCACATCCACCTCCGGGGGCTTCTCTGTCCTTATCTATATCCATAGACATTAATATGGAGAAAAGTACGTGCCCCCCACATCCACCTACGGGGGCTTCTCTGTCCTCCATCTACATCCAGAGACATTAATATAGAGAAAAGTATGTGCCCCCCACATCCACCTCCGGGGGCTTCTCTGTCCTCATCTACATCCATAGACATTAATATGGAGAAAAGTATGTGCCCCCCACAACCACCTCCGGGGGCTTCTCTGTCCTCCATCTACATCCAGAGACATTAATATAGAGAAAAGTATGTGCCCCCCACATTCACCTCCGGGGGCTTCTCTGTCCTCATCTACATCCATAGACATTAATATGGAGAAAAGTATGTGCCCCCCTCATACACCTCCGGGGGCTTCTCTGTCCTCATCTACATCCATAGACATTAATATAGAGAAAAGTATGTGCCCCCCACATCCACCTCCGGCGGCTTCTCTGTCCTCATCTACATCCAGAGAAATTAATATGGAGAAAAGTATGTGCCCCTCACATCCACCTCCGGGGGTTTCTCTGTCCTTATCTATATCCATAGACATCAATATGGAGAAAAGTATGTGCCCACCACATCCACCTCCGGGGGCTTCTCTGTCCTCATCTACATCCATAGACATTAATATGGAGAAAAGTATGTGCCCCCCACATCCACCTCCGGGGGCTTCTCTGTCCTCATCTACATCCATAGACATTAATATGGAGAAAAGTATGTGCCCCCCACATCCACCTCCAGGGGCTTCTCTGTCCTCATCTACATCCATAGACATTAATATGGAGAAAAGTAGGTGCCCCCCACATACACCTCCGGGGGTTTCTCTGTCCTCATCTACATCCATAGACATTAATATGGAGAAAAGTATGTGCCCCCCACATCCACCTCCGGGGGCTTCTCTGTCCTCATCTACATCTATAGACATTAATATGGAGAAAAGTATGTGCCCCCCACATCCACCTCCCGGGGCTTCTCTGTCCTCATCTACATCCATACACATTGATATGGAGAAAAGTATGTGCCCCCCATATCCACCTCCGGTGGCTTCTCTGTCCTCATCTACATCCATAGACATTAATATGGAGAAAATTATGTGCCCCCCACATCCTCCTCCGGGGGCTTCTCTGTCCTCATCTACATCCATACACATTAATATGGAGAAAAGTATGTGCCCCCCACATCCACCTCCGGGGGTTTCTCTGTCCTCATCTACATCCATAGACATTAATATGGAGAAAAGTATGTGCCCCCCACATCCACCTCCGGGGGTTTCTCTGTCCTCATCTACATCCATAGACATTAATATGGAGAAAATTATGTGCCCCCCACATCCACCTCCGGGGGCTTCTCTGTCCTCATCTACATCCATATACAGTAATATGGAGAAAAGTATGTGCCCCCCTCATCCACCTCCGGGGGCTTCTCTGTCCTCATCTACATCCATAGACATTAATATGGAGAAAAGTATGTGCCCCCCACATCCACCTCCGGGGGCTTCTCTGTCCTCATCTACATTCATAGACATTAATATGGAGAAAAGTATGTGCCCCCCTCATCCACCTCCGGGGGCTTCTCTGTCCTCATCTACATCCATAGACATTAATATGGAGAAAAGTATGCGCCCCCCACATCCACCTCCGGGGGCTTCTCTGTCCTCATCTACATTCATAGACATTAATATGGAGAAAAGTAGGTGCCCCCAACATCCACCTCCGGGGGCTTCTCTGTCCTCATCTACATCTATAGACATTAATATGGAGAAAAGTATGTGCCCCCCACATCCACCTTCGGGGGCTTCTCTGTCCTCATCTACATGCATAGAAATTAATATGGAGAAAAGCATTTGCCCCCCACATCCACCTACGGGGGCTTCTCTGTCCTCATCTACATCTATAGACATTAATATGGAGAAAAGTATGTGCCCCCCACATCCACCTCCGGGGGCTTCTCTGTCCTCATCTACATGCATAGAAATTAATATGGAGAAAAGTATGTGCCCCCCACATCCACCTACAGGGGCTTCTCTGTCCTCCATCTACATCCAGAGACATTAATATGGAGAAATGTATGTGCCCCCCACATCCACCTACGGGGGCTTCTCTGTCCTCATCTACATCCATAGACATTAATATGGAGAAAATTATGTGCCCCCCACATCCTCCTCCGGGGGCTTCTCTGTCCTCATCTACATCCATACACATTAATATGGAGAAAAGTATGTGCCCCCCACATCCACCTCCGGGGGTTTCTCTGTCCTCATCTACATCTATAGACATTAATATGGAGAAAAGTATGTGCCCCCCACATCCACCTCCGGGGTTTCTCTGTCCTCATCTACATCCATAGACATTAATATGGAGAAAATTATGTGCCCCCCACATCCACCTCCGGGGGCTTCTCTGTCCTCATCTACATCCATAGACAGTAATATGGAGAAAAGTATGTGGCCCCCCCACATCCACCTCCAGGGGCTTCTCTGTCCTCATCTACATCCATAGACATTAATATGGAGAAAAGTATGTGCCCCCCTCATCCACCTCCGGGGGCTTCTCTGTCCTCATCTACATCCATAGACATTAATATGGAGAAAAGTATGCGCCCCCCACATCCACCTCCGGGGACTTCTCTGTCCTCATCTACATTCATAGACATTAATATGGAGAAAAGTAGGTGCCCCCAACATCCACCTCCGGGGGCTTCTCTGTCCTCATCTACATCTATAGACATTAATATGGAGATAAGTATGTGCCCCCCACATCCACCTCCGGGGGCTTCTCTGTCCTCATCTACATGCATAGAAATTAATATGGAGAAAAGCATTTGCCCCCCACATCCACCTACGGGGGCTTCTCTGTCCTCATCTACATCTATAGACATTAATATGGAGAAAAGTATGTGCCCCCCACATCCACCTCCGGGGGCTTCTCTGTCCTCATCTACATCCATAGACATTAATATGGAGAAAAGTATGTGCCCCCCCACATCCACCTCCGGGGGCTTCTCTGTCCTCATCTACATCCATAGACATTAATATGGAGAAAAGTATGTGCCCCCCACATCCACCTCCGGGGGCTTCTTTGTCCTCATCTACATCCATAGACATTAATATGGAGAAAAGTATGTGCCCCCCACATCCACCTCCGGGGGCTTCTCTGTCCTCATCTACATCCATAGACATTAATATGGAGAAAAGTATGTGCCCCCCACATCCACCTCCGGGGGCTTCTCTGTCCTCATCTACATTCATAGACATTAATATGGAGAAAAGTATGTGCCCCCCACATCCACCTCCGGGGGCTTCTCTGTCCTCATCTACATCCATAGACATTAATATGGAGTCAGTTGGGGTGGTGATCGGGCTCTGTGGGCACAATGCAGTCAGGGGGTAAGTTCCTCCTGGAATCACCAGTCCCAGCCTCCTCCATCAGACGCAGATAGAGAAGTGTGAGCCATCACTGCACAGAACACGTCTCCTCCTGAGTCCAGTGGTGGCGGCTTTAGGCTATGTGCACACGTAGGAAATATGGTGCAGAATTTTCTGCACTAAATCTGCATCTCCTGGCAGAATCCACAGGTGCGTTTTTTATGCGTTTTTTGTGCAGTTTTTGTGCAGATTTTACCACTGTGGATTTCTATTATGGAGGGGTGAAGAAACGCTGCAGAACTGCACAAAAGAAGCTACAGGCACTTCTTTGAAATCTGCAGCGTTTCTGCACAGATTTTTCTGCACAGCTTTTTTTTTTTTTCACATTGATGTACATTGTACTGTAATCACAGTGCAGTTCTGCAGCGTCTCTGCTGCAGAAAAATCTTCTGCAGTTCTGCACTAAATCTGCATCGTGTGCACATACCCTTAAATGCAGCTGCTCAGCCATGAAGCTCCTGGCGGGGTCTCATAGTTTGTGCTGATACCAGAGGAGGTCTGAAATCTGCATTTATGTGGTCAGCTGAACGGTGGAAACTTTTCTGCTGCTCAGCTCTCGGCCCCCCGCTCTGTCACGTTATGAGGTCTTAACTTGGTGGCTCAGTCGTCTCCTCTTGTAGGTGCCTTTGACAGTCCATGATATTGTATCTGCACTGATCCTCACAGCTTTGCGTTATAATTACCCACAATATGGAGCAGGAGGATGCAGGAGGAATCCTGCACATTAATGGCTGCAGATGTGTTTAGCGGAAGGTTTGGAGTTGTAAATCTGGGGACGAGCTGTTATCGCCTTTGTTGGATCAGTCGCTTCATGTGAGATTACGATGCGGGGAGGAAGCTGTGACAGGTGTCTGCACCCCCATCATCCTCATCTTCAAAAGGCTCCAAAGTAAGCTTGCTAGATTGTCTCCATCTGCACAATATCTATCCACCTGAACGACAACCAGCAGCCGCGTCCTGTGATGTTCCCATGTATAAGAGGAGTGGGGCTGAGCAGATGAGGATGGGCTCCACAGTGCCTCATCCAGAGGCCCCCACAGTGCCTCATCCAGAAGCCCCCACAGTGCCTCATCCAGAAGCCCCCACAGTGCCTCATCCAGGGGTCCCCACAGTGCCTCATCCAGAGGCCCCCACAGTGCCTCAATCAAGGGTCCCCACAGTGCCTCATTCAGTAGCCCCCACAGTGCCTCATCCAGAAGCCCCATAGTGCCTCATCCAGGGGTCCCCACAGTGCCTCATCCAGGAGCCCCCACAGTGCCTCATTCAGGAGCCCCCACAGTGCCTCATTCAGGGGCCCCCACAGTGCCTCATTCAGGAGCCCCCACAGTGCCTCATCCAGGAGCCCCCACGGTGCCTCATTCAGGAGCCCCCACAGTGCCTCATTCAGGAGCCCCCACAGTGCCTCATCCAGGGGCCCACAGTGCCTCATCCAGAAGCCCCCACAGTGCCTGATCCAGGGACCCCCACACAGCCTCATCCAGGGCTCCCCAAAGTACCTCATCCAGGGGTCCCTACAGTGCCTCTTCCAGGCGGCTCCACAGTGCCTGATCCAGGGACCCCCAAGTGCATCTTCCAGGGTTCCCCAAAGTGCCTCATCCAGGAGCCCCCACAGTCCCTCATCCAGGGGGCCACACAGTGCCTCATCCAGGGGCCCCCACAATGCCTCATTCAGGGCCCCCTACAGTGCCTCATCCAGTGGCCCCCACAGTGCTTCTTTCAGGGGCCCTCACAGTCCCTCATCCAGAGGCCTCCACAGTGCCTCATCCAGGATCCCCCACAGTTCCTCATCCAGAAGCCCCCATAGTGCCTCATCCAGAAGCCCCCACAGTGCCTCATCCAGAAGCCCCCACAGTGCCTCATCCAGGGGTCCCCAAAGTGCCTCATCTAGAGGCCCCAACAGTCCCTCATCTAGAGGCCCCCATAGTGCCTCATCCAGAAGCCCCCACAGTGCCTCATCCAGGGGTCCCCAAAGTGCCTCATCTAGAGGCCCCAACAGTCCCTCATCTAGAGGCCCCCATAGTGCCTCATCCAGAAGCCCCCACAGTGCCTCATCCAGGGGTCCCCAAAGTGCCTCATCTAGAGGCCCCAACAGTCCCTCATCTAGAGGCCTCCACAGTGCCTCATCCAGGAGCCCCCACAGTCCCTCATCCAGGGGCCCCAACACATTGATGCAATTATTGGTGTCTGTTAAGGCCTTGTCCAGTCTTCAGTCCAGCAAGGTTAAGTGATACCTGAGAACCTGTGTTCAGGCTCATGAGTTGTCTGTATGTGCAGCATTATGGGATGTCTGTATGTGCAGCATTATGGGATGTCTGTATATGCAGCATTATGGGATGTCTATATGTACAGAATTAAGGGATGTGTATATGTACATCATTATGGGATGTAGATATATGCAGAATTATTGGATGCATATATATGCAGCATTATGGGATGCCTAATGCCTATATGTACAGCATTCTGGGATGTATATATGTGCAGCATTATGGGATGTATTTATATATTCGGAATTAAGTGGATGCCTAAATATGCAGCAATATGGGATGTCTGTATGTGCAGCATTATGGGATGTCTGTATGTGCAGTGTTATGGGATGTCTATATATGCAGCATTATGGGATGCCTATATATGCAGAATTATGGAATGCCTATATATGCAGAATTCTGGGATGCCTATATATGCAGCATTTTGGGATGCATACAGTACATAGGAACTTCTTCATGGCAGGGTGGAGAACTGATTGCAGCGATTGCCTCGCTCATCATCTGGGGAAGTCACACGACATTAATCTCTGTTTAAAAAGGAGAAAGAACATGAAAGCCACCGGCGATGAAACGAGAGTTAATTATTGGCCCGGTAACGTGTGAGAATATGGCGGCAGCGTGTAGGGGGATAGACGGAGGTGAACAGATGTGGACCAGTCTGGAGAACACATTTTAATTATTCCAATTTTGGGAAAGCGGCTTCCTGATTCTGTAATAGTCAGGGCCGGTGGGGGTCGCGGCCGCGTCTAATATCTGCTTCGCCGCCATCAGCAGATTGTCCATTAATCTTTTATTTGTATCGAAATCAAAGTAAATGTTACCAGATGTGACCCGCAGCGACATCTACAGGGGAAGAGTCGAGGAGTCTTGCTGTTAGCACAATCATCTGAGGCTCCTAGGTACAACCAGGGGCCACATCAGAAATTGGTTCCTTTCTCTTCTCTTGGGCCCCTGGGTCTTTCACATTCCAAAAACGAATAGGTTAATTACCATCCTGTCACCAAAGTCCATATGTGTGGATGAGGCTTAATGTAATGTACAGCATGGGCAGAACTATCACTAATGGATGCATAACAATCCCCTCCCCCGAGGAACCTGCTGATAGTTCTGTATGTGTTTGTCCATGTACTCTAATTAAGAGCATATTAAAGGACCTACATTTTTCTGCAGGGCCCCGTGATGACCTGTACTCTGCACTCTGTACAGCAACTTGCATCTATGGTACAAAGTTCCCAAAAATCATCAGCCCCTCTTACCCATCAAATCTCAACCCTACCTCATTCTTCTGAGTAGTGGCGTCCATTGGGTGCTCTGCACAGAGGAATATGAGAAGGTCACCTGCCGACAGCCTGTGACATATTGGAAAAAGAAGCTTCAGGTGAATTTAGAAAGTCTCATCAGACTGCGAGCCCAGAATGAGTGAATTCATCTATCACTGGTGAAAACGCAGCTGCGAACGCGGGGGCCTTGAAGGTTGAGCGCAGACACTGCTGACCCTGCTGTAAATGACCATAATTCTTCAAGACTCGTGGCTGCGTGACAGGTGCAGCTCCGGGCTGTCACATGAATGCACAATCAGCTGACATTACCTGCAACCATCGCTCCATTCACGTCACACAGGAGGCCACAATAATCATGGAATGGAAAATCGAAACCCCAACCCCCAGACATACAACGGCCGACCTGTAAGTGTACAGCGACTGCACCAGCAGGACAGGCTCTTACGCAGGACAACTACGAAGATGTACATCAAAAAAGTGTTTTGCCCACAAAGAAGACCCCAGTAAGAAATCAGAAGCCTCTTGAAGGGAGAAAAAGAAGTGTTGTGGTGAAGAAGAAAATGAGATTGTTGGTTGTGGGGGATTCCCTACTGAGAGGAACAGAAGCCGCTATCTGCCGACCAGACATCACCTCACGAGAAGTGTGCTGTCTTCCAAGAGTTCAAATCAAAGATATGTCTGATAGGGTATCAAGACTCTTCAGTGCTACAGACGACCTCCCATGCCTACTAATACACGTAGGAACAAATGACACAGAAAAAAAGGACCTGGAAACTATAGGCAGAGACTTTGAAGACTTAGGCCAGAAAGTGAAGGAACTGGGAGGAAAGGTCATCTTCTCATCCACCTCCATGTGGGTGGATATGGGTCATGGAGATTGAACAGGATTCTACAGGTGAACAACTGGCTATGTCGATGGTGCAGTGAGCAACGTTTTGGGTTTCTTGACCATGGAGTGAATTACCTGAATGATGGACTCCTTGCTAGAGGTGGGTTGCATCTTGCAAAAACAAGAAAGCACATATTTGATAGACGCTTTGCTACACTCATCAAGAGAGCTGTAAGCTAGAGCAATATGAGGTGGGAAATATATAGTGAGGAAAAAATATGCAGCTAATAAATTGTTTTGAGAACCCTGCTATTAGAAGTGGAAAGAAAGAACAAAAACAACAAATTCAGAATGAAAATAGAGAAGCAAGAGAAACCAACTACAAACTAAAATGTGTCTATACAATTGCACAGAGCATGGGAAACAAAAAGGAGAATTGGAGCTGCTGAAACAAGAAGAGCGATATGATGCCATAGGCATCAGTAAAGCTTGGTGGGATGATACACATGATTGGAATACAAACCTTGAAGGTTACAACTTATTTATTACAAACAGGATTAACAAGAGGGGAGGAGGTGTTGCATTGCATGTTAGGAAAACATATATCTCCACAAAGATCCAAGCTTCAGAGACTGGTAGCTCTGTAGAAACTGGGTAACAATGCAAGAAGAGAAGAACAGGTTACCTGGACAGACTGAAGATATGGATAATAATAATATCAGATGTCTCTGCTTTCAAAAAAGTACAACATGATGATCATGGGAATCTCTCTCAGGCAAAAGTACTGAGTCCAGAAAATTCTTATCTTTTCTTGCTAAAAACTTTATTTTTCAAAAGTTGGAAGAGCGAACTAAAGGATCTGTAATCTTGGACTTAATTCTTACCAACAGGGAGGAAATGGTTGAAGAAATAAAGGTTTAGGAGGCGGCGATCATGCTATCCTCGAATTTTATATTACAAGAGGAGGAAGATCAGGGAGGACTCAGACTTTAAGGTTGGACTTCAGAAAGGCAGCTTTTATTGGACTTAGAAAGAGGGTAGGAAAGGTCTAATGGCTGGATGTTCTAATGGGCAGGAATTTTTAAGAAGGACGGGAGATTTTGCTGAATGAAATTCTCACTGAACAATTGGTAACAATCCCAAAACGAAGGAAGAATTGGAATCATTTAAACAGACCAGGATGGATGAATACAGAACGTAATCACTTGTTAAAAAGGAAAAAAAAATGTTTATCAAATGGAAATAGGGGGGCATATCTAAAGATGAATATAATGCTGTCTTCAGGGAATGAAACCACACAAAAAAGGCACAGTAAAACAAAAAATACTCTGTTGCCAAAAAATAACAGTAAACAGCAAGTGCTAATAAAAAGATGGAAAAACACAGGGTATTTGGTTAATACGTTTTTTTGCAAAAAATGTATATTAAGCCGCTCTACCAAACGTAAAGGTATACCTGCATTAGAGCAGTCCTGACTAATGTGTGTAATCCCTATCTGATGTATTTAACCCCTTAATCCCATATGACGTACTATCCCATCAAGGTGACCTGGGACTTAATTCCCAGTGATGGGATAGTACGTCATATGCGATTGGCCGCGCTCGCGGGGGGGAGCGCGGCCGATCGCGGCCGGGTGTCAGCTGACTATCGCAGCTGACATCCGGCACTATGTGCCAGGAGCGGTCACGGACCGCTTCCAGCACATTAACCCCCGACACACTGTGATCAAACATGATCGCAGTGTTCCGGCGGTACAGGGAAGCATTGCGCAGGGAGGGGGCTCCCTGCGTGCTTCTCTGAGACGATTGGTACAAGGCGATGTGCTCACCTTGTACCGAGCGTCTTCTCCCTGCAGGCCCCGGATCCAAAATAGCCGCGGGGCTACTTCCGGGTCCTGCAGGGAGGTGGCTTACCAAGTGCCTGCTCAGAGCAGGCGCTGGTAAGCCAGGAGCAGTGCACGTCAGATCGCTGATCTGACACAGTGCTCTGCAAAGTATCAGATCAGCGATCTGTAACTATACAGTGATGTCCCCCCTGGGACAAAGTAATAAAAGTAAGACATTTTTTTTTTAAATGTGTAAAAAAAAAAAAATCCTAAATAAAGAGAAAAAAAAATATTGTTCCCATAAATACATTTCTTTATCTAAATAAAAAAAAAATAAAACAATAAAAGTACACATATTTAATATCGCCGCGTCCATAATGACCCGACCTATAAAACTTGTCCACTAGTTAACCCCTTCAGTGAACACTGTAAAAAAAAAAAAAATGAGGTAAGAAACAATGCTTTATTATCATACCGCCGAACAAAAAGTGGAATACCACGCGATCAAAAAGACGGATATAAATAACCATGGTACTGCTGAAAACATCATCTTGTCCCGCAAAAAAAGAGCTGCCATACAGCATCATCAGCAAAAAAATAAAAAAGTTATACTCCTCAGAATAAAGCGATGCAAAAATAATTATTTTTTCTATAAAATAGTTTTTATTGTATAAAAGCGCCAAAACATAAAAAAAAATCTAAATGAGGTATCGCTGTAATCGTACTGACCCAAAGAATAAAACTGCTTTATCCATTTTACCAAACGTGGAACGGTATAAACGCCCCCCCCCCCCAAAAGAAATTCATGAATAGCTGGTTTTTGAATTGGAATAAAAAGCGATCAAAAAATGTCACATGCCCAAAAATGGTACCAATAAAAATGTCAACTGGTCCCGCAAAGAACAAGACCTCACATGACTATGTGGACTAAAATATGGAAAAATGATAGGTCTCAAAATGTGGTAACGCAAAAAATATTTTTTGCAATAAAAAGCGTCTTTTAGTGTGTGACGGCTGCCAATCATAAAAATCCGCTAAAAAAGCAGCTATAAAAGTAAATCAAACCCCCTTTCATCACCCCCTTAGTTAGGGAAACATACAAAATTTTTAAAAATTTATTTATTTCCATTTTCCCATTAGGGCTAGGCTAGCATTAGGGTTAGGGCTAGGGTTAGGGCAAGGGTTAGGGTTGGGGCTAGGGTTAGGGCTAGGGTTAGGGTTGGGGTTGGGGTTAGGGTTGGGTTAGGGGTGGGGCTAGGGTTAGGGGTGGGGCTAGGGTTAGGGCTACAGTTAGGGATAGGGCTACAGTTAGGTTTGGGTTGGGGCTAAAGTTAAGGTTAGGGCTACAGTTAGGGTTGGGGCTAAAGTTAGGGTTAGGGCTAAAGTTAGGGTTGGGGTTAGGGTTTGGATTATATTTACGGTTGGGATTAGGGTTAGGGGTGTGTCAGGGTTAGGGGTGTGGTTAGGGTTATGGTTGGGATTAGGGTTAGGGGTGTGTTTGGGATAGGGTTTCAGTTAGAATTGGGGGTTTCCACTGTTTAGGCACATCAAGGCTCTCCGAACGCGACATGGCGTCCGATCTCAATTCTAGCCAATTCTGCATTGAAAAAGTAAAACACTGATCCTTCCCTTCCGAGCTCTTCCATGTGCCAGAACAGGGGTTTACCCCAATATATGGGGTATCAGCATACTCAGGACAAATTGGACAACAACTATTGGGGTCCAATTTCTCTTGTTACCCTTGGGAAAATAAAAATTTGGGGGTCTAAAAAAACATTTTTGTGGGAAAAAATTTAATTTTTATTTTCACAACTCTGCGTTATAAACTGTAGTGAAACACTTGGGGGTTCAAAGCTGTCAAAACACATCTAGATAAAATCCTTAGGGGGTCTACTTTCCAAAATGGTGTCACTTCTGGGGGGTTTCTACTGTTTAGGTGCATCAGGGGCTTTGCAAATGCAACGTGACGCCTGCAAACCAATCCATCTATGTCTGCATTCCAAATGACGCTCCTTCCCTTCCAAGCTCTGCCATGCGCACAAACGGTGGTTCCCCCCCCCACATATGGGGTATCAGCGTACTCAGGACAAGTTGCATAACAACGTTTGGGGTTGAATTTCTCCTGTTACCCTTGGAAAAATACAAAACTGGGGGCTAAAAAATAATTTTTGTGAAAAAAATAATTTTTATTTTCACGGCTCTGCATTATAAATTGTAGTGAAACACTTGGGGGTTCAAAGCTGTCAAAACACAGCTAGATAAGTTCCTCAGGGGGTCTACTTTCCAAAATTCTGTCACTTCTGGGGGTATTTACTGTTTAGGTGCATCAGGGGCTTTGCAAATGCAACGTGACGCCTGCAGCCCAATCCATCTAAGTCTGCATTCCAAATGGAGCTCCATCACTTCCGAGCTCTGCCATGCGCACAAACGGTGGTTCCCCCCCACATATGGGGTATCAGCGTACTCAGGACAAATTGGATAACAACTTTTGGGGTCGAATTTCTCCTGTTACCCATGGGAAAATACAAAACTGGGAGCTAAAAAATAATTTTTGTGAAAAAAAAAGTAATTTTGATTTTTACAGCTCTGCATTATAAACTGTAGTGAAACACTTGGGGGTTCAAAGCTAGATAAGTTCCTTAGGGTGTCTACTTTCCAAAATGGTGTCACTTGTGGGGGGTTTCAATGTTTAGGACCATCAGGGACTCTGCAAACGTGACATGATGTCCCATCTCAATTCCAGTCAATTTTGCATTGAAAAGTCAAACGGCGTTCCTTCCCTTCCGAGCTCTGCCATTCGCCCAGACAGTGGTTTACCCCCACATGTGGGGTATCGGCGTACTCAGAACAAATGGCACAATAACTTTTGGGGTCCAATTTCTTCTCTTACCCTTGGTAAAATAAAAAATTAAGGGAGAAAAGATCATATTTGTGAAAAAATATGATTTTTTATTTTTACGGCTCTGCATTATAAACTTCTGTGAAGCACTT
Organism: Ranitomeya imitator; assembly: GCF_032444005.1. Classification (NCBI taxonomy): domain Eukaryota; kingdom Metazoa; phylum Chordata; class Amphibia; order Anura; family Dendrobatidae; genus Ranitomeya; species Ranitomeya imitator. The sequence continues at coordinate 775,862,752 of NC_091282.1, forward strand.
GGTGGGTTAAAGTGCTCGTCACACATCTAGATAAGTTCCTTAGGGGGTCTACTTTCCAAAATGGTGTCACTTGTGGGGGGTTTCAATGTTTAGGCACATCAGGGGCTCTCTAAACGCAACATGGCGTCCCATCTCAATTTCAGTCAATTTTGCATTGAAAAGTCAAACGGCGCTCCTTCCCTTCCGAGCTCTGCCATGCGCCCAAACAGTGGTTTACCCCCACATGTGGGGTATCGGCGTACTCAGAACAAATGGCACAACAACTTTTGGGGTCCAATTTCTTCTCTTACCCTGGGAAAATAAAATAAATTGGAGCTGAAGTAATTTTTTTGTGAAAAAAAGTTAAATGTTAATTTTTTTTAAAACATTCAAAAAATTCCTGTAAAACACCTGAAGGGTTAATAAACTTCTTGAATGTGGTTTTGAGGACCTTGAGGGGTGCAGTTTTTAGAATGGTGTCACACTTGGTTATTTTCTATCATATAGACCCCTCAAAATGACTTCAAATGTGATGTGGTCCCTAAAAATATTGGTGTTGTAAAAATGAGAAATTTTAAACTTTTAACCCTTATAACTCCCTAACAAAAAAATTTTTTGGTTCCAAAATTGTGCTGATGTAAAGTAGACATGTGGGAAATGTTACTTATTAATTATTTTACATGACATATCTCTGACATGACATATCTCTGTGATTTAAGGGCATAAAAATTCAAAGTTGGAAAATTGCAACATTTTCAAAATTTTCGCCAAATTTCCGTTTTTTCACAATTACACGCAAGTTATATTGAAGAAATTTTACCACTAGCATGAAGTACAATATGTCACGAGAAAACATTGTCAGAATTGCCAAGATCCGTTGAAGCGTTCCAGAGTTGTAACCTCATAAAGGGACAGTGGTCAGAATTGTAAAAATTGGCCCGGTCATTAACGTGCAAACCACCCTTGGGGGTAAAGGGGTTTTAAGTCTAAAAACGTCTGAAAATGATGGAAACAGTGCTCAAATAATACAGGGACATCATGGGGATCGCCTCTGGAAGCATTCCTGACTCCTAGTTCACAGCCGTAATTTTTTTATCCGAGATTCATGCCATTTTTCCTGGTGCCACAAAAACACACAAAAACAAAAGCAAAACGGATTTTGCTGGGAAATATGTCAAGGTACATCCTTTGCAGGACAATGACTTGCCTGTAAGGACAAATATTTAACCCTAGACCAAAAATTTCCTCCCCCACTTAGGCTTAGTTCAGACGCAGCGTTTTTGAAGCGTTTTTCAACTTTAACATTGCTTTCAACCACTACAAATGCATTCACTGGGAAATGTCATTGTAACATTTAACAACCCTAGCTGGCCATGTGGTGTGTGACACATAAGCAGACCCATCTTGTTTCATTTATGAAGGCGTGTACTATGGAGGACAGAGAATAAACTTCAATCCAATATTGCAGCCAGCATGCAGCCAGCGGGTAAGGGAAGGGTGAATCAAACACCCGAAAACCCCGCCTCCATGGCTGAAGATTGTTCCCTCCAAATTCAGGTGACAGTGTCCCTTTAATCTTCTTAAAGAGCCATTATTAAACAGTGGGTCTCCTAAGCTGTTGTAGCCTATGCTGTGAGTGGATGGGCTGCCAAGAATTACGACGCACCACAATACCTCTTTCATAAGATGTCCAGGGGGACTCCTGAAAGAGTGTTGGATTGAATTCAAGTCCTGCCCTGCTACCACAATTCATATGCACCCCAATAAGCCTTTGAACCCACATACTGGATGGGCCCATGAAAATCCACTTCACAATATGCATTTTATGCTCCATACTCCTTTGTTTTATACATTGGCAGGAAGGCGAGCCCTGCTGCATAATCAGTCATATGCACCCCATTAGGCCTTGGAACCCACATACTGGATGAGCCCATGAAAATCCACTTCACCATATGCATTTTGTACTCCCGTACTCCTTTGTTTTACACATTGGCAGCAAGGCCAGCCCTGCTGCAGTCATTCATATGCACCCCATTATGCCTTGGAACCCACATACTGGTTAGGCCCTTGAAAATACACTCGTATTTTTTAATGATATGATGTTTCCCTCTTTTCTGAATTATTTACAGGAGAATTTGGCAATTTTATTTGCCATGTTTTTAACACTAAGTTGCAGATACGGCTTTAAATAAGGCTAATACTTGCAATACAACGCATATATGAAGATTATCTACATACAGTATACTTACATCATCCACAAGAGGCTTTTAAACATCATCCGTCTGGAATATCAGAGATGCAACACCAAGACTGAGAACCCCTGGGAGATTACTTACACTGCATGGGCGTCCCAATTATGCAAGTATCAGCACACTTTACATGTACAGGTACCCCAGTTTTGGCATCTGTCTTAGTCATGTTTCTCTGGTCTTATATAATGATTTACACTATGTAGTAACTCTAGTTTCACCCAGACCTTCAAGTGGCCAGCTTTCAAGGTTGTATGAAAAAACTGAGATATCATGGAGTCATCAAACGAGGGGCCATAAACCCCTAGAATATAAAAGCCACAAGGAGTTAGATCAAACCACTACAGGCAGAGTTTCAGTAAACCTTAATGTTTTACAATGACAAACAGCACACATAGAGGCTTAGAACTGTTTGTGAAGTGAATAAACAAACTTTTCTCAAGATTGTGTCACTATGAGCAATGTCTGTCACATCTGTAAATGCAGCTATGTGATTGTCTGAATGCATTCGGTATACAGTATTTTAATCTAGATTCCAAATCGCCATTTGAATATTCGCCATTTGTACATTTGAGGCAGCCAAAGTTATGACTCTCAAGGAGAGAAACTAATATACAGTAGTCGACAAAGAAGTATTTGTAATGAACTACTGAGCCAAACTAACAGCATTGCTTTATCAAATTTATATGAAGTGTATTGTGTCCAATGTGAGCAACCAGGCAACTCAAAAAGGAGCTTTTCAAGTGAGTTCTTTAAGGTACACAAATGTTATAAAGTCTTTGCCAACCAGGATGTGGTTTCACCAATGGGGGTACCATTTTTAAAAATATACTATTGCCATCACAGCCCCCTTGCTCAAAATTCTGGGGCCTATAAAAGTACAGAACACATTCACCCACGTCATGTCATCTGAGATAAGGATGAGACATTGCAGGAAACAGAGTTAAGAAGTAGGCCCAATGTAGGGGTGTGGGTCTCTGAGACTTGTAACGGAGGGCATGAACTGACAAACAATTCCCCAATGTGGGGGCCTTTCTTTACTAAATGAAATAGTGCCATCACAGCCCCCTTGCCCAAAATTCACCGTACAGAGCACGTTCACCCTGGTGATCTAGTGGCAGTTAAAGGACACATTGCAGGAGACAGAGTTACGAAGTAGGCCCAATATTATGTCATGCCCAATTCCCCAATGTGGGGTCCTTTTTATACTAAATAAAATGGGGCCATCACAGCCGCTTGCCCAAAATTCACAGTACAGAGCACATTCACCCTGGTGATCTAGTTGCAGTTAAAGGACACATTGCAAGAGACAGAGTTACGAGGTAGGCCCAATGTTATGTCATGCCCAATTCCCCAATGTGGGGTCCTTTTTTTACTAAACAAAATATTGCTATCACAGCCCCCTTGCCCAAAATGCACCGTACAGAGCATATTCACCCTGGTGATCTGGTGGTGGCAGTTAAAGGACACATTGCAGGAGACAGAGATAAGAAGTAGGCCCAATGTAATGTCATGCCCAATTCCCCAATGTGAGGTCCTGTTTTTACTAAATGAAATAGTGCCATCACAGTCCCCTTGTCCAAAATTCACCATACAGAGCACATTCACCCTGGTGATCTAGTGGCAGTTAAATACACATTGCAGGAGACAGAGTTAAGAAGTAGGCCCAATTTAATATAATGCCCAATTCCCCAATGTGGGGTCCTGTTTTTACTAAATAAAATAGTGTCATCACAGCCCCCTTCCCCAAAATGCAGTTCATGCCACATGTCCAGCTTGGATACCCAATAATTAAAAGGCACAGAGGAATCACGGAGGACGTTTGTACGATCTGCAAGGTACTCCCTCACATCTTCCTAAACATTGCACTTCTTGTGACAGCACCCCTTGCCTCTGTGCCGTCACGATGGGAGGGTCTGAGAAAACTGTCCCAGAACTTTGCCCTGCCTGAGCTGGATTGTACTTCTGTCTCTCTCGCTTGGACTCCTTGGTTGTACAACAAACTCTGACGTCTGCTGCCAGCATTCTCACATGGGAATTTTCTAAGTAATTCTGCTACAAGGGCCTCTGGTAGAAGAAATTGAAAGTTCTCCTTGTAGCTTGGGTCTAGAAGTGTCACCAACCAGTAATGAGTGTCACCCAAAATTTTTATAATGCGAGGGTCACGTGAAACGTAGCACAACATAAAGTCAGCCATGCGTGCCAGACTGCTAACAGGCAAGACTTCCGTTTCCTCATCAACAGGACGACTGACCATGCTGTCCTCCTCCTCCTCCCTGTCCTCAGGCCATCCCTGCTGAACAGACGGTATGACAGCTGTTTTGTAGTACCGTCTATAGCGCATGAAAGTAGTTCCTGTTCTTCCTCTTCCTCCTGCTCATTGTCTAGCAATCCATGTTGAGAAAACATGAGGCTGGGCTGAGTGTATGGTTCCTTGCTCCATGTCCTCGTGCTCTGCCTGCAATGCATCCTCTTTAATTGTGAACAGACAGGTTTTCAGAATGCTGAGAAGCGGGATGGTGACGCTAATTATGGCGTCATCGCCGCTCACCATCTTGGTGCAGTCCTCAAAGTTTTAGAGGATGATACATATGTCAGACATCCATGTCCACTCCTGAGGTCTTATGTGTATATGCAGCATAGAGTTCCAGCTTGTGGGAACATCACACACCAGCCGGTGAGCTGGAAGCTGCAAATGCTGCTAAAGCACGGCAAGGGTGGCTGAAGCTGTAGCTGACTTTCTAAAATGGGCAGACAGATGGCGTACTTTCACTAGCAGATCCGGCAGCTCTGGGTAGCTTTTCAGAAAATGTTGAACCACGAGGTTAAGCACATGGGCCAAGCAAGGTACGTGTGTGAGCTCACCTTGCCTCAGAACCGCCACCAGGTTATGGCCATTGTCACACACGACCATGCCTGGCTGTAGGTTCAGAGGTGTCATCCCAACATCTGACTGCTCTTTCAGCGCTGTCCACAACTCTTTTGCATTGTACAGTTTGTCATCTATGCAGATTAGCTTCAGCACAGCCTGTTGACGCTTGGCTGAGGCAGTGCTGTAGTGCTTTCAGCTTCTGACTGATGTGTTGATTTCAGAGATGGAGGATGAAGAGGAGGAAGAGGAGATGCAGGAGCTGTAGACTGTGGGGGCAACCCTGATTGATGTAGGGCCAGCAATCCTCAGCATGGGGAGGATGTGTTCCATCCCAAAGTCCAACTGGGTCCCTGCTTCCACTATGTTAACCCAGTGTGCGTATAACCAGAGAACTGAAAAAACCCTTTAAAATATAACTTTTAATAAATACTGAGTAAAAATACCCATAAAACCAGGTCAGGAGACAGTAACACCTTAATCTATCTTAACACAAACAATATATGAAAGGATAGAGACTAAACGGTGGGGCGGGGGGCGGGATCTTTCCCTCACTCACCCTACCTCACGCGGAGGTTGGCACCCTAAAATCGATGTGGCGCCCCCACTCGTCGACGGCTCTCCCTTGTGACAGGATCTTATCCAAAATGAAACCACCACCACACCATAACTTAATATAAAGTGTACAAATACTTATAAGGTGTAAAAAGATAGTTTTAAAGATCTAATGTGGGATAGTTTCCACAAGAAGAGGGTCATGTAGACTGTTACCCTTCTATTGATCTTTATATAAGAAAGGTGCACAAGGTGTCTAATGTATAGAGGTAAAATAATCAGTTGCAATATACAATAATCATAAGCCTTTTGTCAACACCTCATGGTATCAAAAAATAAAGGATGTACTCATCCATATGCTGCCGCCCATCCCGAGCCCTTCACTGAGAGCGGTCATTCCGGGACGCAGCTCACTACAGTTACACCGGACTTGCTGAGCGGTTACTTCGGGACGCAACTTATTATAGCTTCCTCGGTCCGCTAGAGGCCCCACTCCTTCTCCTGATGAACCCTGGTGCATTAACCTGGGGGGAAACGCGTCGGGATGGGCGGCAGCATATGGATGAGTACATCCTTTATTTTTTGACCATTGTTTTATTATCTGAGAGGTGCTAGTGTTTGATATGTTGGCATAAGATTGTCTTTGTAGTACATTTGCTAACATAAGGTATACTCCTGTGGATACACTGTGCCTATGATTAGGGCATACCATGAGGTGTTGACAAAAGGCTTATGATTATTGTATATTGCAACTGATTATTTTGCCTCTATACATTAGACACCTTGTGCACCTTTCTTATATAAAGATCAATAGAAGGGTAACAGTCTACATGACCCTCTTCTTGTGGAAACTATCCCACATTAGATCTTTAAAACTATCTTTTTACACCTTATAAGTCATGTGACCGCGACGTCATGGAAGGTCCTGCGCTCATACCAATCCTGGGACCGGACACCGCACACAGGCGCCGGAACTACAACGGGCTCTTCGGATGTGAGTATGTTTCTTTTTTATTTTTTAACCTGTTATATACATGACTGGGCAATATACTACCTGGCTGGGCAATATACTATGTGACTGGGCAATATACTACGTGGCTGGGCAATATACTACGTGGCTCTGTGCTGTATACTACGTCGCTGTGCAATATACTATGTTGCTGTGCAGTATACTACATGGCTGGGCAATATACTATGTGGCTGGGCAATATACTACGTGGCTGGGCAATATACTACGTGACTGGGCAATATACTACGTGACTGGGCAATATACTACGTGACTGGGCAATATACTACGTGGCTGGGCAATATACTACGTTGCTGTGCAATATACTACGTGGCTGGGCAATATTCTACGTGGCTCTGTGCTGTATATTACATGGCTGTGCAATATACTCCGTGGCTCTGTGCTGTATACTACGTCGCTGTGCAATATACTACGTGGCTGGGCAATATACTGTGTGGCTCTGTGCTGTATATTACGTGGCTGTGCAACATACTACGTGGTTGTGGAATATACTACGTGACTGGGCAATATACTACGTGGCTGGGTAATATACTACGTGACTGGGCAATATACTACGTGGCTCTGTGCTGTATACTACGTCACTGTGCAATATACTACGTCGCTGTGCAATATACTACATGGCTCTGTGCTGTATACTACGTGGCTGTGCAATATACTACATGGCTGGGCAATATACTACGTAACTGGGCAATATACTACGTGGCTGGGCAATATACTACGTGGCTGGGCAATATACTTTGTCGCTGTGCAATATACTACGTGGCTGGGCAATATACTATGTGGCACTGTGCTGTATATTACGTGGCTGTGCAATATACTACGTGACTGGGCAATATACTACGTGACTGGGCAATATACTATGTGGCTTGGCAATATACTACGTGACTGGGCAATATACTATGTGGCTGGGCAATATACTACGTGGTTGGGCAATATACTACGTGGCTGGGCAATATACTACGTGGCTGGGCAATATACTACGTGGCTGGGCAATATACTACGTCCTGTGCAATATACTATGTGGCTCTGTGCTGTATATTACGTGGCTGTGCAATATACTACGTGACTGGGCAATATACTACGTGGCTGTGCAATATACTACGTGACTGGGCAATATACTACGTGACTGGGCAATATACTACGTGACTGGGCAATATACTACGTGGCTGGGCAATATGCTACGTGACTGGGCATTATACTATGTGGCTGGGCAATATACTACGTCGCTGGGCAATATTCTATGTGGCCGGGCAATATTCTACGTGGCTGGGCAATATACTTCGTGACTGGGCAATATACTACGTGGCTGGGCAATATACTACGTGGCTGGCCAATATACCATGTGACTAGGCAACATACTACGTGGCTGGGCAATATACTACGTGACTGGGCAATATACTACGTGGCTGGGCAATATACTACATGACTGAGCAAATAGTACGTGGCTGGGCAATATAGTACGTGGCTGGGCAATATAGTACGTGGCTGGGCAATATAGTACATGGCTGGGCAATATAGTATGTGGCTGGGCAATATACTATGTGACTGTGCAATATACTACGAGGACATGCATATTCTAGAATACCCGATGCGTTAGAATCGGGCCACCATCTAGTTGTATATATTTGTTTAGTTTTTGGTTATTTTATTTAAAATTAAAAATATATATATTTTTTTAATGAAAAATAAAAAAAGTTTATATATATAGTTTTTGTTTGCTATTGTTTATTTTATTGGTTTGTTATTATTTTTTTAGGTGACCGGACCAGAAGGTGAAAGTACTTTTTATTAGTTATTATTCTGCATATATGTATAATATTTGTTAGAGGAGAGAATGAGTGGCTGGACCAGTGTTCATTATACTGATTATTTTCTGGCTGATGTTTCTGTTTTGTTTCTGTTATTATTATTTTTATGTTTTTAATTTTTACAATAAAAGATCTACAGGATGTAACTCAGGATCAGTAATGTAATGTATGTACCCAGTGACTTCACCAGCAGAGTAGTGAGTGCAGCTCTGGAGTATAATACGGGATGTAACTCAGGATCAGTAATGTAATTAATGTATGTACAGAGTGACTGCGCCAGCAGAATAGTGAGTGCAGCTCTGGAGTATAATACAGGAGGTAACTCAGGATCAGTAATAGTGAGTACAGCTCTGAAGTATAATACGGGATGTAACTCAGGATCAGTAATGTAATGTATGTACACAGTGACTGCACCAGCAGAATAGTGAGTGCAGCTCTGGAATATAATACAGGATGTAACTCAGGATCAGTAATGTAATGTATGTACACAGTGACTGCACAGCAGAATAGTGAGTGCAGCTGTGGAGTATAATACAGGATGTAACTCGGGATCAGTAATGTATGTACACAGTGACTCCACCAGCAGAATAGTGAGTGCAGCTCTGGAGTATAATACAGGATGTAACTCAGGATCAGTAATGTAATGTATGTACACAGTGACTGCACCAGCAGAATAGTAAGTGCAGCTCTGGAGTATAATACAGGAGGTAACTCAGGATCAGTAATAGTGAGTACAGCTCTCAAGTATAATACGGGATGTAACTCAGGATCAGTAATGTAATGTATGTACACAGTGACTCCACCAGCAGAATAGTGAGTGCAGCTCTGGAGTATAATACAGGATGTAACTCAGGATCAGTAATGTAATGTATGTACACAGTGACTCCACCAGCAGAATAGTGAGTGCAGGTCTGGAGTATAATACAGGATGTAACTCAGGATCAGTAATGTAATGTATGTACACAGTGACTGCACCAGCAGAATAGTGAGTGCAGCTCTGGGGTATAATACAGGATGTAACTCAGGATCAGTAATGTAATGTATGTACACAGTGACTGCACCAGCAGAATAGTGAGTGCAGCTCTGGGGTATAATACAGGATGTAACTCAGGATCAGTAATGTAATGTATGTACACAGTGACTGCACCTTCAGAGTAGTGAGTGCAGCTCAGCTGCTGCTCATTGTGTTGATTGTGGGTGCGGTCGCTGCTGAACCTGCTGTGTGCTCCTGAGCTCCAGAGAACCACCATCTCTCCACCCGGGGACCTGCTCTCTCTCTTACCCAGGGAGGGAGTGGGTTTCCTGGGATGAGTGAAGGAGCCAAGTTCCAGGCTTCTGCTTCCCGGACCAGGCTGGCGGGGGGCAGAAGGAACCAGCAACCAGCCTGCACATCAGAGGATTCGGGGGTGAGACGCTCCACCAGGAGTCGCAGCAATGTGGCTCCTACTCCCCCCAGGTCTGCAGAGACCCAGAGAAGCCGCAAGGCTTCCATGGAGGAGAAGCCTGCTAGCGTGCAAGATGGCAGCCCTTCCGGAGGAAAGCTGAGTGCTCACGGAGGTGAGGCCGACCTCACTGAGGAGGGTTGGGCGCTGCAGAGACCCCGGGAGTCTGTGTCCACCTATGCCTCCTGGGTCATGAGCCACCTTCGTGAGTATGAAGATGCTAGCAAGACCTTGAGAAGGCTCCGGGAGGAGCTGCGCTGCACAAGCGCTAAAGCTGCAGGCGCCTCCAGACCCAGGAAGACGCAATTCCAGGCGGAGGTAAAGATTCTGAAGCTTGAAATTAATGACCTGGAGGTAAGAAAAGCATTAATTCGAGAAAAAAGTGGACCATTTAAAGAAAAGCTTATAAATGAAGACAGATTCAGAGAAATGGCTGATAACAGAGAGCAAAGGCAGATGGGGCTGCAGCCTGAGTGCCAGGTGGATGATGATGATGATGAGGAGGAGGATGACCAGCAGAAAGCTCCACCTGGCAGCCCTCTTAGCCACTCAGAGGCCACGTGCAGCGAGCTCCCTGCTGGACAGGCGACAATGACATCTCGTCGCAGTTCTGCTGGCTCTGGGGAGGACAGTGACATCGGCCAGGGAGGGGCGCTAATGGCAGAGATCAAGCTGCTGGAGTCCCCAGTGTGCCTTCAGAACTTCCATCTTGGTGATGATTTACCAGAGGAGGCACCTGGGGGCCAGAAGAAAAAGGCAAAGAAAACCACCAAGCCAAAGCTGCAGGAAGCGGTAAGCTATGTATATGCCCCCCTCCCTGTACCCCCTAAGTCGGCTGCAGGGTCAGCTCGCTGTATAAGCCCCGTTGCCCAGCCCAGCCCGGGTTCTGCTGTGGATCCGGTGCAAAGGCGCGGGGAGATTACAGAGCACGGTAATGAGGCGCAGAGCTCCGTCTCTGCTTGTAGTAGCGGGGACGTAGCAGCAGGTGCATCAGCCGAAAGGCTGGACAGTGAGGGCGGCCCGGCGGCGGGCATACGATCAGGCCACGATACTGTGGTCCGCTCCTCAGTGGGAGGGGGGAGCGGCCCGGTGTCGGGGGCAGCTCCGGTAGCCTCGGTGCCCCTGAATACTGTTGCCGCTGATCACTTAGTTGAGGGGCGGCGGCAGTGTGAGGGGGTTACCGGGGCTGGGAGTTCCGGTCTTCCCAAAGTCCTATTTTGTGTTGGTGCCGCTGGTCAACAAGATCCTGATGCTAAGGATCAGCGGTGCCCCACAGCAGCTAAAGATCAACGACGCCTGGTAGCAACCATGAAGCAGCGGAAAATATTAACTAATGATGCGGAGGGCACACAAAAAACCAGGGGTGAGGTCACCTCCAGTTCTGTGGAGGAGACTCAGCCCCTTGTGCCTGATGATGCGAAGGCTAAAGTGTCACCCCCTGTTGTCACTGGTCCAGCAGGAGTGAATGTGGTGGTGGGTATGGATGCAGAAAACTCTTTGTCTAGTGGTGTGGTTGCTGGTTTGGTAGAGGGTGAGGGGGTTATGGAGGTGGGTAATGGTGATGCTGATGGTGTGGATGTGGTCACTGGTCCGGTTGCCCCCCCGGTGGTGGCAGCGCCTGTCAGGAGTTATGCCGCTGTCACCTCCGGGGGAAATAGGGCATCCTCCTCGTCTCCGGGCTCTGGGGACGGCATGTTGCAACGGCGTCTCCTGGAGGCTCTAAAGAGGGGGGAGAGATCACTAATAGTAGAGGGTCGAGAGGTTGATCTATCCTTCTGGATAGAGAGGCATGGCCTCGGGGCCTTCCGAGAGCAAAGAGGGGGGGATACAGTGTGGTCCCTCCCAACAGCCGGGCCGGGTAGTGTGCGTAGGAATGTGGTCCGTCTTCAGTGGAGGGGCAATGATGCGATTGACATCTACGCCTTGATACATCCCTATTCCACACCTAATTTTGATGTCAGCTTTGTTCGGCCGGAGGGGCTTGAGCTCTTCTGGTCGAACTATGAGTTGACAAAATATGAGCCCGGCTGGCGAGACTTTGCCGTTCAGGTGGTGTCTCGCCAAAACCAAGTCAAGAAAGTGACCGTGATGACTTGTAACGAGTCACTTTCTTGTTATGACATCATGACGTGGCTTGGCCGGTATGGAGAGGTGGTAGAAATGCCAAAGAAAAACTGTGACGAGTTTGGTATCTGGTCAGGGGCCTGGACGTTTATGGTAAAACTTAAGCGTTCAGGTGGTACGGTTGCCCACATACCATCATCTGCCTTCCTGGGTAGGGATCGTATCCTGGTCTTCTACCAGGGGCAACCGAAGCTCTGTCACAAGTGCGGCGACCCCACACACTTCAGCGCAAACTGCACTGTGCAGAAGTGTGCATTGTGTGGGGATATCGGCCATCTTGCTGCATCTTGTGTGGAGATTAGGTGTCACCTGTGTGGTGAGTTAGGTCACCCATTCAGCCGTTGTCCTCGCTCCTTCGCTAATGCAGTCGTGACCCCGGTGGGAGAAAGCCGTGAGGCTGATTCTGCTGGGGAAGGGACTAGCAGGGGTGAGGGAGCTGAGGGGCCAAGGAAGAAAAGCAATAAAAAGACGCCTGCACAGCTAAGGCGTCTAGACAAGCGCAGACAGGATAGGGAGCTGGGCGAGCCTCGTACTACTGGGGCGGCCCCTGTCCTGGATGCCAGTCTTGCTGCTGAGGCCCCGAGGGATGATGAGTTGGATGAGGAGGTCAGGAGGATCCACAGGGAGGAAAGTGCCACTGCCTCAGAGTCCTCCCATTATGAAAGTATGGATGAGGATAATAGGCAGTGGCTAGAGGACAAGCGTAAGCTCGGCACCAAAAAGAAGAGAAAGAAGGGAGATAAAACATCTTCTCCCGCTCTGACCAAGGTACCTAAGGAAGGAAAAACCGACTCCCCTCTGGTTGGTCTTTCTAACCGGTTCCAAGCCCTTGAAAACATCTCTTCCTCTGAGGAGGAAGCTGAGGGTGAGGTTCTGGCTTCGGCGGGGCTCACAGGGGACGCCGAGTCTCCTCCTTCTGGGAATGTAAGATCCTTGGAAGGAGGGACTGGCCCAGAGTCCGGAGACGAGGACGAAAAAAATAAAAAACACGTGGGTATGGATACCTCATTGTCATTAAAGAGGGGGAAGGATTCCTCCTCTGAGGCAGAGGATAAGGGGAGTGGGAAAAAGAAAGCCATCTAACTCAATCACCAGTGATGGCGGTACCCACTCCGTTGACGCTGGCGTCCATTAATGTCGCCAGCATAAAGTCAAATACAGCTAGATTTGCGGCCTTTGATTTTCTCAGCCGGGTTGAAGCTGACATTTTCTTTTTGCAAGAGACCAGGCTGCCAAACATGGCAGATGTGTTTAAAGCTAAGAGGGAGTGGAGACTCGGGTCCTCCTATTGGTCTCTTGCGGCCGAGCCGTATAGCGGAGTGGCGGTCCTTTTTACCGCACCGGTGGAATGCCGACGGGTTATTGAGTTAGAAATGGGGAGGTGCCTGATCTTAGATGTCCTCATGAAGGGACAAGAGCTCCGGCTCATCAACATTTATGGTCCCCAATCTAAGTGGGACCGGAAGTGTCTCTTTATGAGGATCAAGCCCTACCTTTTTACAAGTCGGCAGGTTGTCTTTGGAGGGGACTTCAATGCTGTCACGAGGCCCCGAGATAGAGGAGGTTCCAGAGACAAGCTGACTTATGATAGCGTCGCCCTTAATAGTATAGCTAGTGAGGCTCGCCTGGTGGATGTCCACATTCGGCACACCCCAGGCCACGAGGGGTTCACCTATCATAGAGGTAACTGTAGGTCCAGAATAGATAGGTTTTATTTAAAGGAGGAAGCTGTCTCTTCAGCAGTATCTGTTGTTGAGGTGGAGTTCTCCGACCACTGTTTAATTTTGTTTTCTCTGAATGTTACAGAGACCCTCCGGATGGGAAGAGGCTTTTGGAGGCTCAATTCGTCTCTCTTGGAAGAAGCGGAGATAAGACAGTCCTTTGAGGAATTTCTTCAGAGCCAGGTACCATTACTGGATCTTTGTAGTAGTAAGTCAGAGTGGTGGGAGATGTTTAAGGAAAGGGTGGCGAGATTCTTCCGCCAGCTCTCGAGCCTCAGGAGTCTGAACAGGTACCGTCTGTATCAGGGTCTGAGGAGGAAACTCGAGCATCTTGTCTCAACTGGAGGTAGCCGCGAGGAGATCTCCAGAGTGAAATCTTTGCTTATGAGGTGTCAGTACGATAGACACGCATCTTTGGTTTTTGAGAGGGATTACGGGAAGTACCGCTCGCCCGACCCTTACAGAAACTGCAGGATGTCAGTGAATAGTAAAGTGGTTACAGGACTGGTCGACACTGCGGGGTCCCTGAGACGATCCAGATCAGGGATCCTGGAGGTTGTCAGATCCTTCTACTCGCACCTCTTGGGGAAGAGGGATCTTGATTGGGATGAGATGTCGGCTTTCCTGGCTGAAGCTGTCCCCGAACCAGGGGTAGACCCCTCTCTTGACGTTTTGACAGAAATGATCAGGGAAGAGGAAGTTCAGTTGGCGATTGAAGGGCTTGCCCCCAAAAAATCGCCTGGTCCAGATGGCTTAACATCTGAATTCTATAAGACCTTTAAGGACGTTTTGGTTCCCCTCTTGACTGAGGTATTCAATGAGTGTCTTTCCTCGGGCACTCTGCCGAAGTCAATGAGGAGGTCTGCTCTGATCATCTTGTCAAAGGGTAAGGACCCGTCTTGCATTGGGAACTGGCGTCCCATAGCGCTTCTCAATGCAGACAGGAAGGTTCTGGCAAAGGTGCTGTTTAATCGGCTGGTGAAATTTGCACCCCGACTCCTTTCGGGGGCCCAGCATTGCTCTGTTCCAGGCCGCAGCACATTTAGTGCTGTGCTCAGTGTCCGAGAGGCAGTGGAGCAGGGTAGGGCTGGTCACTGGAAGGGGTACATGCTGTCACTGGACCAGGCAAAAGCGTTTGATCGGGTTAATCATGAGTACCTCTGGTCCGTCCTTCTGAGATATGGCCTGCCCAGGGGGTTGCCCGGGGGCTTAAGACCTTGTACAGTGGGGCAGAGAGTTTCCCGCTTGTGAATGGTTGGATTGACAGCTCTTTTGAGGTTGGGTCCGGTGTTCGCCAGGGTTGTCCCTTGAGCCCGCTGCTGTACGTGTTTGCGATTGACCCTCTTCTTAGGAGGGTGGAGCGTGGACCGTTGGCCGGGATCGGGATGGACCGGGCAGCACCGGAGGCCACTCTGAGGGTGGTGGCGTATGCCGATGATGTCACTGTGTTTGTTTCCTCTCATGAGGAGGCAGGGTGGCTGATGTCAGAGGTAGATCGCTACTCGGAGGCATCCGGGTCCAAGATCAACCGGGATAAGTGTGAGAGTCTCTGGCTGGGAGGAGGAGATCCTGGTTTTGATCTCCCGGACACCCTTCCAGGACCCAAAGTCTCTGCAAAAGTCCTTGGCATCGAATTTGGCCAAGGGGATTACCCCAAACAAAATTGGGACAGCAGGCTAGAGATCGCCACTCAGAAGGTGAACCAATGGAAGGGTTGGTCTTTGACCCTAAGGGAAAGGGTAAACCTGATCAAAACTTACCTGCTCCCTTTACTGATTTATCTGGGCAGTGTATGCATCTTGCCGGAATCTCTCTGGACTCGGGTCTACAGTTTGTTCTTCCAACTGTTATGGGGGAATAGACTGAACCTGGTCAAGAGGGAGGTTACTTACCGTACGAGGAGACTAGGAGGGTTGGGTATGGTCAACCCTGTGGTATTCCTTGTGGATACCTTCATTAAGATTAATATCGCAAACCTCTGGAAAGAGAGGGCTCCTCCGTGGGTATTCTCCTGTAGGGGATGGTTTCAGCCTTTCTTCCAGGAATGGGAGACAGGAGGGCAAGTGAAGGATCTTCGCACACCGCATGGACATCTTCCGGCTTACGCTACCTTGGTTCTGAAGGTAATTCGTCGGTGGGGTCTGGGAATGTGGGAGATCAGGACTCTGCCAAGGAAACTCCTTGACAATAGGGTTCTGTTGACCCATTTCCAGAGGCCTCTGGCGCTCAGGGACTGCCCAAGTCGGGATCTTGGGGTGGGTTTGCATCTTTTGAATTCTATCAGGATCCCCTCGAAGTTTTGGGACTTGGCTTGGCGCTGCTTCCATGGGAAACTGTGTGTGAGGGACAATCTGAAGTGTAGGAGCTCTGAGGACAGGAATTGTCCTCGGGAGCATTGTGGTACCTTGCTGGAAAGCATGGACCACTTCCTGCTTCATTGTCCCTTCAACACAGAGGTGTACAACAGGGTGGGCGCCTTCATTGGCTGGTCTCGGCTGGCCGGTCTCTCCTATGCGGAATGGGCCTATGGAGCATTCGGAGACCTTGGTGGTCGGGACCGCTGCACCTTATTTCTAGTTAGCGCAGTGGTTAGGTATCACACGTGGAACGCACGGTGCTTAGTATCGACGCAACGAAAAATCCTCCCAATGGAAGATGTGTTTAGGACCATACTCGGTGACCTGGTGAAGGTGCGCTCTCTGGAGTATGGGAGACTGGGCGCACGGAGGGCCGCTCCTCTGGAGGGGCTTTTCTTTTAGTGTGCCCTAGTCTGGTCATCTCCTTTCCTGGTGGTGGGCTACTGCTGACACTGTAGATTTTTGTTTTGTTTGATCATTATACAGTGATGTAGGGCTGCAGGCGCCGAACTTGGGCTTCGTGATGTGTAATTATTGTGGTATGTGCTGCTGTATATAATGTATATATTGTATATAGGGATATAGATTTGGGTGTAGCTGTTAGGTTGGGTGTGGGAAAAGGGGGCAGGTGGGATTATCTTGTGGGACTATGGGACACTGGGTTGTTTGGGGGAAAACTGTCACTGCCTGATCTGGCCTATGGACGTTGGACATGGACTGAGGCATGAGACGCAGGACCAGCTCTCAGGTCAGTGCGGGGGGTTGGGAATGAAGGATAGCTTAGTATTGTATATAGTTGTAGTTATTTTATTTAAAAAAAAAAAAAAAAAAAAGTTCATGTATATAGTTTTTGTTTGCCATTGTTTATTTTATTTGTTATTATTATTTTTGTTTGGTGACCGGACCAGAAGGTCAAAGTAGTTATTCTGTATATACTGTATAATATGTGTGAGAGGAGAGAATGAGCGGCTGGACCAGTGTTCAGTATACTGTTTATTTTCTGGCTAATATTTTTGTTATGTTTTCTGCTATTATTATTGTTATGTTTTTCATTTTTATAATAAAAGATCTACAGGATGTAACTCAGGATCAGTAATGTAATGTATGTACACATTGACTGCACCAGCAGAATAGTGAGTGCAGCTCTGGGGTATAATATAGGATGTAACTCAGGATCAGTAATGTAATGTATGTACACAGTGACTGCACCAGCAGAATAGTGAATGCAGCTCTGGGGTATAATATAGGATGTAACTCAGGATCAGTAATGTAATGTATGTACACAGTGACTGCACCAGCAGAATAGTGAGTGCAGCTCTGGGGTATAATATAGGATGTAACTCAGGATCAGTAATGTATGTACACAGTGACTGCACCAGCAGAATAGTGAGTGCAGCTCTGGGGTATAATATAGGATGTA
This sequence comes from Ranitomeya imitator, assembly GCF_032444005.1. Classification (NCBI taxonomy): domain Eukaryota; kingdom Metazoa; phylum Chordata; class Amphibia; order Anura; family Dendrobatidae; genus Ranitomeya; species Ranitomeya imitator. The sequence goes on from NC_091282.1 coordinate 775,880,303, forward strand.
ACTCAGGATCAGTAATGCAATGTATGTACACAGTGACTGCAGTGTAGATTGCTCAGGGCAGCATTGTATTGCTGGTGAATTTATTGTTACTTTGTGTGATCCTCACAGTCTCTTCCACCATATAATGAGTCTGTATCTGGTAGAATCAAGTTTCCCTTCTCATCAGAGTGGTGACTGCCGGTCGGTCCATGTGTGTTGGTGTCTGCAGTTACATCAGCGTCCTCCTCACTACGGATATTTCCTATAATGTACAGATCAGGTTTGTGTCCGCACTTTGATGTTGTCGCTCTGACTGGTGAATGGCAGTAATTGTCTCTGCAGGTTATAAAGAAGCTGATTCTCGTATTGCTGAGTGTGCAAAGTTTTCGGGAAATTTTGTTGCTGTTTAAGGTCAGTCCATTTATTTCTGTGCCGCGCACGTTCCCGCATTGTTACACTGGAAGCTCATTGCTTTCATCCATCAAGCAGCGGCCTTCATGTTATTGTCCGGGCTCCATGGAGGTTTCTCGGCTCTACAGTGGCAGTAATGAATCACTGTGAACCTGCTGCAAGGATCAACTTCTGGAAAGTAACGAAGGAAAAGAAAAAGTTTCTTATCATTACATATACCTGAATCCTGTGCAACTATGAAAGACACCAGGTGACTGGCTGTCTCCTTACATTCTGCTCCTGAAAGACTCTGCACTGCTGGGGACCCAGCTGCTTCCACTGTATAACTCTTTAGGCTGCCGTCACACTAGCAGTATTTGGTCAGTATTTTACATCAGTATTTGTAAGCCAAAACCAAGAGTGGGTGATAATACAGAAGTGGTTCATATTTTCTATTATACTTTTCCTCTAATTGTTCCACTCCTGGTTTTGGCTTACAAATACTGATGTAAAATACTGACCAAATACTGCTAGTGTGACTGCAGCCTAAGTCTGTCCTACAAAATCAAGACACAGTTTGCTGCAATACTTTGTGCCACTGGAAGGCTCCTCTACTACCAGGTTATAATACATAGCTTGTTACCTACACCACTGCAGAACCACTCTGTGCTGCTGGCGGATGCTGATCCTTCTACTCTGTAACTACTCACCTGCATAAATCCATCTGAAGGGGTTAAATAAATTTACAAGCAGGAGCCTGCTAATGCAACTGCCCCTGCCTGTAAAAACTGGGGAATGAATGGAAGCAGGGGAACGTAGCTACCAAGACTTGCGGTTTTTACAGACAGGGGTGGCTGCATTAGCAGGCTCCTGCTTGTAAAATTATTTAACCCCGTCAGATGGATTTACAGCATGGGACATGACTGAGCATCGGAGAGGTATGGGATATTGTTAGTTTTTTATTTTAACTTTGTTTCAGGTGACAAGGGTCTTCAATTGGATTGAGAGTATAATAAACTATTACAACACCCTGTGTCTTTATTTCAATAAAATACTTTTTTCCTAATGTATGTGTGTTTTGTTAACCATTTACTACTATTGGATTAATAATGGATAGGTGTCTTATTGACATCTCTCCATTATTAACCTGGCTTAATGTCACCTTACAATAGCAAGGTGGCATTAACCCTTTATTACCCCATATCCCACGGCTTTGGAGTGGGAAGAGAAAAGCTAAGTGCCAGAATAGGCGCATCTTACAGATGTGCCTTTTCTTGGGTGGCTGGGGGCAGATGTTTTTTGCCAGGGGGGTCCTATAACCATGGTCCCTCTCTAGGCTATTAATATCTGCCCTCAGTCACTGGCTTTACCACTCTGGTGGAGAAAATTGCACGGCAGCCCACGCCAAATTTTTTACGTGATTTAACCCTTTATTTTAACAGCTAGAGCCCCCAAATTTTGCACACAGACACTTGGAACATTATTAATGAGGAATATGTAAAAAAATAAGGATATGAAATGGTTTACTGTATGTAAACCATGTCTCATATCCTGTCAGGTTTGAGGAGATAGGAAAAGCCGGCAATTGAATTACCGGATTTTAAGCTATCTAGCGCTGTATGATATATTAATATATATATATGTCTCACTGACATATGTATATGTATGTATGTATGTATGTATATGTAATTATGTATATGTATGTATGTATATGTATGTATGTGTATATATATATATATATATATACCTATTCTATGTGTCCACATTTATTCTATCTATTCTATTGTAAGCTGTCAGTGTGATTTTACTGTACACCGCACTGAATTGCCGGCTTTTCTCTCTAACACCACTGCGTATTTCTCGCAAGTCACACTGTTGGTCCGTGTGTAATCCGCATTTTTCTCACCCCAAAGACTTTTATTGGCGGATTTTTTGCGTAATACGCTGACAAACGCAGCATGCTGCGATTGTCTACGGCCGTACAAGACCGTAAAATACGGATGCGTAAAATACGCCAGATAGGAGCTGGGCCATAGAGAATCATTGTACCGTGTGCAATGCGTATTTTCTGTGCCTCTCATACGTCCGTAAAACACGCTAGTGTGAGGCCGGCCTTACACTGTATAACCACAGTCCTCTGCATAAACACTCTGTGCTGCTGGTGGACGCCGATCCTTCCACTGTGTAACTACACTCCTCTGCATAAACACTCTATACTGCTGGGGGAAGCTAATCCTTACACTGTGTAACCACAGTCCTCTGCATAAACACTCTGTAAGCGGACCAGCTACTTCTACTGTATGACTTTCAGATTATCCTACAATATCGGCAGGTTTCTCTCCTGGAATGCTCTGCACTGCTCCTTTATATTTTCTCACTTTCCACTGCTCAGAGTCTCCAACCTAAGGCAATTTTCCTGAAATACTCTGTGCTACTGCTGCTCCTTGTTACTTCTAGTTTGGAAGTTTTTAATCTTTGCTGCAGAGATAAGCACACAACGCAGTAATGTAGCTACGGGGGGGGGGGGGGGGGGGGGGGGGTTAGAGGGTGTGGGCTCAGAGGGGGCCCACCCGGAGCTACGCTACTGTAACTGCATCAGCGCACCGATGCAGTTACATTCTGCGGCGGAGCAGGGAGAATCGATCTCCTTCCTCTGCAGCTATGGGGCCCCTGAGCAGGCTGGGGGCCCAGTGCCCCCAGGGGCTGCGCTCCTTCTCCCATCATCCTTCTGTCAGCGTCTAGCCTCCTGGCGTCGCCGACACTGACAGCGGGCGCCGGGCAGTGACGTCATCGCACCCGCTGTCAGTGTCGGAGATGAGTGGGAGCTCATTGCAGCGCAGGAAGCAGGAGGAAGAGAGGTGAGTATTGTGGGGTTTTTATTATGGGGACTGCCTTAAACTACAGGGTCTGCCTATGGGGGTACTGTATTATATAAAAGGGTCTGCCTACGGGGGTACTGTATTATATAAAAGGGTCTGCCTATGGGGGTACTGTATTATATAAAAGGGTCTGCGTATGGGAGTACTTTATTATATAAAAGGGTCTGCGTATGGCGGTACTGTATTATATAAAAGGGTCTGCCTATGGGGTACTGTATTATATAAAAGGATCTGCCTATAGGGTACTGTATCATATAAAAGGGTCTGCGTATGGGGGTACTGTATTATATAAAAGGGTCTGCCTATGGGGGTACTGTATTATATAAAAGGGTCTGCCTATGGGGGCACTGTATTATATAAAAGTGTTTGCCTATGGGGGTACTGTATTATATAAAAGGGTCTGCCTATGGGGGTACTGTATTATATAAAAGGGCCTGCCTATGGGGGTACTGTATTATATAAAAGGGTCTGCCTATGGGGGTACTGTATTATATAAAAGGGTCTGCCTATAGGGTACTGTATCATATAAAAGGGTCTGCGTATGGGGGTACTGTATCATATAAAAGGGTCTGCCTATGGGGGTACTGTATTATATAAAAGGATCTGCCTATAGGGTACTGTATCATATAAAAGGGTCTGCGTATGGGGGTACTGTATTATATAAAAGGGTCTGCCTATGGGGGTACTGTATTATATAAAAGGGTCTGCCTATGGGGGCACTGTATTATATAAAAGGGTTTGCCTATGGGGGTACTGTATTATATAAAAGGGTCTGCCTATGGGGGTACTGTATTATATAAAAGGGCCTGCCTATGGGGGTACTGTATTATATAAAAGGGTCTGCCTATGGGGGTACTGTATTATATAAAAGGGTTTGCCTATGGTGGTACTGTATTATATAAAAGGATCTGTCTATAGGGTACTGTATCATATAAAAGGGTCTGCGTATGGGGGTACTGTATTATATAAAAGGGTCTGCCTATGGGGGTACTGTATTATATAAAAGGGTCTGCCTATGGGGGTACTGTATTATATAAAAGGGTCTGCCTATGGGGGTACTGTATTATATAAAAGGGTTTGCCTATGGGTTTACTGTATTATAAAAAGGGGTCTGCCTATGGGGGTACTGTATTATATAAAAGGGTCTGCCTATGGGGGTACTGTATCATATAAAAGGGTCTGCGTATGGGAGTACTTTATTATATAAAAGGGTCTGCGTATGGGGGTATTGGATTATATAAAAGGGTCTGCCTATGGGGGTACTGTATTATATAAAAGGGTCTGCCTATGGGGGTACTGTATTATATAAAAGGGTCTGCCTATGTGGATACTGTCGTATACTACAGGGTCTGCCTATGGGGTTACTGTCTTATATTACAGGGTCTGCCTATGGGGTTACTGTCTTATACTACAGGGTTTGCCTATGTGGGTACTGTCTTATACTACAGGGTCTGCCTAAGGGGTTACTGTCTTATTCTACAGGGTCTGCCTAAGGGGTTACTGTCTTATACTACAGGGTCTGCCTACGGGGTTACTGTCTTATACTACAGGGTCTGCCTATGGGGTTACTGTCTTATACTACAGGGTTTGCCTATGTGGGTACTGTCTTATACTACAGGGTCTGCCTAAGGGGTTACTGTCTTATTCTACAGGGTCTGCCTAAGGGGTTACTGTCTTATACTACAGGGTCTGCCTATGGGGTTACTGTCTTATACTACAGGGTCTGCCTATGGGGTTACTGTCTTAAACTACAGGGTCTGCCTATGGGGGTACTGTCTTATACTACAGGGTTTGTCTATGGGGTTACTGTCTTTTACTACAGGGTCTGCCTATGGGGTTACTGTCTTTTACTACAGGGTCTGCCTATGGGGGTACTGTCTTATACAACAGGGTCTGCCTATGGGGGTACTGTCTTATACAACAGGGTGCTGCCTTGTGCTATATTGAGGACTATCTGGCACATTATACTATATGGAGGTTATCTATGGGGCTATCATACAGTGTGGGGATTAGAGTGAAGGGACCATCATACAGTGCTGGAGCCATCAAACAGTTTGGGGGCTACTAAGAGGCCAGTATACTGGGTGAGTGGTACTATACAGTGAGGGGGCAGACTGCAGAGACCCGTGTGTCGTAACCAGTGCCTTCCCCCGTCCCACCATTCCGTAATAAAAGACACCAACAATCCTGGATGGGTTGAACAGGTCGGTCACAGTTTTATTATTTGCAAAGTAGAGAAGGGCAATTACACATCGCGACGCACTCATTGCTGAAGGCCCCAGCCGACGACCACTGGGCCAGCAAGCTGATGAGAGGTTACAAGCCTTTGCCCCCCTCTACCTACCGCTGTGACGTGTATAAAAGAACGTCAGAAATCTTTTTTTTTTTTTTTTAATTTAAAAATTCAAAACATTTTAACAGTAATTGCACAGTACATTTACCAGTTTATAAGGGAGGGAGGGTGGGACAACAGCTTCCAAGGGTCAGCCGGGGAGAAAGAGGGAGAACCTGGCCCCGTCACTAGAATTTAACCCCTGAGGGTGTGGCCTGACTCACCTCTTCTCCCCGGTTGGTCCGCTGGGCGTCCCAATCATGACCTCACCTGGGGAGGTAGTGGGAGGGGGGAATTGGGCACTGCACAGATTTCCCCTCTAGCTATCCCTTAGGGGCTCTGCAGTCAGAGGCACGTTCCTTATACAGTACCGTGCCTACCATTATACTGTGCATAAGAGATACTGTGTATAGATAAGCTGTACAGGGGGGGCGACTCGGGACATTATTAAATGTAAAGTGGGCACTTATTGTTATAGGGGAACTCGGGTTACTGTGACTATCAAATGGGCACACAGGGCATTATTACTTACTAGGGGGCACAATGTGGGCACTGTTTTCTAGGGCACTTGCGCCTGGCATTACTATATTATAGAGGGTTGCATTAGAATTTAGAGGACACAGAGAACCACACAGCAGGTGCAGTAATAGAGGCACATACGGCAGCAGCGACTCAGTATTGGGGTATCAGGGGCAGTAATAGGGTCACATACGGCAGCAGCGGCTCAGTATTGGGGTATCAGGTGCAGTAATAGTGTCACATACGGCAACAGCGGCTCAGTATTGGGGTATCAGGGGCAGTAATAGGGTCACATACGGCAACAGCGGCTCAGTATTGGGGTATCAGGGGCAGTAATAGGGTCACATACGGCAGCAGCGGCTCAGTATTGGGGTATCAGGTGCAGTAATAGGGTCACATACGGCAGCAGCGGCTCAGTATTGGGGTATCAGGGGCAGTAATAGGGTCACATACGGCAGCAGCAGCTCAGTATTGGGGTATCAGGTGCAGTAATAGGGACACATACGGCAGCAGTGGCTCAGTATTGGGGTATCAGGTGCAATAATAGGGACACATCCAGCAGCAGGGCTCAATATCGAGGTATCAGGTGTAGTAATAAGGTCACATACGGCAGCAGAGGCTCAGTATTGGGGTATCAGGTGCAGTAATAAGGACACATACAGCAGCAGCGGCTCAGTATTGGGGTATCAGGTGCAGTAATAGGGTCACATACGGCAGCAGAGGCTCAGTATTGGGGTATCAGGTGCAGTAATAGGGACACATCCAGCAGCAGAGGCTCAATATCGAGGTATCAGGTGCAGTAATAGGGTCACATACGGCAGCAGAGGCTCAGTATTGGGGTATCAGGTGCAGTAATAAGGACACATACAGCAGCAGCGGCTCAGTATTGGGGTATCAGGTGCAATAATAGGGACACATACGGCAGCAGTGGTTCAGTATTGGGTATCAGGTGCAGTAATAGGGACACATACGGCAGCAGCGGCTCAGTATTGGGTATCAGGTGCAGTAATAGGGACACATACGGCAGCAGTGGTTCAGTATTGGGGTATCAGGTGTAGTAATAGGGACACATATGGCAGAGGCTTAGTATTGGGGTATCAGGTGCAGTAATATGGTCACATACGGCAGCAGCGGCTCTGTATTGGGGTATCAGGTGCAGTAATAGGGACACATACGGCAGCAGTGGTTCAGTATTGGGTATCAGGTGCAGTAATAGGGACACATACGGCAGCAGCGGCTCTGTATTGGGGTATCAGGTGCAGTAATAGGGACACATACGGCAGCAGCGGCTCAGTATTGGGTATCAGGTGCAGTAATAGGGACACAGACGACAGCAGTGGTTCAGTATTGGGGTATCAGGTGCAGTAATAGGGACACATATGGCAGAGGCTTAGTATTGGGGTATCAGGTGCAGTAATAGGGACACATATGGCAGCAGCCCCTCAGTATTGGGGTATCAGGTGCAGTAATAGGGACACATATGGCAGAGGCTTAGTATTGCGGTATCATGTGCAGTAATAGAGACACATACGGCAGCAGCGGCACAGTATTGGGGTATCAGGTGCAGTAATAGGGACACATACAGCAGCAGCGGCTCTGTATTGGGGTATCAGGTGCAGTAATAGGGACACATGGCAGAGGCTCAGTATTGGGGTATCAGGGGCAGTAATAGGGACACATACGGCAGCAGTTGATCAGTATTGGGGTATCAGGTGCAGTAATAGAGACACATACAGCAGCGGCGGCTCAGTATTGGGATATCAGGGGCAGTAATAGGGACACATACGGCAGCAGTGGCTCAGTATTGGGGTATCAGGTGCAGTAATAGAGGCACATACGGCAGCAGCGGCTCAGTATTGGGGTATCAGGTGCAGTAATAGGGACACATACGGCAGCAGCGGCTCAGTATTGGGGTATCAGCAGGATGAGGAGTTTGTGCAGGTTGGGAATAGATGGTGATGGGGCTGGAATATGAGAAGTGAAATATGTTTTTGTTGTATTCTCTGCAGCCGAGTCCTGGCTGGAAGAAGTTGTCATATCGGTCGGGGCCAGATGGAAAAGAAGGGAATAGTCAGTGATTCTATCAGAAAGGACGTCAGCGGTAAGACATTATCTGTAACTGTGCTGTGATCTCTTAGGGTACGTGTCCACGTTCAGGATGGCCGGCGCTTTGGAAGGAGCCGAAAACTCACTCCGCCCAAAGCTCCGCCCCCTTCTGGAGACGCGATGATGCCGGATGTGTTCGTTGCACACATCCGGAATCATCGCACCCCACACATAGGGCCCTGTGTTTTACCATGTGGCGGCACAGCGTCGCCGCAAGATAAACGGACATGCTGCGATCTAAAAAGACGTGCCGCATTTCCGGAATCGCAGGGCCACTGGATGCGTGGAGACAGGATTTCATAAAATCCCCTCCACTATGCTGTAACATCTGGACGCTGCGGATTGAACGCTGCGGCTCCACGCAGTGTTCAATCCGCAGCTAGTCCGGATGTAAAACGGCCCTTGGACACATACCCTTATATGTTCTGTAGGGCTGGTATCTAACGCTCTCATCATATGATGGTAATATCCATGTTGGCCTTTATATAGTAGACTATCTCCAGTAACAGCGCAGTGGTCTGCTGAGGTTCTCCTCCAACCCCCCCTGAGGCCAAAACCTTAGCTACGCCTCTGACACAACGCCACAGTGATTATTAGGAATCCTCGGCAATGCTTGTCGTGCATTCGTGCTGTCCCGGTCTGACGCGCTATGTCCGCTTCTGTCTTTGTATAATGAGCGGGAGGTTCGGGGTCCGTGCAGCAGACGGGGAGGGGGGGGGGGGGGGTTTAGGGGGTGGTGGTCACTGCAGGGTTCCTGCTCCAGACGGGCTTGTCAGGAGTCTTCTCATCACAACTCTAATTACTAATTTCCTCTGATTGGCCGTTACACTTGAGCAGAGACCGGCGACTGACATTCACTGATAACTGAAGTTTACTTGTGATTTTCCAGGTAACAATTATCTGCAGCCGAGTCCAGAGGCCAAAGGAGAAAACGCTTTATTAACCAGAAGAACTGAGAGAGTTCCAAGCAGAACTACACCCGGATAATGAGGAACTTCTACCCAACAGAAGGCAAAACATCTCCAGCTCAGAGACAGGAACTAGAGGGTTCACATACTTATGGTGTGGACGTCAACGTAAAGAACAGTGAACATAAATACATGATCATCTGCTGATTATTATCCTAGACAACACTCCGATTACATTACTGATCCTGAGTTACCTCCTGTATTATAATCCAGAGCTGCATTCACTATTCTGCTGGTGGCTGCAGTCACTGTGTACATACATTACATTACTGATCCTGTACTGACCCTGAGTTACATCCTGTATTATAACCAGGGCCGGACTGGTCATCGGGCAGTTCTGGCAAATGCCAGAAGGGCTGGTGCCAGTAGTGGGCCGCTGCGCGCCGACTCACCCTGCCCCCCAGCGCCGCCGCTGCCGCATTCAACTATACCGGCGTCTATGACGTCGGTACAGTTGAATGCATTGATGGAGGTGAGAGCGTCACCTGACGGTCCCGCTCCCATCATACCCCGCTCTGCCTCTGACACTGCGGGTGCGCGCACTCACTGTGTCCCAGGCAGAGCAGTGGCAGCCGCCGAGACAGGAGCAGGGAGCAACGCAGGCATGAGGGGAGGTCAGGAGTGTGTTTTTTTCTTTTTACTGGACTGTGGGGCCATACTAGGGGGGGGAGGAGAGATGGGGGTTCTGCTGTATACTGCTATGTGGGCTGTGCTATATACTACTATGTGGGCTGCGCTGTATACTACTATGTGGGCTCTGCTGTATACTACTGTGTGGGCTCTGCTGTATACTACTGTGTGGGCTGTGCTGTATACTGCTATGTGGGCTGTGCTATACACTACTATGTGGGCTCTGCTGTATACTACTATGTGGGCTGTGCTATACACTACTATGTGGGCTCTGCTGTATACTACTATGTGGGCTGTGCTGTATACTACTGTGTGGGCTCTCCTATATACTACTATGTGGGCTGTGCTGTATACTACTGTGTGTGCTCTCCTATATACTACTATGTGGGCTGTGCTGTATACTACTGTGTGGGCTCTGCTGTAAACTACTATGTGGGCAGTGCTGTATACTACTATGTGGGCTTTGCTGTATACTACTATGTGGGCTATGCTGTATACGACTATGTAGGCTGTGCTATATACTACTATGTGGGCAGTGCTGTATACTACTGTGTGTGTCTTGCTGTACCTGGACGATGTCATCGTCTTCTCCAAGACATATGAGGACCACCTGAAGCACCTGGACGAGGTGTTCAATGCCTGTCCAACTTTGGCCAAAAGGTAAAACCTTCCAAATGTCATCTGTTAAAGCCCAAAGTGCAGTACCTGAGCCATGTGGTAAGCGCCAAAGGAGTGGCACCAGACCCTGACAAGGTCAACATGATCAGAGCCTGGCCGAAGCCCAGCAACATCCATGAATATAACAGTTCCTCGGGTTAGTAGGCTACTACAGAAGATTTATTAAAGACTTCACCAAGATAGCCGCACCACTACAAGACCTGTTAGTGGGCCAATCTAAGAAAACCAGGGGAAAGAACACCCCGTTTGACTGGAACGACAGACTGGAGGGATCCTTCGCTCGGCTGAAGTTGGCTCCCACGGGAGATGAGGTACTGGCCTACCCAAAATATGACCAACCATTCGTGCTGTACACGGATGCCAGCAACGTGGGACTGGGAGCCGTGTTGTCCCAGGTACAGAAAGGCAAAGAAAGGGTAATTGCCTACACCAGCAGGAAACTTCGTCCCACTGAATGGAACCCCGAAAACTACAGTTCCTTCAAGCTGGAGTTCCTTCCCATAGTCTGGGTGATAACAGAGCGGTTCAAACACTACCTGGCCTCCGCAAGATTCACAGTTTTCATGGGCAACAATCCGCTGACACACATGGAGACGGCAAAACTAGGTGATGGATGGCCCAATTGTCCAATTATCAATTCATCATCAAGTAGCGGGCAGGGCACAAGAATGTCAATGCCGATGCGCTGTCCAGGATGCCTAACTTACCAGAGATGAGAGAAGATTCGGAAGAACTCGAAGAAATAGAGTTATCAGCTTTCCATCGCCCCGGGGCGACTAAGTATTGCCATTATGTGAGGAACAGGCATAAGGACAAGTGGATCGCCCCCACGTAAGGGCAATGGGGTACTCGGTACCGGGTCCTTCAGTTCCCTCAGCTGGATGTCACGGTGGCCCGACCCGGACCGTGGCCCTATGAGGGGCGCCCAATAAAAGGGTGGAGTTCGTAGATAACGGTAGTGTTCGTGACGCCACCTGTGGTATTCAGTCAGGATGACCGACGCTGCTTAGGGGTCCGCTGGGGTGATGGAATGGCAGCTAGATGGTATACCTTCCCACAGGTGAAGTGTATCCCCAGGGCTTCTCAGAAGTGTAGAGATGTTGATGGTGGATGATGTAAGGCATGGCAAATAACGAGGAAACAATGGGTGCAGTCTCTTTACCTTTACTGAAGGCTTCAGCATCCACAGTCCAGAGTGCCGGATAACAGGGTAGGCAGGATCCGGCCGGTCTGATGGCAATTCCAGAGTCCCCTCTTCCAGGTGGAAATCGGGAGCCTTCCCCTTGCGCACAGTAACGTAGTAGGTCCCTACTTGCATTAGCTACCATAGGGTCCTCACTCTTGTTACTTCTCTCTCTGTCCCCCAGATGGATAGGACAAACCCGTATGACGGTGGTGGCCTGAGGCTATTTTATAGGGACCCTAGCGTCGCCCCTCCTCCGCTTTGCCACTTTGTCTGCTTAGGTTCTTAGGACGGACAGCCAACTTGGAATCGACTGTCGTGCCGGTCTCTGAAGTAAAGCGTAGAGTCCATTACTCCCTCGGTGTTCTGGCCACCCGATCTGTGCTCAGTGGGAGGCAGTCTGCTTCTAGCTGGTCTCCCACTGGTGTTTCACTCCTGTTGATACGACTTCTGTGCTCACTCACTACGGCACACTTCCTTTCTTGTCCTTGCTTAGGAGACTACCGCATGGGTTGCAGGCGCAGCTCCGTGTCTTTCTCTCCCTTTCCAAGGCCGAGCCCAGTCTGCTCCTCTCCTCTCCTTCTCCTGGCTCCTTCTCCTTCTCCCTCCAGCCAGCTTCTCTCCCCAACAACGACTGACTCACTTCCTAACCAACCCCCAGTTTTACCCAAGTGTGAGGAGTGGCCTAATAGATAGAACCTTTTGCTCCCCCTGGTGGCCGGCATGTGAAGTGTGTGTGTGGTTGTGATACCTGGCAGGGTGAACTCCTTTGGTGCCATCAGACGTAACATTTCTCCCCCTGGTGGAAGAACGACATTACTGCAATGACCAGGACTCTGGGGCGCTGCACAAGCAAGAAGCTACGCTGAACCCATTGACTCCTCATGGATGGGCCGAGACACAGGACAGTGACCCAGCAGTCCGTCTGGTCAAGGAGCTGCTGACGCAAGCCGATTCGCACCCTAGTCCAGATGCTCCACAAGAGACTCAAAAGCTGTGGAAAGAGAAAGGTAAACTGTTTATGTACGACGGTAAGCTGTGTCGGAGGAATATTGACCCATGCACTCATGAGCTGGTCTGGCAGATAGTGATCCCAAGACAAGATGCTCCAATGGTTCTGGAAGCGTACCACGATGGAGCAGGACATTTTGGATGGAAGAAGTTAGAGATCCTACTTCGTGGAAGGTTTTACTGGATTAGCATGAGAAAAGCCATTGAAAAGTGGTGCAGAGAGTGTGGCCCATGATGCAACCTGCGCAGAAAGGACCGTGACAGCCAGAGGGCTCCCCTACAGCCCATAGTGACCAAACAGCCACTTGAACTGGTAGCTTTAGACCATGTGAAGCTAACTCCAAGCCGGTCAGGCTATGTCTATGCTCTGATCATTGTGGACCATTACTCCAGATTCCTGGTAGTCGTACGTGTCAAGGACCAGACAGCGAGGACAGCAGCCAAAGCCTTCCAGCAACACTTTTGCCGACCAAACGGATACCCAGAGACGGTACTGACTACTGATCAAGGCCCAGCCTTTCAAGAATTCTGTAACCTGTACGGATGCAAAAAGATCAGAACAACACCGTACCACCCACAAACCAACGGAATGTGTGAAAAGATGAACCAAGTAGTGATTGACTTACTGAAGACCTTGCCTTTACATGAAAGAAACTTGTGGCCAGAGAAGTTGCCTGATTTGGTAGATTTGTACAATCACATCCCAGTGAATTCCATCAACTGTACTCCAGCATACCTGATGAGATGAAGATCAAGCAAATTACCTGTTGATCTAGACATGGGAGTCCTAACCCCAGAAACAACCTCACCAAATACAGATTGGGATACCGAGCGACAAGAGAAATACCGCCAAGTACAAGAGTGTGTAGAAAGAAGCTTGTCTCAGGCAAGACAAAAACAAGAGAGACACTATAACCAACGTGCCCCTGCAATTCCCTTGTCACCAGGTGAACAAGTGTTAAAGCGAAAAAGGAGAATGCACAAGCTCGATGATCAGTGGGAAGCAGAACCATATACTATCTTACCGTCCAACTTTGACAATACTAAAGTCTGTCTAATCAGCAAAGATGGAGGAGAGACATCCACTTTAGTATCTAGAGATCATCTCAAAGTATGTCCTGACAAATTGAGAGACAAAGAAAAAGATCCAAGTACTACTCAACTAATGGTAGACAAAGAAAAGAGGATTCATACCGGTCTTGGAGATTTTCTCCAGTCTTGGACTCAAGTACATCAGGCCATAGTGATACCTGTCTTGACTTTTCCCCAGCTGGAAATACCAGAACAAAATGTGATTCAAGACCATCCTGAGACAGAAGAGACTTTACACCAGTGGGCTCAAGCAGCAAATGTCAGCCCAGCAGTGGAACAAGAGAATCCACCCTCTGCTATCGGTGAATCTGTCAGACCCATGGTGAATCTAAGAAGTCGCAGACGTTTGCCCACTTTCCCAATACGATGCAGGCCTACAAGTAACACAGACACTAGTGGGTTCACAACAGCAGACATGTTAGACCAGGAACTACGCAGATCTACCCATAGTACCAGAGGTTAGATCCCAGCCTGTTACAGGGACTGCAGTCAATAATTGTTGTTATCTGTTTTAAAAATGTTTGCTTATGCTTGTTGCAGGATTAAAATGGACAATAGGGTAATGGACAGTGAATTGCCCAAAAACTGTTATTGTACATAGTTGGCACCTTCAAGGTGCACCCTGGTTCTGCCCACATTGCCGGCGTGGGTAGCGCCTTGTTACTTCACAGACCAAAAGCTAAAACTGTCTGGCGTGGTGAACACCGGGACTGGATACGCCCTGTAGCCCGCCCAAGCCTAGGTTGGGGGGTTTATGACGGATCCCCCGCATCGGTACTGTTGCTAATGAACAAGGACACCCTGGTATAAGACCAGTTGTACTTTTGTAAATGTTTGCAACGTTCAAGCCAAAAATGCCTCCCGTAAGGGAAGAATAAGTTTAAAACTGTTTTATGCATTTCAAAATGTTTTACACCTTTGTAACCCCTTTGGCACCCCAAGAGTTCAGGTACCACAGTGGTATTGTGCTCCTCTCGGGGAGGGTAATGCCATGCCTGGAGACAGGAGGAATCCCTTTGGCAGGTAACCTTACATGCAGCACATTGTGACTCCAGGCCAGAGGGGGGAGCTCTACACCCGACTTGAGGGGGGAGCTGCTCTCTCTGGTCGGGAGGATGAGTCAGTTGCTAGGCAGTTGCTAGGCAGACAAGCAGACACTTGACAGTTGGTAGCAGACAGTGAAGGAGCACAGAGGTACTTAGGAGCTAGTGAGAGACTGCTACTGGGCCTCTCTAAGCTGAGCACAGAAACTGGGTACCGAGAGCCCGAGGCTGAGGGGGACTGCAAGCCCCACGGCATTAACGGAGGGCAGGAAGCTAAAAGGGACTTGCCCACATAATACCTGAGGTACAGCAGCAATCAGATATATACTTAAAGAGTACACCTCATATACTCATTAAATGGGTATACCTTCATATATAGATATATGCCAATAGAGAGACAACTGAAGGAGCGATTCCCAGTATAACAATATTTATTAATTTGTCTTCATAAAATTATTATATTACAACACAAAACGTATTATAAACACGTATAGTGAAAAAGAGTACAATTCAGATGGTTTTATCCATCTGTAGAGGTTTTAGCAGAGAAGGAGAATACAGGATCACAAAACTAAAGGCCATGTAACCATACTCAAATTTTATAGATTGCTCACAGCCGTATATCTGTCCAGCCAATCCATGGGTAACAAGTGCTAGTATCAAAGGGATGAAAGTGCAAATGTGCTAATCCTAAAGAGAGTCACTCTTAATATCTAATCAACAGTAACCACGATCATTGCACTCCACCCTATAGCCTATATCCATATACATCCCATAAGGCAGTCCGGCTATGATAGCAACCATGTTGTACCTGCAGTCATGGTGTCCTCGGTGTGATCCAGAAATTACTACACCTCGATGCGCGTTTCACCACATCCGTGGCTTCGTCAGGAGGTGAGTAAGCGGCTTATGTGACCCCTTTATATAGTGAGAATATCTAATCTAATTACCTGCAGCCATATGCGGCGCGCCCCCGCCATGTTGCGACGCGCCGAGGAGATCGGCGCTCAAAGTGCACGTCATCACGTCACCTGGCCCGGTCACATGACCGGACCCGCGACCCTGGCAATGCATCACCCATACTGAGCACCTCCCTCCACCGTGCGAGGCAGCACATGTGCAGTGCACGCTCAGGCCCAGGCAAAGAGAAGGGGTCCACGGAACAAGGAAATTGAAGAGGTATTATATCACTCATCTGTGTCCAGTGGTTGCGAACTGCACATCCCGAACCTTATTAGAATACTGATCACTCAAAAAGGTTGTTACATATTAAAGAGTGCAATTACAATATACCAAGGGAAGGAATGAGCATTGCAAACCTGGCACAGATTCACATCTGACAAAAAGTATGGATGCATAAAGCATGTACCCCACTGTTCCTTGTTCCGTGGACCCCTTCTCTTTGCCTGAGCGTGCACTGCGCATGCGCTGCCTCGCGCGGTGGAGAGAGGTGCTCAGTATGGGTGATGCGTTGCCATGGTCGCAGGTCCGATCATGTGACTGGGCCAGGTGACGTGATGACACGAACTTTGAGCGCCGCTCTCCTCGCGCGCCGCACATGGCTGCAGGTAATTAGATTAGATATTCTCACTATATAAAGGGGTCACATAAGCCGCTTACTCCCTCCTGACGAAGCCACGGATGTGGTGAAACGCGCGTCGAGGTGTAGTAATTTCTGGATCACACTGAGGACACTATGACAGCAGGTGTAACATGGTTGCTATCATAGCCGGACTGTCTTATGGGATGTATATATGGATATAGGCTATAGGGTGGAGTGCAATGATCGTGGTTACTGTTGATTAGATATTAAGAGTGACTCTCTATAGGATTAGCACATTTGCACTTTCATCCCTTTGATACTAGTACTTGTTACCCATGGATTGGCTGGACAGATATACGGCTGTGAGCAATCTATAAAATTTGAGTATGGTTACATGGCCTTTAGTTTTGTGATCCTGTATTCTCCTTCTCTGCTAAAACCTCTGTACAGATGGATAAAACCATCTGAATTGTACTCTTTTTCACTATACGTGTTTATAATAAGTTTTATATTGTAATATAATAATTTTATGAAGAAAAATTAATAAATATTGTTATACTGGGAACAGCAGCAATCAGAGTCCAGAGTCACCATGAACAGAGACCTAAAAGAGATGGCTCAAGTTGCCTACCGTGCAGGTACTCTCCCTGGACAAGGAAGAAAGAGGGCCTTGTTAGAGAGCTACAGGCAGCAAGGGACCACAGACCAGCTCATAGTGGAAGGCTCCCAAACTGACCTGTCAAGGGGATTTCAACCTGTCTTCAGGCTACACCTGTTACTGATACCCTGGACTGAGGCTGAATACCATCTCAGTAAACCAGGTAAAGACTGCAACCCTGTGACCTCCAATTATCTGCGGCATTCACCATCCCTGCCAAATACACCGGGAGCCCTGGGGACACTTCTTCACCTGTGGGAAGCGACACCATCTTTGCTGCAGCACCATCACCCCCAGAGGACCCTTTAAGCAGAATCGGTCGCCGCTGACCGAGAACCACAGGTGGCGTCACAAACTTTCCTTATTTCCACAACCCCTTTAAAGACCATCCCTTTTACTTGGGCGCCCAGGGCCACGGACCGGGTCACTGCCATCGTGACCACCCCTTTAATTGCGACTGGACCCAGAACTGAGTACCCCACGGCCCTGTCGGGTGACTCACATACATTGTATTACGGGGGCGCTGGGTCTCTCCTCTGCTCTGTAGTTGTATATATAGATTTCCAGGATGTAACAGATGGGATTAATGTCGGCTGGGGGGGCTCTGTATATTTTCCCTTCCTTTGGTTAATGTCTCTGTGTTTATATTATTACATTTTTGGGCGCTGACTTTTGCTCTGGAGACGAAGCTCATTCATCGGGGCTCATTCACACACAGAGATCTCTTTATTCCCGGGGATGGCACTTTTCTCGCTGAACGCAGGTGGGAACTTTTATTGGAAACTATCGAGTTTGTAGCATCTTTAGAGAAACTTTTCAAAGCCAAGCTGCTAGTTGCTTCCAGATGGACGGCTCGAGCCGCGCCTGAAATCGGAGCTTTTCTCTTTAAGGAAAACACTTTTATGTTCCTTCTGAGGGATGCGGCAGAGAGCGGAGTGCACCACTCACACGGTAATGCTAGACGGTGCGCACTGCGGGATAAGGTTACACGTAGGAAATGTGGCAGCCGCTCCTTCCTCCATGGGACTGCTGCGCTCCAAATTTTCTGATGATTTGCACGTTTTGGCCTCGTTCACACTCTCAGTATTTGGTCAGTGTTTTACATCAGTATTTGTAAGCAAAAACCAGAAAAATAATAGAAACCCGTCACCACTTCTGTATTATCTCAGTACACAACTGATGGTCCCAACCCCATTTATAAGGCAAGAAATCCCACTTATTCAACCTGACAGGGCACACCTGTGAAGTGAAAACCATTCCCGGTGACTACCTCTTGAAGCTCATCAAGAGAATGCCAAAGAGAGTGCAAAGCAGTCATCAAAGCAAAAGGTGGCTACTTTGAAGAACCTAGAATATAAGACATAATTTCAGTTGTTTCACACTTTTTTGTTAAGTATATAATTCCACATGTGTTAATTCATAGATTCGATGCCTTCAGTGTGAATGTACAATTTTAATAGTCATGAAAATACAGAAAAATCTTCAAATGAGAAGGTGTGTCCAAACTTTTGGTCTGTACTGTATATATATATATGTATGTATATATATATATATATATATATATATATATATATATATATATATATATATATACTAGATGGTGGCCCGATTCTAACGCATCGGGTATTCTAGAATATGTATGTATAGAGCAGCCACATAGTATATAGCACAGGCCACGACATATTCTTGAATACCCGATGCGTTAATACAGGCCACGCAGTATATAACAGTGGCCACGCAGTATATAACAGTGGCCACACAGTATATAACACAGCCCAAACAGTATATAACACAGCCCACGCAGTATATAACATTGTCCACATAGTATATAACACTGGCCACGTAGTATATAGCAGCCATGCAGTATATAACGCAGCCCACACAGTATATGACACTGCCCACATAGTATATAACACTTCCCATGTAGTATATAGCAGCCATGCAGTATATAACGCAGCCCACACAGTATATAACACTGCCCACATAGTATATAACGCTGCCCACGTAGTATATAGCAGCCATGTAGTATATAACGCAGCCTGTTATGGCTGGCAATCAGGCAACACAGCGTGCAGTAATCAGCGCACATACAGAGATCTGGCAATAACCCAAAACAATAGGACGAGCTCTGAGACGTGGAATCTCTGTAGACTGCAGTACCTGATCTATCCTCACACAACTGGAAGCAGCAGTGGATTGCGCCTATCAACTACCTATGCAACTCGGCACTGCCTGAGGAGCTGACTAGCCTGAAGATAGAAATACAAGCCTGACTTACCTCAGAGAAATACCCCAAAGGAATAGGCAGCCCCCACATATAATGACTGTTAGCAAGATGAAAAGACAAACGTAGGAATGAAATAGATTCAGCAAAGTGAGGCCCGATATTCTAGACAGAGCGAGGATAGCAAAGAGAACTATGCAGTCTACAAAAAACCCTAAAACGAAAACCACGCAAAGGGGCAAAAAGACCCACCGTGCCGAACTAACAGCACGGCGGTGCACCCCTTTGCTTCTCAGAGCTTCCAGCAAAAGATAATAACAAGCTGGACAGAAAAAACAGAAAACAAACTAGAAGCACTTATCTAGCAGAGCAGCAGGCCCAAGGAAAGATGCAGTAGCTCAGATCCAACACTGGAACATTGACAAGGAGCAAGGAAGACAGACTCAGGTGGAGCTAAATAGCAAGGCAGCCAACGAGCTCACCAAAACACCTGAGGGAGGAAGCCCAGAGACTGCAATACCACTTGTGACCACAGAAGTGAACTCAGCCACAGAATTCATAACAGTACCCCCCCCTTGAGGAGGGGTCACCGAACCCTCACCAGAACCCCCAGGCCGACCAGGATGAGCCACATGAAAGGCACGAACAAGATCTGGGGCATGGACATCAGAGGCAAAAACCCAGGAATTATCTTCCTGAGCATAACCCTTCCATTTGACCAGATACTGGAGTTTCCGTCTAGAGACACGAGAATCCAAAATCTTCTCCACAATATACTCCAATTCCCCCTCCACCAAAACAGGGGCAGGAGGCTCCACAGATGGAACCATAGGTGCCACGTATCTCCTCAACAACGACCTATGGAATACATTATGTATGGAAAAGGAGTCTGGGAGGGTCAGACGAAAAGACACCGGATTGAGAATCTCAGAAATCCTATACGGACCAATAAAACGAGGTTTAAATTTAGGAGAGGAAACCTTCATAGGTATATGACGAGAAGATAACCAAACCAGATCCCCAACACGAAGTCGGGGTCCCACACGGCGTCTGCGATTAGCGAAAAGCTGAGCCTTCTCCTGGGACAAGGTCAAATTGTCCACTACCTGAGTCCAGATCTGCTGCAACCTGTCCACCACAGAATCCACACCAGGACAGTCCGAAGACTCAACCTGTCCTGAAGAGAAACGAGGATGGAACCCAGAATTGCAGAAAAATGGAGAGACCAAGGTAGCCGAGCTGGCCCGATTATTAAGGGCGAACTCAGCCAACGGCAAAAATGACACCCAATCATCCTGGTCAGCGGAAACAAAACATCTCAGATATGTTTCCAAGGTCTGATTGGTTCGTTCGGTCTGGCCATTAGTCTGAGGATGGAAGGCCGAGGAAAAAGATAGGTCAATGCCCATCCTACCACAAAAGGCTCGCCAGAACCTCGAGACAAACTGGGAACCTCTGTCAGAAACAATATTCTCAGGAATGCCATGTAAACGAACCACATGCTGGAAGAACAAAGGCACCAAATCAGAGGAGGAAGGCAATTTAACCAAGGGCACCAGATGGACCATTTTAGAAAAGCGATCACAGACCACCCAAATGACAGACATCTTTTGAGAAACGGGAAGGTCAGAAATGAAATCCATCGAAATATGTGTCCAAGGCCTCTTCGGGACCGGCAAGGGCAAAAGCAACCCACTGGCACGTGAACAGCAGGGCTTAGCCCTAGCACAAATTCCACAGGACTGCACAAAAGCACGCACATCCCGTGACAGAGATGGCCACCAGAAGGATCTAGCAACCAACTCCCTGGTACCAAAGATTCCTGGATGACCGGCCAGCACCGAACAATGAAGTTCAGAGATAACTTTACTAGTCCACCTATCAGGGACGAACAGTTTCTCGGCCGGACAACGATCAGGTTTATTAGCCTGAAATTTCTGCAACACTCTCCGCAAATCAGGGGAGATGGCAGACACAATGACTCCTTCCTTGAGGATACTCGCCGGCTCAGATAACCCCGGAGAGTCGGGCACAAAACTCCTAGACAGAGCATCCGCCTTCACATTTTTAGAGCCCGGAAGGTATGAAATCACAAAATCAAAACGAGCAAAAAATAACGACCAACGGGCCTGTCTAGGATTCAAGCGCTTGGCAGACTCAAGATAAGTAAGGTTCTTATGATCAGTCAAAACCACCACGCGATGCTTAGCACCCTCAAGCCAATGACGCCACTCCTCGAATGCCCACTTCATGGCCAGCAACTCTCGGTTGCCCACATCATAATTACGCTCAGCAGCAGAAAATTTCCTGGAAAAGAAAGCACATGGTTTGAACACTGAGCAACCAGAACCTCTCTGTGACAAAACCGCCCCTGCACCAATCTCAGAAGCATCAACCTCGACCTGGAACGGAAGAGAAACATCAGGTTGACACAACACAGGGGCACAGCAAAAACGACGCTTCAACTCCTGAAAAGCTTCCACGGCAGCAGAAGACCAATTAACCAAATCAGCACCCTTCTTGGTCAAATCGGTCAATGGTCTGGCAATGCTAGAAAAATTACAGATGAAGCGACGATAAAAATTAGCAAAGCCCAGGAATTTCTGCAAACTTTTTAGAGATGTCGGCTGAGTCCAATCCTGGATGGCCTGAACCTTAACCGGATCCATCTCGATAGTAGAAGGGGGAAAGATGAACCCCAAAAATGAAACTTTCTGCACACCGAAGAGACACTTTGATCCCTTCACGAACAAGGAATTAGCACGCAGTACCTGGAAAACCATTCTGACTTGCTTCACATGAGACTCCCAATCATCTGAGAAGATCAAAATGTCATCCAAGTAAACAATCAAGAATTTATCCAGATACTCACGGAAAATGTCATGCATAAAAGACTGAAAAACAGATGGAGCATTGGCAAGTCCGAACGGCATCACCAGATACTCAAAATGACCCTCGGGCGTATTAAATGCCGTTTTCCATTCATCTCCCTGCCTGATTCTCACCAGATTATACGCACCACGAAGATCAATCTTAGTAAACCAACTAGCCCCCTTAATCCGAGCAAACAAGTCAGAAATCAATGGCAAGGGATACTGAAACTTAACAGTGATCTTATTAAGAAGGCGGTAATCAATACACGGTCTTAGCGAACCATCCTTCTTGGCTACAAAAAAGAACCCTGCTCCCAATGGTGACGACGATGGGCGAATATGTCCCTTCTCCAGGGACTCCTTCACATAACTGCGCATAGCGGTGTGTTCAGGTACGGACAAATTAAATAAACGACCCTTAGGGAATTTACTACCAGGAATCAAATCGATAGCACAATCACAATTCCTATGCGGAGGAAGGGCATCAGACTTGGACTCTTCAAATACATCCTGAAAGTCCGACAAGAACTCTGGGATGTCAGAAGGAATGGATGACGAAATAGACAAAAATGGAACATCACCATGTACTCCCTGACAACCCCAGCTGGTTACCGACATAGAGTTCCAATCCAATACTGGATTATGGGTTTGTAGCCATGGCAACCCCAACACGACCACATCATGCAAATTATGCAGTACCAAAAAGCGAATAACTTCCTGATGTGCAGGAGCCATGCACATGGTCAGCTGGGCCCAGTACTGAGGCTTATTCTTGGCCAGAGGTGTAGCATCAATTCCTCTCAACGGAATAGGACACCGCAAAGGCTCCAAGAAAAATCCACAACGTTTAGCATAATCCAAATCCATCAGATTCAGGGCAGCGCCTGAATCCACAAACGCCATGACAGAATACGATGACAAAGAGCACATTAAGGTAATGGACAAAAGGAATTTGGACTGTACAGTACCAATAACGGCAGAGCTATCGAACCGCCTAGTGCGTTTAGGACAATTAGAAATAGCATGAGTAGAATCACCACAATAGAAACACAGTCTGTTCAGACGTCTGTGTTCGTGCCGTTCTACTTTAGTCATAGTCAGGCTTACTCTCAGACAATACCGCCAGATGGTGCACAGATTTACGCTCGCGCAAGCGACGACCGATCTGAATGGCCAAGGACATAGACTCATTCAAACCAGCAGGCATAGGAAATCCCACCATTACATCCTTAAGAGCTTCAGAGAGACCCTTTCTGAACAAAGCCGCTAGTGCAGATTCATTCCACAGAGTGAGTACTGACCATTTTCTAAATTTCTGACAATATACTTCTACATCATCCTGACCCTGGCATAAAGCCAGCAGATTTTTCTCAGCTTGATCCACTGAATTAGGCTCATTGTAAAGCAATCCCAGCGCCTGGAAAAATGCATCAACATTACTCAATGCAGAATCTCCTGGTGCAAGAGAAAACGCCCAGTCCTGTGGGTCGCCGCGCAAAAAAGAAATAATAATCAAAACCTGTTGAATAGGATTACCAGAAGAATGAGGTTTCAAGGCCAAAAATAGCTTACAATTATTTCTGAAGCTCAGGAACTTAGTTCTGTCACCAAAAAACAAATCAGGAATCGGAATTCTTGGTTCTAGCATCGATTTCTGATCAATAGTATCTTGAATCTTTTGTACATTTACAACGAGATTATCCATTGAGGAGCACAGAGCCTGAATATCCATGTCCACAGCTGTGTCCTGAAGCACTCTAATGTCTAGGGGAAAAAAAAGACTGAAGACAGAGCTAAGAAAAAAAAATGATGTCAGGATTTCTTTTTTCCCTCTATTGGAAATCATTGAATGGCTCCTTGTACTGTTATGGCTGGCAATCAGGCAACACAGCGTGCAGTAATCAGCGCACATACAGAGATCTGGCAATAACCCAAAACAATAGGACGAGCTCTGAGACGTGGAATCTCTGTAGACTGCAGTACCTGATCTATCCTCACACAACTGGAAGCAGCAGTGGATTGCGCCTATCAACTACCTATGCAACTCGGCACTGCCTGAGGAGCTGACTAGCCTGAAGATAGAAATACAAGCCTGACTTACCTCAGAGAAATACCCCAAAGGAATAGGCAGCCCCCACATATAATGACTGTTAGCAAGATGAAAAGACAAACGTAGGAATGAAATAGATTCAGCAAAGTGAGGCCCGATATTCTAGACAGAGCGAGGATAGCAAAGAGAACTATGCAGTCTACAAAAAACCCTAAAACGAAAACCACGCAAAGGGGCAAAAAGACCCACCGTGCCGAACTAACAGCACGGCGGTGCACCCCTTTGCTTCTCAGAGCTTCCAGCAAAAGATAATAACAAGCTGGACAGAAAAAACAGAAAACAAACTAGAAGCACTTATCTAGCAGAGCAGCAGGCCCAAGGAAAGATGCAGTAGCTCAGATCCAACACTGGAACATTGACAAGGAGCAAGGAAGACAGACTCAGGTGGAGCTAAATAGCAAGGCAGCCAACGAGCTCACCAAAACACCTGAGGGAGGAAGCCCAGAGACTGCAATACCACTTGTGACCACAGAAGTGAACTCAGCCACAGAATTCACAACAGCAGCCCACACAGTATATAACACTGCCCACATAGTATATAACACTGCCCACGTAGTATTTAGCAGCCATGCAGTATATAACGCAGCCCACACAGTATATAACACTGCCGACATAGTATATAACACAGCCCACGTAGTATATAGCAGCCATGTAGTATATAACGCAGCCCACGCAGTATATAGCATTGCCCATATAGTATATAACACTGCCCACATAGTATATAGCAGTCATGTATTACATAACGCAGCCCACGCAGTATATAACATTGCCCACATAGTATATAACACTGCCCACATAGTATATAGCAGCCATGTAGTATATAACGCAGCCCACACAGTATATAACACTATATAATATATATAATATAGTATATCTACTATATAATTGTCTAAGGGTCACTTCCGTCTGTGTCACAGACATTCATTGGTCACGGCCTCTGTCTATCATGGAAATCCAAGTCGCTGATTGATCGCGGCAAAACAGCCACGACCAATCAGCGACGGGCACAGTCCGGCGGCAACATGGCCGCTCCTTCCTCCCCGCAGTCAATGCCCCCTCCATACTCCCCTCCGGTCACCACTCACACAGGGTTAATGGCAGCGTTAACAGACTGCGCTATGCCGCGGTGTAACGAACTCGGTTAACGCTGCTATTAACCCTGTGTGACCAACGTTTTACTATTGATGCTGCCCATGCGGCATCAATAGTAAAAAGATCTAATGTTAAAAATAATTAAAAAAAATAAAAATCATTATATACTCACCGTCCGTTGGCCCCTCGGATCCACAACAGGCCTTTCCCGCTCGCGACGCTCCGGTTACCGGTCCATGCTGCGATCTCGCGAAATGATGACGTAGCGGTCTCGCGAGACCACTACGTCATCATCTCGCGAGACCGCAATGCACTCTTCAGACTGGAGCGTGCGAGGACTCAGCGTCGGTAACCGCTTCGCTTGGATCCGGGGGCTCCGGAAGGTGAGTATATAACTATTTTTTATTTTATTTCTTTTTTTTTTTAGCAGGGATATGATGCCCGCAGCCCACATTGTTATATACTACGTGGGCTGGGCAATATACTACATGGGCTGTGCAATATACTACATGGGCTGTGCAGGAATGCTTCTTGTGTAAGTTACCTGCTGGTTTATTACAGTGCAGCCTAAACCATGGCGGGGTTTAATAAAATAAACATGGCCTTTCTGGCAAAACAAAAGATAAAGTATAGCAAAGTCCTGGTGTTGGCAGCAGAGGACACCACAATTCTTCAGCTCTGCATGGAGCCACTGTCTGGAGACCTTCCTCTCCAAACATACAATAACACAGAGAAAAAAAAAACAGTGGCTGAACTTTTAACTCCTCAGCCACACCCTTGACCCTTTAGGCGTTGATATGGTAAGAAGGCATTCTGCCCATTTCTCACCTACTCACCAAAAAAACAGTCCCTGATAATGGCTGGTTAACCCCCTCAGCACATACCATGCTGGAGAGAAACATGGATTTCAGATCATGGAAGAAAGCAATATTTGCAACGCATATCTCCCCTCACATACAGCGCCAGTGATCCTATCACATATCCCCCCCCCCCCCTCTGCCCAAAGCCAGGGGATTTTTGCACTTTCAGACATCAAATCGGGGATTCGAGAGAAAATTTGTGTTACTGCAGCGCCCCAGGGTCCTGGTCGTTGCAGTAATATCGTTCTCCTCTAGGGGGGAGTGATGTTACATTTAAGGACAATAAAGGAGATCACTTTACCAGGTATCACAAACCATGCAACACACTTCACACTCCAGTCCACCAGGGGGAGCTATGCTCCTATTTATTAGGGCACTCTTCACAATTAGGTAAAACTGGTGGTCTGGTGTTGTGAATTCTGTTGTTAAGCTCCCTCCTGTGATCATGAATGGTACTTCGGCTGGTTCTGTCCATGTGCTTCCTCTGGTGGTTGTGAGTGGGGCTGCGGCTTCTGAGTTTCCTTCCACAGGTGACGAGGTTAATTCGTTAGCTGGCTGCTCTATTTAACTCCACTTAGATCATTGCTCCATGCCACCTGTCAATGTTCCAGTATTGGTCTAGTTCACTCCTGGATCGTTCTTGTGACCTGTCTTCCCAGCAGAAGCTAAGTTCCTGCTTGTTTTTCTCTGTTTGCTATTTTTCTGTCCAGCTTGCTATTTTGATTTTTGTCTTGCTTGCTGGAAGCTCTGGGACGCAGAGGGAGCGCCTCCGCACCGTAAGTCGGTGCGGAGGGTCTTTTTGCACCCTCTGCGTGGTCTTTTTGTAGTTTTTTGTGCTGACTGCAAAGTTACCTTTCCTATCCTCAGTCTGTTCAGTAAGTCGGGCCTCACTTTGCTATATCTATTTCATCTCTGTGTTTGTAATTTTCATCTTTACTCACAGTCATTATATGTGGGGGGCTGCCTTTTCCTTTGGGGAATTTCTCTGAGGCAAGGTAGGCTTTATTTTTCTATCTTCAGGGCTAGCTAGTTCCTTAGGCTGTGACGAGTTGCATAGGGAGCGTTAGGAGCAATCCACGGCTATTTCTAGTGTGTGTGATAGGATTAGGGATTGCGGTCAGCAGAGTTCCCACGTCTCAGAGCTCGTCCTATATTATTAGTAACTATCAGGTCATTCCGTGTGCTCTTAACCACCAGGTCCATTATTGTCCTAACCACCAGGTCATAACAGTCTGGGTAGGAAGTTAGTCAGAAGCTGGCTGGGCTACGCTCAGTGAGTTCCTGTCAGGCAGCCAGAGAGGAAGGAGGAACATCTAGTAATCTAGTAGTTGCCGACAGAGTGGTCCCTTACAGGGGTGGGATCCTGTCAGAGGCCTAGACAGAAGGCCACGGAGCTGCGCCTGCCCCACGTGCGGCAACATCCTAAGACACGAACAGCGAATTGTATTGTAGAGGGCGAGAAACGAAGTCATAGCAAAAGGAGAGAAAACCAGAAGGAGTTCTGCCCTGTACAGGCTGCCTCCTTCTGAGGCGCAGGATCCGCTAGCCAGAACACCGAGGAAGCAACAATCTCTATGCCTTGCTCCAGAGACCGGCAGGACAGCTAATTCCACGTTATCTGCCCGACCTATACCCAGGAGGCACGGTGGCAACTTGTGGGGGCTGGGGCGTGCTAGAGTCCCTGTAAAAAGCCTCAGGCCATCAGTCATACGGGTTGTTCCTATCCATCTGGGGGACAGAGAGACATAACATCTCGAACACAAACAACAGTTGTGAGGACCTTATGAGAGGCTCAGCAGTAAGGTACTACAACATCCAAGCGCTAGAGGAAGGCTACTGATTTCCACCTGGATAAGGGGACTCTGGATTTGCCTTCAAACCGGCCGGACTCTGCCTGCTCTGTGATCTGGTGCTCTGAACTGTGGATGCTGAAGCCTTCAGTAAAAAGTTAAAGAGACTGCAACCTTGTGTCCTCGTTCTTCACTGCGCCTTACACCTTCCACCATCCACCATCTACACACTGGGAAGCCCTGGGGACATACTTCACCTGTGTGAAGGTATACCATCTAGCTGCCATAACATCACCCCAGCGGACCCCTAAGCAGCGTCGGTCACCCTGACCGAATACCACAAGTGGCGTCACGAACATATCCCTTTAAAGACCTTCCCCTTTTATCAATGGATGTCCCTAGGGCCACGGACCGGGTCAGCCACCGTGACATCCCTCTTGAGAACCGAAGGACCCGGTACCGAGTACCCCACTGCCCTACATGGGGGCGATCCATTACCATGTAACTTGATTGGTCTATGCTCTATGTGGAACCTGAAATCTAGGAGGGCTAAGAACCACCTAGTCACCCGGGCATTCTTACCCTTCTTTTCCCTTCGCCATCTCAGAGGTGCTTGTCTGACACTAGCTTAAACCTACAGCCTAGTAGGCAATACTTCAGTGTATCCACGGCCCACTTTATGGCTAAGCATTCCATCTCAAGAATCGCATAGTTTTTCTTGCAGTAAGAGAGTTTCCGGCTGAGATACAGGATGGGATGCTCTTCTCCATGTATTTATTGTGACACCATGACTCCCAACCCAACCTCTAATGCATTGGTCTTTACCACAAATTCTTTGCTAAAGTCTGGTGCGACCAGAACCGGATGTTTACAAAGAGTCAGCTTCAGCTCCTGAAATGCCACCTCTGTGTCAGGATTCCATTTCACCATCGTCGACTTGGTGCCCTCAAGGAGATCTGTTTATGGTGTGGCAATTATAGCAAAACTTGGGATAAACCCTGATAATATTCACAATTCCAAGAAATGCCCCCACTTGCTTCTTGGAAAGTGTTTGCGGCCACTTCTGAATCGCCTTGACCTTGTCTATCTGTGGCTTGATTTTGCCTCTCCCGATGATTTAGCCTAAGTACTTGGCATCTTCCTTCCCTATGGCACACTTTTTTGGATTCACGGTGAACCCAGCTTTTCTCAACGCATCCAGGATCGCCTGATGCTCCAGTGTGGCGTGACCTTGGCATCCCAGGTTTCCTTGGCGATGTCCAGGAGCCCCCGCGGATGTCGACCGTACAGGAGCTCAAATTTCGAAAAGCCAATGGAGGCTTGAGGAACTTTTCTGATGGAAAGAGGGGAAACAGAAGCAGATAGTCTCAGTCTCTCCCGTCCTTCTCAATGACCTTCTTGATCATGGCCTTTACAGTTTTATTGAAGTGCTATACTAGGTCATCGGTCTGTGAATGGTAAACTGAAGATCGCCTCTGGGCAATCTGGAGGACTCTACACAGCTCCCATATTATATTGCTTATGACTGGGGTTTCCTGGTCCGTCAAAATCTCCTTTAGCAGGCCCGTACTAGCAAAGATATGGACAAGCTCCCGGTCGATACTCTTGGCCGAAGAGTTCCTTAATGGCACCGCGTTAGGGTATTGGGTCACATAGTCCATGACCACTAGGATATACTGCTGCCCCCATGCAGATTTAACTAGGGGACCTACTAAGTCCATGGCAATCCTCTCAAAGGGGTCCTCTATCACAGGTAACTGGACTAAAGGACTTCAGAAGTGAGAAGAGGTAGCAGTTATCTGGCAGGTGGTGCTGGACTTTATAATTTATGATCTCCCGGTAACATCCCGGCCAATACAAAACTCGACATTACTCTCTCCTGAGTTTTCTGTACCCCTAGATGTTCCCCCAAAAGATGTGAATGGGCTATGCCTAAAACTCTCCACTGGTAGGGTCCTGGAACCAACAGCTGCTCCACTATCTCTCCTCCCCTCAGTTTGATCACCTGATACAATAAATCACTATTGACTGCAAAGTGTGGGAACCTGGTGTCAGCCCCCGGCTCTTGACCAACTCCATTACGTACGGTAACATTATCAAATGCCCTCTTTAAGGTAAGGTCTCTAACTTGTGCAGTCCCAAAGTTCTCTTCGGGCACTTCTAACTCTGGAAAGTTGTGCTCCTATGTCACTGTCTCGTCCTCTCCAGGGAGGACACATGGGGAAACTCCTCCATCTTTGATTTTGATGTAGTCTCTTCCAGTGGGATTTGGCTTCTGTCCGAGACAGTCTGTGCAGCCCCCTTTTGCCACAAGTTCCAAAATAATGAAAAATCCTGCCCCAGTATAACAGGATGTATTAAGTCTTTTACCAACCCGGCCTCATGGGACTTAGTATCACAATCTGTTCCCATGGTTTCATTGCCCACAGGGTAGTCCTTGGTGTCTCCGTGTATGCAGCAAACGCCCACAAACTTATCAGGGAACAACTGGTGGGGCAGTGCAGCACTGATTAGGGTCAGTACACATCAGCAGCACAGTTCACACAGGGCAACGTTTCCTGTACTTTCCCTGCATTTTCCCTGCAGACTCTATTCTCTCTGCGCTTTCCTTCCCTCTGCCATCCGGGCAGTCCCTTTGGACAGTTCGTGTCCCATCTGTACATTCAGCATCACCAGATCCATGTCAGCCCCTTCCCCTTTCCGGGGGATGATCCTGTTGAGCTGGTGCCCAACTGTACTATTCTCCAGCCTGGGTTCCATTACTGACGTCCCATGGCCTGTTTCTGTCTCCTGAACTGCATGCACTCTGCCCTTAGACAGGCTGCCCTGGAGTCTGACAGAATCAGGAAGTGTCTGTCCTATATCTCCCTGCTCTGTGCCTCTCCCATCTACTTAACTCCTAGTTTCTTGTGCCTAGACTAGTACTCTTATCTATCCTATTCTCTAATGTGCCCCTTCTATTCTAATCCCCCTATGGTCCTATACAGTCCCTAAGCTTACACACAGTATATAACAAATATAGTAACATAGTTAGTAAGGCCAAAAAAAGACATTTGTCCATCCAGTTCAGCCTATATTCCATCATAATAAATCCCCAGATCTACGTCCTTCTACAGAACCTAATAATTGTATGATACAATATTGTTCTGCTCCAGGAAGACATCCAGGCCTCTCTTGAACCCCTCGACTGAGTTCGCCATCACCACCTCCTCAGGCAAGCAATTCCAGATTCTCACTGCCCTAACAGTAAAGAATCCTCTTCTATGTTGGTGGAAAAACCTTCTCTCCTCCAGACGCAAAGAATGCCCCCTTGTGCCCGTCACCTTCCTTGGTATAAACAGATCCTCAGCGAGATATTTGTATTGTCCCCTTATATACTTATACATGGTTATTAGATCGCCCCTCAGTCGTCTTTTTTCTAGACTAAATAATCCTAATTTCGCTAATCTATCTGGGTATTGTAGTTCTCCCATCCCCTTTATTAATTTTGTTGCCCTCCCTTTGTACTCTCTCTAGTTCCATTATATCCTTCCTGAGCACCGGTGCCCAAAACTGGACACAGTACTCCATGTGCGGTCTAACTAGGGATTTGTACAGAGGCAGTATAATGCTCTCATCATGTGTATCCAGACCTCTTTTAATGCACCCCATGATCCTGTTTGCCTTGGCAGCTGCTGCCTGGCACTGGCTGCTCCAGGTAAGTTTATCATTAACTAGGATCCCCAAGTCCTTCTCCCTGTCAGATTTACCCAGTGGTTTCCCATTCAGTGTGTAATGGTGACATTGATTCCTTCTTCCCATGTGTATAACCTTACATTTATCATTGTTAAACCTCATCTGCCACCTTTCAGCCCAAGTTTCCAACTTATCCAGATCCATCTGTAGCAGAATACTATCTTCTCTTGTGTTAACTGCTTTACATAGTTTTGTATCATCTGCAAATATCGATATTTTACTGTGTAAACCTTCTACCAGATCATTAATGAATATGTTGAAGAGAACAGGTCCCAATACCGACCCCTGCGGTACCCCACTGGTCACAGCGACCCAGTTAGAGACTATACCATTTATAACCACCCTCTGCTTTCTATCACTAAGCCAGTTACTAACCCATTTACACACATTTTCCCCCAGACCAAGCATTCTCATTTTGTGTACCAACCTCTTGTGCGGCACGGTATCAAACGCTTTGGAAAAATCGAGATATACCACGTCCAATGACTCACCGTGGTCCAGCCTATAGCTTACCTCTTCATAAAAACTGATTAGATTGGTTTGACAGGAGCGATTTCTCATAAACCCATGCTGATATGGAGTTAAACAGTTATTCTCATTGAGATAATCCAGAATAACATCCCTCAGAAACCCTTCAAATATTTTACCAACAATAGAGGTTAGACTTACTGGCCTATAATTTCCAGGTTCACTTTTAGAGCCCTTTTTGAATATTGGCACCACATTTGCTATGCGCCAATCCTGCGGAACAGACCCTGTCGCTATAGAGTCCCTAAATATAAGAAATAATGGTTTATCTATTACATTACTTAGTTCTCTTAGTACTCGTGGGTGTATGCCATCCGGACCCGGAGATTTATCTATTTTAATCTTATTTAGCCGGTTTCGCACCTCTTCTTGGGTTAGATTGGTGACCCTTAATATAGGGTTTTCATTGTTTCTTGGGATTTCACCTAGCATTTCATTTTCCACCGTGAATACCGTGGAGAAGAAGGTGTTTAATATGTTAGCTTTTTCCTCGTCATCTACAACCATTCTTTCCTCACTATTTTTTAAGGGGCCTACATTTTCAGTTTTTATTCTTTTACTATTGATATAGTTGAAGAACAGTTTGGGATTAGTTTTACTCTCCTTAGCAATGTGCTTCTCTGTTTCCTTTTTGGCAGCTTTAATTAGTTTTTTAGATAAAGTATTTTTCTCCCTATAGTTTTTTAGAGCTTCAATGGTGCCATCCTGCTTTAGTAGTGCAAATGCTTTCTTTTTACTGTTAATTGCCTGTCTTACTTCTTTGTTTAGCCACAGTGGGTTTTTCCTATTTCTAGTCCTTTTATTCCCACAAGGTATAAACCGCTTACACTGCCTATTTAGGATGTTCTTAAACATTTCCCATTTATTATCTGTATTCTTATTTCTGAGGATATTGTCCCAGTCTACCAGATTAAGGGCATCTCTAAGCTGGTCAAACTTTGCCTTCCTAAAGTTCAGTGTTTTTGTGACTCCCTGACAAGTCCCCCTAGTGAAAGACAGGTGAAACTGTACAATATTGTGGTCGCTATTTCCTAGATGCCCGACCACCTGCAGATTTGTTATTCTGTCAGGTCTATTAGATAGTATTAGGTCTAAAAGTGCTGCTCCTCTGGTTGGATTCTGCACCAATTGTGAAAGATAATTTTTCTTGGTTATTAGCAGAAACCTGTTGCCTTTATGGGTTTCACAGGTTTCTGTTTCCCAGTTAATATCCGGGTAGTTAAAGTCCCCCATAACCAGGACCTCATTATGGGTTGCAGCTTCATCTATCTGCTTTAGAAGTAGACTTTCCATGGTTTCTGTTATATTTGGGGGTTTGTAACAGACCCCAATGAGAATTTTGTTACCATTTTTCCCTCCATGAATTTCGACCCATATGGACTCGACATCCTCATTTCCTTCGCTAATATCCTCCCTTAAAGTGGACTTTAGACAAGACTTTACATAGAGACAAACCCCTCCTCCTCTCCGATTTTTACGATCCTTTCTAAACAGACTGTAACCCTGTAAGTTAACTGCCCAGTCATAGCTTTCATCTAACCATGTTTCGGTTATTCCCACTATGTCAAAGTTACCTGTAGATATTTCTGCTTCTAGTTCTTCCATCTTGTTTGTCAGGCTTCTGGCGTTTGCGAGCATGCAGTTTAGAGGATTTTGTTTTGTTCCAATCTCCTCGCTGTGGATTGTTTTAGAAATGTTCTTACCTCCCTTCTGAGTATGTTTTCCTGGATCTTCTTTGTTCAAGTCTAATGTTTTTCTTCCCGTCCCCTATTCTTCTAGTTTAACGCCCTCCTGATGAGTGTAGCGAGTCTTCTGGCGAATGTGTGTTTCCCAGGTTTGTTGAGGTGTAGTCCGTCTCTGGCGAGGAGTCCATCGTACAAGTAATTCACACCGTGGTCCAGGAATCCGAATCCTTGTTGTCTGCACCATCGTCTTAGCCAGTTGTTTGCATCAAGGATCCTGTTCCATCTCCTGGTGCCATGCCCGTCTACTGGAAGGATAGAAGAAAAAACTACCTGTGCATCCAGTTCCTTTACTTTCTTCCCCAACTCTTCAAAGTCTTTGCAGATTGTCGGTAGGTCCTTCCTTGCCGTGTCATTGGTGCCAACATGTATCAGAAGAAATGGGTGGACGTCCTTGGAGCTGAAGAGCTTTGGTATCCTATCGGTCACATCTTTGATCATCGCACCTGGAAGGCAGCATACTTCTCTTGCGGTTATGTCCGGTCTGCAGATGGCTGCTTCTGTGCCTCTCAGTAGTGAGTCTCCCACCACCACCACTCTTTGTTGCTTCTTGGCTGTACTTTTTGCTGTCACTTGTTGCTGTGTGCCCTTTTCTTTTTTGCTTGCTGGTATTGTTTCATCCTTAGGTGTGCCATCTTCATCCTCTACAAAGATTTGATATCGGTTCTTCAGTTGTGTGGTTGGTGATTTCTCCATGGTCTTCTTGCTTCTTTTGGTCACATGCTTCCACTCATCTGCTTTTGGAGGTTCTCTGACACTTTTTTCACCTTCTGTGACCAGTAGAGATGCTTCTGTTCTGTCTAGAAAGTCTTCATTCTCTTTGATGAGTTTCAAAGTTGCTATTCTTTCTTCCAGACCCCGCACCTTTTCTTCTAAAAGGGCCACTAGTCTACACTTCTGACAGGTGAAATTTGATTCTTCTTCTGGTCGATCTGTGAACATGTAGCACATGCTGCAGCTCACCATGTAGGTTGTCACATCTGCCATGTTGCTCCTAGATCCTGCTGACTTGCTGTGTGCTTTCCTTCTTGTGTAATCTACTCAGCCAAGCTCTCTTGCAATAATATCCTACAGGCAAAAATTTGCGCGCCGTAAGGTGACAATACATGTCACACATTATTGAACAATAGGGAACTGCACATTACATTAGCATTAGTGAACATGAATAACTGTCAGAGTGGCACATGTGACACATGTGCTCAGTGTTCAGGAGAGAGGAAGCATATGAGGGTCGCTGCCACCTCCTTACACTCCTCTCTCCTAAAATATGGTCGTTCCCAACCATTGCGGCACCTGTAAACTTAATACTGTTAGAAATTAAAAAACCAAACAAACAAACATATATACAATTAGAACAGTCTTTAATTTGTGGGTCAACCGTGACCCCGGCTCCACTCGGTTGGAGACCTAGAACAGAAAGTTCAAGTCTCTTTTAAATAGGGTTAGACTGACCCCAGTCCCCTTGCTCCTGGGACTTAGACACATACAGTGTCGTACAACAACCATTTGGGCCCTTGGACCAGTCCTTTCCCACTTTGGGTAGCCAAACACAGGAAGTCTCTTAAAACTCATGGCCTGTTGGCCAACTCAGCAGACCCTTCAGTCCTGACCCGGCTCGCTATTCGAGTCCTCCTGCACAAGTTCTCCCCCCTCCCTTTTAGTGGGTTACATGGCCCAAACACAAGTAGGCTGCTTTATCAAGGAACAGTTAAATGTTAAGACAGGTAAAATTCGGGGCAAATGCAGGTAAGATGTAGGGTTAAAATAACAGTCCTTAAAGCAACTGCACACTCAGTCCACGGTGATCAACCCTTTCAGGGCTCCAGTCGTGTAATCCAGCAGGATACTCGCAAACGTGCGCAAATGAAACTTGGATGAGGAAGGGGGAAAACAAAAACAACAGTCCTGTATCCGTGACCATTCGGGTCACCCACGACACTCAATCCTGATGTCATCTAGGGCTTCCGGACCTCTTTGGACCCAAAGAGTGAAGTATACTGCATCTGGAGGACGCCGTTCCAGAATGGAGAGCAACTGTGTGCCAGAGGTACATCTGTCCGGGTCTGTCTCATAGATTTTTCTTTCTTATATATATTTATCAACTATTTATTCTGCAATGACCATATAGCTTGTGCCAGCGCTGTAATAAGGGTGCACGGATTCTTTTGTGTCTTGAGCCAGCACCTTCCTTCCATCCATTTGTGCTGGCCATTTCTTAACTGTTTCTTTTCACTCACCATTCTTTGTTCATTTATTATGCGTTTTTATGTTTAGTATTTGATGTTCATTTGATATTTGAATAAACATATATTTATTATTTGCCGATACCTCTATTTCTTTCGGCGTGGATTTCTGGGCATTATGGTTAACCAGTTATCTGATACTGGTCATTCTTCCACAGCATAGAACATTATAGGTTAATATATTATGGTCTAGAGGTATGCCCTCTGTTGGCCGGGAGGTAACCAACTGTGACATGGGGCTGGGCCTTGAACTGTCTTTTCATGTGCAGGGTGCTCACTGACTGTGACTGACTGTGACATAGTGGACTCGCCCATGACTACCACCCTGTGCCACCTTGTCACACCACCACTCACCTCTTTTGGGGTACAAAGACAGGGGTGTAACTATAGAGAGTGCAGTGGTGGCAGCCGAGTGAAACATTAAGGCTGGGTTCACACCCGTGGCAGACATACCATTGGTGCAACTCGTGTGCCCATATAGTGGCCCAGGAGGACCACATCCATCTCCAAAGCAGGTGGAATTGTGCATTATGAGGAGCTATTGGGCTGCAGGTTGTACTTACATAGGGGCAACCTCTGTCTGTGGCCACCAGTGGTTTACAGGTTTATCCAAAACCAAAAATGCATCTTTTGGCCCACAATTTTTAAAATCACAACAAAGTCATTGTGGATATGCAGCAATCACAGCCACAACCACTGCTCTGCCCAAGCCACTTCCCTGACGACGCCTATCTCACCTGACTGCTCTGGTTTTACCGTTTGTCTTGTGAGATGAAATATTTTTATCTGCACAGATGGCGCAGGATGGATGATCCGGGTTGTGAGCTCCTGGAGGCTTCTCTGTACCGGAAGCATATGCTTCTCTGTTTGGGAGATGTGGGAGCTCTATGTAGTCAGCGCTGCATGTAGAGGGCTGCGGATCTGCAGGGCGGGAGCAGAAGGTGAACAAGCAGGACACAAATTCAGAGTGCTGCAGAGTCATTACCCTGAAGATAAATGTACTGCAGCATTACAGATCTGGGGAGCGGGCGATGATGGGGAGATCTGCTCCTGGGGCTTTGTACAAATAGCGAACTTCCTGAACATTTACATGGAAAACTTTATAATTGATGATGACGGTGGGTGCGATAAACCGAGGGAAACAGGTGTAAAACCGCCACATGCATCTCATCCTGGGATTTGTGATTTATAGTCAGAGCTGCAGTGTCCTTGATTTACACTTCAGTTATTCACCGTATACAAGATCTGTGCTTGCTGTCAGTGAATGGGATTGTTCTATTTCACATGCAGAAGCTATAAAACCTCTATAAACTGAACACTTCCCACAGCTGAGGGTTTGTGACAATCCTCTGTGAGCTGAGCCCTGCACCGTCACAAGCCTCTGCCGAGCTGGTACAATGTGTCTACGGTTCAGCCCCGAACTCTGTCCGGGTGGGACACATTGCAGCCATCTTAAAGGGAACCTGTCACCTGAATTTGGTGGGACCTGTTTTCGGTCATGTGGGCGGAGTTTTCGGGTGTTTGATTCACCCTTTCCTTACCCACTGGCTGCATGCTGGCCGCAATATTGGATTGAAGTTCATTCTCTGTCTTCTGTAGTACACATCTGCGCAAGGCAATCTTGCCTTGCGCACGCGCAGTATGCTTTGCCCAACTGCGGGCAAAGCCAAAAAGCATTAGTGTGCATGCGCCGTCGCACTATGTCCCGGAAGTATTTCGCTGTGTTCCGGGACATAGTGCACCGGCGCATGCGTACTAATGCTTTTCGGCTTTGCCCGCAGTTGGGCAAAGCATACTGCGCGTGCGCAAGGCAAGATTGCCTTGCGCAGGCGTGTACTACGGAGGACAGAGAATGAACTTCAATCCAATATTGCGGCCAGCATGCAGCCAGCGAGTAAGGAAAGGGTGAATCAAACACCCGAAAACTCCGCCCATATGACCGAAAACCGGTCCCGCCAAATTCAGGTGACAGGTTCCCTTTAATTTTGCTAATTTCATCAAGTTTCTTTGAGATTTCTTTGGGCCGATCCTTCGCAGATTCTTACAGATTTATTCTTGGAGAGAGTCAGTAATTATCACCTGGCAGTGGAGGATTTACTATTATTAATATTTTACTGTCCTCCTGGCCCCGCGGCCGCCCCGATGATTCATATTTTATGGTTGTTCGGTGGAGTCTCCGATCCTTCCACAATATTTACTGCTGTGGTTCTTTATTATTCTGTTATTGTTACTTTGTATCTGTCTTAGAATTATGGCATTATTATATTCTAGGATGGGGGATCACATCCTTACCATTAGGGCAGCACAGTGGCTCAGTGGTTAGCAGTTCATTGTACATAGAACAGAATGGTGGCTCAGTGGTTAGCACTGTATAATACAGGTGCTTCTCACAAAATTAGAATATCCTCAAAAAGTTAATTTATTTCAGTTCTTCAATACAAAAAGTGAAACTTATATATTATATAGAATCATTACAATCAGAGTGATATATTTCAAAAGGTTTATTTCTGTTAATGTTGATGATTATGGCTTACAGCCAATGAAAACCCAAAAGTCATTATCTCAGTAAATTAAAATACTTTATAACACCAGCTTGAAAAATGATTTTAAAATCCAAAATGTTGGCCTACTGAAATGTATGTTCAGTAACTACACTCAATACTTGGTTTTAGGCTCCTTTTGTATCAATGCGGCGTGGCATGGAGGCTATCAGCATGTGGCACTGCTGAGGTGTTATGGAAGCCCAGGTTGCTTTGATAGTAGTCTTCAGCTCGTCTGCATTGTTGGGTCTGGTGTCTCTCATCTTCCTCTTGACAATACCCCATAGATTCTCTATGGGGTTAAGGTCAGGTGAGTTTGCTGGCCAATCACGCACAGTGATACTGTTGTTTGTAAACCAGGTATTGGTACTTTTGGCAGTGTGGACAGGTGCCAAGTCCTGTTGGAGAATGACATTCCCATCTCCAAAAAGCTTGTCGGCAGAGGGAAGCATGAAGTGCTCTAAAATGTCCTGGTAGACGGCTGCGCTGACTTTGGTCTTGATAAAACACAGTGGACCTACACCAGCAGATGACATGGCTCCCAAACCATCACTGACTGTGGAAACTTCACAGTAGACCTCAAGCAGCTTGGTCTGTGGCCTCTCCACTCTTCCTCCAGACTCTGGGGCCTTGGTTTCCAAATGAAATGCAAAATTTACTTTCATCTGAAAACACCTTGGACCACTGAGAACAGTCCAGTTCTTTTTCTCCTTGGCCCAGGTAAGTCGCTTCTGGCATTGTCTATCGGTCATTAGTGGCTTGACACAAGGAATGCGACACTTGTAGCCCATGTCCTGGATACGTCTGTGTGTGGAGGCTCTTGAAGTAATGACTCCAGCAGCAGTCCACTCCTTGTGAATCTCCCCCAAATTTTTGAATGGCCTTTTCTTAACAATTCTTTCAAGGCTGCAGTTATCCCGGTTGCTTGTGCACCTTTTTCTACCATACTTTTTCCTTCCACTCAACTTTCCATTAATATGCTTGGATACGGCACTGTGTGAACAGCCAGCTTCTTTAGCAATGACCTTTTGTGGCGTACCCTCCTTGTGGAGTGTGTCAATAACTGCCTTCTGGACATAGGTCAAGCCTTTTTAAATGCTTAGGAAACATTTGCAGGTGTTTTTTGTTAAATATTCTAATTTACTGAGGTAATGAATGTTGGGTTTTTATTGTCTGTAAGCTATAATTATCAACATTAACAGAAATAAACACGTGAAATAGATCACTCTGTTTGTAATGACTCTATATAATAGATGAGTTTCTCTTTTTTTTTATTGAAGAACTGAAATAAATTAACTTTTTGATGATATTCTAATTTAGTGAGAAGCACCTGTATCTAGGGCAGCATGGTGGCTCAGTGGTTAGCACTGTACTATAGATAAGGTAGCATGGTGGCTTGCGGTGCTGGAGTCCTGGGTTCAAATCACACCAAGCACAACATCTACAAGGCGTTTGTATGTTCTCCCCTATTAGTTTGAGTTTCCTCC
This sequence comes from Ranitomeya imitator, assembly GCF_032444005.1. Classification (NCBI taxonomy): domain Eukaryota; kingdom Metazoa; phylum Chordata; class Amphibia; order Anura; family Dendrobatidae; genus Ranitomeya; species Ranitomeya imitator. The sequence continues at coordinate 775,920,538 of NC_091282.1, forward strand.
CAAAGACATAGTTTTAGGGAATTTATACTGTTAACATAATGAAATTGTTTATAAAATGCTGCATTATACGTTGTCACTATATAAAGGAGCAAAATGAATATTATCTATAGTAATTTTGTTTCTTATATTATTGTATTGGGGTTCAACTTTCTGACATTTATAGTTACTTTGTATATCTCGTCAGTTTAGGACAGGAGTTCATGTTTTCCGTTATCTATAGTCGTTTTCTATCTTACAGTATTGGGGTTCATACATTACTGTTAGTTTCTTTGTATCTCTCGAATCATTGTAGTTTTGGGGTTCACCTCTTTTGGACATATTGTGTCATTTCTGGATGTAAGGACTTCCATTGTGGATATCACTTCCTGGAGTCTTACAGGACTTGCTTACATGACTTTATATCCCTCCATACAGAGTCACTGGCACAGTATGTGAAGGGAGATACATGTCACTGCGCATACTGCCATCAGTGATGTAAAACCAGAGTGTTTTTGCTTCCAGCACGCTAAGTGCTGAGAGGGTTAATAGGAACCTATGTTATGGGCTGGTTTTTGTGGACCTTCATAGAGTAGGCGGGAGAGGGTCCACCATATCTCCACATGCAGAGTCCTGCCAGGACCTGTGTGAAGTCAAGGTCATGTGACCATCACATGGGTGTTAAATACCTGGTCATGAGAGTCAGTGGGTTTTGTGTCTTGTGAGAGCAGGAACTCCCACAAAGCTCCTAGAGGCGCTAAGGACTGTGCGGGATAACTGCAGGTGACCTGCAGAGAAAGGACTCTGTGATACTTTATTTCTTTTGTTTTCCGTTAAGCCAGGAAGGCTCTGCTTTTGTTTTTCGGAACCCTGCCTTGGTGTATGCTGACGTTAAACCAGCAAGTGTTTCAGCACCAAAGTGTTCCTCAGTCCACCTGAAGAAGCAGCTAAGCGTGGCAACCCCTCACAAGAGTTTTATGGAGCCAACTGAGTGATACAATGATCTAATGGGCAGCCTTGCAGCGCTGGAGTCCTGGGTTCAAGCCCACCAAGGACAACAAATAGTTTGTATGTTCTCTCTGTGCTTTCGTGGGTTTTCTCCGGTTTCCTCCCACATTCCAAAGACATACAGATAGGGAATATAGATTGTGAGCCCCATCGGGGACAGCGATGATAATGTGTGCAAACTGTGAAGCGCTGTGGAATATGTTAGCGCTATATAAAAAATAAAGATTATGTGTACGTGGTGGCGGGTAAAAACGTATCTTGATTGACACCTGATACTTTTATCATCAGGCAAATCGGGGTAGCAATTCTCTAACCTTCAGCATTTCCGCCCGAATCAGTTTTCTTTACAGCAATTGAATGATAAAACCTGAACAACGTTACATGAAGTTCCAGTGAGAAGTTTTCCACCCGACCACTAGAGGGAGTCAGAGCCCCAAGGTCGTTGTTTCCTTTAGTGGGAGGACAGTAACTTTCTCTGCGCCGGCGACTCCTGACCCCTGCAGCAGGGATTACGTGAACAGATTCAGGATGGATCGTCCATGGCATTTTCCATGTGTAAAATTAGAAGAAAAAAAATGTAGAGAATCCTCAGTGAGTCAGAACTGCACAAATAAACAGTTCATGATGAGCCAGACGGAACCACATCCTGCAGCCGCCGCAACGTCTCTGTGTTTTCACAAGTGTTTTTTGTCCTGAAGTGTAAACACAGCAAATACGTGTCCAGAGAGCGCGAGCGCATACATGTGGCGTAGACAAGGCGCTGCGGCCACTGATCCTGCAGTGACATCCAAGGTTTCACTATTCTCATCATCCCCAACCCCAGGAGCTCACAATCTACTCTCCTATCCTACAATGTATCACTACTCCCATCATCCCTGACCCCAGGAGCTCACAATCTACTCTCCTATCCTACAATGTATCACTACTCCCATCATCCCTGACCCCAGGAGCTCACAATCTACTCTCCTATCCTACAATGTATCACTACTCCCATCATCCCTAACCCCGGGAGATCACAATCTACTCTCCTCTCACACAATGTATCACTACTCCCATCATCCCTGACCACGGGAGATCACAATCTAATCTATCAGACAATGTATCACTACTCCCATCATCCCTGACCCCAGGAGCTCACAATCTACTCTCCTATCCTACAATGTATCACTACTCCCATCATCCCTGACCCCAGGAGATCACAATCTACTCTCCTCTCACACAATGTATCACTACTCCCATCATCCCTAACCCCGGGAGATCACAATCTACTCTCCTCTCACACAATGTATCACTACTCCCATCATCCTTGACCACGGGAGATCACAATCTAATCTATCAGACAATGTATCACTACTCCCATCATCCCTGACCCCAGAGCTCACAATCTAATCTCCTATCAGACAATGTATCACTACTCCCATCATCCCTGACCACGGGATCTCACAATCTACTCTCCTATCCTACAATGTATCACTACTCCCATCATCCCTGACCCCAGGAGCTCACAATCTACTCTCCTATCACACAATGTATCACTACTCCCATCATCCCTGACCAAGGGATCTCACAATCTACTCTCCTATCCTACAATGTATCACTACTCCCATCATCCCTAACCCCGGGAGATCACAATCTACTCTCCTCTCACACAATGTATCACTACTCCCATCATCCCTGACCCTTGGAGCTCACTATCTACTCTCCTATCACACAATGTATCACTACTCCCATCATCCCTAACCCCAGGAGCTCACAATCTAATTTATCATACAATGTATCACCACTCCTAGCATCCCTGACCCCAGGAGCTCACGATCTACTCTCCTATCACACAATGTATCACTACTCCCATCATCCCTGACCCCCGGAGCTCACAATCTACTCTCCTATCACACAACGTATCACTACTACCATTATCCCTGACCCCAGGAGCTCACAATCTAAACTAGTTATTAAGGTTGAAGGAAGACTAAGTCCATCTAGTTGAACCCATAGCCTAACCTAACATGCCCTAACATGCCCTAACATGTTGATCCAGAGGAAGGCAAAAAAAACCCATGTGGCAAAGAGTAAGCTCCACATTGGGGAAAAAAATTCGTTCCCGACTCAACATAAGGCAATCAGATTAGTTCCCTGGATCAACGCCCTATCAAGGAATCTAGTGTATATACCCTGTAACATTATACTTTTCAAGAAAGGCATCCAGTCCCCTCTTAAATTTAAGTAATGAATCACTCATTACAACATCATACGGCAGAGAGTTCCATAGTCTCACTGCTCTTACAGTAAAGAATCTGCATCTGTTATTATGCTTAAACCTTCTTTCCTCCAGACGTAGAGGATGCCCCCTTGTCCCTGTCTCAGGTCTATGATTAAAAAGATCATCAGAAAGGTCTTTTTACTGTCCCCTCATATATTTATACATTAACATAAGATCACCCCTTAGCCTTCGTTTTTCCAAACTAAATAGCCCCAAGTGTAATAACCTATCTTGGTATTGCAGACCCCCCCAGTCCTTTAATAACCTTGGTCGCTCTTCTCTGCACCCGCTCTAGTTCAGCTATGTCTTTTTTATACACCGGAGACCAGAACTGTGCACAGTATTCTAAGTGTGGTCGAACTAGTGACTTGTATAGAGGTAAAATTATGATCTCCTCATGAGCATCTATGCCTCTTTTAATGCATCCCATTATTTTATTTGCCTTTGTAGCAGCTGCCTGACACTGGCCACTGAATATGAGTTTGTCATCCACCCATACACCCAGGTCTTTTTCATTGACGGTTTTGCCCAGAGTTTTAGAATTAAGCGCATAATTATACATCTTATTACTTCTACCCAAGTGCATGACCTTACATTTATCCCCATTAAAGCTCATTTGCCATTTATCAGCCCAAGCTTCTAGTTTACATAAATCATCCTGTAATATAAAATTGTCCTCCCCTGTATTGAGTACCCTGCAGAGTTTAGTGTCATCTGCAAATATTGAAATTCTGCTCTGAATGCCCCCTACAAGGTCATTAATAAAAATGTTAAAAAGAAGAGGGCCCAATACTGACCCCTGTGGTACCCCACTGCTAACCGCTACCCAGTCCGAGTGTGCTCCATTAATAACCACCCTTTGTTTCCTATCCCTGAGCCAGCTCTTAACCCACTTACACATATTTTCCCCTATCCCCATTATTCTCATTTTATGTATCAACCTTTTGTGTGGCACCGTATCAAAAGCTTTTGAAAAGTCCATATACACGACGTCCACTGCGTTCCCTTGGTCCAGTCCGGAACTTACCTCTTCATAGAAATTGATCAGATAAGCCTGACAGGAACGGTCCCTAGTAAACCCATGATGGTATCACTACCCCCATCATCCCCGACCCCAGGAGCTCACAATCTACTCTCCTATCACACAATGTATCACTACTCCCATCATCCCTGACCCCCAGAGCTCACAATCTAATCTATCAATGTATCACTACTCCCATCATCCCTAACCCCAGAGCTCACAACCTAATCTTCTGTCACACAATGTATCACTACTCCCATGATCCCCGACCCCAGGAGCTCAGAGTCTAATCTCCTATCAGACAATGTATCAGTACTCCCATCATACCTGACCCCCAGAGCTCACAATCTAATCTTTTGTCACTACTCCCATCATCCCAGCCATCTCAATCTCCTTCATAGCTATGTTTCAGCCTGTACATCTCCCTTGGAAGTTGACCTCTCTCCCCGAGTCCTGCAATCGTCCATCTGGGCCATTTATTTCATATTAATAGGATCTGACCACAGTACCACACACCGCCTGTAGATAGGAGGGCACTTGTTCTGGAAGAAAGCAGCCATATTTCTGTAATCCTAAACATCATGAGGTTCATGTCAAACATTTTGCATACAAAAATCATAGCTCCCAACAGACCCTCATGCTGCAAAACAGTCCCGCAAAGGCTCCACCAGCACAGCCAGCAGGAGAAGCAGCCAACAGGCCCCCTTGAATTAGGCCACACTCCTCCTTATCTTCTTCTAAGGCCGGCGTCACACCTAACGTATAAAAATAAGGTCCGTTTTTTACAGCTGAGATACGCAGAAATGTTCATGAACAGTGATCTGTATTCAATGCGAGGATGCGATTTTTTCTCAAAAAAGTATCCGTGTGTCACCCGTATGGCATCTGTATGGCGAGATTTTCTCACCGGCTTGCAACATAGACATATAATGGATTCATGGGCTCAAATATTCCTAAAAACATATATATAATCTACTAGATGTTGGCCCGATTCAAACGCATCGGGTATTCTAGAATATGTATGTATGTATGTATGTTGTGCTGTCAGTGGTGTTTAAATCCCGCATTAATATCGCTGATTGGCTGATATCCGAGACAGACAGACAATTAGACCTTTAGACAACACAATGGAGGCACTTGACAGCAGTGGAGGACAATGATGATTTCAGAATTCGCGGCAGACTGTGCCCGTCGCTGATTGGTCGAGGCCGGCTGACCTCGACCAATCAGAGACTGTGCCCATCGCTGATTGGTCGAGGCCTGGTGGCCTCGACCAATCAGCGACGCGGGATTTCCAGGACAGACAGAAAATTAAACCCTTAGACAATTATATATAGAGATATTTTTATATGATAAATATATATATATTAAATGGTGGCCCGATTCTAACGCATTGGGTATTCTAGAATATGCATGTCCTCGTAGTATATTGGCCAGCCACAGACTATATTGCCTAGCCACGTACTATATTGCCCAGCCACGTACTATATTGCCCAGTCACGTAGTATATTGGCCAGCCACGTAGTATATTGCCCAGCCACTTAGAATATTGCCCAGCCACGTAGTATATTGCCCAGTCACATAGTATATTGCCCAGCAACGTAGTATATTGCCCAGTCAAGTAGTATATTGGCCAGGCACGTAGTATATTGCCCAGCCACGTATTATATTGCCCAGTCACATAGTATATTGCCCAGCGACGTAGAATATTGCCCAGCCACGTAGAATATTGCCCAGCCATGTAGTATATTGCCCAGCCACGTAGTATATTGCCCAGTCACGTAGTATATTGCCCAGTCACATAGTATATTGCACAGCCACGTAATATACAGCACAGAGCCACGTAGTATATTGCCCAGCCACATAGTATATTGCACAGCAACGTAGTATATTGCCCAGCCACGTAGTATATTGCCCAGCCACGTAGTATATTGCCCAGTCACGTAGTATATTGCCCAGTCACGTAGTATATTGCCCATCCCACGTAGTATATTGCCCAGTCACGTAGTATATTGCACAGCCACGAAATATACAGCACAGAGGCACGTAGTATATTGCCCAGCCACATAGTATATTGCACAGCGACGTAGTATATTGCACAGCGACGTAATATACAGCACAGAGCCATGTAGTATTATGCCCAGCCAGGTAGTATATTGCCCAGTCACGTATGTAACAGGTTAAAAAATAAAAAAGAAACATACTCACCATCCGAAGAGCCCGTTGTAATTCCGGCAATGTGTGCGGTGTACAGGCCCCAGGATTGGTATGAGCGCAAGACCTTCCATGACGTCGCGGTCACATGACCGTGACGTTACGGTCACATGACCGTGACGTCATGGAAGGTCCTTCTCCCATAGCATCTTTGGAAGCGGAACCTGCCGCTTGCAGTGCCGAGGAGAGGGCGCGACGGCGGAAGGTGAGAATAAGGTTTTTTTTATTATTATTATTATTTTTAACATTAGATCGTTTTACTTAGTAAAAAGTTGGGGACACACAGGGTTAATAGCGGCGGTAACGGAGTGCGTTACCCGCGGCATAACGCGGTCCGTTACCGCCGGCATTAACCCTGTTTTAGCGGTGACCGGAGGGGAGTACTGACTGCGGGGAGTAAGGAGCGGCCATTTTCTTCTGGACTGTGCCCGTCGCTGATTGGTCGCGGCAGCCATGACAGGCAGCTGCCGAGACCAATCAGCGAATGAATAACCGTGACAGACAGAAGGACAGACAGACAGACCGAAGTGACCCTTAGACAATTATATAGTAGATATAGTAGATATATATATGGTATATATATGTCAGTGAGACATATATATACAGTACAGACCAAAAGTTTGGACACAACTTCTCGTATAAAGATTTTCTCTATTTTCATGACTATGAAAATTGTAAATTCACACTGAAGGCATCAAAACTATGAATTAACACATGTGGAATTATATACTTAACAAAAAAGTGTGAAACAACTGAAAATATGTCTTATATTCTAGGTTCTTCAAAGTGGCCACCTTTTGCTTTGATGACTGCTTTACACACTCTTGGCATTCTCTTGATGAGCTTCAAGAGGTAGTCAGCGGGAATGGTCTTCCAACAATCTTGAAGGAGTTCCCAGAGATGCTTAGTACTTGTTGGCCCTTTTGCCTTCACTCTGCGGTCCAGCTCACCCCAAACCATCTCGATTGGGTTCAGGTCTGGTGACTGTGGAGGCCAGGTCATCTGGCTTAGCACCCCATCACTCTCTTGGTCAAATAGCCCTTACACAGACATAAGACATATTTTCAGTTGTTTCACACTTTTTTGTTAAGTATATAATTCCACATGTGTTAATACATAGTTTTGATGCCTTCAGTGTGAATGTACAATTTCCATAGTCATGAAAATACAGAAAAATCTTTAAATGAGAAGGTGTGTCCAAACTTTTGGTCTGTACTGTATGTATATATATATATATATATATATATATTTTTTTATTTTTTATTTCATACAGAGCTGGATAGTAGAAAAGCCGGTAATTCAATTGTCAGTTTTTGCTAAATCATTACCAAACCAGACAGGATATGAGACATGGTTTACATACGGTTAAACCATTGCATATCCGTTACAGTTTTATATATCCGTCCCTAATAATATTAGTATTATGTGTGTAAAATTTGGGCGCTCTAAGTGTTAAAGGGTTAAATTGCGGGGAAAAATGGCGTGGGCTCCTGCGCAATTTTCTCTGCCAGAGAGGGAAAGCCAGTGACTGAGGGCAGGCGTTAATAGCCTAGAGAGGGACCATGGTTATTGCCCCCCCTTGCTAAAAAGATTTGCCCCCAGCCACCCCAGAAAAGGCACATCTGTAAGATGCGCCTATTCCACCCCTTAGCCTCTCTCTTCCCTGTAGCATTGGCATATGGGGTAAAAAGGGGTTAATGTCACCTTCCTATTGTAAGGTGACATTAAGCCTGGTTAATAATGGAGAGATGTCAATAAGACACCTATCCATTATTAATGCATTAGTCTGAAAGGGTTAAAGTACACACATATGTTAAAAATAATGTATTTTAGTGAAATAAATAAACACACAGGTTTTAACATCTTTATTGTACGCTCAATCCAATGAAGCCCTCGTTCTTCTGTAAAAAAAAATCCAAAATGAAAAAGCAAGAATAACCCATACCTGTCCACCATACAGTAATGTCCCACGCAGTAATCCAGTATGAAGCATCGTGTATGGCCATTATACAGTGTTGAGCATCATGTTAGGCCATTATACAGTATGCAGCACTGTGTGGCCATTATGCAGTATTGAGCATCATGGGTGGCCATTACACAGTACTGAGCATCATGTGTGGCAATTATACAGTATGGAGCATCATGTGTGGCCATTATACAGTATGGAGCATCATGTGGGGCCATTATACAGTATTGAGCATCATGTGTGGCCTTTATACAGTATGGAGCATCATGTGTGGCCATTATACAGTATGGAGCACTATGTGTGGCCACTATACAGTATGCAGCACTATGTGTGGCCATTATACAGGATTGAGCATCATGTGTGGCCATTATACAGGATTGAGCATCATGTGTGGCCATTAAACAGTATAAAGCATCATGTGTGGCCATTATACAGTATTGAGCATCATGTGTGGCCATTATACAGTATAGAGAACTGTGTGGCCATTACACAGTATTACAGTATTGAGCATCATGTGTGGCCATTATAAAGTATTGTGCATCATGTGTGGCCATTATACAGTATTGAACATCATGTGTGGCCATTATACAGTATGGAGCATCATGTGTGGCCATTATACAGTGTTGAGCATCATGTTTGGCCATTATACAGTATGGAGCATCATGTGTGGCCATTATACAGTATGTAGCACTATGTGTGGCCACTATACAGTATGCAGCACTATGTGTGGCCATTATACAGTATGGAGCATCATGTGTGGCCATTATACAGTATGGAGCACTGTGTGGCCATTATACAGTATGGAACATCATGTGTGGCCATTATACAGTATTGAGCATCATGTGTGGCCATTATACAGTATAAAACATCATGTGTGGCCATTATACAGTATGGAGCACTGTGTGGCCATTATACAGTATTGAGCATCATGTGTGGCCATTATATAGTATGGATCACTGTGTGGCCATTATACAGTATTGAGCATCATGTGTGGACACTATACAGTATGGAGCATCATGTGTGGCTATTATACAGTACTGAACATCATGTGTGACCATTATACAGTATGGAGCACTATGTGGCCATTATACAGTACTGAGCATCATGTGTGGCCATTATACAATATGGAGCACTGTGTGGCTATTATTCAGTATTGAGCATCTTGTGTGGCCATTATACAGTATGGAACAATATGTGGCCATTATACAGTATGGAGCATCATGTGGGGCCATTATATAGTATGGAGCATCATGAGTGGCCATTATACAGTATGGAGCACTGTGTGGCCATTATACAGTATTGATCATTATACACGATTCTTGTGTGGCCATTATCCCCTTTACCCCCAGTGGTGGTTTGCACGTTAATGACCGGGCCAATTTTTACAATTCTGACTACTGTCCGTTTATGAAGTTATAACTCTGGAACGCTTCAGCAGATCCTGATCATTCTGACATTATTTTCTCATGACATATTGCACTTCATGAGAGTGGTAACATTTCTTTGATATTACCTGCGTTTATTTGTAAAAAAAAATGGAAATTTGCCACATGTCTACTTTATATTAGCACAATTTTGGAATCCAAATTTTTTTTTGTTAGGGAGTTATAAGAGTTAAAAGTTGACCAGCAATTTCTCATTTTTACAACACCATTTTTTTATGTATTTTCTATATGATAGAAAATACCAAAGTGTGACACCATTCTAAAAACTACACCCCCCAAGGTACTAAAAACCACATTCAAGAAGTTTATTAACCCTTCAGGTATTTCACAGGAATTTTTGGAATGTTTAAAAAAATGAACATTTAATTTTTTTTTCACAAAAAATTTACTTTAGCTCCAATTTGTTTTATTTTACCAAGGGTAGCAGAAGAAATTGGACCCCGAAAGTTGTTGTGCAATTTGTCCTGAGTACGCTGATACCCCATATGTGGGGGTAAACCACTGTTTGGGTGCATGGCAGAGCTCGGAAGGGAAGGAGCGCCGTTTTTACTTTTCAATACAAAATTGACTAGAATTGAGATAGGACACTATGTCGCGTTTGGAGAGCCCCTGATGTGCCTAAACATTGAAACCCCCCACAAGTGACACCATTTTGGAAAGTAGACCACCTAAGGAATTTATCTAGATGTGTTGTGAGAACTTTGAACCCCAAAGTGTTTCACTACAGTTTATAATGCAGAGCCGCAAAAATAAAAAAAAATGTTTCCACAAAAAATATTTTTTATCCTCCAGTTTTGTATTTTCCCAAGGGTAACAGGAGAAATTGGACCCCTAAATTTGCTGTCCAATTGGTCCTGAGTACGCTGATCCCACATTTGTGGGGGGAACCACCGTTTGGACGCATGGCAGAGCTCAGAAAGGAAGGAGCGCCGTTTGGAATGCAGACTTAGATGGAATGGTCTGCAGGCGTCACATTGCGTTTGCAGAGCCCCTGATGTACCTAAACAGTAGAAACCCCCCCAAGTGACCCCATATTGGAAACTAGACCCCCCAAGGAACTTATCTAGATGTGTTGTGAGAACTTTGAACCCCAAGTGTTTCACTACAGTTTATAAAGCAGAGCCGTGAAAATAAAAAAAATCTTTTTTTTCCCACAAAAATGATTTTTTTAGCCCCCCAAATTTTTATTTTCCCAAGAGTAACCAGAGAAATTGGAACCCAAAAGTTGTTGTGCAATTTGTTCTGAGTACGCAGATACCCCATATGTTGGGGTAAACCCCTGTTTTGGCGCATGGGAGAGCTCAGAAGGGAAGGAGCTCTGTTTTACTTTTTCAACGCAGAATTGGCTGGAATTGAGATCGGACACCATGTCGCGTTTAGAGAGCCCCTGATGTGCCTAAACAGTGGAAACCCTCTAATTCTAACTGAAACCCTAACCCAAACACACCCCTAACCCTAATCCCGACCCTAACCATAACTATAACCACACCCCTAACTCGAACATGCCCCTAACCCTAATCCCAACCACACCACTAACCCCAACACACCCCTAACCCTAATCCCAACCCTAACCACACCCCTAACTCCAACACACCCATAACCCTATTCCCAACCATAACCCTAACCATACCCCTAGCCAAGAAACACCCCTAACCCTAATCCCAAACCTAATCCCAATCGTAAATGTAATTCAAACCCTAACCCTAACTTTAGCCCCAACCTTAACCCTAACCTTAGCCCCAACCCTAACTGTAGCCCCAACCCTAACTGTAGCCCCAACCCTAACTGTAGCCCCAACCCTACCCCTAACTGTAGCCCTAACCCTAACTTTAGCCCCAACCCTAACCCTAATGGAAAAATGGAAATAAATACATTTTTTAAAATTTTATTATTTTTCCCTAACTAAGGGGGTGATGAAGGGGGGTTTTATTTACTTTTATAAAGCTGTTTTTGGCAGATTTTTATGATTGGCAGCTCTCACACACTAAAAGACGCTTTTTATTGCAAAAAATATTTTTTGCGTCTCCACATTTTGAGAGCTATAATTTTTCCATATTTTCGTCCACAGAGTCATGTGAGGTCTTGTTTTTTGCGGGACAAGTTGATGTTTTTACAGTATCTCGTGGAAGAAAACAGCAACCCGCACTACCGGTCAGATATACTGTGACACTTCCTGGTTAATTAACCATTGCTGGTCCGCAGATCTCGGGTGCCATTAGCCAGAAAAACATGCTGTCTTGGATATAAGCAAAAAGAAATGCGGCAGCACTCACCAATCTTCTTTGCAGGCTATTTTATTGCAACAACATCGTACAGGAACCCGTTGAAGCGCCCATCAGGTGCGAAACGGCCGTCATTCAGCTTTCACATGTCCTTGTATAAACACCCCCGAGCCGTGAAGATGTTGTTGCAATAAAATAGCCTGCAAAGAAGATTGGTGAGTGCTGCCGCATTTCTTTTTGCTTATAAAAGTTGATGTTTTTATTGCTATCATTTTCGGGCACATAAAGTTTTTGATCACTTTTTATTCGGATTTTTGTGAGGCAGAATGACCAAAAATCAGCTATTCTTGAATTTATTTTTTTTGGGGAGGGCGTTTATACCGTTCCATGTTTCATAAAATTGATAAAGCAGTTTTATTCTTCGGGTCAGTACGATTACAGCGATGCCTCATTTATATCCTTTTTTTTATGTTTTGGCACTTTTATACGATAAAAACTATTTTATATAAAAAATAATTATTTTTGCATCGCTTTATTCTGAGGACTATAACTTTTTTATTTTTTCGCTGATGATGCTGTATCGCAGCTCGTTTTCTGCGGGACAAGATGACGGTTTCAGCGGTACCATGGTTATTTATATCTGTCTTTTTGATCGCGTGTTATTCCACTTTTTGTTCAGCGGTATGATAAAGCGTTGTTTTTTGCCTCGTTTTTTTTTTTTACAGTGTTCACTGAAGGGGTTAACTAGTGGCACAGTTTTATAGGTCAGGTCATTACAGACGCGGCGATACTAAATATGTGTACTTTTATTTCTTTTTATTTAGATAAAGAAATGTATTTATTGGAACAATATATATATATTTTTTTTACACATGTAAAAAAATTTTTTTTAACTTTTTCCCAGGGTGGAACATCACTATATATTGTCAGATCGCTGATCTGACACTTTGCAAAGCACTGTATCAGATCAGCTATCTGACAGGCAGTGCTCCGGGCTTGCTGGCGCCTGCTTCGAGCAGGCGCTTGCGAGAAACCTCCCTGCAGGAACTGGAAGGAGCCCCGCAGCCATTTTGGATCCGGGGCCTGCAGGGAGGAGGACGTAGGAGACCCTCTGAACAACGCAATCACCTTGCGTTGTTCCGAGGGTCTCAGGGAAGCACGCAGGGAGCCACCTCCCTGCGCAATGCTTCCCTATGCCGCTGGAACGCTGCGATCATTTTTGATCGCAGTGTTCTGGGGGTTAATGTGCAGGAAGCAGTCTGTGACCGCTCCTGGCACATAGTGCCGGATGTCAGCAGTGATAATCAGCTGACACCTGGCCGCGATCGGGCACGCTCCCCCCGTGAGCGTGGCTGATCGCATATGACGTACTATCCCATCGAGGATCAGATATGCCCAGGTCACCTCGATGAGATAGTACATCTAAGGTCAGAGAGGGGTTATACAGTATGGAGCACTGTGTGGCCATTATACAGTACTGAGCATCATGTGTGGCCATTATACAGTATGGAGCATCATGTGTGGCCATTATACAATATTGAGCATTATGTGTGGCCATTATACAGTATGGAGCATCGTGTGTGGCCATTATACAGAATAGAGCATCATATGTGGCCATTATACAGTATGGAGCATCATGTGTGGCCATTATACAGTATAGAGCATCATATGTGGCCATTATACAGTATGGAGCATCATGTGTGGCCATTATACAGTATGGAGCATCATGTGTGGCCATTATACAGTATAGAGCATCATATGTGGCCATTATACAGTATGGAGCATCATGTGTGGCCATTATACAGAATAGAGCATCATATGTGGCCATTATACAGTATGGAGCATCATGTGTGGCCATTATACAGTATAGAGCATCATATGTGGCCATTATACAGTATGGAGCATCATGTGTGGCCATTATACAGTATAGAGCATCATATGTGGCCATTATACAGTATGGAGCATCATGGTGGCCATTATACAGTATTGAGCATCATGTGTGGCCATTATACAGTATGGAGCACTTTGTGGCCATTATACAGTATGGAGCACTGTGTGGCCATATTTTTTTGTTTATAATTGTTTATAAAGCAGTGTGATTAGCAGTGCTAAATGGGTGTGGTTGGGAGTGGATATGGGTGTGACTAGTTGTGAAATGGGTGTGGTCAGGGGTGTTGCCTAATATTTGCCACGGGGCGCTGCGTGCGCCACTACCTTTGTCCCTCTTTGCCTTCTTGAAAAGTTGGGAGGCATGCAAGAACACTGTGATGTGAATTGTCCAAGGAGGGAGAGTTTTAACTGTTTGCTTACCTCCCCTATCACCAGAGCCTGCTCATATAATCGCTGAAAGGCGACCTGACACATCATTGTGTAGCGGTTACAGCCTCGTCTGTTAGGGTCTCACGCTGAGGCCTCGTCTGTTGGGGGTCTCATACTGAGGCCTCGTCTGTTGGGGGTCTCATGCTGAGGCCTTGTCTGTTGGAGTCTCACGCTGAGACCCCATTTGCCGCATTTTGAGGGTTACTCTCTTAATTATTGCACCTTTTCTCCCCGGGCGGTCGCTGACAGCTCCCCTAGGATGCGCCTCTAGTGCACAAATTAACTGTTCTTGTCAAGAAAAACATTTTACTTATTTTTTTTCCCAATAGACTTATTTGGCGCCACCACAACTGGGCGACCCAGAGAATAAGACACTGTGCTGCACAAGAAAGATGGCGCATCTGCCTCTTTATTTTTCCCCTTACATGTACATGGGTGGCACTGTTTCTGGCAGAAGGTGATCATGTTTTCCCATCCTGGACAATCCCTTCTGTCAGGACTTTGAGCCCTGGGTGGAAAATGTGCGGATGTGTGCTGACATCCTCTGTGCTGCTGGGGGCCTGCTCTCTATGGTCTCTCCCACAGGATCAAACCCTCCTTACCTTACATACTCTGTGCTGCTGTGAACTTATTCCCATCCCATTCACTATGTGTCATTCTTTGATGTCTCACAACATCAGCACACTCCTCCTGAAATACTCTGTGCTTCTAAGGACCCCAACCTTTTCTGTATGTATCTGTCATTGTTTTATTTTCCCCATATTATCAGCCATCTCTTCTGAAATACTCTGTGCTGTGCTTCCACTATGCAACTTTATCTGTTACCTTCCACAAGATTAGCACACTCTTCTCGTGAAATACTTCTAATATATACAGTTATGGCCATAAGTGCTGGCACCCTTGAAATTGTTCCAGAAAATGAAGAATTTCTCCCAGAAAATTATCACAATTCCTCATGTTTTGTTAGGCTATTTTTACACTTGCCGTGATTTTTGCGGCCCTTTTTTGTGGGCCGTATTGCCGCAATTTTCACGGTCTCCCGCAAAAATCTTGCGGATCGCCGTTTTTCTGGTTTCGAATACTAGAGAAAAATTATTGAAACAAAACAAGGCGTTCCGCAAAAAGGTATTCACGGTGCACCACAAAAACAAGCTTCCGTTGTTTTGCGGCCCCATTGATTTTCAATGGGGGCCATGTCCGTAAGCCGTGAAATATATCGAGCAGGCTCGATATTTTTTCACGGCGGTAAATATGGCCCTCATGGCCATGCGGCGTGCGGCGCTCCAATTAATTTTTGCTGCCCGTTTTTGCGGCCCCATAGAAATGTATTGAGGCCGCAAAAACGGGCCGCAAAAACACAGCAAGTGTAAAAGAAGCCTTATGCATATGTTTATTTCCTTTGTGTGTACTTGAACAACACAAAGTAATAGAGTAAAAAGGCAAATTGTAAGTAAATACACACAAAACCCCCACAAATATGCTGGACAAAATTGTTGGCACACTCAGGTTAATATTTGGTTGCGCCCTTTAGAATAAATAACTGCCATCAATCGCTTCTTACTCCTCTCAGCTGGGGTCATGGAGCCAGGTGACCGATGGGCCCAAATCCTGGCTTTCCCAAATGTATCCATGGGTTCAGGTGGCCAGTGGGTCTACATCCTGATCTCCCCAAATGTATCCATGGTTCAGTGATGGTCAATGAAGCAGATCTGTATTCTTTCAGCTGGGGCCGTGGTCCTCCAAGATGGCATCTTGTACAATGTCAAAATCTTGTCCCTCGTGATGGAGCCATGATCTGGCAGCTATCCTGTAGAGTGTTCCTGACTGTGGTTTTATAAAGAGTCTCTGGATTTCTTGGATGTCTTGTTACACTGGCATATCCCCTTATTATAGTTCACAACTGTTCTTCAAGTCAGTATCCACAGGTCAAGGGGAAGGGGTGATGAGATTCGCATTGTTTGATCATTGAGAAGCCAGGAGATGTTCAGAGAAGCCAGATGTGACCCTCCGGTCTCCTGGCCTTGTATCTCACTGGACTGTCATCTTCCTAAGCTTGTCGGTACCTCCTCTCTGTGTCTGCCACAGGTGGGGTAGTCGGCCTTGGAAGCTCTGAAGTCACAGCTGCTCTTATCCTGGCGAGTGAGTCAGTGGAAGGCTGAGACTGTAATTTGCACCATCTTGGGTACAGTGCTGGGACTGTTCTATGTGTTATCTGCCTGTTTTGTGGTTCTATAAAGTATTGCCACACTGTTTTACCCTCACCCTGTGTTGTCTGAGTAGTATTACGCACAGGGTAAAACGAGAGCAGGTGTTTGCTGAGATTATCCTTGGTCCATGCGGTTTTAGCTAGCAGACTAGGGCACCCGCTTACCCCTCTTGTCTCCACAATGTGTAAATGCAATAATTTTCTGGTGGAAATACTTCACTTTCTGGAACAATTTCAAGGGTGCTTCGACCATGACTGTAACTGTCTGTGAGCTCCCACATGATCAGCGCACTCCTCTCCTTGATCACTCTTCGCCTGGTGCGGCCATTGTGAGGGCGCCGCCATATGTTGTAGCAGCATTCACCCCCGTGATCGCCACGTGAAGAGTCACAGTCGCACACCCACACCTTGGTAATGATTAGTGGTTGTCTATAATTCTGCAGCCATCGGTAGCTGAAAACACGTGCGGCCAGAGATGAAACCCGTAATCTTACCTCCTCCTAATAGGAACACAAGCACTAGAGCCAAAATAAGTGTTTTCTTGTCTGTCGCTGCGTAAAGGATAATTTCTGCAGTCAGCTCCGTACAGCAGATTGGTTGGAGACAGACGGCGAGAATTCGGCTTTTGACCCGATCACAATAGAGTAAAGTGCTGCCATCATGATGGGGAGAGAAGAAAGCGCCACTCCACGTACGGCCATTGTTACATTTTTGTGTGCGGAGCGGAAAGTGGACAAAAGGGAGGCGGAGCCGGTTGGTCTGCGCCACTGAAAATGCCATTTATGTAATCATAGGTAATCTGCTACTGGCGGCCGGGGGCAGAAAACATCCCCCGCTGCAAAGAAAAGCCAAAATCAGAGCCCGCGGCGCCTCCGAAAATGACTGCGCCACTTCTCAGCAGCACACAATCGTCGCACTGCCGCAACCGGAATCAGCAGCTTCTTAATAAAGGACTTAGAGTTGTCATTCTCCAACATTATCGAGATGCTTGCTGTCAGTGAATGAGGACATCCTGAAAGCCAGTGACTGCCTCACTGCTGAGGATCTGCTACATTGTTATAAAGTCTAGCCAGGAAGCAGACTTGTTAGGTTGTAGGTTGAACGCAAAGGTCTCCTGGAAGCAAAAATCCTGATATTAATAATAATAATAATAATAAAGTATTATGATTATCAGTGCTCCAATGATTCCCAGCTGTACATGAAAAAAACAAGTTTACAAAATACAGATATAAAATACAATTTATCAGTGCAGATCTAATAGTTTGTTACAATGTATCAGTGTGGGTCCCGATAACTTGTTACTGTAAAATGTATATCACATAGTTTGCTACAATGTGTCAGTGTGTGTCCCATAGGTTTTTACAAGGTATCAGTGGGGATCGCGATAGTTTGTTAGGCCTGTCTCACACGTCCAGATAATTCCGGTACCGGAAAAATCGGTACCGGAATTATCCGTGTGTCCGTGTGCTTACGTATCACATCAGTGTGGCACATGTGCGGCAGCCGTGTGCCGCCCGTGTGCCGACTGAGGACCACACGGACCGTGCAGGAGACAGCGCTAGAGTTAAGCGCTGTCCCCTGCGTGCGGTGCTGAAGCCGGTATTCATCCCTTCTTCCCAGCAGCGTTCGCTGGAAAGAAGGAATTAATAATCTTTTTTTTTTGTTTTTAAAATAAAGTTGCTGGTAATCTGCCCCCTCCCACCCCCTGTGCGCCCCCCCGCTGGCATTAAAATACTTACCCAGCTCCCTCGGCGCTTACATCCTCTCAGCGTCGCAGCTCTTCCTGTATGAGCGGTCACGTATAGGTTGTTGTAATATTTCCAGATGTGCCTTTTCTGGGGTGGCTGGGGGCAGATGTTTTTAGCCAGAGGGGCCAATAACCGTGGACCCTCTCCAGGCTATTAATATCTGCCCTCAGTCACTGGCTTTACCATTCTGGCGGAGAAAATTGCGCGGGAGCCCATGCCATTTTTTTCCTCGATTTAACCCTTTAATTCAATAGCTACAGAGCCCAAATTTTGCACATACACACTACTAACATTAGTAGTGTGGAATATGCAAAAAAAAGGGATATGAGATGGTTTACTGTATGTATATATCCTGTCGGGTTTGATAAGGAGATAGCAAAAGCCGGCAATTGAATTACCGGCTTTAACGCTATCTAGTACTGTATGAAATATTAATATATATACATATATGTGTCTCACTGACATATATATATATATATATATATATATATATATATATACACACCCCTATTCTATGTGTACACATTTATCTTCGCTATTCTATTCTAACCTGTCAGTGTGATTTTACTCTACACCGCACTGAATTGCCGGCTTTTCTCTCTAACACCGCTGCGTATTTCTCCCAAGTCACACTGCTGGTCCGTGTGTAAACCGTATTTTTCTGGCCCCCATAGACTTTCATTGGCGTATTTTTTGCGGTGACAAACGCAGCATGCTGCGATTTTCTACGGCCGTAGAAGACCGTATAATACGGATCAGTAAAATACGGCAGATAGGAGCAGGGGCATAGAGAAGCATTGTAACGTGTGCAATGCGTAGTTTCTGCACCTCTCATATGTCCTTAAAACTCGCTAGTGTGAGGCCGGCCTATCAGTGCAGATCAGCTGAATGATTTACATCTGTTAGCCAGCATAAGTACATGTGGGGATTCCCTAGCAACCAGGCAACCCCCACATGTACTTATGCTGGCTATCAGATGTAAATCATTCAGCTGCGGCAAGAAAAACTAAATCTCTGAGCACTAAAAAATACTCGGAGGACACCCGAGCGTGCTCATCACTAGTCCTTCTAGTTTGTTACAATGTATCAGTAGGGTCCTTCTAGTTTGTTACAATGTATCAGTAGGGTCCTTCTAGTTTGTTACAATGTATCAGTAGGGTCCTGCTAGTTTGTTACAATGTATCAGTAGGGTCCTTCTAGTTTGTTACAATGTATCAGTAGGGTCCTTCTAGTTTGTTACAATGTATCAGTAGGGTCCTGCTAGTTTGTTACAATGTTTCAGTAGGTCCTTCTAGTTTGTTACAATGTATCAGTAGGGTCCTTCTAGTTTGTTACAATGTATGAGTAGGGTCCTGCTAGTTTGTTACAATGTATCAGTAGGGTCCTTCTAGTTTGTTACAATGTATCAGTAGGGTCCTTCTAGTTTGTTACAATGTATCAGTAGGGTCCTGCTAGTTTGTTACAATGTTTCAGTAGGTCCTTCTAGTTTGTTACAATGTATCAGTAGGGTCCTTCTAGTTTGTTACAATGTATCAGCAGGGTCCTTCTAGTTTGTTACAATGTATCAGTAGGGTCCTGCTAGTTTGTTACAATGTATCAGTAGGGTCCTTCTAGTTTGTTACAATGTATCGGTAGGGTCCTGCTAGTTTGTTACAATGTATCGGTAGGGTCCTTCTAGTTTGTTACAATGTATCAGTAGGGTCCTTCTAGTTTGTTACAATGTATCAGTAGGGTCCTTCTAGTTTGTTACAATGTATCGGTAGGGTCCTGCTAGTTTGTTACAATGTATCGGTAGGGTCCTGCTAGTTTGTTACAATGTATCAGTAGGGTCCTTCTAGTTTGTTACAATGTATCGGTAGGGTCCTGCTAGTTTGTTACAATGTATCGGTAGGGTCCTGCTAGTTTGTTACAATGTATCGGTAGGGTCCTGCTAGTTTGTTACAATGTATCGGTAGGGTCCTTCTAGTTTGTTACAATGTATCAGTAGGGTCCTTCTAGTTTGTTACAATGTATCAGTAGGGTCCTTCTAGTTTGTTACAATGTATCAGTAGGGTCCTTCTAGTTTGTTACAATGTATCGGTAGGGTCCTGCTAGTTTGTTACAATGTATCGGTAGGGTCCTTCTAGTTTGATACAATGTATCAGTAGGGTCCTTCTAGTTTGTTACAATGTATCAGTAGGGTCCTGCTAGTTTGTTACAATGTATCAGTAGGGTCCTTCTAGTTTGTTACAATGTACCAGTAGGGTCCTTCTAGTTTGTTACAATGTATCGGTAGGGTCCTTCTAGTTTGTTACAATGTATCGGTGGGGTCCTTCTAGTTTGTTACAATGTATCGGTAGGGTCCATCTAGTTTGTTACAATGTATCAGTAGTTTGTTACGATGTATCAGTAGGGTCCTGCTAGTTTGTTACAATGTATCAGTAGGGTCCTTCTAGTTTGTTACAATGTATCAGTAGGGTCCTTCTAGTTTGTTACAATGTATCAGTAGGGTCCTTCTAGTTTGTTACAATGTATCAGTACGGGTATTAATCTGGAGTCTATGCTCATAGAAGATTGGCTAGACTAGACACAAATGAAACAAAACGTCAGATGTGAGCAGTTTTAGAACTGTGCAGGTGACTTCTTGCTTTTCCTCAGTCTCAGAAGTTAAGCTGCAGTGTAAAGCATGGTGGACAGCGCAGTAGTATGAATTTTGGATCAGATATATGAAAGGCAGTAAAGGGAGGGCTCCGCAGCCAGGGGATGTCGATATATCAGTGTCCTCTTTATGGATTTTAAGGCTGTGTGCACACGTTGCGGTTTTTTCGCGGTTTTTCCCGATAAAAACGCTATAAAACCGCAAAAAAAACGCATACAATAAGCATCCCATCATTTAGAATGAATTCTGCATGTTTTGTGCACATGATGCGTTTTTTTCCGCGAAAAAAACGCATCGCGGTAAAAAACGCAAAATGTTTATTAATTTTCCGTTTTTTTTGCGGATTTCCCACTCCAAAATGCATTGGGAAGTGTCCGGAAAAAAAGCGTCAAAACCGCGGCAAAAACGCGTCAATACCGCGGCAAAAACGCATGCGGTTTTCTTGCGGATTTCTTGCAGAAAATGTCCGGAATTCTCAGGAATTTTCTGCGAGAAATCCTGAACGTGTGCACATAGCCTAAAACACTAGGTTCGGATGAAATAATGAATGGACCTTTAGACGGAGTGCGGTTTTATTTCAAGACTCCAAATCCCACTGCAGCGAAGTGCCTGATCAGAGCCGCGTCCTGCTGGCATGAAAGTCTGTCCCCCGGTCACTGCTACCTGCCTATGGTTTCCCAGAATTCCCCTGGGCTGGTGCTGCGGTCAGATCCCACACAGCCGTCCTGTGCTCTTCCTTGCTCGGTCGGGGCCGCTCTGCAACTTTCCAGAGCATTTTCGGAAACTCGGCAGGAGACAGTCACATTGCTGAGGCGGCAAATGCAGGAGCTCGTTAGACGCCGCTGCCGCCATCTCTGCAGTCAGGTGACGTCGTTAGTGAGTGATTGATACCGGGCCGCGTTACTCACAATTAACCTTCACGTTCATTAGCCGCTCTCCGCCATGCGCGCGTTTAATCTTCATATCTTTACAGAAATGAGATTCCAGGAGCCGCGATCAGCCCAAGAAAAGCAGAAAAGGCCAAGAAGCAAGCGCTCTGCATGTGAGCTGCGTACTGTAAACGGGGTCATTATACAATGCTGCGCTCCTGTTCTATTAAGCGCAGAATAACGACTGATGCCCGCAGAGCCCCGCTGCTAAGCTCCACTAAGCCCATTCACTAATCTCCCCCTATCCTGTATAAGAGCCCACACAGAAATATTCTCTAGTATGGCTCATTAGGGTTCCCACACATGACAGGACCGCAATCATAGTCCCCCCATACTGTATGAAGCCCCCATAGTGGCCCCCGCAGTCCCCCTTAGGCCGGCTTCACACTTGCGAGTTTTACGGACGTAAGAGCGCAGAAACTACGTCCGTAAAACTCGCAAAAAATACGGCACAATTATTCTCTATGCCCCTGCTCCTATCTGCCGTATTTTACTGATCAGTATTATACGGCTTTCTACGGCCGTACAAAATCGCAGCATGCTGCGTTTGTCACCGTACTACGCAAGAAATACGCCAATGAAAGTCTATGGAAGCGTGAAAAATACGGATTTCACACGGACAAGCAGTGTGACTTGCGAGAAATACGCAGCGCTGTTAGAGAGAAAAGCCGGTAATTCAGTGCGGTGTACAGTAAAATCACACTGACAGCTTACAGTCCAATAGGTAGAATAAATGTGTACACATAGAATAGGTATATATATATATATATGTCAGTGAGACACATATATGTATATATATTAATATTTATTCCAGCGCTATACAGCTTGAAAGCCGGTAATTCAGTGCGGTGTACAGTAAAATCACACTGACAGCTTACAATAGAATAGGTAGAATAAATGTGTACACATAGAATAGGTATATATATATATATATATGTCAGTAGACACATATATGTATATATATTAATATTTATTCCAGCGCTATACAGCTTGAAAGCCGGTAATTCAATTACCGGCTTTTTCTTTCTCCTTCCTAAAACCCGACATGATTTGAGACATGGTTTACATAGAGTAAACCATGTCTTCTCTCCATTTTTTTTGCAGATTCCACACTACTAATGTCAGTAGTGTGTATCTGCAAAATTTGGCCGTTCTAGCTCTTAAAATAAAGGGTTAAATGGCGGAAAAAATTGGCGTGGGCTCCCGCGCAATTTTCTCCGCCAGAGTAGTAAAGCCAGTGACTGAGGGCAGATATTAATAGCCTGGAGAGGGTCCACGGTTATTGGCCCCCCCTGGCTAAAAATATCTACCCCCAGCCACCCCAGAACAGGCACATCTGGAAGATGCGCCTATTCTGGCACTTGGCCACTCTCTTCCCATTCCCGTGTAGCGGTGGGATATGGGGTAATGAAGGGTTAATGCCACCTTGCTATTGTAAGGTGACATTAAGCCTAATTAATAATGGAGAGGCGTCAATTATGACACCTATCCATTATTAATCCAATTGAATGAAAGGGTTAAATAAAACACAAACACATTATTATAATTATTTTAATGAAATAAAAACAATGGTTGTTGGAGTATTTTATTCTACGCCCAATCCAGTCACTGAAGACCCTCGTTCTGTGAAAGAAAAAACATAATAAACCAACAATATACTTACCCTCCGCAGATCTGTAACGTCCAACGATGTAAATCCTTCTGAAGGGGTTAAAACATTTTGCAGCAAGGAGCTTTGCTAATGCAGGCTGCTCCTCGCTGCAAAACCCCGGGGAATGAGTCTAAATATAGATCAATGAGCTATATTTAGCTTCATTTGCGGTGAGGCGCCCTCTGCTGGATGTTCATAGATCGTGGGAAATTTCCTAGAAAGCTCCCAGGCTTTCTAGGCAAGTTCCCACGATCTATAAACAGCCAGCACACTGTGCGCTAAAAGCTCTCATTTTTCATATTTCTAGTGCAGTAATGCAGTTCAAATTTCGTTTTTTCAAGTTTGCATGTTTTGGCGCTGCAGTGTGCTGCCCTATTTATTTAACTATATACGAGTTGGCGACTCTGGGTTCAGCACCTGTTCACACTGAGTCTATGTTTGGATGTGCAGATCAGGTTTTTTGAAATGTATTCTCTAGCCTTCTGATCGTGCACTCCCCGCCTCCTAGCTTCAGGTGTTTTAATTATAGTAGGTCCAATACCCCTCCACATAGAGAGAGAATTTGAGTCCAAGAAGAGGTTTTTACATGTACCCATTCAGATGGAGACGTTTATTCTCAGTGAGGTAGGTCAAACGTAGGACCTCGTATAAGAGAGATGCCTTAACGTGGCTACGAGGTACACATAAAATTGGCCATTTTTGTGCGCTAAAAGCTCTCATTTTTCATATTTCTAGTGCAGTAATGCAGTTCAAATTTCGTTTTTTCAAGTTTGCATGTTTTGGCGCTGCAGTGTGCTGCCCTATTTATTTAACTATATACGAGTTGGCGACTCTGGGTTCAGCACCTGTTCACACTCAGTCTATGTTTGGATGTGCAGATCAGGTTTTTTGAAATGTATTCTCTAGCCTTCTGATCGTGCACTCCCCGCCTCCTAGCTTCAGGTGTTTTAATTATAGTAGGTCCAATACCCCTCCACATAGAGAGAGAATTTGAGTCCAAGAAGAGGTTTTTACATGTACCCATTCAGATGGAGACGTTTATTCTCAGTGAGGTAGGTCAAACGTAGGACCTCGTATAAGAGAGATGCCTTAACGTGGCTACGAGGTACACATAAAATTGGCCATTTTTGTGCGCTAAAAGCTCTCATTTTTCATATTTCTAGTGCAGTAATGCAGTTCAAATTTCGTTTTTTCAAGTTTGCATGTTTTGGCGCTGCAGTGTGCTGCCCTATTTATTTAACCTCCATACTGTATGACTGCCCCATAGGGACCCCACAGTCCCCCCCATACAGTGTGAACATTCCATAGTGGCCCCCACAGTCCCACCTGTACTGTATTAACATCCCATAGTGGTCCCACAGTCTCTTCTATACTGTATGACTGCTCCATAGTAGCCCCCACAGTCCCCCCATACTGTATGACTGCCCCATAGTGGCCCCCACAGTCCCCCCATATTGTAGGACTGTCCCATAGTGGTAACAAAAAGTCCCCCCATACTGCATAAACATCCTATAGTGGCCCCCACAGTCCCTCCTATTGTGTGACTGCCCATTAGTGCCTCCCACAGTCCCCCTATATTGTATGAACATCCCATAGTTGCCCCCACAGTCCCCCCATACCGAATAACTGCCCCATAGTAGCCCCACAGTCCTCCAAAAATGTACGACTGCCCCGTAGTGGTCCCCACAGTCCCCCCATACTGTATGACTGCCCTGTAGTGGCCCCC
This sequence comes from Ranitomeya imitator, assembly GCF_032444005.1. NCBI lineage: Eukaryota > Metazoa > Chordata > Amphibia > Anura > Dendrobatidae > Ranitomeya > Ranitomeya imitator. Next base: position 775,945,867 of record NC_091282.1, read on the forward strand.
ACAGTCCCTCCTGTACTGTATTAACATCCTATAGTGGCCCCGCAGTCTCTCCTATACTGTATGACTGCCCCATAGTGGCCCCACAGTCCTCCAATACTGTACAACTGTCCCATAGTGGTCCCCACAGGCCCCCCATACTGTATGACTACCCCGTAGTGGCCCTACAGTCCTCCCCATACTGTAAGACTGCCTCATAGTGGAGCCCATAGTCCACCCACACTGTATGAACATCCCGTAGTGGCCCCCACAGTCACCCCATACTGTATGAAACCCCCATAGTGGCCCCCACAGTTCCCTCATGCTGTATGACTGCCCCATAGTGGCCTCCACAGTCCCCCCCATACTGTATGAAGCCCCCATAGTGACCCCCACAGTCCCCTCATGCTGTATGACTGCCCCATAGTGGCACCCACAATCCCCCCTATAAGGTATTAACATCCCATAGTGGCCCCCACAGCCAACCCATACTGTATGACTGCCCCACGGTGGCCCCCACAGTCCCCCATACTGTATGAAGCTCCAATGGTGGCCCCCATACAATCCTTCCACTCGTCCTTTCCCTGCTCTCTGCTGCCAATCACATGATCTGAGAATGTCAGGTGACCTGTAGGTCCTTTAGTCTTTACCCAAACCGAGTAGTGAAGCGCGGGTCAACTCCTGCTGCATCTTGAGTATAAACCCCTGGATGGCGGAACCGCTGCCCATATTTGTGATTGCCCCACTGGATCCTGGACGGTTAGGAGGTGCAATAATGGAACAATGGGGTAATATTACTTTTGTATTGTATACTGGCGTTACTACTGGTTTAGGTGCTCGGATGCTGTATAGCGGTATTACTCCTGGTACAGGTGCTCGGATGCTGTATAGCAGTATTATTTCTGGTATAGGTGCTCAGACGCTGTATAGCGGTACTACTCTTGGTACAGGTGCTCGGACACTATATAGCGGTATTGCTCTTGGTACAGGTGCTCAGACACTGTATATCGGTATTGCTCTTGGTACAGGTGCTCGTACGCTGTATAGCGGTACTACTCTTGGTACAGGTGCTCGGATGCTCTATAGTGGTACTACTCTTGGTACAGGTGCTCGGACACTATATAGCGGTATTGCTCTTGGTATAGGTGCTCAGACACTGTATATCGGTATTGCTCTTGGTACAGGTGCTCGGACGCTGTATAGCGGTATTGCTCTTGGTACAGGTGCTCGGACGCTGTATAGCGGTACTACTCTTAATACAGGTGCTCGGACGCTGTATAGCGGTACTACTCTTGGTACAGGTGCTCGGACACTATATAGCGGTATTGCTCTTAGTACAGGTGCTCAGACACTGTATATCGGTGTTGCTCTTGGTACAGGTGCTCGGACGCTGTATAGCGGTATTGCTCTTGGTACAGGTGCTCGGACGCTGTATAGTGGTACTACTCTTGGTACAGGTGCTCGGACACTATATAGCGGTATTGCTCTTGGTACAGGTGCTCAGACACTGTATATCGGTATTGCTCTTGGTACAGGTGCTCGGACGCTGTATAGCGGTATTACTCTTGGTACAGGTGCTCGGACGCTGTATAGCGGTACTACTCTTGGTACAGGTGCTCGGACGCTGTATAGCATTATGAAAAATTTGTTGTTGAATTGCGCCAAGACAAATCTCCCAGTCGCCTTACTGGAGACATATTGGTGTGCGCTGATTTTTAGGTGAAAAATGATCATCTAAAGTAAAATAACTATGAGATGGTGAAACTCAGAGACGGCGCCCCCCGGGGATAATTTTTTTTTTTTTTGTGACTATGCCTTTTCTCCTGTATTCACACCCGGGGTGTGTGGTCAGGAATTGTTAAAAGACGACGGAGGAGTGAGAAAAGTTGTAATATCCAAGCTTATTTCTATGCAGATGTTCCCACCTGCACTCCGAGCAGCGAGCCTCCCCAACAAGCCCCGGCCCTCCACCATTACCCCGAGCCGCTGCGGACTCATTTTATCCAGCTCTTTACTGCATAAAGTGTCCACATAACGTGGCTCCGGTGAAAGGTTTCTTCATTGTCACATAATTGCCATTTGTGTATAATATAAAGCCGCCCCCCCTTGCTAAATATCTGCACATGCCTCCATACGTGCCAGGTCGGCTTTTCTTTTTCCAGGCCTGTCCTGAAAATAACATTATTTCCCGTCCGTGTTGTTCCCGACTCCTCTTAATAGCGGCACATAATTGCCTGTAACTAAGGCTCCTTTGTGCGTGGCGTTCGGTGAGAGGCGGACGCACTGCGATTTTCTATAGTCATTTTTGTTCTTGAGGATTGACAAGAGCGCAGAAGTTAAAAAGTCAATTTCCAAGTCCTGGAGCCTCCAGCAGCGTCCGGTCCTGTATGACCCGCTCCCACTCCTCGCCCTGACCTTACATTGTCTCCGCCATTGTCAGAGAGACCATCGGCCTCAAAGGAAACGTGCAGATCAAATGTATGGGGCGGGCGAAACAGCAGGACGGGCGGATCCCAAGGAGTCTGGCTGCTGGCGCTGCAGGGACGGATAGGACTTGTTCACATTTTCCATTTTTGATGCTTTTTTTTATTCATGTGGATAGAACATAAATAAGACTTCTAAAATCTTATTCCTATTTGGCAGTTTTTTCCTTGCAATTTTTGACCCAGTATATGTATTTTAAAAATCGCAGCTTGTTCTTTCTTTCTGTGGTTTTACTGCAGCAGCAAAAATATCTTCTGCTGCCGTCTTTTGGCCACGGAAAGAAACGTGTCAGATAATCTGTGTAATCATCCACATGCTTCACCGTCAGTGAATGATGGGATTGGGTGTCGTCCATTGGTGGCTGCGCTCCAGGACAGGGGCGTGCATATCATTGGTGCAGCCGCACAGCGGCCCTGGAGGTCGGAGGGTCACATGCACCTCCACAGCTACACCAATGATACAGTATGTCCACTCCAGGACAAGGGCGGACATTTCAGTGCTGCAGCTGCACAGCGGCCCCGGAGGTCAGAGGGCCACATGCATGTCCAGAGCTGCACCAATGATACAGTATGTCCACTCCAGGACAGGGGCGTGCATATCATTGGTGCAGCCACACAGCGGCCCTGGAGGTCGGAGGGTCACATGCACCTCCAGAGCTGCACCAATGATACAGTATGTCCACTCCAGGACAGGGGCGGACATTTCAGTGGTGCAGCTGCACAGCAGCCCTGGAGGTCGGAGGGCCACATGCGCCTCCAGAGCTGCACCAATGATACAGTATGTCCACTCCAGGACAGGGGTGGACATTTCAGTGGTGCAGCTGCACAGCGGCCCTGGAGGTCGGAGGGCCACATGCATGTCCAGAGCTGCACCAATGATACAGTATGTCCACTCCAGGAAAGGGGCGGACATTTCAGTGGTGCAGCCGCACAGCAGCCCTGGAGGTAGGAGGGCCACATGCACCTCCAGAGCTGCACCAATGATACAGTATGTCCACTCCAGGAAAGGGGCAGACATTTCAGTGGTGCAGCCGCACAGCAGCCCTGGAGGTCGGAGGGCCACATGCACCTCCAGAGCTGCACCAATGATACAGTATGTCCACTCCAGGACAGGGGCGTGCATATCATTGGTGCAGCCGCACGGCGGCCCTGGAGGTCGGAGGGCCACATGCATGTCCAGAGCTGCACCAATGATACAGTATATCCTCTCCAGGACAGGGGCAGACATTTCAGTGGTGCGGCCGCACAGCAGCCCTGGAGATCAGGGGGCCACATGCTCGTCCAGAGCTGCACCAATGATATGCCCGCTCCAGGACAGGGGTGGATATATCATTGGTGTAGCCGCACAGCGGCCCCGGAGGTCGGGGGCCACATGCACCTCCAGAGCTGCACCAATGATATGCCCGCTCCAGGACAGGGGTGGACATATCATTGGTGCAGCCGCACAGCGGCCCTGGAGGTCAGGGGGCTACATGCACGTCCAGAGCTGCACCAATGATATGCCCGCTCCAGGACAGGGGTGGACATATCATTGGTGCAGCCGCACAGCGGCCCTGGAGGTCGGGGGCCACATGCACGTCCAGAGCTGCACCAATGATATGCCCGCTCCAGGACAGGGGTGGACATATCATTGGTACAGCGGCCCTGGAGGGCAGGGGGCCACATGCACCTCCAGAGCTGCACCAATGATATGCCCGCTCCAGGACAGGGGTGGACATATCATTGGTGCAGCCGCACAGCAGCCCTGGAGATCAGGGGGCCACATGCACGTCCAGAGCTGCACCAATGATATGCCCGCTCCAGGACAGGGGTGGACATATCATTGGTGCAGCCGCACAGCGGCCCTGGAGGGCAGGGGGCCACATGCACCTCCAGAGCTGCACCAATGATATGCCCGCTCCAGGACAGGGGTGGACATATCATTGGTGCAGCTGCACAGCGGCCCTGGAGGTCGGGGGCCACATGCACGTCCAGAGCTGCACCAATGATATGCCCGCTCCAGGACAGGGGTGGACATATCATTGGTGCAGCCGCACAGCGGCCCTGGAGGGCAGGGGGCCACATGCACCTCCAGAGCTGCACCAATGATATGCCCGCTCCAGGACAGGGGTGGATATATCATTGGTGTAGCCGCACAGCGGCCCCGGAGGTCGGGGGCCACATGCACCTCCAGAGCTGCACCAATGATATGCCCGCTCCAGGGCAGGGGTGGACATATCATTGGTGCAGCCGCACAGCGGCCCTGGAGGTCGGGGGCCACATGCACCTCCAGAGCTGCACCAATGATATGCCCGCTCCAGGGCAGGGGTGGACATATCATTGGTGCAGCCGCACAGCGGCCCTGGAGATCAGGGGGCCACATGCACCTCCAGAGCTGCACCAATGATATGCCCGCTCCAGGACAGGGGTGGACATATCATTGGTGCAGCCGCACAGCGGCCCTGGAGGGCAGGGGGCCACATGCACCTCCAGAGCTGCACCAATGATATGCCCGCTCCAGGACAGGGGTGGACATATCATTGGTGCAGCCGCACAGCGGCCCTGGAGGTCGGGGGCCACATGCACCTTAGGAGCAGCTGGAATTGTACATTATGAGGAGCTGCCGTACAAGGGCAGAGGGCAGTAATTAGAGCGGTCGGTATCCTGATTGCACCAGAAACGCGTTGATACAAGGTTGTTACTTTTAGTTTTTCATTGCACATCTCATTGTTCCTTGTAGACAGTTATTGTTTGTTCTCTTCCCCTGAATAAACTCTTTTTCTCCATCGTGGAACGGACATTTTCTCCATTTCATCTCCTACTACGTCCCAGCACAGACGGTTTTCTTGCGCCGATTGCCGCAATCATTATGTGGGTCTTTTTATATTGCCCATGTATTGCACTTGCACGGCGGTCTCTTCTGGCAGTGTCCGGGGACATTCCACCCGCTATTGCTCTCTGGTATCTGCACTTTGCCAGACAACGGCTTCACCCTTACAGAAGGCAATCAGTGTAATCTCGGGAGATGTGGGCTGCTCTGGGAGGAGACGGGGGGCATCCGTCGCCTGTGCGATCCAATGTAGCAGATTGCTGCTTTTCTGGATAATTAATCGCACCCCTCCTGAAGCGGTGCGGCCATATTTCCTGCTCTCTTCGGGCCTGTTGTTTTTGGAGCAGAATGTGAGCAAGGAGAAGCTTCTTCATCTTTCTTGTCAAAACACAGACTTAGAAAAACACGATGGAAACATCTGTTCTCTTCTTCTGTCGCGAACAGAACTGGGAAGAGAAGTAAAAAAGAGAATTTAATTAAGAAATAGCGCGACGGAACAAGGAGCTGACATGATCCGCGCGCTCTCCATTACATGCGCTGTCACCGGGAAGGATCGGGCATCCTCACTGAGGGATGGTCTGCACGCTGGTGGCGGCTCCGCTCTTATATTCTCTCCGGACTGCGATGGCGCCCATTATCCTCAGTGTCTTCATGTAAATATCCACTGAACATTCCGTAATGTTCTGTATTAATAAGAGTGTGGCGCCCCAGGGTCCTGGTTGTCACAGTGGTATTACTTTCCTCCAGGGGAGAGTGATATTACGTTTGGAGGCAAGGAAGGATAACTGCATCCAGGTATCACAAATATGCAACACATTTCATACCCCAGGCCACCAGGGGGAGCTTCTGCTCCTATTTACTAGGTCACTCCCTATATATATATATATATATATATATATATATATATATATATATATATATATATATATACACTAGATGGTGGCCCGATTCTAACGCATCGGGTATTCTAGAATATGTATGTATGTATATAGCAGCCACATAGTATATAGCACAGGCCATGTAGTATATAGGAGCCATGTAGTATATAGCAGACAAATACTACGTGGCCTGTGCTATATACTATGTGGCTGCTATATACATACATATTGTAGAATTCCCGATGCGTTAATACAGGCCATGCATATATAACAGTGGCCACGCAGTATATAACACAGCTACGTACTATATAACAGCCCACGCAGTATATAGCAGCCACGCAGTATATAACACAGGCGACGTAGTATATAACACAGGCCACTCAGTATATAACACTGGCCACATAATATATAACACAGGCCACGCAGTATATAGCAGCCATGTAGTATATAACACTGCCCACGTAGTATATAACAGTGGCCACGTAATATAAAGCAAAGCCCACGCAGTACATAACACAGCCCACGCAGTATATAACACTGCCCATGTAGTATATAGCAGCCACGTGGTATATAACACTGTCCACGCAGTATACAGCAGTGTTGGCACCATATTCCTGTTAAAAAAAATAATTAAAATAAAAAATAGTTATACAGTTGTGGCCAAAAGTATTGACACCCCTGCAATTCTGTCAGATAATACTCAGTTTCTTCCTGAAAATGATTGCAAACACAAATTCTTTGTTATTATTATCTTCATTTAATTTGTCTTAAATGAAAAAACACAAAAAGAATTGTCCTAAAGCCAAATCTATAATATAACGCTGGGAGCGTCACTCTGTCTGAAGCCTTTATAGACTGCGCAAGTGCAAGCGCCGGCGCAGTCTGGCCCCCACAGAGTGACACTCCCAGGAGATCGTGGTATGCGTAAACACTGAACGCACACCGCGATCTCCAACGGAGAGTCAGGGACCGCCAGGAGGGTGAGTATATTCACCTGTCCCCCGTTCCAGCGCTGCGTGCGGCTCCGTCTCCCGGGTCCTCTGCTGTGACGTTCACAGTTCAGAGGGCGCGATGACGCGCTTAATGCGCGCCGGCGCCGCCCTTTGAACAGTCACAGCTAGAGGAGCCGGAAGATGGCGGCGCGCAGCGGTGGAACGGGACAGACAGGTGAGTATAGCAAGTGCTGGGGGCCTGAGCTAGCGGTGATACCGGCACCTGACCCCCACAGCGCGCCGGTGTCCCCGCCTGCTCAGGCCCCCAGCACTCGGCGCCCAGCGACCATAGGTGAGTATGGTATTTATTTTTTTTTTATATATATGGCAGCAGCATACGGGGCATATACAATGGAGCATCTTATGGGGGGGCATATAATACAATGGAGCATCTTATGGGGGGCATATAATACAATGGAGCATCTTATGGGGGCATATAATACAATGGAGCATCTTATGGGGGGCATATAATACAATGGAGCATCTTATGGGGGGCATATAATACAATGGAGCATCTTATGGGGCCATCAACCATAATGGAGCAGTGTACGGGGGCATATATTATGGAGCATCTTATGGGGGCCATAAACCTTTATGGAGTAGTGTACGGGGGCATACACACTGGAGCGTCTTATGGGGGCCATAAACCTTTATGGAGCAGTGTACGGGGGCATACACACTGGAGCGTCTTATGGGGGCCATAAACCTTTATAGAGCAGTGTACGGAGGCATACACTATGGAGCACCTTATGGGGGCCATCAACCTATATGGAGCAGTGTACGGGGGGCATACACTATGGTGCATCTTATGGGGGCCATAAACCTTTATGGAGCAGTGTACGGGGGGCATACACTATGGAGCATCTTATGGGGGCCATAAACCATAATGGAGCATTGTACGGGGCATATACTATGGAGCATTTTATGGGGGCCATCAACCATAATGGAGCAGCTTATGGGGCATATGGATGGGAGAAGCAAATTAAAGAATGGTGGCGCAGGATGGGAGCAGCACATGACAGAACGGGGGCGCAGGATGGGAGCAGCACATGACAGAATAGGGCAGCACATGACAGAACGGGGGTGCAGGATGGAAGCAGCACATGACAGAACGGGCGCAGGATGGGAGCAGCACTGTTATGGCTGGCAATCAGGCAACACAGCGTGCAGTAATCAGCGCACATACAGAGATCTGGCAATAACCAAAAACAATAGGACGAGCTCTGAGACGTGGAATCTCTGTAGACTGCAGTACCTGATCTATCCTCACACAACTATAAGCAGCAGTGGATTGCGCCTATCACTACCTATGCAACTCGGCACTGCCTGAGGAGCTGACTAGCCTGAAGATAGAAATACAAGCCTGACTTACCTCAGAGAAATACCCCAAAGGAATAGGCAGCCCCCCACATATAATGACTGTTAGCAAGATGAAAAGACAAACGTAGGAATGAAATAGATTCAGCAAAGTGAGGCCCGATATTCTAGACAGAGCGAGGATAGCAAAGAGAACTATGCAGTCTACAAAAAACCCTAAAACGAAAACCACGCAAAGGGGCAAAAAGACCCACCGTGCCGAACTAACAGCACGGCGGTGCACCCCTTTGCTTCTCAGAGCTTCCAGCAAAAGTTAATAGCAAGCTGGACAGAAAAAACAGAAAACAAACTAGAAGCACTTATCTAGCAGAGCAGCAGGCCCAAGGAAAGATGCAGTAGCTCAGATCCAACACTGGAACATTGACAAGGAGCAAGGAAGACAGACTCAGGTGGAGCTAAATAGCAAGGCAGCCAACGAGCTCACCAAAACACCTGAGGGAGGAAGCCCAGAGACTGCAATACCACTTGTGACCACAGAAGTGAACTCAGCCACAGAATTCACAACAGTACCCCCCCCTTGAGGAGGGGTCACCGAACCCTCACCAGAACCCCCAGGCCGACCAGGATGAGCCACATGAAAGGCACGAACAAGATCTGGGGCATGGACATCAGAGGCAAAAACCCAGGAATTATCTTCCTGAGCATAACCCTTCCATTTGACCAGATACTGGAGTTTCCGTCTAGAGACACGAGAATCCAAAATCTTCTCCACAATATACTCCAATTCCCCCTCCACCAAAACAGGGGCAGGAGGCTCCACAGATGGAACCATAGGTGCCACGTATCTCCTCAACAACGACCTATGGAATACATTATGTATGGAAAAGGAGTCTGGGAGGGTCAGACGAAAAGACACCGGATTGAGAATCTCAGAAATCCTATACGGACCAATAAAACGAGGTTTAAATTTAGGAGAGGAAACCTTCATAGGAATATGACGAGAAGATAACCAAACCAGATCCCCAACACGAAGTCGGGGTCCCACACGGCGTCTGCGATTAGCGAAAAGCTGAGCCTTCTCCTGGGACAAGGTCAAATTGTCCACTACCTGAGTCCAGATCTGCTGCAACCTGTCCACCACAGAATCCACACCAGGACAGTCCGAAGACTCAACCTGTCCTGAAGAGAAACGAGGATGGAACCCAGAATTGCAGAAAAATGGAGACACCAAGGTAGCCGAGCTGGCCCGATTATTAAGGGCGAACTCAGCCAACGGCAAAAATGACACCCAATCATCCTGGTCAGCGGAAACAAAACATCTCAGATATGTTTCCAAGGTCTGATTGGTTCGTTCGGTCTGGCCATTAGTCTGAGGATGGAAGGCCGAGGAGAAAGATAGGTCAATGCCCATCCTACCACAAAAGGCTCGCCAGAACCTCGAGACAAACTGGGAACCTCTGTCAGAAACAATATTCTCAGGAATGCCATGTAAACGAACCACATGCTGGAAGAACAAAGGCACCAAATCAGAGGAGGAGGGCAATTTAACCAAGGGCACCAGATGGACCATTTTAGAAAAGCGATCACAGACCACCCAAATGACCGACATTTTTTGAGAAACGGGAAGGTCAGAAATGAAATCCATCGAAATATGTGTCCAAGGCCTCTTCGGGACCGGCAAGGGCAAAAGCAACCCATTGGCACGTGAACAGCAGGGCTTAGCCCTAGCACAAATTCCACAGGACTGCACAAAAGCACGCACATCCCGTGACAGAGACGGCCACCAGAAGGATCTAGCAACCAACTCCCTGGTACCAAAGATTCCTGGATGACCGGCCAGCACCGAACAATGAAGTTCAGAGATAACTTTACTAGTCCACCTATCAGGGACGAACAGTTTCTCGGCCGGACAACGATCAGGTTTATTAGCCTGAAATTTCTGAAACACTCTCCGCAAATCAGGGGAGATGGCAGACACAATGACTCCTTCCTTGAGGATACTCGCCGGCTCAGATAACCCCGGAGAGTCGGGCACAAAACTCCTAGACAGAGCATCCGCCTTCACATTTTTAGAGCCCGGAAGGTATGAAATCACAAAATCAAAACGAGCAAAAAATAACGACCAACGGGCCTGTCTAGGATTCAAGCGCTTGGCAGACTCAAGATAAGTAAGGTTCTTATGATCAGTCAAAACCACCACGCGATGCTTAGCACCCTCAAGCCAATGACGCCACTCCTCAAATGCCCACTTCATGGCCAGCAACTCTCGGTTGCCCACATCATAATTACGCTCAGCAGCAGAAAATTTCCTGGAAAAGAAAGCACATGGTTTGAACACTGAGCAACCAGAACCTCTCTGTGACAAAACCGCCCCTGCACCAATCTCAGAAGCATCAACCTCGACCTGGAACGGAAGAGAAACATCAGGTTGACACAACACAGGGGCACAGCAAAAACGACGCTTCAACTCCTGAAAAGCTTCCACGGCAGCAGAAGACCAATTAACCAAATTAGCACCCTTCTTGGTCAAATCGGTCAATGGTCTGGCAATGCTAGAAAAATTACAGATGAAGCGACGATAAAAATTAGCAAAGCCCAGGAATTTCTGCAGACTTTTTAGAGATGTCGGCTGAGTCCAATCCTGGATGGCCTGAACCTTAACCGGATCCATCTCGATAGTAGAAGGGGAAAAGATGAACCCCAAAAATGAAACTTTCTGCACACCGAAGAGACACTTTGATCCCTTCACGAACAAGGAATTAGCACGCAGTACCTGGAAAACCATTCTGACTTGCTTCACATGAGACTCCCAATCATCTGAGAAGATCAAAATGTCATCCAAGTAAACAATCAAGAATTTATCCAGATACTCACGGAAAATGTCATGCATAAAAGACTGAAAAACAGATGGAGCATTGGCAAGTCCGAACGGCATCACCAGATACTCAAAATGACCCTCGGGCGTATTAAATGCCGTTTTCCATTCATCTCCCTGCCTGATTCTCACCAGATTATACGCACCACGAAGATCAATCTTAGTAAACCAACTAGCCCCCTTAATCCGAGCAAACAAGTCAGAAATCAATGGCAAGGGATACTGAAACTTAACAGTGATCTTATTAAGAAGGCGGTAATCAATACACGGTCTTAGCGAACCATCCTTCTTGGCTACAAAAAAGAACCCTGCTCCCAATGGTGACGACGATGGGCGAATATGTCCCTTCTCCAGGGACTCCTTCACATAACTGCGCATAGCGGTGTGTTCAGGTACGGACAAATTAAATAAACGACCCTTAGGGAATTTACTACCAGGAATCAAATCGATAGCACAATCACAATTCCTATGCGGAGGTAGGGCATCAGACTTGGACTCTTCAAATACATCCTGAAAGTCCGACAAGAACTCTGGGATGTCAGAAGGAATGGATGACGAAATAGACAAAAATGGAACATCACCATGTACTCCCTGACAACCCCAGCTGGTTACCGACATAGAGTTCCAATCCAATACTGGATTATGGGTTTGTAGCCATGGCAACCCCAACACGACCACATCATGCAAATTATGCAGTACCAGAAAGCGAATAACTTCCTGATGTGCAGGAGCCATGCACATGGTCAGCTGGGCCCAGTACTGAGGCTTATTCTTGGCCAAAGGTGTAGCATCAATTCCTCTCAACGGAATAGGACACCGCAAAGGCTCCAAGAAAAATCCACAACGTTTAGCATAATCCAAATCCATCAGATTCAGGGCAGCGCCTGAATCCACAAACGCCATGACAGAATACGATGACAAAGAGCACATTAAGGTAATGGACAAAAGGAATTTGGACTGTACAATACCAATAACGGCAGAGCTATCGAACCGCCTAGTGCGTTTAGGACAATTAGAAATAGCATGAGTAGAATCACCACAATAGAAACACAGTCTGTTCAGACGTCTGTGTTCTTGCCGTTCTACTTTAGTCATAGTCCTGTCGCACTGCATAGGCTCAGGTTTACTCTCAGACAATACCGCCAGATGGTGCACAGATTTACGCTCGCGCAAGCGACGACCGATCTGAATGGCCAAGGACATAGACTCATTCAAACCAGCAGGCATAGGGAATCCCACCATTACATCTGTTATGGCTGGCAATCAGGCAACACAGCGTGCAGTAATCAGCGCACATACAGAGATCTGGCAATAACCAAAAACAATAGGACGAGCTCTGAGACGTGGAATCTCTGTAGACTGCAGTACCTGATCTATCCTCACACAACTATAAGCAGCAGTGGATTGCGCCTAACAACTACCTATGCAACTCGGCACTGCCTGAGGAGCTGACTAGCCTGAAGATAGAAATACAAGCCTGACTTACCTCAGAGAAATACCCCAAAGGAATAGGCAGCCCCCCACATATAATGACTGTTAGCAAGATGAAAAGACAAACGTAGGAATGAAATAGATTCAGCAAAGTGAGGCCCGATATTCTAGACAGAGCGAGGATAGCAAAGAGAACTATGCAGTCTACAAAAAACCCTAAAACGAAAACCACGCAAAGGGGCAAAAAGACCCACCGTGCCGAACTAACAGCACGGCGGTGCACCCCTCTGCTTCTCAGAGCTTCCAGCAAAAGACAATAGCAAGCTGGACAGAAAAAACAGAAAACAAACTAGAAGCACTTATCTAGCAGAGCAGCAGGCCCAAGGAAAGATGCAGTAGCTCAGATCCAACACTGGAACATTGACAAGGAGCAAGGAAGACAGACTCAGGTGGAGCTAAATAGCAAGGCAGCCAACGAGCTCACCAAAACACCTGAGGGAGGAAGCCCAGAGACTGCAATACCACTTGTGACCACAGAAGTGAACTCAGCCACAGAATTCACAACAGTACCCCCCCCCTTGAGGAGGGGTCACCGAACCCTCACCAGAACCCCCAGGCCGACCAGGATGAGCCACATGAAAGGCACGAACAAGATCTGGGGCATGGACATCAGAGGCAAAAACCCAGGAATTATCTTCCTGAGCATAACCCTTCCATTTGACCAGATACTGGAGTTTCCGTCTAGAGACACGAGAATCCAAAATCTTCTCCACAATATACTCCAATTCCCCCTCCACCAAAACAGGGGCAGGAGGCTCCACAGATGGAACCATAGGTGCCACGTATCTCCTCAACAACGACCTATGGAATACATTATGTATGGAAAAGGAGTCTGGGAGGGTCAGACGAAAAGACACCGGATTGAGAATCTCAGAAATCCTATACGGACCAATAAAACGAGGTTTAAATTTAGGAGAGGAAACCTTCATAGGAATATGACGAGAAGATAACCAAACCAAATCCCCAACACGAAGTCGGGGTCCCACACGGCGTCTGCGATTAGCGAAAAGCTGAGCCTTCTCCTGGGACAAGGTCAAATTGTCCACTACCTGAGTCCAGATCTGCTGCAACCTGTCCACCACAGAATCCACACCAGGACAGTCCGAAGACTCAACCTGTCCTGAAGAGAAACGAGGATGGAACCCAGAATTGCAGAAAAATGGAGAGACCAAGGTAGCCGAGCTGGCCCGATTATTAAGGGCGAACTCAGCCAACGGCAAAAATGACACCCAATCATCCTGGTCAGCGGAAACAAAACATCTCAGATATGTTTCCAAGGTCTGATTGGTTCGTTCGGTCTGGCCATTAGTCTGAGGATGGAAGGCCGAGGAGAAAGATAGGTCAATGCCCATCCTACCACAAAAGGCTCGCCAGAACCTCGAGACAAACTGGGAACCTCTGTCAGAAACAATATTCTCAGGAATGCCATGTAAACGAACCACATGCTGGAAGAACAAAGGCACCAAATCAGAGGAGGAAGGCAATTTAACCAAGGGCACCAGATGGACCATTTTAGAAAAGCGATCACAGACCACCCAAATGACCGACATTTTTTGAGAAACGGGAAGGTCAGAAATGAAATCCATCGAAATATGTGTCCAAGGCCTCTTCGGGACCGGCAAGGGCAAAAGCAACCCACTGGCACGTGAACAGCAGGGCTTAGCCCTAGCACAAATTCCACAGGACTGCACAAAAGCACGCACATCCCGTGACAGAGATGGCCACCAGAAGGATCTAGCAACCAACTCCCTGGTACCAAAGATTCCTGGATGACCGGCCAGCACCGAACAATGAAGTTCAGAGATAACTTTACTAGTCCACCTATCAGGGACGAACAGTTTCTCGGCCGGACAACGATCAGGTTTATTAGCCTGAAATTTCTGCAACACTCTCCGCAAATCAGGGGAGATGGCAGACACAATGACTCCTTCCTTGAGGATACTCGCCGGCTCAGATAACCCCGGAGAGTCGGGCACAAAACTCCTAGACAGAGCATCCGCCTTCACATTTTTAGAGCCCGGAAGGTATGAAATCACAAAATCAAAACGAGCAAAAAATAACGACCAACGGGCCTGTCTAGGATTCAAGCGCTTGGCAGACTCGAGATAAGTCAAGTTCTTATGATCAGTCAATACCACCACGCGATGCTTAGCACCCTCAAGCCAATGACGCCACTCCTCGAATGCCCACTCCATGGCCAGCAACTCTCGGTTGCCCACATCATAATTACGCTCAGCAGCAGAAAATTTCCTGGAAAAGAAAGCACATGGTTTGAACACTGAGCAACCAGAACCTCTCTGTGACAAAACCGCCCCTGCACCAATCTCAGAAGCATCAACCTCGACCTGGAACGGAAGAGAAACATCAGGTTGACACAACACAGGGGCACAGCAAAAACGATGCTTCAACTCCTGAAAAGCTTCCACGGCAGCAGAAGACCAATTAACCAAATCAGCACCCTTCTTGGTCAAATCGGTCAATGGTCTGGCAATGCTAGAAAAATTACAGATGAAGCGACGATAAAAATTAGCAAAGCCCAGGAATTTCTGCAGACTTTTTAGAGATGTCGGCTGAGTCCAATCCTGGATGGCCTGAACCTTAACCGGATCCATCTCGACAGTAGAAGGGGAAAAGATGAACCCCAAAAATGAAACTTTCTGCACACCGAAGAGACACTTTGATCCCTTCACGAACAAGGAATTAGCACGCAGTACCTGGAAAACCATTCTGACTTGCTTCACATGAGACTCCCAATCATCTGAGAAGATCAAAATGTCATCCAAGTAAACAATCAAGAATTTATCCAGATACTCACGGAAAATGTCATGCATAAAAGACTGAAAAACAGATGGAGCATTGGCAAGTCCGAACGGCATCACCAGATACTCAAAATGACCCTCGGGCGTATTAAATGCCGTTTTCCATTCATCTCCCTGCCTGATTCTCACCAGATTATACGCACCACGAAGATCAATCTTAGTAAACCAACTAGCCCCCTTAATCCGAGCAAACAAGTCAGAAATCAATGGCAAGGGATACTGAAACTTAACAGTGATCTTATTAAGAAGGCGGTAATCAATACACGGTCTTAGCGAACCATCCTTCTTGGCTACAAAAAAGAACCCTGCTCCCAATGGTGACGACGATGGGCGAATATGTCCCTTCTCCAGGGACTCCTTCACATAACTGCGCATAGCGGTGTGTTCAGGTACGGACAAATTAAATAAACGACCCTTAGGGAATTTACTACCAGGAATCAAATTGATAGCACAATCACAATTCCTATGCGGAGGTAGGGCATCAGACTTGGACTCTTCAAATACATCCTGAAAGTCCGACAAGAACTCTGGGATGTCAGAAGGAATGGATGACGAAATAGACAAAAATGGAACATCACCATGTACTCCCTGACAACCCCAGCTGGTTACCGACATAGAGTTCCAATCCAATACTGGATTATGGGTTTGTAGCCATGGCAACCCCAACACGACCACATCATGCAAATTATGCAGTACCAGAAAGCGAATAACTTCCTGATGTGCAGGAGCCATGCACATGGTCAGCTGGGCCCAGTACTGAGGCTTATTCTTGGCCAAAGGTGTAGCATCAATTCCTCTCAACGGAATAGGACACCGCAAAGGCTCCAAGAAAAATCCACAACGTTTAGCATAATCCAAATCCATCAGATTCAGGGCAGCGCCTGAATCCACAAACGCCATGACAGAATACGATGACAAAGAGCACATTAAGGTAATGGACAAAAGGAATTTGGACTGTACAGTACCAATAACGGCAGAGCTATCGAACCGCCTAGTGCGTTTAGGACAATTAGAAATAGCATGAGTAGAATCACCACAATAGAAACACAGTCTGTTCAGACGTCTGTGTTCTTGCCGTTCTACTTTAGTCATAGTCCTGTCGCACTGCATAGGCTCAGGTTCACTCTCAGGCAGTACCGCCAGATGGTGCACAGATTTACGCTCGCGCAAGCGACGACCGATCTGAATGGCCAAGGACATAGACTCATTCAAACCAGCAGGCATAGGAAATCCCACCATTACATCCTTAAGAGCTTCAGAGAGACCCTTTCTGAACAAAGCCGCTAGTGCAGATTCATTCCACAGAGTGAGTACTGACCATTTCCTAAATTTCTGACAATATACTTCTACATCATCCTGACCCTGGCATAAAGCCAGCAGATTTTTCTCAGCCTGATCCACTGAATTAGGCTCATCGTAAAGCAATCCGAGCGCCAGGAAAAATGCATCAACATTACTCAATGCAGAATCTCCTGGTGCAAGAGAAAACGCCCAGTCCTGTGGGTCGCCGCGCAAAAAAGAAATAATAATCAAAACCTGTTGAATAGGATTACCAGAAGAATGAGGTTTCAAGGCCAAAAATAGCTTACAATTATTTCTGAAGCTCAGGAACTTAGTTCTGTCACCAAAAAACAAATCAGGAATCGGAATTCTTGGTTCTAGCATCGATTTCTGATCAATAGTATCTTGAATCTTTTGTACATTTACAACGAGATTATCCATTGAGGAGCACAGAGCCTGAATATCCATGTCCACAGCTGTGTCCTGAAGCACTCTAATGTCTAGGGGAAAAAAAAGACTGAAGACAGAGCTAAGAAAAAAAAATGATGTCAGGATTTCTTTTTTCCCTCTATTGGGAATCATTGGTGAGGCTCCTTGTACTGTTATGGCTGGCAATCAGGCAACACAGCGTGCAGTAATCAGCGCACATACAGAGATCTGGCAATAACCAAAAACAATAGGACGAGCTCTGAGACGTGGAATCTCTGTAGACTGCAGTACCTGATCTATCCTCACACAACTATAAGCAGCAGTGGATTGCGCCTAACAACTACCTATGCAACTCGGCACTGCCTGAGGAGCTGACTAGCCTGAAGATAGAAATACAAGCCTGACTTACCTCAGAGAAATACCCCAAAGGAATAGGCAGCCCCCCACATATAATGACTGTTAGCAAGATGAAAAGACAAACGTAGGAATGAAATAGATTCAGCAAAGTGAGGCCCGATATTCTAGACAGAGCGAGGATAGCAAAGAGAACTATGCAGTCTACAAAAAACCCTAAAACGAAAACCACGCAAAGGGGCAAAAAGACCCACCGTGCCGAACTAACAGCACGGCGGTGCACCCCTCTGCTTCTCAGAGCTTCCAGCAAAAGACAATAGCAAGCTGGACAGAAAAAACAGAAAACAAACTAGAAGCACTTATCTAGCAGAGCAGCAGGCCCAAGGAAAGATGCAGTAGCTCAGATCCAACACTGGAACATTGACAAGGAGCAAGGAAGACAGACTCAGGTGGAGCTAAATAGCAAGGCAGCCAACGAGCTCACCAAAACACCTGAGGGAGGAAGCCCAGAGACTGCAATACCACTTGTGACCACAGAAGTGAACTCAGCCACAGAATTCACAACATACATCCTTAAGAGCTTCAGAGAGACCCTTTCTGAACAAAGCCGCTAGTGCAGATTCATTCCATAGAGTGAGTACTGACCACTTCCTAAATTTCTGACAATATACTTCTACATCATCCTGACCCTGGCATAAAGCCAGCAGATTTTTCTCAGCCTGATCCACTGAATTTGGCTCATCGTAAAGCAATCCCAGCGCCTGGAAAAATGCATCAACATTACTCAATGCAGAATCTCCTGGTGCAAGAGAAAACGCCCAGTCCTGTGGGTCGCCGCGCAAAAAAGAAATAATAATCAAAACCTGTTGAATAGGATTACCAGAAGAATGAGGTTTCAAGGCCAAAAATAGCTTACAATTATTTCTGAAGCTCAGGAACTTAGTTCTGTCACCAAAAAACAAATCAGGAATCGGAATTCTTGGTTCTAGCATCGATTTCTGATCAATAGTATCTTGAATCTTTTGTACATTTACAACGAGATTATCCATTGAGGAGCACAGAGCCTGAATATCCATGTCCACAGCTGTGTCCTGAAGCACTCTAATGTCTAGGGGAAAAAAAAGACTGAAGACAGAGCTAAGAAAAAAAAATGATGTCAGGATTTCTTTTTTCCCTCTATTGGGAATCATTGGTGAGGCTCCTTGTACTGTTATGGCTGGCAATCAGGCAACACAGCGTGCAGTAATCAGCGCACATACAGAGATCTGGCAATAACCAAAAACAATAGGACGAGCTCTGAGACGTGGAATCTCTGTAGACTGCAGTACCTGATCTATCCTCACACAACTATAAGCAGCAGTGGATTGCGCCTAACAACTACCTATGCAACTCGGCACTGCCTGAGGAGCTGACTAGCCTGAAGATAGAAATACAAGCCTGACTTACCTCAGAGAAATACCCCAAAGGAATAGGCAGCCCCCCACATATAATGACTGTTAGCAAGATGAAAAGACAAACGTAGGAATGAAATAGATTCAGCAAAGTGAGGCCCGATATTCTAGACAGAGCGAGGATAGCAAAGAGAACTATGCAGTCTACAAAAAACCCTAAAACGAAAACCACGCAAAGGGGCAAAAAGACCCACCGTGCCGAACTAACAGCACGGCGGTGCACCCCTCTGCTTCTCAGAGCTTCCAGCAAAAGACAATAGCAAGCTGGACAGAAAAAACAGAAAACAAACTAGAAGCACTTATCTAGCAGAGCAGCAGGCCCAAGGAAAGATGCAGTAGCTCAGATCCAACACTGGAACATTGACAAGGAGCAAGGAAGACAGACTCAGGTGGAGCTAAATAGCAAGGCAGCCAACGAGCTCACCAAAACACCTGAGGGAGGAAGCCCAGAGACTGCAATACCACTTGTGACCACAGAAGTGAACTCAGCCACAGAATTCACAACATACATCCTTAAGAGCTTCAGAGAGACCCTTTCTGAACAAAGCCGCTAGTGCAGATTCATTCCACAGAGTGAGTACTGACCACTTCCTAAATTTCTGACAATATACTTCTACATCATCCTGACCCTGGCATAAAGCCAGCAGATTTTTCTCAGCCTGATCCACTGAATTTGGCTCATCGTAAAGCAATCCCAGCGCCTGGAAAAATGCATCAACATTACTCAATGCAGAATCTCCTGGTGCAAGAGAAAACGCCCAGTCCTGTGGGTCGCCGCGCAAAAAAGAAATAATAATCAAAACCTGTTGAATAGGATTACCAGAAGAATGAGGTTTCAAGGCCAAAAATAGCTTACAATTATTTCTGAAGCTCAGGAACTTAGTTCTGTCACCAAAAAACAAATCAGGAATCGGAATTCTTGGTTCTAGCATCGATTTCTGATCAATAGTATCTTGAATCTTTTGTACATTTACAACGAGATTATCCATTGAGGAGCACAGAGCCTGAATATCCATGTCCACAGCTGTGTCCTGAAGCACTCTAATGTCTAGGGGAAAAAAAAGACTGAAGACAGAGCTAAGAAAAAAAAATGATGTCAGGATTTCTTTTTTCCCTCTATTGGGAATCATTGGTGGGCTCCTTGTACTGTTAGGCCGGCAATCAGGCAACACAGCGTGCAGTAATCAGCGCACATACAGAGATCTGGCAATAACCAAAAACAATAGGACGAGCTCTGAGACGTGGAATCTCTGTAGACTGCAGTACCTGATCTATCCTCACACAACTATAAGCAGCAGTGGATTGCGCCTATCACTACCTATGCAACTCGGCACTGCCTGAGGAGCTGACTAGCCTGAAGATAGAAATACAAGCCTGACTTACCTCAGAGAAATACCCCAAAGGAATAGGCAGCCCCCCACATATAATGACTGTTAGCAAGATGAAAAGACAAACGTAGGAATGAAATAGATTCAGCAAAGTGAGGCCCGATATTCTAGACAGAGCGAGGATAGCAAAGAGAACTATACAGTCTACAAAAAACCCTAAAACGAAAACCACGCAAAGGGGCAAAAAGACCCACCGTGCCGAACTAACAGCACGGCGGTGCACCCCTTTGCTTCTCAGAGCTTCCAGCAAAAGTTAATAGCAAGCTGGACAGAAAAAACAGAAAACAAACTAGAAGCACTTATCTAGCAGAGCAGCAGGCCCAAGGAAAGATGCAGTAGCTCAGATCCAACACTGGAACATTGACAAGGAGCAAGGAAGACAGACTCAGGTGGAGCTAAATAGCAAGGCAGCCAACGAGCTCACCAAAACACCTGAGGGAGGAAGCCCAGAGACTGCAATACCACTTGTGACCACAGAAGTGAACTCAGCCACAGAATTCACAACACAGCACATGACAGAACAGGGGCACAGGATGGGAGCAGCACATGACAGAACGGGGGCACAGGATGGGAGCAGCACATGACAGGATGGGGGCGCAGGATGGGAGCAGCAAATGACAGAATGGAGGCGCAGGATGGGTGCAGAACATGTCAGAATGTAGGTGCAGGATGGGTGCAGCACATGTCAGAATGGGGGCGCAGGATGGGAGCAGCACATGACAGAATGGGGGCGCAGGATGGGTGCAACCAGAGGCGTAGCTAAGGGTTCAGGTTAGGGGGGGCGAAACACATCTGAGTGGGCCCCCTAACCTGAGTAACCTTATTTTTACAGAATTATGGTAGTTTTAAACACTGTTGTGGGCATCTCAGTGGAATAATGTGCATTCCACATGGGCCAGATACATTATATTCTGCTACATCGCTACACATGAATAGATAATATATTATGCATAACATACATTAAATCATGGTTCTAAACCCCTAAATACAGAGCAGCCTCTTACTCTCATAGTGATTGCCTGTGAAGAAGACACTGAGCTTGAACTGCCGTGACCTCATCACTGGCATTTTCTCACGGTCGTGATGTCACAGCAGTTCAGCCCGGCTGCGAGTAAACTCAGTGACGTCACCGCTAGTCATTGAGGCTGCGAAGGCAGCATCTCAGTCGCCAGTGGTTTACAGCTGGGACAGTCGCATCTTAGTACCGTCCCGGTTGCAAACTGTATATTCCCATGATATGGATTACTGCTTAGAACACAACGATGGACAGGTATGGTATATTGTTGGTTTGTGATTTTACTTTTATTACAGGAGATCGAGGGCTTCACATGGATTAGCCGTAACAATAAAAATGGTAAACTGTGTTTTGTTTTATTTCAAATAAAAGACTTTTTTCTGACTGTCTTTATTTTACATGTAGCTATAGGATTAGTAATGGAGAGGTGTCTTATAGACACCTCTCCATTACTAAGCTGTGGGCTTGATGTCACCTAACAAGCAGAGCAGGGGAGAATGATAAGAGCCACTTTCAGCCCCTGCTGCTGGGGAACAGCGCTTACTGTAGCACTGCTTCCCCGGTGGCTGTCCGTGTGGTACTGATGCGGCACACACGGATGGCACATGGTTGTTACATGTGTGCCGCACGTATTGCACACATGGACATGGATATATCTGGTACCGTTTTTTCTGGTATCGGAAATAAATGGACGTGTGAAAATGTTATTGAGTGAGGCTGCACAGTTAGAACATGGCCAGGAGTATGCAAATCGCATACTTGTTGATATGGGCAATGGCGAATCCTTAGTATGCGAGATGTGACGTTTCACAATTTTTCAGCCACATAGGAGTATCTGCAAACTTGCAGCATTAGATCAGACAATCCCTTTAAGTAAAGTGCAGCTAGAGCCATGGTTATTGTATGGGGGCTTGTTGTATGGGGGCTTGTTATACCAAGGCTATGTTTCCATGGTCATGAAACCTTCCGGATTTGCTTCGGATTGGACGCTGCGTATAGCCGCAGCATCCAATCTGCAGCTTCCAGATGTTACAGCACAGTGGATGGGATTTTATGAAATCGCATCTACACAATGCATACAAACACCCAGGTGGCAGACCTGTGTAACCGGACATGCGGTGCATCTTTATAGACCGCAGCATGTCTATTTATCTTCCGGAGACGCTCCGTCTCCACAAGATGAATAACCCAGTCTATGAATACGATGCGGTCATTCCGCCTCTGTTCAATGAACACAGGCGGAATCACCATGCGTACAACAGGGGGCAGCGCTTTTGGCGGAGTGGTGTATTTGCTGCATCCAAAGCGCAGGAAATCCTGAACGTGGAGACATAGCCTAACAGGATGGAGCTTATTATAAGACCTAAGCTGTAAATATAATAAGCCCCCTATCTCCACCTAGACAACTATCTACTATATAATTGTCTACGGGTCACTTCCGTCTGTCTGTCCTTCTGTCATGGTTATTCATTCGCTGATTGGTCTTGCCAGCTGTCTGTCATAGCTGCCGCGACCAATCAGCGACGGGCACAGTCCGGAAGAAAATGGCCGCTCCTCACTCCCCGCAGTCAGTGTCCCCGGTGATCCGCTCCATACTCCCCGCAGTGTCCCTGGCGCTCCGCTCCATGCTTCCTGCAGTCACTGTTCCCGGCGCTCTAGTCCATACTCCCCGCAGTGTCCCCGGCGCTCCGCTCCATGCTTCCCGCAGTCACTGTCCCCGGCGCCCACTCCATACTCCCCTCCGGTCACTGCTAACACAGTGTTAATGCTGGCGGTAACGGACCGCGTTATGCCTCGGGTAACGCACTTCGTTACCGCCGCTATTAACCCTGTGTGTCCCCACCCTTTTACTATTGATGCTGCCTATGCGGCATCAATAGTAAAAAAAGTAATGTTAAAAAAAGAAAAAAAAACCTGCTATACTCACCCTCCGTTGTCCGCTTGCGCCTGCCGCCATCTTCCTTTCCCAGCGATGCTTTGCGAAATTACCCAGAAGACCTAGCGGTCTCGCGAGACCGCTAAGTCATCTAGGTAATTTCGCAATGCATCCTGGGAACAGAAGATGTCAGCAGCCGCGCGCCCATCGACACAGCGCCGATGGATCCCAGGAGGCGGAGAGACGGGACGCTGAGGAGCAGTGACCAGAATGGTATGTTAAACTACAAGGGGCCCTCGGATCGTTAGGTAAGTATATGTTTATTTTTTATTTTTTAACCTGTGACATACGTGGCTGGGTAATATACTACGTGGCTGGGCAATATACTACGTGACTGGGCAATATACTATGTGGCTGGGCAATATACTATGTGGCTCTGTGCTGTATACTACGTCGCTGTGCAATATACTATGTGACTGGGCAATATACTACGTGGCTCTGTGCTGTATACTACGTCACTGTGCAATATACTACGTGACTGGGGGCCCTCGGATCGTTAGGTGAGTATATGTATATTTTTTATTTTTCAACCTGTGACATACGTGGCTGGGCAATATACTACGTGGCTGGTCAATATACTACGTGGCTCTGTGCTGTATACTACATTGCTGTGCAATATACTATGTGACTGGGCAATATATTACGTGGCTCTGTGCTGTATACTACATCGCTGTGCAATATACTATGTGACTGGGCAATATACTACGTGGCTGGGCAATATACTACGTCGCTGTGCAATATACTACGGGGCTCTGTGCTGTATACTACGTAACTGGGCAATATACTACATGGCTGTGCAATATACTACGTCACTGGGCAATATACTACATGGCTGTGCAATATACTACGTAACTGGGCAATATACTACATGGCTGTGCAATATACTACGTAACTGGGCAATATACTACATGGCTGTGCAATATACTACGTCACTGGGCAATATACTACGTGGCTCTGTGCTGTATACTATGTTGCTGTGCAATATGCTACGTGGTTGTGCAATATACTACGTGGTTGTGCAATATACTACGTGGCTGTGCAATATGCTACGTGGCTGGGCAATATACTACGTGACTGCGCAATATACTACGTGACTGGGCAATATACTACGTGGCTGGGCAATATACTACGTGACTGCGCAATATACTACGTGGCTGGGCAATATACTACGTGACTGGGCACTATACTACGTGGCTGGGCAATATACTACGTGACTGCGCAATATACTACGTGACTGGGCACTATACTACGTGGCTGGGCAATATACTACGTGGCTGGGCAATATACTACGTGGGTGGGCAATATACTACGTGACTGGGCACTATACTACGTGGCTGGGCAATATACTACGTGGCTGGGCAATATACTACGTGGCTGGGCAATATACTACGTGACTGCGCAATATACTACGTGTCTGGGCAATATACTACGTGGCTGGGCAATATACTACGTGACTGCGCAATATACTACGTGACTGGGCAATATACTACGTGACTGCGCAATATACTACGTGGCTGGGCAATATACTACGTGGCTGGGCAATATACTACGTGACTGCGCAATATACTACGTGTCTGGGCAATATACTACGTGGCTGGGCAATATACTACGTGACTGGACAATATACTACGTAACTGCGCAATATACTACGTGGCTGGGCAATATACTACGTGGCTGGGCAATATACTACGTGGCTGGGCAATATACTATGTGACTGCGCAATATACTACGTGACTGGGCAATATGCTACGTGGTTGTGCAATATACTATGTGGCTGTGCAATATACTATGTGGCTGTGCAATATACTACGTGGTTGGGCAATATACTACGTGACTGGGCAATATACTAAGTGGCTGGGCAACATACTACGTGGCTGGGCAATATACTACGTGGCTGGGCAATATACTACGTGGCTGGGCAATATACTACGTGGCTGGGCAATATACTATGTGACTGCGCAATATACTACGTGTCTGGGCAATATACTACGTGGCTGGGCAATATACTACGTGACTGCGCAATACACTACGTGACTGGGCAATATACTACGTGACTGCGCAATATACTACGTGACTGGGCAATAATACGTGGTTGTGCAATATACTATGTGGCTGGGCAATATACTATGTGGCTGGGCAATATACTACGTGGCTGGGCAATATACTACGTGGCTGGGCAATATACTACGTGACTGCGCAATATACTACGTGACTGGGCAATATGCTACGTGGTTGTGCAATATACTACGTGGCTGGGCAATATACTATGTGGCTGGGCAATATACTACGTGGCTGGGCAATATACTACGTGGCTGGGCAATATATAGTACGTGGCTGGCCAATATACTACGTGGCTGGGCAATATACTACGTGGCTGGGCAATATACTACGTGACTGCGCAATATACTACGTGACTGGGCACTATACTACGTGGCTGGGCAATATACTACGTGACTGCGCAATATACTACGTGACTGGGCACTATACTACGTGGCTGGGCAATATACTATGTGGCTGGGCAATATACTACGTGGCTGGGCAATATACTACGTGACTGCGCAATACACTACGTGTCTGGGCAATATACTACGTGACTGCGCAATATACTACGTGTCTGGGCAATATACTACGTGGCTGGGCAATATACTACGTGACTGGGCAATATACTACGTGGCTGGGCAATATACTACGTGGCTGGGCAATATACTACGTGGCTGGGCAATATGCTACGTGGTTGTGCAATATACTATGTGGCTGGGCAATATACTACATGGCTGGGCAATATACTACGTGGCTGGGCAATTTACTACGTGGCTGGCCAATATACTACGTGGCTGGCCAATATACTACGTGGCTGGGCAATATACTACGTGACTGCGCAATATACTACGTGGCTGGGCAATATACTACGTGGCTGGGCAATATACTACGTGACTGGGCAATATACTACGTGGCTGGGCAATATACTACGTGGCTGGCCAATATACTACGTGGCTGGGCACTATACTACGTGGCTGGGCAATATACTACGTGGCTGGGCAATATACTACGTGGCTGGCCAATATACTACGTGGCTGGCCAATATACTACGTGGCTGGGCAATATACTACGTGACTGCGCAATATACTACGTGACTGGGCACTATACTACGTGGTTGTGCAATATACTACGTGACTGGGCACTATACTACGTGGCTGGGCAATATACTACGTGGCTGGCCAATATACTACGTGGCTGGGCAATATACTACGTGACTGCGCAATATACTATGTGACTGGGCACTATACTACGTGGCTGGGCAATATACTACGTGACTGCGCAATATACTACGTGACTGGGCACTATACTACGTGGCTGGGCAATATACTACGTGGCTGGGCAATATACTACGTGGCTGGGCAATATACTACGTGACTGCGCAATATACTACGTGTCTGGGCAATATACTACGTGACTGCGCAATATACTACGTGTCTGGGCAATATACTACGTGGCTGGCCAATATACTATGTGGCTGGCCAATATACTACGTGGCTGGGCAATATACTACGTGACTGCGCAATATACTACGTGACTGGGCACTATACTACGTGGTTGTGCAATATACTACGTGACTGGGCACTATACTACGTGGCTGGCCAATATACTACGTGGCTGGGCAATATACTACGTGACTGCGCAATATACTACGTGACTGGGCACTATACTACGTGGCTGGGCAATATACTACGTGACTGCGCAATATACTACGTGACTGCGCAATATACTACGTGGCTGGGCAATATACTACGTGACTGGGCAATATACTACGTGACTGGGCAATATACTACGTGGCTGGGCAATATACTACGTGGCTGGGCAATATACTACGTGGCTGGGCAATATGCTACGTGGTTGTGCAATATACTATGTGGCTGGGCAATATACTACGTGACTGGGCAATATGCTACGTGGTTGTGCAATATACTACGTGACTGGGCACTATACTACGTGGCTGGGCAATATACTACGTGGCTGGCCAATATACTACGTGGCTGGGCAATATACTACGTGACTGCGCAATATACTACGTGACTGGGCACTATACTACGTGGCTGGGCAATATACTACGTGACTGCGCAATATACTACGTGACTGGGCACTATACTACGTGGCTGGGCAATATACTACGTGGCTGGGCAATATACTATGTGGCTGGGCAATATACTACGTGACTGCGCAATACACTACGTGTCTGGGCAATATACTACGTGACTGCGCAATATACTACGTGTCTGGGCAATATACTACGTGGCTGGGCAATATACTACGTGACTGGGCAATATACTACGTGGCTGGGCAATATACTACGTGGCTGGGCAATATGCTACGTGGTTGTGCAATATACTACGTGGCTGGGCAATATACTACGTGGATGGGCAATATACTACGTGACTGGGCAATATGCTACGTGGTTGTGCAATATACTACGTGACTGGGCACTATACTACGTGGCTGGGCAATATACTACGTGGCTGGCCAATATACTACGTGGCTGGGCAATATACTACGTGACTGCGCAATATACTACGTGACTGGGCACTATACTACGTGGCTGGGCAATATACTACGTGACTGCGCAATATACTACGTGACTGGGCACTATACTACGTGGCTGGGCAATATACTACGTGACTGCGCAATATACTACGTGACTGGGCACTATACTACGTGGCTGGGCAATATACTACGTGGTTGTGCAATATACTACGTGACTGGGCACTATACTACGTGGCTGGGCAATATACTATGTGGCTGGCCAATATACTACGTGGCTGGGCAATATACTACGTGACTGCGCAATATACTACGTGACTGGGCACTATACTACGTGGCTGGGCAATATACTACGTGACTGCGCAATATACTACGTGACTGGGCACTATACTACGTGGCTGGGCAATATACTACGTGGCTGGGCAATATACTACGTGGCTGGGCAATATACTACGTGACTGCGCAATATACTACGTGGCTGGGCAATATACTACGTGGCTGGGCAATATACTACGTGACTGGGCAATATACTACGTGGCTGGGCAATATACTACGTGGCTGGCCAATATACTACGTGGCTGGCCAATATACTACTTGACTGCGCAATATACTACGTGACTGGGCACTATACTACGTGGTTGTGCAATATACTACGTGACTGGGCACTATACTACGTGGCTGGGCAATATACTACGTGGCTGGCCAAAATACTACGTGGCTGGGCAATATACTACGTGACTGCGCAATATACTACGTGACTGGGCACTATACTACGTGGCTGGGCAATATACTACGTGACTGCGCAATATACTATGTGACTGGGAACTATACTACGTGGCTGGGCAATATACTACGTGACTGCGCAATATACTACGTGACTGGGCACTATACTACGTGGCTGGGCAATATACTACGTGGCTGGGCAATATACTACGTGGCTGGGCAATATACTACGTGACTGCGCAATATACTACGTGTCTGGGCAATATACTACGTGACTGCGCAATATACTACGTGTCTGGGCAATATACTACGTGGCTGGGCAATATACTACGTGACTGGGCAATATACTACGTGACTGGGCAATATACTACGTGACTGGGCACTATACTACAGTGGGGCAAAAAAGTATTTAGTCAGTCAGCAATAGTGCAAGTTCCACCACTTAAAAAGATGAGAGGCGTCTGTAATTTACATCATAGGTAGACCTCAACTATGGGAGACAAACTGAGAAAAAAAAATCCAGAAAATCACATTGTCTGTTTTTTTAACAATCTATTTGCATATTATGGTGGAAATAAGTATTTGGTCAGAAACAAACAATCAAGATTTCTGGCTCTCACAGACCTGTAACTTCTTCTTTAAGAGTCTCCTCTTTCCTCCACTCATTACCTGTAGTAATGGCACCTGTTTAAACTTGTTATCAGTATAAAAATACACCTGTGCACACCCTCAAACAGTCTGACTCCAAACTCCACTATGGTGAAGACCAAAGAGCTGTCAAAGGACACCAGAAACAAAATTGTAGCCCTGCACCAGGCTGGGAAGACTGAATCTGCAATAGCCAACCAGCTTGGAGTGAAGAAATCAACAGTGGGAGCAATAATTAGAAAATGGAAGACATACAAGACCACTGATAATCTCCCTTGATCTGGGGCTCCACGCAAAATCCCACCCCGTGGGGTCAGAATGATCACAAGAATGGTGAGCAAAAATCGCAGAACCACGCGGGGGGACCTAGTGAATGAACTGCAGAGAGCTGGGACCAATGTAACAAGGCCTACCATAAGTAACACACTACGCCACCATGGACTCAGATCCTGCAGTGTCAGACGTGTCCCACTGCTTAAGCCAGTACATGTCCGGGCCCGTCTGAAGTTTGCTAGAGAGCATTTGGATGATCCAGAGGAGTTTTGGGAGAATGTCCTATGGTCTGATGAAACCAAACTGGAACTGTTTGGTAGAAACACAACTTGTCGTGTTTGGAGGAAAAAGAATACTGAGTTGCATCCATCAAACACCATACCTACTGTAAAGCATGGTGGTGGAAACATCATGCTTTGGGGCTGTTTCTCTGCAAAGGGGCCAGGACGACTGATCCGGGTACATGAAAGAATGAATGGGGCCATGTATTGTGAGATTTTGAGTGCAAACCTCCTTCCATCAGCAAGGGCATTGAAGATGAAACGTGGCTGGGTCTTTCAACATGACAATGATCCAAAGCACACCGCCAGGGCAACGAAGGAGTGGCTTCGTAAGAAGCATTGCAAGGTCCTGGAGTGGCCTAGCCAGTCTCCAGATCTCAACCCTATAGAAAACCTTTGGAGGGAGTTGAAAGTCCGTGTTGCCAAGCGAAAAGCCAAAAACATCACTGCTCTAGAGGAGATCTGCATGGAGGAATGTGCCAACATACCAACAACAGTGTGTGGCAACCTTGTGAAGACTTACAGAAAACGTTTGACCTCTGTCATTGCCAACAAAGGATATATTACAAAGTATTGAGATGAAATTTTGTTTCTGACCAAATACTTATTTTCCACCATAATATGCAAATAAAATGTAAAAAAAAAACAGACAATTTGATTTTCTGGATTTTTTTTCTCAGTTTGTCTCCCATAGTTGAGGTCTACCTATGATGTAAATTACAGACGCCTCTCATCTTTTTAAGTGGTGGAACTTGCACTATTGCTGACTGACTAAATACTTTTTTGGCCCACTGTACGTGGCTGGGCAATATACTATGTGGCTGGGCAATATACTACGTGGCTAGCCAATATACTACGTGGCTGGGCAATATACTACGTGGCTGGGCAATATACTACGTGGCTGGGCAATATACTACGTGGCTGGGCAATATACTACGTGACTGGGCAATATACTACGTGGCTGGGCAATATACTACGTGGCTGGCCAATATACTACGTGGCTGGGCAATATACTACGTGACTGCGCAATATACTACGTGACTGGGCACTATACTACGTGGTTGTGCAATATACTACGTGACTGGGCACTATACTATGTGGCTGGGCAATATACTATGTGGCTGGCCAATATACTACGTGGCTGGGCAATATACTACGTGACTGCGCAATATACTACGTGACTGGGCACTATACTACGTGGCTGGGCAATATACTACGTGGCTGCGCAATATACTACGTGACTGGGCACTATACTACGTGGCTGGGCAATATACTACGTGGCTGGGCAATATACTACGTGGCTGGGCAATATACTACGTGACTGCGCAATATACTACGTGTCTGGGCAATATACTACGTGACTGCGCAATATACTACGTGTCTGGGCAATATACTACGTGGCTGGGCAATATACTACGTGACTGGGCAATATACTACGTGACTGGGCAATATACTATGTGGCTGGGCAATATACTACGTGGCTGGGCAATATACTACGTGGCTGGGCAATATGCTACGTGGTTGTGCAATATACTACGTGGCTGGGCAATATACTACGTGGCTGGGCAAAATACTACGTGACTGGGCAATATGCTACGTGGTTGTGCAATATACTACGTGACTGGGCACTATACTACGTGGCTGGGCAATATACTACGTGGCTGGCCAATATACTACGTGGCTGGGCAATATACTACGTGACTGCGCAATATACTACGTGACTGGGCACTATACTACGTGGCTGGGCAATATACTACGTGACTGCGCAATATACTACGTGACTGGGCACTATACTACGTGGCTGGGCAATATACTACGTGACTGCACAATATACTATGTGACTGGGAACTATACTACGTGGCTGGGCAATATACTACGTGGCTGGGCAATATACTACGTGGCTGGGCAATATACTACGTGACTGCGCAATATACTACGTGTCTGGGCAATATACTACGTGACTGCGCAATATACTACGTGTCTGGGCAATATACTACGTGGCTGGGCAATACACTACGTGACTGGGCAATATACTACGTGACTGGGCAATATACTATGTGGCTGGGCAATATACTACATGGCTGGGCAATATACTACGTGGCTGGGCAATATACTATGTGGCTGGCCAATATACTACGTGGCTGGGCAATATACTACGTGACTGCGCAATATACTACGTGGCTGGGCAATATACTACGTGGCTGGGCAATATACTACGTGACTGGGCAATATACTACGTGGCTGGGCAATATACTACGTGGCTGGCCAAAATACTACGTGGCTGGGCAATATACTACGTGACTGCGCAATATACTATGTGACTGGGCACTATACTACGTGGCTGGGCAATATACTACGTGACTGCGCAATATACTACGTGACTGGGCACTATACTACGTGACTGGGCACTATACTGCGTGGCTGGGCAATATACTACGTGGCTGGGCAATATACTACGTGACTGCGCAATATACTACGTGTCTGGGCAATATACTACGTGACTGCGGAATATACTACGTGTCTGGGCAATATACTACGTGGCTGGGCAATATACTACGTGACTGGGCAATATACTACGTGACTGGGCAATATACTATGAGGCTGGGCAATATACTACGTGGCTGGGCAATATACTACGTGACTGGGCAATATGCTACGTGGTTGTGCAATATACTACGTGACTGGGCAATATGCTACGTGGTTGTGCAATATACTATGTGGCTGTGCAATATACTATGTGGCTGGGCAATATACTATGTGGCTGGGCAATATACTACGTGACTGGGCAATATACTAAGTGGCTGGGCAATATACTACGTGGCTGGGCAATATACTACGTGGCTGGGCAATATACTAAGTGGCTGGGCAATATACTACGTGGCTGCGCAATATACTACGTGGCTGGACAATATACTACGTGGCTGGGCAATATACTACGTGGCTGGGCAATATACTACGTGACTGGGCAATATACTACGTGGCTGGCCAATATACTACGTGGCTGGGCAATATACTACGTGGCTGGGCAATATACTACGTGGCTGGGCAATATACTACGTGACTGCGCAATATACTACGTGGCTGGGCAATATACTACGTGGCTGGGCAATATACTTTGTGACTGGGCAATATACTCCGTAGCTGGGCAATATACTACGTGGCTGGCCAATATACTACGTGGCTGGGCAATATACTACGTGGCTGCGCAATATACTACGTGACTGGGCACTATACTACGTGGCTGGGCAATATACTATGTGGCTGGGCAATATACTACGTGGCTGGCCAATATACTACGTGGCTGGGCAATATACTACGTGACTGCGCAATATACTACGTGGCTGGGCAATATACTACGTGGCTGGCCAATATACTACGTGGCTGGGCAATATACTACGTGACTGCGCAATATACTACGTGACTGGGCACTATACTACGTGGTTGTGCAATATACTACGTGACTGGGCACTATACTACGTGGCTGGGCAATATACTACGTGGCTGGCCAATATACTACGTGGCTGGGCAATATACTACGTGACTGCGCAATATACTATGTGGCTGGGCAATATACTACGTGGCTGGGCAATATACTACGTGACTGCGCAATATACTGCGTGTCTGGGCAATATACTACGTGGCTGGGCAATATACTACGTGACTGGGCAATATACTACGTGACTGGGCAATATACTACGTGGCTGGGCAATATACTACGTGACTGGGCAATATACTACGTGGCTGGGCAATATACTACGTGGCTGGGCAATATAGTACGTGACTGCGCAATATACTACGTGTCTGGGCAATATACTACGTGGCTGGGCAATATACTACGTGGCTGGGCAATATACTACGTGACTGGGCAATATACTACGTGGCTGGGCAATATACTATGTGGCTGGGCAATATACTACGTGGCTGGGCAATATACTACGTGACTGCGCAATATACTACGTGACTGGGCAGTATGCTACTTGGTTGTGCAATATACTATGTGGCTGTGCAATATACTATGTGGCTGGGCAATATACTATGTGGCTGGGCAATATACTACGTGGCTTGGCAATATACTACGTGGCTGGGCAATATACTACGTGACTGCGCAATATACTACGTGACTGGGCAATATACTACGTGACTGGGCAATATACTACGTGGCTGGGCAATATACTACGTGGCTGGGCAATATACTACGTAGACATGAATATTCTAGAATACGAATACCCGATGCGTTTTAGAATCGGGCCACCATCTAGTTAGATAGCAGGCCCCCTACAGCGACACCCATCCCATTCCGCACCCTAACTCTGCTCCCACTCTCACCCTCATTCACCCCACTCCCACAGTAACATACTAATATCATGTGCAGAGTCTTGTGCTTTATTTAAAAGAACGAACATTCCACTTCCACAGCAGCCCTTGCATTTATGAAAATGTCCGTCCTGAGTGACTCCTGTCCGTCAGTGTGACTTTGTCCAGGGACCAGGTGGCTGGCCGGGCACTATCTTGGGCTCTGTCCTGGCACAATAAGAGATGCTGCTGCTGACTAGGACCTGAGAAGAGTGTGGACCAATAGGAGCAGACCTGGGGCGGAGCTATCTGCAGCACTGCCAGCCTGTCAAGATACTATCAGGTTAGCAGCGCTCCAGCTCCAGCCCTCACCATGCGCTCGCAGTGAGACTCTGCTATTGGCTGCAGCCTGCTCTGCAGCGTGCAGAGTCTCCATCTGTGTGGAGACCAGGCAGCAGCGCGTCCCCATGTCTGGACTGTCCGAGAGTAGGGTTGAGCGAAACGGGTCGAACATGTTCAAAAGTCGCCGACTTTTGGCGAAGTCGAGTTTCATGAAACCCGATCCGACCCCTGTGCGTGGTCGGCCATGCGGTACGCGACTTTCGCGCCAAAGTCGCGTTTCAATGACGCGAAAAGCGCCATTTCTCAGCCAATGAAGGTAAACGCAGAGTGTGGGCAGCGTGATGACATAGGTCCTGGTCCCCACCATCTTAGAGAAGGGCATTGCAGTGATTGGCTTGCTGTCTGCGGCGTCACAGGGGCTATAAAGGGGAGTTCCCGCCGACCGCCATGTTACTGCTGCTGATCTGAGCTTAGGGAGAGGTTGCTGCCGCTTCGTCAGAAGCAGGGATAGCGTTAGGCAGGGTCCATTAACCACCAAACCGCTTGTGCTGTAGCGATTTCTTCTGCCCAACACCACCTTCGGTGTGCAGGGACAGTGGAAGCTCCTTTTTTTTTTTTTTTTTCCTCAGCGCTGTAGCTCATTGGGCTGCCCTAGAAGGCTCCCTGATAGCTGCATTGCTGTGTGTACGCCGCTGTGCAAAGCAACTGCTTTTTTCAAAGCACAAATCCTCTTGTTCCTTCCTTTCTGCACAGCTATCTTGTTTGTTTGTCCACACTTTTTATTTAATTTGTGCATCAGTCCACTCCTTATTGCTGCTTGCCATACCTGGCTGAGATTACTGCAGGGAGATAGTAATTGAAGGACAGTTCCTTTTTTTTTTTTTTTTTTTGTGGGAGATTAAGATTGACATTTCTGCTAGAGTGCCATCTCTGTCTGTGTCATCTCTCACTCAGTGGGCCATAGAAAGCCTATTTATTTTTTTGCTTGATTTGGGTTCCAAAATCTACCAGAAAAAATCACAACATCAATCAGTGGGAGAAAAATATTGGCCTCAGGGCTTGTGTGCCACTCCTTACTCCTGTGTGTGCCATCTCTCACTCAGTGGGCCATAGAAAGCCTATTAATTTTTTTGCTTGATTTGGGTTTTAAATTCTACCTGAAAAAATCAATAAATCAATCAGTGGGAGATTAATATTGGCCTTTGGGCTTGTGTGCCAGTCCTAAGCGTGCCATCTCTCTCTCTCAGATAGTGGGCCATAGAAAGCCTATTTTTTTATTATTTTATTGGGTTTATAAATTTTCCCTGGAAAAAAAAAAAAAGTGGGAGATTAATATTGGCCTCTGGGCTTGTGTGCCAGTCCTGAGCGTGCCATCTCTCTCACAAATAGTGGGCCATAGAAAGCCTATTTATTTTTTTGGTTGATTTGGGTTCATAATTCTACCTGAAAAAATCAATCAATCAATCAGTGGGAGATTAATATTGGCCTTTGGGCTTGTGTGCCAGTCCTAAGCGTGCCATCTCTCTCTCTCTCAGATAGTGGGCCATAGAAAGCCTATTTATTATTATTTTTTTTATTGGGTTTATAAATTTTCCCTGGAAAAAAAAAAAAGTGGGAGATTAATATTGGCCTCTGGGCTTGTGTGCCAGTCCTGAGCGTGCCATCTCTCTCACAAATAGTGGGCCATAGAAAGCCTATTTATTTTTTGGGTTGATTTGGGTTCCTAATTCTACCTGAAAAAATCAATCAATCAATCAGTGGGAGAAAAATATTGGCCTCAGGGCTTGTGTGCCTCTCCTTACTCCTGTGTGTGCCATCTCTCACTCAGTGGGCCATAGAAAGCCTATTAATTTTTTTGCTTGATTTGGGTTCCAAAATCTACCTGAAAAAAATCACTAAATCAATCAGTGGGAGATTAATATTGGCCTCTGGGCTTGTGTGCCACTCCTGACTCCTGTGTGCGTCATCTGTCACTCAGTGGGCCCTAGAAAGCCTATTTTTTGTTTTATTTGTTTTCTAAATTCTCCCTGAAACAATCATTTTATTTTCTTTGGTTTCTAAATTATTCCTGAAAAAAAACATTTTTTTGGTATTTTTTTTTCTCTCAAGTCTCCCTGAAAAAAAAAAAAAAAAAAAAATCTGTGGGAGATTCATATTGCCCCTTCTGCTTGTGTGCCAGTCTTGACTCCTGGGTGTGCCATCTCTCTCTCTCTCCCCAATTGTGGGCCATAGAAAGCCTATTAATTTTTTTGCTTGATTTGTGTTCCAAAATCTACCGAAAAAAATTACTAAATCAATCAGTGGGAGATTAATATTGGCCTCTGGGCTTGTGTGCCACTCCTGACTCCTGTGTGCGTCATCTGTCACTCAGTGGGCCCTAGAAAGCCTATTTTTTGTTTTATTTGTTTTCTAAATTCTCCCTGAAACAATCATTTTATTTTCTTTGGTTTCTAAATTATTCCTGAAAAAAATCATTATTTTGGTATTTTTTTTTCTCTCAAGTCTCCCTGAAAAAAAAAAAAAAAAAAAAATCTGTGGGAGATTCATATTGCCCCTTCTGCTTGTGTGCCAGTCTTGACTCCTGGGTGTGCCATCTCTCTCTCTCTCCCCAATTGTGGGCCATAGAAAGCCTATTAATTTTTTTGCTTGATTTGGGTTCCAAAATCTACCAAAAAAAATAACTAAATCAATCGGTGGGAGATTAATATTGGCCTCTGGGCTTGTGTGCCACTCCTGACTCCTGTGTGCGTCCTCTCTCACTCAGTGGGCCCTACAAAGCCTTTTTTTTTTTTTTTTTCCTAAATTCTCCCTGAAACAATCATTTCATTTTATTTGTTTTATAAATTCTTCTGTAAAAAATAATTTTTTTTTAATTTTTTTTTTTTCTGAAGTCTCCCTTTTAAAAAAAACAAACACAAATCAGTGGGAGATAAATATTTACATTTGCGCTTCAGTGACAGTCCTGCGTGTGTGCCATCTAATTTGTTGCCAACAACAACAGAGTGTGTAACATTGCGGCTGATTTTCGTTGTGGTCTCACCCACCTGTAAAGGGGTAGCTAAATCATACTGAAGTTATAGCTCACCATGTAAGTTGTGTGACAGCAACAAATACCGTTCGTTTGTTAACGTTTTTAAAACAATGAGGAAGTCTGGTGGAAGAGGTCGTGGCCGGGGGCGTTCATTATCAGCTGGTAATGAGGGTAGTGGTAGTGGTGGAGCATCAGCTGGTCGTGGGAAAAAAAATATTGCACCTAAGTCTGGAGCTGTGGAGCCAGGTTCGTCGTCTGGCTACACAAGGCCTCGAACGCTCCCTTTTCTGGGAGTAGGAAAACCGCTTTTAAAGCCAGAGCAGCAAGAGCAAGTTTTGGCTTATCTTGCTGACTCAGCCTCTAGCTCTTTTGCCTCCTCTCGTGAAGCTGGTAAATGTCAAAGCAGCGCGTCGTTAGTGGATGTTCACGGTCAGGGACAAGTCGCTTCCTTGTCCTCTTCAGCAAAAACAACAACAGAGAAGAATGCAGCAGGCGACACAACGGGTTACTCCATGGAGCTCTTTACACATACCGTCCCTGGCTTAGAAAGTGAAGCAGTTAACAGTCCATGCCCATTACAAGTTGAATCTGACATGGAGTGCACTGATGCACAGCCACAGCCAGACTACTATCCTGGTCCTTTGACTCAGACCACAACATTGCCATCGCAGGGTGCTGATCAAGAATCAGACCCTGATGAGACTATGTTGCCCCATCACGAACGCTATACCACCGACCGCCACGGTGACACAGACGAAGTTGCACACGAGCTACAAGAAGAGGTAATAGATGACCCAGTTCTTGACCCCGATTGGCAGCCATTGGGGGAACAGGGTGCAGGCGGCAGCAGTTCTGAAGCGGAGGAGGAGGGGCCGCAGCAGGCATCAACATCGCAACAGGTTCCATCTGCCGGGCCCGTATCTTGCCCAAAACGCGTGGCAAAGCTAAAACCTGTTGGAGGACAGCGTGGCCATCCGGTTAAAGCTCAGTCTGCAATGCCTGAAAAGGTATCCGATGCTAGAAAGAGTGCAGTCTGGCATTTTTTTAAACAACATCCAATTGATCAGCGCAAAGTCATCTGTCAAAAATGTTCAACTACCTTAAGCAGAGGACAGAATCTGAAAAGTCTCAATACAAGTTGCATGCATAGACATTTAACCACCATGCATTTGCAAGCCTGGACTAACTACCAAACGTCCCTTAAGGTTGTAGCACCCTCGGCCAATGAAGCTAGTCAGCAACGCAACATCCCTTCCGGCAGTGTAGGGCCACCATTTTCCGCACCACCTGCAGTATCTGTGCAGGTTTCTTTGCCAGGCCAAAGCCGTCAGGGTCAGGGAATCACCAGTTTCGTAGTAGGAAACACTGCATCTAGGGCACCGGTGGCAACAATACCATCTCCCACCGTCTCTCAGTCTGCCATGTCCACCGGCACCCCCGCTAGTTCCACGATCTCCAGCTCTCCAGTCCAGCTCACCCTACATGAGACTATGGTTAGAAAAAGGAAGTACTTAGCCTCGCATCCGCGTACACAGGGTTTGAACGCACACATAGCTAGACTAATCTCGTTAGAGATGATGCCCTACCGGTTAGTTGAAAGCGAAGCTTTCAAAGCCCTGATGGACTACGCTGTACCACGCTACGAGCTACCCAGTCGACACTTTTTTTCCAGAAAAGCCATCCCAGCCCTCCACCAGCATGTTATAGAGCGCATCGTCCATGCACTCAGGCAATCTGTGAGCACAAAGGTGCACCTGACAACAGATGCATGGACCAGTAGGCATGGCCAGGGACGTTACGTGTCCATCACGGCACACTGGTTAAATGTGGTGGATGCAGGGTCCACAGGGGACAGCAAGTTTGGGACAGTTCTGCCTAGCCCACGGTCTAGGAAATAATTGGCTGTAGCCGTTCGCACCCCCTCCTCCTCCTCTTCGTCCTCCTGCAGAAGCGAGAGCTCGTCCACAGACCGCAGTCGCACAACCACTCCATCCGCAGCTGCCACTGTTGCACACCAGGTCTCCCATTATGTGGCAGCTACTGGCAAACGTCAGCAGGCTGTATTGGCTATGAAGTGTTTGGGCGACAACAGACACACCGCGGAAGTTCTGTCCGAGTTCTTGCAGAAAGAAACGCAGTCGTGGCTGGGCACTGTAGATCTTGAGGCAGGCAAGGTAGTGAGTGATAACGGAAGGAATTTCATGGCTGCCATCTCCCTTTCCCAACTGAAACACATTCCTTGCCTGGCTCACACCTTAAACCTGGTGGTGCAGTGCTTCCTGAAAAGTTATCCGGGGTTATCCGACCTGCTCCTCAAAGTGCGTGGACTTTGCTCACATATCCGCCGTTCGCCCGTACACTCCAGCCGTATGCAGACCTATCAGCGTTCTTTGAACCTTCCCCAGCATCGCCTAATCATAGACGTTGCAACAAGGTGGAACTCAACACTGCACATGCTTCAGAGACTGTGTGAACAGAGGCGGGCTGTTATGTTTTTGTGGGAGGATACACATACACGGGCAGGCAGTAGGATGGCAGACATGGAGTTGTCAGGTGTGCAGTGGTCGAAGATTCAAGACATGTGTCAAGTCCTTCAGTGTTTTGAGGAATGCACACGGCTGGTTAGTGCAGACAACGCCATAATAAGCATGAGCATCCCCCTAATGCGTCTGCTGATGCAAAGTTTGACGCACATAAAGGATCAGGCGTCTGCAGCTGAGGAAGAGGAAAGCCTTGATGACAGTCAGCCATTGTCTGGCCAGGGCAGTGTACAGGACGAGGTAGCGGGCGAAGAGGAGGAGGAGGACGAGGAGGATGATGGGGATGATTATATTTTTAATGAGGAAGCTTTTCCGGGGCCACTG
The DNA here is from genome assembly GCF_032444005.1 of Ranitomeya imitator. Taxonomy (NCBI): domain Eukaryota; kingdom Metazoa; phylum Chordata; class Amphibia; order Anura; family Dendrobatidae; genus Ranitomeya; species Ranitomeya imitator. Next base: position 775,986,352 of record NC_091282.1, read on the forward strand.
GAAATTGGTGGCGCGGCAAGGCCGGGTTCTGGTTTTTTGAGGGACACAAGTGACGTGAATTTGCCTGAAACTGCCCCTCAACCAAGCACAACCGCAGATTTGAGAACTGGAACTTTGGCCCACATGGCGGATTATGCCTTACGTATCCTCAAAAGGGACACACGCATAACTAAAATGATGAATGATGACGATTACTGGTTGGCCTGCCTCCTTGATCCTCGCTATAAAGGCAAATTGCAAAATATAATGCCACATGAGAACTTGGAACTAATATTAGCAACCAAACAATCAACTCTTGTTGACCGTTTGCTTCTGGCATTCCCTGCACACAGCGCCCGTGATCGTTCTCACACGAGCTGCAGGGGCCAGCAGACCAGAGGAGTTAGAGGGGCAGAAATCAGAAGTGGCGTTGGCCAGAGGGGTTTTCTGACCAGGTTGTGGAGTGATTTTGCTATGACCGCAGACAGGACAGGTACTGCAGCATCAATTCAAAGTGACAGGAGACAACATTTGTCCAGTATGGTTACAAACTATTTTTCATCCCTTATCGATGTTCTCCCTCAACCGTCATTCCCATTTGATTACTGGGCATCAAAATTAGACACCTGGCCAGAATTGGCAGAATATGCATTGCAGGAGCTTGCTTGCCCGGCAGCTAGTGTCCTATCAGAAAGAGTATTCAGTGCTGCAGGTTCAATACTAACAGAAAAAAGGACTCGTCTGGCTACCCAAAATGTAGATGATCTAACCTTCATTAAAATGAACCACAACTGGATTTCGAAATCTTTTGCCCCACCTTGCCCGGCTGACACCTAGCTTTCCTATGAAAAGGTCTTGCCTGTGGACTATTCTGAATGCCTTTTCCAATCTCGTAATTTTCAGCACCTGATTGTCCAGCATACGACATGTTTACACCTCACTAAATGGCCAAACTCCCCACACGGGGCCGTGGTATCGACACTTGGCGACAGCACCCGTGAAAGTGCAGTTTGTCTGAAGAGGTGGGTGAGCCCGCTTTTGGTCGACGGCACTGCCACTGGGTCCCTCCTAGTACAATAAAGTGTCTCTGGCGGTGGTGGTGCGCACCCAACGTCAGACACACCGTTGTAATATGAGGGGCCCTGGGCCTGTACCGCCGGCCACAAGACAGTTTCCCCCCACCCCAGCTCAAACAGTGCTCTACCACTTGCAAAATTATCTCACAGCTCCACCAATGTTTAGTCTATGCGCTGACATCCTTCAATGCCTGCCACTGACAATACCATTGTATTGACATTTTTGTTAGGCCTTCGATGCCTGTCTGTGGTCACTCCTTCCACTAGGCCTCCACTGACCACACCACTGCTGTCCGTGTACCCCTGGAACAAATTTAAAATTGCCTACAGCCATGTGTTATTATTTTAGGCCTTCGATGCCTGTCTGCGGTCACTCCTTCCACTAGGCCTCCACTGACCACACCACTGCTGCCCCTGTACCCCTGGAACCAATTTAAAATTGCCTACAGCCAGCCCAATTTTTTTATTTTAGGCCTTCGATGCCTGTCTGCGGTCCATTCTTTCAACTACTACTACACTGACCAGGTCACTGCTGCCCGTGTACCCCTGGAACCAATTTAAAATTGCCTACAGCCATGTGTTATTATTTTAGGCCTTCGATGCCTGTCTGCGGTCACTCCTTCCACTAGGCCTCCACTGACCACACCACTGCTGTCCGTGTACCCCTGGAACCAATTTAAAATTGCCTACAGCCAGCCCAATTTTTTTATTTTAGGCCTTCGATGCCTGTCTGCGGTCCATTCTTTCAACTACTACTACACTGACCAGGTCACTGCTGCCCGTGTACCCCTGGAACCAATTTAAAATTGCCTACAGCCATGTGTTATTATTTTAGGCCTTCGATGCCTGTCTGCGGTCACTCCTTCCACTAGGCCTCCACTGACCACACCACTGCTGTCCGTGTACCCCTGGAACCAATTTAAAATTGCCTACAGCCATGTGTTATTATTTTAGGCCTTCGATGCCTGTCTGCGGTCCATTCTTTCAACTACTACTACACTGACCAGGTCACTGCTGCCCGTGTACCCCTGGAACCAATTTAAAATTGCCTACAGCCAGCCCAATTTTTTTATTTTAGGCCTTCGATGCCTGTCTGCGGTCCATTCTTTCAACTACTACTACACTGACCAGGTCACTGCTGCCCGTGTACCCCTGGAACCAATTTAAAATTGCCTACAGCCATGTGTTATTATTTTAGGCCTTCGATGCCTGTCTGCGGTCCATTCTTTCAACTACTACTACACTGACCAGGTCACTGCTGCCCGTGTACCCCTGGAACCAATTTAAAATTGCCTACAGCCATGTGTTATTATTTTAGGCCTTCGATGCCTGTCTGCGGTCACTCCTTCCACTAGGCCTCCACTGACCACACCACTGCTGCCCGTGTACCCCTGGAACCAATTTAAAATTGCCTACAGCCAGCCCAATTTTTTTATTTTAGGCCTTCGATGCCTGTCTGCGGTCCATTCTTTCAACTACTACTACACTGACCAGGTCACTGCTGCCCGTGTACCCCTGGAACCAATTTAAAATTGCCTACAGCCATGTGTTATTATTTTAGGCCTTCGATGCCTGTCTGCGGTCACTCCTTCCACTAGGCCTCCACTGACCACACCACTGCTGCCCGTGTACCCCTGGAACCAATTTAAAATTGCCTACAGCCAGCCCAATTTTTTTATTTTAGGCCTTCGATGCCTGTCTGCGGTCCATTCTTTCAACTACTACTACACTGACCAGGGCACTGCTGCCCGTGTACCCCTGGAACCAACATCAGAAAATATAAAAATAAGTATTTTGCTTACAAAAAAGAAAATACTGGAGAGATATCAAATGCAGACATTTTAACATTAAAAACAAACACACAACTAAAATCTGGTACAGTACTAAAAATGGCCACCAGCTACAATTACTTTCTCCTGCAAGTAGTTAACTGAAAGGTTTTTTCAATTGAAAACACACACACATATGGCATCCACCGAGTGTTGTCCTGTCGTGTCTTCTTTATATTATTGCCGAGAAGATGCAAAACAATGAAAATAATAAAATCATTAATTACCAAAATAATAGAGAAAGTCAACACCACATTGCAAATAATCATTCATTCCAAATAAAGAAGCAGGGCGCGTCCGAGGGTGAGTATATACCTAATAAGAATATAATCACCCTCGGACGCGCAATGCTTATTTCCAACAGCCTTCCTTCCTAAGAATCAGCCCTTCCGTGGTGTAGAGAGACGTTGTGTTACACTCCAAGGTGTTCCCCAGGTTGCCTTTCCTGAGCTTCGATCTTCCGGCTCTCGTTTAGTAGTTGTTGGAAACTACGCTGCATTAGGCCTTCAAATTGGGTATGGGGTGTAGAGAGATGGTGTGTTCCACTCCAAGGTGTTCCCCAGGTTGCCTTTCCTGAGCTTCGATCTTCCGGCTCTCGTTTAGTAGTTCTTGGAAACTACACTGCATTAGGCCTTCAAATTGGGTATGGGGTGTAGAGAGAGGGTGTGTTACACTCCAAGGTGTTCCCCAGGTTGCCTTTCCTGAGCTTCGATCTTCATGCTCTCGTTTAGTAGTTGTCGGAAACTACGCTGCATTAGGCCTACAAATTGGGTATGGGGTGTAGAGAGAGGGTTTGTTACACTCCAAGGTGTTCCCCAGGTTGCCTTTCCTGAGCTTCGATCTTCCGGCTCTCGTTTAGTAGTTGTTGGAAACTACGCTGCATTAGGCCTTCAAATTGGGTATGGGGTGTAGAGAGAGGGTGTGTTACACTCCAAGGTGTTCCCCAGGTTGCCTTTCCTGAGCTTCGATATTCCGGCTCTCGTTTAGTAGTTGTTGGAAACTACGCTGCATTAGGCCTTCAAATTGGGTATGGGGTGTAGAGAGAGGGTGTGTTACACTCCAAGGTGTTCCCCAGGTTGCCTTTCCTGAGCTTCGATATTCCGGCTCTCGTTTAGTAGTTGTTGGAAACTACACTGCATTAGGCCTACAAATTTGGTATGGGGGAAACATTGGCGCATCTGCGGTCCCTCCTTCCTCTAGGCCTCCACTGACCTGTCTACTGCTGCCCGTGTTCCCCTGGAACCAATTTTAAATTGCCTACAGGCAGCCCAATTTATTATGTTAGGGCTTCGAAGCCTGTCTGCGGTCCCTCCTTCCACTAGGCCTCCACTGACCTGTCTACTGCTGCCCGTGTACCCCTTGAACCAACTTCATAAAATAAAAAAAAAAGTATTTTGCTTATAAAAAAGAAAATACTGGAGAGATATCAAATGCAGACATTTTAACATTAAAAACAAACACACAACTAAAATCTGGTACAGTACTAAAAATGGCCACCAGCTACAATTACTTTCTCCTGCAAGTAGTTAACTGAAAGGTTTTTTCAATTGAAAACACACATATGGCATCCACCGAGTGTTGTCCTGTCGTGTCTTCTTTATATTATTGCCGAGAAGATGCAAAACAATGAAAATAATAAAATCATTAATTACCAAAATAATAGAGAAAGTCAACACCACATTGCAAATAAACATTCATTCCAAATAAAGAAGCAGGGCGCGTCCGAGGGTGAGTATATACCTAATAAGAATATAATCACCCTCGGACGCGCAATGCTTATTTCCAACAGCCTTCCTTCCTAAGAATCAGCCCTTCCGTGGTGTAGAGAGACGTTGTGTTACACTCCAAGGTGTTCCCCAGGTTGCCTTTCCTGAGCTTCGATCTTCCGGCTCTCGTTTAGTAGTTGTTGGAAACTACGCTGCATTAGGCCTTCAAATTGGGTATGGGGTGTAGAGAGATGGTGTGTTCCACTCCAAGGTGTTCCCCAGGTTGCCTTTCCTGAGCTTCGATCTTCCGGCTCTCGTTTAGTAGTTCTTGGAAACTACACTGCATTAGGCCTTCAAATTGGGTATGGGGTGTAGAGAGAGGGTGTGTTACACTCCAAGGTGTTCCCCAGGTTGCCTTTCCTGAGCTTCGATCTTCATGCTCTCGTTTAGTAGTTGTCGGAAACTACGCTGCATTAGGCCTACAAATTGGGTATGGGGTGTAGAGAGAGGGTTTGTTACACTCCAAGGTGTTCCCCAGGTTGCCTTTCCTGAGCTTCGATCTTCCGGCTCTCGTTTAGTAGTTGTTGGAAACTACGCTGCATTAGGCCTTCAAATTGGGTATGGGGTGTAGAGAGAGGGTGTGTTACACTCCAAGGTGTTCCCCAGGTTGCCTTTCCTGAGCTTCGATCTTCCGGCTCTCGTTTAGTAGTTCTTGGAAACTACACTGCATTAGGCCTTCAAATTGGGTATGGGGTGTAGAGAGAGGGTGTGTTACACTCCAAGGTGTTCCCCAGGTTGCCTTTCCTGAGCTTCGATATTCCGGCTCTCGTTTAGTAGTTGTTGGAAACTACACTGCATTAGGCCTACAAATTTGGTATGGGGGAAACATTGGCGCATCTGCGGTCCCTCCTTCCTCTAGGCCTCCACTGACCTGTCTACTGCTGCCCGTGTTCCCCTGGAACCAATTTTAAATTGCCTACAGGCAGCCCAATTTATTATGTTAGGGCTTCGAAGCCTGTCTGCGGTCCCTCCTTCCACTAGGCCTCCACTGACCTGTCTACTGCTGCCCGTGTACCCCTTGAACCAACATCATAAAATAAAAAAAAAAGTATTTTGCTTATAAAAAAGAAAATACTGGAGAGATATCAAATGCAGACATTTTAACATTAAAAACAAACACACAACTAAAATCTGGTACAGTACTAAAAATGGCCACCAGCTACAATTACTTTCTCCTGCAAGTAGTTAACTGAAAGGTTTTTTCAATTGAAAACACACATATGGCATCCACCGAGTGTTGTCCTGTCGTGTCTTCTTTATATTATTGCCGAGAAGATGCAAAACAATGAAAATAATAAAATCATTAATTACCAAAATAATAGAGAAAGTCAACACCACATTGCAAATAAACATTCATTCCAAATAAAGAAGCAGGGCGCGTCCGAGGGTGAGTATATACCTAATAAGAATATAATCACCCTCGGACGCGCAATGCTTATTTCCAACAGCCTTCCTTCCTAAGAATCAGCCCTTCCGTGGTGTAGAGAGACGTTGTGTTACACTCCAAGGTGTTCCCCAGGTTGCCTTTCCTGAGCTTCGATCTTCCGGCTCTCGTTTAGTAGTTGTTGGAAACTACGCTGCATTAGGCCTTCAAATTGGGTATGGGGTGTAGAGAGATGGTGTGTTCCACTCCAAGGTGTTCCCCAGGTTGCCTTTCCTGAGCTTCGATCTTCCGGCTCTCGTTTAGTAATTCTTGGAAACTACACTGCATTAGGCCTTCAAATTGGGTATGGGGTGTAGAGAGCGGGTGTGTTACACTCCAAGGTGTTCCCCAGGTTGCCTTTCCTGAGCTTCGATCTTCATGCTCTCGTTTAGTAGTTGTCGGAAACTACGCTGCATTAGGCCTACAAATTGGGTATGGGGTGTAGAGAGAGGGTTTGTTACACTCCAAGGTGTTCCCCAGGTTGCCTTTCCTGAGCTTCGATCTTCCGGCTCTCGTTTAGTAGTTGTTGGAAACTACGCTGCATTAGGCCTTCAAATTGGGTATGGGGTGTAGAGAGAGGGTGTGTTACACTCCAAGGTGTTCCCCAGGTTGCCTTTCCTGAGCTTCGATCTTCCGGCTCTCGTTTAGTAGTTCTTGGAAACTACACTGCATTAGGCCTTCAAATTGGGTATGGGGTGTAGAGAGAGGGTGTGTTACACTCCAAGGTGTTCCCCAGGTTGCCTTTCCTGAGCTTCGATATTCCGGCTCTCGTTTAGTAGTTGTTGGAAACTACACTGCATTAGGCCTACAAATTTGGTATGGGGGAAACATTGGCGCATCTGCGGTCCCTCCTTCCTCTAGGCCTCCACTGACCTGTCTACTGCTGCCCGTGTTCCCCTGGAACCAATTTTAAATTGCCTACAGGCAGCCCAATTTATTATGTTAGGGCTTCGAAGCCTGTCTGCGGTCCCTCCTTCCACTAGGCCTCCACTGACCTGTCTACTGCTGCCCGTGTACCCCTTGAACCAACATCATAAAATAAAAAAAAAAGTATTTTGCTTATAAAAAAGAAAATACTGGAGAGATATCAAATGCAGACATTTTAACATTAAAAACAAACACACAACTAAAATCTGGTACAGTACTAAAAATGGCCACCAGCTACAATTACTTTCTCCTGCAAGTAGTTAACTGAAAGGTTTTTTCAATTGAAAACACACATATGGCATCCACCGAGTGTTGTCCTGTCGTGTCTTCTTTATATTATTGCCGAGAAGATGCAAAACAATGAAAATAATAAAATCATTAATTACCAAAATAATAGAGAAAGTCAACACCACATTGCAAATAAACATTCATTCCAAATAAAGAAGCAGGGCGCGTCCGAGGGTGAGTATATACCTAATAAGAATATAATCACCCTCGGACGCGCAATGCTTATTTCCAACAGCCTTCCTTCCTAAGAATCAGCCCTTCCGTGGTGTAGAGAGACGTTGTGTTACACTCCAAGGTGTTCCCCAGGTTGCCTTTCCTGAGCTTCGATCTTCCGGCTCTCGTTTAGTAGTTGTTGGAAACTACGCTGCATTAGGCCTTCAAATTGGGTATGGGGTGTAGAGAGATGGTGTGTTCCACTCCAAGGTGTTCCCCAGGTTGCCTTTCCTGAGCTTCGATCTTCCGGCTCTCGTTTAGTAGTTCTTGGAAACTACACTGCATTAGGCCTTCAAATTGGGTATGGGGTGTAGAGAGAGGGTGTGTTAAACTCCAAGGTGTTCCCCAGGTTGCCTTTCCTGAGCTTCGATCTTCATGCTCTCGTTTAGTAGTTGTCGGAAACTACGCTGCATTAGGCCTACAAATTGGGTATGGGGTGTAGAGAGAGGGTTTGTTACACTCCAAGGTGTTCCCCAGGTTGCCTTTCCTGAGCTTCGATCTTCCGGCTCTCGTTTAGTAGTTGTTGGAAACTACGCTGCATTAGGCCTTCAAATTGGGTATGGGGTGTAGCGAGAGGGTGTGTTACACTCCAAGGTGTTCCCCAGGTTGCCTTTCCTGAGCTTCGATCTTCCGGCTCTCGTTTAGTAGTTCTTGGAAACTACACTGCATTAGGCCTTCAAATTGGGTATGGGGTGTAGAGAGAGGGTGTGTTACACTCCAAGGTGTTCCCCAGGTTGCCTTTCCTGAGCTTCGATCTTCCGGCTCTCGTTTAGTAGTTCTTGGAAACTACACTGCATTAGGCCTACAAATTGGGTATGGGGTGGAGAGAGATGGTGTGTTACACTCCAAGGTGTTCCCCAGGTTTCCTTGCCATTGCTTCGGTCTTCCGACTCTCATTTAGTAGTTGTAGAAAAGTACACTGCATTAGGCCTACAAAATGGGTATGGGGTGGAGAGAGAGGGTGTGTTACACTCCAAGGTGTTCCCCAGGTTGCCTTTCCTGAGCTTCTATCTTCAGGCTCTCATTAAATTGTGGTTAAATGGAACAACTGCATTTGGCGTACTAGTTGGTTTGGGGCCTACTATCGGTGTCTGCCACTCCTTGCTGTTCTCCTGGTTTCCTGTCCTGAAATTCCATTTTCAGGCTCTCGTTAAGTAGTTGTTAATGTTAGACTGCATTTGGCCTACTAGTTGGGTTGGGGCCTACTATCGGTGTCTGCCACTCCTTGCTGTTCTCCTCCACTGAACAAAGCTGTGCCGCCTGTTTACTACAGTTGCCAATTTTGAACTGCATTTCGACTACTTACTGATTTGGCCCTACTCTCTGTGTCAGCCTCTCATTCCAGTTGTCCTCCACTGCAATGCCCCCTGGTTATTCCTGTGTTACCAATTTTGAACTGCATTTAGCCCACTTTATTCTTTGGGCCTATATCTGTGTTTCCACTTCATCGTGCCCATTGCCCAGCCAGTGATAGATGAGTCTGCTGGTACATTGACCCATAACGCAACATTCCCCGTGCATGCTACACAACAACATTGTGACCCTGCTGAAAGTCAGGTTGCTCTTCCCGCATACCATACCACCTTACACGGGGACAAAGAGGAAGGTGCAGATGAAAGTGCAGGTTCCTTCATCAGGTGGGGGGAGGAATACTAGTTGGCGACGTCACTGGCACAGGGCCTCTCATAGTACGCAAAAGTGTTGCTGCCGGTGGGAGGCGCCCCCGCCGTGCAAACACACCGCTGTACTTTGAGGGGCCCTGTGCCAGTGCCAATGCCAACAAGTGGGCCCCCCCTGCTTGCTCAGGATCACAGCACTTGCAAAGTTGAAATACTTACCTCTCCCTGCTCCACTGCCGTGACGTGGTCCAGATTTCCTGGGCCCACTAATTACTTGAACCAGCCCTACCCCACACAACTTTAGCCAAATGACCCCCAATTTCAAATGCCTTCCAATTATTATAAGGTAAATTACGCTTGACAAGCTTCATTAAGAAAAATGGATGGTTTTGACATTAAAATGGGCACTCTAGGTGTTTTCCTGGCCCCCACTCACTGCCGACTATGCTGCCCCATTGACTTGCATTGGGTTTCGTGTTTCGGTCGATCCCGACTTTACGTCATAATCGGCCGATTTCACTCGACCCGACTTTTGAGATAGTCGGGTTTCGCGAAACCCGGCTCGACTCTAAAAAGGTCAAGGTCGCTCAACTCTAATTATTAATATTTGCCAAATGCCAGAATAATGAGAACGAGAATGTTTTGAGGCATTTGTCTTACTGGAAAATCAAAACTTTCCATCTATTTCATTAGTATTTGGTACCATTGCCCTTAACCTGAATGACTTGGGTCACATGTTTGAGATCTCTTTCCACAATCTTCTCACAATAGTTGGTTAGAATTTGGGCCCCTTCCTCCTGATAAAACTGCTCGCATTGGCCTTTTCAGCTTTGCCCATAAATTTTCAATAGGATTGAGATCAGGGCTTTGTGATGGCCCCTCCAAACATTGACTTTGTTATCCTTAAGCCACTTTACCATTTTGGGCAGCACAGTGGCTCAGTGGTTAGCACTGCAGCCTTGCAGCGCTGGAGTACTGGGCTCTAATCCCACCTTGGACAACAACTGATAGGGAATTTAGATTGTGAGCCCCATCGGGGACAGTGATGATAATGTGTGCAACCTGTAAAGCGCTGCGGAATATGTTAGCGCTATACAAAAAAAATAAAGAAAAAAAAAAGAAATAAAGAAGATTTTGGCAGTATGCTTCGGGTCATTGTCCATTTGGAAGATTCATTTCCGCCCAAGCTTTAACTTCCTGGCTGATGTCTTGAGATATTGCTTCAGTATTGCCACATTATCTTCTTTTCTTATGATGCCATCTATTTTGCGAAGTGCACCAGTCCCTCCTGCAGCAAAACAACCCCACAACATGATGCTGCTTCCCCCGTGATTCACAGTTGGGATGGTGTTCTTAAGCTTTCAAGCTTATCCCTTTTTCCTCCAAACATAACGATGGTCATTATGCCCAAAAAGATAAATTTTTGCTTCATCAGACCACAGGACATGTCTCCAAAAATGAAGGTTTTTGTTCCTGTGTGCATTTGCAAACATTAATCTGGCATTTTTGTTTCTTTCGGAGTAATGGCTTCTTCCTGGCAGAGTGGCCTTTCAGCCTATGTTGATACAGTACTCGTTTCACAGTGGATATTGACACAATCTTACCAGCTTCCGCCATCATCTTCACAAGGTCTTTTGCTTTTGTCCTTGAGTTGATATGCACATGTCGGACCAAAGCACGTTCATCTCTGGGTCACAGAACCCGTCTCCTTCCTGAGCGTTATGATGACCGGACATTCCCATCTTGTTTGCACTTGCATATAATTGTTTGTACAGATGAAAGAGGCACCTTCAGGTATCTTGACATAGTACCCAAGGATGAGCCAGATTTCTGCAAGTCCACAATTCTCTTCCTGATATCTTGGCTGATTGACAGTGAAAAATTTAAAGGGGTCGGAATACTTTCCTTACCCACTGTGTGTGTGTGTGTATATATATATATATATATATATATATATATATATATATAGACATATATATATATATATATATCTGTGCGTGTTTCATGTATATAATGAGCTGTTTTGGAGCTGATTACATGGCAGGGCGTTCGGTGCCTTTGGTACATGTAGATGCAGAGCAGCGCTCGGTCATTTATATAATGTCTGTGTGTGTATAGCTCTATACATTTGTGTGTATATACTGTACATATATAATGGCTGTTTGTTGCTGATTTACATGGCAGGATGATTGGTGCCTTTGGTACTTTGGTATGCACAGATGCGCAGCTGCGCCCCGTATGTTGTCAGCCCGATGCCGTATGTTGTCAGCCCCGCCCTGTATGTTGTCAGCCCCGCGCCGTATGTTGTTATCTAACAGATACCGCTCTTGGTTTGGCATTGCGGGACCACCATGTCTCGTCAGTGGATGCACTGGGGTCTCCTCGCTGCCCTCATTCACATGCTCTTAATCAGCACACTTTCCTCTTTGTGTGGAGCTGTAAGGAGCCACCAGACGCTGCTGCATGCGCAGAATGACAGCGATGAATTACTGATCACACTGGGCGTGTAGATTTATATCGCACGCACAACATAAAGCGCCTCGGTGCCGCACACGGAAGGTTCCCGTCTCGGCTTCTTCTGATATTCACAACAGACGTTTCTTCTGTCTGCCTCCGCTGCAGCGGCGACTTCCAAAGCGATTGTGACAAAACAATGAAAGATTGCGAGAAAATGTCTGTGAGAAATGTCTGAGCCTGCAGCTGTCAGGGAGCAGCCTCCATCCGCTGGGTCTTTTAGACGCCCCTCTATTCTTTCTTTAGGTCCTCCTGATGATGGAGGTCCCGTCCCATCCATTCATCTGACATGTCTGAGTTTCTGGTGTTCCCATGATCTGATTTTTCTACTCACCTCATTCATTCTAAATGTACGTGAAAAAACTGACGATTGGGTGTTACTATTCTCCATGGTCAAGGGGGCGTGTCCCTGCAGAGTCAACACTGATTGAACAATGTAAGACTGTATAGTAACTGGTAACTTAGTAATATATCTTATCTGAGAAATCTTCTTCTTTCTTCCTTTATCAGCCACTTCTTTCCTTTCCCCTGCCTCCAGAACTCAGTATTCACTGTGAAATACTTACTCCAATGCAGGATTTACACCTATGCTGCTCATTACTGCTGCATAATGTCCTCTATGCTGCTTCAGATTATGTGCTACAATTAGACAGGAGTGTAGGAATCCCTAATGTGCTGTGTACTGTGTTCATCCAGCCCAGTATATGGGCCATATACTGCGCTCCTTAGGTCCGGTATTATGGGACATGTACTGCTCTCCTCTGGTCCACTATATGGCCTGTACACCGTGCTCATCCAGTCTTGTGTATGGGCCTTGTGCCACGATACTCTGGTCCGGTATATGGGTTGTATACCGTGCTCCTTTGGTCCGATATACAGTACAAAGGCTTTATATCATTCTCCTCTGGTCCAGTATATGGGCTGTATACCGCTCTCCTTCAGTCCGGTATATGAGCTGCATACCGCACTCCCCTGGTCCGGTATATAAGGGCTGTATACCGTCCTTCTTCTCTCTGTTATATGAGCTGTATATCGCGCTCCTCTGGTTCAGTATATAAGATGTGGAGACACGGGGGGGGGGGGGGATCAGCGGGTGCCCTGGTCTGCTATTTGAAACCGCATGGACCAGGGATTATCCCACCGACGCTTTCTCTTTTTAACATGGGCGTAACAAGCAGGGTGAGGGTAAAACAGTGTGTTAATACTTTATTGAACCACAAAACAGACAGATAACACATAGAACAGTCCCAGAAAGATATCCAAGATGGTGAAAATTACAGAGTCTCACCCTACCACTGGCCCACCCGAATAAGAGCAGCTGTGACTTCAGAGCTTCCAGGGCCGTCTACCCCACCTGTGGCAGGCACAGAGAGGATGTAACGACAAGCTTAGGTAGATGATAGTCCATTCAGGTACAAGGGCCAGGTGACCGGAGAATCACAACCTGGCTTCAACTTCGATGAATTTGCATCGTTTTTCCTCCTCTCTTTTGCAAGTCAACAAATTAGCTGGCCTGGACAATATGTAATCAGCATATCAGCAAACATCATTGTTCTATGACCCTGCATCACTAGTCATCCAGCATAACCGCACAATATGTTACATCAAATATCAACTTACAAGTCAATATTACAGGCTTATATGAACAAAAGTCTGTGTTTTCTTGACCAACCAGAAATAAACACATAAATTCAAAAGTCAACGTATAGATAACAGTCCATTCTTCTTGGCTTGCTTAAAATAGACATCTTGCTAATTAAGATAAAATGCTGTGTCATCACATATGGTCTGAGTACTGCGCTCCTTCGGTCCAATATATGGTCTGTATACTGCACTCCTTTGGTCCGGTATATATGGGCTGTATACCATGCTCCTTCGGTATATGGGCTGTATACTGTGCTCCTGCGGTCCGGTATATGGGCCATGTACTGTGTTCCTCTGGTTCTGCATAGTATAAGGTGTCTGTATATGGCTTCTGTGGTATGCAGGGTATATAGACTCCGATTGCATCTGGTTCATGGGTGCAATGCTATACACGAAGCCTTATAGTCAGTCCGCATGTTTTGTGCTCGCCTTCCAGATCTCCTTGGCTTTTCCGTCAGAGGACCCCCGTAACCTCTGTAGTCAGGGGCCGTGACTTCTCAGCTAGCGTGAAATCATCTAGGATAAAGTCTCCTGTATGAAGGTTGTTTCCTCGCAGAACAACCCCAATGTGGCTTCATAGCCTGCGCTGCTGCAGACATTTGGTGGGCTCCAACCTGACACTAAATCACCATCAGTGACAAATCTAATTTCTCCGAGTGACAGGAAAGCCGGAGAGATGGAGTGTGCCTCTTATCAGAGCACCAAACAGACCCTAAAAGTGGACATCACTCCTTCACTCTATTCTGTGCCTCCACCGACCTTTAATGGTTTGCACACGACGAGCCAGCGGCTGATTCGACGTCAAGCGGTCATCTCATGCGCCTCATCCTCCGTTCCATTCTGCGCCTCGTCCTCCGCCCCAGCCCCTCTTATCCTAATGATAATGACAACTCTCGGACCCTCTGCGGAGATGACAGCCTTCTTCCTGCCGAGTGTCAGCTCCTCGTGAAGGAGCGCTATTCTCGCAGTCTTCGCAGAATGAAAATGTCGCTCCGCCATCAGATTAACCATCCTGAGAGCCGCACGCTCCAGCTCGAGGGCTTCAGATTGAGGCTTCCCGACATGAAGTGACATTTCAATTAGATCACATTGACTTAACAAGCAGAACTCTACAATCCCCCGATCTACGGGCGGAAATACAAAGACGCTTCACAGGCAGAATGTACAGAGGAAGAGACCCCAGAAGACGTCTGTATAACCAGCTGATAAGGAGCAAACGTCCCTGTGTAGGAGCCCCCACAGCAGGATTCTTTCACATTGAAACTTTTGGTGCAATAATTGATAAATATTTATGTTAAAGTGTTGAAGGATGCAGACTCCGATATGCTGGCAATGTGCGGCCCTAATAATGGAGGCAGCAGTCTGTCCTACTCCACAGCTTCACTGGTAGAAGCACGGAATCGTAGCTATTGGCTAGTGCGGACCCCCAGTGTCAGCACCTGCCATTATTGCCCCCTGTGGGTGCAGAAACTGTGACCCTTCCACATGGATTGGAGGTAGAACGTCTATCATGAAGAAACTAGAGTTTGTCTTGACACTATAAGCAGCATGAAAGAGCAATAGAAATATTAAACTGCCCTTTCATGCTGCACAGATGTGTTTGCTATACTATGTATTGCCTCTCCATGCTGCGCAGATGTGTTATCTATACTCTACACTGCCTCTCCATGCTGCACAGATGTGTTTGCTATACTATACACTACCTCTCTATGCTGCACAGATGTGATTGCTATACTATGCACTGCCTCTCCATGCTGCACAGGTGTTTCTGCTATACTATACACTGCCTCTCCATGCTGTACAGGTGTTATGGACTGACCTGAATTGGAGTAGTGATATTGCAACCACTATGGGCAGCACCAGCAGGTATCGTATTGAGTATGTAGCCAGAGGTCGGTACACGGAGCAACAATATAGATGGGAGGATAAGCAGGAATCGTAGTCGGGATATGGCCAGAGGTCGATATATGGAGCAGCAGTGTAGTTAGGATAAGCAGGTAACAGTCAGGATATAGCCAGAGGTCGGTACAAGGAACAGCAGTGTAGTTGGGAGGATAAGCAGGAATCATAGTCAGGATATAGCCAGAGGTCGGTACACGGAGCAGCAGTGTAGTTGGGAGGATAAGCAGGTAACATAGTCAGGATATAGCCAGAGGTCAGTACACGGAGCAGCAGTGTAGTTGGGAGGATATAGCCAGAGGTCAGTACACGGAGCAGCAGTGTAGTTGGGAGGATATAGCCAGAGGTCGGTACACGGAGCAGCAGTGTAGTTGGGAGGATATAGCCAGAGGTTGGTACACGGAGCAGCAGCATTGTTGGAAGAATAAGCAGGTTTCATAGTCAGGATATAGCCAGAGGCCAGTACACGGAGCAGCAGTGTTGTTGAGAGGATAAGCAGGTAACGTAGTCAAGATATAGCTAGTGGTTGGTACACGGAGCAGCAGTATAGTTGGGAGGATAATCAGGAATCATAGACCAGAAATAGCCAGAGGTCGGTACAGGGAGCAGCAGTGTAGTTGGGAGGATAAACAGGTAACATAGTCAGGATATAGCCAGAGGTCAGTACACGGAGCAGCAGTGTAGTTGGGAGGATATAGCCAGAGGTCAGTACACGGAGCAGCAGTGTAGTTGGGAGGATATAGCCAGAGGTCGGTACACGGAGCAGCAGTGTAGTTGGGAGGATATAGCCAGAGGTTGGTACACGGAGCAGCAGTGTATTTGGGAGGATAAGCAGGTAACAGTCAGGATATAGCCAGAGGTTGGTACACAGAGCAGCAGCATTGTTGGAAGAATAAGCAGGTTTCATAGTCAGGATATAGCCAGAGGCCAGTACACGGAGCAGCAGTGTTGTTGAGAGGATAAGCAGGTAACGTAGTCAAGATATAGCTAGTGGTTGGTACACGGAGCAGCAGTATAGTTGGGAGGATAATCAGGATCATAGACCAGAAATAGCCAGAGGTCGGTACAGGGAGCAGCAGTGTAGTTGGGAGGATAAACAGGTAACATAGTCAGGATATAGCCAGAGGTTGGTACAGAGAGCAGCAGTGTAGCTGGGAGGATAAGCAGGTAATGTAGTCAGGATATAGCCAGAGGTCGGTGTATGGTGCAGCAGTCTAGTTGGGAGGATAAGGCTACTTTCACACTAGCGTTTTCTGCAATCCGTCACAATGCGTCGTTTTGCAGAAAAAACGCATCCTGCAAAAGTGCTTGCAGGATGCGTTTTTTCCCCTTAGACTTGCATTGACGACGCATTTGCGACGGATTGCCACACGTCGCATCCGTCGAGCGACGGATGCGTCGTGCTTTTGCGGACCGTCGGGAGAAAAAAACACTACATGTAACGTTTTTTTCTCCTGACGGACCGCTTTTTCCGACCGCGCATGCGTGGCCGGAACTCCGCCCCCACCTCCCCGCACCTTACAATGGGGCAGCGGATGCGCCGGAAAAATGCATCCGCTGCCTCCATTGTGCAATGCAGCAAACGCTAGCGTTGGAATCTCTCCCCGACGCATTGCGACAGGGAGATTCCGACGCTAGTGTGAAAGGAGCCTAAGCAGGTAATGTAGACAATACATGAAGCAGCAGTAGGATCTTGAGGATAAGCAGCAGGTGGTAGTAAGTTGGAATAAGGCTGGAGCACAATCAGATCACAATCAGGAACTCAAAGTGGAGCTTAGAGATGAGCGAATATTTCAATATTCGGTTCAGCTCATGATCGCCGAATTTGCAATATTCGCTGATTTAATCACCGAATATAGCAGAACATACACAGCACAAAAGCCGGTGTTTCCCCCACTGTGTGACAGCGTGGGAAATACCGGCGTAGCGCTTGTGATCGGCAGTGAAATCATCCCCGACGGTCAGAAAGCCGCGGTTCCCACACTGTCAGCTGTGATCGGAGGTATAAAGTTTACCTCTGGTCACTGCTGTCACTAATAACAGTGGGCTGGTATTCTCAGACTGGTAATGGGCACGTCACATAGGTGAAGAGAGTTCATTGGCCGTGAGCTTACAGGACCTGTCAGACGGAACCGCAAGCAGGAGAACTTTCTAACGCTTGCGGTACCCTTAGATAGGGAATAGCAGTTCACAGGCAGACACTAAGCACATGATGCTCAATGTCTGCTGGATGACAGGCTGTATGGACGCATCATGCATCCATGCAACCTGCTATCTAGATGTAGCAGAGCTGGACCCGTTGTGGGACAAATGCATTGAAAGTATCTGCGGAAAGGTGAGGAAAGGCTCTGAGAGGTCCCACCCGGAGCTACGCTACTGTAACTGCATCGGCGCGCTGCACGCTCCGATACAGTTACATTCTGCGACAGAGCAGGGAGAATCTATCTCCCTGCTCTGCCGCCCAGCCGCTATAGGCCAGCAGTGGGCCCCCGCCTGTCATCGCAGGGTCAGCTGTATTGGCATCTAGCCAATGCAGCTGACCGCATTGATGAGGGAAGGAGCGTTATGCTCCGCCCATGATCCCCCTGTTAGCATCTGACGTCACTGACAGGGGACGTGATGATGTCACTGCCCAGCGCCCGCAGTCCGGAGGTGAGCGGAAGCAGCACAGGTACCAGGAAGAAGAGAGCTGAGTATTGTTTTTCTTTATGGGGGCTGCCTTTTATTACAGGGTCTGCCCATGTGTGTGGGGGGTGCTGCCTTATACTAGAGTCTGCCTTTGGGGGGTGCTATTTATACTGCAGAGTCTGCCTGTGGGGGGGTCTGCCTTCTACTACAGAGTCTGCCTGTGGGGGGTGCTGCCTTAAACTACAGTGTCTGCCTATGGGGGAATGTTGCCTTATACTACAGGGTCTGCCTATGGGGTGCTGCCTTATACTACACGGTCTGCCTATGGGGTGTTGCCTTTACTACAGGGTCTGCCTATGGGGTGCTGTCTTATACTACAGGGTCTGCCTATGGGGTGCTGTCTTATGCTACAGAGTCTGCCTATGGGGTGCTGTCTTATACTACAGGGTCTGCCTATGGGGTGCTGTCTTATACTACAGGGTCTGCCTATGTGTTGCTGCCTTATACTACAGGGTCTACCTATGGGAGTTGCCTTATGCTATTGAGTCTGCCTATGGGGATGCATTATACAATATAGAGTAGGCCTTTGGGGAGTGCATTATACTATATGGAGTCCTATGGGGGCTGTCTTATACTTCAGAGTCTGCCTATGGGTGCTGCCTTGTGCTATAGAGTCTGCCTATGGGGGGCTGCCTTATACTACAGAGCCTGCCTGTGGGGGCTGCTTTATGCTATAGAGTCTGCCTATGGGGGTGGATTATACAATATAGAGTCTGCCTATGGGGGTGCATTATACTATATGGAGTCCTATGGGGGGTGCATTATACTATATTGAGGACTATCTGGTGCATTATACTATATGGATGCTATCTAGGGGGCCATCATACAGTGTGGGGATTACAGTGAGGGGGTCATTTTACAGTGTTGGAGCCATCAGTTTGGGGGCTACCAAGGGGCCAGTATACTGTGTGGGTGGTACTATACAGTGAGGGGGCATTATACTGTGTTTAACAGAGCATCATACTGTGTATAGGGGAGCTGTAAGGGGGATACTCTGGACATTATTCAATGTAAAGTGGGCACTTATTGTTATAGGAGAACTCAGGTTACTGTGACTGTCAAAGGGGCACACAGGACAATATTACTTTTTAGGGAACAAAATGTGAGCACTGTTTTCTAGGGCACTTGCACCAGGCATTACTATAATACAGAGGGTTTGATTTAGAATTTAGAGGGCACAGAGAACCACACAGCAGGTGCAGTAATAGGGACACATATGGCAGCAGCGGCTCAGTATTGAGGTATCAGGTGCAGTAATAGGGACACATATGACAGCAGCAGTTCAGTATTGGGGTATCAGGGGCAGTATTAGGGACACATACGGCAGCAGCGGCTCAGTATTGGGGTATCAGAGGCAGTAATAGGGTCACATAGGGCAGCAGCGGCTCAGTATTGGGGTATCAGGTGCAGTAATAGGGACACATACGGCAGCAGCGGCTCAGTATTGGGGTATCAGGTGCAGTAATAGGGTCACATACAGCAGCAGCAGCTCAGTATTGGGGTATCAGGTGCAGTAATAGGGACACATAAGGCAGCAGCGGCTCAGTATTGAGGTATCAGCAAGATGAGAAGTTTGTGCAGGTTGGGAATAGATGGTGATGGGGCTGGAATGTGAGATGTGAAACATGTCTTTGTTGTTTTCTCTGCAGACGAGTCCTGGCTGGAAGAAGTAGTTGGTCTGGGCCAGATGGAAAAGACAGTAAGTCACCATCTGTAACTGTGCTGTGATCTCTTATATGTTTTGTAGGACTGGTATCTACCACTGACCATATGGCAGTAATATCAATATTGGTGCTGAAATAGAGATTATCTTCGAGAATTGTGCGGTCATCTGCTGAGGTTCTCCTCCACTATTAGGAGGCGTCACCCAGATGTAATCAAAGTTACCTGGTTAGGTAACCAGGGCCAACTCAGAAGCTTCACCCCCTTCCTGAACCAAAACCCTAGCTATGCCTCTGCTCCATGCTACACAGGTGAGTGCGGTATAATACACTGCCTCTCCATGCTGCAAAGGTATATTTGCTGCACCATACACCATGTTCCAAATTATTATGCAAATGACATTTTTCTTGGATTTTCCTAAATGGTCGGTGCAAATGACAGTCTAATAAAAGTCATCACCCGTTAGAGTATACATAAAATATTATTGAAGAAACCTCCCAATGATAACAGTATAATTTCCAAAATGAATAAAACATCAAAATGCACTGTTCCAAATTATTAGGCACAGTAGAATTTCTAAACATTTGATATGTTGTAAAGAACTGAAAATGCTCATTTGTGGAATTTGCAGCATTAGGAGGTCACATTCACTGAACAAAAATAAAGCTATTTAACTCCAAAACATCCTAACAGGCCAAGTTACATGTTAACATCGGACCAGGGGCGCCGCTATCATGCGGCAAGTTGAGCCCTTTGCTTCAGGTGGCAGTCGTCACTGAAAGACGGGGCGGCAGAGCGGCGGTCAGAACACCTGGTACTGACTCTCCATAATCCCTGACATTTGCTGTCAGTAGTGCGGTGCGCGCGCCCCTGCTCACAACCCACAGTGTGCAACATCAGCTGGTCATCCCTGCACCCGCAGAACGGTATGAGGTGTATGGAGCGGAGCTGAATGTGTACGAGTTGTATGGAGCGGAGCCGTGTGTGTATGAGGTGTATGGAGTGGAGCTGAATGTGCATGAGGTGTATGGAGCGGAGCTGAATGTGTACAAGGTGTACGGAACGGAGCCGTGTGTACGAGGTGTATGGAGCAGAGCCGTGTGTGTATGAGGTGTATGAAGCAGAGCTGAATGTGTACGAGGTGTATGGAGTGGAAGCAGTGTGTGTATGAGGTGTACGGAGCGGAGTCGGGTGTGTATGAGGTGTATGGAGCGGAGCCAGGTGTGTATGAGGTGTATGGAGCCGCGTGAGTACGGAGCGCAGCCGCGTGTGTAGGAGAAACTGTGTGGCCATTATACAGTATGGACCATCATGTGTAGCCATTATACAGTATGGAGCATCATGTGTGGCCATTATACAGTATGGAGCACTGTGTGGCCATTATACAGTATGGAGCACCATGTGGGGCTCATTATACTGTATGGAGCAATATATGGAGCTCATTATATTGTATGGAGCAATATATGGGGTATGTTATTCTGTATGGGGCGCTGTGCGGTGCCCACAATACTGTGTGGAGCAATATATGGGGCTCATTATACTGTATGGAGCAATATATGGAGCTCATTATTCTGTAAGGAGCGCTGTGGTGCCCAGAATACTGTATGGAGGACTATTGTTATGATGCGTTGGTCTAGGAGCAACATGGAACGAGCTCTGAAGGAAGTGGTAACTGTACTGACCGCAGTCCCTAAGCTCAACACAACACTAGAAGTAGCCGTGAAATGCTCCTAACTCTCCCTAGGCATCTCGTCACAGCCTAAGAGCTAACTACCCCTAAAGATAGAAGCAGGAAAACTATCTTGCCTCAGAGAAAATCCCCAAAGGATAGATTAGCCCCCCACAAATAATGACTGTGAGTGGAGAGGAAAAAGACATACACAGAATGAAACCAGGATGAGCACAGGAGGCCAGTCTAGCTTGATAGATAGGACAGGATGGAATACTGTGCGGTCAGTATAAAACACTACAAAAATCCACGCAAAGTTTACAAAAAAAATCTCCACACCTGACTAAAGGTGTGGAGGGTAAATCTGCTTCCAAGAGCTTCCAGCAAGACAGAATTAATTCATACTGATAACGCTGGACAAACATAGAAAGCACTGAACGGATAAGTCCACAATCTGTGAACAGAAAAGCGCAAGCAAAAACTTAGCTTTGCTGAACTGGTCAGGATAACAGGGAAATCCAAAGAGATGTGAATCCAACCAGGAACCATTTACAAGTGGCACTGGCTGAAGGAACAGCCAGGCCTAAATAGCCGAGCAGAAGAGACGATAAGTGGAGGCAGCTGATGACAGCTAACTCCAAGGAGCAGCCATACCACTTGAAACCACAAGAGGGAGCCCAAGAGCAGAACTCACAAAAGTGCCACTTACAACCACCGGAGGGAGCCCAAGAGCGAAATTCACAACAGTACCTCCCCTTGAGGAGGGGTCACCGAACCCTCACCAGAGCCCCCAGGCCTATCAGGACGAGCCAAATGAAAAGCACGAACCAAATCGGTGGCATGGACATCGGAGGCAACAACCCAAAAATTATCCTCCTGGCCATAACCCTTCCACTTGACAAGATACTGAAGCCTCCGCCTCGAAAAACGAGAATCCAAAATCTTCTCAACCTCATATTCCAACTCTCCCTCAACCAACACCGGGGCAGGAGGGTCAACCGAGGGAACAACGGGCACCACATATCTCCGCAACAAAGATCTATGGAAAACATTATGAATGGCAAAAGAGGCTGGAAGAGCCAAGCGAAAACACACCGGATTAATAATTTCAGAAATTTTATAGGGACCAATAAACCGAGGCTTAAACTTAGGGGAAGAAACCTTCATAGGAACATGACGAGAAGACAACAAAACCAAATCCCCCACACGAAGCCGGGGACCAACACACCGACGGCGGTTAGCAAAACGTTGAGCCCTTTCCTGAGACGTCAAATTGTCCACCACATGAGTCCAAATCTGCTGCAGCCTGTCCACCACAGAATCAACACCAGGACAATCAGAAGGCTCAACCTGCCCAGAAGAAAAACGAGGATGAAAACCAAAATTACAAAAGAAAGGCGAAACCAAAGTAGCCGAACTAGCCCGATTATTAAGGGCAAACTCGGCCAACGGCAAGAAAGACACCCAATCATCCTGATCAGCAGACACAAAGCATCTCAAATAGGTCTCCAAGGTCTGATTAGTTCGCTCAGTTTGGCCATTAGTCTGAGGATGAAACGCCGAAGAAAAAGACAAATCATTGCCCATCCTAGCACAAAAGGCCCGCCAAAATCTAGAGACAAACTGAGAACCTCTGTCAGAGACAATATTCTCCGGAATGCCATGCAAATGAACCACATGCTGAAAAAATAATGGAACCAGATCTGAGGAGGAAGGCAACTTAGGCAAAGGTACCAGATGGACCATTTTAGAGAACCGGTCACAAACAACCCAGATAACAGACATCTTCTGGGAAACAGGAAGATCCGAAATAAAAATCCATGGAAATATGCGTCCAGGGCCTCTCAGGGACCGGCAAAGGCAAAAGCAACCCACTAGCGCGGGAACAGCAAGGCTTGGCCCAGGGCGCAAGTCCCACAGGACTGCACAAAAGCACGCACATCGTGCGACAAGGAAGGCCACCAAAAGGACCTAGCAACCAAATCTCTGGTACCAAAAATCCCAGGATGACCAGCCAACACTGAACAATGAACCTCAGAAATAACCTTACTTGTCCATCTATCAGGAACAAACAGCTTCCCCACTGGACAGTGGTCAGGCCTATCAGCCTGAAATTCCTGAAGCACCCACCGCAAATCAGGGGAGATAGCAGAAAGAATCACCCCCTCCTTAAGAATGTCAACCGGCTCAAGGACTCCAGGAGAACCAGGCGAAAAACTCCTAGAGAGGGCATCAGCCTTAATATTCTTAGATCCCGGAAGATACGAGACCACAAAATCAAAATGGGAGAAAAACAGGGACCATCGAGCCTGTCTAGGATTCAGCCGCTTGGCCGACTCGAGGTAAATCAGATTCTTATGATCGGTCAGGACCACAACGCGGTGTTTAGCTCCCTCACGCCAATGTCGCCACTCCTCAAACGCCCACTTCATAGCCAACAACTCCCGATTGCCGACATCATAATTGCGTTCCGCAGGCGAAAACTTTCTGGAAAAAAAAGCACACGATTTCATCAAAGAACCATCAGACTCCCTCTGAGACAAAACGGCCCCTGCCCCAATCTCAGAAGCGTCGACCTCAACCTGAAAAGGAAGAGAAACATCTGGCTGATGCAACACAGGGGCAGAAGTAAATCGGCGTTTAAACTCCTGAAAGGCCTCAACAGCCTCAGAGGACCAATTCGTCACATCAGCGCCTTTCTTCGTCAAATCAGTAAGGGGCTTAACCACACTGGAAAAGTTGGCAATGAAACGGCGATAGAAATTAGCAAAGCCCAAAAATTTTTGAAGGCCCTTCACAGATGTGGGTTGGATCCAGTCATGAATAGCTTGGACCTTAACAGGATCCATTTCTATAGACGAGGGAGAAAAAATAAAACCCAAAAAAGAGACCTTCTGAACTCCGAATAGGCACTTAGACCCCTTCACAAACAAAGCATTATCACGAAGGATCTGGAACACCATCCTGACCTGCTTCACATGAGACTCCCAATCATCGGAAAAAATCAAAATATCATCCAAATATACGACCATGAATTTATCAAGATAATTGCGGAAAATATCATGCATGAAAGACTGAAACACAGATGGAGCATTAGAGAGCCCAAATGACATCACAAGATATTCAAAATGGCCTTCGGGTGTATTAAATGCAGTTTTCCATTCGTCACCCTGTTTAATATGAACAAGATGATATGCCCCTTGGTGGTCAATCTTAGTAAACCAACTAGCCCCCTTAATCTGAGCAAACAAATCAGTAAGCAAAGGCAAGGGGTATTGGAATTTGACCGTGATCTTATTAAGAAGACGATAATCAATACAGGGTCTCAAGGAGCCATCCTTCTTAGCAACAAAAAAGAAACCCGCTCCCAATGGTGACGAAGAGGGCCGAATATGCCCCTTCTCCAAAGACTCCTTAACATAACTCCGCATGGCGGCATGCTCTGGCACAGACAGATTGAAAAGTCGGCCCTTGGGGAACTTGCAACCAGGAATCAAGTTAATAGCACAATCACAGTCCCTGTGCGGAGGAAGGGAACTGGACTTGGGCTCATCAAATACATCCTGGAAATCCGACAAAAACTCAGGGACCTCAGAAGAGGGGAAAAAGGAAATTGACATCAAAGGAACGTCACTATGTACCCCTTGACAACCCCAACTAGTCACCGACATAGGTTTCCAATCCAGCACCGGATTATGTTCCTGTAACCATGGAAAACCCAGTACAACAACATCATGCAGGTTATGCAACACCAGAAAACGGCAATCTTCCTGATGTGCTGAAGCCATGTACATAGTCATCTGTGTCCAGTACTGAGGTTTATCCTTGGCCAAGGGTGTAGCATCAATACCCCTCAAAGGAATAGGGCTCTGCAAAGGCTGCAAGGAAAAACCACAGCGCCTGGCGAATTCTAAGTCCATTAAGTTCAGGGCAGCGCCTGAATCCACAAATGCCATGACAGAAAAGGATGACAATGAGCAAATCAGGGTCACAGATAAGAGAAATTTAGGCTGTATAGTACTAATGGTAACAGACCTAGCGACTCTCTTAGTACGCTTAGGGCAGTCAGAGATAACATGAGCAGAATCACCACAGTAAAAACACAGCCTATTCTGACGTCTGAATTCCTGCCGTTCTGTTCTAGTCAAAATCCTATCACATTGCATAGGTTCTGGACTCTGCTCAGAGGATACTGCCATATGGTGCACAGCTTTGCGCTCGCGCAGACGCCGATCGATCTGAATGGCTAGAGACATAGATTCGCTCAAACCGGCAGGCGTAGGAAAGCCCACCATAACATCTTTAAGGGCTTCAGAAAGACCTTTTCTGAAAATAGCAGTCAGAGCCTCTTCATTCCATTTATTGAGCACAGACCAAATTTCTGGCAGTATAACTCTGCCGCTTCCTGACCTTGACACAAGGCCAACAGGGTTTTTTCTGCATGATCCACAGAATTAGGTTCGTCATACAATAATCCGAGCGCTTGAAAAAATGCCTCAACATTCAATAATGCCGGATCCCCTGTTTCAAGAGAAAAAGCCCAGTCTTGAGGGTCACCACGCAGCAAGGATATGATGATTTTTAGTTGCTGAATGGGATCACCAGAAGAACGGGGTTTCAAAGCAAAAAACAATTAGCAGTTATTTTTAAAGTTCAAAAACTTGGATCTGTCCCCAAAAAACAAATCAGGAGTAGGAATTCTAGGCTCTAAAGCCGGAGTCTGGACAACATAGTCCTTAATACTCTGTACTCTTGCAGCAAGTTGATCCACACGAGAAAACAAACCCTGAACATCCATGCCAAAGCATATATCCTGAACCACCCAGATATCAAGAGGAAAAAAAAAAAAAAACCAGAGCACAGAAAAAAAAATGGTTCAGAACTTTCTTTTCCTTCTTTTGAGATGCATTTAATTCATTTTTGGCCACTTGTACTGTTATGATGCGGTGGTCTAGGAGCAACATGGAACGAGCTCTGAAGGAAGTGGTAACTGTACTGACCGCAGTTCCTAAGCTCAACACAACACTAGAAGTAGCCGTGGAATGCTCCTAACTCTCCCTAGGCATCTCGTCACAGCCTAAGAGCTAACTACCCCTAAAGATAGAAGCAGGAAAACTATCTTGCCTCAGAGAAAATCCCCAAAGGATAGATTAGCCCCCCACAAATAATGACTGTGAGTGGAGAGGAAAAAGACATACACAGAATGAAACCAGAAAACAGGAGGCCAGTCTAGCTTGACAGATAGGACAGGATGGAATACTGTGCGGTCAGTATAAAACACTACAAAAATCCACGCAGAGTTTACAAAAAAATCTCCACACCTGACTAAAGGTGTGGAGGGTAAATCTGCTTCCCAGAGCTTCCAGCAAGACAGAATGAATTCATACTGATAACGTGGACAAACATAGAAAGCACAGAATGGATAAGTCCACAATCTGTGAACAGAGCAAGTAAGAACTTAGCTTTGCTGAACTGGTCAGGATAACAGGGAAATCCAAAGAGATGTGAATCCAACCAGGAACCATTTACAAGTGGCACTGGCTGAAGGAACAGCCAGGCCTAAATAGCCGCGCAGAAGAGACGATAAGTGGAGGCAGCTGATGACAGCTAACTCCAAGGAGCAGCCATACCACTTGAAACCACAAGAGGGAGCCCAAGAGCAGAACTCACAAAAGTGCCACTTACAACCACCGGAGGGAGCCCAAGAGCGGAATTCACAACAGACTATACTGTCTGATTTATGACCTATTGTAGAATGTACAATAGCTATCATTCATGTAATGTATGGGGGGACTGTATATGAGATGGGAGCCCTATAGGGGTGCTGTACTGTATATGTGTTTGGGAGGAGCGCCGTTTTGAAGTTCGCCTCAGGCAGCAGTGTGGCTAGGTTCACCCCTGCATCGGACCCTTCTTTGATATCCCCTTCACGATTCTTGCATTCATTGAACTTGTGAGTTTTTGGAGAGTTTCTGCTTGTATTTCTTTGCATGAAGTCAGAATAGCTTCCCAGAGCTGCTGTTTTGATGTGAACTGCCTCCCCCCCTCACAGATCTTTGGCTTGATGATACTCCAAAGGTTCTCTGTACGGTTGAGGTCAGGTGAAGATGGTGGCCACACTATGAGTTTATCTCCTTTTATGCCCATAGCAGCCAATGACTCAGACGTATTCTTTGCAGCATGAGATGGTGCATTGTCATGCATGAAGATGATTTTGCTCCTGAAGGCACGTTTCTGCTTTTTCTACCATGGAATAAAGTTGTCAGAAACTCTATATACTTTGCAGAGGTCATATTCACACCTTCAGGATCCTTAAAGGGCCCTACCAGCTGTTTCCCCATGATTCCGGCCCAAAACATGACTCCACCTCTTTGCTGATGTCGCAGCCTTGTTGGGACATGGTGGCCATCCACCAACCATCCACTACTCCATCCATCTGGACCATCCAGGGTTACTCGACACTCATCAATAAACAAGACTGTTTGAAAATTAGTCTTCATGTATGTCTGAGCCCACTGCAACCATTTCCGCTCATGAACACTGTTTAGGGGTGGTCGAATAGTAGGTTTATGCACCACAGCAAGCCTTTGAAGGATGCTACACCTTGAGGTTCGAGGGACTCCAGAGGCACCAGCAGCTTCAAATAACTTTGCTGGTTTGTAATGGCTTTTTAGTAGCTGCTCTCTTAATTTGATGAACTTGCCTGGCAGAAACCTTCCTCATTATGCCTTTATCTGCATGAACACGTCTGTGCTCAGATTTAGCCACAAGTCTCTTAACAGTACGATGATCACGCTTAAGTTTTCAGGAAATATCTAATGTTTTCATCCCTTGACCAAGGCATTGCACTATTTGCCGCTCTTCAGCAGCAGAGAGATCCTTTTTCATTCCCATGTTACTTGAAACCTGTGGCCTGCTTAATAATGTGGAACATCATTTTTAAGTAGTTTTCCTTTAATTAGAATCACATGGAAAACTAATTATCGCATGTGTTTAAGATTGATTTCAGTGATCCATTGAGCCCTGAGACACAATACCATCCATGAGTTTATTTGAAAAACAAAACAATTACGGTAAATCTTTATGACACTTAAATCCAATTTGCATAATAATTTGGAACACGGTGTACACTGCCATTACTGAGGTGTTTTATCTTCTCTACTTCAGACTGATCCTCTTTGCCACAGAAATACATTATTTCCATGGTGCACAGATTTTTTTTTTTATTTGGTGCAAAGTACACTGCCCCTGTATAGTACATAGGTTTGACTCTTTTGCTGTACATTACCACTGCTTCTTCACACCACACAGGCTTGTTTCTTTTGCTTTACAGTACACTGCCTCTATATATTACACAGAATTGTATAATCTGCTGTACAAGGTACAGACGCTATACACTACACAGACTTATCATCTGATATACTGTACACAACACAGGATTGTCTCATCTGCTGTACAGTACATTGCTTCTATATAGTAGAGGTTTGTCTTATCTGCTTGACAGTACATAGCATCTCCATACTACAATGACATCATCTGCTGTACAGTACACTGCCTCTCCACACTGTACAGGCTTGTGGTCTGCTGTACAGTAAACTTCCGCTACATATTACACAGGCTTGTCTTATATCTTGTATAGTAGACTGCTTTTTTTTATACTAGCCAGACTTGTCGCATCTGCTGTAGAATAAGCTGCCTTTACACCCCACAGTGTTGTCTCATTTTCTGTACAGTATACTGCTTCTTCAGGCTACACAGACTTGATTTGGTTGGAAACACACATGCAGTCATAGATACAGCAAATCAAGAGCGTAAAAATAAAGAAATGTGAAAGTTGTGAAAAGTCCCTATGGCTGCGATACATTATTAACCATCTGCCCACTGTAATCAGCCGGTGCCCCCTCCACCGCACCGTGCGGCCAGGTCCACCTCACGTCTTTAATGTTTAATGCGGGTAATGGCTTCATTCTGCGCTCGGGAAGACGAATAATGGAAATTTTAATACTCTGAGCAAGTTCTGAAATAATTGTGTTGGATTCCAATTCCATTTTCTGCAGCTTTACGGTCACCGTCCATCATGGCTGACACGTCTCCGGCTGGGGAGGGAGCGGCCTGACCTGTGTGTACCACACGTACTGCAGAACAAGCCTTTCCGCCATATTCCCCATAGTCTGCGGCCGGAGAAACCCCCCTCATCCCTGATCTCTGCCGCACCTTCCTTAAAGGCGAGAGACAAATACATATTTATGGCTGAAGTTGTTTTACCCTTTCACTGCGCATAAATTGGAGATGACATTTACAGTAGCTGGAAACAGCAGCAAAGAAATGTGTGAGCACCTCATAAAGCTATCAGCGGGCGCAGCGCTCCGCGGACGCTCCGCAGTGCCCTGTATGTACTGTCAGCGGGACAAAGGACAGGGAAATACACGGGAAGGGAGCAGGGGCCACAGCAGCACAGAGTATTTCAGCCGAGCAGTGTGCAGGTATTGTGGGATTAGGAGGAGCAGAGTCTCCAGCAGCACAGAGTGCTTCAGCTGAGCAGTGTGCAGGTATTGTGGGATTAGGAGGAGCACAGTCTCCAGCAGCACAGAGTATTTCAGCTGAGCAGTGTGCAGGTATTGTGGGATTAGGAGGAGCACAGTCTCCAGCAGCACAGAGTATTTCAGCTGAGCAGTGTGCAGGTATTGTGGGATTAGGAGGAGCACAGTCTCCAGCAGCACAGAGTATTTCAGCCGAGCAGTGTGCAGGTATTGTGGGATTAGGAGGAGCACAGTCTCCAGCAGCACAGAGTGTTTCAGCCGAGCAGTGTGCAGGTATTGTGGGATTAGGAGGAGCACAGTCTCTAGCAGCACAGAGTGTTTCAGCCGAGCAGTATGCAGGTATTGTGGGATTAGGAGGAGCACAGTCTCCAGCAGCACAGAGTGTTTCAGCCAAGCAGTGTGCAGGTATTGTGGGATTAGGAGGAGCACAGTCTCCAGCAGCACAGAGTATTTCAGCCGAGCAGTGTGCAGGTATTGTGGGATTAGGAGGAGCACAGTCTCCAGCAGCACAGAGTATTTCAGCCGAGCAGTGTGCAGGTATTGTGGGATTAGGAGGAGCACAGTCTCCAGCAGCACAGAGTATTTCAGCCGAGCAGTATGCAGGTATTGTGGGATTAGGAGGAGCACAGTCTCCAGCAGCACAGAGTATTTCAGCCGAGCAGTGTGCAGGTATTGTGGGATTAGGAGGAGCACAGTCTCCAGCAGCACAGAGTATTTCAGCCGAGCAGTATGCAGGTATCGTGGGATTAGGAGGAGCACAGTCTCCAGCAGCACAGAGTATTTCAGCCGAGCAGTGTGCAGGTATTGTGGGATTAGGAGGAGCACAGTCTCCAGCAGCACAGAGTGTTTCAGCCAAGCAGTGTGCAGGTATTGTGGGATTAGGAGGAGCACAGTCTCCAGCAGCACAGAGTATTTCAGCCGAGCAGTGTGCAGGTATTGTGGGATTAGGAGGAGCACAGTCTCCAGCAGCACAGAGTATTTCAGCTGAGCAGTATGCAGGTATTGTGGGATTAGGAGGAGCACAGTCTCCAGCAGCACAGAGTATTTCAGCTGAGCAGTATGCAGGTATTGTGGGATTAGGAGGAGCACAGTCTCCAGCAGCACAGAGTATTTCAGCCGAGCAGTGTGCAGGTATTGTGGGATTAGGAGGAGCACAGTCTCTAGCAGCACAGAGTATTTCAGCCGAGCAGTGTGCAGGTTTGTGGGTGTAGAAGGGGCACAGTCTCCAGCAGCACAGATTATTTTAGAAATATTATTATTCCAATATATATTAATATTTCATAATACTGTTACTTCGTGAACTGACACTAATGTAATATTTTTCTGACAATTTTATTTTACGTCATTATTATTTATTATTCCCTTATTTGTTGATTGAATATTTTACACTACGACTATTACTTTGCTAATTACTATTTCATATGAATTTCCTGACCTTTTATTTGAAATTATTACCGTTATTGCTGCTCACATTTTCTGCTCTTTAACATATTCTCTGAATTTTGCAGATTTCTCCATTTGCCTTATGGTAAGGAAAAAATGGCTGAAATACAAGAAATCTCTGAGAAGAACAGTCAAATTTTGGCAATTCCTTGCAGGGTAGCAGATGCTCCGTTCGTGCCGAGCGCCGCGGCTCAGTTATGTCTCTGAGAACCAGGATCCAATATCCACTAATGAGAACAACTTAATTGGCCGCGCTCCGCTTCCATCTCCTGCACTTTGTGACCGGTGCACCGTGGAAGTAGCAGAGAACAGAAGTGATGGTTTTATTAGGAATAACAGCGACTTCGGCCACGTGGTGCATGATGAATACGACTTCTGACCTCGTGTCATCGTCTAAAGGAGCTCAGAATAAAATCAGAGTGAAAACTGCAGTGACAAGACAGGACTGTCCTGTGTGGGGGGCGCTGTGTGCGGCCGTGATGGCTCTACAGCCAGAGACAGACCAAAATCTAAACCAGGGAGCACTGCACGGCCTGTAAGTCAATGCACACAACATTTGGGCTCTCTCCACAAGGAGAAACTTCATCCCTTACACCCCCTATCAGAGGCCTTACATCCAGTCAATCCAGGGCTTCTATTTTGCACTGATGAAACACGTGTCTGCAAATGGAGTTTCTGGTTTCGTTTCTTATCCTAAGTCATGTAACAAGGATCCTTAGAGTGTGCAGAGGCCACGCCTGGTGCCCGGTGCAGAGGCCACGCCTGGTGCCCGGTGCAGAGGCCACGCCTGGTGCCCGGTGCAGAGGCCACGCCTGGTGCCCGGTGCAGAGGCCACGCCTGGTGCCCGGTGCAGAGGCCACCCCTGGCGCCCGGTGCAGAGACCACGCCTGGCCCCCGGTGCAGAGGCCACCCCTGGCGCCCGGTGCAGAGGCCACCCCTGGCCCCCTGTGCAGAGGCCACGCCTGGCGTGGTCCTGTACGGGTCAGATGTGTTGGGTGCACATATACCAGGAGGGCCCCGTGTCATGGCTGCTGGGCCCTCTCTCCGCTAATACCGCTTGCTAGCCCATAGGATGATTATTATATGGGCAGTCCTGGGTTGATGATTCTCATTTTTGTCTTTCTCTCCCCAGTTGTTATTATTTTCCCGGCGTCGGTCACAAAATGTTCAGGCCGCTCAGATCTGTGACGTTTGATTCATTCTTTGGAAGCGATGAAAGAGATAGCAGCATCTGCAGATGAAGGCGTCTCTCAGCTCTCCGAGCTTCCGCAAAGTGTCTGCTCAGAATCCTGGATGACATCGATACAATGTAACACGAGGCTGGAAACAACACCCCGATAACAGGAAAAAGGGCGACACAAAGCCCAAATATCAGATGTGATCACATAAACTGCGGAGGAGCAGAGGCTGAGATATACATGGGGCACGGAGTATTATCTAATTATCCATCTATCTATCACCTATCTATCACCTATCTATCTATTATCCATCTATCTATTATCTATGATCTATCTATTATCCATCTATCTATTATCTATGATCTATCTATTATCCATCTATCTATTATCTATGATCTATCTATTATCCATCTATCTATTATCTATGATCTATCTATTATCCATCTATCTATTATCTATGATCTATCTATTATCCATCTATCTATTATCTATGATCTATCTATTATCCATCTATCTATCACCTATCTATCACGTGTCCATCTATTATCCATCTATTATCTATGATCTATCTATTATCCATCTATCATCAATCTATCATCTATCAATCTATTATCTATCCATCTATTATCTGTCTATCTCTTATCCATCTATTATCTATGATTTATCTATTATCTATATATCATCTATCTAGAATCTATCATCAATCTATTATGTATCTATCATCCATCTATTATCTATTATTATCCATCTATTATCTATCTATTATCCATCTATTATCCATCTATTATCTATGATCTATCTATCTTTTATCTATGATCTATCTATTATCTATCTATCTATTATCTATGATCTATCTATTATCCATCTATTATATATCTATTATTTATCAATCGGCTTCCATAGACGGATAAGACAATGTTTTTTATGTAGACTTTTAGAAGTTTGAAGCTTCGGTGGCTCAATCTCAGGGTGCACTTTGCGCCTCTTTGGTGCCTCCATTCCCCAGCTTTTCTTTATGCTCTCCTGCCGCTTTGGGGCTGATCAGACACGTGCGGCTCTGTAGGTCGCTGCGTCCTGAACTCAGACACTGCGGGGAATGGAGCACAGCTCCTGGGGGAGTTCTGCAGAGTTTCCGAACAGCATTAGAAATGCCCTCCAGACCGGAGCCATGGGGCAGTAGACTTCCAAGTGCAATAACACGCCCACAGTGCACCTCCAGCCTGATTTGCATATTGTTTCTACACTACGATATTACCACAACCTCCGTGCTGACAGGTTCTTAGGATGTGTTGACCCCCGGTCAGTGCTGGCACGTCATTTTGGGTGGGGTTCCTCCTCTTACCTGTCTGCCACACTGTCCCTATCATTAGCCGCCATGTATTTGCAGGGTGGGATTAGACTGACGTCACTTTCATGAGACCTTCACAGAATGATGTTGTAATGGAGTCTTGATTGAAGTGGTACCCCTGAGTGACCCTGCCTGGCAGTTAGGAGAAGCCTGGCCGAAAGGCCGTGTCTTGTATTATCTCCAGGACGTGAATGGTCTCAGCTGCAATATCACAACTGACCTGTGCACAGAGAGTGGCGCTGTTTTCGGAGAAAGTAGCCGAGTTTTACGAAGCACAACTCTCATCAACCCCCTGCTGACAGTTGCCATCACAGGCTGCTGCCTTGTCGCTGGCCTCGGGGCCGCCGCCATCTTTCATCTTCTTTGTGGCTTCTTTAATGTAATGTTTGTGTTTTTCCCATTATTTGCTGTGAATGATCAAGGTCACGGCCGACACATAGAAGAGGGAATGATTCAGTAGTGGAGGAACGAGTGACGGATGATGGCAGATTACACGCACGCGCCCACCGCCGCTCCTTAGAAGGTTTCTTATCTAAGAGGAATCCTGTGGAGACCATTTGCTTCCCCCACTGAAATCCACGGAGCGGCGCAGTGCGGAGACGCCACTTTCTGTAGAATAACTCTTCATTTAATTTGAAAGCTTCATGAAAATGTATATCTCCCCGAATATCGCCATCCGTCTGATAGGTGCGCGCCGTGAAGTGCGCTCAGAACAGCCATTTACCCGCGTGATCTTCTCATTAAGGCCTTCATTGAATTTGCTTTAAATCCGCACGAGGCCATGGCAGAGCCCCCACATCTCGAGACCCCAGCGATCCACACTTACTGCAAGTTTCTGAAACTTTGGAGAAGTAAACAGCAAATTGCAAACGACTTAGGGTGTGTGCACACGTATTCTGGAGGACTGCGGATTTTTCTGCAGTGGATTTGGAAAAACCGCAGTGCAAAACCGCTGCAGTAATTCCTGCGGATTTATCGCGGTTTCTACTGCGGATTCCGCTGCGGGTTTACACCTGCAGTTTTCTATTGGAGCAGGTGTAAAACCGCAGCGGAATCCGCACAAAGAATTGACATGCTGCGGAATGTAAACCGCTGCGTTTCCGCGCGTTTTTTTTCCGCAGCATGTGCACTGTGGATTTCGTTTCCCATAGGTTAACATGGTACTGTAAACTCATGGGAAACCGCAGCGGACCCGCAGCAAAATCCGCAGCATGTGCACATAGCCTTAAAGTTCACCACAAAGTCCTCTACCAATGAGACTGCAAATGCCACCAGTAAGAAACTGCAGCAGTCACCACAGTGCCACATACCAGTAAGGCCATGTTCACACGCTCAGTATCTTACATCAGCATTTGAGGCGGCATTCTCAGTGATGTCACCGCTGATCTCTAGTGATGGATAGGAGGCATTCTCAGTGATGTCACCTCTGATCTCTAGTGATGGATAGGAGGCATTCTCAGTGATGTCACCGCTGGTCTCTAGTGATGGATAGGAGGCATTCTCAGTGATGTCACCTCTGATCTCTAGTGATGGATAGGAGGCATTCTCAGTGATATCACCGCTGATCTCTAGTGATGGATAGGAGGCATTCTCAGTGATGTCACCGCTGGTCTCTAGTGATGGATAGGAGGCATTCTCAGTGATGACACCTCTGATCTCTAGTGATGGATAGGAGGCATTCTCAGTGATGTCACCGCTGATCTCTAGTGATGGATAGGAGGCATTCTCAGTGATGTCACCGCTGGTCTCTAGTGATGGATAGGAGGCATTCTCAGTGATGACACCGCTGATCTCTAGTGATGGATAGGAGGCATTCTCAGTGATGTCACCGCTGGTCTCTAGTGATGGATAGGAGGCATTCTCAGTGATGTCACCGCTGATCTCTAGTGATGGATAGGAGGCATTCTCAGTGATGACACCGCTGATCTCTAGTGATGGATAGGAGGCATTCTCAGTGATGTCACCGCTGGTCTCTAGTGATGGATAGGAGGCATTCTCAGTGATGTCACCGCTGATCTCTAGTGATGGATAGGAGGCATTCTCAGTGATGTCACCGCTGGTCTCTAGTGATGGATAGGAGGCATTCTCAGTGATGTCACCGCTGATCTCTAGTGATGGATAGGAGGCATTCTCAGTGATGTCACCGCTGGTCTCTAGTGATGGATAGGAGGCATTCTCAGTGATGTCACCGCTGATCTCTAGTGGTGGATAGGAGGCATTCTCAGTGATGTCACCTCTGATCTCTAGTGAAGGATAGGAGGCATTCTCAGTGATGTCATCGCTGATCTCTAGTGATCGATAGGAGGTATTCTCAGTGATGTCACCTCTGATCTCTAGTGATGGATAGGAGGCATTCTCAGTGATGTCACTGCTGGTCTCTAGTGATGGATAGGAGGCATTCTCAGTGATGTCACCTCTGATCTCTAGTGATGGATAGGAGGCATTCTCAGTGATGTCACTGCTGATCTCTAGTGATGGATAGTAGGCATTCTCAGTGATGTCACCGCTGATCTCTAGTGATGGATAGGGGGCATTCTCAGTGATGTCACCTCTGATCTCTAGTGATGGATAGGAGGCATTCTCAGTGATGTCACCGCTGATCTCTAGTGATGGATAGGAGGCATTCTCAGTGATGTCACCGCTGATCTCTAGTGATGGATAGGGGGCATTCTCAGTGATGTCACCTCTGATCTCTAGTGATGGATAGGAGGCATTCTCAGTGATGTCACCGCTGATCTCTAGTGATGGATAGGAGGCATTCTCAGTGATGTCACCTCTGATCTCTAGTGATGGATAGGAGGCATTCTCAGTGATGTCACCTCTGATCTCTAGTGATGGATAGGAGGCATTCTCAGTGATGTCACTGCTGATCTCTAGTGATGGATAGGAGGCATTCTCAGTGATGTCACCGCTGATCTCTAGTGATGGATAGGAGGCATTCTCAGTGATGTCACCGCTGATCTCTAGTGATGGATAGGAGGCATTCTCAGTGATGTCACTGCTGATCTCTAGTGATGGATAGGAGGCATTCTCAGTGATGTCACCACTGATCTCTAGTGATGGATAGGAGGCATTCTCAGTGATGTCACCGCTGATCTCTAGTGATGGATAGGAGGTATTCTCAGTGATGTCACTGCTGATCTCTAGTGATGGATAGGAGGCATTCTCAGTGATGTCACCACTGATCTCTAGTGATGGATAGGAGGCATTCTCAGTGATGTCACCGCTGATCTCTAGTGATGGATAGGAGGCATTCTCAGTGATGTCACAGCTGATCTCTAGTGATGGATAGGAGGCATTCTCAGTGATGTCACCTCTGATCTCTAGTGATGGATAGGAGGCATTCTCATTGATGTTACTGCTGATCTCTAGTGATGGATAGGAGGCATTCTCAGTGATGTCACCGCTGATCTCTAGTGATGGATAGGAGGCATTCTCAGTGATGTCACCGCTGATCTCTAGTGATGGATAGGAGGCATTCTCAGTGATGTCACCGCTGATCTATGGTGATGGATAGGAGGCATTCTCAGTGATGTCACCGCTGATCTCTAGTGATGGATAGGAGGCATTCTCAGTGATGTCACCGCTGATCTCTAGTGATGGATAGGAGACATTCTCAGTGATGTCACCGCTGATCTCTAGTGATGGATAGGAGGCATTCTCAGTGATGTCACCGCTGGTCTCTAGTGATGGATAGGAGGCATTCTCAGTGATGTCACCGCTGATCTCTTGTGATTGATAGGAGGCATTCTCAGTGATGTCACCGCTGATCTATGGTGATGGATAGGAGGCATTCTCAGTGATGTCACCGCTGATCTCTAGTGATGGATAGGAGGCATTCTCAGTGATGTCACCGCTGATCTCTAGTGATGGATAGGAGACATTCTCAGTGATGTCACCGCTGATCTCTAGTGATGGATAGGAGGCATTCTCAGTGATGTCACCGCTGGTCTCTAGTGATGGATAGGAGGCATTCTCAGTGATGTCACCGCTGATCTCTAGTGATGGATAGGAGGCATTCTCAGTGATGTCACCGCTGATCTCTAGTGATGGATAGGAGGCATTCTCAGTGATGTCACCGCTGATCTCTAGTGATGGATAGGAGACATTCTCAGTGATGTCACCACCGATCTCTAGTGATGGATAGGAGGCATTCTCAGTGATGTCACCGCTGATCTCTAGTGATGGATACGAGGCATTCTCAGTGATGTCACCGCTGATCTCTAGTGATGGATAGGAGACATTCTAAGTGATGTCACCGCTGATC
Organism: Ranitomeya imitator; assembly: GCF_032444005.1. Classification (NCBI taxonomy): domain Eukaryota; kingdom Metazoa; phylum Chordata; class Amphibia; order Anura; family Dendrobatidae; genus Ranitomeya; species Ranitomeya imitator. Next base: position 776,024,324 of record NC_091282.1, read on the forward strand.
TCTAGTGATGGATAGGAGACATTCTCAGTGATGTCACCGCTGATCTCTAGTGATGGATAGGAGACATTCTCAGTGATGTCACCGCTGATCTCTAGTGATGGATAGGAGGCATTCTCAGTGATGTCACCTCTGATCTCTAGTGATGGATAGGAGGCATTCTCAGTGATGTCACCGCTGATCTCTAGTGGTGGATAGGAGGCATTCTCAGTGATGACACCGCTGATCTCTAGTGATGGATAGGAGGCATTCTCAGCGATGTCACCTCTGATCTCTAGTGATGGATAGGAGGCATTCTCAGTGATGTCACCGCTGGTCTCTAGTGATGGATAGGAGGCATTCTCAGTGATGTCACCGCTGATCTCTAGTGATGGATAGGAGGCATTCTCAGTGGTGTCACCTCTGATCTCTAGTGATGGATAGGAGGCATTCTCAGTGATGTCACCGCTGGTCTCTAGTGATGGATAGGAGGCATTCTCAGTGATGTCACCGCTGATCTCTAGTGATGGATAGGAGGCATTCTCAGTGATGTCACCGCTGGTCTCTAGTGATGGATAGGAGGCATTCTCAGTGATGTCACCGCTGATCTCTAGTGGTGGATAGGAGGCATTCTCAGTGATGTCACCTCTGATCTCTAGTGAAGGATAGGAGGCATTCTCAGTGATGTCATCGCTGATCTCTAGTGATCGATAGGAGGTATTCTCAGTGATGTCACCTCTGATCTCTAGTGATGGATAGGAGGCATTCTCAGTGATGTCACCGCTGGTCTCTAGTGATGGATAGGAGGCATTCTCAGTGATGTCACCTCTGATCTCTAGTGATGGATAGGAGGCATTCTCAGTGATGTCACCGCTGATCTCTAGTGGTGGATAGGAGGCATTCTCAGTGATGTCACCTCTGATCTCTAGTGATGGATAGGAGGCATTCTCAGTGATGTCACCGCTGATCTCTAGTGATGGATAGGAGGCATTCTCAGTGATGTCACCGCTGATCTCTAGTGATGGATAGGAGACATTCTCAGTGATGTCACCACCGATCTCTAGTGATGGATAGGAGGCATTCTCAGTGATGTCACCGCTGGTCTCTAGTGATGGATAGGAGGCATTCTCAGTGATGTCACCGCTGATCTCTGGTGATGGATAGGAGGCATTCTCAGTGATGTCACCGCTGATCTCTGGTGATGGATAGGAGGCATTCTCAGTGATGTCACCGCTGATCTCTGGTGATGGATAGGAGGCATTCTCAGTGATGTCACCGCTGATCTCTAGTGATGGATGGGAGGCATTCTCAGTGATGTCACCGCTGATCTCTGGTGATGGATAGGAGGCATTCTCAGTGATGTCACCGCTGATCTCTGGTGATGGATAGGAGGCATTCTCAGTGATGTCACCGCTGATCTCTGGTGATGGATAGGAGGCATTCTCAGTGATGTCACCGCTGATCTCTGGTGATGGATAGGAGGCATTCTCAGTGATGTCACCGCTGATCTCTGGTGATGGATAGGAGGCATTCTCAGTGATGTCACCGCTGATCTCTGGTGATGGATAGGAGGCATTCTCAGTGATGTCACCGCTAATCTCTAGTGATGGATAGGAGGCATTCTCAGTGATGTCACCGCTGATCTCTAGTGATGGATAGGAGGCATTCTCAGTGATGTCACCGCTGATCTCTAGTGATGGATAGGAGGCATTCTCAGTGATGTCACCGCTGATCTCTGGTGATGGATAGGAGGCATTCTCAGTGATGTCACCGCTGATCTCTGGTGATGGATAGGAGGCATTCTCAGTGATGTCACCGCTGATCTCTGGTGATGGATAGGAGGCATCCTTGTTCTTCGAAGAAGCCGCAGATATTTCTCATGTTCCTCCAGGATCTGGCTGAGCAGGTTGCAGCCTCTAGAAATAGTCCTGCCATGTTTCGCTCGCAGACAGCCGGATGCTCTTTCTCAGTCTGACATTTTTTGTTTTTGTCACTTTCTAATTTCTCAGGTTTACTTTTTTTTCATATTTCTCGTTACAGACATGGGATGTTATTTTTAGCATTGAACATACGTTTCGTTCTGAGACAGACGTTTGTCACTGAACAGAAGTATTTATTCCTCTGCAGATGTGAATTAGTCGCTCACTTGTCCCAACTCCGAAAATAACCAATCTGCATCCAGCTAACGAGAACATAATGAAATCTTCCACCATCCGGCCTCATATAGGAAGTGTCTCCATGTCTGAGACGTCTGTCCGTTGTGCCTCTGCCCCTGAGATATAGGTCATTAGTTCTCATACATTGGGTAACTTGTGACAGACCCTCACAGACCCCCTAAATGAGGATAAGATGAGGAGTGAGTACAGGTCCTAATACAATATCTTCTGCTGGGTTATTAGTGGTAATCCATGGATTTATGTTGAGATGTGATGCCAACCAATGACACCTGAAAGGTTTTCTTGATTTATAGGACACTTTTGGAGATTGTTTTTCCCATAGTAGAATTTAGTGGGATACAAATATACATGAGGAAAGAGGGACCAATATATGGATTCAGCTGGAAACCAAAGTAAATGGTATTTTCATTGATCCCAAATTGTGGTTTATTGTGTGATAATGATGAGACAGAAAAGATACAAAGTAACATGGGAAATGATACTTATGATGATGATGATGATGATGGTGGTGGTGATGATACTCGTGGGTTGATACAATTCCTCCGGATATAATGGAGGACTTTTCCGCTGGACTTGCCGGCAGTTTTACCGCAGAGTTCTCCTCCCTGATGAGTAAAGATCATCTGTTCTTGATAAACATCACTCCCGAATATTTACATCAAAATGATGAACGGTTTGGACCTTTAAAAAGCTGTCAAATAAAAGAGGGAGCTGAATGTCAAGGTCTTTCTGGGAGCAAAATATTCAAATGCTGCGGCTGCGTCCTGCCACGTGCGCTGACCTTTCGTGGAACTGATACAAATGAGGCCTCTTCCGTTATCGCACATCTGATTGATGTCATCGCATGATTGAATCGTCCGCTGCCTTTATGGCTCACGCTGATCAATAACTGCAGATTAGCAGGACGCTGCCTGGACGGGAGGGAAAAGCACAAACAAGCTCAAAAGTTAACTCACAAACTAAAGAAAGAAACTGCTGCTGGGAATATAAAGTATCACTCCGAGGCCCGGCAGCAAGACTCTCCTCTAATAGGGAATTGCACTATAAGCAATGTTCCCATGTGTTCTGTACAGGGGCTCCGGGTGTAACTATAATAGGTGCAGGGGTTGTAATCGCACCCAGGACCTGCAGCATGAAAAGACTATCACTACTACTTACTAAAATTGGGGACCCCATTGGAGCTCTTGAAGTTACGCCAGCGGTCGCATAGTAACATGTTTCCCCCCCTCTCTTGTGTATGTTGGATAGTAAGGCTATGTGAACACGTAGAAAGCTCCTCTGCGGATTATTCCGCAGCGGATTTGATAAATCCGCAGTGCAAAACCGCTGCGTTTTTTCCTGCTGATTTATCGTGGTTTTTAATGCGGATTCCGCTGCGGTTTTTCCTGCTGATTTATCGCGGTTTTTAATGCGGATTCCACTGCTGTTTTACATCTGCACTTTTCTATTGGAACAGGTGTAAAACGCTGCGGATTCCGCACAAAGAATTGACATGCTGCGGAAAATAAAACGCTGCGTTTCCGCATGGGCACAGCGTTGTTTCCCGTAGGTTTACATTGTACTGTAAACTCATGGGAAACTGCTGCGGATCCGCAGCAAAATCCGCATCGTGTGCACATACCCTAACTGTTCCCCGCAGCCCAGAAATGCCTTTACCAGTGGCGATGGGGCCTGCACTCTGAGCATAAACCACTCCTTTTTCCTTGCAGGAGATGGCCGCTCGCACCCCTCATCTGTGTCCTTACATCCCACATACTTTTGTTAGAGGAGGCTAAAAGGTTTATATAGGAGAAGAAAAACATGGCTCCTTGTCAAAAACAGTGCCCCCCTTTACTGTGGCCTGTGTCTGGTATTGCAACTTGATAGGTAAATGCTATCGACCATTTCCCTGCTGGAAGATATCATCTGCATGTACTTCTCAGTTACTCCATTAACCAGTGTACTGCTGGAACATATCAGACTGCATTGCTGTTATTAACTGCTTACCTGCTGGAATATACCAATGACCTATCCTACACCTGGCTCTGCTTGCTTTGCACCCCCTCGTCCACCCGTTTGCTGTCCTGGTCCTCGAGGATCCACGTGTCATCCACTAACACCCACTATGCTATCTCATCCAGTCCGTGCTGCTCACCCAGACATAAGGCTTCAAGAATCCACTTCACCAGGTAAGTCCATAATAAAGGCCTGGTCCTGTGCGTGGAAGATGGCAGACATCGTCAGCCAAAGTGTAGGAAGCTGCAGCATTGGAGAAAAGGAAGGATTTACGTTCCCTGTGTGTAATAATGGCTTCTAATGTCATATGAGACTGAGGTCAGGAGATGCTATAAATCAATTTTTATATGAGGGATTAAGATCTTATGTCTGTAGGTCACGAACAGTAAATGCTAAATCCTGGTGGAGTAAATCATGACATAATCTTATGTATGTCATATTCTGGGATTTTAAGTCAACTCTGTTATTTATTTTCTTAAATATTTCTTATTATTTGACTTAATTACAACTGTGGGGGCGCTGTTGCATTGCACTCGATAGAGACTTGTGTTGTAGCAAAGTGGTAAAAAATGGTACTGCAAGTGACAGAATAAATAGAAATTGTAGCATTGTACTTAAAGGGACACTGTGACCTGAATTTGGAGGGAACAATCTTCAGCCATGGAGGCGGGGTTTTGGGGTTTTTGATTCACCCTTTCCTTACCCGCTGGCTGCATGCTGGCTGCAATATTGGATTGAAGTTCATTCTCTGTCCTCCGTAGTACATGCCTGCACAAAGCAATCTTACCTTGTGCAGGCATGTACTACGGAGGACACAGAATGAACTTCAATCCAATATTGCAGCCAGCATGCAGCCAGCGGGTAAGGAAAGGGTGAATTAAACACCCAAAAACCCCGCCTCCATGGCTGAAGTTTGTTCCCTCCAAATTCAGGTGACAGTGTCCCTTTAAAGACAAAGCTGTCATCTGATAATAATAACCTATTTAAATAATTTTTATTTCTTCGTTATGTAATCTTTGCACTGGGACTTTAGGCTCTAACGTCTTGTTTTAGGAAACACTTGTACATTAGCCACAATGATCAGACTGACACTATATTTGTTATTGAGGCATCTAATGAGCAAGTGCTGAGGTTATTGTGAAGGGATGGGGCCTCTCTGACATTGCCTGTGGATCCTGTATTATCAGCTGTGCATAGAGATGTTATCTGTCATTGTAATCCTGTCTCTGCTGATAAGGAACCTGCTGAAAACCCTTCCTGAAAGGGAAAGTATTAGTAAACATTGTCCTGAAGGGCCAGTGTGAAGTTTAGTTGACTAATTTTGTTTTTTAATAAGTTTTGATACGAAAAATAAAAATGCTAAAAATATTTAAGACGCATATGGAAAGATCCTCTTTAAAGCGGAAAAAGTCAAGAACTCTAGCGCCACCTGTTTGATGTATTAAGGGTTAACATTGACTTTTTAATGGGCCTTGACAGATGATTTAGGATTAGAAGTCAAAACAAACCGTTTATTTACAAACCAACTAACATCCTGATGAGGGGCAAGGACCCTGGAACACGTGTCTGTTTGACGAGAAAACTGGTCCCATAACGAAAGCAAATGGCACTAAAAAGGCTGCGCTGACTGAATGGGGGTCTGTCTTGTTGCTGTTAGGGCGGCACTGCTTTTTCACTTCCTGGGAATAATGATAGGACTTGTAACTGAAACAGTTGTACAGAATCGATACATTTGGAAATATTAATACATTTGTACTAATGAGATATTGCGCCGGGAACAAACAAAAATCCGGAGCAAAATGATGATAAAATCCACGACCTGAAATCTCAGTAATCTGTCTCTAATAATCTGTCACCAATTATCAGGACACAGTTCACACTTCTGTCATCCAACTTTTCTTTATCTCACTATGTTGGATTTTCTAAAGGAAATTTCAGTAAAGTCTCAATAATTGTTTTTTGGCTGAGATGTTACCAGGAGGCGCAGTATAATCAGGTAATCCTACAGGGAAATCTTTCAGCAATGGGTTGATTTCCCGGCCCCCCTGGAATTGGTGATTCTGTGCAGCGATGGCGGCCGTGCTCCGGCATCTGCTCTGACACTTTGTAGCTGGAGCGCATTCATTTGCTGTAAATTTCGGACTTCGTACGTTTCTGCTGCCAGAATTTTTCAGAACAATAAATGTGCAGATGTCAAAATTTGGGAAATGAGGTTTCTGCAGGAAAAACAAAGATCTTAATTATCAAGCCGACTCCTAGCCGGGGTGGTAGTCTGTCCGGGGTTTCTGGAATGTGGCTGATATTCTGTATCTGTACAGTGATGACATCATCACTTGACAATTATAACTGTAGACAATCAGACAGGGATCTGTGCTGTCAGGACGGTGGGGAAAACTGCCGCTGCACATCCCTTCTACATTAATATAAATGGTTAATATTTGTTCCTGTGATCTAGTCCTCACTTCTCTGTATAGTCTAATTCAACTGGGCGTGATCGTCATGAAAACACCAATAGCACTGAGGACCACACCCACTTGACTAAACAGACTAGATTTGTATACAGGGAAGAGAATACCATAGAGGAGCAGAACTGGGAAAAAAACAAAAAAAAAACACCAAGTTCAGGAGGTAAAATTCCAGATTTATGGCAAGTGAAAAGTCATCTGTAACTGACATCCTTCTACCTGGATGACGGATCTTCCACACAGAGAAGAATATGATGCTCACAATGGACCGGATTATAGTGTATTTTGGCACCTGGCAGCTACAGGGCAGCAAGTAGAATGGTGAGTTCTGCTCCTGGTGTGCCTGGAGTGACTTGTAGACTTCTCGGAGTAATAGAGAAATCATAACAAAGAAAAAGTTCTGTAAATTTCCAATAGTAATTTTTTCTTGTAGTTTTCAAGAATTCTGCTTGATGTCAGTAAATTGAAGTAATCACAATTTACATTTCACAGTGAGTGCGCTGCCCTGCCCCCTCCTGTCTTGCCTTACCCCCTCCTGCCTTGCCTTCTCATGTCTTGCCTTGCCCTGGCCTCTCTTGTCTTGCCTTGCCCAGCCCTGCCCCCTCTTGTTTTGCCCTCTCCTGTCTTATCTTGCCTTGCCCTCTCTTGTTTTGCCTTGCCCTCTCCTGTCTTGCCTTGTCCTCTCCAGTCTTGCCTTGCCCTCTCCTGTCTTGCCTTGCTCTCTCCAGTCTTGCCTTGCCCTCTCCTGTCTTGCCTTGCCCTCTCCTGTCTTGTCCCCTTCTGTCTTGCATTGCCCTCTCCTGTCTTACCTTGCCCTCTCCTGTCTTGCCTTGCCATCTCCTGTCTTGCCTTGTTTTCTCCTGTCTTGCCTTGCCCTCTCCTGTCTTGTCTTGCCCTCTCCTGTCTTGCCTTGCCCTCTCTGACTTGCCTTGCCCCCTCCTGTCTTGCCTTGCCCCCTCCTGTCTTGCCTTTACCTCTCCTGTCTTGCCTTCCCCTCTCCTGTCTTGCATTGCCCCCTCCTGTCATGCCTTGCCCTCTCCTGTCTTGCCTTGCCCTCTCCTGTCTTGCCTTGCCCCCTCCTGTCTTGCCTTGCCCCCTCCTGTCTTGCCTTTACCTCTCCTGTCTTCCCCTCTCCTGTCTTGCATTGCCCCCTCCTGTCTTGCCTTGCTCTCTCCTGTCTTGACTTGCCCCTTCTGTCTTGCTCTCTCCTGTCTTGCCTTGCCCTCTCCTGTCTTGCCTTGCCCTCTCCTGTCTTGCCTTGCCCCCTCCTGTCTTGCCTTGCCCTCTCCTGTCTTGCCTTGCTCTCTCTGTCTTGCCATGCCCTCTCCTGTCTTGCCTTGCCCCCTCCTGTCTTGCCTTGCCCTCTCCTGTCTTGCCTTGCCCCCTCCTGTCTTGCCTTGCCCTCTCCTGTCTTGCCTTGCCCCCTCCTGTCTTGCCTTGCCCACTCCTGTCTTGCCTTTACCCCTCCTGTCTTGCCTTCCCCTTTCCTGTCTTGCCTTGCCCCCTCCTGTCTTGCCCTTACCTCTCCTGTCTTGCCTTTACCTCTCCTGTCTTGCCTTCCCCTCTCCTGTCTTGCCTTGCCCCCTCCTGTCTTGCCTTTACCTCTCCTGTCTTGCATTCCCCTCTCCTGTTTTGCCTTGCCCTCTCTGTCTTGCCAGCTCCTCTCTTGCCTTGCCCCCTCGTGTCTTGGCCCCTCCTGTCTTGCCTTGCCCTCTCCTGTCTTGCCTTGCCCCCTTCTGTCTTACCCCCTCCTGTCTTGCCTTGCCCTCTCCTGTCTTGCCTTGCCCTCTTTTGCCTTTCCCTCTCCTGTCTTGCCTTGCCCCCTCCTGTCTTGCCTTACCCCTTCCTGTTTTGCCTTGCCCCCTCCTGTTTTGCCTTGCCCCCTCCTGTCTTGCCTTGCCCCCTCCTGTCTTGACTTGCCCCCTCCTGTCTTGACTTGCCCCCTCCTGTCTTGCCTTGCCCCCTCCTGTCTTGCCTTTACCTCTCCTGTCTTGCCTTCCCCTCTCCTGTCTTGCCTTGCCCCCTCCTGTCTTGCCTTGCCATCTCCTCTCTTGCCTTGCCCCTCGTGTCTTGCCTTGCCCCCTCGTGTCTTGCCTTGCCCCCTGCTGTCTTGCCTTGCCCTCTCTGTCTTGCCTTGCCCCCTCCTGTCTTGCCTTGCCCTCTCCTGTCTTGCCCTCTCCTGTCTTGCTTTGCCCCCTCCTGTCTTGCCTTTACCTCTCCTGTCTTGCCTTCCCCTCTCCTGTTTTGCCTTGCCCTCTCTGTCTTGCCAGCTCCTCTCTTGCCTTGCCCCCCGTGTCTTGCCTTGCCCCCTTCTGTCTTACCCCCTCCTGTCTTGCCTTGCCCTCTCCTGTCTTGCCTTGCCCTCTTTTGCCTTCCCCTCTCCTGTCTTGCCTTGCCCCCTCCTGTCTTGCCTTACCCCTTCCTGTTTTGCCTTGCCCCCTCCTGTTTTGCCTTGCCCCCTCCTGTCTTGCCTTGCCCCCTCCTGTCTTGCCTTTACCTCTCCTGTCTTGCCTTCCCCTCTCCTGTCTTGCCTTGCCCCCTCCTGTCTTGCCTTGCCATCTCCTCTCTTGCCTTGCCCCTCGTGTCTTGCCTTGCCCCCTCGTGTCTTGCCTTGCCCCCTGCTGTCTTGCCTTGCCCTCTCTGTCTTGCCTTGCCCCCTCCTGTCTTGCCTTGCCCTCTCCTGTCTTGCCTTGCCCTCTCCTGTCTTCCTTTGCCCTCTCCTGTCTTGCCTTGCCCTCTCCTGTCTTGTCTTGCCTTGCCCTCCATAGTGATCCCACCCCACGCATATTGAGCTTGCTGCCCCTTCTGTACACTGAGCCCACCACACACTGCCCCTGCATGTTTGGACCTGTGAGCGCTTACCTGCTCCCGGTTTCAGCGTCGTTTCCTCCTCTGCGGCGCTCTACAGTGACAGCGGCAGTGTCATGTGGTAAACGCATGGCGCTCCCGAGATGTCTGGATCATGTGCACGCTGCTGTCCATGGAGCCAGGGAGGAGATTGGCGGCGCTCCACTGACCCTGGAAGTGCCAACGCACACATTATATGATACATCATCTGACACAAATGAAAACAAAGACGCTGCCCCCTCCACCTACCCACAGCAAAGACTCCGGTTTTCTTATAGAGTGGGGAAGCGGGATATATATATATATATATATATATATATATCATTTTGTTTATAAATCTTGATCTTGGTGCCACCCATCCCACAACCTGCCGCCCTAGGCACTGGACCTCTGGTGCCCAGTGGTAATACGGGCCTGTAGGTGTATGAAGGGGAGACTGTGTGCAAAAAAACTGGTCACTCCAGGGTGCACAGAGTGCATGTGCTTGGTCTGAACAGTCGCATTGTGCTAACAGATTTCCTTAATTCTAGCGTACGAGAGTGATATTGATACACTGTAACAAATCCTCAGCCATGTGGGCAGGATTTAGGCAGGGGTGACTCCCGGAAAGGTTGATACTTCTCCCTTTTGTATCCTGTTTCCGGCCTCGTTGGCATCTGACAATATAATTGGGCCCTCGCGTTCTCTGCCTTTCTGGCTTTGCCGTTACATTATAATCCGGGGCTGCGCTCTGTGATGTGACCTTTCTCAGCAGCTGCTCTTTCTCCGTGGGACGTGGCGTAATGCCCTGTGCCGTCGTGTCCACGGGCGGTGTTCTATCGTCTTCTAGGCGAGGAGTGAAGTGGTAACATATTATCCACTTGTTACTCCGACTCTTTACCTCGGGTTCTGTTTCCAAGGAGCAGAAAGTGATTGATTTGGTTCCGAGGGACAGAGACCTCTATAAATATAAAAACTATCCGAACTCCCAGCGGCCTTGGGAGGATAATGTATGCGGCTACCTCTGCTACTCACTCGTATATTTCTCGTCAACGCTGATGGCCACACTTGTCTACAAACATACGGTGAACAGGCCAAGCCTCTGATGCCTGACATGATGGGGAGCACACAGGGGAATCGCCGGTAGCTAATGGCGGAGCGTGTGCAAGCGCAGCTGCCGCAGATTTATGTCACTCCTGGGGCCACAGCAATCCTCTGTACCGTCCATAACAAGCAGCCGCGCACCGAAGGTCTTATCATATCAATAGTGAATATCTGCTTTTCTCACAGAAGACCCCGGGCCCACCCCTGCCTCAGCGAGGCCGGGCGGCCATGATGTACATGATGTCTCCAGTCAACACTATGGATTCATAGTTCAGCTCCATTACTCAACATCCTCGCGTCACATTATGTCGTCGTCCAATTATTCTAGTGCCTGGATCTCCATCTCCGAGCTCCCATAGTTCTGTGTTATTGTACCACGACTGTTCTCATGAATGTGAGGTGATGTATACCGATGTAACAGAGCTGACAACCCCACAATTATTCAGGCTGGTTGTCAGCTGTAAGAGATGAGCTGAAGCCTGTGGCGTAACTAGACTCCGCACATGGGAACCCACCTGCATGTTGGTCAGATGTGTGGGGGCTTGTAACGTTCTAGATCTTATAAAGACTCGTGTTCGCCTCCCCCATATAATGATGCCTCCTGTCCTGGGACCCTTCCTGGTATAATGTCTCCCGTCTTGGGACCCTTCCTGGTATAATGTCTCCCGTCCTGGGACCCTTCCTGGTATAATGTCTCCCATCTTGGGACTCTTCCTGGTATAATGTCTCCCGTCCTGCGACCCTTACTGGTATGCCTCCTCTCCTGGGACCCTTCCTGGTATAATGTCTCCGGTCCTGGGACCCTTCCTGGTATAATGTCTCCCGTCCTGGGACCCTTCCTGGTATAATGTCTCCCGTCCTGGTACCCCGCCTGGTATAATGTCTCCCATCCTGGGACCCTTCCTGGTATAATGTCTCCCATCTTGGGACCCTTCCTGGTATAATGTCTCCCGTCCTGCGACCCTTACTGGTATAATGCCTCCTCTCCTGGGACCCTTCCTGGTATAATATCTTTTGTCCTGGGACAGTTCCTGGTATGATGTCTGCCATACTGCAACCCTTCTTGGTATAATGTCTTTTGTCCTGGGACCCTTCCTGGTATGTCTCCCATTCTGGGACCCTTCCTGGTATAATGTATCCCGTCTTGGGACCCTTCCTGGTATAATGTCTCCTGTCCTGGGACCCTTCCTGGTATAATATCTTTTGCCCTGGGACCCTTCCTGGCATGATGTCTCCCATCCTGGAACCCTTCCTGGTATAATGTCTTTTGTCCTGGGACCCTTCCTGGTATGATGTCTCCCATCCTGGGACCCTTCCTGGTATAATGTGTTTTGTCCTGGGACTCTTCCTGGTATGATGTCTCCCATCCTGCGACCCTTCCTGGTATGATGTCTCCCATCCTCAAACCCTTCCTAGTATAATGTATTTTGTCCTGGGACCCTTCCTGGTATGATGTCTCCTGTCCTGGGACCCTTCCTAGTAAAATGTATTTTGTCCTGGGATCCTTTCTAGTATGATGTCTCATGTCCTGCGACCCTTACTGGTATAATGTCTTTTGTCCTGGGACCCTTCCTGGTATAATGTATTTTGTCCTCGGACCCTTCCTGGTATGATGTCTCCTGTCCTGGGACCCTTCCTAGTATAATGTATTTTGTCCTGGGATCCTTTCTAGTATGATGTCTCCTGTCCTGCGACCCTTACTGGTATAATGTCTTTTGTCCTGGGACCCTTCCTGGTATGATGTCTCCCATCCTGGGACCCTTGCTGGTATAATGTCTTTTCTCCTGGGACCCTTCCTGGTATGATGTCTCCCGTCCTGGGACCCTTCCTGGTATAATGTCTTTTGTCCTAGGACCCTTCCTGGTATGATGTCTCCCATCCTGGGACCCTTCCTTGTATAATGTCTTTTGTCCTGGGACCCTTCCTGGTTTGATGTCTCTCGTCTTGCGACCCTTGCTGTTATGTCTCCCATCCTGCGACCCTTCTTGGTATGATGTGACTTAAAGGTAGTTGTCCTCTTACTTGGTCTCCAAGGTGGATACACCAAGTGCTCCTTTCCTTTCTGTATCTGGGATAGTTGTTTAAGAGAATATTCTCACAATAAGAGCCCGGCCTTTCCGACATTCACTTCAGCCTGGGAGTAACAGTGTCCGGCATCCAGCACTTGTTGACCCACATAAGATTTTGTTACCATCATTACAGATCTAGTTTGGCCTAATGAACTTTGTAAAGGCAATGGATTAAAATGCCAAAGAATCAAGTATTTCATTGATAAATTTCAAAAGTTGAGTGAAGCAAAGATAAAGGAAAGAGTCTTTATTGGACCTCAGATACGCAAGATTCTTCAAGATGAGGAGTTTCTCCAATTGTTTTCAAGCAAGGAAAAGTCTGCATGGGTCGCATTCGCATTAGTGGGAACTAAATTTTGGGGAAGCTAGAGCAGATAACTATGAAGAGTTGGTGGAAAAACTTCTCAACTTATAAGGATCTAGGCTGTGACATGTCCTTAAAGATTCATTTTTTACATTCGCATCTAGACTTTTTTCCACCAAACTGCAGTGACGAGCACGGCGAGAGATTTCACCAAGATATTGCGGCTAAGGAGAAATGATATCAATAAAATGGAATCCATCAATGCTGCGGATTACTGTGGACGATTGTAAGCGATGATCCAAGGCAGGAGTACAAGAGACGAGCAAAAGAGTTATCACTGAATGCAGAGCAAATGTTGTAGAGCAATTGCAACTGTTTATAATTTGCAGTAGTGATTAGACGCTTTACTTACTGTAATTGTTACTACGTGTCCTATAAAAATCAGAAATTGTCACAAAATATTCTGCATCTTCATATTTGCAAAAGAAAAATAGTTTCAAAGTACTGAAACTTTTATGCATTAATTCTATGTAGCAGGAAAAGGAAAACTCTGATATCATAGAAACAAGAGACCACGGAGAATATTCATAGTCAGATTTGAATTCAGGATGTGAAAATCATTAAGAAATGGCTGATGTCATGTCTGAGCCCGACAACGTCTGAAAATATGTAGAATAGTCTGCGGTGTCACTTGACGGATTATTCTAGATATTTTGTCTCTCCTTTTCTGTAACTTTGTGACATTGGCAGTAGGAGGTGATTATAATTTGTGTGGGTGAATTGGATGTATCCGGGGTGCTCTATTAGCTTTGCTGGTGGTGATTTCCGTGGCCGGGGCTGCGTTGGGGACATCGACTGCTTCCTAATGATTACCAATACAACTTCAGGCCTCACAATGCAGCCAGTGATTGCCCTGACACATTGACTTCCTGCCAATGAAGGGCTATCGAGTGGCCGCACGGCAGCGAGATCCTCATTGTGTGGTGATGATAAAACCATTTATATGGAGAAAGAAGATGTAATGGCCGGGCCCGAGCGCCGCTCTGCAGCTGCTGCATTTAAAAAAAATCATTCTGAGCGTTTAAGGTAGATAAAAAGGCAGGTAATTATTTGGGTCAACTGCGCGGCGGGCTCAGAAATCAGCCGGCGCTCGCCTCTGTCTGAACACAGGCCTCATTGTGCTCTGTGCGGAGAATGTGGCTCATCACCTCAATAGCCCTGATTGCACCATTATTCCCTTTCTCTTCTCAGTTTTGTCCTCTCAATGTGCAGGACGGTAATATCTGACTCCTGTAGGAAGCATAGAAAGCCAGGGATTAGCCTCAGGGTGTTGAGGTGTCATAATGAATTGACCCTGCTCACTAATGATGAGATGAACCTGAAGACCCCACCCACTAATGATGAGATGACCCTGCCCTCTGAGATAACTTTGCTAACTCTGCCCTCTAATATGACCCCACCCACTAATGATGAGAAAACCCTACTGACCCTGCACTCTAATGAGGTGTTGATCCCACTATTGAGATGTTCATGAAGCCTCCGCCTCCTAATTATGAGATGACCATGACTCAGCTGGCCCCATCCTATGATCCTTCACCCAATAAAAATGAGATGACTCTGCCTTTTAATAAGATGACTGAGCGACCCCACCCCTAATAATGAGATGTCCACACCCCTAATGATGAGATGGTTATGATCCAGCCCCCTAATGCAATGACTCCACTCCTAATTATGAGATGACTCTGCTGACCCCGTCCTCTTATATGGCCCTAGTCTTAATGATCAGGTTACTTTGCTGACCCCACCCACTAGTGATGGTGAGATGAATCTGGTGATAGAGATGACTCTTCCTCCTGGTGATGGAGAGACGACTCTGCCTCCTGGTAATGGTGAGATGACTTTGCCTCCCGATTGTTGTTGATATAACTCTGCTTCCTGGTGATGGTGAGACAACCCTGCCTCCCGGTGATTGTGAGACGACTCTGCCTCCCGGTTGTTGTTGATATGACTCTGCCTCCTGGGAATGGTGAGATAACTCTGCCTCCTGACGATGGTAAGATGACTCTGCTTCTGGAATATTAACGAGCTGTTCGATTATCGCTCGGCTTTCTTGTAGTTCTCTGATGCTTTTCCTGATGCCTTGATCCTGTCTCTGACTCTGCCTATATTTCAAAAACCTGACCGGCACATCCAGACATAGACTAAGTGTGAACAGGTGCTGAACCTAGAGTCGCCAACTCGTATATAGTTAAGTAAATAAGGCAGCACACTGCAGCGCTAGAACATGCAAACTTGAAATACGAAATTTGAACTGCATTACTGCACTAGAAATATGAAAAATGAGAGCGTTTAGCGCATAAAAATGGCCAATTTTATGTGTACCTGGTAGCCACTTTACGGCATCTCTCTTATACCAGGTCCTAAACTTGCCTTACCTCGCTGAGAACAAACGTCTCCATCTGAATGGGTACATGTGAAACCTCTTCCTAGACTAAAATTTTCTCTCTCTGTGGAGGGGTATTGGACCTGTTGTAATTAAAACACCTGTGGCTAGGAGGCGGAGTGCACGATCAGAAGGCTAGAGAATACATTTCAAAACGCCGTAAAGTGGCTACCAGGTACACATAAAATTGGCCATTTTTATGCGCTAAACGCTCTCATTTTTCATATTTCTAGTGCAGTAATGCAGTTCAAATTTCGTATTTCAAGTTTGCATGTTCTAGCGCTGCAGTGTGCTGCCTTATTTACTTATCTGACTCTGCCTATGATATGACATGTTTCTACTGTTCGTCCTCCAGACTTTGACCATGACTTGTCTGACTACACCCTAACTGGTCTTCCGGGATCAGGTCCTGGATATTTCTCAGACTTCAGGTTATTGCTCATGTCCCTTTTCTGGGGTAATGTTCTCTCTCTTGGGACACTTTCTGATGAGCGACGTCTTTGGTAGATTACGCCCCTCACGCCGTTGCGCTTTCCCTGGACAGATCTCCCGCACTCTCATCTTCGGCTGTAAAACATAATTGCATTTTTGTTTTTACTAGTTTTGTCTTTCTCTGGTCGTGGATTCATCTAACCCTGAAATATGGCTCCTTATAGTTTTCTAAGACAATCGGCGCAGTAATAAAATATGACGGCACAGACAAAACTGCGGCCGTCGGGTCACAGCCGAGGAAAATGTCGGCTTTGTGACTTCATGCTTCAATTTGTGAGCAAGTTCTTTGGTTTCTGACTGTCGGTGAATGAAAACATCCATTATTTATACACGGAAGCTGAGCCCCTTCTTATCGTGTCCTGACCTGACATTTCCTATCCAGAAAAAACATTGTAGCTTTGCACAAACCTATTATAATCCAGTAAGAAGCCGTGAGAAGGCGGCGGTAACAATGTATCAGTGTAGTGACCTCATAACTCATCATCTGCCTGTAGACGGGTGGCGGAAGCTTCTCTTCTGTCCTGTTCACATTCTGTGCAGTGGATACTCGAGGACGGTGGGTTCAGAGTGGCGCGTTCCTCCATATTGTCAATTCTCTGTGGTGTCGTCTGCCCGCACCAGACGCCGCGGCATATCATCATGCTTTATATACTTTTATGGTCCCATGTATGACCGTTAATTGATACTATATGGACTGCAATAATCAATTAGATTTAATTAAAGGTTTTATCTTCCTTCAAGAATCCCTTGTTGAGCAATAAATTCTGCAAGAGCCTAGCTGAGATTCGGGAACCAAGAGCGAAAGAGAGCGATAGCAGATAAAAAGGGGATGGAGGCATCAATGCAGAGATTTAGGGTGAGCAATATAAGATGTCCCAGTCGAACACCCTCCAGAAAGGACCAGGTCAATCCCCTTCTAACGAGGTCATATGCAGACCTAATGGCTGAGCAGACAGCCAACAACAGGTACAAGGTGTCTCGGCTAATACCAAGCTCCACCGTCACACGAGTTGGATGGGTGGTTGCGGTTCTCACTTCTTACTCATATTTAAATAACTGAGCAAATCACCAACTATGGCGGCCCAGATGGACAATTTGCAGCCATTGGTGGTGATAAATGGAGGACCATGGTTGATAGTCATCCTCTTGGATGCATCCACTGAATTGAGACTGTGCTCGACTTATGAATTGGTGCTATTCGTTTTGAAGTTGATTTGAAAGAAGTTGATCAATTTGATGTATTGACAGGTATGACTGGTGAATGATGGGCTCCTTCACCCAGAGGGAAAATGGATCAACATGCTCTCAGTTTTCTCTTGTACCTACAGCCGGTCCTATAATGCTTAAATGATGCAAGTGCCCCAACAGCAGTAGTCATCTATCTATATATATAATTGCCTAAGGGTTTTTCCGTCTGTCTGTCTTTCTGTCTGTCTGTCTGTCTGTCCTGGAAATCCCACGTCTCTGATTGGTCGAGGCCTGGCGGCCTCGACCAATCAGCAACGGGCACAGCATCGACGTAGAAATCCCGCGCCTCTGATTGGTCGAGGCCATCAGGCCTCGACCAATCAACAACGGGCACAGCGACGATGATGTCATAAAGGACATAGAAATCCCACGTTTCTGATTCAGTGACGGGCACAGTATCGACGTAGATGTCATAATGGTTGCCATGGCGATGATGATGTCATAAAGGTTGCCTCGACCAATCAGCGACGGGCACAATCTGCCGCGAATTCTGGAATCATCATTGTCCATATACTACGGGGACATGCATATTCTAGAATACCCGATGAGTTAGAATCGGGCCACAATCTAGTGTCATATAATGGGCCCATGTCCATATACAATACCACCACTCTGACTCCAGGAGGCAGACACAGTAACTTCTGATCTCCCAATAGCCACATCATTATGTCCTTGTCTTCTGTATGCCACAATGGGGGACCCCTCCGTAAGATTAGCTTCTCTAGCTCTGGTCCATCTGTACTTTATGTGAGTTGCCTAATGGCTCTGGTGGGTGTTGTTTTGTTACAGACCTGTCCCGTGCTCAGCACAGACCCTACTTGTTTACTCCTTCTGTATAGGCCCCCTGTTATGTTTGCTAATGACAGGTGTTATGAAGGCAATCCAGAAACACAGTGTGCTTAGCGATCAGAGCGCACACAGTGATCTGACAAATACCCAAAAATACAAGAACGAGCTCTGAGACGTGGAAACTCTGTAGACTGCACACCTGATCCTATCCTAAACACAACTAAAAGCGGCTGTGGATTGCGCCTAACAACTACCTAGGCAACTCGGCACAGCCTAAGAAACTAGCTAGCCTGAAGATAGAAAAATAGGCCTGACTTGCCCCAGAGAAATTCCCCAAAGGAAAAGGCAGCCCCCCACATATAATGACTGTGAGTAAGATGAAAAGACAAAACGTAGGGATGAAATAGATTCAGCAAAGTGGGGCCCGATATTCTAGGACAGAGCGAGGACAGTAAAGCGAACTTTGCAGTCTACAAAAAACCCTAAAGCAAAACCACGCAAAGGGGGCAAAAAAAACCCACCGTGCCGAACTAATGGCACGGCGGTACACCCTTTGCGTCTCAGAGCTTCCAGCAAAACAAAAGACAAGCTGGACAGAAAAAAAGCAACAAAAAGCAAAAAGCACTTAGCTATACAGAGCAGCAGGTCACAGGAACAATCAGGAGAAGCTCAGATCCAACACTGAAACATTGACAAGGAGCAAGGATAGCAGCATCAGGCGGAGTTAAGTAATGAAGCAGTTAACGAGCTCACCAGAACACCTGAGGGAGGAAGCTCAGAAGCTGCAGTACCACTTGTGACCACAGGAGTGAATTCAGCCACAGAATTCACAACAGTACCCCCCCCTTGAGGAGGGGTCACCGAACCCTCACCAGAGCCCCCAGGCCGACCAGGATGAGCCGCATGAAAGGCACGAACAAGATCGGAAGCATGAACATCAGAGGCAAAAACCCAGGAATTATCTTCCTGAGCATAACCCTTCCATTTAACCAGATACTGGAGTTTCCGTCTAGAAACACGAGAATCCAAAATCTTCTCCACAATATACTCCAATTCCCCCTCCACCAAAACCGGGGCAGGAGGCTCAACAGATGGAACCATAGGTGCCACGTATCTCCGCAACAACGACCTATGGAATACATTATGAATGGAAAAGGAGTCTGGGAGGGTCAAACGAAAAGACACAGGATTGAGAACCTCAGAAATCCTATACGGACCAATAAAACGAGGTTTAAATTTAGGAGAGGAAACTTTCATAGGAATATGACGAGAAGATAACCAAACCAGATCCCCAACACGAAGTCGGGGACCCACACGGCGTCTGCGATTAGCGAAAAGTTGAGCTTTCTCCTGGGACAAGATCAAATTGTCCACTACCTGAGCCAAGATCTGCTGCAACCTATCCACCACAGAATCCACACCAGGACAGTCCGAAGAGTCAACCTGTCCTGAAGAGAAACGAGGATGGAACCCAGAATTGCAAAAAAATGGAGAAACCAAGGTAGCCGAGCTGGCCCGATTATTAAGGGCGAACTCAGCCAACGGCAAAAAGGACACCCAATCATCCTGGTCTGCAGAAACAAAACATCTCAGATATGTTTCCAAGGTCTGATTGGTTCGTTCGGTCTGGCCATTAGTCTGAGGATGGAAAGCCGAGGAAAAGGATAGGTCAATGCCCATCCTACCACAAAAGGCTCGCCAAAACCTTGAAACAAACTGGGAACCTCTGTCAGAAACAATATTCTCAGGAATGCCATGCAACCGAACCACATGCTGAAAGAACAAAGGTACCAAATCAGAGGAGGAAGGCAATTTAGCCAAGGGCACCAGATGGACCATTTTAGAAAAGCGATCACAGACCACCCAAATGACTGACATCTTTTGAGAAACGGGAAGGTCAGAAATGAAATCCATCGAAATATGTGTCCAAGGCCTCTTTGGGACCGGCAAGGGCAAAAGCAACCCACTGGCACGAGAACAGCAGGGCTTAGCCCTAGCACAAATCCCACAGGACTGCACAAAAGTACGTACATCCCGTGACAGAGATGGCCACCAGAAAGATCTAGCCACTAACTCTCTGGTACCAAAGATTCCAGGATGACCAGCCACACCGAACAATGAAGTTCAGAGATAAGTTTATTAGTCCACCTATCAGGGACGAACAGTTTCTCTGCTGGACAACGATCAGGTTTATTCGCCTGAAATTTTTGCAGCACCCGCCGCAAATCAGGGGAGATGGCAGACACAATGACTCCTTCCTTGAGGATACCCGCTGGCTCAGATAAACCCGGAGAGTCGGGCACAAAACTCCTAGACAGAGCATCCGCCTTCACATTTTTAGAGCCCGGAAGGTACGAAATCACAAAGTCGAAGCGGGCAAAAAATAACGACCAACGGGCCTGTCTAGGATTCAAGCGCTTGGCAGACTCGAGATAAGTCAAGTTCTTATGATCAGTCAATACCACCACACGATGCTTAGCTCCTTCAAGCCAATGACGCCACTCCTCGAATGCCCACTTCATGGCCAGCAACTCTCGATTGCCCACATCATAATTACGCTCAGCGGGCGAAAACTTCCTGGAAAAGAAAGCACATGGTTTCATCACTGAGCAATCAGAACCTCTCTGTGACAAAACCGCCCCTGCTCCAATCTCAGAAGCATTAACCTCGACCTGGAACGGAAGAGAAACATCTGGCTGACACAACCCAGGGGCAGAACAAAAACGACGCTTCAACTCCTGAAAAGCTTCCACAGCAGCAGAAGACCAATTAACCAAATCAGCACCCTTCTTGGTCAAATCGGTCAATGGTTTGGCAATGCTAGAAAAATTACAGATGAAGCGACGATAAAAATTAGCAAAGCCCAGGAACTTTTGCAGACTTTTCAGAGATGTCGGCTGAATCCAATCCTGGATGGCTTGGACCTTAACTGGATCCATCTCGATAGTAGAAGGGGTAAAGATGAACCCCAAAAATGAAACTTTCTGTACACCGAAGAGACACTTTGATCCCTTCACAAACAAAGAGTTAGCATGCAGGACCTGAAAAACCATTCTGACCTGCTTCACATGAGACTCCCAATCATCTGAGAAGATCAAAATGTCATCCAAGTAAACAATCAGGAATTTATCCAGATACTCACGGAAGATGTCATGCATAAAAGACTGAAACACAGATGGAGCATTGGCAAGTCCGAACGGCATCACTAGATACTCAAAATGACCCTCGGGCGTATTGAATGCAGTTTTCCATTCATCTCCTTGCCTGATTCTCACCAGATTATACGCACCACGAAGATCTATCTTAGTGAACCAACTAGCCCCCTTAATCCGAGCAAACAAGTCAGATAACAATGGCAAGGGATACTGAAATTTAACAGTGATCTTATTAAGAAGGCGGTAATCAATACACGGTCTCAGCGAACCATCCTTCTTGGCTACAAAGAAGAACCCTGCTCCCAGTGGTGATGACGATGGGCGAATATGTCCCTTCTCCAGGGATTCCTTCACATAACTGCGCATAGCGGCGTGTTCGGGCACGGATAAATTAAATAATCGACCTTTAGGGAATTTACTACCAGGAATCAAATTGATAGCACAATCACAATCCCTATGCGGAGGTAGAGCATCGGACTTGGGCTCTTCAAATACATCCTGATAATCAGACAAGAACTCTGGGACCTCAGAAGGGGTGGATGACGAAATCGACAAAAATGGAACATCACCATGTACCCCCTGACAACCCCAGCTGGATACCGACATGGAATTCCAATCCAATACTGGATTATGGGTTTGTAGCCATGGCAACCCCAACACGACCACATCATGCAGATTATGCAACACCAGAAAGCGAATAACTTCCTGATGTGCAGGAGCCATGCACATGGTCAGCTGGGCCCAGTATTGAGGTTTATTCTTGGCCAAAGGTGTAGCATCAATTCCTCTCAATGGAATAGGACACCGCAAAGGCTCCAAGAAAAACCCACAACGTTTAGCATAATCCAAATCCATCAGATTCAGGGCAGCGCCCGAATCCACAAACGCCATGACAGAAAACGACGACAAAGAGCATATCAAGGTAATGGACAGAAGGAATTTGGACTGTACAGTACCAATGACGGCAGACCTAGCGGACCGCTTAGTGCGCTTAGGACAATCAGAAATAGCATGAGTGGAATCACCACAGTAGAAACACAGACCATTCAGACGTCTGTATTCCTGCCGTTCAACTCTAGTCATAGTCCTATCGCACTGCATAGGCTCAGGTTTAACCTCAGGCAGTACCGCCAAATGGTGCACAGATTTACGCTCGCGCAAGCGTCGACCGATCTGAATGGCCAAAGACAAAGACTCATTCAAACCAGCAGGCATAGGAAATCCCACCATGACATCCTTAAGAGCCTCAGAGAGACCCTTTCTGAACAAAGCTGCCAGCGCAGATTCATTCCACTGAGTGAGTACTGACCATTTCCTAAATTTCTGACAATATACTTCTATCTCATCCTGACCCTGACACAAAGCCAGCAAATTTTTCTCAGCCTGATCCACTGAATTAGGCTCATCGTACAGCAATCCGAGCGCCAGGAAAAACGCATCGACACTACTCAATGCAGGGTCTCCTAGCGCAAGAGAAAATGCCCAGTCTTGAGGGTCGCCGCGCAAAAAAGAAATAATAATCAAAACCTGTTGAATAGGATTACCAGAAGAATGAGGTTTCAAGGCCAGAAATAGCTTACAATTATTTTTGAAACTTAGAAACTTAGTTCTATCTCCAAAAAACAAATCAGGAATAGGAATTCTTGGTTCTAACATAGATTTCTGATCAATAGTATCTTGAATTTTTTGTACATTTATAACGAGATTATCCATTGAAGAGCACAGACCCTGAATATCCATGTCCACACCTGTGTCCAGAATCATCCAAATGTCTAGGGGAAAAAAAAAAGTGAACACAGAGCAGAAAAAAAAAAAAAAAAAAAATGATATCAGAACTTTTTCTTTCCCTCTATTGAGAATCATTAGAGTGGCTCCTTGTACTGTTATGTTTGCTAATGACAGGTGTTATGAAGGCAATCCAGAAACACAGTGTGCTTAGCGATCAGAGCGCACACAGTGATCTGACAAATACCCAAAAATACAAGAACGAGCTCTGAGACGTGGAAACTCTGTAGACTGCACACCTGATCCTATCCTAAACACAACTAAAAGCGGCTGTGGATTGCGCCTAACAACTACCTAGGCAACTCGGCACAGCCTAAGAAACTAGCTAGCCTGAAGATAGAAAAATAGGCCTGACTTGCCCCAGAGAAATTCCCCAAAGGAAAAGGCAGCCCCCCACATATAATGACTGTGAGTAAGATGAAAAGACAAAACGTAGGGATGAAATAGATTCAGCAAAGTGGGGCCCGATATTCTAGGACAGAGCGAGGACAGTAAAGCGAACTTTGCAGTCTAAAAAAAACCCTAAAGCAAAACCACGCAAAGGGGGCAAAAAAAAACCACCGTGCCGAACTAACGGCACGGCGGTACACCCTTTGCGTCTCAGAGCTTCCAGCAAAACAAAAGACAAGCTGGACAGAAAAAAAGCAACAAAAAAGCAAAAAGCACTTAGCTATACAGAGCAGCAGGTCACAGGAACAATCAGGAGAAGCTCAGATCCAACACTGAAACATTGACAAGGAGCAAGGATAGCAGCATCAGGCGGAGTTAAGTAATGAAGCAGTTAACGAGCTCACCAGAACACCTGAGGGAGGAAGCTCAGAAGCTGCAGTACCACTTGTGACCACAGGAGTGAATTCAGCCACAGAATTCACAACAGCCCCCATCCTTTTTTTAAAGAAATTCGTCATGCACCTCTGATCCTCATCCTCACCTGAGTATTCAAGTAGCAATGCATGCTGCTGCCAAGTGCTTTCTAGAGGTTCAGCCTCACCATGGCTTCATTTGGGAGCCTAAGAACCTCCACACTGGCCTCCATTTCACGATGGTATTTGTAATTGTGGATGTTTTAATAGTTTTGTATTAACATGAAGTTTGATGCTTAGAAACTGGAACGTTTCCTATTCTTGTAGAGAAGCAGATTGACTAATATGAATGACTGTTTACAAAAAAGTATGAGGACAAAGGTTGAGAGTTCGTTGCAAAGAACGGGTTCAGACTGGAATATAGCAGATGAAATTATCAAACCACACTTCTCACTTGGCACTGCTACATTCAGAAGCCTGACTATCCAGTAAACTGCTCTTGAGTGCTACCCAGCATTCAGCACCTACCACCACTTCAGCTCTGCTCTATCCAGGTACCTGCCAGTCTACTTTCCTCTGATGATCTAAGATGCAATACATACCTTCAACTCTGCTGTATCAAGATTTCTGCAAGCCTCCTCATCTCTGCTATTCCAAGGTGCTATTGAAACCATTTACTCTTCTACAACAAGGTGCATGATTTACCTACTCAACTCTGCTGTCCATGTGTTATGCTCACTCCTACTTCAAGATGCTTTTTGCACATTTGTCTCTGCTTTATCCAGTACCTCCAGCTTTGCTTCTCTACTTGATTCCTGCACATCCAGCTCTGCTAACTTTTGCTGTGTTCATATATTTTTGGATGTCCTGCTCCACTGCATTAATTCCTCTTGTCCATGCTTCTTACCTTGGCTTACAGTTAGCGAACCCACCTCACCTGGTGACCTCATAACACATATCCTACTCCAGATTAGTTTTGCTGCCCAAATTTCATACAGTAAAAAGTGGAGAAAATAAAGACTTCACCCATCATGGCTCAATCGTCTCCATATCTGCGGCTTTGTTTCCCGCCTGAGAGCAGGATCGGGGATTTATGTCATGACAGTCACGTCTTGCTGAGTCCACGGTTAACGTGTAATTAGTATGCGGAGCGGGCAACTTTAATAAGGAAGAATAGGACAGAGCCTTTGTCTCTCTTCATATAAGACGAGCCCCGGAACAGGAGCTGTCACAGAAACGATTAGATCCTCTAATAAAAATGTTCCACAAATATAATTAATATTTTCTTGACTCATTTGAAGCCCCCGCTCTTTCTGACCTTTTGGTGTAAAGACGGAGACTTCACATTTTATTTGGTGACGAACTCAATTAAAAATAAGGAGCGTTCGGAGCAAGAAGAAAATTTAGACTTTTTGACAATGGATGATTTGGAGGAAAAAAACTGTAAAAAAGAAATTAAAAAATGTTCATTTGACACGTTAAGATATTGCGGTGAACACAAAGACGGCCCATTAGTGCGGCTAATGTCGGTGTGGGGGGGATATTGTTCCCGGGGAGTAATGTACCTTTTTTATTCCTGATTTCAATAAGACAGGCGAGAACATTTCTTGCTCATTATGTGAAGAGTTTTATTACAGCGCGGAGCCAGAACAAAGGACATTATGGAAATTAGCGAATTCTCCCGCAGACGAGGCTCTTACTCCTCACTGTCGATCAGACTGTGCAGGAAACCAAACCCATGATGGCGGAGACCTGCGCCGAGGGGGCGATAGGCGGCCGGACACCCAGGTCTGGGGAAGGTTCCTGCAGACCGCCGCTGATCCAGGCTTCATTTTGGTGCTAGATTTGGAGTTCAGAAGACATTTTTCCCTAAAATGAGCAGATCTGGCCAGTTTGCCTCTAGATCTGTATTTGCTATACGTTCGCATAGGAGAATAACAATAGAGGATGTTTGAGAACCGCGGGTGCACATCCCTTTAACTGGTTGTCTTCCCTGTGCACACATGCAGGGCATTGGTGGGTAACTTGGGTTTTGTTCAACAGATTCTGATATAATGGGGGTTATGCCAAAACAGAACCGCCACTTTTCTGGATTAATGGATCGGCAGGCAATTCCAGATTACTGGATGTCTTGCATTTGCAGTTACCGGGGTCTGGAGACATCTCTTGATACTTTTTGTGACCCCCTTCCTTTTCCTTAGAACTTCAGTGACGTTTTTTATGAAGTTCAAAAATGAGAAGTTTTTCAGGCAGAAGCGGTTCCTTCTTTCTGAAGGGTGTGGATTTTTTGTCCTGGTGTTTTATGAGTGTACAGCACCTTATTTGTGTCAGATTCCATCAGTATCTGACACTGCAGGTACAGACCAGGTTCTGGATTACTGAACTTCTACACTTCTGTGGTAAGTGTCTTCCATGCTGTTCAGCAGAGCTCAGTGGATGCCAGATTACCACACGTTCTAGAGTATTGGACGGATGTAGAATATGCTTAGTTCAGTCTAGTGTCTGCATTTTGAGAGTCTCCTCCCGATTTGGTCTGGATTATCGGTCTTTTTGCTTCTAGGTGACTGGATTTGCTCTTTAGTTTGTAGTCTGGGTTGATCTCTTGCTTTATGTTGGTGGTTTGCTTCCTGCAATGGCTCACTTGATTTTTGACGCTCTAGTCCCCTGGAAATCCTCGCCGGGGAAATTACCAAGCACCATCTTGACTGGTTTCATCTTAGGACAATTCCGGCAGGATCTGCATTGGCCATTGATTATCTGCTCCCAGAACGGATGGCCCCATCCTCTGCACACAATCACACTCGGCGGCCGGACGCCTCATCCACCGATCAGAGTCTTCTTCCTTCAATATTTCCAATTCCATCAGTAAAATCCTCTCCTCCGCTGATAATGGCAGAATACCCAGCTCACTGGATGTAGTTAATCTCCTGCAACTACTCCCTCAATTATCCGCCAACCTGACCAACACTTCTAGAGCAATATCGATACATGTAATGCAAAGGGAAACCATCTTCCTGCCAATATAGAAGGTGGGATACTAGATGGTGGATACCCTGGGCGGCCATGGACCGAGCAGTGGAGACCCCCGGCTATCCCCCCTGTACAGGCATCAGGACTTATCTGTCTTAGTGAAACCTCCAATATAACGTGACAGATGATGGAAAAGTAGTTGTAAGACGTGATCGATGAAGTGGAGCCAGACAAGTGGGGTCAGGGGACCCTGTAGTGTGGTCAAGATGGAAGTTGGGGCAGGTGGTGTTCTGTTGTGAGTTCTGTTTTTGGGCTCCCTCTGGTGGTTACTGATGGTACTGGGTGACTTGTGTTCTCTGCGGTCTCTGGTGTCCACCTGTTCCATCAGGTTATGGGAGTTTCCTATTTAACCTGGCCTTTTTGTCATTTCCTCGCCAGCTATCAATGTAATCAGCGTGTCTTTTTACCTCTGCTCCCTGCGTCTGTTATCTTCAGGACAAGCTAAGTTTTGATTTTCCTGTTCCACGTTTTGCTTTATTTTTGTCTTTGTCCAGCTTGCTGATATGTGATTCCTTGCTGCTGGTTGCTCTAGTGGGCTGAAATTACTCCTCATGTTCCATGAGTTGGCACATGAGTTCAAGTAATTTCAGGATGGTTTTTTGAAGGGTTTTTCGCTGACCGCGCAGTTCACTTTTGTATCCTCTGCTATCTTGCTATCTAGCTTTAGCGGGCCTCATTTTTGCTGATTCTATTTTCATAACTACGTATGTGCTTTCCTCTCATTTCACCGTTATTACATGTGGGGGGCTGCTATTTCTGTGGGGTGTTTCTCTGGAGGCAAGTGAGGTCTGTGTTTCTTCTAATAGGGGAAGTTAATCCTTCGGCTGGCGCGAGACGTCTAGGAATCATCGTAGGCACGTTCCCCGGCGACTGCTAGTTGTGTGTTTAGGTTCAGGATCGCGGTCAGCTCAGGTTCCATCACCCTAGAGCTTGTTTTGTTTTTGTGCTTGTCCTTTTGTGATCCCCTGCCATTGGGATCATGACAGTATAGCCGGCCCTAAAAAATTGGTCATCGTTTTGGCTGAAGTAGGAGGAAAAGTAGTCTGAGGAAGTTTTTTTTTTTTTTTTTGTCTTCCCCTCCTCAGTGTTTGCTGCCTAGCCTTAATTGCAGCTTGGCTGTTTTTTCCTCCTCTTAATCCTTGAATGGCTCTGACCTCAGCGGTTTATCATGGACGTCCAGAGTTTGGCTTCCAGCCTGAATAATCTTGCTGCTAAGGTTCAAAATATACAAGATTTTGTTGTACATACGCCTATGTCTGAACCTAGAATTCCTATCCCAGAGTTTTTTTCTGGAGATAGATCTAGTTTTCTGAATTTTAGGAACAATTGCAAGTTGTTTCTTTCCTTGAAATCTCGCTCCTCTGGAGACCCTGCTCAGCAGGTCAAGATTGTTATATCTTTCCTGCGGGGTGACCCTCAGAATTGGGCATTTGCATTGGCACCAGGGGATCCTGCGTTGCTCAATGTGGATGCGTTTTTTCTGGCATTGGGTTTGCTCTATGAGGAACCTAACCTAGAGATTCAGGCTGAAAAAGCTTTATTGGCTCTCTCTCAGGGGCAAGATGAAGCAGAAATATATTGTCAGAAATTTCGGAAGTGGTCGGTGCTTACTCAGTGGAATGAGTGCGCTCTGGCTGCAAAATTTAGAGATGGCCTTTCTGAGGCCATTAAAGATGTTATGGTGGGGTTCCCGGCGCCTACAGGTCTGAATGAGTCCATGACTATGGCTATTCAGATTGATCGGCGTTTACGGGAGCGCAAACCTGTGCACCATTTGGCGGTGTCTTCAGAACAGGCACCTGAGATAATGCAATGTGATAGAATTCAATCCAGAAGTGAACAACAAAATTATAGGCGGAAAAATGGATTGTGTTTTTATTGTGGTGATTCAGCTCATGTTATATCAGCATGCTCTAAACGCACAAAAAAGGTTGATAAGTCTGTTGCCATTGGTACTTTACAGTCTAAGTTCATTCTGTCTGTGACTCTGATTTGTTCATTATCATCCATTTCCGTCGATGCCTATGTGGATTCAGGCACTGCCCTGAGTCTTATGGATTGGTCATTTGCCAATCGCTGTGGGTTTAGTCTGGAACCTCTGGAAGTTCCTATTCCTTTGAAAGGAATTGACTCTACACCTTTGGCTATGAATAAACCTCAGTACTGGACACAAGTGACCATGCGTATGACTCCCGTTCATCAGGAGGTGATTCGCTTCCTGGTACTGTATAATTTACATGATGTCTTAGTGCTTGGTCTGCCATGGTTACAAACTCATAACCCAGTCCTGGACTGGAAAACAATGTCTGTGTTAAGCTGGGGATGTCAGGGGGTTCATGATGATGCATCTCCGATTTCTATCGCTTCATCTACTCCTTCTGAGGTTCCGGTATTTTTGTCTGATTATCGGGAGGTTTTTGAGGAGCCTAAGCTCAGTTCGCTTCCTCCTCACAGGGATTGCGATTGTGCTATAGATTTGATTCCTGGCAGTAAATTCCCTAAAGGTCGTTTGTTCAATCTGTCAGTGCCAGAGCATACTGCTATGCGGAATTATGTTAAGGAGTCCTTGGAAAAGGGACATATCCGTCCATCTTCGTCCCCTTTGGGAGCAGGTTTTTTTTTCGGGGCCAAAAAAGATGGTTCCTTGAGGCCTTGCATAGATTATCGTCTTTTGAATAAGATTACAGTCAAATATCAGTATCCTTTGCCATTGTTGACTGATTTGTTTGCTCGCATTAAGGGGGCTAAATGGTTCACTAAGATTGATCTTCGGGGTGCGTATAATCTTGTGCGGATAAGGCAGGGTGATGAGTGGAAAACCGCATTTAATACGCCTGAGGGCCATTTCGAGTATTTGGTGATGCCTTTTGGACTTTCTAATGCTCCTTCTGTCTTCCAGTCTTTTATGCACGATATTTTCCGTGAATATCTGGATAAATTTATTATCGTGTATTTGGATGATGTTTTGGTTTTTTCTGATGACTGGGAGTCTCATGTTCAGCAGGTCAGGAAGGTGTTTCAGGTCCTGCGGGCCAATTCTTTGTTTGTAAAGGGTTCTAAATGTCTCTTTGGAGTCCAGAAGATTTCCTTTTTGGGGTATATTTTTTCCCCTTCTACTATTGAGATGGATCCCGTCAAGGTTCAGGCTATTTGTGACTGGACGCAGCCTACATCTCTTAAGAGTCTACAGAAGTTCTTGGGCTTTGCTAATTTTTATCGTCGCTTCATAACTAATTTTTCTAGTGTTGTTAAGCCTTTGACGGATTTGACTAAGAAGGGTGCTGATGTTACTGATTGGTCTCCTGCGGCTGTGGAGGCCTTTCAGGAACTTAAGCGCCGGTTTTCTTCTGCTCCTGTGTTGCGTCAGCCAGATACGTCGCTTCCTTTTCAGGTTGAGGTTGATGCTTCCGAGATCGGAGCAGGGGCGGTTTTGTCACAGAGAAGCTCCGATGGCTCAGTGATGAAGCCATGTGCGTTCTTTTCTAGAAAATTTTCGCCCGCTGAACGGAATTATGATGTTGGTAATCGGGAGCTTTTGGCCATGAAGTGGGCATTTGAGGAGTGGCGTCATTGGCTTGAGGGTGCTAGACATCGTGTGCTGGTCTTGACTGATCACAAAATTTTGATGTACCTTGAGTCTGCCAAGAGTCTGAATCCTAGACAGGCTCGTTGGTCACTGTTTTTCTCCCGTTTCAATTTTGTGGTTTCATACCTGCCAGGTTCAAAGAATGTGAAGGCGGATGCTCTTTCTAGGAGTTTTGTGCCTGACTCCCCTGGATATTCTGAGCCCACTGGTATCCTTAGGGATGGGGTGATTTTGTCGGCTGTCTCCCCAGACTTGCGACGTGCTTTGCAGGAGTTTCAGGCGAATAAACCTGATCGTTGTCCGCCGGAAAGACTGTTTGTTCCGGATAATTGGACCAGTAGAGTCATCTCCGAGGTCCATTCTTCTGTGTTGGCAGGTCATCCTGGAATATTTGGTACTAGAGACTTGGTGGCCAGGTCTTTTTGGTGGCCTTCCTTGTCGAGGGATGTGCGTTCTTTCGTGCTGTCTTGTGGAGTTTGCGCTCGGGCTAAGCCTTGCTGTTCTCGGGCCAGTGGATTGTTGTCACCTTTGCCTATCCCGAAGAGGCCTTGGACGCACATTTCCATGGACTTTATTTCGGATCTCCCTGTCTCTCAAAAAATGTCTGTCATATGGGTTGTGTGTGACCGCTTTTCTAAGATGGTTCATCTGGTACCCTTGCCTAAGTTACCTTCCTCCTCTGAGTTGGTCCCTCTGTTTTTTCAAAACGTGGTCCGTTTGCATGGCATTCCGGAGAACATCGTTTCTGACAGGGGATCCCAGTTTGTGTCTAGATTTTGGCGGACGTTCTGTGCTAAGATGGGCATTGATTTGTCCTTTTTGTCTGCATTCCATCCCCAGACGAATGGCCAGACGGAACGAACTAATCAGACTTTAGAAACTTATTTAAGGTGTTTTGTTTCTGCTGATCAAGATGACTGGGTTTCCTTTTTGCCGCTTGCCGAGTTTGCCCTTAATAATCGGGCTAGTTCTGCTACCTTGGTTTCTCCTTTCTTTTGTAATTCGGGGTTTCATCCTCGTTTTTCCTCTGGTCAGGTGGAGCCTTCTGATTGTCCTGGAGTGGACATGGTGGTGGATAATTTGCATCAGATTTGGAGTCATGTGGTGGACAATTTGAAGTTGTCCCAGGAGAGGGCTCAGCAGTTTGCTAATCGCCGTCGCCGCGTGGGTCCTCGACTTCTTGTTGGGGACTTGGTGTGGTTGTCTTCTCGTTTTGTTCCTATGAAGGTCTCTTCTCCTAAGTTCAAGCCTCGGTTCATCGGTCGTGTCGTTTGGATCTCCCGGCATCGTTTGCTATTCATAATGTGTTCCATCGGTCGTTGTTGCGGAGGTATGAGGTACCTGTTGTTCCTTCGCTTGAGCCTCCTGCTCCGGTGCTGGTGGAGGGTGAATTGGAGTATGTTGTGGAGAAGATCTTGGATTCTCGTGTTTCCAGACGGAAACTCCAGTATTTGGTCAAGTGGAAGGGTTATGGTCAGGAGGATAATTCTTGGGTGATTGCCTCTGATGTTCATGCTGCCGATTTGGTCCGTGCTTTTCATAGGGCTCATCCTGGTCGCCCTGGTGGTTCTCGTGAGGGTTCGGTGACCCCTCCTCAAGGGGGGGTACTGTTGTGAGTTCTGTTTTTGGGCTCCCTCTGGTGGTTACTGATGGTACTGGGTGACTTGTGTTCTCTGCGGTCTCTGGTGTCCACCTGTTCCATCAGGTTATGGGAGTTTCCTATTTAACCTGGCCTT
The DNA here is from genome assembly GCF_032444005.1 of Ranitomeya imitator. Lineage (NCBI taxonomy): Eukaryota > Metazoa > Chordata > Amphibia > Anura > Dendrobatidae > Ranitomeya > Ranitomeya imitator. The sequence continues at coordinate 776,056,307 of NC_091282.1, forward strand.
TTTGTCATTTCCTCGCCGGCTATCAATGTAATCAGTGTGTCTTTTTACCTCTGCTCCCTGCGTCTGTTATCTTCAGGACAAGCTAAGTTTTGATTTTCCTGTTCCACGTTTTGCTTTATTTTTGTCTTTGTCCAGCTTGCTGATATGTGATTCCTTGCTGCTGGTTGCTCTAGTGGGCTGAAATTACTCCTCATGTTCCATGAGTTGGCACATGAGTTCAAGTAATTTCAGGATGGTTTTTTGAAGGGTTTTTCGCTGACCGCGCAGTTCACTTTTGTATCCTCTGCTATCTAGCTTTAGCGGGCCTCATTTTTGCTGATTCTATTTTCATAACTACGTATGTGCTTTCCTCTCATTTCACCGTTATTACATGTGGGGGGCTGCTATTTCTGTGGGGTGTTTCTCTGGAGGCAAGTGAGGTCTGTGTTTCTTCTAATAGGGGAAGTTAATCCTTCGGCTGGCGCGAGACGTCTAGGAATCATCGTAGGCACGTTCCCCGGCTACTGCTAGTTGTGTGTTTAGGTTCAGGATCGCGGTCAGCTCAGGTTCCATCACCCTAGAGCTTGTTTTGTTTTTGTGCTTGTCCTTTTGTGATCCCCTGCCATTGGGATCATGACAGTGTTCAGAGTAGAACGCTGCCGAGAGGTCAGGGCAGGCGGCAGACAAGAAGAAAGGTCCAGGTACAAGGCATATTAATGGCGGAAGACAACTCAGAGCTGTACAGAAGCAAAGAACGATGGGGGAGAGGCTCCAGTGAGTGATGCCCAATTTGCCCACCACGTACCAGGGATGTAGGAGGGAGAAGTGGAGCCCGCACTGCAGCGGAACAAAGAACATTATATTCATTCCATTGGTGCTGGTGGATAAAATCCAATGTGTCACCCATCATGCTGTCAGGTCAAACAATTGCAGTGTTAAGTCGCTGTGGACAATGGATCAGTTTTGCCAGTACATGCTGTAGAAACAGGAGGCGGCCGTTCAATCGGATCACTGGACACGTCTTTTGTTTCTGTCTAATATCCGGTAATTGAAGGGTTAAATGTCAAGGATTTCCACAGATAATAGGGGTCTTGAGAATATTTCACAAGTTATCACTAAAGTCGTTTTTATGGCATAATTTGCGCCATAATTAACTTTTGTCAGAAACTTTCCATCTGAAGACTTTGACCTTTTACTAAAAGCCGAGGTGAACGTGGAGCGCCTCCGATCAGTGGAGATTTCCTCTCTCTGTAAGACGCCATCAGTGGATACACACTCGCATAATACCAGCACATCAGAGGGATCTGGGGCCGCGGCGGGTGCGGCTTTAATAGGTTTTCATCCACACATCGCCGGCTTCAATGAGATTTCTGCTCTATTATACAGGATTACCCTGCGGGGGGCTCAGCGCCACTTTCCCACTTTCTATCAGCGCTTTTGTCTAAATGAGAAAATGACAGGCTCTTCACAGGAAGGATACATTAATGGCGCATTATTGGAATCCATTAGCAGGGAAATGATAGCTTTCTGAATATGCAAATATGTAATTAAGTGGTGGACAAAGAAGGCCTCCCGCGGGGGTCCGGTGTACGGGCGGCAAGCGTAGCCCTTGCAGCGCTACACCACGTGCTCTGCACCTGTTGTATGACCTGCCAGTGGACGCCGATGGTTAAAGCCTCATCAAGCGGCCGCCAGGAAACTATTGGGAATGACAAGGCAGGAGCTGAACCGGAGCTGGGCTACGGGGGGCCTCTCTATTACAACGCACAGAGGCCTCGTTCTCCAGAAAGATTAGGGTCCCAAATCGGAGCAAACTTGTAAGTCTTGTTAGATCTCGGAGTCCAGTGGGAGGTCTCGCCAAATGACTGAACTCTTCCTTTAAAGGGACACTGTCACCTGAATTTGGAGGGAACAATCTTCAGCCATGGAGGCGGGGTTTTTGGGTGTTTGATTCACCCTTTCCTTACCTGCTGGCTGCATGCTGGCTGCAATATTGGATTGAAGTTCATTCTCTGTCCTCCGTAGTACATGCCTGCACAAGGCAAGATTGCCTTGCACTGGCGTGTACTATGGAGGACAGAGAATGAACTTCAATCCAATATTGCAGCCAGCATGCAGCCAGCGGGTAAGGAAAGGGTGAATCAAAAACCCCAAAACCCCGCCTCCATGGCTGAAGATTGTTCCCTCCAAATTCAGGTGACAGTGTCCCTTTAAGGCCGGTTTCACACGTCAGTGGCTCCGCTACGTGAGGTGACAGTTTCTTCACGTACCGGAGACACTGACTCACGTAGACACATTGAAATCAATGTGTCTCTGCACATGTCAGCGTGTTTTCACATACCGTGTGTCCGTGTGCAAAACACGGAGACATGTCAGTGTTCGTGGGAGCGCACAGATTACACGGACCCATTAAAGTCAATGGGTCCGTGTAAAACACGTACCGCACACAGACGCTGTCCGTGTGCAGTCCGTGTGCCGTGCAGGAGACAGCGCTACAGTAAGCGCTGTCCCCCCCACGTGGTGCTGAAGCCGCCATTCATATCTTCTGTCCAGCAGCGTTCGCTGGATAGAAGATATGACTGCCGATTACAGTCATGAATATGCGGCTCCACCTCTCATAGGGGTGGAGCCGCATATTCATCACTGTAATGGGCGGCACCACGTGACTGCTCATACAGGAGAAGGTGCGGCGAGGACAGGACGCTGCGAGGGAGACGGGTGAGTATTTAAATAACAGCGGGGGGGCGCACAAGGGGTGGGAGGGGGGTGGGGACAGGGATCTTTATTTAAAACACGAAAAAACAAAGAAAGAAAGGATTTTTCATATCTTCTTTCCAGCAAACGCTGCTGGAGAGAAGATATGAATGGCGGCTTCAGCACCAGATGCAGGGGACAGCGCTGTCTCCTGCACGCTCCGTGTGGTACCCAGTCGGCACATGGGCAGCACACGTGTGCCACACGAATGGCCTACGTGAGCTCACGGACACACGGACACGGATAACTCCGGTACCGATTTTTCTGGTACCGGAATTATCTGGACGTGTGAGACTGGCCTTATGGGCATCCCTACAGGATGGCTGTCAATCACTGTATTGGACCGCCCACTGGACTCCTAACCCACAACAATCAGATTCCAATGAACACATACCAGTTTTCGGGAATCTTTTCCTATTACTCCATACATCGATGCACTCCATAGTTCGGACAGTATTTTTTTTTTTTTAGATCGGTTCCCTACTAGTCTATTTGTGTGAGCAATGACCTCTATGGGGTCTCTAATGCTTAGAGGGGTTTAATCCTTCTGGGCAAATTCTTAAATGCAACAGGTCACCATGTAAAACCACTCTGCCCCCAGGCTGCTCCTGCGATGTCTGTGCCGTCTGCTGCTGACATGGCACGAGAGCGCCAGTCGCGGTGGCGTCAATATGGCTGGAATGGCGTTGGACCAGGAGAGGAGTATAATGGGTTTTGTTTTCTCCTCTGATAAATTTAAGAAGGATTTGCTCTAGCAGTGGACAACCCGTTTAAGAATTAGAGACCCCATAGAAGTCATCGCTGGAGTTCATAATCTAGGAAAAGAATCGGCCATAAAAATACTGTCCAGTCTTCTGGCAGCACATTAGAGCACGAGGATAGGAGCGAAGTGACCTATAGATTGGGGAAAGATTCAGTAAAACTTGTGTTAATTAAAATCCCCCTTTATTGTGAGCTAGGAGTCCAGTGGGCGGTGCTAATCAGTGATTGACAGCTATTTCTGTAAACATGCCCATGAATAAAGGCTGTTAACTACAGACTGAGACCTCCTATAAGAAGTATACAGCCCCTTTAAAGCCTTCCCGAAATTTGCAGTACATATATGTCATGATCAGGAAGGATTTCCGATGCAGTACATGTCAATCATGCGACCACTGCGACTAATCGCGCTGATCGTATCATTGTCTCTGCTGTCTCTCTGAATTGAATCAGGCTTAGTGTCAGTTGTGGGCGATCAGTAATTTTGTGTTTTACTGACGTCCGTTTTGTAAGTTTGTTATTATTGCCTTTGACACTGACAGTGAGGGAAATGATCCCACCTTCCTTTATTTTTCCGACTCCTCCTCTTCTTCCTTTAGTGATACCGAACCGCTATGTACATGCCCCAGGGCAGAAACTGAACCAACGCCCACCATTACTGACCCCTTATGGTTCTACCCCGTCCCCCACCCCTCCTGAGATTATGAGCCAGTGATCCCTGATTTTGTGGCATAATCAAGAACCCAATCTGACACCACCGGCCTCAGAGACTTTTCAAAGTTTTTTCTCTGAAGATTTTATAAATCTCGTGGTCGCAGACCAATTTGTACGTACTGCAGTTTTTGGCACAAAATACGACTTTGCCAATTGGACCCCTATAGACGCAGTTGAAATGATGAAGTTTTGGGGCCTGGTCCTTCACATAGGAATGGTGAAGAAGCCAGAAATTCAGCAATATTGGATTTTTGATGTTTTGTATAACACTCCAGTGTTCCGAATGGTCATGACCCGGAAACGATTTGAGGCCATCCACAAATTCCTGCATTATAATGATAATACATGGTGTCCAAGGTGTTCCTGACTTTGACCGACTTTTCAAAGTTCGGCCCGTCATGGATCACTTCAGCAACAGGTTTGCTGAGCTGTAAGTGCCGCAAAGGGACATCTGCATGGATGAGTCTCTAATACATTTCAAGGGAGGCTCAAATTCCAGCAACACCTGCCCAGTAAGAGGACCAGCTATGGAATAAAACTCTATACCTCAGGCAGAGCAGGACTGGGACTAAAATTCAGCCCTGGCATTTGAAGGTACACAGGCCCACTTGTCACATGGTGACTGTATAATATCTTTGTACACTTGTAGGTTATAAGAAGTGAGGGGAGTGTAGCACGACTACATAACATAATCACAGCTGTATCCAGCATTACAGCTCAGTCCTATTTATGGCTTTTAGTTGCAGTACAAAGAAAAGCCGCTACTTTACCTACATAACTGGATCCCGTAGATCAGGGGTGTCAAACTGCATTCCTCGAGGGCTGCAAACAGGTCATGTTTTCAGGATTTCCTTGTACTGCACAGGTGATAATTTAATCACCTACACACATAATGATTGCAGCACCTTGTGCAAAGCTAAGGAAATCTTGAAAACACGCATGGTTTGCGGCCCTTGAGGAATGCAGTTTGACACCCCTGCCGTAGATAATGAAGGGATGAGACGACCAGAAGCTATGGAACCTCATTCTGATGCCCCATAAACTTTGCCTACAGCCACTTTTGGTTACGCTGCGCAGCACGAGACCCGGTGACCCTGAAGAGCAAGACATCAATAACGTCACCGCTCTTCAGATATTCTGGGTCTTGCGCTGAGCTCGGCGACTGTGAAGAGCGGTATTGTTACTGCCGTCACCGCTCTTCAGAGTCGCTGGGTCTCGCCAGGTTTGAGCTAGTAGTGGGGGTGTTTGATAGACACCTCTCCATTACTTACACCAGGGATTGATAGCAGCTGACATTACGCAGCTGACATCAACCCTAAAGATCATTACACATACCAGAATTAAATGCTCTGGCGGCTGGGAAAACCAGTGGAGTTAGCGCTTTTCCCAGGCGCCGGGTGCTAACTGCAACGATCATCATCCTTGTCTGGTCTCCCTGCGAAGCATTTCTGCTGTATTTACATGCGCTGATCTCAGGCCACTAAATCAACAATACTGAAGTCGTTCACTTGTTTCCTGGCCTCTTTACACCAACTGAGAAGAATGAAGGGAACAGAACAATAACAATTAGATCAATCTGTCCCCATACAATATCATGTTATCAGCAGCACAACTACAGTTTACACCGGCGATGTGCTGCTGAGAACAAGGATTTCTGTTCCCACATAAACAATCCAATCACTCAATGAATAGGCAGCATTTTGCTTGTTTAGTATAATAAACCCCATAGTCCTCCATATATTATAATGTGCACCACAGTCCACCATATAGTATAATACACTCCTCAGTCCTCCATATAGTAAAATACACTCCTCCATATAGTATAATATACTCCTCATAGTCCTTCATGTAGTATAATACACTCCTCAGTCCTCCATATAGTATAATACATTCCTCAGTTCTCCATATAGTATAATAAACTCCTCAGTCCTCCATATAGTATAATACACTCCTCATAGTCCTCCATATATTGAAATACACTGCAATTCCTTCATATAGTATAATACACTCCTCAGTCCTCCATATAGTATAATGCACTGCCACAGTCCTCCAAATAGTATAATACATTCCTCATAGTGCTCCATATAGTATAATGCCCCTCCATTGTCATCCATGTAGTACAATTCACATCTCATAGTATAATGCACCCCATAGTTCTTCATATAGTATAATGTATTCCCCATAGTCCTCAATACAGTATAATGCAGCCCACATATAGTATAATGATGCCACCCCAGAGTATAATACAGCCACCCCACAGAATATATTGTAACCCCGAGTATAATGTAACCCCTCAGAGAATATAATGCAGCCCCCTCATATAGTATAATGCAGCCCCTGCATATATAATATATGGTAGCCCCCTCATAGAGTATAATGCAGCCCCCCATAGAATATAATGTAGCCCCTCCATAGAATACAATGCAGCCCTCCTCATATAGTATAATGCAGCTCCCCATAGAATATAGTGTAGCTCCATCATAGAGTATGATGCAATCACCCCCTCATAGAATATAATACAGCCCCCCATAGAATATAATGTAGCCTCAGATAATATAATACAGCCCCCCCATAGAATATAATACAGCACCCCATAGAATGTAATAAAGCCCTCCTCCCCATAGAATATAATACAGCCCCCCATAGAATATAATGTAGCCCCCAGAGAATGTAATACAGCTCCCCATAGAGTGTAATACAGCTCTCCTCATAGAATGTAATACAGCCCTTCCCCATAGAATGTAATACAGCCCTCCCCCATAGAATGTAATACAGCCCTCCCCCATAGAATGTAATACAGCCCCCCCATATAATGTAATACAGCACAGCCCCCATAGAATGTAATACAGCCTCCCCATAAAATGTAATACAGCCCCCCATAGAATGTAATACAGCACAGCTCTCATAGAATGTAATGCAGCCAGCCCCCATAGAATGTAATGCAGCCAGCCCCCATAGAATGTAATGCAGCCAGCCCCATAGAATGTAATACAGCAAAGCCCCTATAGAATGTAATGCAGCCAGCCCCATAGAATGTAATGCAGCCAGCCCCCATATAATGTAATATGGCACAGCCCCCATAGAATATAATGCAGCCAGCCCCCATAGAATATAATGCAGCCAGCCCCCATAGAATGTAATGCAGCCAGCCCCCCATAAAATGTAATGCAGCCAGCCCCCCATAGAATGTAATAGAGCACAGCCCCCATAGAATGTAATACAACCCTCCCCCCCCCCAATAGCCCCACAATCCAGTTATCACTCATTGATATATTTAAAAAAAAACAATAAAAAAAAACACTCTCCTTGTGCCCTGCGCTGCTCCTGGCTCTCATCTCAGCAGCTGCAGTCTGCCCGCCCGACACTCAGCAGGTATGGGATGATATGACATCATCGCACACCAGCAGTGTCAGAAGCAGAGCGGGGAATGATGGGAGAGGGAGCGTCAGCAGACGCTCTCTCCTCCATCATTGAATTCAACTGTACCGGCGTCACAGAGGCTGGTATAGTTGAATGCAGCAGCGCTGGCGGGGGGTTGAGTCGGTGCTGGTGGGTAGTCAGTGCTGGCGAGTGGCCCACTACTGCCACCGGCCCTTCTGGCATTTGCCAGAGGTGCCCGATGGCCAGTCTGGCCCTGACCTCAGGGTACACCCACAGGTTCAGGGTTTATGAAGGGAAGGACACCGGGATTGAGCCCTCTGAATGCCTCTTGAACCAGGCCTTGGTTTTCTTGGCTGTGTGCTTTGGGTCGTTGTCTTGTTGGAAGATGAAATGACGACCCATCTTAAGATCCTTGATGGAGGAGCGGAGGTTCTTGGTCAAAATCTCCAGGTAGGCCGTACTATCCATCTTCCCATGGATGCGGACCAGATGGCCAGGCCCCTTGGCTGAGAAACAGCCCCACAGCATGATGCTGCCACCACCATGCTTGACTGTAGGGATGGTATTCTTGGGGTCGTATGCAGTGCCATCCAGTCTCCAAACGTCACGTGTGTGGTTGGCACTAAAGATCTCGATCTTGGTCTCATCAGACCAGAGAACCTTGAACCAATCAGTCTCAGAGTCCTCCAAGTGATCATGAGCAAACTGTAGACGAGCCTTGACATGACGCTTTGAAAGTAAAGGTACCTTACGGGCTCGTCTGGAATGGAGACCATTGCGGTGGAGTACGTTACTTATGGTATTGACTGAAACCAATGTCCCCACTGCCATGAGATCTTCCCGGAGCTCCTTCCTTGTTGTCCTTGGGTTAGCCTTGACTCTTCGGACAAGCCTGGCCTCGGCACGGGAGGAAACTTTCAAAGGCTGTCCAGGCCGTGGAAGGCTAACAGTAGTTCCATAAGCCTTCCACTTCCGGATGATGCTCCCAACAGTGGAGACAGGTAGGCCCAACTCCTTGGAAAGGGTTTTGTACCCCTTGCCAGCCTTGTGACCCTCCACGATCTTGTCTCTGATGGCCTTGGAATGCTCCTTTGTCTTTCCCATGTTGACCATGTATGAGTGCTGTTCACAAGTTTGGGGAGGGTCTTAAATAGTCAGAAAAGGCTGGAAAAAGAGATAATTAATCCAAACATGTGAAGCTCATTGTTCTTTGTGCCTGAACTACTTCTTAATACTTTAGGGGAACCAAACAGAATTCTGGTGGGTTGAGGGGTTGAATAATAAATGACCCTCTGAAAAGACTTTTCACAATTTAAAAAAAAAGATATAACATTCTTTTTTGCTGCAGTGCATTTCACACTTCCAGGCTGATCTACAGTCCAAATGTCACAATGCCAAGTTAATTCCAAATGTGTAAACCTGCTAAATCTGCAGGGGGTTGAATACTACTTGTAGACACTGTACATAAAGGTTATTTTCACCGCTATGTGGATAACATTTATACCAGCAGCCCACTCTTTAAGTCCCTCGCTACGTGAAGTACTGCAGCCTGAGGTACTGTCTACAAAAATCAGAGAGGCCACCCGAAAATGCTGTTTAGGAAGATGGTCAGAAAGGGTGATAGCAAAACACAATGTAGTGACCTTGGTGGTCAAGAAAAAGAGGGACGTCCATTTCTTGATCACCATACATGGTCATGGCAGCACCCTGACCACTGTCTGAGGTACCTCTACACAGGTCTGCAAACCGGACTGTGTACTGGAGTACAACAAAAACATAGAGGGTGTTTATCTCTCTGATCAAGTCCTCCAGCCGTACAGTGCCATGAGAAAGGCCAAGGAGTGGTACAAGACGCTGGCCGTGCACATCGTACAGATGGCGATATACAACAGCTTTGTGCTATCACGATGTGCAGGCCAAACCGGGATCTTCCTTCAGTTCCAAAAAGTAGTGAACAATAAGACCCTAATATTTGTCAGTCAAGAAGTAGCGGGCCCCAGTACTTCCGAAACTAAAAGTGCCCATGTTGTACCAGGCCAACATTTCCCTGGTGAGATCCCTCAAAGCACAAACAAAGAGAGGAAAGACGCAGAAGAGGTGAAAAGTGTGTTACACAAGGGGGATACGCAAGGACAAAACTCATCAGTGTGACACCTGCCCTGACAAACTTGGTCTGTGTATGTGTAAGGAGGAAGACCGGACTGCGGGTACCTGTGCCAAACCGGGTCCAGAACGGCTGAGGGTGCGTCCCAAATTGTCCGGGAAAAGCAAAAAGGCCTGGACAGGTTCCCTGACCCAGAAGCTGGGGGTTATAAGTAAAAGTGCGTGCAGCATCGGGCAGTTTCCTGCCGGTGGTGACAGAGGCAAGGTGCATGTGCAGTGGGCTCCAGGAGGTGCGCAGCCGGGCCGCAATGACACACGGCCAATCTGATGCCGGGATGCTGCCGGAGCCCACCGCAGTAATAAGGAAAGAGCCGGGAGCCCTGTTCAGCTAAGTGTCGCACACCAGCCTTAGAGCCAGGGCAGAGTTTGGGTCTGTTCGCTGTTGAAACAAGAAGAGAATGTCCAGCTTCACTGATGTCATGATTAAGGGAGCTTAGTCTCCAGAAACGCGTTGAGATTCTTACCCATATGGTACGTGCTGAAGTCTGTATCCTCTATGTTTAAAGTTTGTGAATAAAGAAAACTCTTTTTTACGGATTCAGTGAAGCTGGACATTCTCTTCTTGTTTTGGACTTTATACGCCTGGACACAGCGGGTCCGTGCTCCTGAAGTTTGGTCTATGCATCACGGGTGAGCTGGCTTATATTTCTTCTCTGTTCGCTGCTGCCCTCGTCATCGGACCATAGTCTGCAGGACCTTGTCGGAGAAACATCGCGTCAGCTGTTGTCGGCGCTCCAGTCTTGGCGGTGTGGTGCGGTAACCCATGTTACAGCCAGGGGGTGCTGTGTGTGTGCCTCAGGATGCGCTTGGAGGCATAATTATGGCGATGAGACAAAGTCCGGCAGGATTGTAAATGGCCGGTATGTGTTGCAGAGGTGCTCTGCGCTGTAGCCCAAAATGATATGGTTATGCTTGGACTTATAGTTCCACAAGAGTTTGTTGTGTTTACTCATAAGGGCGGGCTTATAGGGTTAGCTGGTGAGCAAGGTGGGACTGGATAACCACACACACTCCCATCTACGGGAGTGGTTACAACCATATAATGTGACTGAGGTCTGGTCACAAGGTTAGAGTGTATGGATCTGGGTGGTCCATCTGCAAGGTCAGGTCTGTGTTGGAGTCTCCTGGGAGTGGAGATGTCCTGGAAGCACTTAGAAAGACTGTGGACCTGAATTCTCAGGGTGTTGGATTGTCCTGGGATGGACTGGAGTCCTGCAAGCACCTGGTGAGACCATGGCCTGTGTGTTGGAAGTTCCTGTGATTGGACTTCCTGGAAGCGCATGAAGAGGCTGCATCTACAGAGCCTGAGACGGTTTCTGTGTTGGGGAAGCTACAATTCCTACTGTTGGTCTGGACTATCCGAGGTGCCCTGGTCACAAGGACAGTGATCCTAGTGAAGCAGCTTGCCCCTGTGAACCAGTACTGGCTGGAGTCAGTGTGTGGAGCCAGAGCTCCTGTAAGGTAACTCCAGGTAACAAGGGGATACGGGCAGACACGGAACTGCCATTGGAACAGACTGTCGGTGGTTTGGTGTTCCGTTGATCTATGCAATGAACACTGTTTGTGTTATGGTTTATAATGTCTAATAAACCGAATAAGGCTGTTTACGTGGAGAAACCGTGCCTGAGTGCTTAAATCCTGTGCCAAGCGAGTGTTCCCTAACTCACTCAGGTAGCCTTTCACCACAGTGGGAACAGACAGCGCGCAGTATAGAGAGAGAGAAGTGCAGTGCGCTCAGTAGCTGGTAGAGAGCGAGGTGGCGTGTGCTTTGTGACCGTGAGTACAGTGCACGTCCCGCAAAGAGAAAACCAGGTACTGGACAGACATTTTCAGCCCACCCAACCAGCATATACCCCCTGTTAAATTAAAACTGTTATATTTGTTAACCCTTCCTCTGCCTTCTGTCTGTCACTGCATCCCGCAACCTGCTTACATATGAAAGAATGCTTCAGAGTCTACCACTCATCCATGGACTAATACATTTATTTCTGACTTGCCCAACTCGCTTATGCCACCACAAATTTCCCATACCAGGAAAACACTAGATCAATTCCAATTCCATACTTGATAAAGACCTCCTGGAGGTCGAAATGTTGTATGCTCTATATGGCGGAATAAAGTTTCTTTGAAATTCTACACCTGGATTGGACACTGTTCTCATTTATCTGGACTGCAATTCCAATATAGGGTCACTAGTGGGGGGTTTCCACTGTTTTTAGGCACATCAGGGGCTCTCCAAACGTGGCATGATGCCCACAGACCATTCTATCAATGTCTGCATTCCAAAACGTCACTCCTTCCCTTTCAAGCTCTGCTGTGCGCCCAAACAGTGGTTTTCTTACACAAAAAGGGTTTAAGCGTACTCAGGAGAACAACAACTTTTTGAGTCCAATTTCTCCTGTTAGCCTTGTAAAAGTAATAAAAATGGGGCTTAGGGATGATTTTTGTGCAAAAAAATGTGATTTCTTTTTTTAAATTAATTATTTTTTTTTATTTTCACGGCTCTACTTCATAAACTTCTGTGAAGCCCCCGGGGGTTAAAGGTGCTCATCACACATTTAGATACATTCCTTGAAGGGTCTAGTTTCCAAAATGGTGTCACTTTTGGGGGGTTTCCACTGTTTAGGCACATCAGGGGCTCTCTAAATGGGACATGACGTCTGCTAATGATTCCAGGAAATTTTGCATTCAAAAAGTCCAAATGGCGTTCCTTCCCTTTCAAGCCCTGCCATACGCCCAAACAGTAGATTTCCCCCACATAAGGGGTATCGGCATGCTTAGGAGAAGTTGCAAAACAACTTTTGGGGTCCATTTTTAACTGTTATCCTTGTGAAAATAAAAAAAATTAGGTCTAAAGTAAAATTTTAGTGAAAAAAGTTAAATGTTTATTTTTTTCCATCCACATTCCAATAATTCCTGTTAAGCACCTGAAGGGTTAATAAACTTCTTGAATGTGATTTTGAGTATCTTGAGGGGTGCAGTTTTGATCTCTGGTCAACTTTTAACCCTTCTAACTTCCTAATGAAAAAAAAATGATGCTGATGTAAAGTAGACATGTGGGAAATGTTACTTATTATTAACTATTTTGTGCGATATGACTCTCTGATTTAAACTTTGAAAATTGAAAAATTGTCCAAATGTTCGTCAAATTTCCATTATTTTCACAAATAAACGCAAGTCATAGCAAAGAAATTTTACCACCATCATGAAGTAGAAGATGTCACGAAAAGCAATCTCAGAATCAGAGGGATCTGTAGAAGCGTTCCAGAGTTATTACCTCATAAAGTGACAGTGGTCAGAATTGTAAAATTTGGCCAGGTCATGAGGGTGAAAACAGGCTCGTGGGTGAAGGGGTTAATATTTACCACTCTTCTAATAAAAGTTGTTACATTGTCACTTCCTTGCACTATGGACACAATGTTGCACCTCCGGTGCTGCTCTTTGGTCAAGGCAGGAACCATGCTTCTTCCTTGTCTTTCTAGATTCGATCCAGGCCATCATGGAGGTGGAGGAGCCATTAGCCCCATCAGGGCTGAGGGTGCTGGTGACTTTCTGCAGGAGCTGTTCCCTCACGAGGAGCTGAGCGTCTTCTCCTCTCTCTCTCTCGGGCTCATGTCATGTCACAGCAATCTACCGCATAGAAATCTCTTCATTTTCCTCCAGTCAATCCTCTTTATGAAGACAAGGCCCTTTCAGAAGACTCTCGTTATTTTGCTGTTTCTGTCTGGCACTTAATGATTCTAAAAAGAGTAAAAAGTCAATCAATAATGGCTATAAGCGGCGGATTAGCATGTCTTCTCCAGGATCGGCTGTCACGGTGACACTGGAAAGTGCTTGTGATTGGCGCTCATTTCCAAACTGTCAGAATCTGCTCGTATCCATTTCAGAATGTTCTTTCGGGAGCGTCAGGTAGAAGCCGCCGAGGAGGCTGGAAATATCTGCAAATGCCGACCTTTCCAATCTCCACCTTCATTTTATTTCCGAGATTTTAATATAATCTTCTTGTCTTTATCGGCGGTCAGCCCGTGAGCTGCGCAGGTTCCTCCGCGATCTTCCATTAACCTATCCGTAATGGGCGACGTAATTATTCTGCTTTTTTATGTTAGAAATGTCAGTCCATCCTTGCTTTCACCTCCCCGCAGCTCGTGTTTGCTTGACATCCACAATCTCTGCATCGGTAATTAAAAAAAAGCTGCAGAACTTTATATAATGTCCAGGATTTAAAGGGACAATCCCCCAAAAGGGATCGTACCCTCCAATAAAAGGCGGCACAGCACCAAAGGTTCAATAATCACTTTCTACATTTATAGGAGAGGGACTCGATGGAGACTATGCACCCCAGACATACGTGCTGCTGGCTCTGCTCGCTCCACTTACCACCTCCACGGTAACTGTGCACCCCAGGCACACGTGCTGCTGGCTCTGCTCGCTCCACTAACCGCCTCCACGGTAACTGTGCACCCCAGGCACACGTGCTGCTGGCTCTGCTCGCTCCACTATCCGCCTCCACGGTAACTGTGCACCCCAGGCACACGTGCTGCTGGCTCTGCTCGCTCCACTAACCGCCTCCACGGTAACTGTGCACCCCAGGCACACGTGCTGCTGGCTCTGCTCGCTCTACTAACCGCCTCCACGGTAACTGTGCACCCCAGGCACACGTGCTGCTGCTGGCTCTGCTCGCTCCACTTACCGCCTCCACGGTAACTGTGCACCCCAGGCACACGTGCTGCTGGCTCTGCTCGCTCCACTAACCGCCTCCACGCTAACTGTGCACCCCAGGCACACGTGCTGCTGGCTCTGCTCGCTCCACTTACTGCCTCCACGGTAACTGTGCACCCCAGGCACACGTGCTGCTGGCTCTGCTCGCTCCACTTACCGCCTCCACGGTAACTGTGCACCCCAGGCACACGTGCTGCTGGCTCTGCTCGCTCCACTTACCGCCTCCCCGGTAACTATGCACCCCAGGCACACGTGCTGCTGGCTCTGCTCGCTCCACTTACCGCCTCCCCGGTAATACCAGGCCGGTCGGGTGTTCTGGACGTGGCTCAAACATTGTACATTGCAAAGTCCTGTAAGAGCCGATAGAAGACAAAATAGGAGGCTCCATGGTGAAAGATAAGAAACGGGAAGGGTAGATGCAAGCTGCTCACCTGGTGGAGCTGTACGGGTCAAACACCACTCTGAGGAAAGTAGTAGTGAAGTGGTAGTCCTGGTGTAGGACTCTGCTCATAGAAGCCAACAGAACAGCTCATTAAGACAACTGCGAGGCAAAAGATAAGAAAAAATAATGGTGAAAAAATAATGGTGGCGCGGTCATGATGACTAGGATGAGACGGCACAGAATAACGGCCAACACTTATTAAGACAGCAACGAATTTCACAATCGATTTAAAACCACTTCTAAAGAAAGTCGTGATCCGGGGAAATTACACGTCCCACCCTAATGAGGATCAAAACCCGGACACCAGAACAACACCTGAAAAGTTTAACATCAAAATGCAAAGCAATGAAAATTACGTGTATAATCTCCGGATTAAAAAGTTAATAAAGAAAAATATATTTAAATGTGTTTTTTTTTTACATTCTTTTGTAAAGGGAATTTTTGTTTCATTCACAATCATTTGCTTTTTCATCTAGGGATCGGATATATCTGTGATTTCTTTAATTGTGTTACGATTATAAACTATTTATGTGTTGTTCTCTTGTGTCCGGGTTTTTATACTCCCCAGCGGGTGGGACGTGTGATCTCCTTGGATTACCGATTCCTTTACAAGTTGTATTACGGTATATACTTTGTATGAAGCCTGAGGAAATCAGATCGATTCTGAAACGCATTGCTGTCTTTTGATAAATGTTTGGGTTTTTTTTCTCCATTTTTTTCTTAGCGTTTACCTTGCAATTGTAACTTTACATCAGACATCAAAGCCCTGATTTATCATCGCTTCTGCGCCTCCTTTCTGGAGTACAAATTGTAGTAGAAGGGACTTTTATGTTTGCACCCTATTCAATATTTAATTTGTAAGGTTTTTTTAGTTGCTCTTGTTGTTTTTCCTTTTCTAGGTGTTTGAGCCTAATTCATGACTTTTTGAAATTATGCCCAATTTTACGTTCCGTGGAGAACAACAAATATGTTTATTTCTGCAAAATTAAAGACTAACGTGTGATATTATAAAAGGATCATGTAAATTTTTGCCCTAAAATGGTGCAAGAAAATGTATAAAGCGAATCTATAATTTTGCACAATAAGGGTATGTGCACACGATGCGGATTCTCTGCGGATCCGCAGCGTTTTTTTCCATGCAGAAACGCTGCAGATCCGCAAAGTGATTTACAGTACAATATAAATCAATCGGAAAACAAAAATGCTGTGCTAATGATGCGGAAAATTCCACATGGAAAACGCTGCGGATCAAAAGAGGTAGCATGTCATTTCTTTTGTGCGGATCTGCAGCGTTTCTGCACCCTTCCTTTATAGAAATCCGCAGGGGTAAAAAACGCATGAAATCCATACAAAATCCGCAACAAAAACGCACAAAATCCGCATAAAAACGCATCAAATCTGCACCTGCGTTTTCTGCCAGGAGATGCAGATTTTGTGCAGAAAATTCTGCACCCCAATCCGCAACGTGTGCACATAGCCTAATGCCGGCGCCATTCTAAGGAATTAAACACTAACAAATAATACAGAAGAAAAGTCTCAAAATAAACCACAAATAATTAATCTATGTTTCAATACTTCACAATTTTCAAGATCTCTGCTTGTTGTCAGTCAAGACAAACCAATACAAGCCTGGTGCATTGAGGAGTTTGTTACAACTTATCAAAGTGGATACTTTTCTCTAAGCACAAAGTCTTCTCCTCCAGCTCCTGCCTGCGCTGATACATTGTAACAAACACTAGAATTGGAAAGTTTTAAGATTTAACAGAAGAAACTTGGAAGTGATAAAGAATTGTAAGTTGTAAAACTCTGTATTACTTGGTGACTTCACTCTTTTTGCATGAATCTGAAACCTTAACTATTAAACAGTTTTGGAAAGTTTTTTTCCCCCCCATTTTTGTTACTTCCTTCTCGGTGAGCGTTTAAGATGCCGTTGGGGCTTCCTTAATGAATGGGCTGCGCATAATATCAATAGACTTGCAGATATTTATCTCTTCGCAGTGACTTCTCCGGATTTTTGCTGCTCGGTAATTCTCTCCCTTTGAGAGTCGGACACTTGTTATTTTTTATTTTTACTTGACATTTATTTTCACTACATGAATAAAATATAAAGTCCCGCATTCTGCGCACCGCTCACGGGGGAGCACAACTTACTAGTTGCCAACTTTCATTCAAATCAATATTCCGTGTTAGAGGTGATTAGCTTTTCAATCACAACAGGTAATTCATGCCTGGGCCAGAACCAGGCGTCCCCCTGATTGAGCGGCCAGGGTCGAGCTCCTTCTCTCAACCTTGAGGCGCTGAGCGATGTGCAGAGAAGGATAAGCCAGAGGCGACAAGCTTCTATCAGCAGCGCTCAGTAACAATGTATCCTACAAAACTCATACAAAATGTCACTTAAATAAAATCTCCAGCCTCGTTGCGATAAAAAAAAAAACCCTCTATTATTCTACTCTAACTACAGAAAGTCCTGGAATAAGTCTCTATTTGTAATGCTTTTGTCCTTCAATGTTTTCTAATAATAAGCAAATTAACTGCATTTCCACAGCCGCCTTCACTATTCTGCTGGTGCAGTCACTGTGTACATACATTACTGATCCTGAGTTACATCCTGTATTATACCCCAGAGCTGCACTCACTATTCTGCTGGTGCAATCACTGTGTACATACATTACTTTACTGATCCTGAGTTACATCCTGTATTATACTCCAGAGCTGAAGTCACTATTCTGCTGGTGCAGTCACAGTGTACATACATTACATTACTGATCCTGAGTTACATCCTGTATTATACCCCAGAGCTGCACTCACTATTCTGCTGGTGCAGTCACTGTGTACATACATTACATTACTGATCCTGAGTTACATCCTGTATTAAACTCCAGAGCTGCACTCACTATTCTGCTGGTGCAGTCACTGTGTACATACATTACATTACTGATCCTGAGTTACACCCTGTATTATACTCCAGAGCTGCACTCACTATTCTTCTGGTGCAGTCACTGTGTACATACATTACATTACTGATCCTGAGTTACATCCTGTATTATACTCCAGAGTTGCACTCACTATTGTACTGGTGCAGTCACGGTGTACATACATTATAGTACTGGTCCTGAGTTACATCCTGTATTATACCCCAGAGCTGCACTCACTATTCTGCTGGTGCAGTCACTGTCTACATACATTACTGATCCTGAGTTACATCCTGCATTATACCCCAGAGCTGCACTCACTATTCTGCTGGTGCAGTCACTGTGTACATATATTACTGATCCTGTAATGATCCTGAGTAACATCCTGTATTATACCCCAGAGCTGCACTCACTATTCTGCTGGTGCAGTCAGAGTGTACAGTACATACATTTCTGATCCTGTACTGATCCTGAGTTACATCCTGTATTATACTCCAGAGCTGCCCTCACTATTTTGCTGGTGCAATCACTGTCTACGTACATAACTGATACTGAGTTACATCCTGCATTATACCCCAGAGCTGCACTCACTATTTTGCTGGTGCAATCACTGTCTACATACATAACTGATTCTGAGTTACATCCTGCAATATACCCCAGAGCTGCACTCACTATTCTGCTGGTGCAGTCACTGTATACATACGTAACTGATCCAGAGTTACATCCCATATTATACTCCAGAGCTGCACTCACTATTCTGCTGATGCAGTCACTGTGTACATACATTACAATACTGATCCCGTGTTACATCCTGTATTATACTCCAGAGCTGCACGTACTATTCTGCTGGTGCAGTCACTGTGTACACACATTACTGACCCTGTAATGATCCTGAGTAACATCCTGTATTATACTCCAGAGCTGCACTCACTATTCTGCTGGTGCAGTCAGAGTGTACATCTTTACATTATTGATCCTGAGTTACATCCTGTAATATCCTCCAGAGCTGCACTCTCTATTCTGCTGGTACAGTTACTGTGTACATACATTGCATTACTGATCCTGTACTGATTCTGGGTTACATCCTGTATTATACTCCAGAGCTGCACTCACTATTCTGCTGGTGCAGTCACTGTGTACATACATTATATTACTGATCCTGAGTTACATCCTGTATTATACTCTAGAGCTGCACTCACTATTCAGCTGGAGAGGTCACTGTGTACATACATTTCTGATCCTGTACTTATCCTGAGTTACATCCTGTATCAGACTCCAGAGCTGCACTCAATATTCTGCTGGTACAGTTACTGTGTACATACATTACATTAGGGATCCTGTACTGATCCTGAGTTACATCCTGTATTATACTCCAGATCAGCACTCACTGTTCTGCTGGGGAAGTTACTGTGTACATACATTACATTATTGATCCCGAGTTACCTCCTGTATTACACCCCAGTCCTGCACTCACTATTCTGCTGGTGCAATCACTGTGTAAATACATTACTGATCCTGAGTTACTTCCTGTATTATACCCCAGAGCTGCACTCACTATTCTGCTGGTGCAGTCACTGTATACATACATTACTGATACTGAGTTACATCCTGTATTATACCCCATAGCTGCACTCACTATTCTGCTGGTGCAGTCACTGTGTACAAACATTACATTACTGATCCGGAGTTACCTCCTGTATTATACTCCAGAGCTGCACTCACTATTCTGCTGGTGCAGTCACTGTGTACATACATTACATTACTGATCCTGAGTTACGTCCTGTATTATACCCCAGAGCTGCACTCACTCTTCTGCTGGTGCAGTCACTGTGTACATACATTACATTACTGATCCTGAGTTACATCATGTATTATACTCCAGAGCTGCACTCACTATTCTGCTGGTGCAGTTACTGTCTGGTATATACTGGTAACCTGAACTTTGCATGACATTTCTGAACATAACTTTGTGGCTTTAGGATAATGGCAGTCTAATGTGTGAAGTCTCGGTGACTTTTCTTCCTTCCCTGCAGGTGCTGCTGCTGGTCGGCGGTGATGTTCTGTCATCTGTAGCTTCGTCCTCTTGCTCCACTTTAGTTTGTGTAGTGAATCCAGATTGGGTTCCTTTTTATTTGTCTAATTTTTGCAGCCTTTTCACTACTTTTATCTTTGCGTTAATTTGACACATAATTGAGCTTCACTTCTCCCTTTGACCAATAATAATAATCTTTATTTATATAGCGCCAACATATTCCGCAGCGCTTTACGGTTTAACAGTTCATATACAACAGTCATAAGTAACAACGTTAAAAATAATACAATAATTAAAGCAGAATAAGACGACCCTGCTCGTGAGAGCTTACAATCTACAATGAGGTGGGGGAGACAGAAAGTAGAGGGGCTTATTTAGAATATTGGTCCAACCATCTTGTGGCAGTGGGGATAGATAACGGCTGCATGGTCACCAGCCACTATGTGTGGTGCTAATGGGTTCGGTGGAGTTTGATGGAGGGGATCCGACTCCTCTCCACCTCCAGCTCTTGTACAAATGCTGGGTATCTCCATACCGCGGGGTGAGAGCAGGATCTGATGAGGCCGTGACTTGTATGAGCTGTCCCTGAGGGGTCACAGGATATAAAGAGGGTTAAAGATGGCTGCACTTAGGATTAGCGCATGTGTGGGGGTCCTACTCTCACCCTTCAGTGCCTGAGGAAAGAATTATCAGACATATTGATGTCAACATGTCCCATCGTCCAGAGTTAAACTCCCATAGTTGAGCTGAGCATAATATATAGGAGAACCGGGACGAGTTATGGTCTAATCCTGAGTTACATCTTGTTTTGTACTTCAGAGCTGCATTCACAATTCTGATGACTATAAGAAATCGTGAACACGTTTGTGTCTCCATGTTGTAGCGGAGCTCCTTTAATGTAAGGGTCACCTAGCTTTTTTTACTTCAGATGACGGCACAAAGTCTGGGTTAAACTTCTGAGGTACAAATAACCTGATCAGTGCAAGCACCAAACAAATGTGAAATGCTGGAAGAGTTCAGCTCTGAAGCGTATAATGTTGGGCGGATTATAAGAGGGTCAATATGGTGTGGTAGCCCAGGGCCCAATAGTGTGGGGGGGACCCTGGGCTACCCCACAGATTGCCCGCCGGCATTTATGGGCCCCCGGACCTGGTGGGCAGAGAGAGGGGGCCCGCATCGGGCCCCGTCTCATCTGCTCACCAGGCCCCTTCTGGCGCTGCGGCGGTTTCCTATTGACGTGCGGGCGCGCGCCCGCACGTCAATAGTTAACAACAGCCGCCAGCCAATTGGAGGCTGGCAGCTGAAGTCAGCCGCAGGCGCAGCGCACACGTCACCGGCGTCTGACGTCATTGTCAGTCGCTGGCGAGTGCGCGCTGTTGGAGGGAGCTCGCCGCTGGAGCACACAGGTCAGGTGAGGAGACTCGGTTTGTTTTTTTTTGTTTTGTTTTTTGATAACTTAACGGTGGACACACTGGGGGCAATGCTGGAGGACACACTGGGGCAGATGATTGCTGGACACAGTGGGTCAATGCTGGAGACACTGGGGAAATGCTGGAGACACTGGGGCAGATTGCTGGACACACTGGGGGTAATATGCTGGACACACTGAGGCAGATTGCTGGACACACTGTCTGGGGGCAATGCTGGAGACACTGGGGCAATGCTGGACATACTGGGGCAGATTGCTGGACACACTGGGGGTAATATGCTGGATACACTGGGGGTAATATGCTGGACACACTGGGGCAGATTGCTGGACACACTGGGGCAGATTGCTGGACACACTGTCTGGGGCAATGCTGGACGCTCTGGGGCAATATGCTGGACATACTGGGGCAGATTGCTGGAAACACTGGGGACAATGCTGGACAAACTGGGGCAGATTGTTCAACACACTGTCTGGGGGCAAATCTGGACACACTGGGGCAATATGCTGGACATGGTGGGGAAGATTGCTGGACACACTGTCTGGGGGCAAATCTGGACATACTGGGGCAGATTGCTGGACACACTTGGGGTAATATGCTGGACACACTGGGGGTAATATGCTGGACACACAGGGGCAGATTGCTGGACACACTGGGGGCAATGCTGGACACACTTGGGGCAGATTGTTGAACACACTGTCTGGGGGCAAATCTGGACACACTGGGGCAATATGCTGGATATACTGGGGAAGATTGCTGGACACACTGGGGGCAATGCTGGACATACTGGGGCAGATTGCTGGACACACTGGGGGTAATATGCTGTACACACTGGGGGTAATATGCTGGACACACTGGGGCAGATTGCTGGACACACTGTCTGGGAGCAATGCTGGACATACTGGGGCAGATTGTTGAACACACTGTCTGGGGGCAAATCTGGACACACTGGGGCAATATGCTGGACATACTGGGGAAGATTGCTGGACACACTGGGGGTAATATGCTGGACACACTGGGGCAGATTGCTGGTCACACTGTCTGGGGGCAATGCTGGACACACTGGGGCAATATGCTTGACATACTGGGGAAGATTGCTGGACACACTGTCTGGGGGCAATGCTGGACACACTGGGGCAATATGCTGGACACACTGGGGCAGATTACTGGATAACCTGGGGGTAATATGCTGGACACACTGGGGCAGATTGCTGGACACACTGGGGGCAATGCTGGATACTCTGGGGCAATATGCTGGACATACTGGGGCAGATTGTTAAACACACTGGGGGCAATGCTGGACACACTGGGGCAATGCTGGATACACTGGGGCAATGCTGGACACACTGGGGCAATGCTGGACACACTGGGGCAGATTGCTGGACACACTGTGAGCAACGCTGGACAATTGGACATACTGGGGCAGATTGCTGGACACACTGGGGGCAATGCTGGACATACTGGGGCAGATTGCTGGACACACTGGTGGTAATATGCTGGACACACTGTGGCAGATTGCTGGACACACTGGGGGCAATGCTGGATACACTGGGGCAATATGCTTGACATACTGGGGAATATTGCTGGACACACTGTCTGGGGCAATGCTGGACACACTGGGGCAATATGCTGGACATTCTGGGGCAGATTGCTGGACACACTGGGGGGTAATATTCTGGACACACTGGGGCAGATTGCTGGACACACTGGGGCAGATTGCTGGACACACTGTCTGGGGGCAATGCTGGACACACTGGGGCAGATTGCTGGACACACTGGGGGCAATATGCTGGACATACTGGGGCAGATTGTTGGACACACTGGGGGTAATATGCTGGACACACTGGGGCAGATTGCTGGACACACTGGGGGCAGGACTGGAGGCATGGGCAGAATGTAGATACGGGGCATAATTGGAGACACGGGGCAGAATGAAAGACATGGGGCAGGATTGGATCATGGGGCAGGATGGATACGATGGAGACAGATGGGGCAGGATGGGGAGATCATATGTGTTAGAATGGATACTCATGAGGGCAGGATGTGAGAACATATGGCTGGAGCCAGGAATGAGATAAACAGGGCCAGGGTGGGGAATATTATTACCATAGGGGCTAATTAAGGGATATTATTACTGCAGTGATGTATTTATTTTATTTTTTGAGTATACTGTTTTAAATGGGGGGGCGGTCCTGTTACTGTGCAGAGTGACACTATATCGCCTTTTTTTCTTAATGTGGTGTAATGTAGAAGTTGTGAAAAATTAAGTAATGTGTTCTTCAAGCGGAGCTCGAGATAACTGTGTTATTTCCTGCAGAAATGTGTCCTGGCTGGAAGAAATGATGGCGGTCTGTGCTGGATGAAAGATGAAGGACTTCACTTAGAGACGTCACATAGTGTCTGAACAGCCCGGGGCCCTGGCTACCCTTAATTCACCCCTGCCTGTGATGGAGACCATGACATGGAGGGTATCCGGAGCTGCCCTCTCCTGATCTCTAAGGGTCTTTGGAGGGCGTCCACATGGTTGGGTTATGGGATGTTGGAAAATCATCAAACGTCGCCCCATTGTAAACTGCTCACAGATGTCTGACAATCTCCACTTCGCCCGTTATGTGAGTTGTCAGTCACATAACATTACGCAGCCGATGAGTCCATTAATGGTGATGTATCCACAGCAGAAGTTTCTCATCTCGTGTCACAATGTAGCCATCCCCCACGATATGATGGATTATGGCGGATCACTGCCTGTCACTCACACGTCTGCTGTCACCGCCGTCACATATCTGTACATACATCCTATTCTGTTGCCGGATATTTATACGTCTCGTTACATCGACAGACGGACGCAGCAGATGTTGGTCGCGTTCTGAGCTGATTTCATTATCGGCAACTACTTGAGAATTTCTTAAAACCTGTAATGAATTTTGTTTTCTCTACAGGGAATATGGACATTTACCCACAGGGCGACGTGTGTCCCCCACAGAGGAGCAGAAATACAGGTACAGATATTGGGGTCAGATCTTTAGGGAGGAAACAAAAGTATCAATGGGATTAGAATTATTACTGGGGTCAGAGGGAGGGGGCTGTTGTGAGTTCCGTTCTGGAGCTCCCTCCTGTGGTTGCTAATGGTATGTTTGCGAGTTCTGCCCTTGGTTTCCCTCTGGTGGTTTCGAGTGGAACTGCTGCTCCGTTAGGTAGCTGTAGCAGCTGCCTTCACTTATCGCCTTGCCTGGGTTTGTTATTTAAACCTGCTCTGGGCTTTAGTCCATGCCTGCTGTCAATGTTCTTGGTTGGATTTGATTCTTCCCTTTGATATCTCATATGGCCAGTCCTTGTCTGCAAAAGATAAGTTTTGCTAGTTTGTTTGTCCATTTGTTTGGACTCTATTGCTTTGCATTTTGTCTCTTTTGTCCAGCTTGTCACTATGTCTTATTTAGGCTAGCTGGAAGCTCTGGGAAAGCAGATTTGCCCCTCCACACCGTGAGTTGGTGTGGAGTTCATTTTTGTAAACTCTGCGTGGATTTTGTAGTTTTTAATACTGACCGCACAGTATCCTTTGCTCTCTGTCTATCTAGTTTAGTATTGGCCTCCCCTGTGCTGAATTCTAATTTCATTTCTGTGTTCGTCATTTCCCTCTCCTTTCACAGTCAATATTTGTGGGGGCTGTCTTTCCTTTTGGGGGTTTCTCTGAGGCAAGATAGCTTTCTATTTCCTTCTTTAGGGGTAGTTATATCTTAGGCTGTGACGAGGTGTCTAGGGACTGTCAGGAACATCCCACGGCTATTTCTAGTTGTGTTGTTAGGATTAGGGACTGCGGTCAGTAGAGATACCACCTTCTCAGAGCTCGTTCCATGTTGCGTTTTAGCCACCAGGTCATTTCAGTGTGGCCTCTTAACCACCAGGTCATAACAGGGGGCATGCTAAAATATTCACAGTCCCTGGGTGGCCTCCAGTTCGTGTATCGCCACAGGAGGTGCTTCCTCAGGGCCAGGGTGACACGGAGATACAACGTGGCGCGCACATGCAAAGCTCTTGTGTTCTTGACTGTTCTTTGTACCTGGATCAGCAGTTTCTTCCATCTTCTTCATTGTGTTGCTTCTCCCATCATCCATATTTTATTCTTCACAGCAGGGCCGGCTCCAGGTTTTTGAGTGCCCCGGGAGAAATATAGGTATAGTACAATGCCAGATTTCACTTCTTACATGAGTGATAGCTATTGTAAATTCTACAATATGAAAACCACAAAAAGAGGAAAAAATCCTCCAATATTCAAGAAAAAAACAAAAACAGGCAGAGATGCCTAACTGTCTACCTGGGCCTCAATACAATTGCACTGACAGGGTGCAGCGGACCCAAGTAAAATGGCAACCACACAGGTGCAATACCATCTCTGCCTGTTTTTGTTTTTTTCTTAAATTCTACAATACCATACAGCAGAGGGGCTTTATATAAGTCAACACCTTATATGCCAATTTTTGTGACCTACTCCCTCTTCCTCAGTTACCAGTAGGTATTTTATTGTTAGCTGAACTTGCTGCAAAGAAAAAACTGCATACATTGAATATGACAATTTTTTAATGGAAAACTTTTTAAAGTAAATATTAGAAAGTACAAAGAACATTTGTAAAAGTGCAAAATAGGTAGCATATAGCACTGCCACGTAGTATATATAGCACAGCCACGTAGTATATAGCACAGCCCACATAGTATATAGCACCGTCACGTAGCATATAACAGCCCACGTAGTATATAGCACAGCCACGTAGCATATAACACAGCCACCTAGTATATAGCACAGCCACATAGTATATAACAGCCCACATAGTATATAGCACAGCCACATAGTATATAACACAGCCTACATAGCAAATAACACAGCCCACATAGTATGTAACACAGCTCACGTAGCATATAGCACAGCCATATAGTATATAGCACAGCCCACGTAGTATATAACACAGCCCACATGGTATATAACACAGCCCATGTAGCATATAGCACAGCCATGTAGTATATTGCACAGCCACGTAGTACATAGCACAGCCAACGTAGTATATAGCACAGTCACGTAGCATATAGCACAGCCCACAAAGTATATAGCACAGCCACGTAGTATATATAGCACAGCCACGTAGTATATAGCACAGCCCACATAGTATATAGCTCCATCATGTAGCATATAACAACCCACGTAGTATATAGCACAGCCACATAGTATATAGCACAGCCACATAGTATATAGCACAGCCACATAGTATATAACACAGCCCACATAGTATATAGCACAGCCACATAGCAAGTAACAGCCCACGTAGTATATAGCACAGCCACGTAGTATATAGCACAATCCATGTAGTGTATAGCACAGCCACATAGCAAATAACACAGCCCACATAGTATATAACACAGCTCACGTAGCATATAGCACAGCCATATAGTATATAACACCGCCCACGTAGTATATAACACAGCCCACGTAGCATATAACACAGCCCACGTAGCGTATAGCACAGCCATGTAGTATATAGCACAGCCACATAGCATATAGAACAGCCCACGTAGTATATAGCACAACTCACGTAGTTGCTCCCTGCTCTTGTCTCAGTGGCTGCCACATAGCAAATAACACAGCCCACATAGTATATAACACAGCTCACGTAGCATATAGCACAGCCATATAGTATATAACAGCCCACATAGTATATAACACAGCCCACGTAGGATATAACACAGCCCACGTAGCGTATAGCACAGCCATGTAGTATATAGCACAGCCAATGCAGCATATAGCACAGCCATGTAGCATATAACAGCCCACGTAGTATATAGCACAGCCACGTAGCATATAACACAACCACGTAGTATATAGCACAGCCACATAGTATATAACAGCCCACATAGTATATAGCACAGCCACATAGTATATAACACAGCCCACATAGCAAATAACACAGCCCACATAGTATGTAACACAGCTCACGTAGCATATAGCACAGCCATATAGTATATAACACAGCACACGTAGTATATAACACAGCCCACGTGGTATATAACACAGCCCACGTAGCATATAGCACAGTCATGTAGTATATTGCACAGCCACATAGTATATAGCACAGCCAACGTAGTATATAGCAGTCACGTAGCATATAGCACAGCCCACAAAGTATATAGCACAGCCACGTAGTATATATAGCACATCCACATAGTATATAGCACAGCCCACATAGTATATAGCTCCATCACGTAGCATATAACTACCCACGTAGTATATAGCACAGCCACGAAGTATATAGCACAGCCACATAGTATATAACAGCCCACAAAGTATATAGCACAGCCACATAATATATAGCACAGCCACATAGTATATAAAACAGCCCACATAGTATATAGCACAGTCACATAGCATGTAACAGCCCACGTAGTATATAGCACAGCCACGTAGTATATAGCACAGTCCACGTAGTATATAGCACAGCCACATAGCAAATAACACAGCCCACATAGTATATAACACAGCTCACATAGCATATAGCACAGCCATATAGTATATAACACAGCCCACGTAGTATATAACACAGCCCACATAGTATATAACACAGCCCACGTAGCACATAACACAGCCCATGTAGCGTATAGCACAACCATGTAGTATATAGCACAGCCAACGTAGTATATAGCACAGCCACGTAGCATGTAGAACAGCCCACGTAGTATATAGCCCAACTCACGTATTTGCTCCCTGCTCTTGTCTCAGTGGCTGCCATATAGCAAATAACACCGCACACATAGTATATAACACAGCTCACGTAGCATATAGCACAGCCATATAGTATATAACAGCCCACATAGTATGTAACACAGCCCAGGTAGGATATAACACAGCCCACGTAGCGTATAGCACAGCCATGTAGTATATAGCACAGCCAACGCAGCGTATAGCACAGCCACGTAGCATATAACACAGCCCACATAGTATATAACACAGCCTATGTAGCATATAGCACAGCCATGTAGTATATAGCACAACCACGTAGCATATAACACAGCCCACGTAGTGTATAACAGAGGCTGCGTAGTATATAGCACAGCCATGTAGTATATAGCACAACTCACGTAGTTGCTCCCTGCTCTTGTCTCAGTGGCTGCACTGCCTGGCATACAGTTAGTGCGCGATGACGTCATCGCGCACCCGCAGTGTCAGAGGCAGAGCAGGGAATGATGGGAGAGGGAGCATCTGACGTTCTCTCCTCCATCATTGCTTTGAACTGTACTGGCAGAGGCCCCATAGCGGCTGTGCAATGAGCCGCTAGCTCAGGGCCCCTGAGGGAGTGGGGGCCCTAGGCAGCTGCCTGCCCCTAATGCTGGCCCTGCCTGCAGGGGCCCCCCGGAGCCTCAGTATACCATACTGTGAATGTGCCCCCCCTTCTCGCCAGAGCCCCGACACTTGCCCGGGTGCACCGAGTGCTGACGCCAGCCCTGCTTCACAGCCACAAATAATGGAAAATAAACTTCCAACAATCTGGAGCCTGTGCTCTCTCCGGCGGTGTCTTTCTGCTGTCCGACAGTATTTTATTCTGCTTTCTCTCTCTGGCGGTGTCTTTTTTTCTGCTCTTTCTCTGGCGGAGTTTTTTTCTGCTCTCACTCTCTCTGGCGGAGTCTTTTTTTCTGCTCTTTCTCTCTGGCGGTGTCTTTATTCTGCTCTCTCTG
This sequence comes from Ranitomeya imitator, assembly GCF_032444005.1. Lineage (NCBI taxonomy): Eukaryota > Metazoa > Chordata > Amphibia > Anura > Dendrobatidae > Ranitomeya > Ranitomeya imitator. The sequence goes on from NC_091282.1 coordinate 776,085,302, forward strand.
GCGGTGTCTTTTTTTTCTGCTCTTTCTCTCTGGCGGTGTCTTTTTTTCTGATCTCTATATGGTGGTGCCTTTTTTTATCTGCTCTCTCTCTCTCTGTCAGTGTCTTTTTTCTGCTCTCACTCTCTCTGGCTTTTTTTTCTACTCTCTCTCTGGCGGTGTCTTTTTTTCTGCTCCCTATCTGGCGTTGTCTTTTTTTCCACTCTATCTGGCAAGTGTTTTTTTTTTCTGCACTCTCTATCCAGCAGTGTCTTTCTTTCTGCTCCCTCTATCTGGCGGTGTCATTTTTCTGCTCCCCCTGGCAGTGTCATTTTTTTTCTGCTCTCTCTGCCTGTTGGTGTCTTTTTTCTGCTCTCTCTAGCGGTGTCTTTTTCTGCTCTCTCTGGTGGTGTCTTTTTCTGGTCTTTCTCCGGTGGTGTCTTTTTTCTGCTTTCTCTCCGGTGGTGTCTTTTTTCTGCTCTCTCTCCGGGGATGTCTTTTTCTGCTCTATATCTGGCAGTGTCTTTTTCTGCTTTCTCTCCGGTGATGTCTTTTTTTTGCCCTCTCTCTGCCGGTGTCTTTTCTTTCTGCTCTCTCTCCAGGGGTGTCTGCTCTCTCTGGCCATGTCTTTTTCTGCTCTCTCTGACGGTGTCTTTTTTTGATCTCTCTCTCTACGGCTGTGTCTTTTTCTGCTCTCTCTCTATGGCTGTGTCTTTTTTAGCTCTCTCTCCAGCTGTGTCATTTTTCAGCTCTCTCTCCAGCTGTGTCTTTTTCTGCTCTCTCTCTTCGGCGGTGTCTTTCTCTGCTCTCTCCAGCGGTGTCTTTCTCTGTTCTCTCTGGCGGTGTCTTTTTTTTGGGTGTCTTTCTCTGCTCTCTCTCCAGCAGTGTCTTTTTCTGCTCTCTCTCCAGTGGTTTCATTCCTTCTGCTCTCTCTGGCCATGTCTTTTTCTGCTCTCTTTCTATGGCTGTGTCTTTTTCTGCTCTCTCTCCGGCGGTGTCTTTTTTCTGATCTCTCTCTCTCTGGCGGGGTATTTTTTCTGCTCTGTCTCCAGGGGTGTCTGCTCTCTCTTGACATGTCTTTTTCTGCTCTGTCTGACCGTGTCTTTTTCTGCTCTCTCTCTACGGCTGTGTCTTTTTCTGCTCTCTATGGCTGTGTCTTTTTCTGCTCTCTTTCCAGCGGTGTCTTTTTTCTGCTCTCTCTCTCTGTATGGCTGTGTCTTTTTCTGCTCTCTCTCTCTGTATGGCTGTCTTTTTCTGCTCTCTCGCCATTGGTGTCTTTTTTCTGCTCTCTCTCTACGGCGGTGTTTTTTTCTGCTCTCTCTCTCCGGCGGTGTCTTTCTCTGCTCTCTCTCCAGCTATGTCTTTCTCTGCTCTCTCTGGTGGTGTCTTTTTCTTTTTCAAATACATTTTATTAACATTTTTTAAACAGTTATAGTGCATTTGTAATTTGTTATATTGTATCCACTTATGAGAAGGAGAATTTGGCGGTGTCTTTTTCTGCTCTCCGCGGCAATGTCTTTCTCTGCTCTCTTCAGCGGTGTCTCTTTCTGCTCTGTCTCCAGCAGTGCCTTTTTTTTCTGCTCTCTCTCTCCGGCTGTGTCTTTTTCTGCTCTCTCTCTCCAGTGGTGTCTTTCTCTGCCCTCTCTCCAGAGTTGTCTTTCTCTGCTCTCTCTAGCAGTGTCTTTTTCTGCTCTCTCTGGCGGTATCTTTTTCTGCTCTCTCTCCGGCGGTGTCTTTTTCTGCTTTCTCTCTCTGCAATGCTCTCCCTCTCTCTGTCTCTCTGTCTCTCCAGCGGTGTCTTTTTCTGCCCTCTCTCTGCAGCGCTCTCCCCCCTTGTCTGTCTGTCTCTGGCGGTGTCTTTTTCTGCCCTCTCTCCGGCGGTGTTTTTTTCTGCTCTCTCTCTCTGCAGCGCTCTCCCTCTGTCTGTCTCTCCGGCGGTGTCTTTTTTTGCCCTCTCTCCTGCGATGTCTTTTTCTGCTCTCTCTCTCTGCAGCACTATCCCTCTGTCTGTCTCTCTGTCTCTCCGGCGGTGTCTTTTTCTGCTCTCTCTCTGCAGCACTATCCCTCTGTCTCTCCGGCGGTGTCTTTTTCTGCTCTCTCTCTCTCTCTCTGCAGCGCTCTCCCTCTGTCTGTTTCTCTGTCTATCCAGCGGTGTCTTTTTCTGCTCTCTCTCCGGCGGTGTCTTTTTCTGCTCTCTCTCTCTCTGCAGCGCTCTCCCTCTGTCTATCTCTCTGTCTCTCCTGCGGTGTCTTTTTCTGCTCTCTCTCTGTAGCGCTCTCCCTCTGTCTGTCTCTCCGGCGGTGTCTTTTTCTGCCCTCTCTCTGGCGGTGTCTTTTTCTGCCCTCTCTCCGGCGGTGTCTTTTTCTGCCCTTCCTCCGGCGGTGTCTTTTTCTGCCCTTCATCCGGCGGTGTCTGTCTCTCCTGTTGTGTGACTGTGTAGATGCGAGCTGTGAAGCCGCTGTTCTCCGCTTTCCTCTCTTGCCTATGAGTCAGCGGCTTCTCTGTTTTTGTCTCAGCTTGTGAAGAGCAATCAATAATATCAAAATAGACAAATAATTGCTTTAGCATTCTTATTAGTGGTTATAAATCATGAGCTGTGCGGTGGCCGGTGCGCTGACACCGGTGACGCTGGCACAATGTGATGAGCTGGCACATTTTCTGCACTGTGCGGCTCGTTTTACTTTATGCTGTGAGGACTTCTCCTTACTGTAATATTAATCTTTTACATTGTCCCTTGTAATGGATGATGACCTGCCAGGGCCCCCGGTCATTCGGAGTCCACAGCTTTCCATTGAGTGATACAAATTATTTCTGCCACTTTCCTCGGACAATGACTGGGAAGATTCATCGGCGTCATCTTCCGATATTACAGACACACAAATATAAGGAGCAATGAGGGCAGACATAGCATTGGTGCAGCTGCACAGGGGCCTGAGAGGCCAGGTGGACTTGTGCATAATAAGGGGGGCCCATATATTGTTCTTGCACAGGGTCCCCATACTGGACTCATTTACCTGTGTTCTGAGTAGATCCCGCATCCAATATGCTAGAATGTCCTCCAGTCTGACACGGCGCCGCCCTGTGCTCGCCCCCTGTATCAGCCTCTCTTATGGGGTCTTCCCTACGAGCTCCAGTACTCGTCCTACTAAACTACTTTAAAATTTGTCACTTCGGTCAGGCCAGATACAAGGAATAAGTGCATTAATCCTCAAAATCTTCAAACTCTTTAGTCCAAGGAAATTAGCCACCATATGTAGAGGCACAATGGCACCAAGGAAAGAACAGGGAAACCTCATCTATCGGCAACATGTTATAATAAAAAGTGCACCTATGAATTCAGGTGAGAATAACCTGCAATGTGTGTGCAGGGATAACACTATTTCTACACGTTACATGTTTTGTATCCTGTATTTCTCACCAGTTTTCCCATTTGCAGATTCTAATGATCAGATGTATGAGAGTTAGTGGGTGCAGACAATCTGCCATACACAGCACACACAGATATGAGGGATTCATGCTCCTGTCTCTATAGCACATGTTCAGTAGCAGCAACATGGAGGACATTATACAATAGCACTAAGCTGTGTAGATATGAATCCAGACTAGTATGCAGCAGCATAGAGGAAATTTTAGGTACGAACTGAGCAGTGTGCATTTAACACTGGGATGATAGAAAATACTTACTAGAAAGCAGGAAAATGAATTACTTTATTAAGTTGTACTGAGCAGTGAAACTGTAAATCCAGTACTGAAGTGAGATAAACACTAGAACGCAGGAGCATTCAGAAAATTACACAGCAGCACTGAGAGGTGTATCAATGGATCCAGTACTGGGGAGAAAAAAACACTTGCAAGAAAGCAGCAGCATAGAATACTGTTCTGCACTGGTGACGTTTAATTGTATTAAAATGTATTTTTCTGTAAAGAAGTCAATTGCATTGTGGGAGAAACCAATGCATTTTGGGAAAGAAGTGAAGCAGTCATTTTATAAGGATCAGTCTGGCAGAACAGTTATGTAACACTTTCTTCTGCATTATGTTACTAAAACTCCATTATCCTGGGTAAAGTATATCTGGTAAGGGAACTATCTGATTTAACAACAGTCCTGAATAGACAAGTTCACAAAACAAACAGTGATTGTTACTGGGTCATGTGTTCACATATACAAGCTTCATCTTGCTGTGTGATATTCTAAGCTCAATACTTATGCTTGTTATCTGTATTCTCGTTGTGTCACATTCATACATTTCATTTTATACATTCATCTGTTGAACAGTAAACAAATTAGACTACAGAGAATGATCTGCTTATTTTAGAAGCCCAAGAAGGTTTATGTTGTATGTCAGATTGCACACCATGAGACCGTGAAAGAAGACAGAACAAATACATTATAGAGCAGTATTGAGCAGCATAGAAGTGAATCCAGCTTTGCAGTAAACTGCATAGATGACATTCTACAGTGATACTAAGGTGTGTAGCTGTGAATCCAGCTGTGCAGTAAATAGCATAAATGGCATGCTATAGTGAAACTAAGGTGTGTAGCTGTGAGTCCAGCTCTGGGCTCTGGATTGAAATAAACACACTTAAAAAAACTGCAGAATTATACCTGTCTCTCTGCATTCTTCTTCCTCCTCTTCTACCCTCCATAGATGTATCCAGGACCCAGACAGTCACTTCCATCATTTTATGCAATATTCTGTCCTAAGCAATAAAATATGGCTGGGATGCAGCTTGTATAATGGGCCTATTATGACGCTCATTTTTCAGACTGGATAATAGTGGCATGCTGTCTGCTTCAGTTCCTTAGTTAATTCCATCTATAAAAAAGAACAAGCGCTTAATGCACAGAAGAGAAAATAAAAGTGGATGAAAACGAGTAAATCAATTTCTGAAGATAAGCAAATGTTATGATAATAAGTCCACAAGTCATTTCCAGCCCATGAATTCATGGCTGCTGTTATTTGAGAAAATCAATGGCGACTTGGGATATCTGTGCATACAGAGAAAAGCAAAGGCTGGAAATCCAAGATTGATACCACCGGGAACTTTGGGGGATTAGGAGGCGAGTGATGCAATTGGTTGGAAAATATTAATGATCGCATGAGCTGCTGTAGTAAGGGAAGGGCTGGGGTTTAGTTCCTGAGCAGCTCTCGCCTATGGGAACAATGCTGAGCAAGTTCAATATCTTCTAATATCTGCTAATGGTGGTAAATGGAGCTTTGTGCTTTGTCGGAAAAGGAAAGGATCTGAGATCTTGTTGTAAGCAATGGCTGATGGATGCTGGACACGGAGGCGGAGAACATTCGGGAGAACGTTGAGATTTATAGATACTTTGTTTTATAAAAAAATGTATTCTGCAGATTGGGGTTGATTATAGATGGGGCTGCTCCATTTGCCCCTCTTATATAGGAGGATTAGGCTGGGGTCACACTTACCGTATGGAGAATCAGTCCGAGTCTCCCTGCCGAAAGTCGCACAGGTGTTCTCCATATGGTCATCCGTGTGTAATGCATTTGCAAAGTGATGATGCGATTTTCTCGTACCCATAGACTTGCATTGGTGACACTCGGGCGATATACGCACGCTGAATACGTTGCTGTGAGCTGCCCCAAAGATTAACAGTGGTCCGAGTTCTATGCGATTTTTTCATGCATAACACTCGTCCGTATTATACGCTAGTGTGACCCCGGCCTAAGTCAGCTCCTCCATAGATGGTTCTTGCACGTTCATTGAATTACTGCTGCCACAATTGATGGCTGTTCCACCTATAAAGAATCATCAGTGAGGTCATCAATGTCTATTATAATGCCTTCATTATGGCGTTATGTATCATCCCTTCTATTATCTTTTATCGGATCCACTGTTTAAGTGGATTCTCTATGCTATAGATCAGGATGAGCAAAAAGGACTGTGAGGCATTGAGGCAGCGAAAACTGGAAATGGTGCGTGGCATGTGGAACAGCTGAGCTGAGTATGCAGAACAGCACCCTAGACTTGGAATGTTTGAGCCAATGGTATGGCTTGGCGACTGATAAAAGCAAAGCTTAGTAAGGAGACATGCGCCTTGCTACAACAGAGAGAAACATGTGGATACGTCCACATGGAGCAGCAGGGTATGATGAGCAGAGACACACACTTGTAATTGCACGCCTTGGTGTGTGTGCTGGCAGTTGCAGAGCCTGAGTGTGCGGGCTGGCAGTTGCGTGGCATGAGTGTGCGGGCTGGCAGTGGCAGAGCCTGAGTGTGCGGGCTGGCAGTTGCGTGGCCTGAGTGTGCGGGCTGGCAGTTGCTCAGCCTGAGTGTGTGGGCTGGCAGTTGCGTGGCCTGAGTGTGCGGGCTGGCAGTTGCGCGGCCTGAATGTGCGGGCTGGCAGTTGTACGGCCTGAGGGTGCGGGCTGGCAGTTGCGTGGCCTGAGTGTGCGGGCTGGCAGTTGCGTGGCCTGAGTGTGCGGGCTGCCAGTTGCGTGGCCTGAGTGTGCGGGCTGGCAGTTGCGCAGCCTGAATGTGCGGGCTGGCAGTTGTACGGCCTGAGGGTGCGGGCTGGCAGTTGCGTGGCCTGAGTGTGCGGGCTGGACAGGCGCATTTGGAGCCCTGCAGTGTGGTGTGCGGACAGGCGAGATTTGGAGCTCAGGAAGAGGTTTTTCAGGAGGCGCATTTTGGGAGCTCTATAGCAGAACCCAACAATAAGCAGAACTCTGCAGACTTGTGGTGCACGGAGTAAGACTATGTTGTAGACTGCTATCACGCTGAGCTACCTGAATACTTTGATGGTGTGTCTACCTGAGTCGGCACGGACGGCCTAGGGGAGTGTCATCAGAGTTGTTCTCCAGGTTACCATGATAACCCGGACATGTTCTGGAGCAGAGGAGCTGGCCACCAGGGAAGGAAGCCCGATGCTGGAGCAGAGACTGGTGAGTAAACATTACTATTAGTAATAAGCGAGTATACCCGTAGCTTGGGTTTTCCCGAGCATGCTCGGGTGGTCTCCGAGTATTTGTTAGTGTTCAGAGAATAAGTTTTCATCACCGCAGTTCAATGATTTACAGCTAATAGCCAGCTTGATTACATGTGGGGATTCCCTAGCAACCAGGCAACCCCCACATGTACTTATGCTAACAGATGTAAATCATTCAGCTGCGGCGATGAAAACTTATTCTCCGAACGCTAACAAATACTCGGAGATCACCGGTGAGTGCTCGGGAAAACCTGAGCAACGAGTATACTCGCTCATCACTAATTACTATCATTGTTTTGCTACCAGCGATCATTTTACTTCCTTTCCCCTTTCACATTAGGGACATTTATATCTGCTATAATGTGGCGCGGATATGTGTCACCTTCCTGATTTGTTCCCTTTAATCCAGTGAAATCTTTGCGGATTTAATGTTCCAGACAATTACCAGCTTTTAATTTCCTCGCGTCCCTGTTCAGCTCCCCGGGAGCCATTGTGATTTCTTTGCGGTTGTGTTTCCCTCTCATGATTCAAGTCAACCAGATAAAAGACCGCGCTCTCCCGTCTAATGCCGCTTCCAGTAATTGTTTGGGAACGGGCCAATTACAAAATCCGATAATCCCCAAAGATAAAAATGATTCTGAAAGGTTCCCAAACTTTGCTTTTTCAGTGACTAACTGCAGAACGTAACAAATGTCCAGATCCCAGTGCCAGAAAGTGGCGCATAATTCAGCCGCGCCATATTTCTTCCAGTCGCGGACCTGTAATGGCCTCAGGTTGCTCGTTCTCTCGGTTGGGATGTGCTGTAGCTTATTCTTCAAAGACAGAAGATGAAATCAAGACAATTTTGTATCATATATATTTAAGCAGTTACCATATGTCTGCAGGTCAAACATGAAAAATGTCCTGTACATCTGCAGCCAGAGCATTGTGGAGCGTTAATCAGTAGGGTCGATTGATAAATGCTCTATGAAAGCACAAAGGCCAAAAATAAATCCCCCACCCCCATCTCATCAAGGAAAGTCCGAAAGGAATCAGAATGGTCAGTAAACTGGTAAAACCCAAGGACATACAGCCTGACAATAATGTATCTCTGTATACAGGGAGCTCCCCTAGTGGTGGCTCAGTCAGGATCTTATCATGTATCTCTGTATACAGGGCGCTCCTCCTAGTGGTGGCTGCAGGCAGGATCTTATCATGTATCTCTGTATACAGGGAGCTCCCCCTAGTGGTGACTGCAGACAGGATCTTATTATGTATCTCTGTATACAGGGAGCTCCCCCTAGTGGTGGCTGCAGACAGGATCTTATCATGTATCTCTGTATACAGGGCGCTCCTCCTAGTGGTGGCTGCACTCAGGATCTTATCATGTATTTCTGTATACAGGGAGCTCCCCCTAGTGGTGGCTGCACACAGGATCTTATCATGTATCTCTTTATACAGGGAGCTCCCCCTAGTGGTGGCTGCAGACAAGATCCTATCATGTATCTCTGTGTAGAGGGTTCTCCCCCTAGTGGTGGCTGCGGAGAGCAGAATCTTATCATGTATCACTGTATACAGGGATCTCCCCCTAGTGGTGGCTGCAGACAGGATCATATCATGTATCTCTGTATAGGGAGCACCCCTATCTCATCCTGGAAAGTCCGAAAGGAAGTAGAATGGTCAGTATAAAGGAAAAAGCCAAGGGCATACAGCCTGACAATAATGTATCTCTGTATACAGGGAGCTCCCCCTAGTGGTGGCTGCAATCAGAATCTTATGTACCTCTGTATACAGGAAGCTACCCCTAGTGGTTGCTGCCCTCAGGATCTTCTCATGTATTTCTGTATACAGGGAGCTCCTACTAGTGGTGGCTGCAGACAGGATCATATCATGTATCTCTGTATATGGGGAGCCCCCCATTGTGGTGGCTGCAGACAGATTTTTTTGTGACTCTGACCATGGAAGGGATTTGGAGCATTGTATTGGAAAAATGTAATGTAACCTTTTAAGACTTTTGACTTTATAGCTGTATGTTAGATATATGTTCCGTGCATGCTGGCGACCTTTGAAGCATTGTATTTACAGTCTTGACTTTATCTTCTCTATAAAGTGGCAATTTTCAGTCTACCATTCTGGATTCAGCATCTGATTATTGCCCCTTGGGGAAATCAGCAATTGCCTGTTACTTTGTATCATTAGGTTTATATATTGGGGTCCCCTCTGATTTGTTACATGCAGATCCCACCACGCGGCTATTAAGCAGTGTGGGGCTCACGGTCCCGGCATCTTCGCATTCACAAATATGTGTCTTGGATGAACATAAGTGCAGATTGCACAGTCTTTAACCTTCAGTGAGAAAATCTAATAAGAGCTCATGACCGGGATGATTTGTCTTGTGCGCTGTATAATTGTGTTGCTACTTTAATGGCGATGAGTTTCTTGAATGCTGCAATCTCCGGGGATCCGGCGCAGGAGAAAACATTCATCTTAATCTGCTTTTTTCCATGGACATCAGATCTAAATAAGTAAACAGGCACTTTCTGAAAGTGGATGGCAGCTCTGCAGCCGTTCCCCTGCCGCCTGCTCTGCGCAGCGTTCTGAGAAGTCCACATGTACCAACAATCAGAGTCACAGCAGAAATAGATAAATGACTTGTCGTTCATTGTTCTCAGGACCACGGCAGAGGAATGCAGCTGAGTGACTGATGCCATACACGAGCGGATGGATGATGTCGCTGCAGTGAAGATCACAAATATGGGGGGCAGAAAGGCCACTGCTGCCGAGACTCTATGGAGAGGCTTCTGTGACCTGCCTCTAATAAGCACAGGAGGGTAGATTCATTGCCTGCTGCATGGACACAATATGTAACTAACAAACACGCAATGTATGACAGTAATATTTAGGTGTACACTGTATGGTGTAGAAATTTGGGCACCCTATGATGGTAATATTTAGGTGCAGCAGCGTAGCTACTGAGGGGTCAGAGGGGGCGGTGGCCTCAAACCCGGTGCTCAGAGGGGGCCCACCTGGAGCTACGCTACTATAACTGTATTGGCGCACACAGCGTGCTGATACAGTTACATGACACTGGTATTGTCGAAGGCGCTCTATGGGAAAAGAGGGAAATACCTCCTACTCCCACCATTCGTTGACTCTACCTTTTCGTCCCAACCCAACTATTCAACCACCATTTTTTTTCCCAATTAAAGACAGAGACAGTTATTTCTTTGGAATTGTGTAGGCCACAGCAGCCTTTTTATTAAACATACAACAGTTACATAGTAACATAGTAACATAGTTAGTAAGGCCGAAAAAAGACATTTGTCCATCCAGTTCAGCCTATATTCCATCATAATAAATCCCCAGATCTACGTCCTTCTACAGAACCTAATAATTGTATGATACAATATTGTTCTGCTCCAGGAAGACATCCAGGCCTCTCTTGAACCCCTCGACTGAGTTCGCCATCACCACCTCCTCAGGCAAGCAATTCCAGATTCTCACTGCCCTAACAGTAAAGAATCCTCTTCTATGTTGGTGGAAAAACCTTCTCTCCTCCAGACGCAAAGAATGCCCCCTTGTGCCCGTCACCTTCCTTGGTATAAACAGATCCTCAGCGAGATATTTGTATTGTCCCCTTATATACTTATACATGGTTATTAGATCGCCCCTCAGTCGTCTTTTTTCTAGACTAAATAATCCTAATTTCGCTAATCTATCTGGGTATTGTAGTTCTCCCATCCCCTTTATTAATTTTGTTGCCCTCCTTTGTACTCTCTCTAGTTCCATTATATCCTTCCTGAGCACCGGTGCCCAAAACTGGACACAGTACTCCATGTGCGGTCTAACTAGGGATTTGTACAGAGGCAGTATAATGCTCTCATCATGTGTATCCAGACCTCTTTTAATGCACCCCATGATCCTGTTTGCCTTGGCAGCTGCTGCCTGGCACTGGCTGCTCCAGGTAAGTTTATCATTAACTAGGATCCCCAAGTCCTTCTCCCTGTCAGATTTACCCAGTGGTTTCCCGTTCAGTGTGTAATGGTGATATTGATTCCCTCTTCCCATGTGTATAACCTTACATTTATCATTGTTAAACCTCATCTGCCACCTTTCAGCCCAAGTTTCCAACTTATCCAGATCCATCTGTAGCAGAATACTATCTTCTCTTGTATTAACTGCTTTACATAGTTTTGTATCATCTGCAAATATCGATATTTTACTGTGTAAACCTTCTACCAGATCATTAATGAATATGTTGAAGAGAACAGGTCCCAATACTGACCCCTGCGGTACCCCACTGGTCACAGCGACCCAGTTAGAGACTATACCATTTATAACCACCCTCTGCTTTCTATCACTAAGCCAGTTACTAACCCATTTACACACATTTTCCCCCAGACCAAGCATTCTCATTTTGTGTACCAACCTCTTGTGCGGCACGGTATCAAACGCTTTGGAAAAATCGAGATATACCACGTCCAATGACTCACCGTGGTCCAGTCTATAGCTTACCTCTTCATAAAAACTGATTAGATTGGTTTGACAGGAGCGATTTCTCATAAACCCATGCTGATATGGAGTTAAACAGTTATTCTCATTGAGATAATCCAGAATAACATCCCTCAGAAACCCTTCAAATATTTTACCAACAATAGAGGTTAGACTTACTGGCCTATAATTTCCAGGTTCACTTTTAGAGCCCTTTTTGAATATTGGCACCACATTTGCTATGCGCCAGTCCTGCGGAACATACCCTGTCGCTATAGAGTCACTAAAAATAAGAAATAATGGTTTATCTATTACATTACTTAGTTCTCTTAGTACTCGTGGGTGTATGCCATCCGGACCCGGAGATTTATCTATTTTAATCTTATTTAGCCGGTTTCGCACCTCTTCTTGGGTTAGATTGGTGACCCTTAACCCCTTCATGACCCAGCCTATTTTGACCTTAATGACCTGGCCGTTTTTTGCAATTCTGACCAGTGTCCCTTTATGAGGTAATAACTCAGGAACGCTTCAACGGATCCTAGCGGTTCTGAGATTGTTTTTTCGTGACATATTGGGCTTCATGTTAGTGGTAAATTTAGGTCAATAAATTCTGCGTTTATTTGTGATAAAAACGGAAATTTGGCGAAAATTTTGAAAATTTCGCAATTTTCACATTTTGAATTTTTATTCTGTTAAACCAGAGAGTTATGTGACACAAAATAGTTAATAAATAACATTTCCCACATGTCTACTTTACACCAGCACAATTTTGGAAACAAAATTTTTTTTTGCTAGGAAGTTATAAGAGTTAAAATTTGACCAGCGATTTCTCATTTTTACAACGAAATTTACAAAACCATTTTTTTTAGGGACCACCTCACATTTGAAGTCAGTTTGAGGGGTCTATATGGCTGAAAATACCCAAAAGTGACACCATTCTAAAAAATGCACCCCTCAAGGTGCTCAAAACCACATTCAAGAAGTTTTTTAACCCTTCAGGTGCTTCACAGCAGCAGAAGCAACATGGAAGGAAAAAATGAACATTTAACTTTTTAGTCACAAAAATTATCTTTTAGCAACATTTTTTTTATTTTCCCAATGGTACAAGGAGAAACTGAACCACGAAAGTTGTTGTCCAATTTGTCCTGAGTACGCTGATACCTCATATGTGGGGGTAAACCACTGTTTGGGCGCACGGCAGGGCTTGGAAGGGAAGGAGCGCCATTTGACTTTTTGAATGAAAAATTGGCTCCACTCTTTAGCGGACACCATGTCACGTTTGGAGAGCCCCCGTGTGCCTAAAAATTGGAGCTCCCCCACACGTGACCCCATTTTGGAAACTAGACGCCCGAAGGAACTTATCTAGATGCATAGTGAGAACTTTGAACCCCCGGGGGCTTCACAAATTGATCCGTAAAAATGAAAAAGTACTTTTTTTTCACAAAAAAATTCTTTTAGCCTCAATTTTTTTCATTTTCACATGGGCAACAGGATAAAATGGATCCTAAAATTTGTTGGGCAATTTCTCATGAGTACACCGATACCTCACATGTGGGGGTAAACCACTGTTTGGGCACATGGTAAGGTTCGGAAGGGAAGGAGCGCCATTTGACTTTTTGAATGAAAAATTATCTCCATCGTTAGCGGACACCATGTCGTGTTTGGAGAGCCCCCGTGTTGCTAAACATTGGAGCTCCCCCACAAATGACCCCATTTTGGAAACTAGACCCCCCAAGGAACTTATCTAGATGCATATTGAGCACTTTAAACCCTCAAGTGCTTCACAAATTGATCTGTAAAAATGAAAAAGTACTTTTTTTTTCACAAAAAAATTCTTTTCGCCTCAGTTTTTCATTTTCACATGGGCAATAGGATAAAATGAATCCTAAAATTTGTTGGGCAATTTCTCCCGAGTACGCCGATACCTCATATGTGGGGGTAAACCACTGTTTGGGCACACGGCAGGGCTCGGAAGGGAAGGCGCGCCATTTGACTTTTTGAATGGAAAATTAGCTCCAATTGTTAGCGGACACCATGTCGCGTTTAGAGAGCCCCTGTGTGCCTATGCATTGGAGCTCCCCCACAAGTGACCCCATTTTGGAAACTAGACCCCCCAAGGAACTTATCTAGATGCATATTGAGCACTTTAAACCCCCAGGTGCTTCACAGAAGTTTATAATGCAGAGCCATGAAAATAAAAAATAATTTTTCTTTCCTCAAAAATGATTTTTAGCCTGGAATTTCCTATTTTGCCAAGGGTAATAGGAGAAATTGGACCGCAAATGTTGTTGTCCAGTTTGTCCTGAGTACGCTGATACCCCATATGTGGGGGTAAACCACTGTTTGGGCGCACGGCAGGGCTCGGAAGGGAAGGCACGCCAATTGGCTTTTTAAATGGAAAATTAGCTCCAATCATTAGCGGACACCATGTCACGTTTGGAGAGCCCCTGTGTGCCTAAACATTGGAGATCCCCCACATATGACCCCATTTTGGAAACTAGACCCCCAAAGGAACTAATCTAGATGTGTGGTGAGGACTTTGAACTTCCAAGTGCTTCACAGAAGTTTATAACCCAGAGCCATGAAAATAAAATAAAAATTTTATTTTCTCTAAAATGATTTTTTAGCCTGCAATTTATTATTTTCCCAAGGGTAACAGGAGAAATTTGACCCCAAAAGTTGTTGTACAGTTTCTCCTGAGTACGCTGATACCCCATATGTGGGGGTAAACCACAGTTTGGGCACATGTCGGGGCTCGGAAGTCAAGTAGTGACATTTTGAAATGCAGACTTTGATGGAATGCTGTGCGGGCGTTACGTTGCGTTTGCAGAGCCCCTGATGTGGCTAAACAGTAGAAACCCCCCAAAAGTGACCCCATTTTAGAAACTAGACCCCGAAAGGAACTTATCTAGATGTGAGGTGAGCACTTTGAACCCCCAAGTGCTTCACAGAAGTTTATAACACAGAGCAGTGAAAATAATAAATACGTTTTCTTTCCTCAAAAATAATTTTTTAGCCCAGAATTTTTAATTTTTCCAAGGGTTACAGGAGAAATTGGACCCCAAAAGTTGTTGTCCAGTTTCTCCTGAGTACGCTGATACCCCATATGTGGGGGTAAACCACTGTTTGGGCACACGTCGGGGCTCAGAAGGGAAGTAGTGACTTTTGAAATGCAGACTTTGATGGAATGGTCTGCGGGCGTCACGTTGCGTTTGCAGAGCCCCTGGTGTGCCTAAACAGTAGCAACCCCCCACAAGTGACCCCATTTTGGAAACTAGACCCCCCAAGGAACTTATCTAGATATGTGGTGAGCACTTTGAACCCCCAAGTGCTTCACAGACGTTTACAACGCAGAGCCGTGAAAATAAAAAATCATTTTTCTTTCCTCAAAAATGATGTTTTAGCAAGCAATTTTTTATTTTCTCAAGGGTAACAGGAGAAATTGGACCCCAGTAATTGTTGCCCAGTTTGTTCTGAGTACGCTGATACCCCATATGTGGGGGTAAACCACTGTTTGGGCACATGTCGGGGCTCGGAAGTCAAGTAGTGACGTTTTGAAATGCAGACTTTGATGGAATGGTCTGCGGGCGTCACGTTGCGTTTGCAGAGCCCCTGGTGTGCCTAAACAGTAGAAACCCCCCACAAGTGACCCCATTTTGGAAACTAGACCCCCCAAGGAACTTATCTAGATATGTGGTGAGCACTTTGAACCCCCAAGTGCTTCACAGACGTTTACAACGCAGAGCCGTGAAAATAAAAAATCATTTTTCTTTCCTCAAAAATGATGTTTTAGCAAGCAATTTTTTATTTTCTCAAGGGTAACAGGAGAAATTGGACCCCAGTAATTGTTGCCCAGTTTGTCCTGAGTATGCTGATACCCCATATGTGGGGGTAAACCACTGTTTGGGCACATGTCGGGGCTCGGAAGTCAAGTAGTGACGTTTTGAAATGCAGACTTTGATGGAATGGTCTGCGGGCGTCACGTTGCGTTTGCAGAGCCCCTGGTGTGCCTAAACAGTAGCAACCCCCCACAAGTGACCCCATTTTGGAAACTAGACCCCCCAAGGAACTTATCTAGATATGTGGTGAGCACTTTGAACCCCCAAGTGCTTCACAGACGTTTACAACGCAGAGCCGTGAAAATAAAAAATCATTTTTCTTTCCTCAAAAATGATGTTTTAGCAAGCAATTTTTTATTTTCTCAAGGGTAACAGGAGAAATTGGACCCCAGAAATTGTTGCCCAGTTTGTCCTGAGTACACTGATACCCCATATGTGGGGGTAAACCACTGTTTGGGCACACGTCGGGGCTCGGAAGGGAAGGAGCACCATTTGACTTTTTGAATAAAAGATTGGCTGGAATCAATGGTGGCGCCATGTTGCGTTTGAAGACCCCCT
The DNA here is from genome assembly GCF_032444005.1 of Ranitomeya imitator. NCBI lineage: Eukaryota > Metazoa > Chordata > Amphibia > Anura > Dendrobatidae > Ranitomeya > Ranitomeya imitator. The sequence goes on from NC_091282.1 coordinate 776,101,100, forward strand.
GATGTGCCTAAACAGTGGAAACCCCTCAATTCTAACGCCAACACACCCCTAACCCTTATCCCAACTGTAGCCGTAACCCTAACCACAACCCTAACCCCAACACACCCCTAACCCTAACCACAACCCTAATTCCAACCCAACCCTAACCCTAAGGCTATGTACCCACGTTGCGGATTCGTGTGAGATTTTTCCGCACCATTTTTGAAAAATCCGCGGGTAAAAGGCACTGCGTTTTACCTGCGGATTTACTGCGGATTTCACCTGCGGATTCCTATTGAGGAATAGGTGTAAAACGCTGCGGAACCCGCACAAAGAATTGACATGCTGCGGAAAATACAACGCAGCGTTTCCGTGCGGTATTTTCCGCACCATGGGCACAGCGGATTTGGTTTTCCATAGGTTTACATGGTACTGTAAACCTGATGGAACACTGCTGCGGATCCGCAGCGGCCAATCCGCTGCGGATCCGCAGCCAAATCCGCACCGTGTGCACATAGCCTAATTCTAAAGGTATGTGCACACGCTTCGGAAAACGCTGCGGATCCGCAGCAGTTTCCCATGAGTTTACATTTCAATGTAAACCTATGGGAAACAAAAATCGCTGTACACATGCTGCGGAAAAACTGCACGGAAACGCAGCGGTTTACATTCCGCAGCATGTCACTTCTTTCTGCGGATTCCACAGCGGTTTTACAACTGCTCCAATAGAAAATCGCAGTTGTAAAACCGCAGTGAAATGCGCAGAAAAACCGCGGTAAATCTGCCATAAATCCGCAGCGGTTTAGCACTGCGGATTTATCAAATCCGCTGCGGAAAAATCCGCAGAGGACCAGAATACGTGTGCACATACCGAAACCCTAACCCTAACCCTACCCCTAACCCTAGCCCTAACCCTACCCCTAACCCTACCCCTACCCCTAACCCTAACCCTACCCCTAACCCTACCCCTACCCCTACCCCTACCCCTAACCCTACCCCTACCCCTACCCCTAACCCTACCCCTACCCCTAACCCTAACCCTAACCCTAGTTCTAACTCCAACCTTAGTGAAAAAAAAAAAAAATTCTTTATTTTATTATTGTCCCTATCTATGGGGGACAAATGGGGGGGGTCATTTACTGTTTTTTTATTTTGACCACTGTGATAGATTATATCACAGTGATCAAAATTCACATTGGAACGAATCTGATTCGGCGCATGCGCCCGCCATTTTGGAACGTGGCGGCGCCCGGGGAAGAAGACGGACGGACCCCGCCAGGATCGGTAAGTATAAGGGGGGGAGATCAGGGCACAGGGGGGGGAGATCAGGGCACGGGGGGGCGTCGGAGCACGGGGGGGAGGGATCGGAGCATGGGGGAGAGTGATCGGTGTGCGGGCGGGTGGGTCGGTGTGCAGGGGGGGTGGATCGGTGTGCAGGGGGGGTGGATCGGAGCACGGGGGGGGATCGGAGTGCGGGGGGGTTTGATTGGAGCACGGGGGGGTGTGATTGGAGCACGGGGGGAGCGGACAGGAGGACGGGGGAGCGGAGCACAGGACGGAGGGGAGCGGGCCACAGATCGGGGGGCTGGGGGGGCGATCGGAGGAGTGGGGTGGGGGCACATTAGTATTTCCAGCCATGGCCGATGATATTTCAGCATCGGCCATGGCTGGATTGTAATATTTCACCATTTTTTTAGGTGAAATATTACAAATCGCTCTGATTGGCAGTTTCACTTTCAACAGCCAATCAGAGCGATCGTAGCCACGAGGGGGTGAAGCCACCCCCCCTGGGCTAAACTACCACTCCCCCTGTCCCTGCAGATCGGGTGAAATGGGAGTTAACCCTTTCACCCGATCTGCAGGGATGCGATCTTTCTGTGACACAGCATATGCGTCACAGGTCGGATTGGCACCGACTTTCATGACGCATACGCTGTGTCACAGGTCGGGAAGGGGTTAATATAGGGTTTTCATTGTTTCTTGGGATTTCACCTAGCATTTCATTTTCCACCGTGAATACCGTGGAGAAGAAGGTGTTTAATATGTTAGCTTTTTCCTCGTCATCTACAACCATTCTTTCCTCACTATTTTTTAAGGGGCCTACATTTTCAGTTTTTATTCTTTTACTATTGATATAGTTGAAGAACAGTTTGGGATTAGTTTTACTCTCCTTAGCAATGTGCTTCTCTGTTTCCTTTTTGGCAGCTTTAATTAGTTTTTTAGATAAAGTATTTTTCTCCCTATAGTTTTTTAGAGCTTCAATGGTGCCATCCTGCTTTAGTAGTGCAAATGCTTTCTTTTTACTGTTAATTGCCTGTCTTACTTCTTTGTTTAGCCACATTGGGTTTTTCCTATTTCTAGTCCTTTTATTCCCACAAGGTATAAACCGCTTACACTGCCTATTTAGGATGTTCTTAAACATTTCCCATTTATTATCTGTATTCTCATTTCTGAGGATATTGTCCCAGTCTACCAGATTAAGGGCATCTCCAAGCTGTTCAAACTTTGCCTTCCTAAAGTTCAATGTTTTTGTGACTCCCTGACAAGTCCCCCTAGTGAAAGACAGGTGAAACTGCACAATATTGTGGTCGCTATTTCCTAAATGCCCAACCACCTGCAGATTTGTTATTCTGTCAGGTCTATTAGATAGTATTAGGTCTAAAAGTGCTGCTCCTCTGGTTGGATTCTGCACCAATTGTGAAAGATAATTTTTCTTATTTATTAGCAGAAACCTGTTGCCTTTATGGGTTTCACAGGTTTCTGTTTCCCAGTTAATATCCGGGTAGTTAAAGTCCCCCATAACCAGGACCTCATTATGGGTTGCAGCTTCATCTATCTGCTTTAGAAGTAGACTTTCCATGCTTTCTGTTATATTTGGGGGTTTGTAACAGACCCCAATGAGAATTTTGTTACCATTTTTCCCTCCATGAATTTCAACCCATATGGACTCGACATCCTCATTCCCTTCGCTAATATCCTCCCTTAAAGTGGACTTTAGACAAGACTTTACATAGACAAACCCCTCCTCCTCTCCGATTTTTACGATCCTTTCTAAACAGACTGTAACCCTGTAAGTTAACTGCCCAGTCATAGCTTTCATCTAACCATGTCTCGGTTATTCCCACTATGTCAAAGTTACCTGTAGATATTTCTGCTTCTAGTTCTTCCATCTTGTTTGTCAGGCTTCTGGCGTTTGCGAGCATGCAGTTTAGAGGATTTTGTTTTGTTCCAATCTCCTCACTGTGGATTGTTTTAGAAATGTTCTTACCTCCCTTCTGAGTATGTTTTCCTGGGTCGTCTTTGTTCGAGTCTAATGTTTTTCTTCCCGTCCCCTCTTCTTCTAGTTTAACGCCCTCCTGATGAGTGTAGCGAGTCTTCTGGCGAATGTGTGTTTCCCAGGTTTGTTGAGGTGTAGTCCGTCTCTGGCGAGGAGTCCATCATACCAGTAATTCACACCGTGGTCCAGGAATCCAAATCCTTGTTGTCTGCACCATCGTCTTAGCCAGTTGTTTGCATCAAGGATCCTGTTCCATCTCCTGGTGCCATGCCCGTCTACTGGAAGGATAGAAGAAAAAACTACCTGTGCATCCAGTTCCTTTACTTTCTTCCCCAACTCTTCAAAGTCCTTGCAGATTGTCGGTAGGTCCTTCCTTGCCGTGTCATTGGTGCCAACATGTATCAGAAGAAATGGGTGGACGTCCTTGGAGCTGAAGAGCTTTGGTATCCTATCGGTCACATCCTTGATCATCGCACCTGGAAGGCAGCATACTTCTCTTGCAGTTATGTCCGGTCTGCAGATGGCTGCTTCGGTGCCTCTCAGTAGTGAGTCTCCCACCACCACCACTCTTCGTTGCTTCTTGGCTGTACTTTTTGCTGTCACTTGTTGCTGTGTGCCCTTTTCTTTTTTGCTTGCTGGTATTGCTTCATTCTTAGGTGTGCCATCTTCATCCTCTACAAAGATTTGATATCGGTTCTTCAGTTGTGTGGTTGGTGATTTCTCCATGGTCTTCTTGCTTCTTTTGGTCACATGCTTCCACTCATCTGCTTTTGGAGGTTCTCTGACACTTTTTGCACCTTCTGTGACCAGTAGAGATGCTTCTGTTCTGTCTAGAAAGTCTTCATTCTCTTTGATGAGTTTCAAAGTTGCTATTCTTTCTTCCAGACCCCGCACCTTTTCTTCTAAAAGGGCCACTAGTCTACACTTCTGACAGGTGAAATTGGATTCTTCTTCTGGTCGATCTGTGAACATGTAGCACATGCTGCAGCTCACCATGTAGGTTGTCACATCTGCCATGTTGCTCCTAGATCCTGCTGACTTGCTGTGTGTTTTCCTTCTTGTGTAATCTACTCAGCCAAGCTCTCTTGCAATAATGTCCTACAGGCAAAAATTCGCGCGCCGTAAGGCGCGCGGTTTGGTGATGCTTTCGAAGCAGCTGGTCCCGGCTGTACCCAACGATCTTCTAGCTTAGGGAGACTTCGCTTCTCCCAGAAGGCACCTGGAATATGCAAATTAGCCTCCTGAAGCTTGAATCCCTGGTTTAACAATGAATGTAAAAGCATAACATTTGAAAACTAGGAGAAGTCCTTGGAGCCCACAAGAATCTGGTGATTTAACCATAACGTGAACATAACTTAACCAATATTTTACTCCCAGCCGTTGTAACCCTGGCTCGGGAGCACCAAAAACCCCACAAGAGGGTTTACTATTCACAGTAATAAACTGGAGATCCGACCACCCCTGCCGGATCTCCCAACCACCATTCACCAGATCCGAAACATATTAAACTCCAAAACAGAGGAGCCATATACTGATGGACCCCCCAAACCAATTTCCACCAACTCCAAGGACTCCCCCCAGCCGCCACAACGAGAGGCCTTTGAACACATTAAAGGCCCGAGACCCCACCAAAACGAAAAGCTATGGCCCTTTCAATGCCCTCCTGCAACCCGAGACCCCAAAAATCCATTGCCACAGCATTCAAATGAACGCCGTCCGCCAACCAATACTCCCCTTTTCCTGTTTCCAATTCGAAATGTCTAACTGCCACGCCCCCATTCCTAGACACAAAGGCGGACACCTCCCTATTAACCTTTATCCAGGCCTTATCAATTTTTTCCAAAGACCGCATGTGCTTCCAACATTTTCGCGGCACGATTTCTGACCAAACGACGCTCAAACCCGGGTACAAAACCCATAACCGCAAACAATCCTGCTCTATGTCCTTAATCAATTCCCGAAAAGGTCGGACCCCCAAATCATTCCCCCCAACATGCAAAACCAAAACATCCGGGGCTCGATCCAAGCTCACACTGTTATGGATCTGCCGCAACACTCGATTCCAGGCCATTCCCACAAAACCGAGCCATCGGATTACTGCCACACTTCGGTCAAAAACCAAGCTGCCTGCCCTCTGTCCGAACATCGGCGCGCAGAGCTCCCCAATGCACGTACAAGTGTCCTGTCCGAGAATCCACACCAATAATGCCTGGTGACCTGGAAAATCAAAACACAAACTCAACAAATGTCACTAACTAAAGAAAGATAAGCTTGGCACACACTCAGTGGAATGCAGTGAGAGATTTTAATAAGGAGAGTACATACAGGGTTGACGTTTCGGTCAAATATAGACCTTCATCAATGTACCTCTCAAAACGACAACAGATTCTAGTGTGTCACTATGGTGATAGAAAGCAGAAACCCTGCTCTGCTGTAGAGGGAGGGAAAGAGGATGAACGGCACAGGTGCCAGTAATGAGAATGGATGCGGTGTCCGCCGCTAGTCCAGGGACTCCCTGGACTAGCGGCGGACACCGCGTCATTTCCCTCCCTCTACAGCAGAGCAGGGTTTCTGCTTTCTATCACCATAGTCACGCCAAATTGTCTGATAAGCCTCCCAAGTTCTGGGAGCCAACGACGCCTTAATCAAGACAAGAGACCGGACACATAGTAGAACCCGCGACTGAACCCAAAACGATTCTGCTACCCCAGCCTTCCTGATCCGACTTTGAACGCCGCAACCACAGCTCCACCCGACCGTCAGCCAAAAACACATCTCTGGCCAACAAGCCCCCTTTCTGCTAGGTGCCACCAACTCACCCACTCTAAACGCCCCAAAAAAGGCCAACGAAAAGGCCAGCCGAAACAAACAAAGCTCAAAAACTGAGAAACACAACGATGACAAAACCTCGCCCAACTTTTCTAAAACATTGAAGGAAACCGGCCGCCTCAAATCCATTTTTTCAGGCCGCCGCCTGAAACCTTTTACTGCCCTCTGCACCAAAAAGAACCTGGTGATATCATCCTGACCCCACAATTTGCAACCAAATGCCAAAGCCGCCATGACTCTTGACACCTTAGAAGACGACCATCCAACCGATGCCCCCCGACTTAACCATGACAACAAGATCCCCACCTGATCCTGTTGGCTCGACCCACAAGACGCCGCCGATAACAAATCCTCCCACTCACGCCAAATTGTCTGATAAGCCTCCCAAGTTCTGGGAGCCAACGACGCCTTAATCAACGCCTCAGCGTCCCGGATACCACTAGCCAAAGTTCTGGAGGGCACTCCAACCCGACCATCTCCACCTCCGGGGCCAACGACCGAAAACGATCGAACTGTAAACGAGAAAGAGAGTCAGCGATGGAATTATGAACTCCTGGCACATGCAACGCTGTGACGTGTGCGTTCAAGGTCAGACACAACAACACCAACTGCCGTAACACACACACCACCGGAGGCGATGATGCAGACAAGCTGTTAATCACGCAAACCACCCCCATGTTATAGCAGTGAAAACGTACTCGCCTGTTTAGAAAAATCCCTTGCCACAAATGCACCGGTACAAAATGGGAAAAACCTCCAAAAGCGCAATGTTACGAACCAAGCCAGAAGAAATCCAACTCGCTGGCCATTTTGACGCACACCATTGCCCTTGAAAGTATGCTCCAAAACCCAAACCACCGGCTGCATCGGTAAATATCTCCAAATACTCATTGTCAATCACACCCTGGATAAACAAGGACCTGCCATTATAAGTCTTCAAGAACTCACTCCAAACCGCTAAATCCTCCTTGTGCTCAGCCGATAACCGCATGAAATAGTGAGGAGCCTTGACTCCCGCCGTGGCGCTAGCCAACCTCCTAGAAAAAACTCGGCCCATCGGCATGACTCGACAAGCGAAATTAAGTTTTCCTAGCAGTGATTGAAACTCTCGCAAAGGCAACTTGCGCAGGAGATCAGCCCGCCCAACATCTTCCCGAAGGCCCGACACTTTGTCCTCGGGCAACCGAAACTCCCACCGAACGGTATCAATGACGATACCTAAAAAACACAAACACGTACTCGGGCCCTCCGTCTTACCAGGGGCCAGCGGAACGCCGAAACGAAAAGCCACCCATTTGATTGCACTCAAAATCCTGGAACAACAGCCAGACCCCGCCGGGCCGACGCACAAAAAAATTGTCTAAGTAGTGCAGAACCGAATCACAACCAGAAACATCCCGTACCGCCCATTCCAAAAAGGAACTAAACGCCTCTAACAGGGCACAAGATAACGAACAGCCCATGGGCAAACATCTATCAACAAAAAATCGATCCTCCCAAAAACAACCAAGAAGTCTAATGCTAGACGGATGAACCGGCAACAATCGGAAAGCGGATTCTATGTCCGTCTTGGCAAGAAGGGCGCCTTTCCGCATTTTTGCACCCAAACCACCGCCTCATCAAACGATGCGTACACCACCGAACACAGCTCGGGATCAATGCCGTCGTTTACCGACCGACCCTTGGGGTACGACAGGTGCTGAATCAGGCGAAATATTCCCGCCTCCTTCTTAGGGACTACCCCCAAAGGGGAAACGACTAAATCCTCAAACGGAGCATGTTCAAATGGGCCCGCCATGCGGCCCAGCGCCACCTCCTTGCGTAATTTTTCCAAAACCACCTCAGCGTGCAACAAAGCTGAACGCAAATTTTTCCTAACAAAGGGAACCGCAAATGAAGGGGCCGGAATAACAAAACCTTCCGTAAAACCTGACAACAACAAGGACGCCTTTTCCCTATCCGGGTATCTATTTAGATAAGGGGCCATCCTTTCCACCTTCACCGGTGTCTCCCCAATGGGAATTACCTGAACCTGACTTTGCCTTGCCCTTCTTAAAACATTTTGCGGCTCCGTGGGAGGAACCGCTGCAGTGGGAGCACAAATGCTTAAACTTACAATTGACTCCAAATTTGCACTGTCCCTCATTAAATTGCCAGCAGATGCCCAACTTCTGTCCGCCTGCCTGTCCCGCATTACCTGAGGTCCCTGCAGCACCGGGCTGTGAACCATGGCCGGAACCACCGGCCTCCCCTTGAAAGGGATGGCCGAACTTGTACTGCGCCATTACCCGCAACCAGAGACTAATATCTTTCTGGTCCCATCTAATGGCCGGCCGAACAGCTTTTCTCTGTCTGAACTGCTCGTCGTACCTAAGCCACGCCTGACCGCCATACACCCTGTGAGCCTCACTAATGGAATCCATGTAACAAAATAAACCCGAACAATTCTCGGGAGCCTTCTCGCCAATGACACTGGCCAGGATGGCGAAAGCCTGAAGCCAATTCACAAAAGTCTGGGGAATCAAACACCACCGCCGTTTTTCTTCCTCCTCCTTTTTCGTATCCTCCTTCTTCCCCTTATCAAGATTAAATTTTTCTAGCGGAAGCAGTGAAAAAATTTCCACATATTCATCTTATCTTTTCCCTAACCTCTTTCTTAAGATGCGCCCCCAACGGGCCCTCAAAACACACGTATACCTCACCATGCGCCCTATCATCCAAGTGTATCCTGCACTTTTTCCTTCTCAGTCTGCACCGAAACGGAAACCGGTTCCGCCACCACAGCCGGCGCTGCCACCCCACTAACCAGCCCCAGCTGCAAGCCCGACCACGCTCCCAAATGTCCCTGCGCACCCGTACCGCGATCCAATCCAAACGCTTGGGGGGCCACGACCGCCGAGCTTGTCGCTGCAGAGGGGGGACCGCTGGCGCGGACCCACCGCCACCGTCCATGAGATGGGCCACCTGGGCTTCCAGCCAGCCCGGCGGGTGCGCAGCTGCAGCAGCCCGCAGGCTCTCCAGGACGGCGTCCACACTGGTCATCCTGCTTCACAGAGAGGTGAGCGGGAACTGACCGGCCCCCGCCCCCTGACCCCTCTCTACTCCTCTACCACTATAACCCCCCCACATAATTAGACTATTCCGCCCACCCCCTCCTCTCCAACCCATTGTCACGCTGGCCTTCGCTTAGGCCGTGGGGGGAGGGGACGGCTCGCTCCGGCCTGTCCTTTCTGCGGCAGAACAGGGAGAATCCATCTTCCTGCTTTGCCACTATGGGGCCCTGAGAAGGCGGGTGGGCCCGGTGCCATCATCACAGGGTCAGCTGTATCTGCATTTAGCTGATACAGCTGATCGCATTGATGTGGGAAGGAGTGATGCGCTACGCTCCTTCTCCCATCATCCCTCTGTCAGCGTCTGATGTCACAGACGCCGACACTGAGGGCGCAATGATGATGTCACTACCCGGCGCCTGCTGTCAGGAGATGAGTGGGAGCTCGGAGCACTGCTGGAACAATGAGGAAGAGAGGTATTTTTTTTATGGGGGCTGCCTTATACTACAGGGTCTGCCTATGGGGTGCTGCCTTATACTACAGGGTCTGCCTATGGGGGTGCTGCCTTATATTACAGGGTCTGCCTATGGGGTGCTGCCTTATACTACAGGGTCTGCCTATGGGGTGCTGCCTTATACTACAGGGTCTGCCTATGGGGGTGCTGCCTTATCCTATAGAGTCTGCCTAAGGGGTGCTGCCTTATACTACAGAGTCTGCCTATGGGGGTGCTGCCTTATACTACAGGGTCTGTCTGTGGGGGTGCTGCCTTATACTATAGGGTCTGCCTATGGGGGTGCTGCCTTATACTACAGGGTCTGCCTATGGGGGAGCTGCCTTATACTACAGGGTCTGCCTATGGGGGTGCTGACTTATACTACAGGGTCTGCCTAAGGGGGTGCTGCCTTATACTACAGGGTCTGCCTATGGGGTGCTCCCTTATACTACAGGGTCTGCCTATGGGGTGCTGCCTTGTGCTATATAGTCTGCCTATGGGTGCTGCCTTGTGCTATAGAGTCTGCCTATGGGTGCTGCCTTGTGCTTTAGAGTCTGCCTATGGGGAGTGCATTATACTATATTTAGGATGATCTGGTGCATTATACTATATGGAGGCTATCTAGGGGCCTATCAGACAGTGTGGAGATTACAGTGAGGGGGACATCATATAGTGAGATTACAGTAAGGGGGCCAACGTACAGTGTGGGGATTACAGTGAAGGGGCCATCATACAGTGTTGGAGCCATCAAACAGTTTAGGGGCTACTAAGGGGTCAGTATACTGTGTGGGAGGTACATTACAGTGAGGGAGCATTATACTGTGTATAAGATAGCATCATACTATGTATAGGGGAGCTGTACAGGGGGAGACTCGGGACATTATTAAATGTAAAGTGGGCACTTATTGTTATAGGGGAACCCAGGTTACTGTGACTGTCAAAGGGGCACACAGGGCATTATTACTTTCTAGGGGGCAAAATGTGGGCACTGTTTTCTAGGGCACTTGCACCCGGCATTCCTATATTGTAGAGGGGTACTTTAGAATTTAGAGGGCACAGAGAACCACACAGCAGATGCAGTAATAGGGACACATATGGCAGCAGTGGCTCAGTATTGGGATATCAGCAGGATGAGGAGTTTGTGCAGGTTGGGAATAGATGGTGATGGGGCTGGAATATGAGAAGTGAAATGTGTCTTTGTTGTATTCTCTGCAGCCAAGTCCTGGCTGCAAGAAGTTGTCATGTCGGTCTGGGCCAGATGGAAAAGACAGGAAAAATGAACGATTCCATCAGAAACAACGTCAGCGGTAAGTCACCATCTGTAACTGTGCTGTGATCTGTTATATGTTCTGTAGGGCTGGTATCTACCACTGACCATATGGCGGTAATATCCATGTTGGCCTTTACATAGAAACTAGATGGTGGCCCGATTCTAACATATCGGGTATTCTAGAATATGTAGGTAGTATATAGCACAGGCTACGTACTATATTGCACAGTGACGTAGTATATAACACAACCGACGTAGTATATAACACAGCGTACGTAGTTTTTAGCAAAGCTACGTAGTATATAATATAGCCACGTAGTGTATTGCACAGGTGTGTAGTATATTGGTCAGCCACATAGTATATAGCAGAGCCACGTAGTATATTGCACAGCCAGGTAGTATATTGGACAGTCACATTGTATATTGCCCAGCTACATAGTATATAGCACAGAGATGTAGTATATAACAGAGCCCACGCAGTATATAACACAGCCCACGTAGTATATGCAAAGTGGGCACTATATGCGTGGTTAAAAAAGACTTAAAATAAAAAATAAACATATACTCACCTTCCGAAGGCCCCTTGAAGTCGTGGCCCTGTGTGCGGTGCAAGTGGCAGCTTCCGATCCCAGGGTTGGTATGAGCGCAGGACCTGTGATGACGTCGCGGTCACACGACCGTGACGACATGGCAGATCCTTCTCGCAGGACCTGTGATGACGTCGCGGTCACATGACCGTGACGTCTGACAGTGACGTCATGGCAGGTCCTTCTCGCATAGCATCCTTGGCACCGGAACCTGTCGCTTGCACTGGCGAGGACAGCGCCCGACCTCAGAAGGTGAGAATAACCTTTTTTTTTATTGTTATTATTTGTAACATTACATCTTTTTACTATTGATGCTGCATACGCAGCATCAATAGTAAAAAGTTGGTCACACAGGGTTAATAGCTGCGTTAACGGATCGCGGGCATTAACCCTGTGTGAGCGCTCAGCGCTGACTGCAGAGCAGTAAAGCAGCGGCCATTTCGCTGCCAGACTATGGCCGTCACTGATTGGTCGTGTCAATGGTCATGGGCGTTTTGCCACCACCAATCAGCGACTTGGATTTCCATGACAGACAGAGGCCGCGACCAATGAATATCCGCGACAGACAGAAGGACAGACGGAAGTGACCCTTAGACAATTATATAGTAGATTATCTTCAGTAATAGTGCAGTCATATGCTGAGGATCTCCTCCACTATTAGGTCGCATCACTGAGTTGCATTTGGAGAGAGGTCAACAAGGTCTATGATGAAAGGAACAACATTCCTACTGTAAAGCATGGAGGTCAATCGCTGATGTTTTGGGGATTAATGAGCTACAAAAGCACAGGAAACTTGGTTAAAGTTGAAGGAAAGATGAATGCAGCGCGTTATCAGCAAATACTGGAGGCAAATTTGCACTCATCAGCCCGGAAGCTGCACATGGGACGAACTTGGACGTTCCAACATGACAACAGTCCACAATACAAGGCCAAGTCAACCTGTCATTGGCTACAGCAGAACAAAGTGAATGTTCTGGAGTGGCCATCTCAGTCTCCTGACCTCAGTATCAGGAGTGCGCAGTTCATGCTAGACAGCCCAGGAATTTACAGGAACTGGAGACTTTTTGCCAAGAAGTGTGGGCAGCTTTACCATCTGAGAAAATAAAGAACCTCATCCACAACTACCACAAAAGACTTCAAGCTGTCATTGATGATAGAGGGGCAATACACGGTATTAAGAAATGGGGTATGTGAACTTTTGATCAGGGTAATTTGGATGTTTTGGGTTGTCATTATGACTTAAAAAAGAGAAAACACAGTAGTTTGCCAGTAAATGGTTTCACCCAACCACTAACCATGAGTGGAGAAAAAGTTTTGGTGTTATCATTCATATTCTCTGAAAAAAGGCCAAGAAAGCAAAAATTCTGCCGGGTTATTTTAGCTTTTGAGCACAACTGTATTTGATCACTGTATGACGGTAATATTTGGATGTACACTGTGTGGTGAAGATATTTGAGCACTGTATGATGGCAATATTGAGGAGTACACTGTATCGTGCAGATATTTGACCATTGTATGATGCTAATATTTAGGTGTACACTGTATAATGCAGATATTTGAGCACTGTATGATGGTAATATTTAGGTGTACACTGTATGGTGCAGATATTTGGGTGCAGTATGACGGTAATATTTAGGTGTACACTGGTGCAGATATCTGGGCACTGTATGACGGTAATATTTAGGTGACGGTGTACACTGGTGCAGATATTTGGGTGCAGTATGACGGTAATGTTTAGGTGTACACTGGTGCAGATATCTGGGCACTGTATGACGGTAATATTAGGTGTACACTGTATGGTGCCGATATTTGAGCACTGTATGATGGTAATATTTAGGAGTACACTGTTTGGTGCTGATATTTAAGCACTGTATGACGGTATTATTTGGGTGTGCACTGTATAGTGCCGATATTTGGGCACTGTTTGACTGTAATATTTGAGTGTACACTGTATGGTGCTGATATTTGATCACTGTATAACGGTAATATTTGAGTGTACGCTTTATAGTGCCGATATTTGAACACTGTATGACGGTAATATTTGGGTGTGCACTGTATGGTGCTGATATTTGATCACTGTATGATGGTAATATTTATGTGTACAACGTGTGGGGAAGATATCTGGGCGCTGTATGACGATAATATTTAGGTGTACACTGTATGGGGCAGATATTTGGGCACTGTATGATGCTAATTAGTGATGAGCAAATATACTCGTTACTCGAGATTTCTCAAGCACGCTTGGGTGTCCTCTGAGTATTTTTTAGTGCTCGGAGATTTAGTTTTCAGCGCCGCAGCAGAATGATTTACATCTGTTAGCCAGCACAAGTACATGTGTTGCCTGGTTGCTAGGGAATCCCTAGGGTTGAGGGAAACGGATCGGACAAATTGAAAAATCACCGACTTTCGGCAAAGTCGGGTTTCGTGAAACCCGACCCGATCCTAGTGTGGGATCGGCCATGAGGTCGGCGATCATCGCGCCAAAGTCGCGTTTTGTATGACGTTTTCATCCAATGAAGGAGGACGCAGAGTGTGGGCAGCGTGATGACATAGGTCTCAGTCCCCACCATCTTAGAGAAGGGCATTACAGTGATTGACTTGCTTTCTGCGGTGTCACAGGGGCTATAAAGGGGCGTGCACGCCGGCCGCCATCTTACTTCTGCCGATCTTAGCATAGGGAGAGGTTGCTGCAGCTTCATCAGAAGAAGGGATATAGTTAGAGAGAGAAGATTAAGCCCCGAAACTGCTTGTGCTGTAAAGATTTCCACTGTCCAACACCACCATTTGTTTGCAGGGACAGTGGAGTTTATATTTTTGTGCATCAGCTCTGTAGCTTATTAGGCTGCCTTATAAGGCTCCCTGATAGCTGCATTGCTGATTGTACGCCGCTGTGCAAACCAACTGCTTTTTTAAAGCAAAAATCCTGTTGCTCCTTTCTGCACAGTTATCTTGTTTCTTTGTCCACACTTTTGTGTGCAGCAGTCCTTTTTATTGCTGCCATATTGTCCTGAGATCATTGTAGGGAGATTGAAATTGTACTACAGTCCTTGTATTTTTTTATATATCTTCCAGCCACGTTCTGCCACTTACATTGTGTAGTGTAATACACTGGGCCTGAGTTTTGGTGCAGTCTCCCCCCAACAAAAAGGAGATGTAAATTGGCACTAAGTGGATCTACGTCAGTTCTGTTAGTTTGTCGTATGTCTTCCAGCCATATTCTGCCACTTACATTGTGTAGTGTAATACACTGGGCCTAAGTTTTGTTGCAGTCTCCCACCCAAAAAAGGGAGATTTAAATTGGCACTAAGTGGATCTACGTCAGTTCTGTTAGTTTGTCGTACATCTTCCAGCCACGTTTTGCCACTTACATTGTGTAGTGTAATACACTGGGCCTGAGTTTTGTTGCAGTCTCCCCCCAACAAAAGGGAGATGTAAATTGGCACTAAGTGGATCTACGTCAGTTCTGTTAGTTTGTCGTATATCTTCCAGCCACGTTCTGCCACTTACATTGTGTAGTGTAATACACTGGGCCTAAGTTTTGTTGCAGTCTCCCACCCAAAAAAGGGAGATTTAAATTGGCACTAAGTGGATCTACGTCAGTTCTGTTAGTTTGTCGTACATCTTCCAGCCACGTTTTGCCACTTACATTGTGTAGTGTAATACACTGGGCCTGAGTTTTGGTGCAGTCTCCCCCCAACAAAAGGGAGATGTAAATTGGCACTAAGTGGATCTACGTCAGTTCTGTTAGTTTGTCGTATATCTTCCAGCCACGTTCTGCCACTTTGTGTAGTGTAATACACTGGGCCTAAGTTTTGTTGCAGTCTCCCACCCAAAAAAGGGAGATTTAAATTGGCACTAAGTGGATCTACGTCAGTTCTGTTAGTTTGTCGTACATCTTCCAGCCACGTTTTGCCACTTACATTGTGTAGTGTAATACACTGGGCCTGAGTTTTGTTGCATTTCAAAAACCTGACCGGCACATCCAAACATAGACTCAGTGTGAACAGGTGCTGAACCTAGAGTCGCCAACTCGTATATAGTTAAGTAAATAAGGCAGCACACTGCAGCGCTAGAACATACAAACTTGAAAAACGAAATTCGAACTGCATTACTGCATTAGAAATATGAAAAATGAGAGCTTTTAGCGCATAAAAATGGCCAATTTTATGTGTACCTGGTAGCCCCGTTACGGCATCTCTCTTATACCAGGTCCTAAACTTGCCTTACCTCGCTGAGAATAAACGTCTCCATCTGAATGGGTACATGTGAAAACCTCTTACTAGACTAAAATTCTCTCTCTCTGTGGAGGGGTATTGGACCTGCTGTAATTACAATGCTGTATTGGACCTGCTCCTAGCTTCAGGTGTTTTAATTACAGCAGGTCCAATACCCTGTCATTAGAAGCTCATTAAACGCCTCCCTGTCCCGAGCAGTCATGTACAGTATGGGGGGATGCTGCAGCCCACCCCCTGACTGCTCCATACCATACACTGCCCTCTGTCGCGCTCACTATTATCCTGTGCATTTCTCCATCATCGTTACCCCATGTTACACTTGTCACCCCCCACTACAGAGTAGCAGGGCAGCCAATGTCACAGGTCACCCCCTCCCGGACCCTAATGGCAGCAGGAAATGTCTGCTCCTCTATTGGGTTGGAACCTGATTTAATCAAGGAATAATGTGGATTTGTTGCCGGTGGCTGCAGGGGAAGGGTTAAGTGATGCCATGTCCTTGGTGGGAGCAGTGGCAGCTGCTGGGACCTGGACAGAGACAACCAATGTTGCTGTGACTGCACAGTGTGACCTGGAGGAGAGAAGCTGAGACTCCGGAGCAGAAATCACCCACATGCCAGCACTGGGCAGAGTCCCTCCTGTCACCAGCCTGGGGCCACAGGGCCCCAACATACAGCCCACAGCTCAGTTTTATCCATGGCAGCAGCTCCCCTTCCTCCTGGCATCTGGTTAACCCCATTTATGCGGGTCGGATTGTTATCTTTAAGGTTCAGCAATAACCTTCATACAGATGGGAAGGGGTTAAGCTTCTTCCTACCCCACTGGTGCAGGTTGGTGAGGAATGCATGTATTCTGGGGTTCTGGGTGAGCTGGGCGGCTGCAGGTTGCAGGCTGCTCTCCACCATCTCCTCCTCCAGACATCACCCACATTTTTAGGCAGCGGAGACAGACAGCAGCAGACTGAGCCACAAGTCCAACCACTGCTGGATACTTTAGTTTGCACTCACTCAGGCACTGGTAGGATGGAGCTCCTCCAGAATCTGCCTGATAATAAGTTCAGCACTGCAGCCAGCCAGGGGCTCTCTCCGCCCACAAACAGTCACACTGGCTGCCTTCTCTTAACCCCTATGTGCCTGCCTGGCTGCACAGACTGAGTGAGAAGATGCTTGTGTCAGAGCTGGCACATAGGGGTTGAGAACTCAGCCAGTGTGACTTTGTGGGCGGAGAGAGCATGTTCTCCTGCTCTGCTCTCCCAGCTGTATCTATGACAGCGTGAGTGGGCCCCCCTCTCTCTCTAGGGCCCCGGCATTTGCCCAGGTGCGCCGGGTGCTGACGCCGGCCCTGGAAAGAGTGCAGTGTGGGAATTTTTTAACCAAGATCCAAATGATCAGTGCAAAGTTATCTGTAAGAAATGCTCAAAGACCTTTAGCAGAGGGAAGAATCTTCCAAATTTAAATACAACGTGCATGCTTAGATATTTAACCAGCATGCACTTGCAAGCCTGGACCAACTACCAAACATCCCGAACCGTTGGTGCACATGCTCAGAATGAAGGTAGTCAGCAACGCAACATTGCTTCCCTCACTGTAAGCCCACCGGTTAGGACAACACCAGCAGCAAATGTGGAGGTATCGTCGCAAGGCCAAAGCAGTCAGGGAATCACTTGGTTCTTGGTAGGAAACACTGTATGTAGGCCAACATCAAGAATACCATCACTAACCCTCTCTCATTCTGCCATGTCCACCACCACCCCCACTAGTTCCACCATATGCAGCTCTCCAGTCCAGGTCACCCTACAAGAGACTCTCGTTAGGAAAAGAAAGTACTCATCCTGTCATCCGCGTACACAGGGTTTGAACGCCCACATTGCTAGACTAATCTCGTTAGAGATGATGCCCTACCAGCAAAGCTTTCAAAGCCCTGATGGCCTACGCAGTACCATGCTATGACCTACCCAGTCGACACTTCTTTGCGAGAAAAGCCATCCCAGCCCTCCACCATCATGTAAAAGACCGCATTGTCCATGCACTGAGGCAATCAGTCAGTCAGTAGAAAGGTGCACCTCACAACAGATGCATGGACCAGTAGGCTTGTCCATTACGGCGCACTGGGTTAATGTGGTGGATGCAGGGTCCACAGGGGACAGCCATAGTGGGACAGTTCTGCTTAGCCCACGGTCTAGGAAACAGTTGGCTGAAGGCGTTCGCCCCCCTCCTCCTCCTCCTCCTCCAGAAGCGAAAGCTCGTCCACAGAGCGCAGTCGCACGACCACTCCATCCACAGATGCCAGTGTTGCACACAAGGTGTCTAATTATGGAACAGCTAGTGGTAAGCGTCAGCAGGCTGTGCTACAAATGAAGTGTTTGGGCGACAACAGACAAACCGCGGAAGTACTGGCCGAGTACTTGCAGCAAGAAACTCAGTCATGGCTGGGCAGTGTACATCTTGAGGCAGACAAGGTAGTCAGTGATAACTGAAGGAATTTTATGGCTGCCATAGCCCTTTCAGAACTGAAACACATACCTTGCCTGGCTCACACCTTGAACCTGGTGGTGCAGTGCTTCCTGAAAAATTATCCGGAGTTACCAGCCCTGCTCCTGAAGGCGCGAAGACTTTGCTCGCACATCCGCCGGTCACCTGTACACTCCAGCCGTATTAAGAACCATCAGTTCCATCCGCCTAATAATCGACGTGGCAACAAGGTGGAACTCCACACTGCACATGCTTCAGAGGCTGTGCGAACAGAGGCGTGCTGTCATTTATTTGTGGGAGGATACACATACATGGACAGGCAGTTGGATGGCAGACATGGAGTTGTCTGGTGTGCAGTGGTCGAATCTACAAGACCTCTGTCAAGTCCTTCAGTGTTTTGAGGAATGCACACGGCTGGAAAGTGCAGATGACGCCATCATAAGCATGAGCATCCCCCTAATGCGTCTGCTGATGCAAAGTTTGACGCACATTAAGGAGCAGGCGTCTGCACCCGAGGAGGAGGGAAACCTTGATGACAGTCAACCATTGTCTGCTCAGGGAACTCTCCTGGGCGAGGTGGCGGACGAAGAGGAGGAGGATGATGATGGGGATGAATATTTATGTGAGGAGGATGCTTCTCAGGGGGCAATAGAAACTGGTGGCGTTGCAAGGTCAGGTACAGGGTTTTTGCAGGCCACAAGTGATGTTGATTTGCAAGAAAGTGCTCCTCAACCCAGCACAAGCTGTGAATTGACACCTGGAACATTGGCCCACATGGCTGAGTATGCCTTGCGTATCCTAAAAAGGGACCCCCGCATTATCAAAATGATGACCGATGACTATTACTGGTTGGCCTGCCTCCTGGATCCACGATACAAAGGAAAATGACAAAATATCATGCCACATGAGAACCTTGAGCAAATATTGGCTACCAAACAAGCAACTCTTGTAGACCGTTTGGTTCAGTCATTCCCAGCACACAGCGGTGGTGATGGTTCTCACACGAGCTGTAGAGGGTAACATGGCAGAGGTGTTAGAGGTGTGTAATGACCAGAGGTCCGAATATGATCCAGTGAGTCACAAACCAAGACCAAGGCAGAAATCTCCAACGGTATTTACTCAAAGGCAAAATAATCAAGGTAATATGGAGAATATTAAGGCAGATGCACCCCAAAGATACACTAGCTCAGCAGCAGCTGAAATCACTGTGCCACTCCAAGGTCTCCTGAGAACTGTATACTACAACAGACTAGTAAGAAATTTACCTAACAGGCAACTAAAAACAGGAACAAGTGTAAATTGAATGTAGTGTTATTAAGGGAGCCCCTGGAATGGCACATTGAGTATAACTTACACAACTCTAATATAAGATACACCTCTAAAGTAACAACTTAACACTCTGAGCAGAGATACCCGGGTATCTATAACTATGGTACCGTATCCTGAGATAGATTTCCTCTCAGGCAGGAATCCGCACAGGCTGTAGCCAGTCCATATCTTCAGCGCCAATACGTTACAGCAAGCTCCTCTTGTCTTGTCGGCCGATGCCGAGCCCAAACGCCGGGGACTTAGTGGTCTCACGATGTTGTCTCTGCTTCTGTAGCTCCTAGGAATGCTTCCACGACAATCCGTCCGTCTCTGTATCAGCCGTCTGTCCAGACTTGTTTCTCCACTCAATGCACAGGGAATCCACAGACTTCCAAATTCGTACTGGGTTCTTAGTAAAGTCTAAGTCTTTTCTTAGATAAAGGGTTAGCTCTTCTCCAGGAAACGTTAGCAACACAAGTCTCTCACAGAGTTAAACAAAAGGTTAGCTCTTCTCCAGGGGAACGTTAGCAACAAAAAGTCTCTCAAAAGCTTCTTTTCCTCCAAAAACACTTGCAGTAAATCCACACACAGTCTCTTTCTTTAAGATCTCACAGCAGCTTCTCCTTTGCTTCCCGCCTTTTCTCTCTCAGCTCTCACTTCCCAGTTTCACTTCACACACGAGACACTGGACCCCACCCCCCAGCACACATTGTCTCTGGGAGTTTTGCACTGTCTGTCTTCTGCTGCAACAGGCAAAAACCACAGGGTCCTAGTGCCCTCTCAGTGGGACTACAGTTCACCCTCTTACATGCCACCCCACTAGAGGTTGGCGTCCTCGACATACCTCCCCACTCAAATTCATCTTGAGCATATCGCTGAGGCGGTATTCCTGCCGTAGATCATATAGTTCTCCTGAGTCCTACATCAACAGGTGCGACCTTAGAGGGAGCTAGAGTCTCTTCCGTGGTCGTGTAAGTGGGCGTAAGTGGAGTTGTCTCCTCCTGCGGCTCGATGTCCTGTGATACAGCGTCAGGACCAAGCAGTTGACCTGATGCACTCTCCTCAACAACATCCTCCATATCCCCAACATTCTCATCACCCGAGGCCAGATCGGTCACAGGGGGCAAATAAGCAGGCGCAGGAGTAAGCACACCATCAAACTCAAGATCATTCAGAGCTTCCGCCCCTTGAAACATGGCCTCTGGCTCAAGGGGGGGTAGGCGCCGAATCTTCAAACCAGCACCGCTGTAACATGTTACGATGCAAATTACGGGTTGGCCCCCCTGTCCCCACCGGTTCAACCTCGTACACTGGAATCTCAGGGTTCACCTGTTTTTTTTATCAGATACGGTATCGCCTCCCATCGGTCACTCAGCTTTCCTGACCGTCGTTTTGTCCTCACCAACACTCTGTCTCCCGGAGAGAACAGCTCTGTTTGTACAGGTTGCGTGTCCTTATGGACCACCTGGCGAAGGCGGTCGCCCACCACCTGATGCACCACCCTCAACCGCCGCCGATGCTCTCGTACCCACTCGGATGCAGTCCGAAGGGGGGCGGAGGAGGGATCTGGCATGTTCAAATCCTCAATGTCTCGGCCAGGTCTACCAAACATCAACATGTGTGGTGAGTAACCAGTAGTACTGTGCATCCTGTTATTGTAAGCCCACATCAATTCGGGGAGATACTCAGGCCAGCATGTCTGTTGCTGACTCTCTAAGGACCTCAACATTTGCAACAGGGTCCGATTAAAACGCTCACACGCCCCGTTACCCTGAGGGTGGTAAGGCGTTGTTCTCGACTGCTCGATACCATAGAGCTGGTGCAACTCTTTCATCAGCGTCCCCTGAAAGCAGGCCCCTTGATCTGAATGTATTCTCTGCGGACACCCGAACACTTGGAAGAAATGTCGGCACACTGCCTCAGCCGCTGACTTGGCCGTCTGATCTCTTGTCGGCACCGCTACAGCATACTTGGTAAAGTGATCTGTCATCACCAGGCAATAAGAGTACCCTGACGTAGAGTACCCTATCAACACGTAGTCAATCATGAGTAGTTCCAGTGGAGCTGAAGTCTTAGACTCTATGGGAGCCCGCTGCTCAGGGCTTTTGTTGAGCCCACAAATTCGGCACTGCCGACACGCGTCGGCCACCATCCCTCGCAACTCAGGGCAGTAGAGGACTCGCTGCAACCACTGAAGTGTCTTTTCACTTCCAAAATGGGCCCCCTTCTCATGCGCCTCACGAGCGACCACTGGCCCCATCCCCACAGGAATTATCAGTTGGTACCGATGCTGCAGCTCCGATGGCAGGTACACCTTACGATACAAAAGACCTTGTTCCACACACAATTTATCCCATTGTCGAAGGAGTTTCATTCCTTCCATGGACAACTGAGCCTTGTCCTCTGCACTGGGCCAGGCCTTGTTTTGTACCCAACGGCGCACAAGTGCAACGTCCGGACACTCATCCTGGACTCTTGTCCAATCTGAGGGTGTTTTACCCAGGACACAGGGCATCCCGGTGGCCACCCCACTTGAGTGTACCACACTTTGGAAGATAGGTATTTGCCCCAAAGCTGGAGTTTCAGTATCCTCAAGTTGTTCGTCAACATCTTCCCCGGATGACCCAAGGGGCACTCTTGACAATGCATCTGCATTGCCGTTCTCTCGACCAGAGCAAAATTTAATGCGGAAATTGAACTTGGCCAGTCTGGCGACCCACCGCTGCTCCAACGCCCCCAGTTTTGCATTCTCTAAGTGAGCTAGCGGGTTGTTATCTGTCATGACTAGCACCTCAGCTCCTGTTAGATACTCGGCGAAGCGTTCTGTCATTGCCCACACCAGGGCCAGCAATTCCAGCCGGAATGAGCTGTAGTTAGCCGGATTTCGCTCGGAGTCTCTTAAAGATCTGCTGCCATAAGAAATCACTCGTTCTCGGCCGTCCTGCACCTGTGCTAGTACTGCCCCCAACCCATGAAGACTACCATCGGTATACAACAAAAAAGGGGTGTCAAACCGGGCGTAGGCCAGCAATGGGGCACTCGTTAGGGCGGTTTTCACTCCATCAAATGCCTTTTTCTGTAGGGGCCCCCATGGAATGGGGCGATTTCGAGGACCCAGCGCTGTCCCTCTCAAAAGTTCATTCAAGGGACTCACCACTTGTGAGAATTTAGGCACAAACCGCCGATAGTATCCTGCTAGGCCCAGGAAGGCCCGCACTTCTCGCAGGTCACAAGGAGGTGGCCACTCTTGTACCGCCTTAATCTTACTGGCTAAAGGTAGTACCCCATCCGGGATCACGAGATGCTCCAAATATTCAATCTGGTTTCGTAACAGTTGACTTTTTTTGGCTTTATTTTCAGGCCGTAGCTCTTGAGCCGCCGGAGAACTTGACGCAGCTTCTCCAGATGATCTTCAAATGAGGTTCCGAACACCACAATGTCGTCTAGATATATCAGGACTGATTCAAAATTTAGATCGCCCAAGCAATGTTCCATCAGGCGTTGGAAGGTTCCCGGGGCGGTAGCGAGGCCAAAGGGCATCCGGTTGAACTCAAAGAGCCCCATTGGCAAGACAAACGCCGTCTTGGCCTGATCTTTTTCAGCCATTGGGACCTGCCAGTACCCGCTTGCCAAATCCAACGTTGAGAAATACTTGGCCCGACCCAGGGCCGACAGGGATTCTTCAATACGGGGTAAAGGATATGCGTCCCGTACGGTGTGGGCATTCAATTTCCGATATTCCACACAAAATCGGAGTGTCCCATCCTTCTTGCGGACCAAAACTACAGGGGCCGCCCAGGGACTCCGGCTCTCTCGGATCACTTGGTTGTCCAGCATACTGGCCACCATGCTCTTCACCTCTTGATAGAGCGCCGGAGGAATTTGACGATATCTTTCTCTAATGGGTGGAGTATCCCCCGTTGGAATCTCATGCTCAATCGTCTGGGTACACCCGAAGTCCTCTCCATGTCGGGAAAAGGTCTCTTGATGTTCCCACAAAACTCTCTCCAACTGCTCCAACTGCACGGGGGTCAGCTTCTCCCGATCCACTCCCATCTGCTCCATGATCACATGAACATTCCATTCCGCCGTAGGAGGTTCAGTCCGGCCTACCTCGACCGCGAATGTCCAGGATCACTGTTGGTCTGGTCGCAATTCGAACCCTGCATTTTCCGGCACCTTCTCTGCCGGCACGAACAGTTCAGCCAGTATGGTCCCAGCGGGAATTGCAACAGCTTCATCTAAAACATTGATGCATCGGACCGGCACTCGTCCATTCTTCACAATCGCCAAAGACCGGGCCACATGTACCTTGGCAAATGAGGAACCCTCTCGGGCGGGCTCAAGTAGCACTTCAAGCCCATTCAATCTCTGTGGAGCTCCCACAGGCAGCATTAAGAGTTCCTCTTGTCTGGGTCCCAGCAGGATCGGGGCCCTCGAAGTCACTCGGACCCGGCCCACCCGGCCACCTGGGACCGCACTTTTCAGCAAGTCGCAACTCAGCACTAGACGGTGTAGAATTCTCTGTGTGGGTCGGTGTCTTGTCGCACGGGCCCAGTATCGGGGTCCTTCACTGGCATACATCTGGTGATTCAAATCTCGCAGCACGTTTATTCCGAGCGTCACTTCCATCCCTCTTCTAGGGGGGTGATCCACCAGTACTACCCCTTTCTGCCCCAGCTCTTGACCAAACATTTTTAGTTGCATCCACACGATCCCTTTGACTGACAATTGACCATTATTTGCGGCGGTCAGTCGTATCACTCGGCCATCCTCTGGAATCACTAGTCGACTGAAGTATCTCTCATATACTTCTAGAGGCATTATAGTACATTCGGATCCCGTGTCAACCAAGCACCTCATCTTCCGCCCTTCAAACTCTGCTTCTATCACTGGACTACATGCAAACAAATCTTGTTCATTCCGTCGAGGGCTTTGTGTGGGTGGGGCCGCTGCTGCTTGCCCTCTCATGGCAGCGGCCGGAAGTTTAAAGCCGGCGACGTGGTTTCTGCGGCTGTAAGCGCCCGGCAGTAACGCGAGATGTGTCCCTGGCGGCCACACTTCCAGCAGGTGATTGTTCCTCGTGGGCGAGGGCTTGACTCATTCTGATAGGATGACCTGGCCATTTGCGGGGTCACCGTTCCAGGGGGTGGGGCAGGAGGTTCCCGTGAGGGGGTAGAAGCGGGATCAACTGTCAGTTGAGACAATTTCAGCTTCAACTCCTTCACCTCAGCACGCAAAGCTTGTACCACGCTTACCAGCCCCTCTCCCCCGACCCTGATGACCCACCTTCCTCCAGCTGGGCACTGTTCACTGACCCCTCGGGAACATAGGCTGATTTCTCTTCCCTTTCCACTGCAGCTCGGTAAATCTGCCAGAAAGATAACTCTGGTGCAACCCGGGCCATTTCCAACAGTTTGTCCCGGAGAAGTCTATTGGCTAAACCGGTGATGAATTGGTCCCGGAGCAAGCGGTCTACCTCCCGGAACGCCCCCATGGCCCCCGGGTCTAGTCGCTGCATCTCATTCAACATCTCTTGCAAAATATTAGAGTACTGCATCAGGGACTCACACTCTCTCTGGGGACGATTAAAGAATAGGGACCGAAGCTGGGCCACACGCGCTTGGCCCCCCAAACTCCCCTCTAACAGTTCCAAAATCTTTTCTAATGTATCCCTCTCTGATTCTGGGCGCACCATCACCATACGCCTAATATCACCCTCCAGTGCATTTAATGCCAGCTCAGCGCGTAACGCGGGGGTCAAATTACACATGCGCAGAATACTCTGGATTCTCTCAGCCCAATCTTGCAACGCCATATTGCGCCCATCGTATTTCGGCATGTGCTGAAGTAAAGCCCCTACAGGCACATACCCTCCCGGGGTCGCCGCGGCTGCCAGGGGAACCCCAACACCCGAGGAGGATGCGGATACAGCGGGGTCATTTCCACCCTCGCCCTCGTCCATGACAAACACTGGATCCTGCCGACTACGCCAAAAATGTAATGACCAGAGGTCCGAATATGATCCAGTGAGTCACAAACCAAGACCAAGGCAGAAATCTCCAACGGTATTTACTCAAAGGCAAAATAATCAAGGTAATATGGAGAATATTAAGGCAGATGCACCCCAAAGATACACTAGCTCAGCAGCAGCTGAAATCACTGTGCCACTCCAAGGTCTCCTGAGAACTGTATACTACAACAGACTAGTAAGAAATTTACCTAACAGGCAACTAAAAACAGGAACAAGTGTAAATTGAATGTAGTGTTATTAAGGGAGCCCCTGGAATGGCACATTGAGTATAACTTACACAACTCTAATATAAGATACACCTCTAAAGTAACAACTTAACACTCTGAGCAGAGATACCCGGGTATCTATAACTATGGTACCGTATCCTGAGATAGATTTCCTCTCAGGCAGGAATCCACACAGGCTGTAGCCAGTCCATATCTTCAGCGCCAATACGTTACAGCAAGCTCCTCTTGTCTTGTCGGCCGATGCCGAGCCCAAACGCCGGGGACTTAGTTAGTGGTCTCACGATGTTGTCTCTGCTTCTGTAGCTCTTAGGAATGCTTCCACGACAATCCGTCCGTCTCTGTATCAGCCGTCTGTCCAGACTTGTTTCTCCACTCAATGCACAGGGAATCCACAGACTTCCAAATTCGTACTGGGTTCTTAGTAAAGTCTAAGTCTTTTCTTAGATAATGGGTTAGCGCTTCTCCAGGAAACGTTAGCAACACAAGTCTCTCACAGAGTTAAACAAAAGGTTAGCTCTTCTCCAGGGGAACGTTAGCAACAAAAAGTCTCTCAAAAGCTTCTTTTCCTCCAAAAACACTTGCAGTAAATCCACACACAGTCTCTTTTTTTAAGATCTCACAGCAGCTTCTCCTTTGCTTCCCGCCTTTTTTCTCTCAGCTCTCACTTCCTAGTTTCACTTCACACACGAGACACTGGACCCCACCCCCCAGCACACATTGTCTCTGGGAGTTTTGCACTGTCTGTCTTCTGCTGCAACAGGCAAAAACCACAGGGTCCTAGTGCCCTCTCAGTGGGACTACAGTTCACCCTCTTACAGGTGCACAAATCCTAAGTGGCGTTGGACAGAGGGGTTTTATGACCAGGTTGTGGAGTAATTTCGCAATGACCACAGACACTACAGGTACTGCTGCATCGATTCAAAGTGACAGGAGACAGCATTTGTCCAGTATGGTTACCAACTATTTTTCCTCCTTTATCGAAGTTCTCCCTCACAGGTCATTCCCCTTTGATTACTGGGCATCTAAAATAGACACCTGAATTGGCAGAATATGCATTACAGGAGCTCGCTTGCCCTGCTGCTAGTGTGCTATCAGAAAGAGTCTTCAGTGCTGCTGGTTCAATACTGACCGAAAAAAGGACACGTCTGGCTACCTGAAATGTTGATGATCTAACCTTCATTAAAATGAACCAATCATGGATTTCAAATTATTTTGCCACACCTTCCCCTGCTGACACGTAGCTTGCCTGAAAAATGTATTGCTTTTGGCCTCCTCTTACTGACTGCTCCAATTCCTCCATTTCCAGCTGCTGAATGTCCACCATAGACCATTTTTATACCTCCCTAAATGGGCTGACTCCCCCCACAGGGCCGTGGTCACCACTTGGCGCAAGCACCCGTGCGAGTGCCGTTTACCTGGACAGGTGGGTGCGCCCACTCTTGGGCGACGGCACTGGCACAGGGTCCTTCATAGTACAATGAAGTGTCTCTGATGGTGGTGGTGCACAACCAACGTCAGACACACCGTTGTAATATGAGGGGCCCTGTGCCAGTACCACCGCCCACGAGAGTGTTCTCCCCAGCTCGAACAGTGCTCTACCACTTGCAAAACTTACCTCTCCCTGCTCCACCGCTGTGTAGTCTGTGCTGTTAAATCCTTCAATGGCACTGCCAATACAAATTTGTTGAAATGATAGATGATAGTAAAAATATACAGGGGCCCTGGCCCTGGCCCACTTTATTATTTTGGCCTACTAACTGTGTCAGCCACTTATTACAGTTGTCCTCCACTGAACAAAGCTATGCCGCCTGTGTACTCCTGTTACTAATTTTGAACTGCATTTAGGCTACTTTTTTGTTTTAGGCCTACTAAGTCTGTCTGAGCCACTTATTACAGTTGTCCTCCACTGCACAAAGCAATGCCGCCTGTTTAGTCCTGTTACCAATTTTGAACTGCATTTAGCCTACTTTTTTTTATTTTAGGCCTACTAAGTCTGTGTGAGCCACTTATTACAGTTGTCTTCCACTGAACAAAGCTATGCCGCCTGTGTACTCCTGTTACCGATTTTGAACTGCATGTAGCCTACTTTTTTTATTTTAGGCCTACTAAGTCTGTCTGAGCCACTCGTTAAAATTGTCCTCCACTGAACAAAGCAATGCCGCCTGTTTAGTCCTGTTACCAATTTTGAACTGCTTTTAGCCTACTTTTTCATTTTGGGCCTATATCTGTGTTTCCTCCTCATCCTGCCCATTGCCCAGCCACTGCTAGATGAGTCTGCTGGTACATTGACCCAGACCACTACATTCCCCTTGCACTCTACACAGCCAGAATCTGACCCTGATGAAAGTCAGGTTCCCCTTCCCGCATACTATACCACCTTACATGGGGACAATGAAAAAGGTGCAGATGAAAGTGTAGGTTCCTTTATCAGGTAAGGGGGGCATACTCGTTGGCACTGGCACAGGGCCCCTCATAGTGCGCAAAAGTGTCTCTGGCAGTGGGAGGCGCCGCCCGGCGTCAAACACACCGCCGTACTATGAGGGGCCCTGTGCCAGTGCCAACTAGTCCCCTCCCCTCTGCTTGCTCAGGATCACAGCACTTGCAAAGTTGAAATACTTACCTCTCCCTGCTCCACCGCCGTGACGTATTCCGCGTTTCCTGGGCCCACGAAAATCCCGACTTTTCGCCATAATCGGCCGATTTCACTCGACCCGACTTTTGACAAAGTCGGGTTTCGCGAAACCCTACTCGATCCTAAAAAAGTAAAAGTCGCTCAACTCTAATCCCCACATGTAATCAAGCTGGCTAACAGATGTAAATCATTCAGCTGCGGTGCTGAAAACTAAATCTCCGAGCACTAACAAATACCCGGAGGACACCCGAGCGTGCTCGAGAAATCTCGAGTACCGAGTATATTCGCTCATCACTAATGGTAATATTTAGGTGTACAGTGTACATTAATATCAGGTGAGCTTTTTACTACCCACAGTTCATAGTAATGGCCGACGACATTGGGGAGGGTGAAGGAGACATCAAAGTTCAATGATCATGATGTGATACTTTTCTCATATTTTGCATTAGATGCTGTTGTTATAAAGCAAACTTTTATATATTTCCGATTCATCATTTAATCCGTAAATTTGCCGCTGCAATTGTAAATTGGCAATAATTAACCAGACCCCGACGCCCCATGTACTGGAAGGCTGCGCAGGTCAGTGGTCTCCATTCCATGACAGTGCCCCCTGTGGAGACACGTGGATATCACTCACCCCAGGACATTCTACAGGAATAAATCCTTTAATGATTTCTGATCTTTTTGCTTCCGTGTCTCTGAAAAATCTAATAAAAGGCAAAGCGCGAGCCCCTGACTATAGAATTTGGAATACAAGATGCATGTAATTAAGAATCCACACAAAACTGCACCAGGAACGAGACCCCCTTCCAGGCCGACATTGATCCACTGAGTTTTCTTATCTTCATTCCTAAATCAATGAAAGAAAAGAAACAAGAACGTCTTTACCAGCAATTGTAATAATGATAAGACGTCTCCCTGCAGGGGGTGAAGGGGCGACATGAAAGGGAGCGGCCAAATATTAAATATTATATACAATCCATGTAAGAAGATTCGGATCCACAGGGGGAACGATCCGAACTCCATTATTTATATGGAAAATCTGAAACTTCTGTGCAATAATTAACGTGAAAATATCAGAGAAAAAATCCAGAGAGGCTAACAAAATCAATGACAGAATAAAGTACAGAGAGAACCTGTACATACAGCGCAAGAGGCGGTGCCGCTGATCTCTAGTGATGGATAGGAGGCATTCTCAGTGATGTCACCGCTGATCTCTAGTGATGGATAGGAGGCATTGTCAGTGATGTCACCGCTGATCTCTAGTGATGGATAGGCGGCATTCTCAGTGATGTCACCGCTGATCTCTAGTGATGGATAGGAGGCATTCTCAGTGATGTCACCGCTGATCTCTGGTGATGGATAGGAGGCATTCTCAATGATGTCAACTCTGATCTCTAGTGATGGATTGGAGGCATTTTCAGTAAGGTCACCGCTGATCTCTAGTGATGGATAGGAGGCATTGTCAGTGATGTCACCGCTGATCTCTAGTGATGGATAGGAGGCATTCTCAGTGATGTCAACGCTGATCTCTAGTGATGGATAGGATGCATTCTCAGTGATGTCACCGCTGATCTCTAGTGATGGATAGGAGGCATTCTCAATGATGTCAACTCTGATCTCTAGTGATGGATTGGAGGCATTTTCAGTAAGGTCACCGCTGATCTCTAGTGATGGATAGGAGGCATTGTCAGTGATGTCACCGCTGATCTCTAGTGATGGATAGGAGGTATTGTCAGTGATGTCACCGCTGATCTCTAGTGATGGATAGGAGGCATTCTCAGTGATGTCACCGCTGATCTCTAGTGATGGATAGGAGGCATTCTCAGTGATGTCACCGCTGATCTCTAGTGATGGATAGGAGGCATTCTCAGTGATGTCACCGCTGATCTCTAGTGATGGATAGGAGGCATTCTCAGTGATGTCACGGCTGATCTCTAGAGATGGATAGGAGGCATTCTCAGTGATGTCACCGCTGATCTCTAGTGATGGATAGGAGGCATTCTCAATTATGTCAACTCTGATCTCTAGTGATGGATTGGAGGCATTCTCAGTGAGGTCACCGCTGATCTCTAGTGATGGATAGGAGGCATTGTCAGTGATGTCACCGCTGATCTCTAGTGATGGATAGGCGGCATTCTCAGTGAGGTCACCGCTGATCTCTAGTGATGGATAGGAGGCATTCTCAGTGAGGTCACCGCTGATCTCTAGTGATGGATAGGCGGCATTCTCAGTGATGTCACCGCTGATCTCTAGTGATGGATAGGATGCATTCTCAGTGAGGTCACCGCTGATCTCTAGTGATGGATAGGCGGCATTCTCAGTGATGTCACCGCTGATCTCTAGTGATGGATAGGAGGCATTCTCAATGATGTCAACTCTGATCTCTAGTGATGGATTGGAGGCATTCTCAGTGAGGTCACCGCTGATCTCTAGTGATGGATAGGAGGCATTGTCAGTGATGTCACCGCTGATCTCTAGTGTTGGATAGGCGGCATTCTCAGTGATGTCACCGCTGATCTCTAGTGATGGATAGGAGGCATTCTCAGTGAGGTCACCGCTGATCTCTAGTGATGGATAGGCGGCATTCTCAGTGATGTCACCGCTGATCTCTAGTGAGGGATAGGAGCCATTCTCAGTGATGTTACCTCTGATCTCTAGAGATGGATAGGAGGCATTCTCAGTGATGTCACGGCTGATCTCTAGTGATCGATAGGAGGCATTCTCAGTGACGTCACCGCTGATCTCTAGTGATGGATAGGAGGCATTCTTAGTGATGTCACGGCTGATCTCTAGTGATGGATAGGAGGCATTCTCAGTGATGTCACGGCTGATCTCTAGAGATGGATAGGAGGCATTCTCAGTGATGTCACCGCTGATCTCTAGTGATGGATAGGAGGCATTCTCAGTGATGTCACAGCTGATCTCCATTGATGGATAGGAGGCATTCTCAGTGATGTCACCGCTGATCTCTAGTGATGGATAGGAGGCATTGTCAGTGATGTCACCGCTGATCTCTAGTGTTGGATAGGCGGCATTCTCAGTGATGTCACCGCTGATCTCTAGTGATGGATAGGAGGCATTCTCAGTGAGGTCACCGCTGATCTCTAGTGATAGATAGGCGGCATTCTCAGTGATGTCACCGCTGATCTCTAGTGAGGAATAGGAGCCATTCTCAGTGATGTCACCTCTAATCTCTAGAGATGGATAGGAGGCATTCTCAGTGATGTCACGGCTGATCTCTAGTGATCGATAGGAGGCATTCTCAGTGATGTCACCGCTGATCTCTAGTGATGGATAGGAGGCATTCTTAGTGATGTCACGGCTGATCTCTAGTGATGGATAGGAGGCATTCTCAGTGATGTCACCGCTGATCTCTAGTGATGGATAGGAGGCATTCTCAGTGATGTCACCGCTGATCTCTAGCGATGGATAGGAGGCATTCTCAGTGATGTCACCGCTGATCTCCAGTGATGGATAGGAGACATTCTCAGTGATGTCACCGCTGATCTCTAGTGATGGATAGGAGGCATTCTCAGTGATGTCACCGCTGATCTCTAGTGATGGATAGGAGGCATTCTCAGTGATGTCACCGCTGATCTCTAGTGATGGATAGGAGGCATTCTCAGTGATGTCACCGCTGATCTCTAGTGATGGATAGGAGGCATTCTCAGTGATGTCACCTCTGATCTCTAGTGATGGATAGGAGGCATTCTCAGTGATGTCACCTCTGATCTCTAGTGATGGATAGGAGGCATTCTCAGTGATGTCACCACTGATCTCTAGTGATGGATAGGAGGCATTCTCAGTGATGTCACCGCTGATCTCTAGTGATGGATAGGAGGCATTCTCAGTGATGTCACCTCTGATCTCTAGTGATGGATAGGAGGCATTCTCAGTGATGTCACGGCTGATCTCTAGTGATGGATAGGAGGCATTCGCAGTGATGTCACGGCTGATCTCTAGAGATGGATAGGAGGCATTCTCAGTGATGTCACCGCTGATCTCTAGTGATGGATAGGAGGCATTCTCAATGATGTCAACTCTGATCTCTAGTGATGGATTGGAGGCATTCTCAGTGAGGTCACCGCTGATCTCTAGTGATGGATAGGAGGCATTGTCAGTGATGTCACCGCTGATCTCTAGTGATGGATAGGCGGCATTCTCAGTGATGTCACCACTGATCTCTAGTGATGGATAGGATGCATTCTCAGTGAGGTCACCGCTGATCTCTAGTGATGGATAGGCGGCATTCTCAGTGATGTCACCGCTGATCTCTAGTGATGGATAGGAGGCATTGTCAGTGATGTCACCGCTGATCTCTAGTGATGGATAGGAGGCATTCTCAGTGATGTCACCGCTGATCTCTAGTGATGGATAGGCGGCATTCTCAGTGATGTCACCGCTGAT
Source organism: Ranitomeya imitator (assembly GCF_032444005.1). NCBI lineage: Eukaryota > Metazoa > Chordata > Amphibia > Anura > Dendrobatidae > Ranitomeya > Ranitomeya imitator. Next base: position 776,133,899 of record NC_091282.1, read on the forward strand.
CTCTAGTGATGGATAGGAGGCATTCTCAGTGATGTCACCGCTGATCTCTAGTGATGGATAGGAGGTATTGTCAGTGATGTCACCGCTGATCTCTAGTGATGGATAGGCGGCATTCTCAGTGATGTCACCGCTGATCTCTAGTGATGGATAGGAGACATTCTCAGTGAGGTCACCGCTGATCTCTAGTGATAGATAGGCGGCATTCTCAGTGATGTCACCGCTGATCTCTAGTGAGGAATAGGAGCCATTCTCAGTGATGTCACCTCTGATCTCTAGAGATGGATAGGAGGCATTCTCAGTGATGTCACGGCTGATCTCTAGTGATCGATAGGAGGCATTCTCAGTGATGTCACCGCTGATCTCCAGTGATGGATAGGAGACATTCTCAGTGATGTCACCGCTGATCTCTAGTGATGGATAGGAGGTATTCTCAGTGATGTCACCGCTGATCTCTAGTGATGGATAGGAGGCATTCTCAGTGATGTCACCGCTGATCTCTAGTGATGGATAGGAGGCATTCTCAGTGATGTCACCGCTGATCTCTAGTGATGGATAGGAGGCATTCTCAGTGATGTCACCGCTGATCTCCATTGATGGATAGGAGGCATTCTCAGTGATGTCACCTCTGATCTCTAGTGATGGATAGGAGGCATTCTCAGTGATGTCACCTCTGATCTCTAGTGATGGATAGGAGGCATTCTCAGTGATGTCACCGCTGATCTCTAGTGATGGATAGGAGGCATTCTCAGTGATGTCACCTCTGATCTCTAGTGATGGATAGGAGGCATTCTCAGTGATGTCACGGCTGATCTCTAGTGATCGATAGGAGGCATTCTCAGTGATGTCACCGCTGATCTCTGGTGATGGATAGGAGGCATTCTCAGTGATGTCACCGCTGATCTCTAGTGATGGATAGGAGGCATTCTCAATGATGTCAACTCTGATCTCTAGTGATGGATTGGAGGCATTCTCAGTGAGGTCACCGCTGATCTCTAGTGATGGATAGGAGGCATTGTCAGTGATGTCACCGCTGATCTCTAGTGATGGATAGGCGGCATTCTCAGTGATGTCACCACTGATCTCTAGTGATGGATAGGATGCATTCTCAGTGAGGTCACCGCTGATCTCTAGTGATGGATAGGCGGCATTCTCAGTGATGTCACCGCTGATCTCTAGTGATGGATAGGAGGCATTGTCAGTGATGTCACCACTGATCTCTAGTGATGGATAGGAGGCATTCTCAGTGATGTCACCGCTGATCTCTAGTGATGGATAGGCGGCATTTTCAGTGATGTCACCGCTGATCTCTAGTGATGGATAGGAGGCATTCTCAGTGATGTCAGCGCTGATCTCTAGTGATGGATAGGAGGTATTGTCAGTGATGTCACCGCTGATCTCTAGTGATGGATAGGCGGCATTCTCAGTGATGACACCGCTGATCTCTAGTGATGGATAGGAGACATTCTCAGTGATGTCACCGCTGATCTCCATTGATGGATAGGAGGCATTCTCAGTGATGTCACCTCTGATCTCTTGTGATGGATAGGAGGCATTCTCAGTGATGTAACCGCTGATCTCTAGTGATGGATAGGTGGCATTCTCAGTGATATCACCGCTGATCTCTAGTGATGGACAGGAGGCATTCTCAGTGATGTCACCTCTGATCTCTGGTGATGGATAGGCGTCATTCTCAGTGATGTCACCGCTGATCTCTAGTGATGGATAGGAGGCATTCTCAGTGATGTCACCTCTGATCTCTGGTGATGGATAGGCGTCATTCTCAGTGATGTCACCGCTGATCTCCATTGATGGATAGGAGGCACTCTCAGTGATGTCACCGCTGATCTCTAGTGATGGATAGGAGGCATTGTCAGTGATGTCACCGCTGATCTCTAGTGATGGATAGGCGGCATTCTCAGTGATGTCACCGCTGATCTCTAGTGATGGATAGGAGACATTCTCAGTGATGTCACCGCTGATCTCCATTGATGGATAGGAGGCACTCTCAGTGATGTAACCGCTGATCTCTAGTGATGGATAGGTGGCATTCTCAGTGATATCACCGCTGATCTCTAGTGATGGACAGGAGGCATTCTCAGTGATGTCACCTCTGATCTCTGGTGATGGATAGGCGTCATTCTCAGTGATGTCACCGCTGATCTCTATTGATGGATAGGAGGCATTCTCAGTGATGTCACCTCTGATCTCTGGTGATGGATAGGAGGCATTCTCAGTGATGTCACCACTGATCTCCATTGATGGATAGGAGGCATTCTCAGTGATGTCACTGCTGATCTCTAGTGATGGTTAGGAGGCATTCTCAGTGATGTCACCGCTGATCTCTGGTGATGGATAGGAGGTATTCTCAGTGATGTCACCGCTGATCTCCATGGATGGATAGGAGGCATTCTCAGTGATGTCACCGCTGATCTCTAGTGATGGATAGGAGGCATTCTCAGTGATGTCACGGCTGATCTCTAGAGATGGATAGGAGGCATTCTCAGTGATGTCACCGCTGATCTCTAGTGATGGATAGGAGGCATTCTCAATTATGTCAACTCTGATCTCTAGTGATGGATTGGAGGCATTCTCAGTGAGGTCACCGCTGATCTCTAGTGATGGATAGGAGGCATTATCAGTGATGTCACCTCTGATCTCTGGTGATGGATAGGCGTCATTCTCAGTGATGTCATCGCTGATGTCCATTGATGGATAGGAGGCATTCTCAGTGATGTCACCGCTGATCTCTAGTGATGGTTAGGAGGCATTCTCAGTGATGTCACCGCTGATCTCTGGTGATGGATAGGAGGTATTCTCAGTGATGTCACCGCTGATCTCCATTGATGGATAGGAGGCATTCTCAGTGATGTCACCACTGATCTCTAGTGATGGATAGGAGACATTCTCAGTGATGTCACGGCTGATCTCTAGAGATGGATAGGAGGCATTCTCAGTGATGTCACCGCTGATCTCTAGTGATGGATAGGAGGCATTCTCAATTATGTCAACTCTGATCTCTAGTGATGGATTGGAGGCATTCTCAGTGAGGTCACCGCTGATCTCTAGTGATGGATAGGAGGCATTGTCAGTGATGTCACCGCTGATCTCTAGTGATGGATAGGCGGCATTCTCAGTGAGGTCACCGCTGATCTCTAGTGATGGATAGGAGGCATTCTCAGTGAGGTCACCGCTGATCTCTAGTGATGGATAGGCGACATTCTCAGTGATGTCACCGCTGATCTCTAGTGATGGATAGGATGCATTCTCAGTGAGGTCACCGCTGATCTCTAGTGATGGATAGGCGGCATTCTCAGTGATGTCACCGCTGATCTCTAGTGATGGATAGGAGGCATTCTCAATGATGTCAACTCTGATCTCTAGTGATGGATTTGAGGCATTCTCAGTGAGGTCACCGCTGATCTCTAGTGATGGATAGGAGGCATTGTCAGTGATGTCACCGCTGATCTCTAGTGTTGGATAGGCGGCATTCTCAGTGATGTCACCGCTGATCTCTAGTGATGGATAGGAGGCATTCTCAGTGAGGTCACCACTGATCTCTAGTGATGGATAGGCGGCATTCTCAGTGATGTCACCGCTGATCTCTAGTGAGGGATAGGAGCCATTCTCAGTGATGTCACCTCTGATCTCTAGAGATGGATAGGAGGCATTCTCAGTGATGTCACGGCTGATCTCTAGTGTTCGATAGGAGGCATTCTCAGTGACGTCACCGCTGATCTCTAGTGATGGATAGGAGGCATTCTTAGTGATGTCACGGCTGATCTCTAGTGATGGATAGGAGGCATTCTCAGTGATGTCACGGCTGATCTCTAGAGATGGATAGGAGGCATTCTCAGTGATGTCACCGCTGATCTCTAGTGATGGATAGGAGGCATTCTCAGTGATGTCACCGCTGATCTCCATTGATGGATAGGAGGCATTCTCAGTGATGTCACCGCTGATCTCTAGTGATGGATAGGAGGCATTGTCAGTGATGTCACCGCTGATCTCTAGTGTTGGATAGGCGGCATTCTCAGTGATGTCACCGCTGATCTCTAGTGATGGATAGGAGGCATTCTCAGTGAGGTCACCGCTGATCTCTAGTGATGGATAGGCGGCATTCTCAGTGATGTCACCGCTGATCTCTAGTGAGGAATAGGAGCCATTCTCAGTGATGTCACCTCTGATCTCTAGAGATGGATAGGAGGCATTCTCAGTGATGTCACGGCTGATCTCTAGAGATGGATAGGAGGCATTCTCAGTGATGTCACCGCTGATCTCTAGTGATGGATAGGAGGCATTCTCAGTGATGTCACCGCTGATCTCCATTGATGGATAGGAGGCATTCTCAGTGATGTCACCGCTGATCTCTAGTGATGGATAGGAGGCATTGTCAGTGATGTCACCGCTGATCTCTAGTGTTGGATAGGCGGCATTCTCAGTGATGTCACCGCTGATCTCTAGTGATGGATAGGAGGCATTCTCAGTGAGGTCACCGCTGATCTCTAGTGATGGATAGGCGGCATTCTCAGTGATGTCACCGCTGATCTCTAGTGAGGAATAGGAGCCATTCTCAGTGATGTCACCTCTGATCTCTAGAGATGGATAGGAGGCATTCTCAGTGATGTCACGGCTGATCTCTAGAGATGGATAGGAGGCATTCTCAGTGATGTCACCGCTGATCTCTAGTGATGGATAGGAGGCATTCTCAGTGATGTCACCGCTGATCTCCATTGATGGATAGGAGGCATTCTCAGTGATGTCACCGCTGATCTCTAGTGATGGATAGGAGGCATTGTCAGTGATGTCACCGCTGATCTCTAGTGTTGGATAGGCGGCATTCTCAGTGATGTCACCGCTGATCTCTAGTGATGGATAGGAGGCATTCTCAGTGAGGTCACCGCTGATCTCTAGTGATGGATAGGCGGCATTCTCAGTGATGTCACCGCTGATCTCTAGTGAGGAATAGGAGCCATTCTCAGTGATGTCACCTCTGATCTCTAGAGATGGATAGGAGGCATTCTCAGTGATGTCACGGCTGATCTCTAGTGATCGATAGGAGGCATTCTCAGTGATGTCACGGCTGATCTCTAGTGATGGATTGGAGGCATTCTCAGTGATGTCACCTCTGATCTCTAGTGATGGATAGGAGGCATTCTCAGTGAGGTCACCGCTGATCTCTAGTGATGGATAGGAGGTATTGTCAGTGATGTCACCTCTGGTCTCTAGTGATGGATAGGAGGCATTCTCAGTGATGTCAGCGCTGATCTCTAGTGATGGATAGGAGGCATTCTCAGTGATGTCACCGCTGATCTCTAGTGATGGATAGGAGGCATTCTCAGTGATGTCACCTCTGATCTCTAGTGATGGATAGGAGGCATTCTCAGTGATGTCACCGCTGATCTCTAGTGATGGATAGGAGGCATTCTCAGTGATGTCACCGCTGATCTCTAGTGATGGATAGGCGGCATTCTCAGTGATGTCACCTCTGATCTCTGGTGATGGATAGGAGGCATTCTCAGTGATGTCACCTCTGATCTCTAGTGATGGATAGGAGGCATTCTCAGTGATGTCACCGCTGATCTCTAGTGATGGATAGGAGGCATTCTCAGTGATGTCACCTCTGATCTCTGGTGATGGATAGGAGGCATTCTCAGTGATGTCACCGCTGATCTCTAGTGATGGATAGGAGGCATTCTCAGTGATGTCACCCCTAGAAATCTTCCCGTGCTTGGGCTTTACAGTCGGGTTGTGTTATTTGAGGGATATGTGGCGGGTTTCTTTTTGTTTGACGCCCAGACTCTTCGCGGCTCAGACATCATTGATTCCCTTACAGAACAGATGGCCGCTGTACATAGGGCTGCAGAATTCACTCGCCAGATCAATACCCGCACGAGGCTTCACTGGTTTTACCTTCCAGATGGAGCAACGAACATGAGAAATTGCTGAGAATATTGTGCGGACATCTCTGTCCTGATTATATAAATGTAGAATAAGGAGAGCATCTGTTGTAGAGACGAGTCCTCATGCTCTGCCTCCTCTGTTATTAGTACAGGTGCTCATACATGCCCCATTTTGGGCTCTCATAGATCTCTAGCAGTTGGCAATTTTTTCACTGAAACACAGCTCCAAATACTCTGCGCAGACAGAACATAATACCACGCTCAGGGCATCCTACCGTGTACACACACTATGCAGTGCGCTCCTGAGCTCCTCCGTGTGGAGGCTGCAGACAATCAGAGTAATAACGCGTATGGAAAATTGTAGTAATCATTTGACTCAAAACCAGAGTGGAAGTGGCTGCGCTCCCCTCCTCACGAGGTAACACTACTGATGATACATACACCAGCCTCGTCTCTCCAGGTTCTCCTGCTCTGTAACTTTTCCCTTTACCAGCACCCTGCCATCACTTTAGGTGTGGGAGCTTCCTTTTTGTTTCATGACTTAAAGGGAACCTGTCACCCCGAAAATCGCGGGTGAGGTAAGCCCACCGGCATCAGGGGCTTATCTGAAGCATTCTGTAATGCTGTAGATAAGCCCCCGATGTTACCTGAAAGAGGGGAAAAAGACATTATATTATACTCACCCAGGGGCGGTCCCGCTGCTGGTCCGGTCAAACGGGTGTCTCTGGTCCGCTGCGGCGCCTCCCATCTTCATTACAAGACGTCCTCTTCTGATCTTTAGCCACGGCTCCGGCGCAGGCGTACTTTGCTCTGCCCTGTTGAGGGCAGACAAAGTACTGCAGTGCGCAGGCGCCGGGCCTCTGACCTTTCCGGCGCCTGCGCACTGCAGTACTATCCTCTGCCCTCAACAGGGCAGAGCAAAGTACGCCTGCGCCGGAGCCGTGGCTGAAGATCAGAAGAGGACGTCTTGTAATGAAGATGGGAGGCGCCGCAGCGGACCAGAGACACCCATCCGACCTGACCAGCAGCGGGACCGCCCCTGGGTGAGTATAATATAACGTCTTTTTCCCCTCTTTCAGGTGACATCGGGGGCTTATCTACAGCATTACAGAATGCTTCAGATAAGCCCCTGATGCCGGTGGGCTTACCTCACCCGCGATTTTCGAGGTGACAGGTTCCCTTTAATAGAAAATGCAATTATGTCTTAAAGCAATTATCCATTATCCATCATAGTTTGTAAGCTTGCGAGCAGGGACCTCACTCCTCTTGGTATCTATTTTGAACTGTGATTTCTGTTATGCTGTAATGTTTATTGTCTGTACAAATCCCCTCCATAATTTGTAAAGCGCTGCGGAATATGTTGGCGCTATATAAATAAAATTATTATTATTATTATTATCCACTGCTAGACAATCCTCTGCTTATAGCTGTTGTCTAGGGCAATAAAACTGCGCATTTATCTCCTGTCCGGCACCACTCCTGTGATTTCCCTTTATTAGAATGTTGGGTGACCACATCAGTTAGAATGCAGGGATGCTCCTAGAGATGACGGCCTATCTCTATCTTCCCCCTATAGACGACAGCCCATCCCAACCCTCTCCCTATAGATGACGGCCCAGCGACGACGGCCTGTCCCCATGTTCCGCCTAGAGACCATGGCCCATCCCCGTCTACCCCTTATAGGCGACGGGCCGCCTTCGGCATCAGTCTGGGTAAATGAAGTACTTTGCAGTTTTGTGTGAGGAGATTGAACAGAATACATTATTGGATCGAGGTGAACCCATTGATAAAGGGTGGAGATTGCCTTCAAACAAAAATGTAGAAATAAGGAAAGGTCCTTTTAAGAAAGTCAAGAGTCCAGCCGTCCAGTCTCTGTCGTACGTGGTGGCCCTCAAGTCTCCGTTCTACGTGGTGGCTCTCAAGCCTCCGTCCTACGTGGCGGCCCTCCAGTCTCCGTCCTACGTGGTGGCCCTCCAGCCTCCGTCCTACGTGGCGGCCCTCCAGCCTCCGTGGTTGCCCTCCAGTCTCTGTCTTACATGGTGGCCTTCCGGCATCCGTCCTACGTGGCGGCCCTTCAGCCTCCGTCCTACTTGGCAGCCATCCATCCTCTGTCCTACATCGCGGCCTGGTGATTTATTAACAGAACTGCTGCTCACCCATAAGACCGCTGTGAATTATTTCCAGCGGCCGACATCGCAGCTGCAATCACACAAACACATTTGTCACAAATCATAATCCTGATTATCAGTCCGGTAGTATCTGCTATCATCAGCTGCTTCGGGATGGCGTGGGCTTATCATATGTCTCTGATTAATTAGTCTTGTCTTACATTGTATGTCAAATGGCAGCGGCGGTAATGAATGTCAGATGTGTGCAGCCCACGTCCGGACAGTTCCTCCATATCGCACCATGGAGGTCTGGGATCGTCTGCTCAGCACTGGGGGCAAATATACCCGGATTATAAATATTTCTCTGCACCTGATTAATATGGAATGATTCCCTCGTGTACAGTGTAAACCGGCCTCCATCTCCTGCTCATTAATCTGTGTTCTCCATCATTAGGCGAGCCACCAAGCATCAGTCAGTGACATACGTGACATATGTTACATGCTTAACAAATTGCTGTCTCCGTCGGCCGCTCACATTCACCGTGTGCGCAGCAGAATCCAATCTATCATGGAAATAAATGCAACATATTCTCCAGCTTCTCCCTAACACCAGCGCGGAGCGGCATGTCCTCAGTGTGGAATTACAGTGCAGACTAAAGAGCAGCTATGGGGATCGGGGGCTCCAGGGCCGAGCAGCACTACCCTACACCCCCATCAAGGGCCACAAATTCCATGGTATCTGCATCCACAGGAATCATGAAGGAGTGGTCGCCCCCGCTGCACCATTTAGTGGGTCTGGGCCTCCACGCAGCATCACGATGACGTCACTGGATCGCGCCTGCTGTGCGGAGCCTCGGTGCGCACTCTGCAGCCTCAGAGATGCCATGAGAAGTTTAGCTTTCTTTTGTACGTACGTGTGGGGAGCTGTGGGTACCTGAATACTGTGTGTGGGGGACATGATGCTCCATATGGGCCATCATATTGGGTGGGGGAACTATGGTGACAGAATGCTGTGTGGGGGCACTTAAGAGGATTCATGGTGTGGGGGGTATTACAGTGTTGTGCGTCACTGTGCCGGCGTTACACTCTGCATGTGGAAGCAAAGTGCCTTGGGGGATTTATCATACTATGTGTAGGGGGCATTTTAGGGACCATGTAAGGGATATTGTAGTAAGTGGGCACTAAGGGACCTCAATATAATTACTCTGTAAGTTCCTCAATCAATATCCCCCTCACTGGTTTTAAACATTAAAAATTATGAGCCCACCTAAGCTGCTGAATAATTTTTGTCTTGGGATTTTGGAAGAGGGTGGCCCAATTAAAACTTTTGCTATGTGATCTTGTGATTTGTATGTTTCCCCCCTAAGTTTGGGGAAGGTCCTTTTTCTGTTCCCCCTTGACTTGTCCAGTGTACAAGCTCCATAAAGACATGGAGGGAAGAACATGAGCGGCCGCCCAGAGCTGGACCCCAATTAACACCAATAATGGAGAATGTGAGCCTGCATCCCCCAACATCAGGGTCTGACCTCACAAATGCTCTTTTGGATAATGCGGCAAAAGTCCCCACAGATGCCTCCAAAATCTTGGAGAAATCCTTCCCATAAGAGCTGGAGCTGGGAACCTGATCTCAGAACAGAGTATGTAATGCTCAGCCTGCCACTCCCCATCCATCGTCGCTCCCCCACCCGGGCCCGCTCCATCGTCGCTCCAACGCCTGAGCCCACTTCATCTTCAATCCCCCTGGCCTGCTCTGTCGTCGCTCCCCCTCCCGGGCCTGCTCTGTCGTCGCTACCCCTCCCGGGCCCTCTCCATCGTCACTCCCCTGCCTGAGCCCGCTCCGTCTTCGCTCCTCCACCCGGGCCCGCTCTATCGTCGCTCCAACGCCTGAGCCCACTCCATCGTCGCTCCAACGCCTGAGCCTGCTCCATCTTCAATCCCCCCGGCCTGCTCTGTCGTCGCTCCCCCTCCCGGGCCTGCTCTGTCGTCGCTACCCTGCCCGGGCCCACTCCATCGTCGCTACCCTGCCTGAGCCCGCTCCGTCTTCACTCCTCCACCCGGGCCCACTCCATCGTCGCTACCCTGCCCGGGCCCACTCCATCGTTGCTACCCCGCCCGGGCCCTCTCCATCGTCACTCCCCTGCCTGAGCCCGCTCAGTCGTCGCTCCCCTGCCCTGGCCTGCTCCGTCATTGCTTCTCCGCCTGGGCCCGCTCCGTCATTGCTTCCCCGCCTGGGCCCGTTCAGTCGTATATAAACCCCTAACATGGGATGTATCAGTGCTCAGTACTCATATGAGCTGCTATTCTGGAGACTGATGGTGCAGTCGGGAATAGGAAACAATTGTTGCAATGTTTGTTTTGGAGAAGTAATGAACAGGATACATTTATTTGCCGCGTGCAATCATCTCATCAGCCTGAAAAATGTGTCAAGTGCACAAAAATGAATCGTTGTTGTTGGCACAGATGTGGATCCATTATATCGAGCGCTCCTAGAATTGCTGATCGGGGAACTCCGTTCTAAAAAATCCTTGAGGCCATCCTTCCCTCGAGCTGGCTCGCGAGCCCCCCGGAAGGCCTACAGACACCACCGTCCGTGATGTATGAATTCCTTCCTATCTGAACCTGGGGAACTCCGGCTGGTAATGAAAATGTAGTAATCACTATAGTTAGTAATCACAATAAATCGAGTGGCGGATAAGAGCGCCAATTAATCATTTTCTAGCAATTAAGTAAATCTTCAATGCATTCAGCGGTTCCAATTCAATTTCAGAAAGGGTTTGTTGGTCAATTCATCAAGCGTTGTTTGTGTCAGAGGAATATGAAGAGAATGTGTTTTCATTAAGCCGTCTTCATAACTCACAATAGCCCAGAAAATAAGAACATTATTACTGTGATTTTAATGTAAAATTAACCGGCTCTTTCATTTGAATTATTGTGAAGGAGGATCCTTAATCCAATATTAGATTTTTCTGTTGAAGTCTCTCTGGTTTTAATTGCATCTTAGCTCACTTCTCCCGCAAATTAAAAGAAGAGGAAATGTTTTGCCAGAGAACCTCCAAATATTTATTGTTTTCACACATTTGTTTCAGTTGTTGCCGCCGATTTGAGGACAGAATCTCAGTGCAACGAGGGAGATTAAGGCCATGTTCACACAGTGCGTTTTTTTCTGCGGAACCGCAGCGTTTTTGCCGCTGCGGTTCCGCAGCTGTTTTCCATGCAGGGTACAGTACAATGTACCCTATGGAAAACAGGAACCACTGTGCACACGATCCTGAAATTCAGAAAAAAAGCCGCGCTGAATAGCTGCGGGAAAAAAGAAGTACCATGTCACTTCTTTTTTCGGAGCCGCAGCGGTTCTGCACCCATAGACCTCCATTGTGAGGTCAAACCCGCAGTAAAACCCGTAGATCAAAAATATATCTGCGGGTTTTATTGCGGTTTGTGGTGCCGAACCGCTGCAGCAGGAAGTGCGGGGAAGCGGGCGGAAGTGCGTGGGCGGAGTGTGGCTGCCCCGATCCCACCCCCCCATGTTCCGATGCCCCCCCTCGTGCTCCGATGCCCCCCCCCCCGTGCCCTAATCTCCCCCCCTTATACTTACCGGGACTCCCGGTGTCCGTCCGGCCGTCTTCTCCCTGGGCGCCGCCATCTTGCAAAATGGCGGGCGCATTCGCAGTGCGCCCGCCGAATCTGCCGGCAGGCAGATTCGTTCCAAAGTGCATTTTGATCACTGAGATATAACCTATCTCAGTGATCAAAATAAAAAAAATAGTAAATGACACCCCCCCCCCTTTGTCACCCCCATAGGTAGGGACAATAAAAAAATTAAGAATTTTTTTTTTTTTCCCACTAAGGTTAGAATAGGGGTAGGGGTAGGGTTAGGGGTAGGGTTAGGGGTAGGGTTAGGGTATTTTCAGCCATTTTAACCCTAAAAAACTTACTAGAAAACACACAGACTCTGCATAGAAAACTGCATAAAAAAACGCATCAAAAAACGCACCAAAAAGCACCAAAAAAGCACCAAAAAAAGGACCTGCGTTTTCTGCAAAGAGCTGCGGTTTTTAGTCCTGAAAAAAAGGATGGAAATCAGGAACGTGTGAACATACCCTTATTCTTCTGTAACGTTTATTATTTGGATATAGAGGTTGTAACATTCATGGACCTCGTGGTTAAAGAGGACTTAACTCTATAGCGCCACCTGTTGGAAGTAGCGATCCTACAAGTCAAAATCAACCCTTTAACGATAATGCAATATGACTTAGGATAAAAGCCAAATCAGTATCTCAATTCGCAGACACGGTGTTTCGGGCTGTTGGCCCTCGTCAGTGCGAAGCATGAGAACTGATTTGGCGAGGTGAAAGGCTACTTCCAACAGGTGGCACTATAGAGTTCAAGTCCTCTTTTTCTCTGAAGAGGCAATTTGCATATTAAATTTCCCAGAGGAGCATTGCACGGCAAATAAGCTTCCTTACCGTGACAAGCCAGAGCTGGTATGTCACTCTCCATAAGGAGAAACCTTACCCCTTAGACCCCACTGATAACAAACACTGCGACCAGGTAGATACAGCCACATCGCAAGTCAGTGTGAAATCTGTAAAGACAAATCGGGAAGACTTTTGGTGAGGAGCCAAGGAGAAGGCACTGTTCACACTAGAGCCATAACCGGCATGACAAATCTGTGTAATGCAAATCCTGATAACTGCCGGTGATACAAAGGGGTCCGCCAGGCTTGGCAGCAGATTTGCCAGAAGGAAATTTCCAGCATCATTCAGTAACTGATGTAAATCTCATCCGCACGATCCCAAGATTTCCAGCATGTAGATATGTGAATCGTTATATCTGCCTCATGTCAAAGCTTTTTATAAAATTCATTGGGGGCTTCGTACTTCTGCAAAAGTTAAATCTGCATCAAGTTCACAAGAAAACAGACAGAAGACATCTTCCTTTACATTTGGTAGGAGCCGATGCCACAAATACATCTGCCATGTGTGCCCCATTAAAGGTAAAAACACCGCAAACCAGGATGGAAACTAATAAAAGTTCAAGGAAAGGAAGCAGCATCCAAACGCTGCATCTCAGCCAGAGGAATCCTTAAAGGGATTGTTCATGGATAATCAAAGCTGACATTGGTGTGTGCTGTCTGGAGAGTTTGCCTGGACACCATCTGAACAAAAATAATACATGGGTCATCATTTCTGGGGTACCAGTGTGTGAAGGGGGCTCAGGAGAAAAGCGTACTCCCTACATGATGGACGTCGGCAGTGTTATATGGCTCTGATCTCTGCTGTTAACTACTTAAATGCTGTTTAAAAAGAACACAGGTCGTCGGTGCTTGCACACACCGGCCCCCCCATGACATAACTATGAGGGACTGTGGGTTACCATGGCTGCTGGGGGGTCTAGACCCCTGTTCCTGCCATCTTAGTCCACCTGTGAATCTGACGCTCAAGCTGAGCTCCATAGAAGATAGCGATTTTCACTATATGTTGCGATAGGCCGGGGTCACACTAGCGTAGAATACGGACGAGTGCTATGTGAGAAAACATCCCATAGCACTCGGACCAGTGTTAATCTATGGGGCAGCTCACATCAGCATTTATATTCTCAGGCATATTCAGCGTGCAAGTGAAATCAGAGCATGCTGTGATTGTACGTGTATATCGCCCGTGTCTCACCAATGCAAGTCTATGGGTGTGAGAAAAAAATCGGACACCACACGGACCATCAGTGTAACTTGCGAGAAATACCCACTCATTTTTCTCATTTCAGCCCATTGAGCCATTAAATTTGATTAGGAGAATTAGTGATAAATGTTCATCCATACGGATACATAGGTGTGAGGAAATCTCATCATCGTATTACACACGGAGACCATACGGAGAACACTAGTGCGACTCTCGGCAGAGAGACTTGGACCGATTTTCCATACGGTAAGAGTGACCCGGCCTTACTGTGGAAATACAGCGTATAGTAAAAGGTAACTGGAAGCTGCGATCGTCCAGTCCCTAAGGGGAATGATAAAATGTGGAAAAAAATACAAAAAATAATATACAAAATATAAAATCTCAAATCTCCGCTTTCCTCCTTTAAAAATAAAGAAATAAAAAAACCCATAAAGAGTGAAATATATGTTGTATTGAATCGTCTGAAACAGTCCGGTCTGTCGAAATGTGAATTTAACCCATCAGATAAATCTGTAAAAAGAAAAAAAAAAAAAACCGAACTGCGTTTGTTATAGACCAATGCAAAACACTGTGTATACCCCAAATAGGTACTAATAGTCGGCCCGCCAGGCAAAAAAATAATCCCCCGCACAGCTCCATTGACCGAAAAGTAAAAATGTATCCGGTCTCTGAAAAGTGGTGACACAAGTATTAATGACAATTGGCTGCATAGGCAAAGGGTTAAAGAAACCAGGAGCAAAATGAGAAAAAAGCCGCGGTTTGCCTAATCATGGGAGTGCAGCGTTACCGCCATCAGCGCAGATTTCACATTGATTATGGCAGCAACAGGACTCTGCAGCGTTACTGTCACCCTGAAGACGATCAGCCATCACCAATCCCCTGCGCTCATCGCTCAGTTGGAGTACGTGTACATGGTGATGTCTGAAGACTCAGGTGAAAAACTTAGTGTGTCCCAATTGTTAATGTGAATGGCGCCCCTAGTGGACATCTCCTCCCAGACATTTAGCACGAGCGCTACACGCCCGGATTCTCTGCATTTTAGTTTTATTTCTGAGAAGAATCTAATGGACGATCACATAAACTCTGACCTCATAGAGAAAGTGACTCGTCTTCTGCATTTCTATCCTGCCGCAATCTCCTTCGACGCAAGGCTCCACAGCTCTTTCCTTCCTCCCTTCCTATCTTTCTCCCCATCCGTTTTCTGTGGTCCATATTTTTAAGTTAAATTAATAGGGAAAGTGGCGCTACATATGGCGGCAACAGCTGTTAATAAAACACTAACTTCCACAAGGTTAACGCCGTCATTAAATATGTACTTGTTCTGAAAAACGGCACAAGAACATCTGACTTGTTAAATATTCATCGCCATTTTATAGTAGACGGCACGAAAAGTGGGGGACCCAGGAGAGAGACCCCGAGATGGCATCGCAACTAGTTCTCTTTATTACTGGCACAGAAGGAAACAAGATCAGAAAGAGGGGAGAGTAGGGGGAGAGAGTGGAGGAGAGTAGGGGGTAGTGTAGATGAGAGAGTGGGGGAGTAGGGGAGAGTAGGGGGTAGTGTAGGAGAGAGTGGGGGAGTAGGGGGTAATGTAGGAGAGAGAGTGGGGGAGTAGGGGAGAGTAGGGGGTAGTGGAGGAGAGTGGAGGAGAGTAGGGGGTAGTGTAGGAGAGAGAGTGGGGGAGTAGGGGAGAGTAGGGGGTAGTGTAGGAGAGAGAGTGGGTGAGTAGGGGAGAGTAGGGGGTAGTGTAGGAGAGTGGGTGAGTAGGGGAGAGTAGGGGGTAGTGTAGGAGAGAGAGGGAGTAGGGGGTAGTGTAGGAGAGAGTGGGGGAGTAGGGGAGGGTAGAGGGTAGTGTAGGAGAGAGAGTGGGGGAGTAGGGTTGTAGTATAGGAGAGAGAGTGGAGGAGAGTAGAGGGTTGTGTAGGAGAGAGAGTGGGGAGTAGGGGGTAATGTAGAGGAGAGAGTGGGGGAGTAGGGGGTAGTGTAGGAGAGAGTGGAGGAGAGTAGGGGGTAGTGTAGGAGAGAGAGTGGGGGAGTAGGGGAGAGTAGGGGGTAGTGTAGGAGAGAGAGTGGGGGAGTAGGGGGTAGTGTAGGAGAGAGTGGAGGAGAGTAGAGGGTTGTGTAGGAGAGATAGTGGGGAGTAGGGGGTAGTGTAGAGGAGAGAGTGGGGGGTAGTGTAGGAGAGTGTGGAGGAGAGTAGGGGGTAGTGTAGGAGAGAGAGTGGAGGAGAGTAGGGGGTAGTGTAGGAGAGAGAGTGGGGAGTAAGGGAGAGTAGGGGGTAGTGTAGGAGAGAGAGTGGGGGAGTAGGGGGTAGTGTAGGAGAGAGAGTGGGGGAGAATGGGGGAGTAAGCGAGAGTGGGACAAACAATTATCGCTATTTTGTGACACACTTTGGGTGGTTCCATTGCTGAGATCACTTTCTAGGTTGCTTCTCCTCGGGGACTGCAGTATATGATATATTCAGGCATGGAAAGAATAAATGTGGCCAAAAGTGGCACTGGACGACATGTCTGTGACGCGGAGCGCCCGGTTGGGGTAATGTTCCATGCCTGCACTACATTAGGCGGGGAGACTGTAATCACATGTGCCATTTATAAGACCCCGGAGAAGCTGCGGCCGCTCGTACCGCTTTGTTGGTTCCATGTAATACGAGTCGGGGAATTTTGTAAAAAGCTTTAACAACAAATGTTCAATAAATGGACATATTTCCTCTAATCCCGGAATTCTTCTAAAGCCGTCTATAGAGCACTTCATCCGCACGGATTGGGAGGAAATAGAAATAAATGAGAAGTCTCTGTATACAGCCAGATGTGAACCCGCAGATAGTGGGGTCCACAATGTAACAAGGGGCTAAAGCCGCATGGGCCGCGCCGAGCCAAGCATCGGACGGGGCATCGGGGTCAGATATTAACCATGTAACATTTCTAAAGTGAATGTTGGGCGCTTTGTCTCTGTCCCGTGGTCTCGTCTCCCCATTCTCACTCCTTTCGCCGCTCTTCTCTATGTACGGGCCTAATTACATTCCTAACTGTGGATTACAGGACGGCGATGATTCTTCCGGGAGTTTCTACATCTTACAATATATTCTCATGTATTTTTATATCTGCAGATCCGAAGCTCTGAACCTGGAAACACAACACTCCGGTGACTCGTTAACGTCCTTATAATACTCCAGTGACCTGATAGCTGATACATGGAGCTGGGGATAATAAACTCCTCGGATTTACTGGGAAATCAGTACAGACATTGTTACAAAAGTACAACTGGAAGTAATAGTAATAATCATAGTGGCATTGGTAATATTATTATTACTGGTGTTACTAGGAATATGCAAGTGACTGATTGTCCTCAGCAGTTTTTGGTCCTCAATTCAGGGTACATTCTATGTTTTATATATCGGTACAGTGATTTGAAGCAATGGTTTTTGGCTTCAGAGCTTCAAAGCTGATTAATAAACAGAAAAGTAAATTATTTTTTACACAGCGCCCCTTAGTGATAGCTGCAGACAGGATCTTATCAGGTATCTCTATATAGAGGGAGCTCCCCCTAGTGGTGGCTGCAACAGAATCTTATCATTTATCTCTGTATACAGTGAGCTCCCCCTAGTGGTGGTTGCAGACAGGATCTTATCATGTATCTCTGTATACAGAGAGCTCCCCCTAGTGGTGTCTGCAGACAGAATCTTATCATGTATCTGTATACAGAGAGCTTCCCCTAGTGGTGACTGCAGACAGGATCTTATCATGTATCTCTATATACAGGGAGCTCCCCCCAGTGGTGGTTGCAGACAGGATCTTATCATATATCTCTGTATACAGTGAGCTCCCCTAGTGGTGGCTGCAGACAGGATATTATCATGTATCTCTGTATACATGGAGCTCCCCCTAGTGATGGTTGCAGACAGGAAATATCATGTATCTCTGTATACAGGGAGCTCCCCCTAGCGGTAGCTACAGACAGAATCTTATCATGTATCTATGTATACAGGGAGCTCCCCCTAGTGGTGACTGCAGGCAGGATCTTATCATGTATCTCTGTATACAGGGAGCTCCCCCTAGTGGTGACTGCAGGCAGGATCTTATCATGTATCTCTATATACAGGGAGCTCCCCCTTGTGGTGGCTGCAGACAGAATCTTATCATATATCTCTGTATACAGGGAGCTCCCCCAGTGGTGGTTGCAGACAGGAAATATCATGTATCTCTGTATACAGGGAGCTCCCCCTAGTGGTGGCTGCAGACAGAATCTTATCATGTATCTCTACATACAGGGAGCTCCCCTAGTGATGGTTGCAGACAGGAAATATCATGTATCTCTGTATACAGGGAGCTCCCCCTAGTAGTGGCTGCAGACAGAATCTTATCATGTATCTCTGTATACAGGGAGCTCCCCCTAGTGGTGGCTGCAGACAGAATCTTATCATATATCTCTGTATACAGGGAGCTCCCCCAGTGGTGGTTGCAGACAGGATCTTATCATATATCTCTGTATACATGGAGCTCCCCCTAGTGATGGTTGCAGACAGGAAATATCATGTATCTCTGTATAAAGGGAGCTCCTTCTTATGGTGGCTGCAGACAGAATCTTATCATATATCTCTGTATACAGAGAGCTCCCCCTAGTGGTGACTGCAGGCAGGATCTTATCATGTATCTCTATATACAGGGAGCTCCCCCTAGTGGTGACTGCAGGCAGAATCTTATCATGTATCTCTGTATACAGGGAGCTCCCCCTAGTGGTGACTGCAGGCAGGATCTTATCATGTATTTCTGTATACAGGGAGCTCCCCCTAGTAGTGGATGCAGACAGGATCTTATCATGTAACTCTGTATACAGGGAGCTCCCCTTAATGGTGGGTGCAGACAGGATCTTATCATGTAACTCTGTATACAGGGAGCTCCCCTTAATGGTGGGTGCAGTCCAGACAGAATCTTATCATTAGTGGTGGCTGAATTTGACTACTATACAGAATGTTCCCCTAAAAGAACAAAATCCTTTGTAAATAAGTCATTGTCTCCTCTGCCCTCTCATACCTCACACTTTTGTATTAATATTTCTTTCTTTTTGGTATCTAGTAGTGATCTTGGTGCCGGTCATGAGGCTGCTGTCTCGTGCTGCGGCTTTGCTGTTCTCTTCGGCAGCTCTGACTACTTATAGGATCAGGAGCCTCTGCTACCACTACAGCTATGGCTTCACCCCAGGTAACAGGCAGAGGGGACTGCTGAACATGATACATCCTTACAGTTGTAGCAGTGATAGAAATAATACAAATATTATTATTACAGAATGTTGACATCAATCAGTGAAGGAGTTAATTTTACAATGTGTCTCCCAGTAATTATCGCATTTATGTACAGAACATCGCACCTTTTTATGTCGCTCTGCAGATTAATTAATTCCACACATGTCAATACCAGATGCTAAATAATAAAAATAAATAAACTTACTGCAATGTTTCCTCTGCTTTGATATCCGCCTTGCATCTTCCCGAGGTGCAGCGGTGACAAGGAAATCAAGGAAGAAGAATCCACTAATGATGATCTTCACAGGTCCCAATACTCCATTCACTGCAACGACTGATCATCTACAGTATCGAGAATAGAATATAGTACTTATACATATACAGGAGATGCCCAGGTTATACCAGCTGTATATATATAATTATACACAGGAGATGGCCAGGTTATACCGGCTGTACATATATAATTATATACAGGAGATGTCCAAGTTATACCAGCTGTACATATGCGGCGCCCCAGGGTCCTGGTTGTCGCAGTGGTATTGCTTTCCTCTCGGGGAGAGTGATGCTACGTTTGGAGGCAAAGAAGGATAACTGCATCCAGGTATCACAAACATGCAACACATTTCACACTCCAGGCCACCAGGGGGAGCTCTTGCTCCTATTTATTAGGTCACTCCCCACATAGGTAAAACTGGTCGCCTGTAGGGAAAGTTAGTTAGTTGCTGGCTGAGCACCACTCAGGTAGTTAGTCCCTGGTGGGGTGGGATCCTGTCAGAGAACAAAGGAAAAGGACACGGAGCTGTGCATGCCCTCAGAGCTGCAGCTCCTAGGAAGAGACATCAAAGGCAGAACTGTATTGCAGCGAGTGTGCAAGGAAGCAAAGGAGAGGATACCAGAAGGGGACCAGCCCTACACAGGCTGCCTCCTTCTGAGGCGCAGAATCACGGTAGCCGGAACACCGAGGGAGTAACAACCTTTATGCCTTGCTCCAGAGAACGGCAGGACAGCTAATTTCACGTTACCTGTCCGCCCTACACCCAGGAGGCACGGTGGCATCCCTTAGAGGCTGGGGCATGATAGAGTCCCTATAAACAGCCTCAAGCCACCAGTCATACGGGTTTGTCCTATCCTATATGGGGGACAGAGATACATTACATCTGTGAGGACCTTACGTGAAGCCTTAGGCAGTAAGGAACTACAACACTGCAGCGCAAGGGAAGGCTACTGATTTCCACCTGCACAAGGGGACTCTGGACTTGCCTCCAAAGCGGCTGGACTCTGCCTGCCCTGTGATCTGGTGCCCTGGACTGTGGATGCTGAAGTCTTCAGTAAAGGTAAAGAGACTGCAACCTTGTGTCCTCGTTCTTCTCTGCGCCTCTCACCATCCACCATCTACACACCAGGAAGTCCTGGGGATATATTTCACCTGTGGGAGGGTATACCATCTAGCTGCCATAACATCACCCCAGCGGACCTTTAAAGCAGCGGCGGTCATCCTGACCGAATAGCACAGGTGGCGTCACGAACATTTCCCCTTTAAAGGCCTTTCCCTTTCACATGGACGTCCCCGGGCCACGTTCTGGGTCAGCCACCGTGACATCCCCCTGTGAATCGTAGGACCCGGTACCGAGTACCCCACGGCTCCATGGGGGCGCTCCAAACTTTGGCATCATGAACAGGATCTACTAAAGCCTGAAAATCAGGTCATATGCCTCAGTGCCCTCTCCCCCTCACCCGCCGACCCTGCCGCCCACCATGATTCGAGTATAAGCCGAGAGGGGCACTTTCAGCCCAAAAATTTGGGCTCAAAATCTCGGCTTATACTCGAGTATATACGGTATATACAGGGGATTTCCAGGGTATACCGGCTGTACATATATAATTATATGCAGGAGATGCCCAGGTTATACCAGCTGTACATATATAATTGTATACAGGAGATGTCCAGGTTATACCGGCTGTACATATATAATTATATGCAGATGTCCAGGTTATACCGGCTGTACATATATATTTATATACAGGAGATGCCCAGGTTATACCAGCTGTACATATATAATTATATACAGGAGATGCCCAGGTTATACCAGATGTACATATATAATTATATACAGGAGATGCCCAGGTTACACCAGCTGTACATATATAACTATATACAGGAGATGCCCAGGTCATACCAGCTGTACATATATAATTATATACAGGAGATGCCCAGGTAACACCAGCTGTACATATATAATTATATACAGGAGATGCCCAGGTTATACCAGCTGTACATATATAATTATATACAGAGGATGCCCAGGTTATACCGGCTGTACATATATAATTACCGTATATACTCGAGTATAAGCCGAGATTTTCAGCCCAAAATTTTGGGCTGAAAGTGCCCCTCTCGGCTTATACTCGAGTCACGGTGGGTGGCAGGGTCGGCGGGTGAGGGGGAGAGGGCGCTGAGGCATACTTACCTAGTCCCGGCGGTCCTGACGCTCCCTCTGCCTGTCACACGGTCTTCGTTGCTGCATCTCTTCCCCCTGTTCAGCGGTCACGTGGGACCGCTCATTAGAGAAATGAATATGCGGCTCCACCTCCCATAGGGGTGGAGCCGCATATTCATTTCTCTAATCAGCGGTGCTGGTGACCGCTGATAGAGGAAGAGGCTGCGGCACCGAAGACCGTGTGACAGGCAGAGGGAGCGGGACGCCGGGAGCAGGTAAGTATGTCATATTCACCTGTCCGCGTTCCACCCGCCGGGCGCCGCTCTGTCTTCGCGTCCTCTTGCTCTGACTGTTCAGGTCAGAGGGCGCGATGACGCATATAGTGTGCGCGGCGCCCTCTGCCTGATCAGTCAGTGCAGAGAGACGCCGGGACCGGATGCTGGGAGCTGCAAGCAAGAGAGGTGAGTATGGCATTTTTTTTTTTTATTGCAGCAGCAGCAGCAGCAGTGGCAGAGCTTTTTATGGCACAGCTATGGGGCAGGAATGAACGGTGCAGAGCACTATATGGCAGCTATGGGGCAGGAATGAACGGCGCAGAGCACTATATGGCAGCTATGGGGCAGGAATGAACGGTGCAGAGCACTATATGGCAGCTATGGGGCAATAATGAACGGCGCAGAGCACTATATGGCAGCTATGGGGCAATAATGAACGGTGCAGAGCACTATATGGCAGCTATGGGGCAGGAATGAACGGCGCAGAGCACTATATGGCAGCTATGGGGCAGGAATGAACGACGCAGAGCACTATATGGCAGCTATGGGGCAGGAATGAATGGCGCAGAGCACTATATGGCACAGCTATGGGGCAATAATGAACGGTGCAGAGCACTATATGGCAAAGCTATGGGGCAATAATGAACGGTGCAGAGCACTATATGGCACAGCTATGGGGCGGGAATCAACGGTGCAGAGCACTATATGGCACATCTATGGGGCAATAATGAACGGCGCAGAGCACTATATGGCACAGCTATGGGGCAATAATGAACGGTGCAGAGCACTATATGGCACAGCTTTATATGGCACATCTATGGGGCAATAATGAACGGTGCAGAGCATATATGTGGCAGTTTTATATGGCACATCTATGGGGCAATAATGATCAATATGGAGCATTATATGTGGCACAGCTTTATATGGAGCATGTATGGGGCCATAATGAACGGTATGCAGCATTATATGTGGCACAGCTTTATATGGAGCATCTTATGGGGCAATAATGAACGGTATGGAGCATCTATTTTTATTTTTGAAATTCACCGGTAGCTGCTGCATTTTCCACCCTAGGCTTATACTCGAGTCAATAAGTTTTCCCAGTTTTTTGTGGCAAAATTAGGGGGTCGGCTTATACTCGAGTATATACGGTATATACAGGAGATGTCCAGGTTATACCAGCTGTACATATATAATTATATTCTGGAGATGCCCAGGTTATGCCAGCTGTACATATATAATTATATACAGGAGATGCCCGGGTTATACCAGCTGTACATATATAATTATATACAGAGGATGCCCAGGTTATACCAGCTGTACATATATAATTATATACAGGAGATGCCCGGGTTATAGCGGCTGTACATATATAATTATATACAGGGGATGCCCAGGTTATACCAGCTGTACATATATAATTATATACAGGAGATGTCCAGGTTATACCAGCTGTACATATATAATTATATACAGGAGATGCCCGGGTAATAATGGCTGTACATATATAATTATATACAGGAGATGCCCAGGTTATACCAGCTGTACATATATAATTATATACAGGAGATGCTTAGGTCATACCAGCTGTACATATATAAATATATACAGGAGATGCCCAGGTTATACCAGCTGTACATATATAATTATATACAGGAGATGCCCAGGTTATACCAGCTGTACATATATAATTATATACAGGAGATGCCCGGGTAATAACGGCTGTACATATATAATTATATACAGGAGATGCCCAGGTTATACCAGCTGTACATATATAATTATATACAGGAGATGCCCAGGTTATACCAGCTGTACATATATAATTATATACAGGAGATGCCCAGGTTATACCAGCTGCAGATATATAATTATATTCAGAAGATGCCCAGGTTATAGCGGCCTGGCTCATGGCATGGTGTCAGGCACCCCGTCTTTCTCCTCTTAGTGATGGTAACAGACGGTGGATTTGGCTGCTGTGTAGAAATAACAGACAATAATTCTGAGCGCTGCACAGTGCGGAGCGGCTCTGCCATCTGCGGACCCTGGAGATGCGGCATGGAGGGAGAGTTATGATGTGAAGAGCAGGATCTCGGGTAGCAGTTCTCTGATTTACTCCCGGTGTATTCACACTTCCTAGCGGCAGCAGGTCCGGTCAGTGCAGGACGTTCATCTTGTGCGCCGGACTCCAGTGATACATTATATCGCAGACCTGTCGGGTTACATCGAGAGGAAAAAATAGTGACTGTAAGCAGCGGTGACCGTACTGATTGCAGGGTCCAGACAGCGGCGTCACATGGAGCTTGTGGCCCCAATGCTAAATCTCCAACAGGGCCCCAACTATCAGGGGAGGTTAATAACATGGGTGTGATAATATGAGCGTCGCCCTCTAGGCTCCAGTGCCGGGGGGCAGCTGCACCCACTGTAGTTCTGCCCCAGGGTCCAGGAATCCAATAAATGTGTGAGGGGAGAGGACTGGTCACAATGATGGGGGTGCAGGTTACAGTGTCTGAACAGACACAATTGTAGCAAACCCCCAGGAGTAAGAAGCCTGAGGGCTGCAGGGATTTCATCCCCCCGAATGTAACAATATTTCCATTTATTGAAAGCAAGCAGAAATCATAATAATAGTGAGGAATTTACAAAACTACACGTGTTATAACGTTGCAAACCTGCAACAAACCTGTTTTTCTTAAAGGGAGTGCGTCCAGCCCCTGTGCTTGGTTTGATCAGTCGTTTTGTGCGGTTGTGCTGTTAACAGCATCCCAGTAAAGGTATTCCTATTCTGCATTAAAGCTGCAGGCCCCATCATATATTTACCTGTTTATATGGAAAGACTCCTCTGCTGATATCTGCGGGAACAGGAATTTACAGCATAGCCTTAATTATGGAAAACATGCTTAACATGGGACTATAACCGTAATGACAACGTCTCCTGGTGGTCTAAGGGCAGCAAAAAGGTTAATAATGGTGGTATCCCTGGTGGTCTAGTGTATCAGTATTCTGAAAGGAAGGGCTTGATCAATTTTCACTAGTAGGCTAAAGTCAGAGAGGTAATAATGGTAACCAGAAGAGTGTTTGCCATTCTCCTATATAACACAACCAGTGGCAAATTCAATTCATATACACGTATTAATATTCGTCTGTAAATCATAGTATCAGTGTTTTGCTAACTTTTCGTCAAATTGTTTTTGTTGAAAAATTTTATAGGGAAGGTTTTGCTAACTTTTAACTATAACATTCCTGGTGGTCTAGAGGGCGCTGAATTGATCAATTTGCATATCTGGGGTAGAAAAGACTTCATAAGGTACAACCCTTTTAGTCTAAGGTGCTAAAGGGGCTTCCTCAGCACAATCCAGGAGTCTAGGAGCTTTACCTGTCAGCACTGGGGATGCCATCATTAACCTCTTCAGAGTCTGCACCACTCCAGACAAAAATGTAATACCCTGTAAAGGCTTCTGTACTCTAGACCACCAGGGTTTCAAATTGAAAAGCCTTATCTACACAAGACCACCAGGGTTCTATCCAGTAAAGTTATCTAATCTAGACCACCCGGATTGTATGCCGTAACGTCTCCAATAATGTAGACCACCAGGGTTGTATGCAGTAACATCTCCTATAATATAGACCACCAGGGTTGTATGCAGTATCGTCTCCTATAACATAGACCACCAGGGTGGTATGCAGTAACATCTCCCATACTGTAGACCACCAGGATTGTATGCAGTAACATCTCCCATACTGTAGACCACCAGGATTGTATGCAGTAACATCTCCCATACTGTAGACCACCAGGATTGTATGCAGTAACATCTCCCATACTGTAGACCACCAGGATTGTATGCAGTAACATCTCCTATAATATAGACCACCAGGATTGTATGCAGTAACATGTCCCATACTGTAGACCACCAGGATTGTATGCAGTAACATCTCCCATACTGTAGACCACCAAGGTGTATTCAGTTGCGTCTCCCATACTGTAGACCACCAGGGTGTATTCACTTGCATCTCCCATACTGTAGACCACCAGGGTGTATTCAGTTGCGTCTCCCATACTGTAGACCACCAGGACTGTATGCAGTAATGTCTCCCATACTGTAGACCACCAGGGTTGTATGCAGTATCGTCTCCTATAACATAGACCACCAGGGTGGTATGCAGTAACATCTCCCATACTGTAGACCACCAGGATTGTATGCAGTAACATCTCCTATAATATAGACCACCAGGATTGTATGCAGTAACATCTCCCATACTGTAGACCACCAAGGTGTATTCAGTTGCGTCTCCCATACTGTAGACCACCAGGACTGTATGCAGTAATGTCTCCCATACTGTAGACCACCAGGGTTGCATGCAGTAGTGGTGCGCCCGCCAGGGCCTAGGGATACTCGGTACCGGGCCAGTTCTTAGAGATGTGTCATGGCGGCGTGGCCCTGGGCGCTCATGCAAAAGGGGGAAAGGACTTTAAAAGGAATGTTGATTAAAGATTGTTCATGATGCCACCTGTGGTATTCGGTCAGGGATGACTGACGCTGCTTAAAGGGGTCCCCTGTGGTCAGGGCCAGCTTTAGACAAAGAGGGACCCTAGGCAGAAGTTTAAAATGAGGCCCCCAATGCTCACATATTGCACCATGACGCTCAAACATCTTGGTTGCATTTACATGCGTTGAGTTCAGACCGTGCGATGCGTGTGATCGACAATATTGAAGTCATTTGGCGCTTGTTTCTCGGCCTCTTTACACCGTCTGAGGAAGAAAGATGGGAACAGAACACTAGTAGAGCAATCTGTCCCCATATAGTATCATGTTATAAGCAGCAGGGCTGTATATACAGTGGGGCAAAAAAGTATTTAGTCAGTCAGCAATAGTGCAAGTTCCACCACTTAAAAAGATGAGAGGCGTCTTTAATTTACATCATAGGTAGACCTCAACTATGGGAGACAAACTGAGAAAAAAAAATCCAGAAAATCACATTGTCTGTTTTTTTTACATTTTATTTGCATATTATGGTGGAAAATAAGTATTTGGTCAGAAACAAACAATCAAGATTTCTGGCTCTCACAGACCTGTAACTTCTTCTTTAAGAGTCTCCTCTTTCCTCCACTCATTACCTGTAGTAATGGCACCTGTTTAAACTTGTTATCAGTATAAAAAGACACCTGTGCACACCCTCAAACAGTCTGACTCCAAACTCCACTATGGTGAAGACCAAAGAGCTGTCAAAGGACACCAGAAACAAAATTGTAGCCCTGCACCAGGCTGGGAAGACTGAATCTGCAATAGCCAACCAGCTTGGAGTGAAGAAATCAACAGTGGGAGCAATAATTAGAAAATGGAAGACATACAAGACCACTGATAATCTCTCTCGATCTGGGGCTCCACGCAAAATCCCACCCCGTGGGGTCAGAATGATCACAAGAACGGTGAGCAAAAATCCCAGAACCACGCGGGGGGACCTAGTGAATGAACTGCAGAGAGCTGGGACCAATGTAACAAGGCCTACCATAAGTAACACACTACGCCACCATGGACTCAGATCCTGCAGTACCAGGCGTGTCCCACTGCTTAAGCCAGTACATGTCCGGGCCCGTCTGAAGTTTGTTAGAGAGCATTTGGATGATCCAGAGGAGTTTTGGGAGAATGTCCTATGGTCTGATGAAACCAAACTGGAACTGTTTGGTAGAAACACAACTTGTTGTGTTTGGAGGAAAAAGAATACTGAGTTGCATCCATCAAACACCATACCTACTGTAAAGCATGGTGGTGGAAACATCATGCTTTGGGGCTGTTTCTCTGCAAAGGGGCCAGGACGACTGATCTGGGTACATGAAAG
Organism: Ranitomeya imitator; assembly: GCF_032444005.1. Lineage (NCBI taxonomy): Eukaryota > Metazoa > Chordata > Amphibia > Anura > Dendrobatidae > Ranitomeya > Ranitomeya imitator. Next base: position 776,161,378 of record NC_091282.1, read on the forward strand.
AATGAATGGGGCCATGTATCGTGAGATTTTGAGTGCAAACCTCCTTCCATCAGCAAGGGCATTGAAGATGAAACGTGGCTGGGTCTTTCGACATGACAATGATCCAAAGCACACCGCCAGGGCAACGAAGGAGTGGCTTCGTAAGAAGCATTTCAAGGTCCTGGAGTGGCCTAGCCAGTCTCCAGATCTCAACCCTATAGAAAACCTTTGGAGGGAGTTGAAAGTCCGTGTTGCCAAGCGAAAAGCCAAAAACATTACTGCTCTAGAGGAGATCTGCATGGAGGAATGGGCCAACATACCAACAACAGTGTGTGGCAACCTTGTGAAGACTTACAGAAAACGTTTGACCTCTGTCATTACCAACAAAGGATATATTACAAAGTATTGAGAAGAAATTTTGTTTCTGACCAAATACTTATTTTCCACCATAATATGCAAATAAAATGTTAAAAAAACAGACAATGTGATTTTCTGGATTTTTTTTTCTCAGTTTGTCTCCCATAGTTGAGGTCTACCTATGATGTAAATTACAGACGCTTCTCATCTTTTTAAGTGGTGGAACTTGCACTATTGCTGACTGACTAAATACTTTTTTGCCCCACTGTATATATATATATATACTCTCGTCTGTTCAGCCAGTATTTAAAAATGTGCATGGCACACACACTACCACTGTGTGTTTATACCCAGCCATCTACATATACTAATAACATATATTCAAGTTAGAATAATGCAAAAAATTATATCTAAATATTCACACACTTAAACACACACATACATGGCACATGCTTATACACACATACATACAGTTAAGTCCATATATATTTGGACAGAGACAACATTTTTCTAATTTTGGTTATAGACATTACCACAATGAATTTTAAGCAAAACAATTCAGATGCAGTTGAAGTTCAGACTTTCAGCTTTCATTTGAGGGTATCCACATTAAAATTGGATGAAGGGTTTAGGAGTTTCAGTTCCTTAACATGTGCCACCCTGTTTTTAAAGGGACCGAAAGTAATTGGACAGATTAAATAATTTTAAATAAAATGTTCATTTCTAGTACTTAATTGAAAACCCTGAAAAAGACCCTGAAAAAGACTGCTTGAAGTCTTGAACTCATGGACATCACCAGACGTTGTGTTTCCTCCTTTTTGATGCTCTGCCAGGCCTTCACTGCAGTGGTTTTCAGTTGCTGTTTGTTTGTAGGCCTTTCTGTCTGCAGTTTAGTCTTTAACAAGTGAAATGCACGCTCAATTGGGTTGAGATCAGGTGACTGACTTGGCCATTCAAGAATATTCCACTTCTTTACTTTAATAAACTCCTGGGTTGCTTTGGCTTTATGTTTTGGGTCATTGTCCATCTGTAGTATGAAATGACGACCAATCAGTTTGGCTGCATTTGGCTGGATCTGAGCACACAGTATGGCTCTGAATACCTCAGAATTCATTCGGCTGCTCCTGTCCTGTGTCACATCATCAATAAACACTAGTGACCCAGTGCCACTGGCAGCCATGCATGCCCAAGCCATCACACTGCCTCCGCTGTGTTTTACAGATGATGTGGTATGCTTTGGATCATGAGCTGTACCACGCCTTCACCATACTTTTCTCTTCCATAATTCTGGTACAGGTTGATCTTGGTTTCATCTGTCCAAAGAATGTTCTTCCAGAACTGTGCTGGCTTTTTTAGATGTTTTTTTTAGCAAAGTCCCGTCTAGCCTTTTTATTCTTGATGCTTATGAGTGGCTTGCACCGTGCAGTGAACCCTCTGTATTTACTTTCATGCAGTCTTCTCTTTATGGTAGATTTGGATATTGATACGCCGACCTCCTGGAGAGTGTTGGTCACTTGGTTGGCTGTTGTGAAGGGGTTTCTCTTCACCATGGAGATTATTCTGCAATCATCCACCACTGTTGTCTTCTGTGGGCGCCCAGGTCTTTTTGCATTGATGAGTTCACCAGTGCTTTCTTTCTTTCTCAGGATGTGCCAAACTGTAGATTTTGCCACTCCTAATATTGTAGCAATTTCTCGGATGGGTTTTTTCTGTTTTCGCAGCTTAAGGATGGCTTGTTTCACCTGCATGGAGAACTCCTTTGACTGCATGTTTATTTCACAGCAAAACCTTCCAAATGCAAGCACCACACCTCAAATCAACTCCAGGCCTTTTATCTGCTTAATTGAGAATGACATAACGAAGGGATTGCCCACACCTGTCCATGAAATAGCCTTGGAGTCAATTGTCCAATTACTTTTGGTACCTTTAAAAACAGGGTGGCACATGTTAAGGAGCTGAAACTCCTAAACCCTTCATCCAATTTTAATGTGGATACCCTCAAATGAAAGCTGAAAGTCTGAACTTCAACAGCATCTGAATTGTTCTGTTTAAAATTCATTGTGGTAATGTCTATAACCAAAATTAGAAAAATGTCTCTGTCAAAATATATATGGACTTAACTGTATACATACATGGACTTGGCACACACTTATACACACATATATATGTCACGCACTTATACACACACACACATGGCACGTACTTATACACACACATATGTCACACACTTATATACACACACGTACATGGCACATGCTTATGCACACACACTTATACACACACATACACATACACGGCACGCACTTATTCACATACACACATACATGTACATGGCACACACTTATACACAGACACACATATATGTCACGCACTTATATACACACACATACAGTACAGACCAAAAGTTTGGACACACCTTCTCATTTACAGATTTTTTTGTATTTTCATGACTATGAAAATTGTACATTCACAACACTAAAGGCATCAGAACTATGAATTAACACATGTGGAATTATATATTTAACAAAAAAGTGTGAAACAACTGAAAATATGTCTTATATTCTAGGTTCTTCAAAGTAGCCACCTTTTGCTTTGATGACTGCTTTGCACACTCATGGCATTCTCTTGATGAGCTTCAAGAGGTAGTCACCGGGAATGGTCTTCCAACAATCTTGAAGGAGTTCCCAGAGATGCTTAGCACTTGTTGGCCCTTTTGCCTTCACTCTGCGGTCCAGTTCACAAATCCCTAGTTAGACCGCACATGGAGTACTGTGTACAGTTTTGGGCACCGGTGCTCAGGAAGGATATAATGGAACTAGAGAGAGTACAAAGGAGGGCAACAAAATTAATAAAGGGGATGGGAGAACTACAATACCCAGATAGATTAGCGAAATTAGGATTATTTAGTCTAGAAAAAAGACGACTGAGGGGCGATCTAATAACCATGTATAAGTATATAAGGGGACAATACAAATATCTCGCTGAGGATCTGTTTATACCAAGGAAGGTGACGGGCACAAGGGGGCATTCTTTGCGTCTGGAGGAGAGAAGGTTTTTCCACCAACATAGATGAGGATTCTTTACTGTTAGGGCAGTGAGAATCTGGAATTGCTTGCCTGAGGAGGTGGTGATGGCGAACTCAGTCGAGGGGTTCAAGAGAGGCCTGGATGTCTTCCTGGAGCAGAACAATATTGTATCATACAATTAGGTTCTGTAGAAGGACGTAGATCTGGGGATTTATTATGATGGAATATAGGCTGAACTGGATGGACAAATGTCTTTTTTCGGCCTTACTAACTATGTTACTATGTTACTATGTTACCCCAAACCATCTTGATTGGGTTCAGGTCTGGTGACTGTGGAGGCCAGGTCATCTGGCGTAGCACCCCATCACTCTCCTTCTTGGTCAAATAGCCCTCACACAGCCTGGAGGTGTGTTTGGAGTCATTGTCCTGTTGAAAAATAAATTATGGTCCAACTAAACACAAACCGGATGGAATAGCATGCCGCTGCAAGATGCTGTGGTAGCCCTGCTAGTTCAGTATGACTTCAATTTTGAATAAATCCCCAACAGTGTCACCAGCAAAGCACCCCCACACCATCACACCTCCTCCTCCATGCTTCATGGTTGGAACCAGGCATGTAGAGTCCATCCGTTCACCTTTTCTTCGTCGCTCAAAGACACGGTGGTTGGAACCAAAGATCTAAAATTTGGACTCAGACCAAAGCACAGATTTCCACTGGTCTAATGTCCATTCCTTGTGTTCTTTAGCCCAAACAAGTTTCTTCTGCTTGTTGCCTATCCTTAGCAGTGGTTTCCTAGCAGCTATTTTACCATGAAGGCCTGCTGCACAAAGTCTCCTCTTAACAGTTGTTGTAGAGATGTGTCTGCTGCTAGAACTCTGTGTGGCATTGACCTGGTCTCTAATCTGAGCTGCCGTTAACCTGCGATTTCTGAGGCTGGTGACTTGGATAAACATCCTCAGAAGCAGAGGTGACTCTTGTTCTTCCTTTCCTGGGGCGGTCCTCATGTGAGCCAGTTTCTTTGTAGCGCTTGATGGTTTTTGTCACTGCACTTGGGGACACTTTCAAAGTTTTCCCAATTTTTCAGACTGACTGACCTTCATTTCTAAAAGTAATGATGGCCACTCATTTTTCTTTACTTAGCTGCTTTTTTCTTGCCATAATGCAAATTCTAACAGTCTATTCAGTAGGACTATCAGCTGTGTATCCACCAGACTTCTGCACAACACAACTGATGGTCCCAACCCCATTTATAAGGCAAGAAATCCCACTTATTAAACCTGACAGGGCACACCTGTGAAGTGAAAACCATTCCCGGTGACTACCTCTTGAAGCTCATCAAGAGAATGCCAAGAGTGTGCAAAGCAGTCATCAAAGCAAAAGGTGGCTACTTTGAAGAACCTAGAATATAAGACATATTTTTAGTTGTTTCACACTTTTTTGTTAAGTATATAATTCTACATGTGTTAATTCATAGTTTTGATGCCTTCAGTGTGAATGTACAATTTTCATAGTCGTGAAAATACAGAAAAATCGTTAAATGAGAAGGTGTGTCCAAACTTTTAGTATGTACTGTACATGGCACGCACTTATACACAAACATACGTCACACACTTATATACACACATACATACACATATGGCACGCACGTATACACACACACGGTACGCACTTATACACACATATACATGGCATGCACTTATATACACACATACATACATGGCCCGCACTTATACACACACATACATACACATATGGCATGCACTTATACACACACATGGCACGCACTTATACATACACATATGGCATGCACTTAAACACACACACGGCACACACTTATACACACACCCATACATACATACACATATGGCACGCACTTATACACACACATATACATGGCACACACTTATACACACACCCATACATACATACACACACGGCACGCACTTATACACACATGGCACGCACATGCTGCACAACAAATGGTCATTTGATACATGTGATTCACATACACATAGCTCACAGACAGCACACACTACACATACCACACACTATACACACCACACATACATACACTGCACACACCTCAGATACACGCACTGCTTTATGCTGGAGGGAATGAGATGCTCCACACTATCAGCTGCAGCTCCTCCTGTTCCCAGCAGCACTGTCCCAACAGACACCTCCCTGCTCTCTCCTCTGCTGGGACTGCCCACAGGAGGAGCTGACAGCAGGACAGGAGCCATCATCCCCAGGAGCAGCACACACAGTGGGAGGGTGCTCTTCTACTTATCTGCCAGCTCAGGTTGGTAGGTGCTGGGTCTCCCTCTCCCTTCCCTTCATTGGCTCTGTGCAGGAGGACAGGAGCACACATGGCCAATGAGCACTTCTATCACGCTGATGGGGGAGGTTCACTGCACCCTCCTATTTTACTGCTACAAACATTTCCAGAGTACATGGCCTGTGGTGGTGACATCACGGTCACATGGCAGGTCACCTGATCGTGATGTCACTACAGGTCCTTAACCAGTCTCTACATTGGGGGCTTCACTGATAATTCTATTATCAGTGAAGCGTCTGCTCACTCTGCTGTAGATGCTGGGGCCCCCAAGGGAGTGGGGGCCACAGGCAGCTGCCTAGTCTGCCTTGCCCTAACGCGGCCCTGCCTGTGGTGATGTTATGGCAGCTGGGGTGATATGGCTTCCCACAGGTGAAACTTGGTCCCCAGGGCTCAGGGTGTAATAGGGACAGATGGTAGATGGTGTAGAAAGGAACAGAGGACACAAGTTGCAGTCTCTTTACTGTAGAATTCAGGCAGCCACAGTCCAGGGTATCGGATCACAGGTTCTGGTATGGTCTGGCCAGCTTGGAAGCGAATCTGGAATCCCGCTAACCAGGTGGGGTTGGAAGCCTTCCTTCTAGCGCTGTGTTGTAGTCCCTTACTGCCTTAGGCCTCACACAACGTCCTCACGTTCTCTCTGTCCCCCTTTAGGTAAGACACTACCCGCATGACAGGGTCTCTCAGATGATGCTAGGCTCTATCTGCTACTGTGTCTTCGGGTGTTAATGGTGGACAGGTGACTTGAAATCTAGCTGTCCAACGGTTTCTGCCGTAGGGCATAGAGTTACCCCCACAACCTTGGTCTTCTGGCTACTGAAATTCTACGCTTCAGCGTGGAGGAAGCTCAGTCGCAGCTTCCCTCCAGCTCTTAACTCTCCTTTGCTCCTTTTCCTCCACGCTCTCTACAGCTTATTCCATCCTTTTCTCTCTCCCTTCCAGGAGTTGCAGCACCTCACATGGCTACAGGGACCCACTCTTTCCTCTCTCAGACTCTCTCACAGACTAACTGCTGTCCCTGCCTCTGGCGGACTCCTCTACTTTCCCTCCAGCCAGAATATATATAGGGGGCCACCCACAAACTGGATCAGAGCTCCCAATTCTGGCCTGGAGTAAGAACAAGTTGCATGTTTGTGATACCTGATAAAGGGATCCTTCGTCACTTCCAAGCGTGGCATCACTCTCCCTGTGAGGAAAGCAATGCCACTGTAACGACCAGGAACCTGGGGTGTTACAGTAGCGTCTCCCATACTGTAGACCACCAGGGTTAAACCCAGTAAAGTCTTCTCTACACAGCATCCTTCTTTCCTCCAGGCCACCAGAGCTTCCTCCAGTATCCCCCCATCTCCTTTTCCTTGGTACCAGGTGCCATGTTTACTTCTGTACGATTAGTGGAGGTACGGGGGGCTTTGTGCTTCTCTCCTCCAGAATTACCGGGGTGCAGTGTGATCATCACTCGTCTCTCGATCCGCTTTTTCCTTTTCTGTCTCGGTTGTTAATGATTCAAAGATGTAACGTCTGGAGACTTCACGCCGCGGCGGATGCTGCCGGCCGCAAATTTCCCTCTTTTATTCCTGACCTCCATTGTGTGTTTTTCATATTTTTGTTCCAGCAAGTGCGATAATGGTGTCTAATGAGCTTCTGAAAGGGGGAAAATCTTCTGTGACATTTCGCCTCCTATTATGTATTAAAACTGGCAATTTCACGAATCTCTTTCCTTCCAGAGACGCCGGATAAATTGTGAAGTGTAAAGAGTGAACATGTCTGAGATTTAGAGAACTTTCACTGCATCAAGAATCTGCTCCGAGCTTATTATCTGTTACATGGGACTGCGGGAGCCAGCACTGTGCAATATATGGTGTTACATGGGACTGCAGGAGCCAGCACTGTGTAATATGTGGTATCACATGGGTCTGCAGGAGCCAGAACTGTGCAATATGTGGTGTTATATGGGACTGCTGGAGCCAGCACTGTGTAATATGTGGTGTTACATGGGACTGCAGTAGTCAGCACTGTGTAATATGTGGTGTTACATGGGACTGCAGGAGCCATCACTGTGTGATATGTGGTGTTATACATGGGATTGCAGAAGCCAGCATTCATATCTGTGATGTTACATGGGACTGCAGGTGATGTCCACTACATTATCTGTAGTCAGAGAGTTATCACTGTCTGTGGTGTTACATAGGACTGTAGGTGACATCTCCTACATTATCCGTACTCAGAGCTATCACTGTGTTATCTCTATTGTTACATAGGACTGCAGGTGACATCTACTACATTATCTGCAGTCAGAGAGTTATCACTGGGGTGTTACATAGGACTGCAGGTGACATCCACTACATTATATGTAGTCAGAGAGTTATCACTGTGTTATCTGTGGTGTTACATAGGACTGCAGGTGACATCTACTACATTACCTGTACTTAGAGAGTTATCACTGTGTTATCTGTGGTGTTACATAGGACTGCAGGTGACATCTACTACATTATCTGTACTCAAGGAGTTATCATTGTGTCATCTGTGGTGTTACATAGGACTGCAGGTGACATCTACTACATTACCTGTACTCAGAGAGTTATCACTGTGTTATCTGTGGTGTTACATAGGACTGTCGGTTACTTTTTCTTCCATCTTGGAGGTCTCTGTAGTCCTTGGTTTTGGGGACGGTCGTGTCTGTGACTCCCTCCAGTCCTCGCCCTCTCAGGTGTGGGTCGCTCTCGGGGCTGCATTATGTCCCTCTGGGTGTTGCCGTTGAGGACACACGGGGTCCCTTGTTGCTTAGTGTCAGACTGGCCTGTGTGTACAGGTAGTCGCTGTGATGGAGGCCGTCGGTCATGGCGTTGGTGTCACCTCGTGTTCCTGTGTACCGTACAGCTGAATAACCTGCGAATGGCCTAAAATATATTTATAATAATGTCACAACTTTCTTCAGATCCTGAATGGTGAAGTGTTGCTGATTCTCCATGTTTTGGCGCCTTTATTGTGCAGCAGGCCGTGCTGACACAGTGCAGAGCGCGCGGGTCATGATGGGGCCCGGAGCCACACTCATCTGCTGATAAAATATTTATGTAAGTTAATTTTGCCCTTGTTTCTGTGTATAAAGGACACTGATCGCTGCGAGACACGAGAACAAGCGGGATGGATGCCGATCCTGCAGGAGGTGGACACAGGACGCGGTCGCTGCACAGAGATGCAGGCGCCAAAGTGAGTTCTGCAGAGGAAAGCGCTGGAAACCGGCAAAAGGTCACATGCATAATTATTACCCAGAAGTCAGTGCTCCTGACCGGCAGTAGTGTAACGGCACATGACCCCCGAGCGCAGAAGAGGCAGAAGCTGCAGATTGTGCTGTGGGCTTCAGTTACACAGGTTCTCTAGTCGCATCAAGAGCTGCAATCACAATTCTGCAGATTTCCGTTCAGCTTTTGGGTTGCAATGTTTGTCTTCTCGCTTTTGCTCTGTAATGGGCCAGTGTTTGAGCATCATCTTGTCTTATACTCCAGTCACATCCAGAGCTGAAATCACTATTCTGCTGCTTTCCTGTTGGGTCTCGGGCTGCAGAATCTCATTTCTTCCAAGACACTTTTGGTGGCACGCATGGGATTATACTCTAGTCGTATCTAGAGCTGCATCTGTAAGAAGAGGCACCGGATCAGGGGTACCTTTCTTGCACCGGGTCTGGAACTGTCGACTGTCGGGACAGTCACCTTTGTTGTCTGGGGGAAGGCTAAGAGACTCGGACCAACCTTTGCACTGGACAGTAGGGGGCGTAGTTAGCATAAAAGGGAGAGAGCGCATGAAAAGGAAGGGAGCTTTGGTGGGAATACGCAGTGCGCAGCAGGGGAAGTGTGGTGTTCCGTCCCCTGAGCACCGTGGCAGCGCAGGCCCAGGCTTTATTATCCCTGCTGCGACTTACAGAGACTGTGACCGGAGAACTTTATTCTGCCCGACGGCTCCCAGGACACCAGGTACCCGACACTGCGGGCCAATAGAGAACGCGCTCATGCTGCCTAAGAAACCCTGGGTAACTTACTGAGAACTGTAATCTTACTCACCCGCCTATTTCTGCCGAGCTGCGTTAAGCCCCGGCAGAGTTGAAGACCGCTTTTCACCCTCAACCCACATCCTGGACCGAGGACCCCGTGCAAGACGTCAAAGACCCATCACCAGGAACCGGATCATCAACGCCTGCAGGACGACACCGGATTCATCACGTGTAGTGATGAGCGAATATACTCGTTACTCGAGATTTCTCGAGCACGCTCGGGTGACCTCCGTGTATTTTTTAGTGCTTGGAGATTTAGTTTTTATTGCCGCAGCTGAATGATTTACATCTGTTTTCCAGCATAAGTACATGTGGGGGTTGCCTGGTTGCTAGGGAATCCCCACATGTACTTATGCTGGCTAACAGATGTAAATCATTCAGCTGCGGCAATAAAAACTAAATCTCCGAGCACTAAAAAATACTCGGAGGATCCCCGAGCGTGCTTGAGAAATCTCGAGTAACGAGTATATTCACTGATCACTAATCATGTGGTGACCGCATTGGCACCATCGTTAGAACCTAAGACTCTGCAGGAAGCCGTCAGACTGATAAGTTTACTCTTTATGAACAGTTGTTATATTTTTTGCCCTCATAACCTCCCTCAGCACACCTATTGTGCCCCTATCACCTGCCATACCCCTGCCTCTACTTTTCCCTCCCTGCGGGGAGTAAACTCCTGTATCACTAAAGCTAACTTTAACTCTTGCTCTGCCTCCTATCCTTTACTGCATCCCGCAACCTGCTCACACATCCACATTTTTGCTGCTTTCCTGCTGGCTCTCATTCTGGAGGTTCCCACTTCTCATTTTTTCGCTCCGGCTCGACACTTCATTCTCCCTTCACATTTTGAGCAGCATTCAGATTTCTGCAGTTTTCCTATTCTCTCTTCTACTTCCTCGGTCAGTGTCGGTCACATCCAGAGCTGCAATCCTAGTTCTGCTTTATGTCTGCTAGCTCTCAGGATCTTCTTTTCCTTGTGTCCCTGCTGCACGGATAGTGTGGTCAGCATGGTCTTGGGGTCCAATGGCTGCTGTTACCGGGGCTGTGCGGGTAGTAGAGGGGTCTACATGCAGACCCCATAGGGGGTGCAGACATGGTGCGGGCTGCATACACTGGAGACATGAGCCTTGTGCAGACACTTCCCGTCCTCGTACGTCATGCTCTGATTATTTGGTAGGAATTGGATGTTCTGACTGTGCTGAGGCTTCGTGTGTCACGGTGACACGGAGTAAGACGGCCGAGAGCCATTACTGTGCTCACGAGGATGGCGGCTTATTCCTGTGATTTGAGACAAAGACTCGCACCCCTGGAAATGAGCGCGAGGCGCAGCATCAGCACGACGTAATGTCTTCTGCCTCGGTGGGGTTTTGCGAAGGACGCGCACATTTATTATCACCAACGTTTTTCTCGTCTCTCGGAGATAGATTATTTTAATTCCACCGAGAAACTCCGCTAATAATTCTTGAGATGTAGGAAAATATGAAAGTGCGGCTCTGGCTGAGACTACAGATCACCTCCAGAGATCGGCTGCATATGATGGCGTGGAGATCTGCAAATACATTTTCCTGTGCATCTTGTACTTTTCCATCCCTCACACTCAGTCACCTTCAGAGCTGCATTCACAATTCTGATAGTTCCAGAATACTGAGCTCACATTTTCCTGTTTCCCATCATAGAGAGTCTGTACAGAATATTTATAATATGAAACCAGAACCATTAAGTAAATGTGTGCAATTAAATATAAAAAGTGGCAGTGGGGTAGATTGTCAGGACCCTCAGAAATAAATAAGGGCACTACATGGAGGCCTGTACTGCTGCACTATGATGACTGTATGTAAGGTACTAGCAGGAACGCGGGATGCAGTGACGAGCAGGAGGCAGAGCAAGAGTTAACGGGTTTCATATATGTATTTATCTCAACAGTAAATACTCCAGGCAGGGAGTAAGGGGGTGTTCATATACAGGCCGACAATGTATATATAGCAATAAAGTAACTACAATAGGTGAAATAACGGGTTAACTTATCAGGCTCTGCTTCCTGGATGATGGTGGCTGGAAAATTCCACGATGGCGCCGTAGGTGGCGCAAAAAGTCTCTGAGCCGGTCTTGGAGAAAAGTGTAGCATTGTCTCTGTACGGCAGCGGTGTATCCTGGTCTTCTTACACGTGGTCCTATGATCCTGGAACGAGGTGCAGTACGGGGGAAGGTCAGCTGCACAGCTAAGGATGTACAAAGTCCCGGAGTGGAGGCCACAGTCTCACCACTGCGAACCACATGCAGCGCCGGATCAGCGTTGCAAAGAAAGTCAGCAGATGTCCGATGTACCAACCGGTTAGTGCCGTCAAGGCCGGGGGATAGCAGGGAATTGGTCTCTGGAGATGCACAATTTCTATGCGCGGGGATGAAATGCTGCAAAGTGGGTCTGTCAGTTGGCGTCGGTCAGCGGAGAGGGAGTCAACCTTCTCCTGTAGCATACACTGGGTCCCCGCCAAAAGCCCCGTTCCCACGCGCTCAGTCTCTTTTATATCACAGCCACCCCCAACAGTCAGGTGCAAATGTCTACTCCGTTCAGAAAGTGCTTCCCCCGGCAACAATGGTGACAGTCCTGACGGTTCCGGCCCAGACACGCAAGAGATAGTGCTATTCTGGTCCATCTTCCCACATGTACAGTGGGAACTATGATGACTGTACATTGGGCACTATGATGACTGCACATTGGGCACTATGATGACTGTATATTGGGCACTATGATAACTGCACATTGGGCACTATGATGACTGTATATTGGGCATTATGATGATTGTACATTGGGCACTATATTGACTGTATATTAGGCATTATGATGACTGTATATTGGTCACTACATGGAGGCCTTTACTGTGGGCACTATGATGACTGTACATTGGGCACTATGATGACTGTATATTGGGCACTATGATGACTGCACATTGGGCACTATGATGACTATATATTGGGCACTATGATGACTGTACATTGGGCACTATGATGACTGTATATTGGGCACTACGATGACTATATTGGGCACTATGACTGCACATTGGGCACTATGATGACTGTATATTTGGCATTATGATGACTGTACATTGGGCACTATAATGACTGTATATTAGGCACCATGATGACTGTACATTGGGCACTATGATGACAGTACATTGGGCACTATGATGACTATACATTGGGCACTATGATGGCTGTACATTGGGCACTATGATGACTATATTGGGCACTATGATAACTGCACATTGGGCACTATGATGACTGTATATTGGGCATTATGATGATTGTACATTGGGCACTATATTGACTGTATATTAGGCATTATGATGACTGTATATTGGTCACTACATGGAGGCCTTTACTGTGGGCACTATGATGACTGTACATTGGGCACTATGATGACTGTATATTGGGCACTATGATGACTGCACATTGGGCACTATGATGACTATATATTGGGCACTATGATGACTGTTCATTGGGCACTATAATGACTGTAAATTTTCTTGAAGGAGAGATACACCTGTTTGTCAAGCTACGTGGTATATATGATTATATGCCCATGTGGCTTGACGTATGTGGGTGAGACTACCACAGCAGTTAAGATCCACATTAGTAAACATAAAAGCACTATTAGGACAGGCTTGACGGATCTACCGGTTCCAAAACACTTTCTAGAGATGAGGCATTCTGTGAATCAGCTTCGATTCAGGGTTATTGATAGTGTCCCCCCGTTGAGGAGAGGAGGGGATAGGGTGCAGATACTCTAGACAAAAGAGATGAGATGGATCTACACATTGGGGTCTTTGCAACCTAAGGGTTTGAATTTGGATTTTAATCTATTATCCTGTGTTTAATATGATCTATACCCCTTAGGGCAGCTGGTTCATCAGTGTTTGTTTGTTTTTATTCTGACATTGGATTTGATGACATTTTTTCTAATGTCGTGTTTTTATTTTTATTTTTTGCAGGTACTATGGGACAGTCGGTGGCTAGATGGGATGAACTCGATATTGGATAGAGGATTTTCTTATAGAATCGATTAATGAACGGATGTTTATTGATAATTTTTCTCCTTCTATGCCGTCCGACTGTCTCATTGTACTGTAAATTTGTAATAGGTTGTGTTTTCTCACTTCTTTGCCGGCTTTTGTTTTTGCTATATACCGCATTTCGTGGGGGTTAAAGGTTTTTCTCTATATGATATATTGCTAATAGGGATGGAGATCTCTTTTGTATATATGTATACCCCTTTCAGGTGGATGGGTGAAGCCTGCGGTGTCTGCGCTCGCGCGTCTGGGCCCCTAGGAGGAGCCCCTTTCTGGGTCTTCTCCTGGCTTTGATGCGCCTGCGCGTCAGTGCAGTAGCTCCCTGTGCACTTACTGTTAGGGCGCTGCATAGTTTGATAGGCTGCGCCTGCGCGTTAGATTACATGGGCGGGCCGGCACTTCGGTCCTGCGGTGGTGGCTTGTCCCGGACGTGGTGCGCCTGCGCGCCTCTACGGCGCCTATACACTGGGTGGCCGGAAGGTTGCGCGTGCGCCCGATGTCATGGGGGTGGACCCCGGCCGCGGTCATGTGGTGGTGGCTCGCCTTGTGCCCTATGCGCCTGCGCTCTCCCACGTCTTGCTGGGTGAACCTCAGTGACCCGGAAGTAATATACAGGGACTGAGATTATTTAGAAAGTAGTGCACTCTGGATTGGGCGGTTTTTGTGGGATAACATGTACCGGATGGCGTGATAGGGTGCTTCTTCACTCTGGCGCAAAATACCTGGATTGGATACCGGGATGCTCCGATACATCCGATTGGCCGAGTGTTCCCATGGTGACGAAGATGCAAGAAGCAGCGGCTCGCCGATCCATGAAGAATATAAGAAGATCTGTGCATATATATGGTGAAGAGTGGGGTTTTTAATCTTTAATATGGGTGTTTGCTGATAATGTTACTATATATAGATTACCGATGTCTGTTATTTTATGTGATATTTGTTAATTGCTTTGTGTGGGCGGCATCTGGTGGTGATTGGTGCACTGTGTGGCATCCACACTACTTAAGATAGGCCCCCTATGCTGTACTGTATGCTTGACAAAGACCAAGTGGTGGTCGAAACGTTGCTGTGTCATGGCTTAATAAAGCTTATTTTCAAGCTTTCTACACCTGGATGGAGCGCTGTTCATTCTTCTTTGATTGATTTGGCTATATTCGGGACGGTTCCCCGAATGTTGAACGGGCGCCCCAGTACTGAGAGTGCTGTCAGTTTTCTGTTTTTTTCTGTTGGACTATTGGAACCTGGACTGACGTGCACCCTGGACATAGATATGGAGGCGAGTGCCAATCTAGAGGTGGGTGATCTAGAGAACGCCATGATTTTTTCGTACACTGATGATGATGCTGCACGAATTTTGTCTGGGTCTAATATGGACACTGCTTTTTTGAGTACACCTACGTCTGATATGTTGAGGAAGAAATGGGAGAATGAGAGGAGAAGGCTGATCTCTCTAGAACTCCATGTTGTAACCCTGACTGAGTACTATAGGGCACGGAGGATTCCGAGGGGGCTTCGGCCACATCTGAGACCAACTCTGCTACCAGACAATGTGCAGTTCTGCATGAAATTCGAATCAATCTCCAATAAGTATGCTTTTGATATAATGCTTTTGAATATCGAATTCCTGAAAAGGGAGATGGAGTTGATTAAGAAAAATGTTAATGATCTTGAGGCACAGATCCTAGTGCAGCTGACAGCACAAGTCTGGGGTCCCCTGAAAATTAAGGTCGAGGAGAATCTCGTGAAAATCAGGAATGCTGTAGATAAGCCCCTGATGCTGGTGGGCTTCGCTCACCTTCGATTTTTGTGGTGACAGGTTCCCTTTAAAGTAACCGCTATAACCTGAGCCTCTGACGCCCCCACCCACTGCCTCATAAAATAGATCAGCTCCAGAGCTACACTCCTTGTTATCGCCCAGTGGACAGTGATAATTACAGAAGTTATGTTACAACAATGCGCAGAAGAATCAGTCACTAACCCCACCGTCACCCTCCTCTATTATATAGTCAGATAGTCATTTTGATGGGAATCATGTAATATCCGATCCCTCCTGCAGAGGTCGCTCCAGAGTTCTTATACAATGAAGAACTGTCCCTTTAATGTGATCTGTAGCTGTATTCCATGGTCCTCTCTGGCCCTGCTGCTTACAGTGTGCGGACGGTGGTGATGTAATGGTGTGCTGACACAAGTGGTGGCGTGCTGGCTGGGAAGTGGCGCGGCTGTGGCATGCTGGAGGGTCAGTGGCAGGGCCGTGGCATGCTGGCTGGGAAGTGGCACGGCCGAGGCATGCTAGTGGAGCCATGACATCCTGGTCGGTCAGTGGCGGGGTTGTGGCATGCTGGCTGGAAAATGGCATGGCCGTTGCATGCTGGTGGAGTCGTGGCATGCTGGTGGGTCAGTGGGGGGGCCTTGGCATGCTGGCTGGGACGTGGCAGGGCTGTGGCATGCTGGCTAGGACATGGCGGGGCTGTGGCATGCTGGGTGGGATGTAGTAGGGCTGTGGCATGCTGGCTGGGACGTGACATGCTGGCTGGGGCATGGTGGGGTTGTGGCATGCTGGTGGGTCAGTGGCGGGGCCATGGCGTGTTAGCAGGGACGTGGCATGCTGGCTGGACCGAGGCGGGGTTGTGGCGTGGTGGCTGGGATGTGACATGCTGACTGGGACATGGTAGGGCTGTGGCATGCTGGCTGGGACGTGACATGCTGGCTGGGACATGGCGGGGTTGTGGCATGCTGGTGAGTCAGTGCCGGGGCCATGCCGTGTTAGCGGAGATGTGGCATGCTGTCTGGACTGTGGCGGGGCTGTGGCGTGGTGGCTGGGATGTGACATGCTGGCTGGGACATAGCTGGGCTGTGGCATGCTGGTGGTTCAGTGACGAGGCCGTGGTGTGCTAGCGGGGCCGTGGCAGGGACACGATAGGGTCATGGCGTGCTGGTGGGGACGTGGTGTGCTGGCGGGGCCATGGCATGATGGCTGGGACGTGGGTGGGCTGTGCAATGCTGGTGGGTCAGTGGTGAGATATGGTGTGCTGGCGGGGACATGGTGTGCTGGTGGGGACGTCGTGCGCTTACATAGCTTTTGTCAACCTTAGTTAATCTCCCTTGTATGAAATTACTGTGAGATTTCCATTAAATCCCTCTTTCTTTTGCAGAGCTGATATTTGATGGGTAATTACCTGATCATTTTATGGCTTTGTCTTCCTTTAAGGGATATTTCTTCGCATTCTGACCCCCATTACTCCTGGCCGGGGCGGGGGGAGGAGACTCGTAATGACGCTCATTAATCACCAGCGGATTGTGCAGGAGCGGCCAGGGTTGCGCTGACTGACAATGACACCTTCTCTACTGACGTCCTTCTCCCGCTCCGGTGGGCGCTGAAGCCTGTGGTGGAATCCGGCACATTTCTACTCACTGATATTTATATGAATCCAGATTCTTTGATTTCGGAACCCTCCAGATCATAGCCATTTTCCAGCAATTTAGTATCGATTTACAGATCTAAATAATGGAAAGCAAATCTTCTGTTTGCATCACATCATATACTCCAGTCACATCCAGACCTGCTGCCGGACTTTATGGATTTCTTGTTCTCGGAGAGGAGTGCATTGTGGAAGCTTCGATTTTGGATTACAGACTTTAATTACAAAGGGAAATAGGAGTTTGTTATAAAGTCGTGGAAACAAGTTTTCAGACTGAATCAAATTTTGCTTTTCACAATGTCGCAGCTTCAGTTTTCATAGTTGTAATTTGCACGAATCCAGATTGTATAGGAGAATGATCAGATGAAATGCAAAAAAATAGTGATTCCTCACCATGAAAATGAACTTATTTGTAAGGGTGTGATCAGGACGGTCTTATACCTTCCCATGAATTGTAGGGTGAATATTAACATGCGGATGTATTGTGTTTTAATGGTTTAATGTAAAATGCAGAGAGTGTGATAGGTACTAATGCTGCGGTGTGGGTACTAGGATGGTAATGCCGACGGTAACCTGGTACACTCAGCTCAGGGGTAGGAACGTTAGGGCAGATGGGCAGCAGTGGGCCTATTGGTGTTTAAGGGATATGTATAGTGTTGGTATTGTTAGTATAGTGTTAATGTAGCAAAGTAATGCAAGTTGTGTCCTGGAATGTAGGTGAAAGGTTAGATCATCCCAGCAACAGACTGCAGGAACAGTAACAGCGTAAATGTTTTGGACCAGACCAGTATGGGAGCAGGTTGGGTCAAGCAAAAAGGAGAAGCATTTCCTGGTTTTAGTCACAGTGTTAGGCTGCCGACACACTAGCAGTATTTGGTCAGTATTTTACATCAGTATTTGTAAGCCAAAACCAGGAGTGGAACAATTAGAGGAAAAGTATAATAGAAACATATGCACCACTTCTGCATTTATCACCCACTCCTGGTTTTGGCTTACAAATACTGATGTAAAATACTGACCAAATACTGAAGGTGTGATGGCAGCCTTAGTATGTGAGGTTTACGTGAAGCTCAGGTTGAAATTGCAGTGGGATGTTGGCATGTGGAGGACATAGCGTTTAGATATTCCTGTAATGTCCTGGCCCTACAGCCTAGACTAGGCACTGGGAAGTGTGCCTTATTCCCTTCCATACAGGGAAACCACATGAGGGAAACTTAGTGGATCTCGGGAATGCTGCGGGGCCAGATGGGAAATCCCTGGGGCTGTCAGAGGACTCAAGCGTAGGGATAGTCCGAGCTGAATGTAAGTGAATGCTTGAATTGTACTAAGTTGAAACCGGAGGGTGCTGTCCCTGAAACTGATTGGTAAAGACTGTTGTATAACTGTCCAGTAAAGTTGAACTTGTTATAACAAACCCGGTTTCCCCTGATTTATGTGCTTCTGATCCTGGACCAAAGGACGTTAATACAGCGAAGGCCTCTAGCCTACAAGGTGGTACAATGCAATGTATACAGCCCAACACTTGTGGACTGAGACACTGTTTATTTGTAGGGAGCCAGGGTGACGTGACGGAGCGCCTCGACCATGACTACCACCCAGAGCACCTTACATATTCACAAGAACACCATTTCCACTTAACGTCATCCCTGCATCAAAGTGACTTGCTTACATCATGTAAGAAAGTGTTACAAGGACAAGGCAGCTGATGGCACTCTGTCATGCTGATTGGACTACAGCGCCCTCTGGTGGCTTTACATGAACACAGGTGCTTGAAATCATTTTTCATCTTCTCAGTGTCGTAACTAGACTATGATGGGTCCTGGTGCAAGATTTGGATGGAGGCCCTCTCCCCTATCCTGGTATGTGTGTGTATATATAATTATAAGGTCCCTCATCCTGGTATACATGTCCCTTATGCTGCCTGGGCACCATCCTGGTATATACATCCCCGATCCGGTATATATGTCCCTTATGCTGGGCCCCATCCTGGTATATATATCCTCCATCATGGTATATATATCCCCCAACCTCGTATATATCCTTTGCCCTGCCTGTGCCCCATCGTGATAGATATACCCCATCCTGGTATATATATACCCATCCTCATATATATCCCTTGCCCTGCCTGGGCCCCATCCTGATAAATATACCCCCATCCTGGTATGTATATCTGTTATGAACGGCAATTCAGTACTACAATGGACATAGCGGTCAGAGCACATACAGTGATCTGACAATAACCCAAAATCATAGAACGAGCTCTGAGACGTGGGAACTCTGCAGACCGCAATCCCTAATCCTCTCCAAACAACACTAGAGGCAGCCGTGGATTGCGCCTAACTCTGCCTATGCAACTCGGCACAGCCTGAGAAACTAACTAGCCTGAAGATAGAAAATAAGCCTACCTTGCCTCAGAGAAATACCCCAAAGGAAAAGGCAGCCCCCCACATATAATGACTGTGAGTTAAGATGAAAAGACAAACGTAGAGATGAAATAGATTCAGCAAAGTGAGGCCCAAATTTCTTAACAGATCGAGGATAGAAAAGGTAACTTTGCGGTCTACACAAAACCCTAAACAAAACCACGCAAAGGGGGCAAAAAGACCCTCCGTACCGAACTAACGGCACGGAGGTACACCCTTTGCGTCCCAGAGCTTCCAGCAACAAATTAGACAAGCTGGACAGAAAAAATAGCAAACAAATAGCAAAGAAGAACTTAGCTATGCAGAGCAGCAGGCCACAGGAATGATCCAGGGAAAAGCAAGTCCAACACTGGAACATTGACAGGAAGCCAGGATCAAAGCATTAGGTGGAATTAAGTAGAGAAGCACCTAACGACCTCACCAGATCACCTGAGGGAGGAAACTCAGAAGTCGCAGTACCACTTCCCTCCACCAACAGAAGCTCACAGAGAGAATCAGCCGAAGTACCACTTGTGACCACAGGAGGGAGCTCTGCCACAGAATTCACAAAAGTACCCCCCCTTGAGGAGGGGTCACCGAACCCTCACCAGAGCCCCCAGGCCGACCAGGATGAGCCACATGAAAGGCACGAACAAGATCGGGAGCATGGACATCAGAGGCAAAAACCCAGGAATTATCTTCCTGAGCATAACCCTTCCATTTAACCAGATACTGGAGTTTCCGTCTAGAAACACGAGAATCCAAAATCTTCTCCACAATATACTCCAATTCCCACTCCACCAAAACCGGGGCAGGAGGATCAACAGATGGAACCATAGGTGCCACGTATCTCCGCAACAATGACCTATGGAATACGTTATGTATGGAAAAAGAATCTGGAAGGGTCAGACGAAAAGACACAGGATTAAGAACCTCAGAAATCCTATACGGACCAATGAAACGAGGTTTAAACTTAGGAGAGGAAACCTTCATAGGAATATGACGAGAAGATAACCAAACCAGATCCCCAACACGAAGTCGGGGACCCACACGGCGTCTGTGATTAGCGAAACGTTGAGCCTTCTCCTGGGACAAGGTCAAATTGTCCACTACATGAGTCCAAATCTGCAACCTGTCCACCACAGTATCCACACCAGGACAGTCCGAAGACTCAACCTGTCCTGAAGAGAAACGAGGATGGAACCCAGAATTGCAGAAAAATGGCGAAACCAAGGTAGCCGAGCTGGCCCGATTATTAAGGGCGAACTCAGCCAAAGGCAAAAAGGACACCCAGTCATCCTGATCGGCAGAAACAAAGCATCTCAGATATGTTTCCAAGGTCTGATTGGTTCGTTCGGTCTGGCCATTAGTCTGAGGATGGAAAGCCGAGGAAAAAGACAAGTCAATGCCCATCCTACCACAAAAGGCTCGCCAAAACCTTGAAACAAACTGAGAACCTCTGTCAGAAACGATATTCTCTGGAATGCCATGTAAACGAACCACATGCTGGAAGAACAATGGCACCAAATCAGAGGAGGAAGGCAATTTAGACAAGGGTACCAGATGGACCATCTTAGAAAAGCGATCACAGACCACCCAAATGACTGACATCTTTTGAGAAACGGGAAGATCAGAAATAAAATCCATAGAGATATGTGTCCAAGGCCTCTTCGGGACCGGCAAGGGCAAAAGCAACCCACTGGCACGAGAACAGCAGGGCTTAGCCTGAGCACAAATCCCACAGGACTGCACAAAAACACGCACATCCCGCGACAGAGAAGGCCACCAAAAGGATCTAGCCACCAACTCTCTGGTACCAAAGATTCCAGGATGACCAGCCAACACCGAACAATGAACCTCAGAGATAACTTTATTGGTCCACCTATCAGGGACAAACAGTCTCTCCGCTGGACAACGATCAGGTTTATTAGCCTGAAATTTTTGCAGCACCCGCCGCAAATCAGGGGAGATGGCAGACACAATTACTCCTTCCTAGAGGATACCCGCCGGCTCAGACAAACCCGGAGAGTCGGGCACAAAACTCCTAGACAGAGCATCCGCCTTCACATTTTTAGAGCCCGGAAGGTACGAAATCACAAAGTCAAAACGGGCAAAAAACAGCGACCAACGAGCCTGTCTAGGATTCAACCGCTTAGCAGACTCAAGATAAGTCAAGTTCTTATGATCAGTCAATACCACCACGCGATGCTTAGCTCCTTCAAGCCAATGACGCCACTCCTCGAATGCCCACTTCATGGCCAGCAACTCTCGGTTGCCCACATCATAATTTCGCTCAGCAGGCGAAAACTTCCTGGAAAAAAAAGCGCATGGTTTCATCACTGAGCAATCAGAACCTCTCTTCGACAAAACAGCCCCTGCTCCAATCTCAGAAGCATCAACCTCGACCTGGAACGGAAGAGAAACATCTGGTTGACACAACACAGGGGCAGAAGAAAAACGACGCTTCAAGTCTTGAAAAGCTTCCACAGCAGCAGAAGACCAATTGACCAAATCAGCACCCTTCTTGGTCAAATCGGTCAATGGTTTGGCAATACTAGAAAAATTGCAGATGAAGCGACGATAAAAATTAGCAAAGCCCAGGAACTTTTGCAGACTTTTCAGAGATGTCGGCTGAGTCCAATCATGGATGGCTTGGACCTTAACAGGATCCATCTCGATAGTAGAAGGGGAAAAGATGAACCCCAAAAATGAAACCTTCTGCACACCAAAGAGACACTTTGATCCCTTCACAAACAAAGAATTAGCACGCAGGACCTGAAAAACTGTTCTGACCTGCTTCACATGAGACTCCCAATCATCCGAGAAGATCAAAATGTCATCCAAGTACACAATCAGGAATTTATCCAGGTACTCTCGGAAGATGTCATGCATAAAGGACTGAAACACTGATGGAGCATTGGCAAGTCCGAATGGCATCACTAGATACTCAAAATGACCCTCGGGCGTATTAAATGCAGTTTTCCATTCATCTACTCGCCTGATTCGCACCAGATTATACGCACCACGAAGATCTATCTTGGTGAACCAACTAGCCCCTTTAATCCGAGCAAACAAATCAGATAACAATGGCAAGGGGTACTGAAATTTAACCGTGATCTTATTTAGAAGGCGGTAATCTATACAAGGTCTCAGCGAACCATCCTTCTTGGCTACAAAAAAGAACCCTGCTCCTAATGGTGACGATGACGGGCGAATATGCCCCTTCTCCAGGGATTCCTTCACATAACTGCGCATAGCGGCGTGCTCAGGCACGGATAAATTAAACAGTCGACCTTTTGGGAATTTACTACCAGGAATCAAATTGATAGCACAATCACAATCCCTATGCGGCGGTAGGGCATGGGATAGGGCTCATCAAATACATCCCGGTAATCAGACAAGAACTCTGGAACCTCAGAAGGGGTGGATGACGAAATTGACAGAAATGGAACATCACCATGTACCCCCTGACAACCCCAGCTGGACACCGACATGGATTTCCAATCTAATACTGGATTATGGGCTTGTAGCCATGGCAACCCCAACACGACCACATCATGCAGATTATGCAACACCAGAAAGCGAATAACCTCCTGATGTGCAGGAGCCATGCACATGGTCAGCTGGGTCCAGTATTGAGGCTTATTCTTGGCCAAAGGCGTGGCATCAATTCCTCTCAATGGAATAGGACACTGCAAGGGCTCTAAGAGAAACCCACAACGCTTAGCATACTCCAAGTCCATCAAATTCAGGGCAGCGCCTGAATCCACAAATGCCATGACAGAATACGATGACAAAGAGCAGATCAAGGTAACGGACAGAAGAAATTTTGACTGTACCGTACCAATGGTGGCAGACCTAGCGAACCGCTTAGTGCGCTTAGGACAATCAGAGATAGCATGAGTGGAATCACCACAGTAGAAACACAGCCCATTCAGACGTCTGTGTTCTTGCCGTTTAACTCTGGTCAAAGTCCTATCGCACTGCATAGGCTCAGGTTTAAGCTCAGGTAATACCGCCAAATGGTGCACAGATTTACGCTCACACAAGCGTCGACCGATCTGAATGGCCAAAGACATAGACTCATTCAAACCAGCAGGCATAGGAAATCCCACCATGACATCCTTAAGGGCTTCAGAGAGACCCTTTCTGAACATAGCTGCCAGCACAGATTCATTCCATTGAGTGAGCATGGACCACTTTCTAAATTTCTGACAATATACCTCTATCTCATCCTGACCCTGACAAAGAGCCAGCAAATTTTTCTCTGCCTGATCCACTGAATTAGGTTCATCGTACAGCAATCCGAGCGCCAGGAAAAACGCATCGATATTACTCAATGCAGGATCTCCTGGCGCAAGAGAAAATGCCCAGTCCTGAGGGTCGCCGCGCAAAAAAGAAATAACAATCAAAACCTGTTGAACTGGATCACCAGAGGAGCGAGGTTTCAAGGCCAGAAATAATTTACAATTATTTTTGAAACTCAGAAACTTAGTTCTATCTCCAAAAAACAAATCAGGAATAGGAATTCTTGGTTCCAACATAGCTTTCTGATCAATAGTGTCTTGAATCTTTTGTACTCTTGCCGAGAGCTGATCCATAAATGAAGACAGACTTCTAATGTCCATCGCTACACCTGTGTACTGAACCACCCAAATGTCTAGGGGAAAAAAAAGGCAAAACACAGTGCAAAGAAAAAAAAATGGTCTCAGAACTTCTTTTTTCCCTCTATTGAGAATCATTAGTACTTTTGGCTTCCTGTACTGTTATGAACGGCAATTCAGTACTACAATGGACATAGCGGTCAGAGCACATACAGTGATCTGACAATAACCCAAAATCATAGAACGAGCTCTGAGACGTGGGAACTCTGCAGACCGCAATCCCTAATCCTCTCCAAACAACACTAGAGGCAGCCGTGGATTGCGCCTAACTCTGCCTATGCAACTCGGCACAGCCTGAGAAACTAACTAGCCTGACGATAGAAAATAAGCCTACCTTGCCTCAGAGAAATACCCCAAAGGAAAAGGCAGCCCCCCACATATAATGACTGTGAGTTAAGATGAAAAGACAAACGTAGAGATGAAATAGATTCAGCAAAGTGAGGCCCGACTTTCTTAACAGATCGAGGATAGAAAAGGTAACTTTGCGGTCTACACAAAACCCTAAAGAAAACCACGCAAAGGGGGCAAAAAGACCCTCCGTACCGAACTAACGGCACGGAGGTACACCCTTTGCGTCCCAGAGCTTCCAGCAACAAATTAGACAAGCTGGACAGAAAAAATAGCAAACAAATAGCAAAGAAGAACTTAGCTATGCAGAGCAGCAGGCCACAGGAATGATCCAGGGAAAAGCAAGTCCAACACTGGAACATTGACAGGAAGCCAGGATCAAAGCATTAGGTGGAGTTAAGTAGAGAAGCACCTAACGACCTCACCAGATCACCTGAGGGAGGAAACTCAGAAGTCGCAGTACCACTTCCCTCCACCAACAGAAGCTCACAGAGAGAATCAGCCGAAGTACCACTTGTGACCACAGGAGGGAGCTCTGCCACAGAATTCACAACAGTACCCCCCCCTTGAGGAGGGGTCACCGAACCCTCACCAGAGCCCCCAGGCCGAACAGGATGAGCCACATGAAAGGCACGAACAAGATCGGGAGCATGGACATCAGAGGCAAAAACCCAGGAATTATCTTCCTGAGCATAACCCTTCCATTTAACCAGATACTGGAGTTTCCGTCTAGAAACACAAGAATCCAAAATCTTCTCCACAATATACTCCAATTCCCCCTCCACCAAAATCGGGGCAGGAGGATCAACAGATGGAACCATAGGTGCCACGTATCTCCGCAACAATGACCTATGGAATACGTTATGTATGGAAAAAGAATCTGGAAGGGTCAGACGAAAAGACACAGGATTAAGAACCTCAGAAATCCTATACGGACCAATGAAACGAGGTTTAAACTTAGGAGAGGAAACCTTCATAGGAATATGACGAGAAGATAACCAAACCAGATCCCCAACACGAAGTCGGGGACCCACACGGCGTCTGCGATTAGCGAAACGTTGAGCCTTCTCCTGGGACAAGGTCAAATTGTCCACTACATGAGTCCAAATCTGCAACCTGTCCACCACAGTATCCACACCAGGACAGTCCGAAGACTCAACCTGTCCTGAAGAGAAACGAGGATGGAACCCAGAATTGCAGAAAAATGGCGAAACCAAGGTAGCCGAGCTGGCCCGATTATTAAGGGCGAACTCAGCCAAAGGCAAAAAGGACACCCAGTCATCCTGATCGGCAGAAACAAAGCATCTCAGATATGTTTCCAAGGTCTGATTGGTTCGTTCGGTCTGGCCATTAGTCTGAGGATGGAAAGCCGAGGAAAAAGACAAGTCAATGCCCATCCTACCACAAAAGGCTCGCCAAAACCTTGAAACAAACTGAGAACCTCTGTCAGAAACGATATTCTCTGGAATGCCATGTAAACGAACCACATGCTGGAAGAACAATGGCACCAAATCAGAGGAGGAAGGCAATTTAGACAAGGGTACCAGATGGACCATCTTAGAAAAGCGATCACAGACCACCCAAATGACTGACATCTTTTGAGAAACGGGAAGATAAGAAATAAAATCCATAGAGATATGTGTCCAAGGCCTCTTCGGGACCGGCAAGGGCAAAAGCAACCCACTGGCACGAGAACAGCAGGGCTTAGCCCGAGCACAAATCCCACAGGACTGCACAAAAACACGCACATCCCGCGACAGAGAAGGCCACCAAAATGATCTAGCCACCAACTCTCTGGTACCAAAGATTCCAGGATGACCAGCCAACACCGAACAATGAACCTCAGAGATAACTTTATTGGTCCACCTATCAGGGACAAACAGTCTCTCCGCTGGACAACGATCAGGTTTATTAGCCTGAAATTTTTGCAGCACCCACCGCAAATCAGGGGAGATGGCAGACACAATTACTCCTTCCTTGAGGATACCCGCCGGCTCAGACAAACCCGGAGAGTCGGGCACAAAACTCCTAGACAGAGCATCCGCCTTCACATTTTTAGAGCCCGGAAGGTACGAAATCACAAAGTCAAAACGGGCAAAAAACAGCGACCAACGAGCCTGTCTAGGATTCAACCGCTTAGCAGACTCAAGATAAGTCAAGTTCTTATGATCAGTCAATACCACCACGCGATGCTTAGCTCCTTCAAGCCAATGACGCCACTCCTCGAATGCCCACTTCATGGCCAGCAACTCTCGGTTGCCCACATCATAATTTTGCTCAGCAGGCGAAAACTTCCTGGAAAAAAAAGCGCATGGTTTCATCACTGAGCAATCAGAACCTCTCTTCGACAAAACAGCCCCTGCTCCAATCTCAGAAGCATCAACCTCGACCTGGAACGGAAGAGAAACATCTGGTTGACACAACACAGGGGCAGAAGAAAAACGACGCTTCAAGTCTTGAAAAGCTTCCACAGCAGCAGAAGACCAATTGACCAAATCAGCACCCTTCTTGGTCAAATCGGTCAATGGTTTGGCAATACTAGAAAAATTGCAGATGAAGCGACGATAAAAATTAGCAAAGCCCAGGAACTTTTGCAGACTTTTCAGAGATGTCGGCTGAGTCCAATCATGGATGGCTTGGACCTTAACAGGATCTATCTCGATAGTAGAAGGGGAAAAGATGAACCCTGTTATGTTTGCTAATGACAGGTGTTATGAAGGCAATCCAGAAACACAGTGTGCTTAGCGATCAGAGCGCACACAGTGATCTGACAAATACCCAAAAATACAAGAACGAGCTCTGAGACGTGGAAACTCTGTAGACTGCACACCTGATCCTATCCTAAACACAACTAAAAGCGGCTGTGGATTGCGCCTAACAACTACCTAGGCAACTCGGCACAGCCTAAGAAACTAGCTAGCCTGAAGATAGAAAAATAGGCCTGACTTGCCCCAGAGAAATTCCCCCAAGGAAAAGGCAGCCCCCCACATATAATGACTGTGAGTAAGATGAAAAGACAAAACGTAGGGATGAAATAGATTCAGCAAAGTGGGGCCCGATATTCTAGGACAGAGCGAGGACAGTAAAGCGAACTTTGCAGTCTACAAAAAACCCTAAAGCAAAACCACGCAAAGGGGGCAAAAAAAAACCACCGTGCCGAACTAACGGCACGGCGGTACACCCTTTGCGTCTCAGAGCTTCCAGCAAAACAAAAGACAAGCTGGACAGAAAAAAAGCAACAAAAAAACAAAAAGCACTTAGCTATACAGAGCAGCAGGTCACAGGAACAATCAGGAGAAGCTCAGATCCAACACTGAAACATTGACAAGGAGCAAGGATAGCAGCATCAGGCGGAGTTAAGTAATGAAGCAGTTAACGAGCTCACCAGAACACCTGAGGGAGGAAGCTCAGAAGCTGCAGTACCACTTGTGACCACAGGAGGGAATTCAGCCACAGAATTCACAACAGTACCCCCCCCTTGAGGAGGGGTCACCGAACCCTCACCAGAGCCCCCAGGCCGACCAGGATGAGCCGCATGAAAGGCACGAACAAGATCGGAAGCATGAACATCAGAGGCAAAAACCCAGGAATTATCTTCCTGAGCATAACCCTTCCATTTAACCAGATACTGGAGTTTCCGTCTAGAAACACGAGAATCCAAAATCTTCTCCACAATATACTCCAATTCCCCCTCCACCAAAACCGGGGCAGGAGGATCAACAGATGGAACCATAGGTGCCACGTATCTCCGCAACAACGACCTATGGAATACATTATGTATGGAAAAGGAGTCTGGGAGGGTCAAACGAAAAGACACAGGATTGAGAACCTCAGAAATCCTATACGGACCAATAAAACGAGGTTTAAATTTA
This sequence comes from Ranitomeya imitator, assembly GCF_032444005.1. NCBI lineage: Eukaryota > Metazoa > Chordata > Amphibia > Anura > Dendrobatidae > Ranitomeya > Ranitomeya imitator. The sequence continues at coordinate 776,189,893 of NC_091282.1, forward strand.
GGAGAGGAAACCTTCATAGGAATATGACGAGAAGATAACCAAACCAGATCCCCAACACGAAGTCGGGGACCCACACGGCGTCTGCGATTAGCGAAAAGTTGAGCTTTCTCCTGGGACAAGATCAAATTGTCCACTACCTGAGTCCAGATCTGCTGCAACCTATCCACCACAGAATCCACACCAGGACAGTCCGAAGACTCAACCTGTCCTGAAGAGAAACGAGGATGGAACCCAGAATTGCAAAAAAATGGAGAAACCAAGGTAGCCGAGCTGGCCCGATTATTAAGGGCGAACTCAGCCAACGGCAAAAAGGACACCCAATCATCCTGGTCTGCAGAAACAAAACATCTCAGATATGTTTCCAAGGTCTGATTGGTTCGTTCGGTCTGGCCATTAGTCTGAGGATGGAAAGCCGAGGAAAAGGATAGGTCAATGCCCATCCTACCACAAAAGGCTCGCCAAAACCTTGAAACAAACTGGGAACCTCTGTCAGAAACAATATTCTCAGGAATGCCATGCAACCGAACCACATGCTGAAAGAACAAAGGTACCAAATCAGAGGAGGAAGGCAATTTAGCCAAGGGCACCAGATGGACCATTTTAGAAAAGCGATCACAGACCACCCAAATGACTGACATCTTTTGAGAAACGGGAAGGTCAGAAATGAAATCCATCGAAATATGTGTCCAAGGCCTCTTTGGGACCGGCAAGGGCAAAAGCAACCCACTGGCACGAGAACAGCAGGGCTTAGCCCTAGCACAAATCCCACAGGACTGCACAAAAGTACGTACATCCCGTGACAGAGATGGCCACCAGAAGGATCTAGCCACTAACTCTCTGGTACCAAAGATTCCAGGATGACCAGCCAACACCGAACAATGAAGTTCAGAGATAAGTTTATTAGTCCACCTATCAGGGACGAACAGTTTCTCTGCTGGACAACGATCAGGTTTATTCGCCTGAAATTTTTGCAGCACCCGCCGCAAATCAGGGGAGATGGCAGACACAATGACTCCTTCCTTGAGGATACCCGCTGGCTCAGATAAACCCGGAGAGTCGGGCACAAAACTCCTAGACAGAGCATCCGCCTTCACATTTTTAGAGCCCGGAAGGTACGAAATCACAAAGTCGAAGCGGGCAAAAAATAACGACCAACGGGCCTGTCTAGGATTCAAGCGCTTGGCAGACTCGAGATAAGTCAAGTTCTTATGATTAGTCAATACCACCACGTGATGCTTAGCTCCTTCAAGCCAATGACGCCACTCCTCGAATGCCCACTTCATGGCCAGCAACTCTCGATTGCCCACATCATAATTACGCTCAGCGGGTGAAAACTTCCTGGAAAAGAAAGCACATGGTTTCATCACTGAGCAATCAGAACCTCTCTGTGACAAAACCGCCCCTGCTCCAATCTCAGAAGCATCAACCTCGACCTGGAACGGAAGAGAAACATCTGGCTGACACAACACAGGGGCAGAACAAAAACGACGCTTCAACTCCTGAAAAGCTTCCACAGCAGCAGAAGACCAATTAACCAAATCAGCACCCTTCTTGGTCAAATCGGTCAATGGTTTGGCAATGCTAGAAAAATTACAGATGAAGCGACGATAAAAATTAGCAAAGCCCAGGAACTTTTGCAGACTTTTCAGAGATGTCGGCTGAATCCAATCCTGGATGGCTTGGACCTTAACTGGATCCATCTCGATAGTAGAAGGGGTAAAGATGAACCCCAAAAATGAAACTTTCTGCACACCGAAGAGACACTTTGATCCCTTCACAAACAAAGAGTTAGCACGCAGGACCTGAAAAACCATTCTGACCTGCTTCACATGAGACTCCCAATCATCTGAGAAGATCAAAATGTCATCCAAGTAAACAATCAGGAATTTATCCAGATACTCACGGACGATGTCATGCATAAAAGACTGAAACACAGATGGAGCATTGGCAAGTCCGAACGGCATCACTAGATACTCAAAATGACCCTCGGGCGTATTGAATGCAGTTTTCCATTCATCTCCTTGCCTGATTCTCACCAGATTATACGCACCACGAAGATCTATCTTAGTGAACCAACTAGCCCCCTTAATCCGAGCAAACAAGTCAGATAACAATGGCAAGGGATACTGAAATTTAACAGTGATCTTATTAAGAAGGCGGTAATCAATACACGGTCTCAGCGAACCATCCTTCTTGGCTACAAAGAAGAACCCTGCTCCCAGTGGTGATGACGATGGACGAATATGTCCCTTCTCCAGGGATTCCTTCACATAACTGCGCATAGCGGCGTGTTCGGGCACGGATAAATTAAATAATCGACCTTTAGGGAATTTACTACCAGGAATCAAATTGATAGCACAATCACAATCCCTATGCGGAGGTAGAGCATCGGACTTGGGCTCTTCAAATACATCCTGATAATCAGACAAGAACTCTGGGACCTCAGAAGGGGTGGATGACGAAATCGACAAAAATGGAACATCACCATGTACCCCCTGACAACCCTAGCTGGATACCGACATGGAATTCCAATCCAATACTGGATTATGGGTTTGTAGCCATGGCAACCCCAACACGACCACATCATGCAGATTATGCAACACCAGAAAGCGAATAACTTCCTGATGTGCAGGAGCCATGCACATGGTCAGCTGGGCCCAGTATTGAGGTTTATTCTTGGCCAAAGGTGTAGCATCAATTCCTCTCAATGGAATAGGACACCGCAAAGGCTCCAAGAAAAACCCACAACGTTTAGCATAATCCAAATCCATCAGATTCAGGGCAGCGCCCGAATCCACAAACGCCATGACAGAAAACGACGACAAAGGGCATATCAAGGTAATGGACAGAAGGAATTTGGACTGTACAGTACCAATGACGGCAGACCTAGCGGACCGCTTAGTGCGCTTAGGACAATCAGAAATAGCATGAGTGGAATCACCACAGTAGAAACACAGACCATTCAGACGTCTGTATTCCTGCCGTTCAACTCTAGTCATAGTCCTATCGCACTGCATAGGCTCAGGTTTAACCTCAGGCAGTACCGCCAAATGGTGCACAGATTTACGCTCGCGCAAGCGTCGACCGATCTGAATGGCCAAAGACAAAGACTCATTCAAACCAGCAGGCATAGGAAATCCCACCATGACATCCTTAAGAGCCTCAGAGAGACCCTTTCTGAACAAAGCTGCCAGCGCAGATTCATTCCACTGAGTGAGTACTGACCATTTCCTAAATTTCTGACAATATACTTCTATATCATCCTGACCCTGGCACAAAGCCAGCAAATTTTTCTCAGCCTGATCCACTGAATTAGGCTCATCGTACAGCAATCCGAGCGCCAGGAAAAACGCATCGACACTACTCAATGCAGGGTCTCCTGGCGCAAGAGAAAATGCCCAGTCTTGAGGGTCGCCGCGCAAAAAAGAAATAATAATCAAAACCTGTTGAATAGGATTACCAGAAGAATGAGGTTTCAAGGCCAGAAATAGCTTACAATTATTTTTGAAACTTAGAAACTTAGTTCTATCTCCAAAAAACAAATCAGGAATAGGAATTCTTGGTTCTAACATAGATTTCTGATCAATAGTATCTTGAATTTTTTGTACATTTATAACGAGATTATCCATTGAAGAGCACAGACCCTGAATATCCATGTCCACACCTGTGTCCAGAATCACCCAAATGTCTAGGGGAAAAAAAAAAGTGAACACAGAGCAGAAAAAAAAAAAAAAATGATGTCAGAACTTTTTCTTTCCCTCTATTGAGAATCATTAGTTAGGCTCCTTGTACTGTTATGTTTGCTAATGACAGGTGTTATGAAGGCAATCCAGAAACACAGTGTGCTTAGCGATCAGAGCGCACACAGTGATCTGACAAATACCCAAAAATACAAGAACGAGCTCTGAGACGTGGAAACTCTGTAGACTGCACACCTGATCCTATCCTAAACACAACTAAAAGCGGCTGTGGATTGCGCCTAACAACTACCTAGGCAACTCGGCACAGCCTAAGAAACTAGCTAGCCTGAAGATAGAAAAATAGGCCTGACTTGCCCCAGAGAAATTCCCCCAAGGAAAAGGCAGCCCCCCACATATAATGACTGTGAGTAAGATGAAAAGACAAAACGTAGGGATGAAATAGATTCAGCAAAGTGGGGCCCGATATTCTAGGACAGAGCGAGGACAGTAAAGCGAACTTTGCAGTCTACAAAAAACCCTAAAGCAAAACCACGCAAAGGGGGCAAAAAAAAACCACCGTGCCGAACTAACGGCACGGCGGTACACCCTTTGCGTCTCAGAGCTTCCAGCAAAACAAAAGACAAGCTGGACAGAAAAAAAGCAACAAAAAAACAAAAAGCACTTAGCTATACAGAGCAGCAGGTCACAGGAACAATCAGGAGAAGCTCAGATCCAACACTGAAACATTGACAAGGAGCAAGGATAGCAGCATCAGGCGGAGTTAAGTAATGAAGCAGTTAACGAGCTCACCAGAACACCTGAGGGAGGAAGCTCAGAAGCTGCAGTACCACTTGTGACCACAGGAGTGAATTCAGCCACAGAATTCACAACAGAACCCCAAAAATGAAACCTTCTGCACACCAAAGAGACACTTTGATCCCTTCACAAACAAAGAATTAGCACGCAGGACCTGAAAAACTGTTCTGACCTGCTTCACATGAGACTCCCAATCATCCGAGAAGATCAAAATGTCATCCAAGTACACAATCAGGAATTTATCCAGGTACTCTCGGAAGATGTCATGCATAAAGGACTGAAACACTGATGGAGCATTGGCAAGTCCGAATGGCATCACTAGATACTCAAAATGACCCTCGGGCGTATTAAATGCAGTTTTCCATTCATCTCCTCGCCTGATTCGCACCAGATTATACGCACCACGAAGATCTATCTTGGTGAACCAACTAGCCCCTTTAATCCGAGCAAACAAATCAGATAACAATGGCAAGGGGTACTGAAATTTAACCGTGATCTTATTTAGAAGGCGGTAATCTATACAAGGTCTCAGCGAACCATCCTTCTTGGCTACAAAAAAGAACCCTGCTCCTAATGGTGACGATGACGGGCGAATATGCCCCTTCTCCAGGGATTCCTTCACATAACTGCGCATAGCGGCGTGCTCAGGCACGGATAAATTAAACAGTCGACCTTTTGGGAATTTACTACCAGGAATCAAATTGATAGCACAATCACAATCCCTATGCGGAGGTAGGGCATGGGATAGGGCTCATCAAATACATCCCGGTAATCAGACAAGAACTCTGGAACCTCAGAAGGGGTGGATGACGAAATTGACAGAAATGGAACATCACCATGTACCCCCTGACAACCCCAGCTGGACACCGACATGGATTTCCAATCTAATACTGGATTATGGGCTTGTAGCCATGGCAACCCCAACACGACCACATCATGCAGATTATGCAACACCAGAAAGCGAATAACCTCCTGATGTGCAGGAGCCATGCACATGGTCAGCTGGGTCCAGTATTGAGGCTTATTCTTGGCCAAAGGCATGGCATCAATTCCTCTCAATGGAATAGGACACTGCAAGGGCTCTAAGAGAAACCCACAACGCTTAGCATACTCCAAGTCCATCAAATTCAGGGCAGCGCCTGAATCCACAAATGCCATGACAGAATACGATGACAAAGAGCAGATCAAGGTAACGGACAGAAGAAATTTTGACTGTACCGTACCAATGGTGGCAGACCTAGCGAACCGCTTAGTGCGCTTAGGACAATCAGAGATAGCATGAGTGGAATCACCACAGTAGAAACACAGCCCATTCAGACGTCTGTGTTCTTGCCGTTTAACTCTGGTCAAAGTCCTATCGCACTGCATAGGCTCAGGTTTAAGCTCAGGTAATACCGCCAAATGGTGCACAGATTTACGCTCACACAAGCGTCGACCGATCTGAATGGCCAAAGACATAGACTCATTCAAACCAGCAGGCATAGGAAATCCCACCATGACATCCTTAAGGGCTTCAGAGAGACCCTTTCTGAACATAGCTGCCAGCGCAGATTCATTCCATTGAGTGAGCACGGACCACTTTCTAAATTTCTGACAATATACCTCTATCTCATCCTGACCCTGACAAAGAGCCAGCAAATTTTTCTCTGCCTGATCCACTGAATTAGGTTCATCGTACAGCAATCCGAGCGCCAGGAAAAACGCATCGATATTACTCAATGCAGGATCTCCTGGCGCAAGAGAAAATGCCCAGTCCTGAGGGTCGCCGCGCAAAAAAGAAATAACAATCAAAACCTGTTGAACTGGATCACCAGAGGAGCGAGGTTTCAAGGCCAGAAATAATTTACAATTATTTTTGAAACTCAGAAACTTAGTTCTATCTCCAAAAAACAAATCAGGAATAGGAATTCTTGGTTCCAACATAGCTTTCTGATCAATAGTGTCTTGAATCTTTTGTACTCTTGCCGAGAGCTGATCCATAAATGAAGACAGACTTCTAATGTCCATCGCTACACCTGTGTACTGAACCACCCAAATGTCTAGGGGAAAAAAAAGGCAAAACACAGTGCAAAGAAAAAAAAATGGTCTCAGAACTTCTTTTTTCCCTCTATTGAGAATCATTAGTACTTTTGGCTTCCTGTACTGTTATGAACGGCAATTCAGTACTACAATGGACATAGCGGTCAGAGCACATACAGTGATCTGACAATAACCCAAAATCATAGAACGAGCTCTGAGACGTGGGAACTCTGCAGACCGCAATCCCTAATCCTCTCCAAACAACACTAGAGGCAGCCGTGGATTGCGCCTAACTCTGCCTATGCAACTCGGCACAGCCTGAGAAACTAACTAGCCTGACGATAGAAAATAAGCCTACCTTGCCTCAGAGAAATACCCCAAAGGAAAAGGCAGCCCCCCACATATAATGACTGTGAGTTAAGATGAAAAGACAAACGTAGAGATGAAATAGATTCAGCAAAGTGAGGCCCGACTTTCTTAACAGATCGAGGATAGAAAAGGTAACTTTGCGGTCTACACAAAACCCTAAAGAAAACCACGCAAAGGGGGCAAAAAGACCCTCCGTATCGAACTAACGGCACGGAGGTACACCCTTTGCGTCCCAGAGCTTCCAGCAACAAATTAGACAAGCTGGACAGAAAAAATAGCAAACAAATAGCAAAGAAGAACTTAGCTATGCAGAGCAGCAGGCCACAGGAATGATCCAGGGAAAAGCAAGTCCAACACTGGAACATTGACAGGAAGCCAGGATCAAAGCATTAGGTGGAGTTAAGTAGAGAAGCACCTAACGACCTCACCAGATCACCTGAGGGAGGAAACTCAGAAGTCGCAGTACCACTTCCCTCCACCAACAGAAGCTCACAGAGAGAATCAGCCGAAGTACCACTTGTGACCACAGGAGGGAGCTCTGCCACAGAATTCACAACATATATCCCCTAACTTGTATGTAACCCCTACCCTGCCTTGGCCCCATCCTGGTAGATATATCCCCCATCCTGGTATATATATATATGTATATATATATATCTCCCCCATCCTCGAATATATCCCTTGCCCTGCCTGGGCCCCATCCTGGTAGATATATCCCCCATCCTGTTATAAATCCCGCATCCTTGTATATATCTATTGCCCTACCTGGGCCCCATCCTTGTAGATATATCCCCCCATCCTGGTAGATATATCCCCCATTCTTGTATATATATCCCCCAACCTCATATATATCCCTTGCCCTGCCTGGGCCCCATCCTGGTAGATATATCCCCCATCCTGGTGTATATATCACCTATCCTCGTATATATCCCTTGCCGTGCCTGGGCCCCATCCTGATAGATATACCCCCATCCTGGTATATATATCCTCTATCCTTGTATATATTCCTTACCGTGCCTTGGCCCCATCCGGGTAGTTATATCCCCCATCCTCGTATATATCTATTCCCCTACCTGGGCCCCATCCTGGTAGATATATCCCCCATCCTTGTATATATATTCCCCAACCTCGTATTTATCCCCCATCCTGCTGCTGTTCTTTAATGTGTACCATTGTACTCACCTTCCCTTGGCTCTCTCGCCGCAACCTCTACTGAAGCCAACCGCTGAGTTCAGCGTGAAAGCAACATGAGTGCATGACATCACTGCCATGTGCCCCCAGTCACGTGCACGCCTCTGATTGGCCATCAGCGTGTATGGCTGCACACGAACCTGGCTGGTTGGTGGCACAATACACTTAAAAACTGAATGTGCATCCAAGGACACACATCAAGCTGAAGTATTTTCTACTGTCGGCATGCCCATCACCCGTCAAGCCTGCTCGCGGTGACTAACTCTACGACTATGGTAGTTATGCCTCTGCTGCTTCTATTAACCTCTGACGCAACATGTGTAGTCATCATTTCTTTGCATCAAAAGGGCTTTACAGACAAAGACATTGCTATTTGTGAGATTGAACCTATGTCAAACACTTCAGCAGATCATGAACTTTACATTTACTTAAATTGCTGTAAACGACGTCAAGCAAGTGCCAGGACTGCCTCAATGAGGATTTAGCTACTTGATTGGTTCAGCACCAGTGCAGAGCTTGCGCAGGAGTGGCAGAAGGCAGGTGTCAGTGCATCTGCACACGGTGAGGTGAAGGATTTTGGAGACTGGCAGGTGTGAAGAAGTGCACCAAAGAAGAAGCTTTTCTCCAAGAAAACGAACAAGGACAGTACAATGTTTGCACTGCAGAGGACGGGGGGTAACGTTATTTCTCTGATGAAGCACCCTCTGACTGTTGGGACATCTGAAAAGAATGATTGTCCGGAGAAAAGAAGGTGATACTGCCATGATTCCTGTGTCTGTCAGCAGTAAGGCCTCATGAGAGCAATTATGTGTGGGGGCTTCTCATCCACAGATGGGGTCACGCACAGTGTGGGGACATCTCATCCATGGAGGGGTTCACTAATTTCACTCACAATGTGTAGGGCTTCTCATCCATGGAGGGGCTCACTCGCAATGTGTGGGGGCTTCTCATCCATGGAGGGGTATCACTCACAATGTGGGGACTTCTCAGCCGTGGAGGGGTAACAGTCACAATGTGGGGGCTTCTCAACTATGGAAGGGCTCACTCATATATTTTGTGGGGGCTTCTCATCCATGGAGGGGCTCACTCACAATGTGTGGTGGCTTCTCATCCATGGAGGGGCTCACTCGCAATGTGTGGGGGCTTCTCATCCATGAAGGGGCTCACTCGCAATGTGTGAGGGCTTCTTATCCATGGAGGGGCTCACTCGCAATGTGTGATGGCTTCTCATCCATGGAGATCACTCACAATGTGTTGGGGCTTCTCATCCATGGAGGGGATCACTCAAATTGTGTGTGGGCTTCTGACTCATGGAGGGGCTGAGTCGAATTGTGTGGGGGCTTCTCATCCATGGATGGGCTCACTCACAATTTAACCTATGATCACTGTCATGAATAAAGAACAGGATCTAAAACTCCTCCAAGAACAACATCTTCTCCCTTCATCTTTGACCAGGCGGTGGTCACGCTCCCTTCACCTGTCTTTGCCACAACTCCTCGCTCTCACTTCGGCCGTGGTCTCCATGTCTCTCTTCGCTGGAGCCTCCTGTGGCAGTTGTGCCTTGATGCATGTTCCAGTGTTACAAGGTTATGAACGTTTTGAGGTCCAGCCTACGGCTACTTTCACACTAGCGTTTTTTGCAATACATTGCAATGCGTCGTTTATGGGAAAAAACGCATCCTGCAAAGTTGTTTGCAGGATGTGTTTTTGCCCCATAGATTAACATTAGCGACGCATTGCCACACGTCGCAACCGTCGTGCGACGGTTGCGCCGTGTTGTGGCGGACCGTCGGGAGCAAAAAACGCTACATGTAACGCCATATCAGCGTATGAGACTGCTCACGGATAACATTGTATCAACCTATGAGACTGCTCATGGATAACATGGTATCCAACTATGAGACTGCTCACGGATAACATTGTATCCACCTATGAGACTGCTCACGGATAACATTGAATCCACCTATGAGACTGCTCACAGATTACATTGTATCCACCTATGAGACTGCTCATGGATAACATTGCATCCACCTACGAGACTGAAAACATTGTATCCCTTCCAACAAGAGCTACCATAGTTTGGATTGAGATGCAAACAATCACCAATCTGCCATTATTGGTTGAAATTAAATAAATATGATGCATCAGAGATGAGAAAATATCACACAGCCAGTTCTTGCAATGTTCTGTTCTTGTCTGCCCTCAGATCCCAAGCAACAAGTATTTTATTACACCCACAGAAGGGGAATGGCTTTACATTACCTATGAAAGAAAATATTTTAGTTTGGATTGCAAGGTTGTAAATTATGAATTCTGCAGAACTCCTTGACACTGGCTCTGTCCAGTTTCCTATGCCTACTGTAACAAAGAAAACTTAATCTATATCAGAGACAGCGCCCTGTGCCATTGCTTTTATGAATAAGTCTTATAAAGCTAATTTAAACATATTACAGCACAGTTTGCACTGAAGTTATAAGAGGATGATGGTAAATGATCATTGCAAGATGTGAGGGGAGAAGTGGCCATAGCATTTTGCATGTTTATTTGTTTTGGATACTGTGAAAGATGGCACCGGAGAAGTCATGCAGAATCCCTTCACTTCCACCACCTGTGAAGAACCCGCACCTCGCCACCCCCACTGTCACCAATTCTGTCAGAGGGATCACTGTTGTGAATTCCGCTCTTGGGCTCCCTCCGGTGGTTGTAAGTGGCACTTTTGTGAGTTCTGCTCTAGGGCTCCCTCTTGTGGTTTCTAGTGGTGTGGCTGCTCCTTGGAGTTAGCTGTCATCAGCTGCCTCCACTTATCGTCTCTTCTGCTCGGCTATTTAGGCCTGGCTCTTTCTTCAGCCAGTGCCACTTGTAAATGGTTCCTGGTTGGATTCACATCTCTTTGGAGTTCCCTGTTATCCTGACCAGTTCAGCTAAGCTAAGTTTTTGCTTGCTCTTTTCTGTCCACAGATTGTGGACTTATCCATTCTGTGCTTTCTATGTTCGTCCAGCTTATCAGTGTGAATTTATTCTGTCTTGCTGGAAGCTCTGGGAGGCAGATTTGCCCTCCACACCTTTAGTCAGGTGTGGAGATTTTTTGTAAACTCTGCGTGGATTTTTGTAGTGTTTTATACTGACCGCACAGTATTCCATCCTGTCCTATCTATTTAGCTAGACTGGCCTCCTGTGCTCATCCTGGTTTCATTCTGTGTATGTCTTTTCCCTCTCCACTCACAGTCATTATTTGTGGGGGGCTAATCTATCCTTTGGGGATTTTCTCTGAGGCAAGATAGCTTTCCTGCTTCTTTCTTTAGGGGTAGTTAGCTCTTAGGCTGTGACGAGATGCCTAGGGAGAGTTAGGAGCATTCCACGGCTACTTCTAGTGTTGTGTTGAGCTTAGGGACTGCGGTCAGTACAGTTACCACTTCCTTCAGAGCTCGTTCCATGTTGCTCCTAGACCACCGTATCATAACAGTACAAGTGGCCAAAAATGAATTAAATGCATCTCAAAAGAAGGAAAAGAAAGTTCTGAACCATTTTTTTTCTGTGCTCTGGTTTGTCTTTTTTTTCCTTTTGATATCTGGGTGGTTCAGGATATATGCTTTGGCATGGATGTTCAGGGTTTGTTTTCTCGTGTGGATCAACTTGCTGCAAGAGTACAGAGTATCCAGGACTATGTTGTCCAGACTCCGGCTTTAGAGCCTAGAATTCCTACTCCTGATTTGTTTTTTGGGGACAGATCCAAGTTTTTGAACTTTAAAAATAACTGCAAATTGTTTTTTGCTTTGAAACCCCGTTCTCCTGGTGAACCCATTCAGCAAGTAAAAATCATCATATCCTTGCTGCGTGGTGACCCTCAAGACTGGGCTTTTTCTCTTGAAACAGGGGATCCGGCATTATTGAATGTAGATGCATTTTTTCAAGCGCTCGGATTATTGTATGACAAACCTAATTCTGTGGATCATGCAGAAAAAACCCTGTTGGCCTTGTGTCAAGGTCAGGAAGCGGCAGAGTTATACTGCCAGAAATTTAGAAAATGGTCTGTGCTCACTAAATGGAATGAAGAGGCTCTGGCTGCTATTTTCAGAAAAGGCCTTTCTGAAACCCTTAAAGATGTTATGGTGGGCTTTCCTACGCCTGCCGGTTTGAGCGAATCTATGTCTCTAGCCATTCAGATTGATCGGCGTCTGCGCGAGCGCAAAGCTGTACACCATATGGCAGTATCCTTTGAGCAAAGTCCTGAACCTATGCAATGTGATAGGATTTTGACTAGAATAGAACGGCAGGAATTCAGACGTCAGAATAGGCTGTGTTTTTACTGTGGTGATTCGGCTCATGTTATCTCTGATTGCCCTAAGCGTACTAAGAGAGTTGCTAGGTCTGTTACCATTAGTACTATACAGCCTAAATTTCTCTTATCTGTGACCCTGATTTGCTCATTGTCGTCCTTTTCTGTCATGGCATTTGTGGATTCAGGCGCTGCCCTGAACTTAATGGACTTAGAATTCGCCAGGCGCTGTGGTTTTTCCTTGCAGCCTTTGCAGAGCCCTATTCCTTTGAGGGGTATTGATGCTACACCCTTGGCCAAGGATAAACCTCAGTACTGAACACAGATGACTATGTACATGGCTCCTGCACATCAGGAAGATTGCCGTTTTCTGGTGTTGCATAACCTGCATGATGTTGTTGTACTGGGATTTCCATGGTTACAGGAACATAATCCGATACTGGATTGGAAAACTATGTCGGTGACTAGTTGGGGTTGTCGAGGAGTACATAGTGGCGTTCCTTTGATGTCAATTTCCTCTTCCCCCTCTTCTGAGGTCCCTGAGTTTTTGTCGGATTTCCAGGATGTATTTGATGAGCCGAAGTCCAGTTCCCTTTCTCCGCACAGAGACTGTGATTGTGCTATTAACTTGATTCCTGGTTGCAAGTTCCCTAAGGGCCGACTTTTCAATCTGTCTGTGCCAGAGCATGCCGCCATGCGGAGTTATGTTAAGGAGTCTTTGGAGAAGGGGCATATTCGGCCCTCTTCGTCACCATTGGGAGCGGGTTTCTTTTTTGTTGCTAAGAAGGATGGCTCCTTGAGACCCTGTATTGATTATCGTCTTCTTAATAAGATCACGGTCAAATTCCAATACCCCTTGCCTTTGCTTACTGATTTGTTTGCTCAGATTAAGGGGGCTAGTTGGTTTACTAAGATTGACCTCCGAGGGGCATATAATCTTGTTCATATTAAACAAGGTGACGAATGGAAAACTGCATTTAATACGCCCGAAGGCCATTTTGATTACCTTTTGATGCCATTTGGGCTCTCTAATGCTCCATCTGTGTTCCAGTTTTTCATGCATGATATTTTCCGCAATTATCTTGATAAATTCATGGTCGTATATTTGGATGATATTTTGATTTTTTCCGATGATTGGGAGTCTCATGTGAAGCAGGTCAGGATGGTGTTCCAGATCCTTCGTGATAATGCTTTATTTGTGAAGGGGTCTAAGTGCCTATTCGGAGTTCAGAAGGACTCTTTTTTTGGGTTTTATTTTTTCTCCCTCGTCTATAGAAATGGATCCTGTTAAGGTCCAAGCTATTCATGACTGGATCCAACCCACATCTGTGAAGGGTCTTCAAAATTTTTTGGGCTTTGCTAATTTCTATCGCCGTTTCATTGCCAACTTTTCCAGTGTGGTTAAGCCCCTTACTGATTTGACGAAGAAAGGCGCTGATGTGACGAATTGGTTTGGTCCTTTCAGGAGCTTAAACGCCGATTTACTTCTGCCCCTGTGTTGCGTCAGCCGGATGTTTCTCTTCCTTTTCAGGTTGAGGTCGACGCTTCTGAGATTGGGGCAGGGGCCGTTTTGTCTCAGAGGGAGTCTGATGGTTTCTTGATGAAACCGTGTGCTTTTTTTCCAGAAAGTTTTCGCCTGCGGAACGCAATTATGATGTCGGCAATCGGGAGTTGTTGGCTATGAAGTGGGCGTTTGAGGAGTGGCGACATTGGCTTGAGGGAGCTAAACACCGTGTTGTGGTCTTGACCGATCATAAGAATCTGATTTACCTCGAGTCGGCCAAGCGGCTGAATCCTAGACAGGCTCGATGGTCCCTGTTTTTCTCCCGTTTTGATTTTGTGGTCTCGTATCTTCCGGGATCTAAGAATGTTAAGGCTGATGCCCTCTCTAGGAGTTTTTCGCCTGATTCTCCTGGAGTCCTTGAGCCGGTTGGCATTCTTAAGGAGGGGGTGATTCTTTCTGCTATCTCCCCTGATTTGCGGCGGGTGCTTCAGGAATTTCAGGCTGATAGGCCTGACCGCTGTCCAGTGGGGAAGCTGTTTGTTCCTGATAGATGGACAAGTAAGGTAATTTCTGAGGTTCATTGTTCAGTGTTGGCTGGTCATCCTGGGATTTTTGGTACCAGAGATTTGGTTGCTAGATCCTTTTGGTGGCCTTCCTTGTCGCGCAATGTGCGTGCTTTTGTGCAGTCCTGTGGGACTTGCGCCCGGGCCAAGCCTTGCTGTTCCCACGCTAGTGGGTTGCTTTTGCCTTTGCCGGTCCCTGAGAGGCCCTGGACGCATATTTCCATGAATTTTATTTAGGATCTTCCTGTTTCCCAGAAGATGTCTGTTATCTGGGTTGTTTGTGACCGGTTCTCTAAAATGGTCCATCTGGTACCTTTGCCTAAGTTGCCTTCCTCCTCAGATCTGGTTCCATTATTTTTTCAGCATGTGGTTCGTTTGCATGGCATTCCGGAGAATATTGTGTCTGACAGAGGTTCTCAGTTTGTCTCTAGATTTTGGCTGGCCTTTTGTGCTAGGATGGGCATTGATTTGTCTTTTTCTTCGGCGTTTCATCCTCAGACTAATGGCCAAACTGAGCGAACTAATCAGACCTTGGAGACCTATTTGATATGCTTTGTGTCTGCTGATCAGGATGATTGGGTGTCTTTCTTGCCGTTGGCCGAGTTTGCCCTTAATAATCGGGCTAGTTCGGCTACTTTGGTTTCAGCTTTCTTTTGTAATTTTGGTTTTCATCCTCGTTTTTCTTCTGGGCAGGTTGAGCCTTCTGATTGTCGTGGTGTTGATTCTGTGGTGGACAGGCTGCAGAAGATTTGGACTCATGTGGTGGACAATTTGACGTTGTCTCAGGAAAGGGCTCAACGTTTTGCTAACCGCCGTCGGTGTGTTGGTCCCTGGCTTCGTGTGGGGGATTTGGTTTGGTTGTCTTCTCGTCATGTTCATATGAAGGTTTCTTCTCCTAAGTTTAAGCCTCGGTTTATTGGTCCTTATAAAATTTCTGAAATTATTAATCCGGTGTCTTTTCGTTTGGCTCTTCCAGCCTCTTTTGCCATTCATAATGTTTTCCATAGATCTTTGTTGCGGAGATATGTGGTGCCCGTTGTTCCCTCGGTTGACCCTCCTGCCCCGTTGTTGGTTGAGGGAGAGTTGGAATATGAGGTTGAGAAGATTGTGGATTCTCGTTTTTCGAGGCGGAGGCTTCAGTATCTTGTCAAGTGGAAGGGTTATGGCCAGGAGGATAATTCTTGGGTTGTTGCCTCCGATATCCATGCCACCGATTTGGTTTGTGCTTTTCACTTGGCTTGTCCTGATCGGCCTGGGGGCTCTGGTGAGGGTTCGGTGACCCCTCCTCAAGGGGGGGTACTGTTGTGAATTCTGCTCTTGGGCTCCCTCCGGTGGTTGTAAGTGGCACTTTTGTGAGTTCTGCTCTAGGGCTCCCTCTTGTGGTTTCTAGTGGTGTGGCTGCTCCTTGGAGTTAGCTGTCATCAGCTGCCTCCACTTATCATCTCTTCTGCTCGGCTATTTAGGCCTGGCTCTTTCTTCAGCCAGTGCCACTTGTAAATGGTTCCTGGTTGGATTCACATCTCTTTGGAGTTCCCTGTTATCCTGACCAGTTCAGCTAAGCTAAGTTTTTGCTTGCTCTTTTCTGTCCATAGATTGTGGACTTATCCATTCTGTGCTTTCTATGTTCGTCCAGCTTATCAGTGTGAATTTATTCTGTCTTGCTGGAAGCTCTGGGAGGCAGATTTGCCCTCCAAACCTTTAGTCAGGTGTGGAGATTTTTTGTAAACTCTGCGTGGATTTTTGTAGTGTTTTATACTGACCGCACAGTATTCCATCCTGTCCTATCTATTTAGCTAGACTGGCCTCCTGTGCTCATCCTGGTTTCATTCTGTGTATGTCTTTTCCCTCTCCACTCACAGTCATTATTTGTGGGGGGCTAATCTATCCTTTGGGGATTTTCTCTGAGGCAAGATAGCTTTCCTGCTTCTTTCTTTAGGGGTAGTTAGCTCTTAGGCTGTGACGAGATGCCTAGGGAGAGTTAGGAGCATTCCACGGCTACTTCTAGTGTTGTGTTGAGCTTAGGGACTGCGGTCAGTACAGTTACCACTTCCTTCAGAGCTCGTTCCATGTTGCTCCTAGACCACCGTATCATAACAGATCACATGGTATGCTCTCCGCACTTGCACCAACGTGACGGGTCGCACCTCCTGGGGATACGTAAGGTCAGCTTTGTACAGTTTTACACAGATGCCCTCTCCACAAAGGCACGGTGAGATAGATAATGTGGCCCACACAGTTACTGACGTGGCACCACCCTCACTCACAACCATGACAGGCTGAGAGGCCCTTTTCACTAGCACCAGTGGCACAGCACCTCGTCAGCCCAGTAGGACTGCCACCAGTTCCTTGTTAGAAATAAGCCCGGTTTATTAGCGGGATATCTGGCCAGAAACCAGCCCTGGTAGCATGGAAAGTTGAGCAGAAATCACGGACGTATGAATTAGTGGATTGAGATAAAAGAGTAACCCAAGGTTAAATTATACCTTTAATCGCTATAAGGGCACACTAAACAATACACTAGATACAGCGATGGTTATACAATACAATGGTCAGATATTATACAAATACAATGGTCAGATATACAAATACAATAGTGGTAGGACAAGAAATATAAGCAGAACAAATGGATCAGTTACCAGTAGATGAAAGGTCTAGCTTGAGGGGGAGGCTTGTGGTTCTCTGTTCCTTGTCTTCCCCCCCACACGATATGTTGTCGCGACCTCCCCAGAGAAACAGTAATAGGCCATGCTTTACGTGAGCATTTGACCCCTTTGGGTCCTACTACCCTCTTGCTCTCTTGGGCTGAACCTAAATCCCCTCCCCTTGCCTCTAGCAGCTAAAAACTCCCAAAACCTAGGATGAGTCATAACTCCTTAATGGACTGTCCTAGGGAAGCAGTCTTGGTGCCATCAGATCTGGACAGGCCCCTGGAATGTTTTGACACCAAACAAAGCTTTACTACCTAGATCCTACTAGCTATTCTATGGAATGCCCCACTCTGGGGTGCTAGAATGGATTGAGACTCTGGAAGGTGTTCAGCCTGTTCCAGAGATCTAAAAAATGTAACTGGTGTGTGGCTAGGATGTATGATAATCCATATTCTCCTTGCGAAATCCTAGCTGTCTGAACAAAGTAGTTACAGGCATGGATTCCATATTGCAAGCAAACCTTTTGTCCTGAGCTTAGCTGGCTCAAGGTGTGAGATCTGTCACCCACAACTTCTTGAGGCTTGACCACCTGCAGAGCTAGGTGTCCTGTTCCAGCTGCACGAAGGAAGGGGTTTATCGCATGCCAAATAGGATTCAAATGATTAACATGAAATGATATCTCCAATATTCTTCACCAATACATTTTGGATTGTGTAGTGGGACTGCATGTTTTAGTCAATGGCATGCACCAGGAGAGGGGGTGCAGATAGGTACTATCACCTCTCTGTTCCTTCATGCAACTTCTCCAAGACTTTCTACAGTAAAACTGAAATGCACATTCTCTGAACTCAAAAGTCCAATCATGGCAGAGACAAAGCACGGCGGCGACGTCCTGAATATAAATTGCTTCATTTTCAGATATAGAAATTAAAAGAATTAAGCGTTTTGTCTGTTTATCAGTGACACAAATCTCTGGCTCTCCGCCGCTCTGTATCGCTCACTCCGCACATAGTCTCCATTGTCATGGCGGCGTCACAAGTCTCTGTAATTATTGAAAAGCTAAACATTCAAAGTGAGTCTGACAGAATCTCATCTTCTCCCCGTGGCCCTCGGTTATGGAATAAATTAGAGAGGAATATTAAGTTGCACAATCTGATTTCCATAAATGAATTCTGTTCAATTGTCAGCTTTAAATTAAGTTAATCGTGTAAATCGGCGGATTATAGAAACGCCGTCTTGTCAATAAGTGTCGGCCGTTTTCTTGGTTATTGTTTTAATTTCTCGTCGTTTTGCGTCTTATTGTAATGCGCCATTGTTTTCCTGCCTATGGAGGTGACAAGATTGTAATTATCAGACGAGCCGGGATGCAGACAGCACAGATAGAAACCCCCGAAAAAAAGATTAAGCGTGCGCCGTCTGATAATTACCAGACTCGAGGAACCTAGGCAAGAACTTCTCAATGGCTGATTATTGGAATCAGCGTCTGTGAATGGCAATTACTGAAAGGATTCTGCTAATATCTGCGCACTACATGAAAGTCTTCATGTATCCCTGGGCTGCGGAGCCAGGAGGCACTCGGTACCTCGTCGGTGCAGATACAGCATGGTGGCCACCTCTACCTGCAGCATTCAGGCAATGGCAGACCAACCTTGCCCTTGTAAAGAGTACTGAATACAAACTGATACATTGTATCAAACTCTCAGAGGTGTAACTGCTTAAATAATCTGAGAAATATCCACTGATACATTGTAACAAACCCTCAGCTGTCTAAATCACATACATATCTCAGTCCTGAGCTCCAGGCTGATAGATCTTATCTACACTGATACATTGTGAGTGACAAATGATGAGCTGTAGTCCAAGGTCAGTGCAAGTTTCAATATATCCAATATAATCGATAATAGATAAGAATACGATGACAAAATAGGAGCAGGGGATTAAAGGTTATTGCTAAGGCTAGGTTCACATTGCGTTACTGCAGTCCGTTCAGCGCATGCGTTAAACGGACTGCGTTAACGCAAGTGCCGAAAAAAATCACGTTATGCGATCGCGCTAGCGCAAATGCTCTATCTGCCCTAGCGGTGACGGACCCGGAAATGCTGCAGCCAGTGTCCGAGGGTCCGTCACAGAATGACGGCACATCGCTAGCGCATAGCCATTATGGCATGCGTTGGTGATGTGCCTGGTAATAGGGGTTAATGGCAGCGTTAACGGACTGCATTAAACCGCATTATGCCACAGTGTAACGCAGTCCGTCTAACAGACTGCCATAACGCAATGTGAACCCAGCCTTACTTGGCACATTACCTTGTATCTAGTGAACTGCTGGGATCACCGATGCTGGGACCCCGTCTGATCCCGGACAGTCCCCAACTGTACCCGATCTCTCGTGGTCTGCCAGCTGTGGTGCTTCTCTTCTGATGTGGTATTTCAGAGCCCCCTTCTCAGAATCGGTGGATTTCCATCAGTCAGATCTCCAGCAATGAATGCGGGATGATTTCCAAATTTGGCACAAACCTGTGAAGGAGGTTGATGTGTTTCTTGGCTGTGGAGACCACCCTTGGCATTCGTGCATGCAGTGGTGTAACTTGAAGCTCAAGGGCCCCAATGCAGAAGCTCCCACAGGGCCCCCAATTATTGCAAGTTTTTAATAGTATTGATTTTTTCATATAGACCAAAGGGACTTTTTGGGCCGCTTGGGCTCCAGGGTGCAAGTGCCATTACAACCCCTGCACCCCTTGTAGTTACACCCCTGGGTGAGTCCTGACCGCATTTAAATAATTTTTTTACATCAGAATGTTGACTCTGCTCTTGGTCCCTCTGTACATCCCTCACTGTCCGTCCCCCTCTGCCCATTTCCCACTGTCCATCCCTCACTGTCCGACCCTCACTGTCCGTCTCCTTTTGTCCGTCCCCCACTGTCCATCCCTCAATGTCCGTCCCCCTCTGTCCGTTCGCCACTGTCCATCCCCTCTGTCCTTTGATGCCTTCAGATCGGGGTCCCATAGAGCCACTTTGAGTTTACGGAGACTGCAGCTGTTTTCCGCCTCGGTTGCCATGGCGCTTTTTCAATTATTTAATAGTAATTAAAAATAAAAAGGAAATCTGCTCCTCATTGTCCCCGGTCCTCGCAGTTGTTCATCCTTGGCTCCAGTGTGGCTTCGTCATTGGAGATGATCAGGATTCCTGGAAAGTTGTGTAGCCACATCTGTAGGAAAACTTCACCACAGTTTTATTGCGCAGATTTTTGAAGCAAAAGTGGATTTAGAAGAATGAAAAATTGATTGATGCCCGTTATATTGAGACTCAGACGAGACCTGTGGGAGCCATTGTGTCCGTGACCTCACTGCGGCCCGCCATTACTGTGCAGCCGTCACCTGAGGTGAAGGAACGTGCAGGATAACGACCGCGCTCGGGCTCCGCACAATCACTGTCAGTTTTTTTTTCTCGATACCAAGAGAAATGTTTGTAATTTCTTCTCGATGTTTCTGCGGCTCCGTCTGTCAAGGCTCTTATATTTCTAGAATGGTTTTATCTGATGTTTAGTGTATTGGGCACAGACTAGACCCGCAGCCACTGCAGACCCTCAGAAAAGCAGGCAAGAAGGGTCCGATAAGGAAAGGGGAGAAGACGACATAGGCCAATGCAATACAGAGGATGCCCCATAGCGAGCCCCTACCACATCTTGAACACACAAAGGTGCAGGCGTCAGATGAAGCTTCGTCACATCCAGTCTCCCTGCTGCAAGGACTGACATTTCACTTCTACCCCTGGTCTGGCACATGCGCAATCCCACCACCCTTTTGCTGGTCCAGCGCATGCAATATCCCCCCTTTACTGGTCTGGCACTTGCACAATCCCACCACCACCCCCCCTTTCTGGTCCGGCGCATGCAATATCCCCCATCCTTACTGGTCCGGCACCTTTTCCCACATATCATGCTTTAAACATAAAGATTCCAAATGTAAATTTTTGGTGAAGAATCAACAACAAGTGGAACACAATTGTGAAGTTGAACAAAATTTATTGGTTATTTTAAGTTTTTGTGGAAATTCATAAACTGAAAAGTGGGACGTGCAATATTATTCGGCCCCTTTACTTTCAGTGCAGCAAACTCACTTCAGAAGTTCATTGTGGATCTCTGAATGATCCAATGTTGTCCTAAATGTCTAACGATGATAAATATAATCCACCTGTGTGTAATCAAGTCTCCGTATAAATGCACCTGCTCCGTGATAGTCTCAGGGTTCTGTTAGAAGCACAGAGAGCATCATGAAGACCAAGGAACACAACAGGCAGGTCCATGATACTGTTGTGGAGAAGTTTAAAGCCGGATTTGGATACAAAATCCCAATCCCAAGGAGCACTGTGCAATGATCATATTGAAATGGAAGGAGTATCATACCACTGCAAATCTACCAAGACCCGGCCGTCCCTCTAAACTTTCATCTCAAACAAGGAGAAGATTGATCAGTGATGCAGCCAAGAGGCCCATGATCACTCTGGATGAACTGCAGAGATCTACAGCTGAGGTGGGACAGTCTGTCCATAGGACAACAATCAGTCGTACACTGCACAAATCTGGCCTTTATGGAAGAGTGGCAGAAAGAAAGCCATTTCTCAAAGATATCCCAAAAAAGTGTTGTTTAAAGTTTGCAACAAGCCACCTGGGAGACACACCGAACATGTGGAAGAAGGTGCTCTGGTCAGATGCCAAACGATATGTTTGGTGTAAAAGCAACACAGCTCATCACCCTGAATACACCATCCTCACTGTTAAACATGGTGTTGGCAGCATCATGGTTTGGTCCTGCTTTTCTTCAGCATGGACAGGGAAGATGGTTAAAATTGATGGGAAGATGGATGGAGCCAAATACAGGACCATTCTTGAAGATAACCTCTTGGAGTCCGCAAAAGACCTGAGACTGGAACGGAGATTTGTCTTTAAACAAGACAATGATCCCAAACACAAAGCAAAATCTACAATGGAATGGTTCACAAATAAATGTATCAGGGTGTTAGAATGGCCAAGTCAAAGTCCAGACCTCAATCCAATCGAGAATCTGTGGAAAGAGCTGAAAACTGCTGTTCACAAACGATCTCCATCAAACCTCACTGAGTTCAAGCTGTTTGCCAAGGAAGAATAGGCAAGAATTTCAGTCTCTCGATGTACAAAACTGATAGACATACCCCAAGCGACTTTCAGCTGTAATCGAGCAAAAGGTGGCGCAACAAAGTATTAAGTTAAAGGGAACCTGTCACCCCCAAAATCTATGGTGAGGTAAGCTCACCGTCATCAGGGGCTTATCTACAGCATTCGGTAATGCTGTAGATAAGCCCCCGATGTAACCTGAAAGAGGAGAAAAAGAGGTTAGTTTATACTCACCCAGGGGCGGTCCCGCTGCGGTCCGGTCAAATGGGTGTCTCAGGTCCGCTCCGGCGCCTCCTATCTTCATTCCATGACGTCCTCTTCTGGTCTTCGCGCCGCGGCTCCGGCGCAGGCGTACTTTGTCTGCCCTGTTGAGGGCAGAGCAAAGTACTGCAGTGCGCAGGCGCCGGGCCTTTCTGACCTTTCCGGCGCCTGCGCACTGCAGTACTTTGCTCTGCCCTCAACAGGGCAGACAAAGTACGCCTGCGCCGGAGCCGCTGCGTGAAGACCAGAAGAGGACATCATGGAATGAAGATGGGAGGCGATGTTCCGGACCTGAGACACCCATTGGAGCAGGACCACCCCTGGGTGAGTATAATCTAACCTCTTTTTCTCCTCTTTCAGGTAACATCGATGTCTTATCTACAGCATTACAGAATGCTGTAGATAAGCCCCTGATGACGGTGAGCTTACCTCACCATCGATTTTGGGGGTGACGGGTTCCCTTTAAATGGGCCGAATAATATTGCACGCCCCACTTTTCAGTTTATGAATTTCCACAAAAATTTAAAATAAGCAATAAATTTCGTTCAACTTCACAATTGTATTCCACTTGTTGTTGATTCTTCATCAAAAATTTACATTTTGTATCCTTATGTTTGAAGTATGATATGTGGGAAAAGGTTGAAAAGTTCCAGGGAGCCGAATACTTTCACAAGGCACTGTATATAAAGTGAGTCCAGTGGGCAGTCCTACTATATGACTGATCTCTTACTGTGTGGAAGGATAGGACTCCCAACTGGACTCCTGAGACAAGAATGAGAAGAGATTTCTAAGACTTAATTCCTTATTTCCTAGCGCCTTCTTCCAATATCTGCACACTAGATCCATGTGCTCGGCTTCTGCGCTACGACAATCTGAATATGACAGGTTCCCTTTAAACCTCTCCATCTCCACTAGGTGTTGGGTCCATCACCGCTAATTGCAGCCATATTGATCCGATGATGATCTGCATTGTGCTGATAATCTCCGCGGCTCCAGATGCTGCACAGTCTGAATGGAGATAATAAGACGTTAATGGTGATACAATGTTGTTGTTATTATTATTATTTATTTATATAGCACCATTAATTCCATGGTGCTGTACATGTGAAAAGGGGTTGCATACAGGTTAGAGATATCGTTAACAGTAAACAAATTTACAATGACAGACTGGTACAGAGGGGAGAGGACCCTGTCCTTGCGGACTTACATTCTTCGGGATAATGGGGAAGAGACAGGAGGTCGGTGTGCTGCAGCACTGGTGGTGGTGAGGCGGCAGCTCTGGTGGCTGGTGAGGCGGCAGCTCGGGTGGTTGGTGGGGCAGCAGCTCTGGCGGTGGCGATGCGGCAGCTTGGGTGGTTGGTAACGTGGCGGCAGCTCGGGTGGTTGGTGAGGCGGCAGCTCGGGTGGTTGGTGAGGCGGCAGCTCTGGCGGTGGCGACGCGGCAGCTCGGGTGGTTGGTGACGTGGCGGCAGCTCAGGTGGTTGGTGAGGCGGCAGCTCGGGTGGTTGGTGAGGCGGCAGCTCAGGTGGTTATTGCAAGCTGTAGGCTTTCCTGAAGAGATGGGTTTTCAGGTTCCGTCTGAAGGATCCGAGGGTGGTAGATAATCGGACGTGTTGAGGTGTGGAATTCCAGAGGATGGGGTATATTCGGGAGAAATCTTGGCTGTGTGAGGAACGAATAAGTGTGGAGGAGAGTAGGAGGTCTTGGGAGGATCGAAGATTATGTGAGGGAAGATAGTGGGAGATTAGTTCAGCGATATAGGGAGGGGACAGGTTGTGGATGGCTTTGTAGATCAGTGTTAGTAGTTTGATCTGGATTTGTTGGGGAATTGGGAGCCAGTGGAGGGATTTGCAGAGGGGTAAAGCAGGGGAGTAGCAAGGAGAGAGGTGGATTAGCCGAGTAGCAGAGTTGAGGACAGACTGGAGTGGTGCCAGGGAGTTTGCGGGGAGGCCACAGAGGAGGGTGTTGCAGTAATCAAGGCGGGAGATGATGAGGGCATGCACAAGAGAGGGCTGAGGAAGGGACGGATTCTGGCAATATTTTTGAGTTGGAGGTGACAGGAGGTGTCAAGAGTTTGGACGTGCGGCTTGAAGGACAGGGCAGAGTTGAGAGTTACCCCGAGGCAGCGGATTTCAGGTGCGGGAGAGAGCGTGATGCCGTTTACCGTAATAGATAGATCAGGTAGGGGGGATACGCGAGATGGAGGAAAGATGATGAGTTCGGTTTTGCCTACATTGAGTTTTAGGAAGCGAGAGGTGAAGAAGGAGGATATGTCTCACAGACACTCCAATGTGTCACTAACTGCAGCGATTGTTAGGAACTGATGTCACCTGACCCACAGAGCCATGATCAGCAATCGCCTGGCTACCAGGACACATGGGAGCAATGGGGGTCCGGACCGGTGTCATGTTCTGCCGGACCCTTCTCATCCTGGGTACGGTCCTCTTTCTGGGTATTATGTATCCTGATGATTTCCAGAAAGAGCAGGATGTAATGAAGTGTAATCAGCCTCCATTCAGAAGATCATTACAATGACTTGTTGTGATAAAATTAATTAGAACAAACACCAATTGCTTTAGGCCCCGAGGACAGAAATTACGCCGGAATTTGATAATTGCGTTACAGTATAGACACGGGCGACTAAGAAACCATTCTCATCCCTCAGGCAGGATCCAATCTGAAAGTAAGGATCAGCCTCCAAATCGCATCATGGTAATTAAAAAAGGTTCTGCAGCTTTCAGAAGTCTCTGCTTGCTGTCAGTGAATGGAAATTAGCGGCTTAATTTTAAAATCTAAACCTCTGTCCTGACTTTTCCCTGCTCATAGATGTGAGTTTGTTACAATGTATCAGTGTAGGAAGTGAACTACATTAGTACAGATTTCTATCCAAACTGATACCTTGTAACAAACCTTCAGCTCTACTGGGATATACTGTGAAATGCCTAATTATGGGCCTGAGGGGCAGTGCATGACACAAGGACTCTCTCTTGGGTGGTTTTTAGTCGTTTTCACCGCTGAACCTGAATCAGACATAACATATGGTAACTTTTCCACTTTTTGGCTTTGCTACAATCACATTTTTATGCAATTTGCCAACAGTTTGCAGCAATGATCTATATATATAATTGTCTAAGGTCCACTTCCATCTGCCTGTCTGTCCCGGAAATCCCGCGTCGCTGATTGTTCACGGGATTTCCGGGACAGACAGACAGCCCGGCCGAGAATTAGTCCCTCCCTACTTCCGTCCAGTCAGTGCCCGGCGCCCACTCCATACTCCCCTCCAGTAAGCGCTCACACAGGGTTAATGGCAGCGTTAATGGACCGCGTTATGCCGCGGTGTAACGCACTCCGTTAACGCTGCTATTAACCCTGTGTGACCAACGATTTACTATTGATGCTGCTTATACAGCATTAATAGTAAAAAAAATCTAATGTTAAAAATAATAAAAAAACAAAAAACCTGCTATTCTCACCTTCCGTCGTCCGATGAGGTGTGCACTGCTGCCGTCAGATTCCGTTCCCAGAGATGCATTGCAAAATTACCCAGAAGACTTAGCGGTCTGTGCTATACAGGTCCTTCTCAAAAAATTAGCATATAGTGTTAAATTTCATTATTTACCATAATGTAATGATTACAATTAAACTTTCATATATTATAGATTCATTATCCACCAACTGAAATTTGTCAGGTCTTTTATTGTTTTAATACTGATGATTTTGGCATACAACTCCTGATAACCCAAAAAACCTGTCTCAATAAATTAGCATATCAAGAAAAGGTTCTCTAAACGACCTATTACCCTAATCTTCTGAATCAACTAATTAACTCTAAACACATGCAAAAGATACCTGAGGCTTTTATAAACTCCCTGCCTGGTTCATTACTCAAAACCCCCATCATGGGTAAGAGTAGCGACCTGACAGATGTCAAGAAGGCCATCATTGACACCCTCAAGCAAGAGGGTAAGACCCAGAAAGAAATTTCTCAACAAATAGGCTGTTCCCAGAGTGCTGTATCAAGGCACCTCAATGGTAAGTCTGTTGGAAGGAAACAATGTGGCAGAAAACGCTGTGCAACGAGAAGAGGAGACCGGACCCTGAGGAAGATTGTGGAGAAGGACCGATTCCAGACCTTGGGGAACCTGAGGAAGCAGTGGACTGAGTCTGGTGTGGAAACATCCAGAGCCACCGTGCACAGGCGTGTGCAGGAAATGGGCTACAGGTGCCGCATTCCCCAGGTAAAGCCACTTTTGAACCATAAACAGCGGCAGAGGCGCCTGACCTGGGCTACAGAGAAGCAGCACTGGACTGTTGCTAAGTGGTCCCAAGTACTTTTTTCTGATGAAAGCAAATTTTGCATGTCATTCAGAAATCAAGGTGCCAGAGTCTGGAGGAAGACTGGGGAGAAGGAAATGCCAAAATGCCTGAAGTCCAGTGTCAAGTACCCACAGTCAGTGATGGTGTGGGGTGCCATGTCAGCTGCTGGTGTTGGTCCACTGTGTTTCATCAAGGGCAGGGTCAATGCAGCTAGCTATCAGGAGATTTTGGAGCACTTCATGCTTCCATCGGCTGAAATGCTTTATGGAGATGAAGATTTCATTTTTCAGCACGACCTGGCACCTGCTCACAGTGCCAAAACCACTGGTAAATGGTTTACTGACCATGGTATTACTGTGCTCAATTGGCCTGCCAACTCTCCTGACCTGAACCCCATAGAGAATCTGTGGGATATTGTGAAGAGAAAGTTGAGAGACGCAAGACCCAACACTCTGGATGAGCTTAAGGCCGCTATTGAAGCATCCTGGGCCTCCATAACATATCAGCAGTGTCACAGGCTGATTGCCTCCATGTAACGCCGCATTGAAGCAGTCATTTCTGCCAAAGGATTCCCGACCAAGTATTGAGTGCATAACTGAACATTATTATTTGTTGGTTTTTTTTGTTTGTTATTAAAAAACACTTTTATTTGATTGGATGGGTGAAATATGCTAATTTATTGAGACAGGTTTTTTGGGTTATCAGGAGTTGTATGCCAAAATCATCAGTATTAAAACAATAAAAGACCTGACAAATTTCAGTTGGTGGATAATGAATATATAATATATGAAAGTTTAATTGTAATCATTACATTATGGTAAATAATGAAATTTAACACTATATGCTAATTTTTTGAGAAGGACCTGTATATTACGTGGGCTGTTATATACGGCGTGGCTGCTATATACTACGTGGGCAGTGTTATATACAGCGTGGACTGTGTTATATACTCCGTGGCTGTGTTATATACTGCATGGGCTGTCCTATATATTACGTGGGCTGTTATATATTGCGTGGGCTGTGTTATATACTGCGTGGGCTGTGTTATATACTGCGTGGGCTGTGTTATATACTGCGTGGGCTGTGTAATATACTGCGTGGGCTGTGCTATATATTATGTGGGCTGTGCTATATACTGCGTGAGCTGTGTTATATACTGCGTAGGCTGAGTTATATACTGCGTGGCCTGTGTTATATACTGCGTGGCCTGTGCAATATATTACGTGGGCTGTGTTATATACTACGTGGCTGTGTTATATACTGCGTGGCTGCTATATACTACGTGGCTCCTATGTACTACGTGGCCTGTGCTATATACTACTAGATTGTGGCCCAATTCTAACGCATCGGGTATTCTAGAATATGCATGTCCCCGTAGTATATGGACAATGATGATTCCAGAATTCGCGGCAGACTGTGCCCGTCGCTGATTGGTCGAGGCAACCTTTATGACATCATCATCGCCATGGCAACCATTATGACATCTACGTCGATACTGTGCCCGTCGCTGATTGGTCGAGGTGAATTCGTGGCAGACTGTGCCTGTCGCTGATTGGTCGAGGCAACCTTTATGACATCATCGTCGCCATGCTGTGCCCGTCGCTGATTGGTCGAGGCCTGGCAGCCTCGACCAATCAGAAACGCGGGATTTCCAGGACAGACAGACAGACAGAAAGACAGACAGACAGAAAAACCCTTAGACAATTATATATATAGACTAGATTGTGGCCCGATTCTAACGCATCGGGTATTCTAGAATATGCATGTCCCCGTAGTATATGGACAATGATGATTCCAGAATTTGCGGCAGACTGTGCCCGTCGCTGATTGGTCGAGGCAACCTTTATGACATCTTCGTCGCCATGGCAACCATTATGACATCATCGTCGCTGTGTCCGATGCTGATTGGTCGAGGCCTGGCGGCCTCGACCAATCAGAGACGCGGGATGTCTACGTCCTTTATGACATCATCGTCGCTGTGCCCGTTGCTGATTGGTCGAGGCCTTGTGGCCTCGACCAATCAGAGACGCGGGATTTCTACGTCGATGCTGTGCCGGTCTCTGATTGGTCGAGGCCTGGCGGCCTCGACCAATCAGAGAGCCGGGATTTCCAGGACAGACAGACAGACAGACAGACGGAAAAACCCTTAGACAATTATATATATAGACTGAATACATCATAACTGATACTTAACAAAAAAGTGTGAAACAAGTGAAAATATGTCTTATATTCTAGGTTCTTCAAAGTAGCCACCTTTTGCTGATTGATGATTGCTTTGCAAATTCTTGGCATTCTCTTGATGAGCTTCAAGAGGTAGTCACCGGAAATGGTCTTCCAACAATCTTGAAGGAGTTCCCAGAGATGCTTAGCACTTGTTGGCCCTTTAGCCTTCACTCTGAGGTCCAGATCACCCCAAACCATCTCGATTGGGTTCAGGTCTGGTGATTGTGGAGGCCAGGTCATCTGGCGTAGCACCACATCACTCTCGTTCTTGGTCAAATAGCCCTTACACAGCCTGGAGGTGTGTTTGGGGTCATTGTCCTGTTGAAAAATAAATGATGGTCCAACTAAATGCAAACTGGATGGAATAGCATGGCGCTGCAAGATGCTTTGGTAGCCATGCTGGTTCAGTATGCCTTCAATTTTGAATAAATCCCTAACAGTGTCACCAGCAAAGCACCCCCACACCAACACACCTCCTCCTCCATGCTTCACGGTGGGAACCAGGCATGTAGAGTCCATCCGTTCACCTTTTCTGCGTCGCACAAAGACACGGTGGTTGAAATCAAAGTTCTCAAATTTGGACTCATCAGACCAAAGCACAGATTTCCACTGGTCTAATGTCCATTCCTTGTGTTCTTTAGCCCAAGCAAGTCTCTTCTGCTTGTTGCCTGTCCTTATCAGTTGTTTCCTAGCAGCTATTTTACCATGAAGGCCTGCTGCACAAAGTCTCCTCTTAACAGTTGTTGTAGAGATGTGTCTACTGCTAGAAGTCTGTGTGGCATTGACTTGGTCTCTAATTTGAGCTGCTGTTACCCTGCGATTTCTGAGGCTGGTGACTTGGATAAACATCCTCAGAAGCAGAGGTGACTCTTTGTCTTCCTTTCCTGGGGCGGTCCTCATGTGAGCCAGTTTCTTTGTAGCGCTTGATGGTTTTTGCAACTGCATTTGGGGACACTTTCAAAGTTTTCCCAATTTTTCAGACTGACTGATCTTCATTTCTTAAAGTAATGATGGCCACTCGTTTTTCTTTACTTAGATGCTTTTTTCTTGCCATAATACAAATTCTAACAGTCTATTCAGTAGGACTATCAGCTGTGTATCCTCCAGACTTCTGCTCAACACAACTGATGGTCCCAACCCCATTTATAAGGCAAGAAATCCCACATATTAAACCTGACAGGGCACACCTGTGAAGTGAAAACCATTCCTGGTGACTACCACTTGAAGCTCATCAAGAGAATGCCAAGAATGTGCAAAGCAGTCATTAAAGCAAAAGGTGGCTACTTTGAAGAACCTAGAATATAAGACATAATTTCAGTTTTTTCACACTTTTTTGTTAAGTATATAATTCCACATGTGTTAATTCATAGTTTTGATGCCTTCGGTGTGAATTTACAATTTTCATAGTCATGAAAATATAGAAAAATCTTTAAATGAGGTGTGTCCAAACTTTTGGTCTGTACTGTACATATATACATACATATTCTAGAATACCCGATGCGTTAGAATCGGGCCACCATCTAGTTTCATATAATTGTAGAAGACCGAAGCGCTGCTCCCTAGTGGCCGCCTTTCTGGAAATGAGCTGGGTGACATCACTCTGCCCGTTCAGGTCCACGTTGTCAGAGCCTTATCCAGCAGATAAATGAGAGCATGGACAGACGGAATGATGTCCTCTGTCGTGGTTAGGACACATGTCTGTGATTTCTTGCAGTAAATCACGTGCGATGTGATTGAAGCATGTAGAAGACATTTCTGCCTCTGCCAAGTACATCCTAATAATACCGCGCCCAATTATCCTGCATGTGTCATCAGGATGTGCCCCCAGAAGACGTTCTATTCTGCGGGGTCACTGCCGCGCTAAACAAATAGAGGTGAATGGAAATCATGTATGGAGAAAGACAGACCCTGCATAATATAATGATCCTTTATACAATCTGATTAATGGAACAACTCTGCAGATAGAGACCCCGAGTCTACCTCAAAACCCAAGAACTACCCCCAGCATCACCACCTACATACATTCTGCTTCTAATGCAAGTCATTGGGATATTTGTACCCTGTTCACATACAGCGAAAAAAATCCAACAACTAATGGCCTTATGAATCATAAAACCAGACATACTATCAATCCCTACACCGATAAGTCACATATTGGTACCACTGAGCTGCTAATAGGGAAAATCATTGTATGGATACGTTACTATATCCATAGCAGAAATGGGGGTTCAGAGGCAAATGTATGCTTTGGACTCTTTCTTTGAAAAATACGTTTTCGCTTTGTTTTTGACAAATAGCCTTACAATTAGTAGTAGCAGAGCCAGTGTTACTGGGGTTGGAGAGGGGCAGAAAACTGAGTAATTGCCCAGGGTGTATGTAGGTGCTCTGTGTGTATACATGTGTGTATGTATGTGCGCTGTGTATACATGTGTGTATGTATGTGCTCTGTGTGTATACATGTGTGTATGTATGTGCTCTGTGTGTATACATGTGTGTATGTATGTGCGCTGTGCATACATGTGTGTATGTATGTGCTCTGTGTGTATACATGTGTATGTATGTGCGCTGTGTATACATGTGTGTATGTATGTGCTTTTTGTGTATACATGTGTGTATGTATGTGCTCTTGTGTATACATGTGTGTATGTATGTGCTCTGTGTGTATACATGTGTGTATGTATGTGCGCTGTGTATACATGTGTGTATGTGCTCTGTTGTGAATTCTGTTGTCGGGCTCCCTCCTGTGGTCATGAATGGTACTTCGGCTGGTTCTGTCCATGGACTTCCTCTGGTGGGTGTTTCTGAGTTTCCTTCCACAGGTGACGAGGTTAATTCGTTAGCAGGCTGCTCTATTTAACTCCACTTAGATCTTTGCTCCATGCCACCTGTCAATGTTCCAGTATTGGTCTAGTTCACTCCTGGATCGTTCTTGTGACCTGTCTTCCCAGCAGAAGCTAAGTTCCAGCTTGTATTTCTTTGGTTTGCTATTTTTCTGTCCAGCTTGCTATTTTTATTGTTGTCTTGCTTGCTGGAAGCTCTGGGACGCAGAGGGAGCGCCTCCGCACCGTGAGTCGGTGCGGAGGGTCTTTTTGCGCCCTCTGCGTGGTCTTTTTGTAGGTTTTTGTGCTGACCGCAAAGTAACCTTTCCTAACCTCGGTCTGTTCAGTAAGTCGGGCCTCACTTTGCTAAATCTATTTAATCTCTGTGTTTGTATTTTCATCTTTACTCACAGTCATTATATGTGGGGGGCTGCCTTTTCCTTTGGGGAATTTCTCTGAGGCAAGGTAGGCTTTATTTTTCTTTCTTCAGGGCTAGCTAGTTCCTTAGGCTGTGCCGAGTTGCATAGGGAGCGTTAGGCGCAATCCACGGCTATTTCTAGTGTGTTTGATAGGATTAGGGATTGCGGTCAGCAGAGTTCCCACGTCCCAGAGCTCGTCCTTTATTATCAGTAACTATCAGGTCATTCCGTGTGCTCTTAACCACCAGGTCCATTATTGTCCTGACCACCAGGTCATAACAGTGCTCTGTGTGTATACATGTGTGTATGTATGTGCTCTGTGTATACATGTGTGTATGTATGTGCTGTGTGTATACATGTGTGTATGTACAGTGGGGCAAAAAAGTATTTAGTCAGTCAGCAATAGTGCAAGTTCCACCACTTAAAAAGATGAGAGGCGTCTGTAATTTACATCATAGGTAGACCTCAACTATGGGAGACAAACTGAGAAAAAAAAATCCAGAAAATCACATTGTCTGTTTTTTTAACAATTTATTTGCATATTATGGTGGAAAATAAGTATTTGGTCAGAAACAAACAATCAAGATTTCTGGCTCTCACAGACCTGTAACTTCTTCTTTAAGAGTCTCCTCTTTCCTCCACTCATTACCTGTAGTAATGGCACCTGTTTAAACTTGTTATCAGTATAAAAAGACACCTGTGCACACCCTCAAACAGTCTGACTCCAAACTCCACTATGGTGAAGACCAAAGAGCTGTCAAAGGACACCAGAAACAAAATTGTAGCCCTGCACCAGGCTGGGAAGACTGAATCTGCAATAGCCAACCAGCTTGGAGTGAAGAAATCAACAGTGGGAGCAATAATTAGAAAATGGAAGACATACAAGACCACCCCGTGGGGTCAGAATGATCACAAAAACGGTGAGCAAAAATCCCAGAACCACGCGGGGGGACCTAGTGAATGAACTGCAGAGAGCTGGGACCAATGTAACAAGGCCTACCATAAGTAACACACTACACCACCATGGACTCAGATCCTGCAGTGCCAGACGTGTCCCACTGCTTAAGCCAGTACATGTCCGGGCCCGTCTGAAGTTTGCTAGAGAGCATTTGGATGATCCAGAGGAGTTTTGGGAGAATGTCCTATGGTCTGATGAAACCAAACTGGAACTGTTTGGTAGAAACACAACTTGTCATGTTTGGAGGAAAAAGAATACTGAGTTGCATCCATCAAACACCATACCTACTGTAAAGCATGGTGGTGGAAACATCATGCTTTGGGGCTGTTTCTCTGCAAAGGGGCCAGGACGACTGATCCGGGTACATGAAAGAATGAATGGGGCCATGTATCGTGAGATTTTGAGTGCAAACCTTCCATCAGCAAGGGCATTGAAGATGAAAACGTGGCTGGGTCTTTCAACATGACAATGATCCAAAGCACACCGCCAGGGCAACGAAGGAGTGGCTTCGTAAGAAGCATTTCAAGGTCCTGGAGTGGCCTAGCCAGTCTCCAGATCTCAACCCTATAGAAAACCTTTGGAGGGAGTTGAAAGTCCGTGTTGCCAAGCGAAAAGCCAAAAGCATCACTGCTCTAGAGGAGATCTGCATGGAGGAATGGGCCAACATACCAACAACAGTGTGTGGCAACCTTGTGAAGACTTACAGAAAATGTTTGACCTCTGTCATTGCCAACAAAGGATATATTACAAAGTATTGAGATGAAATTTTGTTTCTGACCAAATACTTATTTTCCACCATAATATGCAAATAAAATGTTAAAAAACAGACAATGTGATTTTCTGGATTTTTTTGTATGTATGTGCTCTGTATGTACACATGTGTTTATTTATGTGCTTTGTATGTCTACATATGGGTGGGTGTATGTAGCATCCACATTTATAAATCCTGCCAGCGCAAACAAGAGTTCACAGGTGTAAACATGTCGGAAATTGCCCAATGAATGAGAAAAATGCTGCTCATTCATGGAATGATTGGATTTTTTTATGCCAGTGTAAGAGAGAGCCAGGGCCGTAGTCATATCCGAGGGTTGCGGTATATCGGTGCCCTGGCCTCCCATCACATATATACAGTGTCCATTACTCATCATACCTGCGATTCCAGGTTTAACACCATCAGGGTCTCTTCTCTGTTGCAAGAGACGCTTTGTAATCGGTTTTGCATGAATTGAGACACAGTCCTTTACAACTTTCCACTGAACAACCTTACTGACTTCAGGACACAGCACATCCAGTTCTGTTTCAGCTTTGACATCATGTTTCAAGCAGTACACGTCTTTCTCGTTCCCTTTACTCTTCCCTTGGTCACTAAGCACGTTCCTGGGTCGGACCGTATCATACGGCTCCTCAGCGCATTCCCTGTTTAACTCTACCTCAGTTGTAATTCCCTCGTCCGTTTAGCACCAGACATAAGGGTATCAGCCAACGAAGCAATATTCCACATTGTGAGTGACCTGCCCGTCTCTACTGCTGTGACCACTACGAACCTCCAGCTTTTTCACTGACTATCACTGCTACTCCTGCTGTCACTACTGTAGTCTTCCTCACTGGCCCTGGATGGCTGGGTTTACTCTTAAACATTGCGGAGTCACTATGCTGTCCCCAGGGCTATAGCCCTGCTGGGTATTACGGGCTCCCTGGCCCCAACTGCCTACAACAAGGAAGTCCCCCTAACTTACCCACAGTGACTCCTCCTAAGTATTAACCCCTAACTATCTACAGTGCTATTTCCTACACTATGACGTACCCCACCTTGTGGCTATAAGTGAGTACTACGCTTTCCCTATTTGAAAGTAAAATACGTAACAGCAACATAAAAAACATACAACAAAGGATATTTTACAGTAGCACAGACCAACAGTTAAACATGACATACGGTACCGGGACAAGTAAGAAAGTATTTAAATCAGTACGCCCCCTGCCCCAACATGCCTCTCGAAGAAGCAGTACGAAACGCGTGTCGGGGCAGAGGGATGCCCGGGATATTCATGTGCACACCACAGGTAATACATACCCAACTATTGTCACATTATATGTACCTGACTTGTCAGCGGTGTGGCTCATACTTAGATTACTAAGTTTGCAGTGCGCAGGCTGCTGAACCTTTTGTTGGTCTAAACGCAGCATGTACCTTTATTACAGCCCACATTAGCACAGGTTCAGCTTCTTGTTACTGCTACTCTCCCTGTTTGCTGCTTTACTCTGCAATAT
This sequence comes from Ranitomeya imitator, assembly GCF_032444005.1. Taxonomy (NCBI): domain Eukaryota; kingdom Metazoa; phylum Chordata; class Amphibia; order Anura; family Dendrobatidae; genus Ranitomeya; species Ranitomeya imitator. Next base: position 776,225,376 of record NC_091282.1, read on the forward strand.
TGCCAGGCTATTACCACATATCCTACCTACAGAATTGTTTAGATGTTTGTTCTTTGCACTTTTTCACTTTTTTAAGGATATCTTTACCATTGTGATTTACTATATATCGTACTCAGTTGGGTGATGCTATTTTTAAATAGCTTGTGTCACGTGGCACCCTATGGTATTTAGTCGCTTTTTTTTACCTAGCACCTTTCTTTCTGCACTTTTTACATTGTTTTATTGTTGTAGCAATGAAAAATATTTTTTGTTAAGAAGTACCTTGGGTTACCATTGTAGTAATTTACTTTGGGTGACAAATCTTGTGATTTATCTCTTTGGATGGAGCAACTGTCGTGTAGCATTTCTCTTTGGATGGAGCCAATGTGTAGCGTTCCTCCTTGGATGGAGCGGCTGTTGTGTAGCACTGCTCTTTGGATGGAGCCAATGTGTAGCACTACTCTTTGGATGGAGCGGCTGTCGTGTAGCACTGCTCTTTGGATGGAGCCAATGTTGTGTAGCGCTCCTCTTTGGATGGAGCCACTGTTGTGTAGCACTCCTCTTTGGATGGAGCGGCTGTCGTGTAGCACTGTTCTTTGGATGGAGCCACTGTTGTGTAGCACTGCTCTTTGGATGGAGCGGCTGTCGTGTAGCGCTCCTCTTTGGATGGAGCCACTGTTGTGTAGTACTCCTCTTTGGATGGAGAGGCTGCAGAGCTCCTCATTGGATGGAGCCACTGTTGTGTAGCGCTCCTCTTTGGATGGAGCCACTGTTGTGTAGTACTCCTCTTTGGATGGAGCGGCTGTCGTGTAGCACTGTTCTTTGGATGGAGCCACTGTTGTGTAGCACTGCTCTTTGGATGGAGCGGCTGTCGTGTAGCGCTCCTCTTTGGATGGAGCCACTGTTGTGTAGTACTCCTCTTTGGATGGAGAGGCAGTCCTGCAGAGCTCCTCATTGGATGGAGCCACTGTTGTGTAGCGCTCCTCTTTGGATGGAGCCACTGTTGTGTAGTACTCCTCTTTGGATGGAGCGGCAGTCGTGCAGAGCTCCTCATTGGATGGAGCCACTGTTGTGTAGCGCTCCTCTTTGGATGGAGCCACTGTTGTGTAACACTCCTCTTTGGATGGAGCGGCAGTCATGCAGAGCTCCTCATTGGATGGAGCCACTGTTGTGTAGTACTCCTCTTTGGATGGAGCGGCAGTCGTGCAGAGCTCCTCATTGGATGGCGCCACTGTTGTGTAGCGCTCCTCTTTGGATGGAGCGGCAGTCATGCAGAGCTCCTCATTGGATGGAGCCACTGTTGGGTAGTACTCCTCTTTGGATGGAGCGGCAGTCGTGCAGAGCTCCTCTTTGGATGGAGCCACTGTTGTGTAGCGCTCCTCTTTGGATGGAGCCATTGTTGTGTAACACTCCTCTTTGGATGGAGCCACTGTTGTGTAGTACTCCTCTTTGGATGGAGCGGCAGTCGTGCAGAGCTCCTCATTGGATGGAGCCACTGTTGTGTAACACTCCTCTTTGGATGGAGCGGCAGTTGTGCAGAGCTCCTCATTGGATGGAGCCACTGTTGTGTAACACTCCTCTTTGGATGGAGCGGCAGTCGTGCAGAGCTCCTCATTGGATGGAGCCACTGTTGTGTAACACTCCTCTTTGGATGGAGCGGCAGTCGTGCAGAGCTCCTCATTGGATGGAGCCACTGTTGTGTAGCGCTCCTCTTTGGATGGCTGTAGCAGTTGTTATTGATTGTGTGCGCGCTCATAGAAAAAAGTTGGCTTTAACCAAAATGAGCTTTTCTGTACTGGTGCCCTCCGCTGTGTTTTCTCTGGAAGCAGCGAGGCGGTGCGTCCTCAGAAATCTCGCACTTATTACTATCTCCCTTTAATCCTGCATGGTTTACCGGAGTCACATGAGATGGATCTGCTACCATGAGCTGCGTCTTCTGGGCAGCCGCTCTCGCATTGTACCAGATTTATCTTTCTTAATTAGGAGACTTTGATCCGTGCAGCTGATGGAAGGAAATGCGGAAACGAGAGGCTTAATAAAGTCTGATCTTCTCCAATCAAATTAAATTATTTTTGCTTGCTTTTTTATTTTTTATTCTTTAGTGATGAAACAAAAAGCTGGAACCATTGATAAGAAAATTCATCAGCGGCTTCTGGCAGCCACTTATCACCCCTCCTATTGCACTATGTGAGATGTATGTGTTCGCACAGTGTCAGGATGAATTGTTGTTTAAAATCTATAAATCGGTTAGATAAAGGCCAGTAAGAAGTCCCAAGTAACTAGAGAATGAGTCACTCATCACTAGCACCCATCAATCAGGATAACAAGGAAGAGTTATAATCTGTGATCTGTAACTCCCAGCTAGAACCCCAAGAGTCAGGATAGGAGTCAGTGAGAGGGTGGACGCCCCAGAGAACAAGACACAATGTCTCCTCAGTGATCTGCATCTCCCAACTAGAACCCCAAGAGTCAGGATAGGAGTCAGTGAGAGGGTGTACACCCCAGAGAGCAAGACACAATGTCTCCTCACTGCCTCAGTGATCTGCATCTCCCAACTAGAACCCCAAGAGTCAGGATAGGAGTCAGTGAGAGGGTGTACACCCCAGAGAGCAAGACACAATGTCTCCTCACTGCCTCAGTGATCTGCATCTCCCAACTAGAACCCCAAGAGTCAGGATAGGAGTCAGTGAGAGGGTGTACGCCCCAGAGAACAAGACACAATGTCTCCTCAGTGATCTGCATCTCCCAACTAGAACCCCAAGAGTCCAAGAGTCAGGATAGGAGTCAGTGAGAGGGTGTACGCCCCAGAGAGCAAGACACAATGTCTCCTCGGTGATCTGCATCTCCCAACTAGAACCCCAAGAGTCAGGATAGGAGTCAGTGAGAGGGTGTACGCACCAGAGAACAAGACACAATGTCTCCTCAGTGATCTGCATCTCCCAACTAGAACCCTAAGAGTCAGGATAGGAGTCAGTAAGAGGGTGTACGCACCAGAGAACAAGACACAATGTCTCCTCAGTGATCTGCATCTCCCAACTAGAACCCCAAGAGTCAGAATAGGAGTCAGTAAGAGGGTGTACGCCCCAGAGAACAAGACACAATGTCTCCTCAGTGATCTGCATCTCCCAACTAGAACCCCAAGAGGATAGGAGTCAGTGAGAGGGTGTACGCCAGAGGCGTAGCTAGGGGTTCAGCTCAGGGGGGGCGAAACATGTGAGTGGGCCCCTAACATGCGGACATATCATTAGTGCAAACTATGCGGCAGCACATGGGCCCAAGAGTTAAGGGGGCCCATTTCTACCTCTAAATAAGATGCAATTTTGTATTTTTAGAAGTTCTTGGGCTGCAAAGGGCCCATATATTGTTCTTGCACATGGGCCCTTTTCTGTCTGTGTCCACCTGTGGCCATTAACCAGGTAACCATGATTGTAACTACGGTGGGTATAGGGGAACCTCAGGAGATGACCACGCTGTTACTGAAAATAAATCTCTATACAATAACCAGCACTGATATTACCGCCATACGGTAAAACCCTATAGTGGTAGATACCAGTCCTGCATGACATAGAGAGATCACAGTACAGTTATAGATGGTGACTTACAGAGGACGTTCTTTCCGGTGGAGCCATTCACTTTTCCCATCTTTTCCACCTGGCCCAGACTGACATATAGAGAGTCCAATATAGAAATATCAGCCGCACTCTTATGGTATATCTTTGCAAAAATGTGATGTATTTATTCACATGTGTTGAGACAAAATTTTCATATATATACACACACACAGCAGGGAGTATAAACGAAGTAGTAACGTTTCGACCCTGCCTCGGGTCTTTCTCAAACTCCTATTGTTGTGGTGTCAGGTCGTCCTGCTTCTGTGGGCGTGTGTCCACAGAAGCAGGACGACCTGACACCACAACAATAGGAGTTTGAGAAAGACCCGAGGCAGGGTCGAAACGTTACTACTTCGTTTATACTCCCTGCTGTGTGTGTGTATATATATATATATATGAAAATTTTGTCTCAACACATGTGAATAAATACATCACATTTTTGCAAAGATATACCATAAGAGTGCGGCTGATTTTTCTATATTGGACTTGTTGTTGGGTTTTTCCCAAGTACAGCCAGCACCAAAAGATAGCTGAGTGCGCTCCTTTTTTCTTAAAGGGAACCTGTCACCCCGAAAATCGCGGGTGAGGTAAGCCCACCGGCATCAGGGGCTTATCTGCAGCATTCTGTAATGCTGTAGATAAGCCCCCGATGTTACCTGAAAGAGGGGAAAAAGACGTTATATTATACTCACCCAGGGGCGGTCCCGCTGCTGGTCAGGTCGGATGGGCGTCTCTGGTCCACTACGGCGCCTCCCATCTTCATTACAAGACGTCCTCTTCTGATCTTCAGCCACGGCTCCGGCGCAGGCGTACTTTGCTCTGCCCTGTTGAGGGCAGACAAAGTACTGCAGTGCGCAGGCGCCGGGCCTCTGACCTTTCCGGCGCCTGCGCACTGCAGTACTATCCTCTGCCCTCAAGAGGGCAGAGCAAAGTACGCCTGCGCCGGAGCCGTGGCTGAAGATCAGAAGAGGACGTCTTGTAATGAAGATGGGAGGCGCAGGAGCGGACCAGAGACGCCCATCCGACCTGACCAGCAGCGGGACCGCCCCTGGGTGAGTATAATATAACGTCTTTTTCCCCTCTTTCAGGTAACATCGGGGGCTTATCTACAGCATTACAGAATGCTGCAGATAAGCCCCTGATGCCGGTGGGCTTACCTCACCCGCGATTTTCGGGGTGACAGGTTCCCTTTAATATGACATATAGAGAGTGGTGGCTGTAACTGATGCCCTGGCACTGACTGACAGCCGGTACAGCACTATCTGCCACCCAGTAGTTAGGCTTCAATGCTTCGTAAGTGCCTACTTAATATTTGTAGGAGTCTCCCTATGTACAGTAATAATGGCCCCAGCATCGCGGATGAGAACAGGAGGTCATGTGACGATTTTCTTCTACTGAGAGAAGTCAAACTTGTCTAGTCAACACGTGCAAATAGCAAACGTGGTCGCATGACCGCCTGATCACACCAGTGGTCTTGGGGTCTCATGACGGCAGGTGCACCCCATCATGATTTGGCAGTCTGTAGAGTGACTGCAGACAATTTTCCCAAGCCTTTAATAACTTAAAGGGAACCTGTCACCCCCCCAGGGCCTATTAAGGTAAAAGAGCCACCTTCTTCAGCACTAAGGCTGCATTCTGTGAAGATGGCTCTTATGTTTTTTATCCCTTATAATAACGCTGAAATATTCACTTTTATAAATTGTGCGCCATACCTGTATTGAGTCCGGGGGGTACGTTTTCTCCCCCTGACTCAGCTGTCTCGCAGCCGTTCATCATCCAACCGAGCACCGCCTCCTTTCTGTCTTGTGCTGTCACCGGTGCTCTGCAATTATTTCTCGGGACCTATGGGAGGTGGAGCCGCATATTCATCACTGTAATGTGCGGCACCACGTGACCACTCATACAGGAAGAGCTGCGACCCTGAGAGGATGCGCCGAGGGAGCTGGGTAAGTATTTTAATGCCAGCGGGCGGGCGCACAGGAGGAGGGAGGGGGGAGATTACCAGGAACTTTATTTACACCGCAAAAAAATAAAAAAAAACTGATTTTTCATTCCTTCGCTCCAGCGAATGCTGTTTGAGAGAAGAAATGAATGGGGCTTCAGCACCACAAGCTGGGGGGGCAGCGCTTACTGTAAGTGCTGTCTCTTGCACGGCACATGGACTGCACACGGACAGCATCCGTGTGCGGTACGTGTTTTACACGGACCCATTGACTTTAATGGGTCCGTGTGATCCATGCGTTCCCACAAACACTGACATGTCTCCGTGTTTTTAAAACGGACACACGGTCCGTGAAAACATGCTGACATGTGCAGAGACACATTGATTTTAATGTGTCTACGTGAGTCAGTGTCTCTGGTACGTGAGGAAACTGTCACCTCACGTACCGGAGCCACTGACGTGTGAAACCGGCCTTAGGGTATGTTTCCAAGGGGCATATTGCTTGGGCTTTTGCTGGGGATTGGATGCTGTGTACATCCACAGCGTCGAAATCGCAGCTTCCAGATGTTACAGCGTAGTGGAGGGGATTTTATGAAATCCCATCTCCACTATGCGTACATAGACGCAGGTGGCAGACCTGCGTAACCGGACATGTGGCGCATCTTTCTAGACAGCAGCATGTCTATTTATCTTGTGGAGATGATCCGTCTCCACAAGATAAATAAAACAGTCTATGAATAGGATGCAGTGATTCCACCTGTGTTCAATTAATATATGCGGAATCAATGCGTGTACAACAGGGGGCAGCGCTTTGGGCGGAGCGGGGTATCTGCTGCGTCCAAAGCGCTGCCAATACACCTCGAGGACACATACCCTCACATATAATAAAGTGAATATCTCATAACATTAAACAGTATAATAATAATCAGCGCCCCAGTGCCCCCTCACCCACGTCAGCCCTCACAATACCCTCAAACTCTCCCATTCACCCCCAGTACCCTGTCCCCCTCCCACAATACCACCATCCTCTCTCATTCACCCCCACAGTGCCCTGTCCTCTCCCAATTCAGCCCCTACAATACCACAATCCTCTCATATTCACCCCCACAGTGACCATGATATGCCTAAATCGAATTACTCTAATAAATTCCATCCCCACTTACTGATGAAGTTTTCAGACAGGCAGGCAGTGAGGAGAACAAGGAAGTGTTCAGATAGATGCAAGGAGGGCACTAGGACCCAGCGTGGCTCAGCCAAACCAGCGTGCACACACAGTGCAGAGCCAGAGAGTAACTGTAGCTGCTGCTGACAGCCATGAAGAGATTCCTGGTGTGAGACCACATTGCACTCTGCACTGAGGGAGACTCTGCAGCCGGCATTGTGCTGCTCTCTCCCTGACACCTCAGACTCGGCAGTGGATCTCCCGATGGCCCCTTCAGGTGACTGGGCCCGGGGCAATGGCCCCCTCTGCCCCCCCACAATGTCTCCTCAGTGATCTGCATCTCCCAACTAGAACCCCAAGTCAGGATAGGAGTCAGTGAGAGGGTGTACGCCCCAGAGAGCAAGACTGTTGTGAATTCTGTGGCCAAGCACCCTCCTGTGGTCGTGAGTGGTACTTCGGCTGGTTCTGTCTATGAGCTTCCTTTGGTGGATGAGAGTGGTACTGCGGCTTCTGAGTTTCCTTCCTCAGGTGATGAGGTTAAGTCGTTAGGTGCTGCTCTATTTAACTCCACCTAGTGCTTTCATCCTGGCCTCCAGTCAATGTTCTAGTATTGGTCTTGCTTTCTCCTGGATCGTTCCTGTGGCCTGTCTATCCTGCATAAGCTAAGTTTTGCTTGTGTTATTTTTTGTTTGCTATTTTTTCTGTCCAGCTTGCTATATTGGTTTTTCTTGCTTGCTGGAAGCTCTGGGACGCAGAGGGAGCACCTCCGTACCGTTTGTCGGTGCAGAGGGTCTTTTTGCTCTCTCTGCGTGGTTGTTTGTAGGGTTTTGTGTTGACCGCAAAGCAATCTTTCCTATCTTCGGTCTGTTCAGTAAGTTGGGCCTCACTTTGCTAAATCTATTTCATCTCTGCGTTTGTATTTTCATCTCAACTCACAGTCATTATATGTGGGGGGCTGCCTTTTCCTTTGGGGTATTTCTCTGAGGCAAGCTAGGCTTATTTTTCTTTCTTAGGGCTAGCTAGTTTCTCAGGCTGTGCTCGAGGCGCATAGGAGTGGTCAGGAGCGCTCCACGGCTACCTCTAGTGTGGTTGGATAGGATTAGGGATTGCGGTCAGCAGAGTTCCCACGTCTCAGAGCTCGTCCTATGTTTTTGGTAATTGTCAGGTCACTTGGTGTGCTCTGAACTTCAAGGTCCATTGTGGTTCTGAATTACCTGTTCATAACAGTACTGGAGGCCCAAAGTACTAATGCTTCTCAATAGAGGGAAAAGAGAAGTTCTGAGACCATTTTTTTTTTCTTTGCACTGTGTTCTGTCTTTCTTTTCCCCTTTACATCAGGGTGGTTCAGAACACAGGTGTGGACATGGACATTCAGGGTCTGTTCTCTTTGATGGATAATCTCGCTATAAATGTACAGAATATTCAAGATTTAGTGGTTCAGAATCCTATGTTAGAACCTAAAATTCCTATTCCTGAGTTATTTTCTGGAGATAGAACTAAGTTTTTGAATTTTAAAAATAATTGTAAACTATTTCTGGCTTTGAAACCCTGCTCCTCTGGTGACCCAGTTCAACAAGTTAAGATCATTATTTCTTTATTACGTGGCGACCCTCAAGACTGGGCATTTTCCCTTGCGCCAGGAGATCCTGCATTATGTAATATTGATGCGTTTTTTCTGGCGCTCGGATTGCTGTACGATCAACCTAATTCAGTGGATCAGGCAGAGAAAAATTTGCTGGCTCTGTGTCAGGGTCAGGATGAGATAGAGATTTATTGTCAGAAGTTTAGAAAGTGGTCCGTGCTCACTCAATGAAATGAATGTGCGCTGGCAGCTATTTTCAGAAAGGGTCTCTCTGAAGCCCTTAAGGATGTCATGGTGGGATTTCCTATGCCTGCTGGTCTGAATGAGTCTATGTCTTTGGCCATTCAGATCGGTCGACGCTTGCGTGAGCGTAAATCTGTGCACCATATGGCGGTATTATCTGAGCATAAACCTGAGCCTATGCAGTGCGATAGGACTTTGACCAGAGCTGAAAGGCAAGAACACAGACGTCAGAATGGGCTGTGTTTCTACTGTGGTGATTCCACTCATGCTATCTCCGATTGTCCTAAGCGCACTAAGCGGTTCGCTAGGTCTGCCACCATTGGTACGGTACAGTCGAAATTTCTTTTGTCCGTTACTTTGATCTGCTCTTTGTCTTCCTATTCTGTCATGGCATTTGTGGATTCAGGCGCTGCCCTGAATTTGATGGATTTGGAGTTTGCTAGGCGCTGTGGGTTTGTCTTGGAGCCCTTGCAGTGTCCTATTCCATTGAGAGGAATTGATGCTACACCTTTGGCCAAGAATAAGCCTCAGTATTGGACCCAGCTGATCATGTGCATGGCTCCTGCGCACCAGGAGGATATTCGCTTTCTGGTGTTGCATAATCTGCATGATGTGGTCGTGTTGGGGTTGCAGTGGCTACAAGTCCATAACCCAGTATTAGATTGGAAATCAATGTCTGTGTCCAGCTGGGGTTGTCAGGGGGTACATGGTGATGTTCCATTTCTGTCTATCTCATCATCCACCCCTTCTGAGGTCCCAGAGTTCTTGTCTGATTACCGGGATGTATTCGATGAGCCCAAGTCCAGTGCCCTACCTCCGCATAGGGATTGTGATTGTGCTATCGATTTGATTCCTGGTAGTAAGTTTCCTAAGGGTCGACTGTTTAATTTATCTGTACCTGAGCACGCCGCTATGCGGAGTTACGTGAAGGAGTCTTTGGAGAAGGGTCATATTCGCCCGTCATCGTCGCCATTGGGAGCGGGGTTCTTTTTTGTGGCCAAGAAGGATGGTTCGCTGAGACCTTGTATTGTTTACCGCCTTCTAAATAAAATTACGGTCAAATTTCAGTACCCCTTGCCGCTGCTGTCAGATTTGTTTGCTCGGATTAAGGGGGCTAGTTGGTTCACCAAGATAGATCTTCGTGGTGCATATAATCTTGTGTGTATTAAACGGGGCGATGAATGGAAAACAGCATTTAATACGCCCGAAGGCCATTTTGAGTACCTGGTTATGCCATTCGGGCTTTCTAATGCTCCATCAGTGTTTCAGTCCTTTATGCATGACATCTTCCGAGAGTACCTGGATAAATTCCTGATTGTATACTTGGATGATATTTTGGTCTTCTCGGATGATTGGGAGTCTCATGTGAAGCAGGTCAGAATGGTGTTCCAGGTCCTGCGTGCTAATTCTTTGTTTGTGAAGGGGTCAAAGTGTCTCTTTGGTGTTCATTTTTGGGGTTCTTTTTTTCTCCTTCTACTATCGAGATGGACCCTGTTAAAGTTCAGGCCAGGGGCGGACACAGACAGCTTGGGGCCCCTGTGCAGGAAATGTGCCTCGGTCCCCCTCCTTTTAAGGCAACAAAGCTAAGTGAGTACACTTTATATTAATGGAATGTGTTATACATAATAATCGATAATAATGTCTTCCTCCACCTCCCCCTGTTCTTAAACCCATTATAAAACCCCTCGCATCCCATTATTGCCCTCTCCCCCACCCCCATGATTTCCCTCTTCACAACCTACATTATTGCTTACTCCCCCACCACCCCATATCATTGCCCATTCCACCACCTCCATCATTGCCTCCTCCCCACCACCCCCATCATTGTCCTTTCCACTGCCACCATCATTTCCTCCTGCCCCCCCCCATCATTGCCCTCTCCATCAACTCAATCATTGCCTTCTGCCCCGTCACCCCCATCATTGCCCTCTCCTCCACCTACACACACACATACACACACCACCATTCACCTCTCTGCACACACACACACCTCACCTCTGCTCGCACGGTATCCTGAAGCCGCACCATCGCCGGCAGCTTCCTGTCTCACACAGCCGCAGCGCTGAATGATGATGTCATTTAGCCGCTGCTGTGTGGCAGGAAGCAGGATGGATCCATTCCATGCAGCTCTGCTCCACTGCCTTTTTCTCTTGCAGGCAGCAGAGCTGCAATCCCATGATGGCAATCTGACCAGGGGCTTCCCGAAGCCGGATAAACTGGCCAGTTTGCCCTCATTATTAGCCACCCTGCAGGCAGGGCCGGTTTTAGGCAAAGTGGGGTCCTAAGCAAAGTTTAAAATGGGGCCTCAAATGCTAACATCACACAGAAGCATTTTGGTTGTATTTACAAGCGCTGAGTTCAGGCCATTAGACGAGTGTGATTGACAACGCTTGTTTCCCGGCCACTTTCCACCGTCTGAGAAAGAATGATGGGGACAGAACGGCGCAGCCGCGTAGTATACAGCGCAGCCTCATGGTATACAGCACACAGCCTCACGGTATGCAGCGCGCACAGCCTCACGGTATACAGCGCGCACAGCCTCACGGTATACAACGCGCACAGCCTCACGGTATACAACGCGCACAGCCTCACGGTATACAGCGCGCACAGCCTCACGGTATACAGCGCGCACAGCCGCACGGTATACAGCGCGCACAGCCTCACGGTATACAGCACGCAGCCTCATGGTATACAGTGCGCACAGCCTCATGGTATACAGCGCACACAGCCTCATGGTATACAGTGCGCAGCCTCATGGTATACAGCGCAGCTCCCTCCCCCCCCCCCCCCAGAATGGCCCCACAGTCCAGTACTCACTGTTATAGAGTAAAAAAAAAACAACACACTCCTCACCTCACCTCGTGCCCATGCTGCTTCCACTTCCTGCTCCTGTCGGCACACAGTGAGTGCGAGGCAGTGTCTGTCAGAGCAGGCAGAGCGGGGAATGATGGGAGAGGGAGCGTCAGGTGACGTTCTCTCCTCCATCATTCATTGCTTTGAACTCTACCGGCAGACGCCGGTATAGTTCAACGCGGCGGGGGAGTCGGCGCTGGGGGCAGGCGGGCCCCCCTGCCTCACAGGGGCCCCATAGCAGCTGCGTGATGTGCCGCTAGCTGGGGGCCCCTGGGGGAGCGAGGACCTAGGCAGCTGCCGGCCCTGCCTGCAGGGGCCCCCTGGAGCCTCCGGGCCCCTGTGCAGCCGCACAGGTTGAACAGGCGGTATGTCCGCCGATGGTTCAGGCCATTTATGATTGGACTCAGCCAAAATCTCTGAAGAGTCTGCAGAAGTTCCTGGGCTTTGCTAATTTTTATCGTCGCTTCATCAATAATTTTTCTAGTATTGCTAAACCGTTGGCTGATTTAACCAAGAAGGGTGCTGATGTGGTCAATTGGTCTTCTGCTGCTGTGGAAGCTTTTCAGGAGTTGAAGCGTCGTTTTTCTTCTGCCCCTGTGTTGTGCCAACCAGATGTTTCGCTTCCGTTCCAGGTCGAGGTTGATGCTTCTGAAATTGGAGCAGGGGCTGTTTTGTCGCAGAGAAGTTCTGATTGCTCGGTGATGAAACCATGCGCCTTCTTTTCCAGGAAATTTTCGCCTGCTGAGCGAAATTATGATGTTGGCAATCGAGAGTTGCTAGCCATGAAGTGGGCATTCGAGGAGTGGCGTCATTGGCTTGAAGGAGCTAAGCATCGCGTGGTGGTCTTGACTGATCACAAGAACTTGACTTATCTCGAGTCTGCCAAACAGTTGAATCCTAGACAGGCTCGTTGGTCGCTGTTTTTCTCCCGTTTTGACTTTGTGGTTTCGTACCTTCCGGGCTCTAAAAATGTGAAGGCGGATGCCCTGTTTAGGAGTTTTGTGCCCGATTCTCCGGGTTTGCCTGAGCCGGCGGGTGTTCTCAAAGAGGGGGTAATTTTGTCTGCCATCTCCCCTGATTTGCAGCGGGTGCTGCAAAAATTTCAGGCTAATAGACCGTTGCCCAGCGGATAAACTGTTTGTCCCTGATAGGTGGACGAATAAAGTTATCTCTGAGGTTCATTGTTTGGTGTTGGCTGGTCATCCTGGAATCTTTGGTACCAGAGATTTGGTGGCTAGATCCTTTTGGTGGCCGTCTCTGTCGCGGGATGTGCGTTCTTTCGTGCAGTCCTGTGGGATTTGTGCTCGGGCTAAGCCCTGCTGTTCTCGTGCCAGTGGGTTGCTTTTGCCCTTGCCGGTCCCGAAGAGGCCTTGGACACATATCTCTATGGATTTTATTTCGGATCTCCCCGTCTCTCAAAGAATGTCGGTCATTTGGGTGGTTTGTGATCGCTTCTCTAAGATGGTCCATTTGGTGCCCTTGTCTAAATTGCCTTCCTCCTCTGATTTGGTGCCATTGTTTTTCCAGCATGTGGTTCGTTTACATGGCATTCCAGAGAACATCGTTTCTGACAGAGGTTCCCAGTTTGTTTTGAGGTTTTGGCGAGCCTTTTGTGCTAGGATGGGCATTGATTTGTCTTTTTCCTCGGCTTTCCATCCTCAGACAAATGGCCAGACTGAACGAACCAATCAGACCTTGGAAACATATCTGAGATGTTTTGTTTCTGCTGATCAGGATGATTGGGTGTCCTTTTTGCCTTTGGCTGAGTTCGCCCTTAATAATCGGGCCAGCTCGGCTACTTTGGTTACGCCGTTTTTCTGCAATTCTGGATTCCACCCTCGTTTCTCTTCAGGGCAGGTTGAGTCTTCGGACTGTCCTGGTGTGGATACTGTGGTGGATAGGTTGCAGCAGATTTGGACTCATGTAGTGGACAATTTGATTCTGTCCCTGGAGAAGGCTCAACGTTTCGCTAACCGCAGGCGCTGTGTGGGTCCCCGACTTTGTGTTGGGGATTTGATTTGGTTGTCATCTCGTTATATTCCTATGAAGGTTTCCTCTCCTAAGTTTAAGCCTCGTTTCATTGGTCCATATAGGATTTCTGAGGTTCTTAATCCTGTGTCTTTTCGTTTGACTCTTCCAGCTTCTTTTTCCATCCATAACGTGTTCCATAGGTCATTGTTGCGGAGATACGTGGCACCTGTGGTTCCATCTATTGATCCTCCTGCTTCGGTTTTGGTTGAAGGGGAGTTGGAGTATATAGTGGAGAAGATTTTGGATTCTCGTGTTTCGAGACGGAAACTCCAGTATCTGGTTAAGTGGAAAGGTTATGGTCAGGAAGATAATTCCTGGGTCTTTGCCTCTGATGTCCATGCTGCCGATCTGGTTCGTGCCTTTCATGTGGCTCATCCTGGTCGGCCTGGGGGCTCTGGTGAGGGTTCGGTGACCCCTCCTCAAGGGGGGGGTACTGTTGTGAATTCTGTGGCCAAGCTCCCTCCTGTGGTCGTGAGTGGTACTTCGGCTGGTTCTGTCTATGAGCTTCCTTTGGTGGATGAGAGTGGTACTGCGGCTTCTGAGTTTCCTTCCTCAGGTGATGAGGTTAAGTCGTTAGGTGCTGCTCTATTTAACTCCACCTAGTGCTTTCATCCTGGCCTCCAGTCAATGTTCTAGTATTGGTCTTGCTTTCTCCAGGATCGTTCCTGTGGCCTGTCTATCCTGCATAAGCTAAGTTTTGCTTGTGTTATTTTTTGTTTGCTATTTTTTCTGTCCAGCTTGCTATATTGGTTTTTCTTGCTTGCTGGAAGCTCTGGGACGCAGAGGGAGCACCTCCGTACCGTTAGTCGGTGCGGAGGGTCTTTTTGCCCCCTCTGCGTGGTTGTTTGTAGGGTTTTGTGTTGACCGCAAAGCAATCTTTCCTATCTTCGGTCTGTTCAGTAAGTTGGGCCTCACTTTGCTAAATCTATTTCATCTCTGCGTTTGTATTTTCATCTCAACTCACAGTCATTATATGTGGGGGGCTGCCTTTTCCTTTGGGGTATTTCTCTGAGGCAAGCTAGGCTTATTTTTCTTTCTTAGGGCTAGCTAGTTTCTCAGGCTGTGCTCGAGGCGCATAGGAGTGGTCAGGAGCGCTCCACGGCTACCTCTAGTGTGGTTAGATAGGATTAGGGATTGCGGTCAGCAGAGTTCCCACGTCTCAGAGCTCGTCCTATGTTTTTGGTAATTGTCAGGTCACTTGGTGTGCTCTGAACTTCGAGGTCCATTGTGGTTCTGAATTACCTGTTCATAACACAAGACACAATGTCTCCTCAGTGATCTGCATCTCCCAACTAGAACCCTAAGGGCCCCTTTCCACTTGTGAGAAAAACGGACGAGTGCAATCCGATAAAAAATCGGATTGCACTCAGACCAATGTTTTTCAATAGGTGACATTCCATTTGCGATTTTTTTTCCAGCCGAAATCGGACTGAGAAAAATCTGTGTCGGCTGAGAAAAAAATCGCAGCATGCTGCGTATTGCTGAGATTCTCGGACGAGACTCGCCAATGCAAGTCAATGGGTGCGAGAAAAAAAACGCACAGCACTCGCACCATGCGAGTGCTGTCCAATTTTTACGCACCCGTGTCCTTAGAAAAGCCGGCAATTCAGCGCAGAGTACAGTAAAATCACACTGACATGTTAGATTAGAGTAGTTATATACACATAGAATAGGTATATATACGTATATATATGTCAGGGAGAAACCTATATATATATATATATATATATATATATTTATATTTAATGCAGCGTGAGATAGCTTTAAAGCTGGTAATTCAATTACCGGCTTTTGCTATCTCCTTCACAAACCCGACATGATATGAGACCTGGTTTACATACAGTAAACCATCTCATATCACCATTTTTTTTGCATATTCCACACTACTAATGTCAGTAGTGTGTACATGCAAAATTTGGCCATTGTAGCTATTATATTTAAGGGTTAAATGGCGGAAAAAATTGGCGTGGGCTCCCGCGCAATTTTCTCCGCCAGAGTAGTAAAGCCAGTGACTGAGAGCAGATATTAATAGCCTGGAGAGGGTCCACGGTTATTGGCCCCCCCTGGCTAAAAATACCTGCCCCCAGCCACCCCAGAAAAGGCACATCTGGAAGATGCGCCTATTCTGGCACTTGGCCACTCTCTTCCCATTCCCGTGTAGCGGTGGGATATGGGGTAATGAAGGGTTAATGCCACCTTGCTATTGTAAGGTGACATTAAGCCTAATTAATAATGGGGAGGCGTCAATTATGACACCTATCCATTAATAATCCAATACTATTAAAGGGTTAAAAAATTACACAAACACATTATTAAAAATTATTTTAATGAAATAAAAACAAAGGTTGTTGTAATATTTTATTTAACGCCCAATCCAATCACTGAAGACCCTCGATCTGTAAATAAAAAAACATAATAAACCAACAATATACATACCTTCCGCAGATCTGTAAAGTCCAACGATGTAAATCCTTCTGAAGGGGTTAAAATATTTTGCAGCCAGGAGTTCTGCTAATGCAGCGCTACTCCTCGCTGCAAAACCCCAGGGAATGAAGGTAAAGTAGGTCAATGACCTATATTTACCTGCATTTGCGGTGAGGCGCCCTCTGCTGGCTGTTCATAGATCGTGGGAACTTTCCTAGAAAGCCTGGGAACATATCATGTCGGGTTTAGGAAGGAGAAAGCAAAAGCCGGTAATTGAATTACCAGCTTTAAAGCTGTCTCGCGCTGCATTAAATATAAATATATATATATATAGGTGTCTCCCTGACATATATATATATGTATATATACCTATTCTATGTGTATATATCTACTCTAATCTAACCTGTCAGTGTGATTTTACTGTACTCTGCGCTGAATTACCGGCTTTTCAAAGGAGACCCGTGCGTAAAAATCGGACAGCAATACGGATGTCATACGGATGTTGCGATAAAAAAATCGCATGACACTCGCATGACACTCACATGGCACTCGCATGGCACTCGCAGATGTTACATCAGTTTTTTCGGTCCGTAAATCGGACCGTTTTTTTCTCACACAAGTGGAAATGAGCCCTAAGAGTCAGGATAGGAGTCAGTGAGAGGGTGGACGCCCCATGCAGGAAGACATCACTTCTCCAAGATGTTACTGCCAGACAGGACCCTAAGCGCCGCTCATGATGACCTGAGATTGATGGGAAGTTGGGAACGTGTGATGTAGAGAAGCCTCAGAACCAGTACAGGGTGCAGCTCATGGAGCACAGCATAGAAATGAATGTGCTGCACTCACTAATAGCGTGCGGTCAGATTAAGTAGTTTTACAAATGTAGCGACTTGTAACCAGCGAGTTGGGAGAATTTATCATGGACTCCATAAAAGAGGGAGGAATTCAGACACTGGTCCAAAAATAATAATAATTCCAGGACTCTGCACAAAAGTACAATTATAGATGTGAAAATGTGCAAGTCGAGGATCAACTAACGACACCGGGGAGCGGGGGATGGAGCCCGTGCACTGAATGAAGTTGTCCGGCCAGAGTGCCAAAAGAAGGGTCTAGCACAGAGGTCCCCAACTCCAGTCCTCAAGGCCCACCAACATGTCATGTTTTCAGGATTTCCTTAGTCTTGCCCAGGTAATAATTGCATCACCTGTGCAATGCAAAGGAAATCCTGAAAACATGACCTGTTGGTGGGCCTTGAGGACTGGAGTTGGGGACCTCTGGTCACTCTAGCACATAGACGTGCAGTATGGGAGGCTTAGCGGACAGCACATAGGTGCCACCATTCTATCTCTCCATAGACAACATCTGCAGTAAATGTCCAAGATCTAAAAGTTCCTGACCATCCACCGCATCTTCTGGGAAGAGCACAGATTGTACTGGATGTAAGAGGCCACCTGGTCTGTATGCTGCAGTCCATCACAGCGCCAGCGGTACGGGTGCAGAGAGCACTGCCTGCTCGCTGACGGCGGGGGCCTCTCTGCAGCTTTCCTCTCTAAGGGTATGTGCACACGTATTCTGGAGGACTGTGGATTTTTCAGCAGCGGATTTGGAAAAACGGCAGCGCAAAACCGCTGCGGATTTATCGCGGTTTCTACTGAGAAGGTGTAAAACCACAGCGGAATCCGCACAAAGAATTGACATGCTGCGGAATGTAAACAGCTGCGTTTACGTACTTTTTTTCCACAGCATGTGCACTGCGGATTTCGTTTCCCATAGGTTAACATGGTACTGTAAACTCATGGGAAACTGCTGCGGATCCGCAGCAAGATCTGCAGCGTGTGCACCACATACCCTAAACACGCCCCCAGTTTCCAGGTCAGAACCCCAGTCCGGTCCTTTTCGCCTTTTCCCTGGCAAACAAGGGACACAGCCTCCCCTCGACAGTTCTGGACCCAGCGCAGCACAGATACCCGCAGACCGGTCTTCCTCCTTACACAAGATCCATATAGACATGGAAGGGAGAAAATGACTGGCTGCACAGCGGACCCCAACCCCACCCAACACCACAGAGATTGTGATACCAGCCTCCCCCAATATCAGGGTCTGACCCCATAAATGGTCTTCTAAATGAAGGGGCAGAAATCCCCACAGACACCTCAAAAATCTACAAATCCCAGAAGAGCGGGAGCCGTTATATCTGCAGAGGAGCAGCTCAATATTAACCCCTTCACGCCGCAGCCTTTTTCATTTTTGCGTTTGTTTTTCGCTCCCCTTCTTCCCAGAGCCATAACTTTTTTATTTTTCCGTCAATATGGCCATGTGAGGGCTTGTTTTTTGTGGGATGAGTTTTGATTTTGAACGACATCATTGGTTTTACCGTATCGTGTAATGGAAAACGGGAAAAGAATTCGAAGTGCGGTGAAATTGCAAAAAAAATGCTATTCCACAAATGTTTTTTGGATTTTTATTTTTATCACGGTTACTAAATGGTAAAACTTCTCTACCATTATGACTCTCCAGGTCATTACGAGTTCGCAGACACCAAACATGTATAGGTTCTTTTTTATTTAAGTAGTGAAAAAAAATACAAAGATTGTTAAAATAAAACATAAATTGCGTCATTTTCCGATACCCATAGTGTTTCCATTTTTCGTGATCTGGGGCTGGGTGAGAGCTTATTTTTTGGGTGCCGACCTGACATTTTCAATG
This sequence comes from Ranitomeya imitator, assembly GCF_032444005.1. NCBI lineage: Eukaryota > Metazoa > Chordata > Amphibia > Anura > Dendrobatidae > Ranitomeya > Ranitomeya imitator. The sequence continues at coordinate 776,243,909 of NC_091282.1, forward strand.
TCATTTAGGTGTGTATACAATCTTTTGATTGCCCGTTATTGCATTTTAATGCAATGTTGCGCCAACCAAAAATACCCTAATTCTAGGGTTTTTACTTTTTTTCCGCTACACGTTTACCTATCGGATTAATTCTTTTTTTGCTTTTTGAATTTTTTTTATTGTTTTATTTTGAATGGGGGGTGTTTGAACAATAATTTTTTTAAATATTTTTAAAAACATCTTTTTTTTTTTTACTTTTCACTTGCTTCAATAGTCTCCATGGGAGACTAGAAGCTACAATAAACCGATGACTTCTGCTACACACCTGCGATGATCAAATCACCTGTGTGTAGCAGAAATGCTCACTTCCTATGAGCGCCGACCACCGGCTATCCGTCAATGACAACTATAGAAGTCTGCTGCAGATCCCGGGATGTCATGCCAATCCATCGGCGACCCATGGTCATGTGACATTGACGGGATTAGTGACGTAATCACATTAAATGCTGCTGTTAGAGACTGACAGTGACATTTAACAGGTTAACAGCCACGGGTGGATTGTGATAACATGCTCACCGCCGGAGCCCACATCAAAGGAAAGGACATGACATGCGCCTCACATGCATGGTGCATGTCGTGAAAGGGTTAATGTCTATAGATGTAGATGAAGACAGAGAAGCCCCTGGAGGTGGATGTGGGGGGCACATACTTTTCTCCATATTAATGTCTATGGATGTAGATGAGGACAGAGAAGCCCCCTGAGGTGGATGTGAGGGGCACATACTTTTCTCTATATTAATGTCTATGGATGTAGATAAGGACATCGAAGCCCCCGGAGATGGATGTGGGGGGCACATACTTTTCTCCATATTAATATCTATGGATGTAGATGAGGACAGAGAAGCCCCCTGAGGTGGATGTGAGGGGCACATACTTTTCACTATATTAATGTCTATGGATGTAGATGAGGACAGAGAAGCCTCTGGAGGTAGATGTGGGGGGCAAATACTTTTCTCTATATTAATGTCTATGGATGTAGATGAGGACAGAGAAGCCCCCGGAGGTGGATGTGGGGGGGCACATACTTTTCTCCATATTAATGTCTATGGATGTAGATGAGGACAGAGAAGCCCCTGGAGGTGGATGTGGGGGGCACATACTTTTCTCCATATTAATGTCTATGGATGTAGATGAGGACAGAGACAAGCCCCCGAAGGTGGATGTGGGGGTCATATACTTATCTCCATATTAATGTATATGGATGTAGATGAGGACAGAGAAGCCCCCGGAGGTGGATGTGGGGGGCACATACTTTTCTCCACATTAATGTATATGGATGTAGATGAGGACAGAGAAGCCCCGGATGTGGGGGGCACATACTTTTCTCCATATTAATGTATATGGATGTAGATGAGGACAGAGAAGGTGGATGTAGGGGGCACATACTTATCTCCATGTAGAATGCCCCCTTTCGGGCGATCTCTGTCGTGCCTCCAGGGCAGCCCCCATCCTCTATCACCGCTGAGCACAGTCTCGGAGTGTCTCCCCGGAGCGGCGCTCATTCGTTCTTTCCGGGTAGTTAGCGGCGCTCTCCTCCAGGAGCCGCACATCAGGCAGATTAATGACGGTTATTTTGGCCACTTTGTGAATAATGTGATAAAGTTTCTCAGACCCGAGCGATTGATCAGGAGTCGCGGCTGTTGTGCTCAGCGTTCTGCTCGAGGTCTCCGCCGCTGACACATTTTTCTTGCCTTTTACAGATTACGGGGTGTAAGTGAGTGATACGTGACAGCAGCTCTGGCTGCCGCGCGGTACATAACCTTTGTTTTTCCGGTGGAGGAATCCTCAGGATTTGCTTGTCTTTCTGCCGTTTCCTTGGTATTTTACAATCCTGAAATATCCTTTTTAGTTTTGCGTTTTTTTGGTCATTTCTTTTTAACACCAGTCTCTCTGGTGAACATTTATTCAGTTTTTTTTGGACATCTTTTTTGTGTTTTCTGATATTTTTTAAAAGACATTAGCTTGAAAAAATCACTTGAAGGATTTGAGGTGAAAAAGCTGATTAAAAACCCACCAAGCCGCCTCCCGGGGGTCATCACAACTTTCCAGAATTTTCATCAGTTGGCGTCTTTGAAAGGCTGAAGGGTTAAAAAGATGTTAAACCTCAGACCGCTGTCGTTTTCCAATAGAAATTAATAAGATTTGAGTGTTTTTCCAGTATTGGCCTAGTGCAAAAAAAAAAGCAGAAAAACCCTGGTGTGAACGTATCTTTAGAGAAGCTGTGAGGGCGGGAGGTGCGGGATGATCGGGACTTTCTGCAGAACCACTGGTACATTCAGTTCTGTCCACATGTAAAAATGAAGTCCCCATCGGCTCCGCCATCTTCGCCTTCATTTGTAACTGGATTCACCAAAGGGGAAGTGTCACTTCAATGCTAAACAATCTTAGCGTCATGGCAGGTGACCAGCCGGAGATAGTGGACCACGGCGAGATCCAGGCAGTGATGAGAGTTACAACCTTCTTATTTGTCACCACTCGTGATCCTCCGCCAGGAAGGGAGGACGACGACGGTTTACAGACTTTACCTGCACCAATAAAAGGGGCCGAAGTGATACAAAACTGCAACATTTGTATCCCCCCCGCCCTTCACTGTCAGAGGTCAACATTCTTGGGCGTTAGTTTCGGGATCTTTCTAAAGCGACGAGGCTGATGCCACAGAAAGAAATATGGTGAAAAAAAGGCTCTTCATTTCTAGACCCTTATGGCAGCACAGGTCACCGACTCCCCCCACAGTCAGGTCATTATTGGGGACAGTCGGTTGTGCCCCCAAGAGTCTCCATCTGGCCAGAATTTCTCGGTATTTCCCCTCTGGTGTTAGATTTTGGCCATGTTGCTCGTCTCCGCAGATTCTCAGACGAAGCTTTTAATCCGTCCGTCACTTCTCATATTCATCACTGAGACAATAATTTGAAATAATTAAAATCTCGTCTGTAAAACTCATTTACCATCAGCCGCCATAACCGGGACTCTTCTCGGGACGGCGAGAGCCGTGTAACTGCTCATTTATATCAGGATAATTAGATGACACCAGCTCCGGCCAGGTGCACGGCCGCGGGAGAAGACACCACCGGAGTCATGAGTTCTGGAAAGATCTGTCAGGATGTGCGATTCACAGTCCATCAACATGATGGAATATTCTAGACTGGGGGCAATTATAGATCTCAACTGCAGTCCTAGATAGCACAGTGATAACTCTCTGTACTCTGTGTACAGATAGTGTAGTAGATGTCACCTGCAGTCCTATGCAACACCACAGATAACACAATGATAACTCTTTGAGTACAGATAATGGAGTATATGTCACCTGCAGTCCTATGTAATACCACAGATAACACAGTGATAACTCTCTAAGTACAGATAGTGTAGTAGATGTCACCTGCAGTCCAATGTAACACCACAGATAACACAGTGATAACTCTCTGAGCACAGATAGTGTAGTAGATGTCACCTGCAGTCCTATGCAACACCATAACTCTTTGAGTACAATTAATGTGATAGATGTCATCTGCAGTCCTATGTAACACCACAGATAACACAGTGATAAGTACAGATAATATACAGTTGTGCTCAAAAGTTTACATACCCCGACAGAATTTTTGCTTTCTTGGCCTTCTTTCAGAGAATATGAATGACAACACCAAAACTTGTTCTCTACTCATGGTTAGTGGTTGGGTGAAGCCATTCATTGTCAAACTACTGGGTTTTCTCTTTTTAAATCATAATGACAACCCAAAACATCCAAATGACCCTGATCAAAAGTTCACATACCCCATTTCTTAATGGTGTGTATGTGTATTGCACCTTTTACTTTGTTCTGTTGTAGCCAATGACAGTTCGACTTGGCCTTGTGTTTTGGATCGTTGTCATGTTGGAACGTCCAAGTACGTCCCATTTGCAGCTTCCAAGCTGATGATTGCAAATTTGCCTCCAGTACTTGCTGATAACATGCTGCATTCATCTTTCTATCAACTTTGACCAAGTTTCCTGTGCCTTTGTAGCTCACACATCTCCAAAACATCAGCGATCCACCTCCATGCTTTACAGTAGGAATGGTGTTCTTTTCATTATAGGCCTTGCTGACCTCTCTCCAAATGTAACGTTTATGTTTGTGGCCAAAAAGTTCAATTTTGGTCTCATCACTGCAAATTACCTTGTTCCAGAAGTTTTGAGGCTTGTCTCTGTGCAGTTTTGCATATTGTAGGCGAGATACTTTGTTGCATTTGTGCAGTAATGGCTTTCTTCTGGCGACTCAACTATGCAGCCCATTTTTCTTCAAGTGCCTCCTTATTGTGCATCTTGAAACAGCCACACTGCTAGTTTTCAGAGAGTCCTGTATTTCAGCTGATGATATTTGTGTCATATACAGTCCTATGTAATACCACAGATAAAACTGTGATAACTATTTCAGTACAGATAATGTAGATGTCACCTGCAGTCCTATGTAACACCACAGATAAGTGGTGACTCTGCTGTGGTGTAGTGGACAGGTGCTGGGGTTACATAGTTATCACACTGAAATGCTTCGTCTTGCCTGTGATTTTGTGTTTCTGCGGTTTGTGGACTCTGAATTCTTGCCTCTGGGTTACATTTCACCATCTGGGTCTCATTTCTAATTTGCTTGTAATCTGAATATTTCCTTACGATCTGCTCTGCTGTTGTTGAATATAACATTTCCTGCTGCATAAAAGTAAATCGAAATCTGCGAGGAAAAAATGTCCCATAAATCTGAGCCCCGTTCTCAGTGTCAGTTCTGTTGCCTGTTGTAGTACATCCCTATGGCCTACAAGTGTCACTGTCCAGGCTTTGGAAATCAGGGCCGGACATACTGCCGGTGCAGCTACACAGGGGCCCCGGAGGAGAGGGGGCCTGATCAGATGCTGAAATGTCTTGTTCTGGTATAGAGCCAGCGGCAGCATCTATACTAACAGGAGAGGAAGGGGACCGTACCCGAGTCTTTTGCCATCAGAGAGGGGTGTGCACTCCGCAGAATATGTTAGAAATGGCCCGCTGGGCCCGGGATCCCTGGACATGCCTCCAGCTTCTATGCTGGCAAGAGCTTCCGAGCAGTCAGTGCATCTGACACTTCTCCTGCCTCCTGAACAGTTCTGAGAACTTTACTGCTTAATCAATGTTATTATTATTATTTATATAGCGCCATTAATTCCATGGTGCTGTACATGTGAAAATGGGTTACATACAGAGTTATAGATATATACAGTTAACAAATTTACAATGACAGCCTGGTACAGAGGGGAGAGGACCCTGTCCTTGCGGACTTACATTCTATGGGTGTTCACATGAGCTATCGATCCCCCTGTAGTTACCTCCACCCCTGTACTGAGGATGTAATAATGGAAAACTGCTGCACTGGCCCATTCAGAAGCAGGAGCTGCAGTGTGAATGCTGCCTGAGGGGCCAGTGCAGTTGTTCCCCAATAAACCCCCCGCACTACAGGGGGTGGTGATGTGATGGCCGATGGTCACATGGGTCAGGCACCTGCCAGAACTTCTCAGAAGGAAGGAGTGTCAGATTCACTGACTGCTCGGAGACTGTTCTCTGCCGCTATCAGAGGTAGTGAAGAGGAGGAGACCGGACTGGCGACAGCTGGAGATCTGGCCAGTCAGTGCTAATAGAGGACTGAAGACCCCCAGGATGGAGCTGCTGGAGATGGAAGAATGCACCTGCCAGAGGGACCACACGTTTAAAGGGACACTGTCACCTGAATTTGGAGGGAACAATCTTCAGCCATGGAGGTGGGGGTTTTGGGTGTTTGATTCACCCTTTCCTTACCAGCTGGCTGCATGCTGGCTGCAATATTGGATTGAAGTTCATTCTCTGTCCTCCGTAGTACATGCCTGCAAAAGGCAATTCACAACCCTAACCCCAAAACAACCCTAAATCCAACACACCTCTAATTCTAACCTCAACCCTAACCTCAACCCTAACCTCAAACCTAACCTTAATCCCAATACACCCCTAATCCTAACCTTAACCCTAATCCCAAACCTAACCCTAATCCCAAGCGTAACCCTAATGCCAACCCTAACCCTAATACCAACCCTAATCCTAACCCTAATCCCAACTCTTACCTTAACTTTAGCCACAACCCTAGCCCTAACTTTAGCCCCAACCCTAGCCCTAACCCCAACCCTAAATTTAGCCCCAACCCTAACCCTAGCCCTAACTTTAGCTCCAATCCTAACCCTAGCCCTAACTTTAGCCCCAACCCTAACCCTAAGGCTACTTTCACACTTGCGTCGTTTGGCATCCGTCGCAATCCGTCATTTTGGACAAAAAACGGATCCTGCAAATGTGCCCGCAGGATGCGTTTTTTGCCTATAGACTTGTATTGCCGACGGATCACGACGGATGGCCACACGTCACGTCCGTCGTGCACTGGAACAGTTGTGTTTTGGCTGACCGTCAGCACAAAAAAAGTTCAATGTAACTTTTTTTTGTACGTCGCATCCGCCATTTCTGACCGCGCATGTGTGGCCATAACTCCGCCCCCTCCTCCCCAGGGCATAGACTGGGCAGCGGATGCGTTGAAAAACTGCATCCGCTGCCCACGTTGTGCACAATTTTCGCAACGTGCGTCGGTATGTCGGGCCTACGCATTGCGACGGCCCCGTACTGACGCAAGTGTGAAAGAAGCCTAACCCTAAATTTAGCCCCAACCCTAACCCTATATTTAGCCCCAACCCTAACCCTAAATTTAGCCCCAACCCTAAGGCTTCTTTCACACTAGCGTTGGAATCTCCCCGTCGCAATGCGTCGGGGAGAGATTCCGACGCTAGCGTTTAGTGCATTGCACAATGGAGGCAGCGGATGCATTTGTCCGGCGGAGGTGGGGGCGGAGTTCCGGCCGCGCATGCGTGGTCGGAAAAAGCGGTCCGTCAGGAGCAAAAAACGTTACATGTAGCGTTTTTTGCTCCCGACAGTCCGCAGAAGCACGACGCATCCGTCGCTCGACAGATGCGACGTGTGGCAATCCGTCGCAAATGCGTCGTCAATACAAGTCTATGGGGAAAAAACGCAACCTGCAAGCACTTTTGCAGGATGCGTTTTTTCTGCAAAACGACGCATTGTGACGGATTGCAGAAAACGCTAGTGTGAAAGTAGCCTAACCCTAAATTTAGCACCAACCCTAACCCTAAATTTAGCCCCAACCCTAACCCCAATTTTAGCCCCAACTGCTTTCTCCGGCCGGCAGATGGCGACAGATGGCAGGCGCACTGCGCATGCGCCCGCCATTTTGTTTCCCGATGAAGACGCCGGCAGGCAGGAGAGGACGCAGGAGGACCCAGGGACACCGGTAAGTATAATAGGGTCCCCGAATCCCCCTATTTCTCTGTCCTCTGATGTGCGATCACATCAGAGGACAGAGAATTACACATCGCTTTTTTTTTTTTTTTTGGCGACCGCCGGTAAACAGTTAATTACCGGCGATCGCAAAACAGGGGTCGGTAAAACTGACCCCGATCATGTTGTTTGGGGTCTCGGCAGCCGAGACCCCAAAGATCCTCCCGGTGCCGGCCGGCGGGCGCACTGCGCATGCGCCTGCCATTTTTTTGCCGGAAAAAGATGGTGGCGCCCATCGGGAGCCACAAGGAGCATCGGGGGAGACAGGTGAGTATCGAGGGGGCTATCGGGACCCCATTTCTCTGTCCTCTGATGTGCGATCACATCGGAGGACAGAGAAATTAAAAGGGAAATCGCGTTTTTTTTTGCGATCGCCGGTAAACGGTTAATTACCGGCAATCGCAACTCGGGGGTCGGTAAAAAAAACCCAAATCATGTTCTTGGTTGCCGGCGGTAGCCGAGACCCCAGAGAAAATCCAACTCTGGGGGGCGCTATTCACTTTTTCCACAGCGCCGTTAATTAACGGCGCTGTGGTTTAAGTACCCTTAACTGCCGCCGTTAAAAGGCGTATCGGCGTCGTTAAGGGGTTAAAAAAGAAGAACAGAAACAAAAGAACTTAAGCATTAATGATGCATTAGCAATAGTGATACATTATTTCGTTCTTCCTATAAAGGACACATGGATGTCTGGTTTGTAGATTATAAATCCAGAACGCTTTGGTAAGGAGGCGTCTTTTTATATCACCTCCCAGCTGAGGGGTTTTTACCTGCTTTACCTGCATCATAAAGGTGATATATCCTCGCTGCTAGTTCAAGGTATAGAGCAGGTAAAAAACCCTCAGCTGGGAGGTGATATAAAAAGACGGTTTTTTAAGGGGATTTGCAATAAAGTTTGTGTTCGTGACTCCACCTATGGTATTCGGTCAGTGAGGACTGACGCTGCTTAAAGGGGTCCTCTGGGGTGATGTTCTGGCAGCTAGATGGTATAACAGGTGAAGTTGGTACCCAGGACTCGCGGTGTATAGATGAGGATGGTGAGTGGTGCAGTAAAGAACGGAGGACACAGGTTTGCAGTCTCTTTACCTGGTTTACTGATGGCTTCAGGAAACAGCAGTCCAGGGCACCAGATCACAGGTACAGGCGAGGTCCGGCCGGTTTGGAAGCGAATTCAGAGTCCCCTCTACCAGGTGGAGTTAGAAGCCTTTCTATTAGCGCCGTGATGTTGTAGTTCCTTACTGCCTATGGCTTCTGGCAAGGTCCTCACAGTTCCTCTCTATCCTCCATAAAGGTTATGACACAAACCCGTATGACAGGTGGCTTGAGCCTTTTTACAGGGTCTCTATCACGACCCGGGCTCTAGGTGCCACTGTGCCTCCTGGGAACTAGGGCAGACAGGTTACTTGTAATAATCCAGCTGTCCTGCCGGTTTCTACTATGCCTCTTAGAGTCCAACACAGCCTCGGTCTTCCGTCTACCGGAATCTGCGCTCGGCCAGGGAGGTAGTCCAAACGCTGCTATGCTCCCCTGGTGTCTCTCTCCTGTGCTTTCTTCTCCTGCACGCTCACTAAACAATATTCTTCCTTTCGTATTCTCTCTCTTTCTCCAGGAGCTGCAGCGACTCTGGCTGCACGGCCCCTTCATTACTTCCGACACTCAAGGTCTGACTGCTCTCTTCTCTGACCTCTGACAGACTGCCTGACTTACTTTCCCTCCAGACCAGAATAGAGGGAAGTTCCCCTTAATCTGGGTTCAGAGCTCCCCCTTCTGGCCTGGAGTATGAACATGTTGTGTGTATGTGATACCTGATAAAAGAGATCTTTCATCGCTTCCAAGCATGACATCGCTCTCCCTGTGAGGAAAGCAATGCCAACGTGACAACCAGGACCCTGGGGCGTCACAAGGGCCCCAAGCTGTCTGTGTCCACCCCTGCAGGGGAGTGATATAACTTCTCTCCCTACTGTGACTCTCCAGCTGCTGTGGAACTACAACTCCCAGCAGATCATTTTATGTTTTTCTCCTGACACCTCTCCAGTCAAACATGAGAATTAAATTCTACTCCTGTGATTTGAGGGTGAGATATTGATCTTTGACCCATTAACATGTGTAAAGTACAGGATTTAATTTTTAAGATCCCTTCTTGCTGTGTGTGAACAGAAGCCAATATTCCAAAAATTCAAACCATTAAATTAATTGTAACTTTGCTGCAATGTATCCGATGTGCCACCTCTTTACATTGCTTGGCACATGAATCGTCTCCTCCATTTTACATGAAATATCTCAGTATCAGTGACACATCTCCACTAGTGATGAGTGAATATACTCGTTGCTCGAGATTTCCTGAGCACGCTCGGGTGTCCTCCGAGTATTTTTTAGTGCTCGGAGATTTAGTTTTTATTGCCGCAGCTGAATGATTTACATCTGATAGCCAGCATAAGTACATGTGGGGGTTGCCTGGTTGCTAGGGAATCCCCACATGTAATGAAGCTGGCTAAGAGATGTAAATCATTCAGCTGCGGCAAGAAAAACTAAATCTCCGAGCACTAAAAAATACTCGGAGGACACCCGAGCGTGCTCAGGAAATCTCGAGTAACGAGTGTACTCGCTCATCACTAATCTCCACGTATAAAACTCATATCTTGTATGTACCCAAAAATCCCCTAAAATAGGAAACATATGATTTATTTTTCATTTTTTTGTATTTTTCTTTTCATTCTATTTTGAATTAAACTTGTATTTTTTATAATGCATTTTAGATTTATATCTTTTTATTTTATTTATTTAATAAACGACCTGGACACAAATCCCCCAATATTAGAGATGACATTGAGACCCCATTCCAAGAAGCTGCGGCCTCCATTGTGTCCATTACAGCTCAGATCATTCATCACCATCACAATGGAATATCCGCGGTTTTCTGTCTGCTCCGAACGTCGTCATTTATCAAAGTCAAATCTGAGAATTTTTTCTTTCATCATTTGGTCGCTTTATATAAGAAAAAATGACAACAGAAAGATGATGCTACAAAGTATCAGATGAGATGATGACATTCCCCAGTGATGAGGAGGGGAGGCCTCTTCTGACAGGTCACACGGACTGAGGCTTGATGAATGACAGCTGTGTCTGCACAGAGACTTCTCCTTGGTTTCATCAGTGATGTGTGATCGCTAATCCCAGTAATAGAGCAGAAAACTACATGGGGAAAAAACTGCTAGAAAACTGAAGGGAAACACAGTATATCACAACCAAAATATAAGCGGATTATCAAAATACACCATAATCTCTATATAGGTTACATCACCTATTACTGATCCTTCAGCATTACTTCATACACATATTGAATTACACTACATAAAAAACAATTCTCTATTCATTCAGTTACCACTAGATGGAGCTCCCTGTATACAGAGATACATGATAAGATCCTGTCTGCAGCCACCACTAGGGGGAGCTCCTGTATATAGAGATTCATGATAAGATCCTGTCTGCAGCCACCACTAGGGGGAGCTCCCTGTATACAGAGATAAATGATAAGATCCTGTCTGCAGCCACCACTAGGGGGAGCTCCTTGCATACAGAGATACATGATAAGATTCTCTCTGCAGCCACCACTAGGGGGAGCACCCTGCCTCTTTGTTTCTCGGCTCTTGTTGAGCATAATAGCTTTGTGTGTAGTGATCTCCTTCACTCGCCAAGTGTTTAATGCCACCTATCACCTATTACTGATCCTTCAGCATTACTTCATACACATATTCATTCAGTTACCACTAGATGGAGCTCCCTGTATACAGAGATACATGATAAGATCCTGTCTGCAGCCACCACTAGGGGGAGCTCCTGTATATAGAGATTCATGATAAGATCCTGTCTGCAGCCACCACTAGGGGGAGCTCCCGGTATACAGAGATACATGATAAGATCCTGCCTGCAGCCACCACTAGGGGGAGCTCCCTGTATACAGAGATACATGATAAGATTCTGTCTGCAGTCACCACTAGTGGGAGCTCCCTGCATACAGAGATACATGATAAGATCCTATCTGCAGCCACCACTAGGGGGACCTCCCTGTATACAGAGATACTTGATAAGATCCTGCCTGCAGTCACCACTAGGGGGAGCTCCCTGCATACAGAGATACATGATAAGATCCTGTCTGCAGTCACCACTAGGGGGAGCTTCCTGTATACAGAGATACTTGATAAGATCCTGTCTGCAGCCACCACTAGGGGGAGCTTCCTGTATACAGAAATACATGATAAGATTCTGTCTACAGCCATCACTATAGGGAGCTCCCTATATACAGAGATACATGATAAGATTCTGTCTGCAGCCACCTCTAGAGGGGATCTCCCTGTATACAGATATACAAGATAAGATCCTGTCTGCAGCCACCAGTAGGGGGAGCTCCCTGTATACAGAGATAAATGATAAGATCCTGTCTGCAGCCACCACTAGGGGGAGCTCCCGGTATACAGAGATACATGATAAGATCCTGCCTGCAGCCACCACTAGGGGGAGCTCCCTGTATACAGAGATACATGATAAGATTCTGTCTGCAGTCACCACTAGTGGGAGCTCCCTGCATACAGAGATACATGATAAGATCCTATCTGCAGCCACCACTAGGGGGACCTCCCTGTATACAGAGATACTTGATAAGATCCTGCCTGCAGTCACCACTAGGGGGAGCTCCCTGCATACAGAGATACATGATAAGATCCTGTCTGCAGTCACCACTAGGGGGAGCTTCCTGTATACAGAGATACTTGATAAGATCCTGTCTGCAGCCACCACTAGGGGGAGCTTCCTGTATACAGAAATACATGATAAGATTCTGTCTACAGCCATCACTATAGGGAGCTCCCTATATACAGAGATACATGATAAGATTCTGTCTGCAGCCACCTCTAGAGGGGATCTCCCTGTATACAGATATACAAGATAAGATCCTGTCTGCAGCCACCAGTAGGGGGAGCTCCCTGTATACAGAGATAAATGATAAGATCCTGTCTGCAGCCACCACTAGGGGGAGCTCCCTGTATACAGAGATAAATGATAAGATCCTGTCTGCAGCCACCACTAGGGGGAGCTCCTTGTATACAGAGATAAATGATAAGATCCAGTCTGCAGCCACCACTAGGGGGAGCTCCTTGCATACAGAGATACATGATAAGATTATGTCTGTAGTCACCACTAGGGGGAGCTCCTTGTATACAGAGATGCATGATAAGATCCTGCATGCAGTAACCACTAGGGGGAGCTCCCTGTATACAGAGATACATGATAAGATTCTCTCTGCAGCCACCACTAGGGGGAGCACCCTGTATACAGAGATACATGATAAGATCCTGTCTGCAGCCACCACTAGGGGGAGCTCCTTGTATACAGAGATAAATGATAAGATCCTGTCTGCAGCCACCACTAGGGGGAGCTCCTTGCATACAGAGATACATGATGAGATTATGTCTGTAGTCACCACTAAGGGGAGCTCCTTGTATACAGAGATGCAAGATAAGATCCTGCATGCAGTAACCACTAGGGGGAGCTCCCTGTATACAGAGATACATGATAAGATTCTCTCTGCAGCCACCACTAGGGGGAGCACCCTGTATACAGAGATAAATGATAAGATCCTGTCTGCAGCCACCACTAGGGGGAGCTCCTTGCATACAGAGATACATGATAAGATTATGTCTGTAGTCACCACTAGGGGGAGCTCCCTGTATACAGAGATACATGATAAGATTCTCTCTGCAGCCACCACTAGGGGGAGCACCCTGCCTCTTTGTTTCTCGGCTCTTGTTGAGCATAATAGCTTTGTGTGTAGTGATCTCCTTCACTCGCCAAGTGTTTAATGCAGAGCATTCTCCTATGTAAGTCCTAGAAAAAAATGTCAAAAAAAGAATAGGCAATTGTGATTTTATCCTTCTAGTTACTGTTAATTACTGAACTGACATCCTTTATCATTCTTTTGAGGTCAGAACCACAGGCGCACTCTTCTTTGAAAAGATACAATAGGGGTGAACAGAGATGATACAATGTAACATAATATAATACATTGTATAACACCATACTACATAAACTTCTTCTAACCATCATGGCCTCCAGCGAGATAACGTGCTCCCCCTCCCCCGTAGCTTTCTATACCGTGCGCTTATTTACGTTCCATGAATGGTTTGCAGTGATTGGACGCCCGCTGTGATAATTACCTGAGTACAACATGTTACAGTGAGCTCCGCACAGAGATTATGTATTTTTTATAGAGTCGGCATGAGTTTACAGTCTGGAGGTAGAGAGAACTCTGTAAATCTTAAAGTATCACTTAGTGCAATAAAATATAACACGACTTCCATATGTCAGTCTTAAGAAGAACGGCTCCTTCATCTTCTCGCTCCTGATTAAATTTTTATGAAAAATTCTGTTTACTGGTTGTGAACTAAAGTGGAATACAACCAGCAATGTATGATGGATGGATAGAAAGAGACACAGACAGATGCAGAATGGATCAGCATTGGAGGGAAAGGGCTGAACACATCTGAGTGAACCCCCAATCCCAGGAACATGTTATAACAATGGGGCGCACCCTAATTATGGAGGGCACCTCCTCAGGCATTACTGCTATTACTTAAAAATTCCTATACAAAGACCAGATCTGATGCCAAGGCAGGGAATGCAGCAGAGATTTCTGTGTAATTTAAGATAGTGAAAGGACGTCAGAGCTCAGCAATTCAGATAGGAAAACAAACCCATAAAGCATTGGATAATACTCCAGACAGTTGTTTAGCAACTGCTCTGAAGATGGTGAGAGTAGTAGTCTGCCAATAATCCAAAAATTTAATTGATAGTGAGATAGAAAGATAGGATAATTGCCAGCTGCAGTGCGTCCATATGATTGATCAGTGAATTGATGGAGCTTCATCTGAATTACAATCAGGCCAGTTTCACACGTCCAGATAATTCCAGTACCTAATTCCGGTACCGGAAAAAATCAGTACCGGAATTTTCCGTGTCCGTGTGCCCCTTCGTTTCTGTGGCACATCAGTGTGGCACACGTGCAGCACACGTGTGCCGCCCGTGTGCCCACTGGGTACCACACGCACCGTGCTGGGTACCACACGTACCAGCATCTGGTGCTGAAGCCGCGATTCATATCTTCCCTGCAGCAGCGTTTGCTGCAGAGAAGATATGAATAATAGTGTTTAAAATAAAGATCTATCCCATAGGGGTGGAGCCGCATATTCATTACTGTAATCGGCGGCCCCACGTGACCGCATACAGGAGAAGATGCGGCCAGAACAGGAAGCAGCGACAGCTAACAAGGGAGCTTGGTGAGTATTTTCAGAACAGCGGGGGGGGCGCACAGGGGGAGGGCGGGGGGCACATAGATCTTTATTTTAAACACTATTATTCATATCTTCTCTGCAGCAAACGCTGCTGCAGGGAAGATATGAATCGCGGCTTCAGCACCAGTGGGGGGGACAGCGCTTAATGTAGCGCTGTCTCCTGCATGGCACACGGACTGCACACGGACAACGTCCGTGTGCGGTACGTGTTTTACACGGACCCATTGACTTTAATGGGTCCGTGTAATACGTGCGCTCCCAAGAGCACTGACATGTCTCCGTGTTTGGCACACGGAGACACGGTCCGCAAAAAATCAATGACATCTGCACAGATGCATTGATTTTTATGTGTCTACGTGTGTCAGTGTCTCCGGTACGTGAGGAAACTGGCACCTCACGTACCGGAGATACTGACCTGTGAAACCGGCCTCACACATTTTTTTTCTTTACTCTTCATGCGCTGGAAAGCAGAAGTAAGACAGGACAAAAGTTTACAGTCTAAACTGCATGCTCGCAAACGCCAGAAGCCTGACAAACAAGATGGAAGAACTAGAAGCAGAAATATCTACAGGTAACTTTGACATAGTGGGAATAACCGAGACATGGTTAGATGAAAGCTATGACTGGGCAGTTAACTTACAGGGTTACAGTCTGTTTAGAAAGGATCGTAAAAATCGGAGAGGAGGAGGGGTTTGTCTCTATGTAAAGTCTTGTCTAAAGTCCACTTTAAGGGAGGATATTAGCGAAGGAAATGAGGATGTCGAGTCCATATGGGTCGAAATTCATGGAGGGAAAAATGGTAACAAAATTCTCATTGGGGTCTGTTACAAACCCCCAAATATAACAGAAACCATGGAAAGTCTACTTCTAAAGCAGATAGATGAAGCTGCAACCCATAATGAGGTCCTGGTTATGGGGGACTTTAACTACCCGGATATTAACTGGGAAAGTGAAACCTGTGAAACCCATAAAGGCAACAGGTTTCTGCTAATAACCAAGAAAAATTATCTTTCACAATTGGTGCAGAATCCAACCAGAGGAGCAGCACTTTTAGACCTAATACTATCTAATAGACCTGACAGAATAACAAATCTGCAGGTGGTTGGGCATCTAGGAAATAGCGACCACAATATTGTACAGTTTAACCTGTCTTTCACTAGGGGGACTTGTCAGGGAGTCACAAAAACACTGAACTTTAGGAAGGCAAAGTTTGACCAGCTTAGAGATGCCCTTAATCTGGTAGACTGGGACAATATCCTCAGAAATAAGAATACAGATAATAAATGGGAAATGTTTAAGAACATCCTAAATAGGCAGTGTAAGCGGTTTATACCTTGTGGGAATAAAAGGACTAGAAATAGGAAAAACCCAATGTGGCTAAACAAAGAAGTAAGACAGGCAATTAACAGTAAAAAGAAAGCATTTGCACTACTAAAGCAGGATGGCACCATTGAAGCTCTAAAAAACTATAGGGAGAAAAATACTTTATCTAAAAAACTAATTAAAGCTGCCAAAAAGGAAACAGAGAAGCACATTGCTAAGGAGAGTAAAACTAATCCCAAACTGTTCTTCAACTATATCAATAGTAAAAGAATAAAAACTGAAAATGTAGGCCCCTTAAAAAATAGTGAGGAAAGAATGGTTGTAGATGACGAGGAAAAAGCTAACATATTAAACACCTTCTTCTCCACGGTATTCACGGTGGAAAATGAAATGCTAGGTGAAATCCCAAGAAACAATGAAAACCCTATATTAAGGGTCACCAATCTAACCCAAGAAGAGGTGCGAAATCGGCTAAATAAGATTAAAATAGATAAATCTCCGGGTCCGGATGGCATACACCCACGAGTACTAAGGGAACTAAGTAATGTAATAGATAAACCATTATTTCTTATTTTTAGGGACTCTATAGCGACAGGATCTGTTCCGCAGGACTGGCGCATAGCAAATGTGGTGCCAATATTCAAAAAGGGCTCTAAAAGTGAACCTGGAAATTATAGGCCAGTAAGTCTAACCTCTATTGTTGGTAAAATATTTGAAGGGTTTCTGAGGGATGTTATTCTGGATTATCTCAATGAGAATAACTGTTTAACTCCATATCAGCATGGGTTTATGAGAAATCGCTCCTGTCAAACCAATCTAATCAGTTTTTATGAAGAGGTAAGCTATAGGCTGGACCACGGTGAGTCATTGGACGTGGTATATCTCGATTTTTCCAAAGCGTTTGATACCGTGCCGCACAAGAGGTTGGTACACAAAATGAGAATGCTTGGTCTGGGGGAAAATGTGTGTAAATGGGTTAGTAACTGGCTTAGTGATAGAAAGCAGAGGGTGGTTATAAATGGTATAGTCTCTAACTGGGTCGCTGTGAGCAGTGGGGTACCGCAGGGGTCAGTATTGGGACCTGTTCTCTTCAACATATTCATTAATGATCTGGTAGAAGGTTTACACAGTAAAATATCGATATTTGCAGATGATACAAAACTATGTAAAGCAGTTAATACAAGAGAAGATAGTATTCTGCTACAGATGGATCTGGATAAGTTGGAAACTTGGGCTGAAAGGTGGCAGATGAGGTTTAACAATGATAAATGTAAGGTTATACACATGGGAAGAAGGAATCAATATCACCATTACACACTGAATGGGAAACCACTGGGTAAATCTGACAGGGAGAAGGACTTGGGGATCCTAGTTAATGATAAACTTACCTGGAGCAGCCAGTGCCAGGCAGCAGCTGCCAAGGCAAACAGGATCATGGGGTGCATTAAAAGAGGTCTGGATACACATGATGAGAGCATTATACTGCCTCTGTACAAATCCCTAGTTAGACCGCACATGGAGTACTGTGTCCAGTTTTGGGCACCGGTGCTCATGAAGGATATAATGGAACTAGAGAGAGTACAAAGGAGGGCAACAAAATTAATAAAGGGGATGGGAGAACTACAATACCCAGATAGATTAGCGAAATTAGGATTATTTAGTCTAGAAAAAAGACGACTGAGGGGCGATCTAATAACCATGTATAAGTATATAAGGGGACAATACAAATATCTCGCTGAGGATCTGTTTATACCAAGGAAGGTGACGGGCACAAGGGGGCATTCTTTGCGTCTGGAGGAGAGAAGGTTTTTCCACCAACATAGAAGAGGATTCTTTACTGTTAGGGCAGTGAGAATCTGGAATTGCTTGCCTGAGGAGGTGGTGATGGCGAACTCAGTCGAGGGGTTCAAGAGAGGCCTGGATGTCTTCCTGGAGCAGAACAATATTGTATCATACAATTATTAGGTTCTGTAGAAGGACGTAGATCTGGGGATTTATTATGATGGAATATAGGCTGAACTGGATGGACAAATGTCTTTTTTTGGCCTTACTAACTATGTTACTATGTTACTATGTTACAGAAATGAAAATCTGAAATTGGTATCCATCAGAGACTGTGTATGCGCTACCGTTTCGCATTTCATCTTCAATACTTTTCGTAAGTCCTTTTTTTTCCCTTTAAATAAAATAGGAAATTCCCCAAAATCCAGACATTTATCAGCACTGTCCATCCCACAAGTATGTATTGCAAGCAATTTTTCACTTTAAATATGGGGCAGTTAGCGGCTGGTTGGACTTAAGGACTTATAATTTTACAGTTTTAAGGTCGAAGGAAGAATAACTTCTACATCCGGACACACAATACTACACCCTGTGGACATGTACCCACCTTGCATTTCTTTTCACATTTTTAGGTAGAGGATTGAAATTTGAAAAAAATAGTAAACAAAATAAATAAAATAGCAGCACATGTAAATAGCGAAACGCGCGTAGAGGACCCAGGGTGGCCGTCTTTTCAGGCTGAGAACTCTGTCGGGGTAATTTCTCTGTATGTTTCAAGTTTTTTTCTGTAACAGTATTTAGACTGTTCTCTTTACAGGCTTGATGAACTATGGTACTGTGTCCTTTACTTTTTATATTATTATTCATGGCACTCTGATTTTTGTTACCATCTATCTGCGCCTGCTAACCTAAGCACTTTTATGTATATACCACTTCCCTAGTGGGATTAATACTATGCATATGTCCATATTACTCATGCGTTAGGACCTTTCCTACTATTATGATATACATGTCATTTTACCGAGTGGGGCTATTTTTCATATGATCCATCTCATTAGTTGAAATAATAATAAATAATGAGGTATTATACCTGGTGGGTTCTTGTTTAACAAAAAAAAGAAACTAAAGATAACTGTGCATGCAGGGCCGGACTGCCTGACTGGCCATCTGGCAATTCTGGCAAATGCCAGAAGGGCCTGTCTGGTTATGGGCACCTTGTCTGCTATGTTGTTAACAGTATCAGAGTTCTCAAGACATCCATATTATTAAGAGTTCTGAAGGAGCACAAAGCCACTGACTCCATCACTTACCCCAGCAGGCCACGGAAATCATTAGAAATATTGGTCTTGCTTTCCTTCATCCAGGGTAATATTAGTAATATATCCCATCTGGTGCTTGGGGACGGGGACAACATGGTCTGTGTGATTTTAAATGCCAGGGCTGAATTTCAGTCCCAGTCCGTACCTGTGTGTGTGTCTGTTCTTCAACACCTGTATTACTAGACCAGTTTGACATCTGCACATAGCGCCCCTATCCTGAGGTCTACTGCCATATTTTATTACCTTGCTACCATTTGCATTTCTTAAGTCCTTTTGGCTTGGGTGAAATAATTGGGCTGGAGTCACACTCAGCGTAAGACAATACGGTCCGTATATTACGGCCGTAATACGCTGAAAAGTCCCCAAAATAGTGGTCCGTAGCTCCTCCGTAGGCAGGGTGTGTCAGCGTTTTTTGCGCATGGCATCCTCCGTATGTAATCCGTATGGCATCTGTACTGCGTGTTTTTCTCGCAGGCTTGCAAAACCAACATACGGCTATACAAGGGATCCATGTGTAAAAAAAAAAAAAAACATATATACTGTCTATATATATATATATATGTCAGTAGACACATCTATGTATATATATTATTACTTCATACAGCGCTAGATAGCTTTAAAGCTGGTAAGTCAATTACCGGCTTTTGCTATCTCCTTCCTAAAACCCGACAGGATATGAGACCTGGTTTACATACAGTAAACCATCTCATATCACCATTTTTTTTGCATATTCCACACTACTAATGTTAGTAGTGTGTATATGCAAAATTTGGCCGTTCTAGCTATTAAATTAAAGGGTTAAATGGCGGAAAAAATTGGCGTGGGCTCCCGATACAGTCATCATTGGACCCTTCTGGACTCACAATCTAAATTCTGTGATGCACAGAATGATCTGTCTGATCATAAATGACCAAGAGGGATACATATTTATCTTTTTTTTTTCAAATTAAAAACAGTATCAGCCCGCTGTGCTGATAAATGTGCTGTTGGAATATGCGCTGCGGAATATGTTGGCGCTATATAAATAAAATTATTATTGTTGGATACTATCAATTACCATTCCTTTCGATGGTGAGGTTATTCTGACATTAATAAGGCTGTGTTTGTGTGGGGTAAGACAGAGTTCTAGCAGACCTCAGAGTGTTACACACGTGTTTTCTGGACTGTTGGATGTTTAGCAGGATTGCAATTTGTGGTTGTTCTCTCTGCTTGCAGCAATTCACATTTTGTCTTTTCCAGCTACCCAGATTGCACTGAAGCCTTTTTTGTATCTGCAGGACTTGCAACACAGATACAAATGACTTCACATTTCCAGTGCTGTCGCCATCTAGTCCCAACACACACAAACTCCCGATCCTGCTGATGCCCCCAATTCTGTACCTGCTGCCCCTTATGTGCTTATGGTTAGAATAAATACTGTCCTTCAGAAATATTGGAATTATGGTAATATCCACTCTATGCCCCCTAGACAGAACCAATGCTCCAAGTGCCCCTTTTCAGACATTAATGTCGTTTGCTCCTCCGTATAAGATAATAATGCTCTTAAGCACCCACTTAAGTAAAAATGGCCAAAGTGCTCCCATATCAAATTATATTGCCTCATCTGCCCAGTATAAAGCAGAAATTGCCCCATAAAACGCAATGTTGCATAGAGTAATATCCCCCTGAGTGCACCCAAAATGTAATAATCCTTCAGCTATCAGTTTTAATTGCCCCATAAAAAAAATTATATTCTTCCAAAGTCACTGATGAGATGCTGGCCAGGTCTTTTTTTTCTCCATCCTTTCTGGATCCAGTGACATCATCGCACTGCCTGTGCTTATATTCCGTCATCCTTTCCATTCTCCTACCTTACTGTCTGTGTCCCCTCGTAACTTCAGTCCTGCTGTCATGTTCGTTCTCCCCGCGGTCTGTTCTGTGACTGGGCTTTCTTGTCTGTGACCTTGCCTTTCCTGTCTGTGACCCTGCCTTTCCTCCCTGTGTCTCCACTTTCCTGTCTGTGTCCTCGCCTTTCCTCTCTGTGACTCTGCCTTTCCTGTCTGTGACCCTGCATTTCCTCTCTGTGACCCTGCCTTTCCTCTCTGTGTCTCCACTTTCCTGTCTGTGTCCTCGCCTTTCCTGTCTGTGACCCTGCCTTTCCTCCCTGTGTCTCCACTTTCCTGTCTGTGTCCTCGCCTTTCCTCTCTGTGACTCTGCCTTTCCTGTCTGTGACCCTGCATTTCCTCTCTGTGACCCTGCCTTTCCTCTCTGTGTCTCCACTTTCCTGTCTGTGTCCTCGCCTTTCCTGTCTGTGACCCTGCCTTTCCTCTCTGTGTCTCCACTTTCCTGTCTGTGTCCTCGCCTTTCCTGTCTGTGACCCTGCATTTCCTCTCTGTGACCCTGCCTTTCCTCTCTGTGTCTCCACTTTCCTGTCTGTGTCCTCGCCTTTCCTGTCTGTGACCCTGCCTTTCCTCTCTGTGTCTCCACTTTCCTGTCTGTGTCCTCGCCTTTCCTGTCTGTGACCCTGCATTTCCTCTCTGTGACCCTGCCTTTCCTCTCTGTGTCTCCACTTTCCTGTCTGTGTCCTCGCCTTTCCTCTCTGTGACTCTGCCTTTCCTGTCTGTGACCCTGCATTTCCTCTCTGTGACCCTGCCTTTCCTCTCTGTGTCTCCACTTTCCTGTCTGTGTCCTCGCCTTTCCTGTCTGTGACCCTGCCTTTCCTCCCTGTGTCTCCACTTTCCTGTCTGTGTCCTCGCCTTTCCTCTCTGTGACTCTGCCTTTCCTGTCTGTGACCCTGCATTTCCTCTCTGTGACCCTGCCTTTCCTCTCTGTGTCTCCACTTTCCTGTCTGTGTCCTCGCCTTTCCTGTCTGTGACCCTGCCTTTCCTCTCTGTGTCTCCACTTTCCTGTCTGTGTCCTCGCCTTTCCTGTCTGTGACCCTGCATTTCCTCTCTGTGTCTCCACCTTCCTGTCTGTGTCCTCGCCTTTCCTGTCTGTGACCCTGCCTTTCCTCTCTGTGTCTCCACTTTCCTGTCTGTGTCCTCTCCTTTCCTGTCTTTGTCCCCACCTTTCCAGGCCGTGTGCCCGCCTGTCTGGCCTGCTCCCCGTCATCCTGCCTGCGCCTCTGCTGTCCTTTCTGCGTACCTGCTGCCCTGTACGTTTTATCTGCCTTCCTGCCATTCTTTCTGCACCCCCTCCTTACTGTCTGCGCTCTGCCATTCTTTCTGTGCCCTCTCTGTTTTGTCTGCTCCCCTGCCATCCTGTAGGTTGAGGCCCCGTTGATCTGTGCTCCCACCTTACTATCCACACCCCTTCGCTTCCACCTCACTGTTGGCGCCCCCACCATTCTTTCTGCACTCCGCCATCCTGTAAGTTGACACCTCTGCATTTCTTTCTCTGCTTCTACCTTACTGTCCGCGCCCCTGCCGTCCTGTAGGTTGACGCCCCTGATGTTCAGTCTGTGCTCCCTCCTTACTATTCACACCCTCGCCATCCTTTCTGTGCCCCCGCTGTCCTGTAGATTGATGCCCCTGCCATTCTATCTCCGCTTCCACCTTACTGTCTGCACCCTCGTCACCATTCTTTCTGCTACACCACTGTCCTGTAGGTTGATGCCCCTGCCGTTCTGTCTCCGCTTCCACCTTACTATCCATGCTGCAGCTATCCTTACTGCTCCCCTGCCATCCTGTAGGTTAACGCCGCTGCCATTCAGTCTGTGCTCCCACCTTACCATCCACGTGCCCTCGCCATCCTTTCTGCGCCCCCGCCGTCCTGTAGGTTGACGCCTCTGCAGTTCTTTCTCTGCTTCCACCTTACTGTCCACGCCCCCACCATTTTTTTCTGTGCCCCCGCCATCCTGTAGGTTTATCCCCCTGCAGTTCTGTCTCCCCTTCCACCTCGCTGTCCGCGCCCCCAACGTTCTTTCTGTGCCCACGCTATCCTGTAGGTGGACACCCCTGCAGTTCTGTTTACGCTTCCACTTTACTGTACTCTCCCCCACTCCCATGACCCTGAACGATAGATACTTGCTGTCACCAGCAGCCCACTGCACTTACACTTGACCTTGGTTACTGTACTTTCCTATCTAGCCATCTCACAAGAAGCAGCCCCTTTTTTCAGGAATTTTCCCTTCCCATTATGGGCTTATCCCGAACTTTGCTTATCCCGAACTTTAACTACTATGTCTGTCCCTCCAACATGTAACTGACAAAATCCCCTTAACAACATTATACATTAAATTGCTGTACAATAAGCATATTACACTCACATTACTCTGTCTCTTACCCTATGGTCGCTACCTTATGTCCTACTGTATACTTATCTTGTACTTTCCAATCCCTCTATTCCTGCTGCACACCCTGCCTATTACTCTAAAAATACTTATCCCACATGATACATTATACATACATCATCCAGATTACACCTAAACCCGTAATACACAGTTCACATTCTCATGACCTCATTTACATGATGCGATTGTTGTCGTCAGATGTTGGAACGCAACGGTTCAGTCCACCACTCTTACGGTTATATAATGTTCTATTACTTCCATTGGATAATCAGCAGGGAGATATTTCTCTTTTCCTCCGCTATTCTAATAATTACATCTGTGGCTCCAGCTTCTATATGTGGATCGTGGAGCTCAGTGTGTGATTCGCTCATCTGCTGTAAATTATGAAAGCGACATCATTTGGTGAAGTCCTTCTCCATTCAAATGACCGATGGGAAAATAAGGCCGGAGTCACACTTGCAAGTGCAATCTGAGAAACCTGCGCGAGTCTCTCGCATCAATACTCGTCACTAACGTCGGCACTTGGGACTGGGGTGTGCGGCTGCATGTATTTCTATGCAGCTAAACGCTCCAGTCCGAACCGCCGACGGCAGTGCCCGGAATTGATGCAAGAGACTCGTGTGAGTTTCTCGCATTGCACTTGCAAGTGTGACCGCGGCCTAAAAGTAAAAGTTATCAAAAAGCAAAAGTTGCAAGACGTCACCATTCGCCAATGAGTGCAAAGAGGTCTCCAACTGCAGCTGGTCCTTGTGATCACAGAACAGGCAGGTCCCCCCTTAAAACCCTCTATCGCCCAGTTCTGGGATGGGGGTGTAAGGGGGTTACTTTCTCTGCTCCGTGCCTGGAACCACTTAGCTGTGCAGCAGGTTTCCCTGGGGGCAGACTTAGAGACCGGGACAGGAAGGAAGCCTGGCTGAGGGAGAAAAAGGGCGCGCGTTCCAGGGCTAGAGCAGCGTGTACTGGAGAGAGAGCAGCGTGTGCAGCAGAGAGAGCAGCGGGTGCAGTGGGGAGAACAAGAACAACACGCAGCTATGCCCCTGGGAAGAGAGAGCTCCCGGTCGGAGGACTGATACAGGGAGATTGTCCAGAAAGACTGCATCTTGTGAGTACGTGAAAGCGGACTCTACTGTGACTGGAGAGGTGCGCCCTGACGCCTGTGCAGAGACAGTGACCCGTGCAAAGACAGTGACCCGTGCAGAGACAGTGGCCCGTGCAGAGACAGTGGCCCCTAGTACCCACAGTATTAGTGCAGAGCCCCTGATTCCTGTTGAGAGACCCAATAATAGACTGAGCATTGTTCTCCCGATATAGGCTGCACTGTTGAAGCAAAAGACTCAGAGCACAGGGGACCCCGTTTGCCTGGCATCCTCTCTGCCCACCACAGTAACCCCTTAAACCCCAGGTTGCGGGTTCCTAGAGACTACACATCCCACGGATAATAGAGGGACGACAAGTGCCACTGTTTCTCGGCGCCCAAGTTGGAGAAGACGACGCTACAAACAAGTCCTCATCAGACTGATAAGTGTTTCCCAAGAGATTCCGTTTACTACTGTTATACTGTTTGACTGTCTGGGAACTTATACTGCTTCCCATATATTTGCACAATTATTTTATCAGTTTTTATTCTACTGTTTTCTCCCTGCGAGGAGAATATTGCTCCTGTTAATAAACCCCCCTCAACAGTTGGTCTGTCTGTTCCGTGGTGACATACTCTACCCTGCACCCTATTACAGGGGTCCTACCTTCTCACAGGCCAGTTTTACGATTGTCACTTTTAGGAAACGTTAAAAATAATTTCTGTTGTGCCAATCCTTCCCATGGCTCTGTGAAAAGGCACCAAATCTGGGAGCGACCATCAATGACTTCCTGAATGGACCCCCCCCCCGGAAGAGGTGATAAAGTATGCAGATAAAGCTACAATCCCCTAACCCCAACTTTACAGCCT
This sequence comes from Ranitomeya imitator, assembly GCF_032444005.1. Lineage (NCBI taxonomy): Eukaryota > Metazoa > Chordata > Amphibia > Anura > Dendrobatidae > Ranitomeya > Ranitomeya imitator. The sequence goes on from NC_091282.1 coordinate 776,269,289, forward strand.
CTTGCGTAGAAGCCCCTCTGTCCCTAAGAGACGGGTTCCTTCTTGCAGGCACAGTTACAGGTTGCCTTTCTTGGTGATAGGTTGCCTTTCCTTGGTCATCAGGGTTTACTGATTGTGTAATTATTGGTTTTGGGACACGATTGTGGAGCCTAGTAAAACAGACTAAGGGACCTTTTTAAACACTTAGGAAGCCTTTGCAGGTGGTTTTTGTTAATAATTCTAATTTACTGAGATAATGACTTTTGGGTTTTGATTGGCTGTAAGCTATAATCATCAACATTAACAGAAATAAACACTTGAAATAGATCACTATGTTTGTAATGACCCTATATAATATATGAGATTCATTTTTTGCATTGAAGAACTGAAATAAATTAACTTTATGATGATATTCTAATTCTGTCTTTTTCCAATGTTTTATTTTCATTTTAGCAACATTACAAGATTCAAGTTTGAAGGCATTGTTTGTCATTAGGTAACATATAACATATAATATTCCATATTATAATAGACATTTGACATATAATGGGTGTCTATAAGACTTTGTATTGTTTCATTAACAATTTTAAGCGTATCAAACGCTTCATATCGTTTTAAGATATTCTAATTTTGTGAGAAGCACTTGTACTTGTATGTTTGATTCTTTTTTCCTTTGAACATGAGAAGATACCATGTCCAGCAAGCAGTGTGGAATCTGATAATACCGCAGCTGCCAAATGGCAGCATCATTTCCCCGTCAGTGGATGTGACAATTACCTGCCACTTCCTGACATGTCTTTATGGGATGCTCCGTGGCTCCTGCCATTGACAGCTCTGCTGAGGCTGCTGTTCTCTCCGCTGTCTCTGCAGTGATGGATGAAAATACACAAGATGTTCTGCATCTGAGATGAAAGTGGCAGAAATTCCACAACCTGATCAGATCAGTACAAATTGTTATAGGAAGAAATTCAGGTTCACTAGAAGATACTGCTGAGATGGATGCAGCCACAGACATCAATGGATCAGTGCTGCACTAACTCCAAGGCGAAGATAAGCCTAACACATTATCTACAACAGGGGCATACACTGACAGCTTGGGGCCACTGTGTAAGAAATGTGTTTGGGCTCCCCTCCTTTTATTGCAACCAAGCTATAAAGAGATATATATTGCATAGTCTAATCTCATTATGTATATTGCTGCTCCTTATTACATAGTGCACTCTCTTGTCATGTACAGCACCATCCCTTATTACACATTGCCTTCTCTTGTTATGTACAGCATGGTCCCTTATTACACAGTGCCCTCTCTTGTTATGTACTGCCCCGTCCCTTATTATACAGTGCATTCTCTTATGTACAGCACCATTCCTTATTACACAGTGCAGTCTTATGTACAGCACTGTGCCTTTAAAGATGATACATTTTCTTTGTATTTTAAGCAAAAAAATATATATTGTCATCTTTTACATTTTAAAAATTAAAAAAGGAAAATGATCACATGCCGAGGTTTGGGCACCCTTGGAGAATTGTGTGGAGGTTTCAGATCTTAATTATACTGTTAGGGTTATGTCTTGTTCACTATCATCATTAGGAAAGGCCAGGTGATGCAAATTTCCCAGCTTTATAAAACCTGAGCCTCCTTTAACCTTGTGCCCTATCCTCCTTTATATGGCCTCCATCCTCGTAGTATATGTGCCCCATATCCAGGTATAATGTCCCCTATCCTCGTATTTATGTGCCCATATCCAAGTATAATGTCTCCCATACTCATATACTGTCCCCATACTCATATATACTGTATGTGCCTCTTATCCAGGTATAATGTCCCCCATCCTCGTATACATGTGCCCCATCCTGGATATAAGTACCACTGATGCATATCACCACAAAATATCAATCAGGGATTAACCCTAAATGGACATATGTAACAGGGAAAACTCCACTAACGAATATATCCTACAACAAGAAGGAGTAAATACAACCCATCTCCATATATGGTATAGATAGTAACAAATTTTATTATAAATATATAGCACAACATATAAATGAACACAATTAGGACAAGGTACACGCAGAGCTAATGTACAATGGACCTAGGACACTGAAAAGTAACACCATAAGCAGATAGGGCTAACAGGGGCCAAACACCTCTGAATAGAAACCCAGGACAACTAGTGTGTCATAGAAAGTGCATAGTGCTTAATTAAGTAGTCCTACTTGGAACGTAATACTGTTAAACTAGCCCAAATGGGCACAGAGGAATTAATCAACCCACCCTATCTTACCCATTCATAGGTGCCAGTGTCCGTCCAGGTAGGTCCATTGTACATTAGCTCTGCGTGTACCTTGTCCTAATTGTGTTCATTTATATGTTGTGCTATATATTTATAATAAAATTTGTTACTCTCTATACCATATATGGAGATGGGTTGTATTTACTCCTTCTTGTTGTAGGATATATGTGCCCCATCCTGGTATAAAGTCCCCCATTCTCGAACAGTACAGACAAAAAGTTTGGACACCTTCTCATTTAAAGATTTTTCTGTATTTTCATGACTATGAAAATTGTACATTCACACTGAAGGCATCAAAACTATGAATTAACACATGTGGAATTATATACTTAACAAAAAAGTGTGAAACAACTGAAATTATGTCTTATATTCTAGGTTCTTCAAAGTAGCCACCTTTTGCTTTGATGACTCTGGGAACTCCTTCAAGATTGTCGAAAGACAATTTCCGGTGACTACCTCTTGAAGCTCATCAAGAGAATGCCAAGAGTGTGCAAAGAAGTCATCAAAGCAAAAGGTGGCTACTTTGAAGAACCTAGAATATAAGACATATTTTCAGTTGTTTCACACATTTTTGCTAAGTATATAATTCCACATGTGTTAATTCATAGTTTTGATGCCTTCAGTGTGAATGTACAATTTTCATAGTCATGAAAATACAGAAAAATCTTTAAATAAGAAGGTGTGTCCAAACTTTGGTCTGTACTGTATATATGTGCACCATCCAGGTATAATATCCCCCATCCTCGTATGGTTATGTCTTGTTCACTATCATCGTTAGGAAAGGCCAGGTGATGCAAAAAAACTTGTTGATCATTCCCAAGAAGGCTCATGGCTGTACAAGCTGAAAAGGGTGCTTCGACTCAATAGTGAGCAAATGGTCTGAATACTTATAACCATGTGATATTTCATTTTTTTCTAATAAATATGCAAAAATTACTACATTTCTGTTTTTTCAGTCAAGATGGGGTGCAGAGTGTACATTAATGAGAAAAAAATGAACTTTTTTAGAATTTACTGTGAAGGAACAAATTAGGAATGATTCTCCATTTTGTGCTTTTGACTCCATTTTCTTGTTGCTTAAATATAAATTCTGTTATTTAATTAGGTAAAAGGTTATAGCTGCTATGAAGTAACTTTATCTTGTTGTTCACAAGTTTGTTATTCAACTAGGCTATGGTTCATAATTGGTATGAAGACCTTGAGCGTTCTAACTCGAGCCAGATAAGAGACTTGGGGGTGTATCACTATACAAGACTCTGAGGCACCTGTTGGTATGCTTTTTCTATGCCAAGACACGACCATATCTGTAGTTTCCGTTTTTTCTGTATCCTCATGGGTTTAGTTTTTCCTGCATTTTTATAGGTTAAGAATTGTGAGCGTGCTCTTATGCTGATTGGTTGAAGTATAATTTCTATGATTATGAAAAGTGATACACACTATACAGAGATCTGCTTGATCCCCCATACAGAGACACACGTCTCCGTCTGGTCATTTTCAGTTGCCAGCAACGCCCTGTAGATTCATTTGGAAATCACCGAGTCAACCGTAAAGGATCAATTTAGATCCTCCCTCAACAGTTGGTGCCCAAACGTGTGGCCCCACACAGGAACGCCTCTGCCCCCCGGAGGACAACAAGACAAAGGACCCTCGGACTGGACACAGGCACTGGAAAATTGGGACTGATCATCCCCCACAACAACCATGGAAAGTTGGAAGTTATACTGTCCAGACTGACCGTTTGGTTTGATGTGGTTTTCCTGTGTTTGTGCTGCAAAGAGGATCTGAGGTTTGTCCCCGATGGTGGGGTGATTTTTGGGTGGAATCATAGAGGTGTAGTTCCGTTGGGAGTCCAGTGCTCGGACCGTACCTCATAAGGGACGGACACCCCGGATTGACCAGTGATGTAATTCTCTTTATAGTCAAAATATCCTGAATTCCTGATCACTGTTAGAATCAGGTGCGGTGAGGTGATCGAAGATGGGTAGGATGCATAACTCAGGAATATAGAGATATATATGTATATTTCCAGAGGTGTCCGGAGGGTTAGTTTGAGACACCCTCCTCCTTTCACTGAGTACTGCGTTTTTGGGTTGTCCCAGCGGGGGACAGAGAGACCCAGTGGAACAAACCATATGGCCGCTCGGTATTGTGCACAACTTAAGTAAAGATATTTAGCTCTAAAGGAGAATCGGTTTTCGTGGCAGAAAAAGAAGACTTTGAATTTGTGTGATGAATCTGATATTGTTAGCCCAAAGACAGGGAAAGAAATCTGTCAGGAATGCAGGAAATATATTCTCAATCATGGGTTTTTCTAAGGTGGTCTGGCACATGAATTGTGTGATGAAGGTTTTGTAGAAATTAATTAAGTCTGAGAACTGCTGTATTCTGTTTCTGTGTGAAATTTCTAAAATACCTGATGGGAGGGTGGAATCAAACAACTGCGTGATTGCTTTCTCCTTTCTGTTTTGAGGAATGCTGTGAATTCTTATCTCTGTTGAGTCTCTGGTATGGAGAGGGCATGTGGCTGCTCTCAAGATTCTTTGTATTCTTTGTATTTTCTGTCCTTGGTGTAGTACGTGCTGAGAGATGTGTTTTGTTTAAAAGCAACAATATTGTTTTGCAGTAGAAACAAATATTGTAAGTTGAAGTTGGAAGTTGAAAGTGAAATATGGTGCCTAGTTTTAGAAGGAAATTGTAAGTGATTGGTTATCAGTGTGATTGAAAGATTGGTAAAAGATTCACCTGCTTCAAGCTGAGTGGTTGATATATAGCAAATTGAGAATTAACAGAGGAAGTGAATTCTGATTTGTTTTTGTTACGTTGAAAAAAGGAAAGTTGTCTATTACTATGACAAAAAACTGGATGTTTTGTAGTGCAAGAAGGAACTGAGAAAGTGACTGAGATTAATGTGTCGGGAAAGCAAACAATTAAAAATTTGGAACAGGGGGTCTGCCTGCTAGACAATGTGGTCCCTCCCCAGGAAATGAAGCCTCTACTCCCGACTGTAAGCCCTATGCCCCTTAACCCCAAAGCACCAATATATCCTGGACTGTCGAGACGTTCTATGGGCATCTTATGGTAGTATTTAAAGATCTGGGATTCTCATTGTAAAATAAAGCCCATACACACCTTTTTATGACAGCTTTAATGTCCGGCCTTAAATCTGAATTGAAAGAGGCAATAATTTCAATTAGACCTGATATCGAGACTTCCACTCTGGATGATGCATTAAGAGTAGTACAAAGTTTTCAGAACTTAGTCCGCTCTGCATTAGCAGGGAAATTAAAGGTTAAATCAACGGCCATAGCGATTCCTGCTCCAGCCCTCCTCCCTTACACAAATCCAGTCCCATACTCCAATATCCCTTTTAACCCTATGTCTGGGAATCTCCCTCCCAAGCCTTGCCATGTCAATTCTCAGACCAAGGGCTTGTTTTAATCGGTGTAGATGGCAGACCCAATAAGAATACTCTTACAAAACCCATCCCTGTGGGACCTTTCCCTGAAATTACTGCTCAGTTCGTAATCTCTCCCACATGTACGGTAAATTTACTGGGGCAGATTTATTATCACAGTTCCGCTCCAGAATACAATTCCAAGATGATGATCAGATGGTACTTACGTTATATAACCCCTATGCAGATGAACACAATGAGGAGATCTGTATCCTACATGCCCTTCCCACGGTTATGATGGCCCTGATAGGCCCAGATCCACCCCCAATAATGCATGTAGAACCAGTAAAAGTGTTTCTCAAACCTGGTGCCCCTTTTCCCAAAGTCTATCAATACCCTTTGAAACATGATCAGTAGTGGGGCTTCAAGGGGCAAATACAAATGTTACTCGATAATGGTGCCCTGGTACCCTGTGTTTCCCCATGTAACATGCCCTTATTTTCCGTTAAGAAAAAGACCCCACCTGGCCAACCCCCTGTGTACCGGCTGGTACAAGATCTACGGGAAGTTAATGCAGCTACTGTTCTGGAAACTCCAGTGCCTAATCCACATACTCTTGTCCCAGATATCTCAGGATGCTGCTTGGTTCACAGTCATCAACCTTGCCAATGCCTTCTTCAGCATTCCATTACACCCAAATTGCCAGTTTCTGTTTGCATTCACTTATCAGAGACGACAATTGACGTGGACAGTTATGCCACAAGGGGGCCAAAATAGTCCCTATCAATTTGCAAAAAAATATGGGCCAGGGTCTTTTAACTTAGCAGTTAGAACACCCATATGTCACGCTGCTTCAGTATGTGGATGATCTTTTGTTGTGTGCATGAACAGAGACGGAAGCCATTGCTGCCATTGTTAGCCTCCTCAAGTATCTGGCAGATCTGAACTGTGGGGTTTCGGCCTCGAAACTTCAGTTCTGCCTTGGTCAAGTGATATTTTTGGGTCACTGTCTCCTTCTGGGTGTCAAACACCTCACAAAAGAAAGAAAAATAGCGTCAGCTCCCTTCCTTTTCCGAAAGATGAGACTGAACTCCAGCGTTTTCTTGGACTATGTACCTATTTTCGTCAGTGGATACCGGATGCATAACGCAACCTCTCTACAATACCCTGAAAGACGGTTCAAGATATGCTGATGATTTTGGCAGATCCCACACCGGATACGCGGTTACTACGGAAGACACTGTAGTGCACGGAACTGCACTCCCTCCCACACTGTCAGCGCAAGAAGTAGAACTTCAGGCCCTGTCTACTGCATGTGTTCTGGCCAAAGACAGGCAGGCTAATATATACACGGACTCACAGTATGCATTTGGTATTGCTCATGAGTATTGCTCATGATTTCGAAGCCCTATGGGCCAATCAAGGATTTGTTCCTACCGCCGGGACACCAGTGGAGAATGCTGAAGCTGTTAAAACCCTCATGGACTCAATCAAATTACCCACCCAGGTGGCCATTATCAAAGTTAAGGCGCACGGTTCTAGGAACAGTCCACAGACTGTTGGTAACACCTTTGCGGATATGCAAGCAAAAGCTGCTGCTCTCCTACCCGTTGAACCGACCATACCAGCTATGGTGACCACACGCTCTCAGCGTAAACAGTTACAAGAAACACTGACTCTACAGGAACCTGATGATCCACGACAGACTGAGGTTTTCTGCTGGACCCCGCTTAATGACGATGCAGAGAATGTCCCCAAAGGAAGAGGTGAAGCAGTGGAAGGCTGATGGAGCACGTATGGACAATGGTCTCTGGAAAAAGGACCAATTTGTGTGTCTCCCTAAGCGGATGTACCCTGCTATTGTCACGTGGGCACATGGGTCCACACATTGAGGAAAAAACCAGGCCCTAGCTCTGGTACAAAAATTCTACTGGGCTCCAGGTATTTCTACAGTCCTGACAGCACTCATTCGTGCATGTAATATCTGTCAGTCCTGCAATCCCTGTCAACTTCAATGTGTACCCCCAAATCACCTTGCTAAGCCCGACTATCCTTTCCAAAGGCTCCAGGTGGACCATATCACGTTGCCTAAGCCTGGAAGGTATGAATATTTTCTGGTGGTTGTCGACATGTTCTCCAGTTGGCCGGAAGCATTCCCCGTTACCAACATGACTGCAAAGACCAGAGCAAAGAAACTGGTGATGGAAGTTATATGCAGATATGGTGTTCCGGAAGTCATTGAAAGTGACCAAGGCCCGGCCTTTTCTTCTCATGTGTATCAGGAGGTTCTGACAATGCTTGGATCCACTGTAGCCCTCCAGGCTTCGTACTATCCACAATCCAGTGGGAAAGTTGAGAGGCTGAACGGCACACTGAAGGGACAATTGACCAAAATGATGCAGGAGACTACGGCTCCATGGCCAGAGCTCCTACCCATTGTACTGTACCACATTCGTACTACCCCTATTGCAAAACATGGCCTTTCCCCATATGAGATATTGTTTGGTGCTAGGTTCTCAGTTGCAAATTTCCAGTCTCAGTAGCTATCAGAGGAAACTGACCGTACTGTTCAATCTGTTATTCAGCTTAGTAAAAATCTTGCTAACACCCATGCTTTAGTTTCTTCTTCCCTTCCAGATTCAGCAGAAACCGACACTTGCCACAACTTGAAGCCTGGTAAATTTGTAGTCGTGAAAAGGCATGTCAGAAAACATGGACTAGAACCCTTGTATGACGGTCCCTATCAGGTCCTCCTCATTACTCCTATGTCAGTAAAGCTGGAAGGAAGGCCGACGCGGATCCACGTATCGAATGCAAGCTGGTCAAACAGACTAGTAGCAAAAAAGGGGACATAGTGTTTTGGTTTTTCGTATTGCCATATAATAATATTGGTAACCGCATGGGACAGCCTAAATTCCCCAACATCCTTGAATAATAAGTTTGCACAACATCATGAAAGATTAGTAGTAGAGATGGGTATAGCCAATAAAATTGTCAGTTCTATTTTCATTTACCCTATGATTACACAAATGTGGGATAAATTGCTTAGGGCCACAGATTATCTGGATGATCAAATTTGGGATATATTGGATATACTTAATACTACTGTTGCTGTCCAAAACCAACTTATCAGCCACTAATTAACATACTGTAGTACTGGATTACTTAACAGCAGCACAAGATGGTATGTGTCAGGTTATTGAACCCGCTTGCTGTCATTATATAGATAGCACTATGAAGTCAAAGTTAGAAGACATTCAATGACTCAGAGATCAATATGATAAAGACAATGACCATAATAAGGACAGTTGGTGGGCAGACTCCTTCTCCTTTCTTAATCCAGGCAATTGGTTTAAGGGACTTGGGGGCTGGATAGCTGGGATCTTGCAAAGTTTGTTACACATCGCTGCCTTTATCCTTGTCTTGTATATAATACTAAAACTTGTTCTTTGGTGTATTTCTGTATGTATTAGGAAATTCTGCACTAAGACAACTAATGATGATACCAAAAGCGTTGCCACCCCTGCTCTTCTCTACACCGATTTCACAAAGTTACCTGATGAAGATGTTGAAGCCAAGCGCATGGCTATCTTCAAAAGATCCCCACCACTGTTATCAATAATTGTTATTTGTAAATTCTAGTATACAGGGGGGGACGGGTACACCGCAACAGCCATGGCTGGTAACATGGCACCAGTCATGTGAAGACCAGTACCCCATGAGCTTATAGCTTGGGATAGTACCTCTGATGCTGGACATTAATTAACAAAATGTATCTAGGGGGAATGTGAAGGAACAAATTAGGAATGATTCTCCATTTTGTGCTTTTGACTCCATTTTCTTGTTGCTTAAAGATAAATTCTGTTATTTTATTAGGTAAACGGTTATAGCTGCTTTGAAGTAACTTTATCTTGTTGTTCACAAGTCTGTTATTCAACTAGGCTATGGTTTATAATTGAGGAACAGGGAGTGTAGATAAAAACTCATCAATTTTTATTCAAAAAACATAAAATGGTACAAACATACAAAATAAGTGTATATAGGATGCCTCAAGTCCAACTAGAAAGACCAGCCTAGGGGAACACACTGTATACATCTATCCAAGGTACTCAGCAGTCTTCCTATGAAGCGGAAAACATCAGACAGCCTAAATATACCATGGATACAATCCTAAATATGATTACTACTATTATGTCCCTCACTCCATTGTAATAGGAAGTGCACCTAATTAGACTCCTAAGATCAAACACAACATATTCGCTATTAATGCCCAAAAGGTGCCCACTTGCATGAATACCTGAACAGTGTGTCCGCCTGGCTGTGTCTCACCCCAAGTGAGACACAGCCAGGCGGACACACTGTTCGGGTATTCATGCAAGTGGGCACCTTTTGGGCATTAATAGCGAATATGTTGTGTTTGATCTTAGGAGTCTAATTAGGTGCACTTCCTATTACAATGGAGTGAGGGACATAATAGTAGTAATCATATTTAGGATTGTATCCATGGTATATTTAGGCTGTCTGATGTTTTCCGCTTCATAGGAAGACTGCTGAGTACCTTGGATAGATGTATACAGTGTGTTCCCCTAGGCTGGTCTTTCTAGTTGGACTTGAGGCATCCTATATACACTTATTTTGTATGTTTGTACCATTTTATGTTTTTTGAATAAAAATTGATGAGTTTTTATCTACACTCCCTGTTCCTTGATTGGATCTGTGTGTTAAATGCTATGTACGGAGTGTGACCTCCTTATAGGTCATTTTTGAGGACTAATATGTATATGGTTTATAATTGGTATAAAGACCTTGAGTGTTCTAACTTGATCCAGATAAGAGACTCGGGGGTGTATCGCTATACAAGACTCTGAGGCACCTGTTGGTATGCTTTTTCTATGCCAAGAAGACACGACCATATCTGTAGTTTCCGTTTTTTCTGTATCCTCATGGGTTTAGTTTTTCCTGCATTTTTATAGGTTAAGAACTGTGAGCGTGCTCTTATGCTTATTGGTTGATGTATAATTTCTATAATTATGAAAAGTGATATACAATAAACAAAGATCAGAGATCTGCTCGATCCCCCATACAGAGACACACGTCTCCGTCTGGTCATTTTCAGTTGCCGGCAACACCCTGTAGATTAATTTGGAGATCACTGAGTCAACCGTGAAGGATCAATTTAGATCCTCCCTCAACATTACCAAATGACTGCAATGAAACAAAGAGTGAAAAATTTAAGGGGGTATGACTACTTTCCATACCCACTGTATATGTGCTCCATATCCAGGTATAATGTCCATTAAACATTATTTATATATGAGCCCCATATCCAGGTATATTATCCCCCAGCCTACGTGCCCTGTTTTGTAATACATGAAAACCAAATGATACTACTCACCTCTCCCGCGCCACACAGGGTCCTCTTCTACAGCTGGCGTGGGAGCTGGCAGATGACGTCGGCATCCCCTTCATGGAGCGTAAAGTCACTGCCATGCACCCCCAATCGTGGGCATGCCGACGTCAGCTGCCAGTCTCTGTCCAGCAACATCTATTGCAATGCTGGTGGCGGCGGACCCCCCTGCACCTCTGATGACTGATTAGATTACAGGAGAAACATCAAAAAGTGGGAATAATAGAAACTTTCACAAATCTTCACTGCATCCTCAGAGTTTGTAATGAAAGCGATCGCCCCGTGAGGCTCGCAACAGTTGCAGATTGTATAGAGGCTCAGACTAAGGGTTAATCAAGATATAATCGCTTACATCCTATGAGGTAGATGTGCCCATTGCCTGAGGGCTCATATATAGGGGTGTAACTGTAGGGGTGCCGTCCTATCCAGGTCCTGGTGCTCAACCTGACCCCTATGCAAGGACAGCAGGACTATACACCTGACATGGAGACTGCCATTTTGTGATATTACTGGACTATCTGCAGCAGCAAGGAGAACAACATGCAATGGTATTTAGCAGTGTAGCTGTGAATCCAGTAATGGGGTTAGCTAAGCACTTACGGAAATGAAAAATGATGCACATTTTATATCAGTACTGCACAGTCTTGCTGTCAAACCAGAACTAAGGTAGCACACAATAATTACTAGATCTCAGAAGTAACATGGAGGACAATATACAGTACAGTACTACTATTGATCAGTGTAACTGTGAATCCAGCCTTCATGTAATAATGCATTTATTGGAAAGAAGGAGCATGGAGGACTTTATATAGCAGTATTCAGCAGCACCCCTTATAGAGGACAATGCTGGCTCTGCCATTTGTTTCTGATTTGGCTGTAGTTGTAATGTAGGGGGGGATTATTTAGAGAGCCCCACACTTCAAAAGAAATCTTCGGATCCCTTAGATCCCGTGACCATCTAGTTTCACATTTGCAGTTGGGAAGGCTGCGGATGGCAGTGTACTTCCTCCCTTCTTCCTCTTTAAAGCCCAGCCTACGCTCCACCTACTGCTCCATGCGTCCTGCATTGCCTTGCGTACTTATCAGGGACGTACGTTGTATGCAGATGCGTCCGCATGCAGCGATTTGATGTGTGCGGTGACCTCACGGAAACGCTTACTGATAATGTGCATAAGGATCTGCAGATTCATAGAGGTGATGTTGACTTTTTTGTTTCGGGGGAAGTGACGAGACCTTGTGCCTCCAAGGCTTGGACAGGTGCAAGTTTTGCAGTCAGTGGATTTTCTGACTACCTGGGGACGCAGCAGTTCTAAGGAACAAGGGCACAAATTTATCTTCTGTGTGCCTATTACTCAGGAGGAATAAGAGCGGCCAAATTAAACCGCGCATTGAAATGTACACAATGGGGCGATCACGTGCCCGCGATCAGTAGGATATTGCGACATTCTTCGTCCTACACGCCTTCCTCAGGTTTCTCTCCCAGCAATGTCCTTAAATCCAAGATGCTCAGCAGCAGCAGTGATTATCACATCAGCATTCAGCAGCACAAGCCTCTCTCCTGCCCTGAGGGTTTGTTACAATGTATCAGTGCAGTTATCTGTCTGCACTGCAGCCTGTTATCAGAGGATTGTCCGGCTGAGAATTAGATCAGCACAGATTGTTTCCTCTTCAATGAAATAATTAATGTTGCAATTCACTGAAATGTAGCAGAGATCTTAAAGATGGAGAATAATTAAAACACCAGTGTTCCCGTTCAACATTTATGCTTTTTTATAAGTAACGTTTCTTTTTTGTCTTCTGGTATTTCATTATCACATTTTGTGCCAAATTCTTAAAAATGGAGCGAGTTCATGAATTTTTCACATATTCAAAAATTCTCTTTATATTTTTCTCTTGCTCTCTTTGCCTTTTTAAAGCAAAAAGTTAAATGATCGGTTAAAATGTCGCACCCGGCTTTAACATGCGCAAAAATTATGCAATGCAAAAAAATCACTACAACAGGGGAGATTAGGAGACATATGCACAAAAATGTAGCACTTTTCAAAGTGTTGCAAATAATGATTCCACCGTAAACAAGTGTTTGGTTTTTTAAAAAACCAAGGTCCACGATGACAACCAGAGAAAGACAAAAAAGTAGAAAATAGGCTTCAAAATAGGAGCAAGTTAAAAGAAGAATTTGGCTCAATACTAAAAGGTGTCGGGTGCAACAACATCATAGCATCGTCTGAGCAAGGACACCAGCCATAGCTCTGCGTCCAGGGTCCGCACATTCCCTGCTCAGGTACCAGCTGCCCACCTACGTCATTGACCCCCGTAGTAATGCGAGCGCTCTGCTCAGCTTGCCGGGATTAGTGACTCCGAGAGACGTGACTTCATCCTACCGCGGACGGCGAAACAGCCAAAAAGTGGAATTAACTTCTATTAACCAATAACATAAAAGCCTAGAACGGATCACAATAGTCAGAGAGAACAATTAGGGAACACAAAAAGCTCAATAAGTGCCTCGTACAGATGTCTCTATGGCACCAGAAGACTTCAGAGGGAAATGGTAGAAAGTGAAGGCGCGGAGCACAGTATGGGGCGCACAGCGCCTGCTCACACAAGATACCGTCTCCACGTCTACTGCGCCAGGATCAGATGTAATGGTACAGAACATACAGCGAGAGCACTTTACACAACGTACATTGCTTCATTGTTACATGCTGCTCCCCGCGGCTCATTGTTCTGCTGCACACAATTATTCCCTTGTATTATTCCATCTCTGCCCCATAGGAAAAGTACGGCAGGTGAGCAGGTCCTAGGCCCGATGTTACACACAGGGATCATATGCAGCAAATGTCCAGCTCTAAAGATACATATATAATTCTATACATGAGGCCACTGTGTATGTACTGAGCCTGACACCTGTACTCACCCGGATCACATCCTGATACCGAGCTACCTCCTGTATTATACTCCAGAGCTGCACTCACTATTCTGCTGGTGCAGCCACTGTGTACATACATTACATTGCTGATCCGGAGTTACCTCCTGTATTATACTCCAAAGCTGCAATCACTATTCTGCTGGTGCACTCACTGTGTGCATACATTACATTACTGATCCTGAGTTACCTCCTGTATTATACTCCAGAGCTGCACTCACTATTCTGCTGGTGCAGTCACTGTGTACATACATTACATTCCTGATCCTGAGTTACATCCTGTATTATACCCCAGAGCTGCACTCACTATTCTGCTGGTACAGTCACAGTGTACATATGTTACTGATCCTGAGTTACATCCTGTATTATACCCCACAGCTGCACTCACTATTCTGCTGGTGCAGTCACTGTGTACATACATTACATTACTGATCCTGAGTTACATCCTGTATTATACCCCAGAGCTGCACTCACTTTTCTGCTGGTACAGTCACAGTGTACATATATTACTGATCCTGAGTTACATCCTGTATTATACTTCAGAGCTGCACTCACTATTCTGCTGGTGCAGTCACAGTGTACATACGTTACATTACTGATCCTGAGTTACATCCTTTATTATACCCCAGAGCTGCACTCACTATTCTGCTGGTACAGTCACAGTGTACATATATTACTGATCCTGAGTTACATCCTGTATTATACTCCAGAGCTGCACTCACTATTCTGCTGGTACAGTCACAGTGTACATATATTACTGTTCCTGAGTTACATCCTGTATACTCCAGAGCTGCACTCACTATTCTGCTGGTGCAGTCACAGTGTACATACGTTACATTACTGATCCTGAGTTACATCCTTTATTATACCCCAGAGCTGCACTCACTATTCTGCTGGTACAGTCACAGTGTACATATATTACTGATCCTGAGTTACATCCTGTATTATACTCCAGAGCTGCACTCACTATTCTGCTGGTACAGTCACAGTGTACATATATTACTGTTCCTGAGTTACATCCTGTATACTCCAGAGCTGCACTCACTAGTCTGCTGGTGCAGTCACAGTGTACATACGTTACATTACTGATCCTGAGTTACATCCTGTATTATACCCCAGAGCTGCACTCACTATTCTGCTGGTACAGTCACAGTGTACATATATTACTGATCCTGAGTTACATCCTGTATACTCCAGAGCTGCACTCACTATTCTGCTGGTACAGTGACAGTGTACATATATTACTGATCCTGAGTTACATCCTGTATTATACTCCAGAGCTGCACTCACTATTCTGCTGGTGCAGTCACAGTGTACATATATTACCGATCCTGAGTTACCTCCTGTATTATACTACAGCGCTGTCGTGTGACGCCATTATGACCGCTGCACTCTTGTGTTGCCTTCATCTATATTACTCGTATCTTGGTCAGACCTGTCTTGTTGTTGTAGCTGTTTACAGAATGACACATTGTAACAAAGCTCCTGTGACACTGAGTAATGATCGTCATCTGCCTGGATGACAAATCTTCGAGTTTTGCCCAGATGCTGTTTGTTAATATAACATTTTATGAATCCAGGACCCGTTTCATCCATCACCGCGGACATCAATCCATCTTCAGCCCTTAGAGGTTCCCATCCCGGGTCGTTTTCCAGTGCAGGCTGACAATTGATTACAATTTTGTCTCAAATCTTAATTTATTCGTTCTCATTTGCAGAATGAATCATTGAGACAGCGGCGTAATAAACATTAGGCAGACATCTCTGCGGCTGACATAGCGGGTCGTGTGTCCTCAGCTGCCTCCAGGAAAGATCCATTACTGAACATGAATCCACATACTGGAGGCTCTGCCATGTCTACTACACAAGAACATGCAAAATATGCACAAAAATACAGAAAGATACATCTTGGAAACAAAGAAGCAACAGTAAAAGCTTTATCCGGACTAATGGAAATATCTAACATTTCATGAAGAAATCTGACATTTTCTTTTTGTTCTTCTTTGTCTACTTCCCTTTGGTCTTCCTCATTCTTCATTTTCCTCTTTTTTTCCCCTGTTCCTTCCTCCTTTTATTTTATTTTTTCTTTCTGCCTCCCTCTTCCACTTCTTCCTCATCATTCTCTTCCTTTCCCTTCTTTTTCTCCCACCACTATGCAGCGCCCCAGAGTCCTGGTCGTTGCAGTAATGTCGTTCTTCCACCAGGGGGAGCGATGTTACGTCTGATGGCACCAAAGGAGTTCACCCTGCCAGGTATCACAGCCACACACACACTTCGCACGCCGGCCACCAGGGGGAGCAGAAGGTTCTATTTATTAGGCCATTCCTCACACTTGGGTAAAACTGGGGGTTGGTTAGGAAGTTAGTCAGTGAGAGTTGAGTCAGAGTTGGAGCCAGGAGGAGGAGAGGAGAGGAGCAGACTGGGCTCGGCCCAGGAAAGGGAAAGAAGGACACGGAGCCGCACCTGCAATCCATGCGGCAGCCTCCTAAGAAAGGACAAGAAAGGAAGTGTGCCGTAGTCAGTGAGCACAGAAGTCATAGCAACAGGAGTGAAACAACAGTGGGAGACCAGGTAGAAGCAGGATGCCTCCCACTGAGCGCAGATCCGGTGGCTGGAACACTGAGGGAGTAATAGACTCTACGCTTTACTTCAGAGACCAGCAGGGCAGTCGATTCCAAGTTGGCTGTCCGACCTAAGAACCTAAGCAGACAAGGTGGCAATGTGGAGGAGGAGGGGCATCTCTAGGTTCCCTATAAAATATACTCAGGCCACCACCGTCATACGGGTTATGTCCTATCCATCTGGGGGACAGAGAGAGAGAAGTAAAAAGAGTGAGGACCTCATGGTAGCTAATGCAAGTAGGGACCTACTACGTTACTGTGCGCAAGGGGAAGGCTACTGATTTCCACCTGGATAAGGGGACTCTGGATTTGCCTTCAGACCGGCTGGACTCTGCCTGGCCTGTGGTCCCTACTCTGGACTGTGGATGCTGAAGCCTTCAGTAAAGGTAAAGAGACTGCACCCATTGTGTCCTCGTTATTCACCGCGCCTTGCACCATCCACCATCACCATCTACACTTTTGGGAAGCCCTGGGGACATACTTCACCTGTGGGAAGGAATACCATCTAGCTGCCATTCCATCACCCCAGCGGACCCCTAAGCAGCGTCGGTCATCCTGACCGAATACCACAGGTGGCGTCACGAACATTACCGTTATCTACGAACTCTGCCTTTTATTGGGCGCCCCTCATAGGGCCACGGTCCGGGTCGGGCCACCGTGACATCCCTGCCGAGGGAACTGAAGGACCCGGTACCGAGTACCCCATTGCCCTTACGTGGGGGCGATCCAACTACTTCCTTCCTATTGCTTTGAGTCCTTCCCTTCTTCCTTCCCTTCATTTTCTAACATCTTCTTCACTTCATTCTCCTCTTCCCCCTGATTCCTATTTTTCTTCCTTTCATCTGCTTTGTATTCTTTCTTTCTTTTTCTGTTTCTTTCTTTCTTTCTTTTTCTTATATCCTCTTCTTCCTTCTTCGTCTTCTTTTTGCTCATTCCTCTTCATTCTTTTACTCATCCTTTTCGTTATCTTCCATTTTCTTCCTCCTCCTTCTCTTTGTTCCGCGTTCTCCTAATTTTCTTCTCCTGTTCTTCATTCTCTTCTATTTCCATCCTTTTTTTTCCTCTTCTATCTTTCATCTTCTACCTCCTCATTTTCATTCTCTTCCATTTTCTTCCTCCTCCTGCTCCTTGTTCCACCTCCGCCTACTTTTCTTCTGTTCCATCTTCTATTTCCATCCTCTTTTTTCTGCTTCTATCTTTCATCTTCTTCCTCCTCCTCCTTTTCATTCTCTTCCTCTTCTACATTGTTTTTTTTCCCATTTGGGTAGAAATAAATCCATGATTCTGTGCTAAAAGTAGATCCATTTTTGCTCATATGATGTAAATGCCAGAAAACTACAGCAACCACCAAGTGCATTGCCTTCTTTTTGAGGTGCAAGTCTGCCCCTCTGCCGCCAATCATCGTCCCCTCTGCCGCCAATCATCGTCCCACCTCCCTGCGCCCTTTATATGACGTATAACGGAGGAGAACAAAGTTCACATTTCATCAGAATTTCGAACATTTGACCTTTCTTTTATTTTTACGCTCGTCTGTCGTTAGGAGACATCATGCCTCTGCGATAACAATACCAGTCACAAAGTATGGGAAAAATTCAAAGAACAAACACACTTAAAGGAAAGAATGACTGTCAAACACCGCCGCACAGAAATGGAGTCTAAAAATATTGGATGTGACAAGTCACAATTGCGCTACTGTCATTTGTCCTTTCCTCGTGTTCTTAGCGCAGCTGGCTCTCGCCCTAATGCGTTCGCTGCCCCATTATTCCCCATTATTGTTGTGATCCCACATACGTCCTCGCCGCCGCGCGTTCTGACACCTCCGTTATATCCCTCTTTCATCTCTGTGTGGGAGGGAGCGACACAACGTTACTTTCAGACTTAAACAATGAAACACTTAAAATGTTACTTGTGACGGGTTCGACGTCGGCCCACGACCTTCAGTCGCCACAAAGGAGCGCAGCCTGTTAAGTATCTGAGACCATGAACGATAAACCCACCCCAAGTAGCCCTGGACCCTCTGTAGGACGAGACGTATCTGTCCGACGAGACGTATCTGTCCGTAGGGAAACTGGGTGGTAACAACTGCGCCAAACCCCTTGTATCGGCTGTATCCCAGCTTTCCCAGGCTCATCAATGGTTAATCTGCCAAGATCTACAGTGGTACGGTATACCCCCGCTATGGGGGAGGCTTTCTGGGAAAGTTGGGTCGGCACTTCATCTTTGCCAATCACTTTAGTGGAGAGATCACGGTACCTGGGCTGCACTAGAGGAAATGAAGAATCCTCGATGGTATAAAATGAAGTCTTTTATGACACCAATACATTTCAGTGGCCAAAGCTCCGGCCGATCACCCAGCTTTCCTGAACTGTAAATATTTCTGCTTGTGTTTAATAATCTTAATCTTTATTTATTTTTTTTTTATATAGCGCTAACATATTCCGCAGCGCTTTACAGTTTTGCACACATTATAACTGTCCCCGTTGGAGCTCACAATCTAAATTCCCTATCAGTATATCTTTGGAATGTGGGAGGAAACCGGAGTACCCGGAGGAAACCCACGCAAACACGGAGAGAACATACAAACTCCTTGCAGATGTTGTCCTGGGTGGGATTAGAACTCAGGACCCGAGCGCTGCAAGGCTACAGTGCTAACCACTGCGCCACCGTGCTGCCCCTGATCTTGTTCCAGGATTCTAATAAGTAACATCCTCTGCGTCACC
This sequence comes from Ranitomeya imitator, assembly GCF_032444005.1. NCBI lineage: Eukaryota > Metazoa > Chordata > Amphibia > Anura > Dendrobatidae > Ranitomeya > Ranitomeya imitator. The sequence goes on from NC_091282.1 coordinate 776,288,627, forward strand.
GTGACGATCATGCATGTCACCCAGCTTTCCCTGAAACTGATAAGACGAGGACAAATATATTTCCTAGTGATGCAAGTATAATAGGAAGCTGAAGTTACCGATTACAGAGTACGTCACTCAGCTTTTTTACAGCCCTGAATGACCAGTTTGCCATTAACCACACTGATAATCATCCCACTACAATGGAAGACTGCAATATTAGAAACCCATTTTATAACCTAGACTTATCTGCTTCTGGGAAAGCTGGGTGACTGTGTAATGACATGTTAGCTGCCACCAATTACCTAGCTTTCCAGAGCTGACAATATTTCTGGTTAGGCTTGATTTGATACCTTGTTTCTCCAGAATTCTGGAAAATGTAACAATCTGTGTTACCATGACAATACATGTTGAGACCCAGCTTTTCCATAAAACTGATAGGATTAGGAAGAATTAATAGAAAAAGAGACTGCTATGGGGCTGTGCTCCGCAGATTGTGGGTCAGGTGGTAATGAATGCTGATTGCTGCAGATATTAAAAGAAACTTTTACTAGAGCTGCTGGCTATCAACCCCCAGCAGGGGCGTCACCCAAGCGCTGCAGCCAATCAATGGCTGCTGATCGGCTGCAGCACTCACAGAAGAAGCATCATTTCCTCCCACTCACGCACTGTTTCTTTTGCTCATATAAACTGTGATCGCTGCAGCCGATCAGAGGCCACTGATTGCCTGCAGGGGTTATATTTGCACTGCAGCCAAACTGGTGACAGGTGCAGTGCAGAATATGAAGAAGCAGCGTCGCTCCAGCGGGTGAGCATTGGGGGTCCCTTCCTCATTAATAAGGAGATATCATGTAACAGACAACTCCTTTAACCCTTTGTAAGGCAATAAACAGGCACGATATAGTAATGAAAAAGGTGAAACCCACAAGAGTCCCATAAAACTGTAGGACTGGGAATGGTGGCCATGGGATGTCGGCTGCATAATATGAGGATACTTACATCAAAATATGCTGCAAAGAGTTGTGCCCCAGTCCAGCCGAGAATCTGAGCTTTGCTCGCTGTTATCAGCCAATCACTCTGCTTTTTCCCTCTGTGATGCAGTGATATACGATGGTGTTACAAGGGGGATGGGGGGGGGGGGGTAGTTATGGCCAAGGTTACTTAAAGGCACAGTTCACGGACAGAGTCCACTGAGCAAACGGTCAGCGAGCACCCCCGGTCTCTTGTACATCAATAGACGAGACCGACACAGCTTTTCCCAAAGTTTGCACATGTGGAAAAAAGGGAATCCAGCTCCAAGTGATAAAATCACTTAACTTTAGTTTAATAGTATTCATTTACAATAGAAATAGGCTATAGGACATACAAAAACCGGGTATACCGGAAGGAGAGTGCCTGTGTAAACTACGCGTTTCGAACACACAAGTGCTCTCAGTCGCACTTGCTCTCCGGCCACGATAGTCCAGGCGAAATAGAGTCCAATAAGGCAACTGTTGTCCAACAGGGCATAACGTTTAATGAACAGGGATGGGATAGAATGAAAAGAGTACAACGCTGGATTTCCTGATCACTCCCTGCACTCTCTGCAGCCGCATCCACAGAACCCACAGCAGCCGCAGGTCTGCAGTAGTCCACTCGCTTGGATCTGGGCGCGCACAACCCCTTCAGCGGGGGCACTTTCAGAGTCCTGGGCCCATGTTGCAGTCCTTAGCCCAGGGGCGGATTATAAGAGGGTCAATATGGGCGGTAGCCCAGGGCCCAGTAGTGTGGGGGGGCCATGGGCTACCGCACAGATTGCCCGCCGGCATTTATGGACCCCCGTGTCTGGTGGGCAGAGAGAGGGGGCCCGCATCGGGCCCCATCTCATCTGCTCACCGGGCCCCTTCCGGCGCTGCGGAGGTTTCCGATTGACGTGCGGGCGCGCGCCCACACGTCAATAGTTAACGATAGCCGCCAGCCAATTGGAGGCTGGCAGCTGAAGTCAGCCGCAGGCGCAGCACATACGTCACCGGCGTCTGACGTCATTGTCAGTCGCTGGCGAGTGCACGCTGCTGGAGGGAGCTCGCCGCTGGAGCGCACAGGTCAGGTGAGGAGACTCGGTTTGTTTTTTTTTGTTTTGTTATTTGATAACTTAACGGTGGACACACTGGGGGCAATGCTGGAGGACACACTGGGGCAGATGATTGCTGGACACAGTGGGTCAATGCTGGAGACACTGGGGCAATGCTGGAGACACTGGGGCAGATTGCTGGACACACTGGGGGTAATATGCTGGACACACTGAGGCAGATTGCTGGACACACTGTCTGGGGGCAATGCTGGACATACTGGGGCAGATTGCTGGACACACTGGGGGTAATATGCTGGACACACTGGGGGTAATATGCTGGACACACTGGGGGTAATATGCTGGACACACTGGGGCAGATTGCTGGACATACTGGGGCAGATTGTTGAACACACTGTCTGGGGGCAAATCTGGACACACTGGGGCAATATGCTGGACATACTGATATCCTGGACACACTGGGGGTAATATGCTGGACACACTGGGGCAGATTGATGGACACACTGTCTGGGGGCAATGCTGGACACACTGGGGCAATATGCTTGACATACTGGGGAAGATTGCTGAACACACTGTCTGGGGGCAATGCTGGACACACTGGGGCAATATGCTGGACACACTGGGGCAGATTACTGGACAACTTGGGGGTAATTGTTATGATAGGCAATTCAGTAACACAATGTACATAGCGATCAGAGCACATACAGTGATCTGACAATAACCCAAAATAATAGAACGAGCTCTGAGACGTGGAAACTCTGTAGACCGCAATTCCTGATCCTCTCCAAACACAACTAGAGGCAGCCGTGGATTGCGCCTAACGCTCCCTATGCAACTCGGCACAGCCTGAGAAACTAACTAGCCTGAAGATAGAAAAATAAGCCTACCTTGCCTCAGAGAAATACCCCAAAGGAAAAGGCAGCCCCCCACATATAATGACTGTGAGTAAGATGAAAAGACAAACGTAGGGATGAAATAGATTCAGCAAAGTGAGGCCCGATATTCTAGACAGAACGAGGATAGGAAAGATAACTTTGCGGTCTACACAAAACCCTAAAGAAAACCACGCAAAGGGGGCAAAAAGACCCTCCGTACCGAACTAACGGCACGGAGGTACACCCTTTGCGTCCCAGAGCTTCCAGCAAAACAAATAGACAAGCTGGACAGAAAAAATAGCAACAAATAGCAAAGAAGCACTTAGCTATGCAGAGCAGCAGGCCACAGGAATGATCCAGAGAAACACAAGTCCAACACTGGAACATTGACAGGAAGCATGGATCAAAGCATCAGGTGGAGTTAAGTAGAGAAGCAGCTAACGACCTCACCAGATCACCTGAGGGAGGAAACTCAGAAGCTGCAGTACCACTTTCCTCCACAAACGGAAGCTCCCAGAGAGAATCAGCCGAAGTACCACTTGTGACCACAGGAGTGAACTCTGCCACAGAATTCACAACAGTACCCCCCCCTTGAGGAGGGGTCACCGAACCCTCACCAGAGCCCCCAGGCCGACCAGGATGAGCCATATGAAAGGCACGAACAAGATCGGGAGCATGGACATCAGAGGCAAAAACCCAGGAATTATCTTCCTGAGCATAACCCTTCCATTTAACCAGATACTGGAGTTTTCGTCTTGAAACACGAGAATCCAAAATCTTCTCCACAATATACTCCAATTCCCCCTCCACCAAAACCGGGGCAGGAGGCTCAACAGATGGGACCATAGGTGCCACGTATCTCCGCAACAATGACCTATGGAATACGTTATGTATGGAAAAAGAATCTGGAAGGGTCAGACGAAAAGACACAGGATTAAGAACCTCAGAAATCCTATACGGACCAATAAAACGAGGTTTAAACTTAGGAGAGGAAACCTTCATAGGAATATGACGAGAAGATAACCAAACCAGATCCCCAACACGAAGTCGGGGACCCACACGGCGTCTGCGATTAGCGAAAAGTTGAGCCTTCTCCTGGGACAAGGTCAAATTGTCCACTACCTGAGTCCAAATCTGCTGCAACCTGTCCACCACAGTATCCACACCAGGACAGTCCGAAGACTCAACCTGTCCTGAAGAGAAACGAGGATGGAACCCAGAATTGCAGAAAAACGGCGAAACCAAGGTAGCCGAGCTGGCCCGATTATTAAGGGCGAACTCAGCCAAAGGCAAAAAGGACACCCAGTCATCCTGATCAGCAGAAACAAAGCATCTCAGATATGTTTCCAAGGTCTGATTGGTTCGTTCGGTCTGGCCATTAGTCTGAGGATGGAAAGCCGAGGAAAAAGACAAGTCAATGCCCATCCTACCACAAAAGGCTCGCCAAAACCTCGAAACAAACTGGGAACCTCTGTCAGAAACAATATTCTCTGGAATGCCATGCAAACGAACCACATGCTGGAAGAACAAAGGCACCAAATCAGAGGAGGAAGGCAATTTAGACAAGGGTACCAGATGGACCATCTTAGAAAAGCCATCATAGACCACCCAAATGACTGACATCTTTTGAGAAACGGGAAGGTCAGAAATAAAATCCATAGAGATATGTGTCCAAGGCCTCTTCGGGACCGGCAAGGGCAAAAGCAACTCACTGGCACGAGAACAGCAGGGCTTAGCCCGAGCACAAATCCCACAGGACTGCACAAAAGTACGCACATCCCGCGACAGAGAGGGCCACCAAAAGGATCTAGCCACTAACTCTCTGGTACCAAAGATTCCAGGATGACCAGCCAACACCGAACAATGAAGTTCAGAGATAACTCTATTCGTCCACCTATCAGGGACAAACAGTTTCTCCGCTGGGCAACGATCAGGTTTATTCGCCTGAAATTTTTGCAGCACCCGCCGCAAATCAGGGGAGATGGCAGACACAATTACTCCTTCCTTGAGGATACCCGCCGGCTCAGATAAACCCGGAGAGTAGGGCACAAAACTCCTAGACAGAGCATCCGCCTTCACATTTTTAGAGCCCGGAAGGTACGAAACACAAAGTCAAAACGGGCAAAAAACAATGACCAACGAGCTTGTCTAGGATTCAAGCGCTTGGCAGACTCGAGATAAGTCAAGTTCTTATGATCAGTCAATACCACCACGCGATGCTTAGCTCCTTCAAGCCAATGACGCCACTCCTCGAATGCCAACTTCATGGCCAGCAACTCTCGGTTGCCCACATCATAATTTCGCTCAGCAGGCGAAAACTTCCTGGAAAAGAAAGCGCATGGTTTCATCACTGAGCAACCAGAACCTCTCTGTGACAAAACAGCCCCTGCTCCAATCTCAGAAGCATCAACCTCGACCTGGAACGGAAGAGAAACATCTGGTTGACACAACACAGGGGCAGAAGAAAAACGACGCTTCAACTCTTGAAAAGCTTCCACAGCAGCAGAAGACCAATTGACCAAATCAGCACCCTTCTTGGTCAAATCGGTCAATGGTTTGGCAACACTAGAAAAATTGCAGATGAAGCGACGATAAAAATTAGCAAAGCCCAGGAACTTTTGCAGACTTTTCAGAGATGTCGGCTGAGTCCAATCGTGGATGGCTTGGACCTTAACCGGATCTATCTCGATAGTAGAAGGGGAAAAGATGAACCCCAAAAATGAAACCTTCTGCACACCAAAGAGACACTTTGATCCCTTCACAAACAAAGAATTTGCACACAGGACCTGAAAAACCGTTCTGACCGGCTTCACATGAGACTCCCAATCATCCGAGAAGATCAAAATGTCATCCAAGTACACAATCAGGAATTTATCCAGGTACTCACGGAAGATGTCATGCATAAAGGATTGAAACACTGATGGAGCATTGGCAAGACCGAACGGCATCACTAGATACTCAAAATGACCCTCGGGCGTATTAAATGCAGTTTTCCATTCATCGCCTTGCCTGATTCTCACCAGATTATACGCACCACGAAGATCTATCTTAGTGAACCAACTAGCCCCCTTAATCCGAGCAAACAAATCAGATAACAATGGCAAGGGGTACTGAAATTTAACAGTGATCTTATTAAGAAGGCGGTAATCTATACACGGTCTCAGCGAACCATCCTTCTTGGCTACAAAAAAGAACCCTGCTCCTAATGGCGACGATGACGGGCGAATATGCCCCTTCTCCAGGGATTCCTTCACATAACTGCCCAGGGATTCCTTCACATAACTGCGCATAGCGGTGTGCTCAGGCATGGATAAATTAAACAGTCGACCTTTTGGGAATTTACTACCAGGAATCAAATTGATAGCACAATCACAATCCCTATGCGGAGGCAGGGCATCGGACTTGGGCTCATCAAATACATCCCGGTAATCAGACAAGAACTCTGGAACCTCAGAAGGGGTGGATGACGAAATTGACAGAAATGGAACATCACCATGTACCCCCTGACACCCCCAGCTGGACACCAACATGGAATTCCAATCCAATACCGGATTATGGGCTTGTAGCCATGGCAACCCCAACACGACCACATCATGCAGATTATGCAACACCAGAAAGCGAATAACCTCCTGATGTGCAGGAGCCATGCACATGGTCAGCTGGGTCCAGTATTGAGGTTTATTCTTGGCCAAAGGTGTAGCATCAATTCCTCTCAATGGAATAGGACACTGCAAGGGCTCCAATAAAAACTCACAACGTTTAGCATAATCCAAGTCCATCAAATTCAGGGCAGCGCCTGAATCCACAAACGCCATGACAGAATACGACGACAAGGAGCATATCAAGGTAACGGACAGAAGAAATTTTGACTGTACAGTACCAATGGCGGCAGACCTAGCGAACCGCTTAGTGCGCTTAGGACAATCAGAGATAGCATGAGTGGAATCACCACAGTAGAAACACAGCCCATTCAGACGTCTGTGTTCTTGCCGTTCAACTCTGGTCATAGTCCTATCGCACTGCATAGGCTCAGGTTTAATCTCAGGTAATACCGCCAAATGGTACACAGATTTATGCTCACGCAAGCGTCGACCGATCTGAATGGCCAAAGACATAGACTCATTCAAACCAGCGGGCATAGGAAATCCCACCATGACATCCTTAATGGCTTCAGAGAGACCCTTTCTGAAAATGGCTGCAAGCGCAGATTCATTCCATTGAGTGAGCACGGACCATTTTCTAAATTTCTGGCAATATAGCTCTATCTCATCCTGAGCCTGACAAAGAGCCAGCAAATTTTTTTCTGCCTGATCTACTGAATTAGGCTCATCGTACAGCAATCCAAGCGCCAGGAAAAACGCATCGATATCACTCAATGCAGGATCTCCTGACGCAAGAGAAAATGCCCAGTCCTGAGGGTCGCCACGCAAAAAAGAAATGACGATCCTAACCTGTTGCGCTGGGTCACCAGAGGAGCGAGGTTTCAAAGCCAGAAACAGTTTACAATTATTCTTGAAACTCAGAAATTTAGTTCTATCTCCAAAAAACAAATCTGGAATAGGAATTTTCGGTTCTAACAAAGAATTCTGAACCACAAAATCTTGAATATCTTGAACTCTTGCCGTGAGCTGATCTACACATGAAGACAGACCTTTAATGTCCATTGAAACACCTGTGTCCTGAACCACCCAAATGTCTAGGGGAAAAAAAAGACAAATCACAGTGCAAAGGAAAAAAATGGTCTCAGAACTTCTTTTTTCCCTCTATTGAGAATCATTAGTACTTTTGGCTTCCTGTACTGTTATGATAGGCAATTCAGTAACACAATGTACATAGCGATCAGAGCACATACAGTGATCTGACAATAACCCAAAATAATAGAACGAGCTCTGAGACGTGGAAACTCTGTAGACCGCAATTCCTGATCCTCTCCAAACACAACTAGAGGCAGCCGTGGATTGCGCCTAATGCTCCCTATGCAACTCGGCACAGCCTGAGAAACTAACTAGCCTGAAGATAGAAAAATAAGCCTACCTTGCCTCAGAGAAATACCCCAAAGGAAAAGGCAGCCCCCCACATATAATGACTGTGAGTAAGATGAAAAGACAAACATAGGGATGAAATAGATTCAGCAAAGTGAGGCCCGATATTCTAGACAGAACGAGGATAGGAAAGATAACTTTGCGGTCTACACAAAACCCTAAAGAAAACCACGCAAAGGTGGCAAAAAGACCCTCCGTACCGAACTAACGGCACGGAGGTACACCCTTTGCGTCCCAGAGCTTCCAGCAAAACAAATAGACAAGCTGGACAGAAAAAATAGCAACAAATAGCAAAGAAGCACTTAGCTATGCAGAGCAGCAGGCCACAGGAATGATCCAGAGAAACACAAGTCCAACACTGGAACATTGACAGGAAGCATGGATCAAAGCATCAGGTGGAGTTAAGTAGAGAAGCAGCTAACGACCTCACCAGATCACCTGAGGGAGGAAACTCAGAAGCTGCAGTACCACTTTCCTCCACAAACGGAAGCTCCCAGAGAGAATCAGCCGAAGTACCACTTGTGACCACAGGAGTGAACTCTGCCACAGAATTCACAACAGGTAATATGCTGGACACACTGGGGGTAATATGCTGGACACACTGGGGCAGATTGCTGGATACTCTGGGGCAATATGCTGGACATACTGGGGCAGATTGTTAAACACACTGTCTGGGGGCAATGCTGGACACAATGGGGCAATGCTGGATACACTGGGGCAATGCTGGACACACTGGGGCAGATTGCTGGACACACTGTGGGCAATGCTGGACAATTGGACATACTGGGGCAGATTGCTGGACACACTGGGGGCAATGCTGGACATACTGGGGCAGATTGCTGGACACACTGGTGGTAATATGCTGGACAGACTGGGGCAGATTGCTGGACACACTGTCTGGGGGCAATGCTGGACACACTGGGGAAATATGCTTGACATACAGTACAGACCAAAAGTGTGCACACACCTTCTCATTAAAAGATTTTTCTGTATTTTCATGACTATGAAATTTGTAAACTCACACTGAAGGCATCAAAACTATGAAATAACACGTGGAATTATATACTTAATAAAAAAGTGTGAAACAACTGAAAATATGTCTTATATTCTAGGTTCTTCAAAGTAGCTTTTTTCTTGCCATAATACAAATTCTAACAGTCTATTCAGTAGGGCTATCAGCTGTGTATCCACCAGACTTCTGCACAACACAACTGATGGTCCCAACCCCATTTATAAGGCAAGAAATCCCACTTATTAAACCTGACAGGGCACACCTGTGAAGTGAAAACCATTCCCGGTGACAAGAGAATGCCAAGAGTGTGCAAAGCAGTCATCAAAGCAAAAGGTGGCTACTTTGAAGAACTTAGAATATAAGACATATTTTCAGTTGTTTCACACTTTTTTGTTAAGTATATAATTCCACATGTGTTAATTCATAGTTTTGATGCCTTCAGTGTAAATTTACAATTTTCATAGTCATGAAAATACAGAAAAACTTTAAATGAGAAGGTGTGTCCAAACTTTTGATCTGTACTGTATAGGGGAAGATTGCTGGACACACTGTCTGGGGGCAATGCTGGACACACTGTGGCACATTGCTGGACACACTGTCTGGGGGCAATGCTGGATACACTGGGGCAATTGTTGTGAATTCAGATTTTGGGCTCCCTCCGGTGGTTGTAGAGGGTAATGCAGTTGTGCCTGGACTGCAGGATTGGACAGGTGTATCTACTAATTGCAAAACTGACTGGGGTATATAGCTTTGCAGGACTCTTTAGTCCCTGCCAGTTGTCCATTGTTTTTGGAGGATTCACGTCCCTTCTGGTCTCTCCTGTTCGCTGTGCTTTTCTTCAAAGATAAGTCCTGGCTTTGTTTTTGCTGTCCACCTGCTGTGGACCTTATAGTTCTGTGCATTTTCATGTTTTGTCTTGTCCAGCTTTGTCTGTGTAGGGATTTTTTGCAGCCTTGCTGTGTCTCTGGAGATATAGATATACCCTCCATGTCTTTAGTCAGATGTGGTGTTTTGTATTTTCTGTGGTGGATATTTTCTAGTGTTTTAATACTGACCGCATAGTACTCTGTTCTATTCTTTCTATTTAGCTAGTATGGCCTCCTATGCTAAATCCTGATTGTGTTTTTTCCCTCTCCTCTCACAGTCAATATTTGTGGGGGCTGTCTGTCCTTTGGGGATTTTCTCTGAGGCAAGATAGGTTTCCTATTTCTGTCTTTAGCGGTAGTTAGTTTCTTAGGCTGTGTCGAGGGGTCTAGGGAGTGTTAGGTACCCCCCAAGGCTACTTCTAGTTGCGCTGCTAGGTTCAGGAATTGCGGTCAGTACAGGTGCCACCTTCTCCAGAGTACGTCTCATGCTGCTCCAAGGCCACCAGATGATAACAGTACAACTGGCCAACAATGAGTTAATTGCATCTCAGGAGAAGGGAGGGAAGGTTTTGAGCCATTTTTTTTCCTTAGCCTGTTCCTCCCTCTTAATCTCTGGGTGGCTGTGGAACCTAGTAATAACATGAGTGTTCAGGAGTTAGTTTCTCGTGTGGATCAGCTTGCTGCTAGGGTACAGGGTATTTCAGATTATATTGTTCAGACTCCTGCCTTAGAACCTAGGATTCCCACTCCTGATTTATTCTTTGGTGACAGATCCAAATTTTTGAGTTTCAAAAATAACTGTAAACTGTTTTTTGCATTGAGACTCCGGTCTTCTGGTGATCCCATTCAGCAGGTTAAAATTATCATATCCCTGCTGCGTGGTGACCCACAGGATTGGGCATTTTCCCTGGAAACTGGCAACCCTGCTTTGCTTAATGTTGATTGTTTCTTTCAAGCATTGGGGTTATTGTATGATGAGCCTAATTCTGTGGATCAAGCTGAGAAGATCTTGTTGGCCCTGTTTCAGGGTCAAGAAGCGGCAGAATCGTATTGCCAGAAATTTAGAAAATGGTCTGTACTGACTAAATGGAATGAGGATGCCTTGGCGGCAATTTTCAGAAAGGGTCTTTCTGAATCCGTTAAAGATGTTATGGTGGAGTTCCCCACACCTGCTGGTCTGATTTTATGTCTCTGGCCATTCAGATTGATCGGCGCTTGCGCGAGCGCAGAGTTGTGCACACTGTGGCATTGTCCTCCGAGCGGAGCCCTGAGCCTATGCAGTGTGATTGGATTTTGTCTAGAGCTGAACGTCTAAGATTCAGGCGCCAGAATAGGTTGTGTTTTTACTGCGGCGATTCTGCTCATGTTATTTCTGATTGCCCTAAGCGTACTAAGAGAATCGCTAGTTCTGCTACTATCAGTACTGCGCAACCTAAATTTCTGTTGTCTGTGACCTTGATCTGCTCATTGTCGTCATTTGCTGTCATGGCATTTGTGGATTCAGGCGCCGCTCTGAACTTAATGGACTTAAAATTTGCCAGACGTTGTGGTTTCCCCTTGCAGCCTTTGCAGAATCCTATTCCTTTAAGGGGCATTGATGCTACACCGTTGGCTAAAAATAAACCTCAGTTTTGGACACAGCTGACCATGTGCATGGCGCCAGCCCATCAGGAAGATTGTCGTTTTCTGGTGTTGCATAATTTGCATGATGATATTGTGCTGGGTTTCCCATGGTTACAGGAACATAATCCGGTGTTAGATTGGAGATCTATGTCTGTGACTAGTTGGGGTTGTCAGGGGGTTCATGGTCACGTTCCTTTGATGTCAATTTCCTCTTCCCCCTCTTCTGAAATTCCTGAGTTTTTGTCAGATTTCCAGGATGTATTCGATGAGCCCAAATCCAGTTCCCTTCCACCGCATAGGGACTGTGATTGTGCTATTGACTTGATTCCAGGTTGTAAGTTCCCTAAGGGCTGACTTTTCAACCTGTCTGTGCCAGAACATGCCGCCATGCGGAGCTATATTAAGGAGTCTTTGGAGAAGGGGCATATTTGGCCATCTTCTTCACCTTTGGGAGCAGGTTTTTTTTTTCTTGCCAAGAAGGATGGCTCCTTGAGACCCTGTATTGATTATCGCCTCTTGAATAAGATCACGGTCAAATTTCAATACCCTTTACCTTTGCTTACTGATTTGTTTGCTAGGATTAAGGGGGCTAGTTGGTTTACCAAGATTGACCTTCGAGGGGCATATAATCTTATTCGTATTAAGCAGGGTGACGAATGGAAAACTGCATTTAATACGCCCAAAGGCCATTTTGAATACCTCGTGATGCCATTCGGACTCTCTAATGCCCCATCTGTGTTCCAATCCTTCATGCATGATATCTTTCGGAGTTATCTTGATAAATTCATGGTTGTATATTTGGATGATATTTTGATTTTTTCCGATGATTGGGAGTCTCATGTGAAACAGGTCAGGATGGTATTTCAGATCCTCCGTGATAATGCTTTATTTGCGAAGGGGTCGAAGTGCCTCTTTGGAGTGCAGAAGGTTTTTTTTTTGGGCTTCATTTTTTCTCCCTCATCTATAGAAATGGATCCGGTTAAGGTTCAGGCCATTCATGATTGGATTCAGCCCACATCTGTGAAGAGCCTTCAGAAATTCTTGGGCTTTGCTAATTTTTATCGTCGTTTCATTGCCAACTTCTCCAGTGTGGTTAAACCTCTGACCGATTTGACAAAGAAAGGCGCTGATGTGACGAATTGGTCCTCCGCGGCTGTTTCTGCCTTTCAGGAGCTACTTCTGCCCCTGTGTTGCGTCAGCCAGATGTTTCTCTTCCATTTCAGGTTGAGGTTGACTCGTCTGAGATTGGGGCAGGAGCCGTTTTGTCTCAGAGGAATTCTGAAGGGTCCTTGATGAAACCGTGTGCCTTCTTTTCTCGAAAGTTTTTGCCTGCGGAACGCAATTATGATGTCAGCAATCGGGAGTTGTTGGCTATGAAGTGGGCATTTGAGGAGTGGCGACATTGGCTTGAGGGGGCCAAGCATCGTATTGTGGTCCTGACTGATCATAAGAATCTGATTTACCTCGAGTCTGCCAAACGGCTGAATCCTAGACAGGCTCGATGGTCCCTGTTTTTCTCCAGTTTTGCTTTTATGGTCTCGTACATTCCTGGTACTAAGAATGTTAAGGCGGATGCTGAGCCGGTCGGCATTCTGAAGGAAGGGGTGGTTCTTTCTGCCATTTCCCCTGATTTACGGCTTCCCCTCATCCTTCAAGCATGCCAAGATCACACCCATCCTCAAAAAGCCCTCCCTCGACCCATCCTCTGTGTCTAGCTATCGCCCGATATCTCTTCTCCCTTATGCCTCCAAATTGCTGGAGCAACACGTCCATCTTGAACTGTCCTCCCACCTCTCCTCCTGCTCCCTCTTTGATCGGTTACAATCAGGCTTCCGTTCCCATCACTCAACTGAAACTGCCCTAACTAAAGTCACCAATGACCTACTAACTGCCAGGAGCAAGCGATACTACTCTGTCCTCCTTCTCCTGGACCTGTCTTCTGCCTTTGACACTGTGGACCACTCCCTTTTGCTACAAATTCTCTCATCTCTTGGCATCACAGACTTGGCCCTTTCCTGGATCTCGTCATATCTGACAGACCGAACATTCAGTGTCTCCCTCCCCCACACCACCTCCTCACTTCGCCCGTTGTCTGTCGGTGTTCCTCAAGGCTCTGTTCTAGGACCCCTACTCTTCTCCATCTACACTTTTGGCTTGGGACAGCTCATAGAATCCCACGGTATGCAGTACCATCTCTACGCTGATGACACGCAGATCTACCTATCCGGACCTGACCTCACCTCCTTGCTTACCAAAATCCCGCACTGTCTGTCTGCTATTTCAGCCTTCTTTTCTGCTTTCTACAACTGAACATGGACAAAACAGAATTCATCATCTTTCCCCCATCTCACTCTACCCCTCCACTAGACCTATCCATCAATGTCAATGGCTGCTCACTTTCCCCAGTCCAACACGCCCGGTGCCTCGGGGTGATCCTCGACTCTGCCCTCTCTTTCAAGCCACATATCCAAGCCCTTGCCTCCTCCTGCCGTCTCAAACTCAAAAATATTTCCCGGATCCGTGCTTTCCTTGACCTCGACACCGCAAAAACGCTAGTGCATGCCCTTATCATCTCCCGCCTCGACTACTGCAACCTCCTACTCTCTGGACTCCCCTCTAGCACTCTGGCACTGCTCCAATCCATCCTACACTCTGCTGCCCGACTAATCTACCTGTCTCCCCGCTATTCCCCAGCCTCTCCCCTATGTCAAGCCCTTCACTGGCTTCCTATCGCCCAGAGACTCCAGTTCAAAACCCTCACAATGACATACAAAGCCATCCACAACCTTTCTCCTCCATACATCTGTGACATGGTCTCCCGGTACCTACCTACACGCAACCTCCGATCCTCTCAAGACCTCCTTCTCTACTCCCCTCTCATCTCTTCTTCCCACAACCGCATCCAAGACTTCTCCCGTGCTTGCCCCATACTCTGGAACTCTCTACCCCAACACATCAGACTCTCGCCTACCATAGAAACCTTCAAAAAGAACCTGAAGACTCATCTCTTCCGACAAGCCTACAGCCTGCAGTGATCCTGAAGTTACTGAACCGCCGCGCAACCTGCCCTACCCTCTCCTAGTGTTCCATCACCCATCCCCTGCAGACTGTGAGCCCTCGTGGGCAGGGTCCTCCCTCCTTATGTACTCGTGTGCCTGTTATCTGCTCATGTTTAATGTATTTGTCTATATTTGCCTCGTATTGACATGTAAAGCGCCATGGAATAAATGGCGCTATAAAAATGTATAATAATAATAATAATAATTTACGACGGATTCTTCAGGAATTTCAGGCTAATAAACCTGACCGCTGTCCAGTGGGGAAACTGTTTGTTCCTGATAGATGGACTAGTAAAGTGATTACTGAGGTTCATTGTTCTGTGTTGGCTGGCCATCCTGGGATTTTTGGTACCAGAGATTTGGTTGGTAGGTCCATTTGGTGGCCTTCTTTGTCGTGGTATGTGCATTCTTTTGTGCAGTCCTGTGGGATTTGTGCGCGGGCTAAGCCTTGCTGTTCCCGCGCTAGCGGGTTGCTTTTGCCATTACCGGTCCCCGAGAGGCCCTGGACACATATTTCTATGGATTTTTTTTCCGATCTTCCTGTTTCCCAAAGGATGTCGGTTATCTGGGTTGTCTGTGACCGATTTTCTAAAATGGTTCATTTGGTGCCTTTGCCTAAATTACCTTCTTCTTCTGATTTGGTTCCGTTGTTTTTTCAGCATGTGGTACGTTTGCATGGTATTCCGGAGAATATTGTGTCCGACAGAGGTTCCCAGTTTGTTTCTAGGTTTTGGCGGGCCTTTTGTGCCAAGCTGGGCATTGATTTGTCTTTTTCTTCTGCATTTCACCCTCAGACAAATGGCCAGACTGAGCGAACTTATCAGACCTTGGAGACCTATTTGAGATGCTTTATGTCTGCTGATCAGGATGATTGGGTGGCTTTTTTGCCATTGGCCGAGTTTGCCCTTAATAATCGGGCTAGTTCGGCTACTTTGGTTTCGCCTTTTTTTTGGAATTTTGGTTTTCATCCTCGTTTTTCTTCTGGGCAGGTTGAGCCTTCTGACCTTCCTGGTGTAGATTCTGTGGTCGACAGGTTGCAGCAGATTTGGGCTTATGTGGTGGACAATTTGGTGCTGTCTCAGGAGGAGGCTCAACGTTTTGCTAACCGTCGTCGGTGTGTTGGTTCCCGGCTTCGGGTTGGGGATCTGGTTTGGTTATCTTCCCGTCATGTTCCTATGAAGGTTTCTTCCCCTAAGTTTAAGCCTCGATTTATTGGTCCTTATAGGATTTCTGAGATTATTAATCCGGTGTCCTTTCGCCTGGCGCTTCCGGCCTCTTTTGCTATTCATAATGTCTTCCATAGATCTTTGTTGCGCAAATATGTGGAGCCCGTTATTCCCTCTGTTGATCCTCCGGCCCCTGTGTTGGTCAATGGGGAGTTGGAATATGTTGTTGAGAAGATTTTGGATTCTCGTTTTTCGAGGCGGAAGCTTCAGTACCTTGTCAAATGGAAAGGTTATGGCCAGGAGGATAATTCTTGGGTTTCTGCCTCTGATGTCCATGCCGCTGATTTGGTTCGTACCTTTCATCGGGCTCATCCTGATCGGCTTGGAGGCTCTGGTGAGGGTTCGGTGACCCCTCCTCAAGGGGGGGGGTACTGTTGTGAATTCAGCTTTTGGGCTCCCTCCGGTGGTTGTAGAGGGTAATGCAGTTGTGCCTGGACTGCAGGATTGGACAGGTGTATCTACTAATTGCAAAACTGACTGGGGTATATAGCTTTGCAGGACTCTTTAGTCCCTGCCAGTTGTCCATTGTTTTTGGAGGATTCACATCCCTTCTGGTCTCTCCTGTTCGCTGTGCTTTTCTTCAAAGATAAGTCCTGGCTTTGTTTTTGCTGTCCACCTGCTGTGGACCTTATAGTTCTGTGCATTTTCATGTTTTGTCTTGTCCAGCTTTGTCTGTGTAGGGATTTTTTGCAGCCTTGCTGTGTCTCTGGAGATGCAGATATACCCTCCATGTCTTTAGTCAGATGTGGTGTTTTGTATTTTCTGTGGTGGATATTTTCTAGTGTTTTAATACTGACCGCATAGTACTCTGTTCTATTCTTTCTATTTAGCTAGTATGGCCTCCTATGCTAAATCCTGATTTCATGTCTGCGTGTGTTTTTTCCCTCTCCTCTCACAGTCAATATTTGTGGGGGCTGTCCTTTGGGGATTTTCTCTGAGGCAAGATAGGTTTCCTGTTTCTGTCTTTAGGGGTAGTTAGTTTCTTAGGCTGTGTCGAGGGGTCTAGGGAGTGTTAGGTACCCCCCACGGCTACTTCTACTTGCACTGCTAGGTTCAGGAATTGCGGTCAGTACAGGTGCCACCTTCTCCAGAGTACGTCTCATGCTGCTCCAAGGCCACCAGATCATAACAGGCAATATGCTTGACATACTGGGGAATATTGCTGGACACACTTGGGGTAATATGCTGGACACACTTGCGCAGATTGCTGGACACACTGGGAGTAATATGCTGGACACACTGGGGCAGATTGCTGGACACACTGAGGGCAGGACTGGAGGCATGGGCAGAATGTAGATATGGGGCATGATTGGAGACACGGGGCAGAATGAAAGACATGGGGCAGGATTGGATCATGGGGCAGGATGGATACGATGGAGACAGATGGGGCAGGATGGGGAGATCATATGGGTTAGAATGGATACTCATGAGGGCAGGATGTGAGAACATATGGCTGGAGCCAGGAATGAGATAAACAGGGCCAGGGTGGGGAATATTATTACCATAGGGGCTAATTAAGGGATATTATTACTGCAGTGATGTGTTTATTTTATTTTTTGAGTATACTGTTTTAAATGGGGGGGCGGTCCTGTTACTGTGCAGAGTGACACTATATCACCTTTTTTTCTTAATGTGGTGTAATGTAGAAGTTGTGAAAAATTAAGTAATGTGTTCTGCAAGCGGAGCTCGAGATAACTGTGTTATTTCCTGCAGAAATGAGTCCTGGCTGGAAGAAATGATGGCGGTCTGTGCTGGATGAAAGATGAAGGACTTCACTTAGAGACGTCACTGGTGAGTCAGTGTTACCTATACACTGACACTATACACTGTATAGTATATACAGAGGTCCTTGTACAATGTCACCAGTGATCTCTGTATTACCTCTACACAGACACTGCATACTAAGTACAGATCTCCTGTGAATACTGACACTTATGGTGATAGTATTGTGTTTTTTTTTTATTACTGATCAGTATTGTAGTATTCAGTCACTATGTGGTGGTAATATGCGGTCTGGACATGGTGCGGTGGTATTTGTTCCTTGTATGTGATATTATTCGATCACTGTGGTTGTAATTTGTGGTCTGGTCATGGTGCGGTGGTATTTGTTCCTTGTATGTGATATTATTGGTCAAAATATACCTAAATTGTATTGCAGATTTTAACAAATTTTTAATAGGTTACAGTAGAGTAGGGCCCGGCCATTTTTCTGGAATAATCTGGTTCAGGTATATCATGACCCTGTCACATGACCCCCGTCACATGACCCCCGTCACATGACCCCCGCCACATGACCCGGGGGGGCCCACAGTGTCTGAACAGCCCGGGGCCCTGGCTACCCTTAATCCACCCCTGCCTTAGCCCTCCTTTAGTCCTTAGGGCCTTTTTAGTCTTTGGGGCCCTTTTTAGTCCTCAGTCCGGGGCAACAGGTCTCTCCCCTCTGGGAGTCTGCCAGTGCCTTGTCTTTTCAGCACTTCTCCTCTAGGCTAGCGCACCTGAGCTTCTAACCGGTAAGCAGTAGCTTCCTGTCTCCTCTCTGCTGCTGGCCCAACCCCTAACTTTACCCCTAAGGCTACTTTCACACATCAGGTTTTCCATGTCAGGCGGATTCGGCGCTTCTGGCTGATTGCTAGAATGGAAGCCTATGGGGGCCGGAAGGTGCCGGATCTGGAAAATGACGGATTCCGGCGCCGGATTCCGTTTTTTTAAACGGAGCATGCTCCAAATTTTTTTTCATCCAATAATCTAGATATGCTAGCCGGATCCGTCGAAAAAACGAATCCGTCGCATCAGTTTTTCACAATCTGCGCCAGATCCGGTTTTTCCAACATTCGCCGGATTGTGCCTGATGGAAAAAACCTGATGTGTGAAAGTAGCCTTACTGTCCCTAGATTAGCAACAGCAATTTAAAGGGGAACTCCCCACAATACATAGTAAACAGGTGCAACAAATGGCGGCACACACATTGCAAACACATCACAACATAAAACACTGCATAACAAATACAGCACATACATTAAGAACATGTTTATATAAGGTGCACAGGGGGCCACACTGAGAAGGAGAAGGCGCAACTGAGGGGTCCTGCCACCCCCTTACAATTGGATTGGGAACGTCGGGCGTTAACCACATCATTGTTATTACAGAGTCCACAGAGAATGTCGCTCAGTCTCAATTACAGCCGAGAATCAGCTGCTGCCATGGGCAGGGGCTGCACCCGGGCCCCGGAGCCTAGGGGGCCCCAAAAGCCCCCTTTGGCCCATATGAAAGGACCATTACTATTAAAGACTTGCAATAATTGGGGGTCCAGTTAAAGCTTTTGAATTGGGGCCCAAAAGATTCAAGTTACGCCACTGGCTGCAGCCCTGTCTGTGGAGGACCTTTTGTAATGGGGGCTTCTGTGACAACATATGGGGGTGTCACGGAGCGCTCGCACGCCCTTGCCATGAGACGTTTGTCGTCCTGCGCAAGGACAACTATACACATCTGTGTGTTTAATGCATTCACGCATAAATAAATTAGAGACCTGAAGCGAGGAACTTAATTAAATAACGGAGGCCACACTTTCAAGGAGACCGGAGAGCCGGCTGCAGGAGCCGTCCTGTATTGGGGGGTTCTGTGGCCATGAGGAGGGGCGCTGTCATCAGGCAGGATGGATACATTCTGATATATTTAGGGCAGAGCGAAGTCCAGATCGGATTTATTCAGAAAAATTTGTATAATTTAATTTTGGTTTTTAGGAAATTTACAATTTATAAATTTGCTATTTTTTTTCTAGCAATTTATGCCAAGCAAATGCAAATTCTAATCCAGGCGTCGTCTCTGCTTCGCACGCGGCTTCGTAGGTTAATTGACTTAATTCTAGGTTGCATTCGTTTTGTAGGAAAACAAGGCTGCAAGCTTCTCATTACAAATCCCCAACGGCGTCCCGAGGGAGCGCAGCACAACAAACACCGGACATGTCTGATGTGAAATCGATGAAAAGTTAATGCCCGGCTCCACTTCTGAACAATATTCTGCAGGATGCAACTCTGCTTTACTAACTGTATAGTGTAAACTCCTCCGGAGCAGCATGCATTCACCAGTCTGCATCATTATCACCTAGCTGCAAGGGGTACACAGACAGAAGGGGCCTCTGTGCAAGAACAATATCTGGGCCCTTTTGCCGACCAATAGCTCCTCATTCTGCACAAATCCAGGTGGTAGGGGCCCTTTCACCTCTTGGGCCCCTGTGCAGCTGCAACAATGACGTGTGTGCCCTTGTTTAGCCACCCAAGGAGCTGCATTCACCCTACTGATTTTTTCTCTGCATCCTGACTTACGTTCTAGCCTCCTCCAGAGCTGCACTCACCATTACTGGAGTGGGGCAGCGTTGTGCATGAGCTCTACTCTCCATAAAGTCCAAAATTACCACTTCAGACCTTGGCATTTCCGCTAATGCTACATGGCTATTGGGGGGCACAGCTGCTTTGTTGCTGAGCTGTGGTGTTGCTAGAGCCACAGATGTGAATCTTCTTGCCCGGATCTCAGGCGGTGTCTGCATGGCACAGATATAGTCCTATCCTGTGGTCGAGCAGAGCCCACGGAACACGAGACATGGCATCTGGCACAGGTGGCACAATGATGTCACTGCATAGCGCCATCTGCCCAGGCCACTCCCGAAGACACGTGGGAGCATTGTTATTGCGGCCACAGACTTAGGGGCAGCAGCAGGATGAGGAGAGTGTGCAGAGTGGGGACAGTAGATACAAGTGACTATGGAAGTCTGGGCCAGACGGAAAAAATGGGAAAAGTGAACGGATGTCACTTGTAAGTGCCTATAATCACGAGGGTGGTCCACAGATCTGGTGCCCACCACCATACATACACTCCCTATAATACTGCCATTATTTAGAGTGGCTTTTTCTTTTTGTTATGTAACAGCTTCTTCAGTCACCCTGTAGCGGTAACATTAGTGTTCATGGTGTGGCGGTATTATAGCCTAGCATAGTATTTTCCTTTCGATTACCCCGTTACCCCGACATCTGCAGGTAGTTGACATTTCTGGAAATGGAGGTGGGATGGGAAGTGATTACTGAGGCTCAGGCCCCAGGGTTCATGACTTCAGCATCGGCACTTATTCTTACATCTATCTGTGCACCCAAGGACTTCTCCACCACCAAGGGCCTAGATGTCATGGCTGAGATGGCCCATGTATAGAGGGGCCCCGCCCTTATTGGTCCAGTTCCCTTTACTACTGGGGCTGAGAACTTGTGCAGGAAACCTAACAGAAACTACACTGGTAGCAATGGTGGGAACAACCCGAATGCAGAATCAGGGGTCTCATCTATAAATGTCGTCTGACCACTGGGGCACTTGGGTCTCGTGCTGTAACTGGGGTGAACCTTGAGGGACTTGGCCCATGTATCAGGACAATATTTGCCCTCATGTGCTCCGGTACCAGCCCCTATAATGGTTCACCACGGGGGCCACAGACAGGTCACCTTTCCTGCGCAGCTAACCAGGGACATAATCAGCCGCTTTCTGTTACATTGTGGAATGTAATACGGATATAAAACGTCTGGACGCTGCGGCCCCCACCGCCTCCATCATAATCCCGGGCCTGAGTGTTGAAATTCCAGAAATGTGCAGAAGGTTTAATGAACAGACGGGAGCTGTGCCGAGTCCTGGGGCTAATGCTTCTAGCAGGCATCTCCCAGCAAATGTGGGAATGCAGCGGCGCAGACGCATGATCCGGCCGGTTGTGGCTCCTAAGGCGGAATAACATGTGGAGTGTCTATCGCCCGAAGCTGCGGTGGATCCAAGGACACTGGTCTAATATGACCCTAAACAGTATCATCCTGCTGCCTTCCCCATTACTGCCATTGCTCCTGTCCACATTACTGCACCTGCTGCTCCCTATGGTGCCCACATTACTACACCTGCTTCTGCCTCTGCTGTCCACAATATTGCGCCTGCTACTCCTTATGCTGCCCACATTACTGCACCTGTTGCTCCCTATGCTGCCCACATTACTGCACCTGCTGCTGCCTCTGCTGTCCACATTACTACACCTGTTTCTGCCTCTGCTGTCCACAATATTGCGCCTGCTACTCCTTCTGCTGCCCCAATACTGCACCTGCTGCTCCCTCTGCTGCCCACATTACAGCACCTGCTTCTGCTGCCCACATTACTGCACCTGCTGCTGCTTCTGCTGCCCCCATTACTGCGCCTGCTACTCCCTCTGCTGCCCACATTACTGCACCTGCTGCTACCTGTGCTGCCCACATTACTGCACCTGCTGCTACCTGTGCTGCCCACATTACTGCACCTGCTGCTACCTGTGCTGCCCACATTACTGCGCCTGCTGCTCCCTATGCTGCCCACATTACTGCACCTGCTGCTCCCTATACTGCCCACATTACTGCACCTGCTGCTACCTCTGCTGCCCACTTTACTGCGCCTTCTACTCCCTCTGCTGCCCACATTACTGCACCTGCTGCTCCCTCTGCTGCCCACATTACTGCACCTGCTGCTGCCCATTTTACTGCACCTGCTGCTGCCTCTGGTGCCCACATTACTGCACTTGTTGCTGTTTCTGCTGCCAACATTACTGTGCCTGCTACTCCCTGTGCTGCTCCCATGACATTGGTATTGTTCGATAGCTCCGTCGGATCCTCCCATCTTCAGGCCCCCTCCCAAGTACCCAAATAAACCCCAATAAAGACAGGATTCAAAACTTGGATAATAATTGGCCACAGTGGCCCTTTATTATAAACATACAAACATTAACGGTAAAGTAACGTGGGGAGGTCCTTGAAGCTCCAAACTGGTGGTAAAACATAATATATAGAGTGGACATAAAAACCAGACCATAATTTACTCCCAGCCGCAACCACCTGGCTCGGGAGCACCAAAATACCCCGAAGGGCTACCATTGTCCACCTAACACCTGGGAATCCGGCCCACCGTTGCCAAGATCCTCCGAAACCACCAGACCCGAAACCAACTTTACACCAACTGAAGAATCCGTATCCCGACGGATCCCCCAGGCCAATTTAGTACCAACTCCAAGGACCCCTCCCACCGCCACAACGAGACGCTACCAGCCACCATGACCCGGAGCAACTTAGCCCCAAAACATTTAAAAGAGAAAACGGAAAGAAAAACAGGGCGGGCGGGCGGGAACTCACTATTGGCCTCCAGAGCGGGAACTGGCCAACCCCACCCCCTACCTAGCCCTATAAACCCCCCCTAATGCATACTATCCCCCTCCCCTAAATATGTTCCCACCCCTTCTATCCTCCCTCTCCAAAACCCCTGTCATGATGGCCTGCACGTACGCCGTCTGGGGGGAGGGGACGGCTCGCTCCGGCCTGCTCTTGACATTGGTATTGTTCGATAGCTCCGTCGGATCCTCCCATCTTCAGGCCCCCTCCCAAGTACCCAAATAAACCCCAATAAAGACAGGATTCAAAACTTGGATAATAATTGGCCACAGTGGCCCTTTATTATAAACATACAAACATTAACGGTAAAGTAACGTGGGGAGGTCCTTGAAGCTCCAAACTGGTGGTAAAACATAATATATAGCGTGGACATAAAAACCAGACCATAATTTACTCCCAGCCACAACCACCTGGCTCGGGAGCACCAAAATACCCCGAAGGGCTACCATTGTCCACCTAACACCTGGGAATCCGGCCCGCCGTTGCCAAGATCCCCCCAAACCACCAGACCCGAAACCAACTTTACACCAACTGAAGAATCCGTATCCCGACGGATCCCCCAGGCCAATTTAGTACCAACTCCAAGGACCCCTCCCACCGCCACAACGAGAGGTACTTGAACACCTCAAGTACCCGAGGCCCCCCCAAACTTGACCGCTATGGCCCTTTCAATACCGCTCTGCAAACCGAGAGCCCACAAATCGATGCCCACCGCATTCAGATGAACACCATCTCCCAGGAGAAATTCATCTCCCCCTTTTTCCAATTCAAAATGACGAATGAACAGACCCCCGTTTCTAACGACAAAACTAGATATAGCCCGATTAACCTTAATTCTGGCTTTATCAATCCTTTCCACAGATCTGGCATGTCGCCAGCACCTCCTCGGGACGATATCAGACCACACAACTAACAAATCCCGGAAGGACACCCACAGTCTCAGCAGATCGTGTTTTATATCCCGGATCAATTCCCGGCAAGGGCGAACCCCCAAATCGTTGCCCCCCACGTGAAGAACTAAAATGTCAGGAGTTCTGTCCAACCCAATACCCTTATGCACTTCCTGCATAACGCCACTCCAACACAAACCCCTGAAACCCATCCACCTGATCACGGCCACGTCCCTTGAAAACCCGAGCTGACGTCCGTCCCGCCGAACATCCGCTCGCCTTGCGCCCCAATAGACGAATGAGTGGCCGACGATCCAAACCAACATGGGAGTTCGACCTAAAAAATACAAACAACTTAAAATCCAAAACAATGACACGACAAAATACAGGTGTACGATCAAAACAAACACAAGGCCTTCATGGTCTAACATAGCTCTTGTAACGCCCAGACTCCCATCTCCCTATCCTCTGAACCACTTCAGGGGCCAAACCCCCCAGAGCGGCTTCAGTCGCGGCCCCAATACGAAATGAGTGCGACGCAAAACGAGAAGCGTCCAACCCCAACTCCGACAAAGCTTTCCGAAAAACAGCAATAAATTGAAATTTGGATAAAAAGGAACCATCCTCGTGGCACAACAAAGGCCCATCCAAAACCGGCCGCAGGCTAGCAAACGCCTGAAAACAACGAACCGGGCACATGAGCGAACCATTGACCGAGCCCAACTCCACCCGTTTTCCTTTTCCCGCCTGGTCAGTCTTAGACCGACGTATCCAGAAATGTAAACGACTCCCAATAAGCACCACATCCTTGGCCCAGAGCCCCCCTCGCCTAAACGTAGTGGGAGACACCAACTCCCCAACCCTCAAGGCCCCAAAAAACGTCAGGGAAAAGGCCAAACAAAAGAGAGCTATCTCAAAATTAGATAAACAAATATCCCTCAAACGCATGCCCACCTGCTCTAACATACCAAAGGAGACTGGGCGCCGAAGATCACCTCGCCCCGCCTTTCTACGAAAACCTTTTATCGCCTGCCGTACCAAAAACAACTTCGTCAGATCCTGCAATCCTCGAAGCTGAAAACCGAAAGCCAAAGCCGCCCGAACTCTATCCACCTTTGAAGCCGACCACCCTTCCTCCGCACCGCGTCTTAACCACAACAACAAAGCGCCCAGCTGATCCTCACCCCCATTAGTAGCCCCGCAGAACGACATCCAAGATTCCCAATCACACCATACCGACCGATATGCCGACCACGTGCTGGGCGCCAAAGACGCGCGAATCAAAGGTCCTGCAGCCCGGATACCACATTCCAAAGCTCCTGCGGGCAGTCCAGACCCGTCTCCTCCGCGTTGGGGGCCAGAGACCGAAACCGTTCCCACTGAAATCGAGACAAAGAGTCAGCCACAGAATTCTCCACTCCAGGTACATGAGACGCCGTAATGTACACATTGATTGACATGCAGAACAACACCAACTGACGGAGAACCCTGATCACCGGAGGAGAAGAGGCCGTCAAACCGTTTATGACACAGACAACCGCCATATTGTTACAATTAAAACGAACCCTCCGATTGCGCAAATCTTCCTTCCACAAGTAGACGGCAACCAGGATAGGAAAGATTTCCAACAAAGTGACGTTCTTCACCAACCCGGACGCGAACCACTCATCCGGCCACCTAGTGGCGCACCACCTGCCACCAAAAAAGGCGCCAAAACCAACACCGCCTGAAGCGTCAGTAAACAAGTCCAAATCAGCGTTACCGACTACGTCCTCCATCAACAATGAACGGCCATTGTACCGTGCCAAAAAACTGTCCCACACCTCCAAATCAGCCTTATGCTCGCTAGACAAGCGAACAAAGTGATGCGGGGCCTTAACCCCCGCCGTGGCACCGGCCAGCCTCCTTGAAAAAACCCTCCCCATCGGGATGATCCTGCAGGCAAAATTCAATTTGCCGAGGAGGGACTGAACCTCCCGCAACGGCAACTTCTTTAAGCGACGCGCCCGAGCCACTTCATTTCTCAATCCAACCACCTTCTCTTCAGGCAACCGAAATTCCCAGTTAACGGAATCAATCATAATGCCCAGGAACGAAAGACTCATGCAAGGCCCCTCGGTTTTCTCCGGCGCCAGGGGGACACCAAAACATTCCGCTACCCATAACACCGTCCTCAAGACCATGTCACAACTTGCGGACTGACTCGGCCCAATGCACAAAAAGTCATCCAAATAGTGAATGACCGAATCCAGACCTGACACCTCCCGAACGACCCACTCGAGAAAAGAACTAAAAGCCTCAAAGTATGCACAAGACAACGAGCAACCCATCGGCAAACATCTGTCCACGTAAAATCCACCGTTCCAATAACAACCCAACAGCCGCACACTGTCCGGATGGACGGGCAATAAACGAAAAGCTGACTCAATATCAGTCTTAGCTAACAGCGCGCCCCTCCCGCAACTACGCACCCAGCGTGCAGCCTCGTCAAAAGACGTATAAACCACGGAGCAAAGCTCCGGGTCAATCACGTCGTTCACGGACCTCCCTTTTGGGTAAGACAAATGCTGAATCAACCTGAACTTGTTTGGTTCCTTCTTCGGCACCACACCCAATGGTGAAACTATCAAATCATCTAGCGGTGGAACAGGAAAAAGACCGGACATTCTTCCCAACGAAACCTCCTTATGCAACTTATCCGATACCACCGCCGCGTGCAACTCAGCCGATCTCAAGTTCTTCAAAACCCGAGGGATACCGAAAGTAGGAGCAGGTATACGAAAACCATCCCTGAAACCCAGCAACAACAACTCCGCTTTTTCCCTATCCGGAAACCTACTTAGATAGGGGACCATCGCGTCCAGCTTCACTGGCGTCTCCCCCTTTTGAATTACCCTCTGGCTTTCCTTTCTTCTTGAAGCACTTGGCGGCTCCATGGGAAGAACCGCTGCAGTGCGAGCACACGTGCTTAAATTTACAAGTAGCTCCGAATTTGCACTGGCCGTCATTAAACTGCCAGCACAAACCGTGCTTCTGACCTCCCGATTGTCCGGACTGACCCCCCGACCCTGAAAAACTTCCCTGCGATGCGGAGTGGCCGGCGGTCCCGGCCCCGCCTTGAAAGGAATGGCCGAATTTCGTCGGCGCCATAACCCGCAGCCACAAACCGATGTCCTTCTGATCCCAGCGAATCGAAGGACGGACCGCCTTCCTCTGTCTAAACTGCTCGTCATACCGTAGCCAAGCTTGGCCCCTGTATGCCCTATGCGCCTCGCCTATCGAGTCCATGTAACAAAACAATGTGGAACAGTTTTCAGGAGCCTTCTCGCCAACCACGCTTGCCAAAATCACAAATGCTTGCAGCCAATTCACGAACGTCTGAGGAATAAGACGCCATCTGCGCTTCTCCTCATCCTCCTTCTTACTGTCCTCCTTCTTGCTCTTGTCTAAATTAAATTTCTCCAAAGGAAGGAGCGAGAAGATCTCCACATACTCATCCTTCCAAATCTTCTCCCTCACTTCCTTTTTCAAATGAGCCCTCAGCGGCCCCTCGAAACAAACATAAACCTCACCCCGCGCTTTATCATCTAAGCGAATACCGCCCTCCTTCTCCTTCTCTGTCTGTACTGACACGGAAACGGGCTCCGACGACCTACTTGGCGCCGCTAAGCCACCTAAAGACCCTCCAAGACCTAACTCCGATGCACCCACCCATGCCGCCAACGGTGACGGCACCGACCTAGCGCCCCCCAAACGTGACAGCAACTCCCGAACGCTACCCAATAACTCACCTACCCCGTCACTCCCACACTCCGGCCGAACCCTCGGACGCTCCCCCGCGGCCACGGCCCCACCCCCTTGACTAACCCCAACTAACGGGGAAAACGATAATACTGGCGACAAAACAGACACAGAATTATCCTCACCAAGCTGCAAGGGAGCTGGCGTCCCCCCAGCCGCAGTCGTCCCGCTCATCCAGCTGACGTCCGCCGCCGATCTTCTATGTGGCACGTCCGGAATCAGAGGCCCGGCCTGTGATGATGCCCCGTCCTGGCCTGTTGTCGATAGTCCCGATGCGGCCCTGCCTGGAGGCACCTGGGGCCCACCGCTGTAGCTGGCGGCAGCCGGCCCTCTGCCGGGACTCCTTCCATATCCAGCTGACCGCGTAGGGGAAGGTCCGGGGTCCCTGGTTGGGCACGGCAGTACCGCAAGTCCGGCGGCACTGCCTGCCGCTGCAGCCACAGGAGCTCTCCCCCGTTGTCCGGCGGCAGGCGGCCCTCTGCCGGGACTCCTACCATAACCCGCTGACCGCGTAGGGGAAGGTCCGGGATCCTTGGTTGGGCACGGCAGTACCGCAGGTCCGGCGGCGCTGCCTGCCGCTGCAGCCGCAGGAGCTCTCCCACGTTGTCCGGGACGAGCCGGTGAAGCAGGCCGCCGGGCAGCGCCATTACCGTGGCGCCCCGCTGTGACGTCAGCGGAAGTAGAAGAAGATCCGGCGCGTGGAGGCCCCGCCCCCCGCAGCGATGGAGGAGAAGGCCTATCCACCGCCGCAGGCCCCAACGCGGCAGATGGATTCCTCCCGGACCGGGCCCTGCTTGGACGCTTGCTGGCAGGAGCTCAGTCCGGAGGGTCCCTGGAGGGGCTCCGACGCCGTCGCTGAGGCTGGGGCACGTCGGGGGAAAAACGCTCCGGTGGCCTGACTCGCCGGGAGCGCCGCACGCCTGCCGACGCCGCCGGGACATCCCTGCTGCCTCCGCCCAGAATGCCGGTCACCTGGGCTTCCAGCCAGCCAGGAGGCTGGTTCGCGGCCGCCGCACGCAGCCTCTGCAGCACCTGTTCAACGGCCGACATGGTAGGTCCTCACTATTGGCCTCCAGAGCGGGAACTGGCCAACCCCACCCCCTACCTAGCCCTATAAACCCCCCCTAATGCATACTATCCCCCTCCCCTAAATATGTTCCCATCCCTTCTATCCTCCCTCTCCAAAACCCCTGTCATGACGGCCTGCACGTACGCCGTCTGGGGGGAGGGGACGGCTCGCTCCGGCCTGCTCTTTACTGCACCTGCTGCTCCCTCTGGTGCCTACATTACTGCACCTGCTGCTCCCTCTGGTGCCCACATTACTGCACCTGCTGCTGCGACTGGTGCCCACATTACTGCACCTGTTAGTGTTTCTGCTGACAACATTACTGAGCCTGCTACTCTATGTGCTCCCCCATTACTGCATCTGCTGGTCCCTCTGGTGCCCACATAACTGCACCTACTGCTCCCTCTGGTGCCCACATTACTACACCTGCCGCCTCTCCTGCCCACATTACTGCTCCGGCAGCAGTAAAATGCCTCATTAGAGCACCCGCATAGTATTAATGCCCCTCAACTAAGGTTTCAATGCCCCCATAAAGAAAAGGCTCCTCCAAAATGGAATCTGTCATCAGGTTTTTGCTACGCAATTTGAGAAAAGCGTGATGTCAGGGCAGAGACCCTGATTTCAGCGCAGTCACTTACTGCTTGTTGCAGTTTTATCAGCAGGTGATTACGACTAGGTGTCTCATGCCTCCTAGTCAACTGCTTTGTGTAACCTGCCCCACTACTGAATGGCAGCTTTCTGCCTATGCACAGTGTACACAGAAAGTTCCAAATTAGTGGTGTGGGCGGAGCTATACAGAGCTCAGCATTCAGACTTGAAACTTTGGGCTTTTTGTTTGTTTTGCTATTTCTAGTCAGTCTTTGGTCACAGTGAGTGAATTGTATTTTTGTAATTTAATAAAGATTGTGTTTTTATCTCTAATTAGTGATATTCTTATTGGAAGGATAATAGTTATTTTTTCCAGTGGGTTTCTCATTAAATGTCGCCTTATTTTGTAAGTTGTCCAGAAAAAAACAGAGATTTCTGGTCCCGGGTTCTGTCTTTACCTCGCAGGCACGTTCCCAGTTCTCGTCATTTGTAATGCATACTGTATTAAAAAAGCAAAGGCATCCATGAAAAGCAGAGCAGAAACGGATGCAGACTTTAAGTTCATTTTGCATCCAATTTTGCTCCATTTGCAATCAATGAAAAACTGAACTAACAGCTGGACTGTGTGAACAGAGCCCGAGGCAGAGCTGCAGCCGAAGGGTTTCTTTTCTATATTTTGTATGATTTGGTTATTTTATAAAGACATTAAACTTAATTAGACAGATGATAAGTTATAACCTGTATCTGTCAATTGTAATGCCCATGTCTTGTAATTTGCACTCAATTGTGTGTATCCCTTTAAAGACTGAGTGATTCTGGATAATAGAAGATGGTGTATTTAAGTGCAGGTGGGTTGCAGTGCAGAGAGTGTAAGCTGAGCAGGTGCAATACGCTGCAATTACCCTCTCGTTTCCTGAAAACATTGATTTTGCTTTATATTTTGCGCAAAATAAATCTGAGCCTCGATTGTTAAAGTCTGAGAGACGACCCGAGCGCCCAGGTCCTGGCATCCTCTAGTATAGGAAAGCAATAGTTGAGAGTCAGCAAGCAGAGATTATGTAAATCAGGCCCAGAGTTCACCATTTCTGCGTGTTTTAAGCCATTTTTCATTTTTTTGCCTTTTCATCACAAAATTCTTCAAAACGACCCAAGTGAATTTTGCGCTAAATGCCCTTTATTTATGTCTTTACTTATTTTTGCACCTTTGTATAACAGAAAGTCTCAGGAACAATTATAATATCGCTCTCAACTTTAACATTTGTGCGAAAGTTTGACATGCAAAATAATCCAGAAGGTGGAGGAGACGGGAGGAGTACATTTTTGCAACAATTTTGCTACTTTAGGAAGTCAAACATATAGGTTGCAAAAAACTTTCCCACAATGGCGAACAGAGAGAAGAACAAATAAGTAGGGTAAAATAAACTCAAAATAGGGGCAACTTAGAGGAATTTGGCACAAGACAAAAAAAAAGCGCAAGTGCAATAATGAATGAAGCCCCAATTATCTTCAGGGGGAGGTTTCCTTGCACAGCGCCCCGTAGCTGCACGCCATTATAATATAGGGTGACTTTCCTGCTCCAGGACGCTTTCCCCGTCCTCTGCTCAGTTCTGTATAACGTTACAATGTATCAGCGTCGCCCCGCACGTTCTGCGTCACACGCCGAGTTACTCTCATACTTTCTGTGGACTTTCTGTGACCTCCTTCCTGCAGGATCTCATCCATTTATAACCGGCTGCTCTTTATTTGTTGCTATAAATGAATAGAAAATGAGAGAATGTTATTACTAGAATTATTTATCGTGCACTATGAATAAAATATTCGCCGTCGCCATGTTTGCTGCCGCTCTGATAATAGGAGCAAAGTGCAACAAGTCTATTGGGGGGGAGAATGAAGAGAAAAGCTCCGAGCAATGGACAAATCTCGTGGAGATACAATCTTGGCTAGTCGATGGAGCCCTTGTTATAGCACTTAACCTCTTCAAGGTCAAGGTCATCGCTGCTCCAGGGCTGTGGACATTGCGCCATGTTATCCAGCCTGTATCCCTTTAGTCATCACATGTTTACACCAGGAAAAAAAGAGTCTTTGTTTCTTGTTTTCTATTATTATAAATTTTGCAAAACTCTAACATTTGTAAATAAAAAAGTTTCAAAAATCTCCTTTATTTTTGTCTATTTCTCTCATATTCAGAATGTCAGGGGCGGACATATCATTGGTGCAACCTGTGCAGCCGCCCCCGGGCCCAGGAGGTAAGGGGGCCCATTTGTACATCCAAGGCAGGTGCAATTTAGCATTTTTAGGATCTATTGGGCTACAAAGGGCCCATATTCCGTTCTTGCACAGGGGCCCTTTTCTGTCTGTGTCCGCCTGTACAGAATATGTCTCTGAATTTATGGAATCACCCATGTGTCTAAATCGTTGAAAAGTTGGAATTTTCTGTAGATCTTATGTCTGATTCATCAAGTAATTTCCGGCATGATACTACACAAAATATCACAATTTTTTGCAGCACTTATGGTTGCAGAAAAATGCAGCAACTTTTGGCCAGTACTTTTTGACAAGTCAGGAGCGAGGGTGATCCTAGAAATTCATGATAATTTACAAATTTACATCATAAAGGTGGTGTAAATCCCAAGAGACAAGTCAGCCAGCCTCTGACGGCCAAAGTCAGTGAAAGGCGAGCACGCCTCTGATGAATTTGGCACATTATACCCTATCACACACATATAATCACCAGTCTTCATGAATCGGGGTCCATGTGTTATTAAGATTCTTTGATCATTGGCCCGAACCCAAATTCACCTTCACCTTACAACATGGCGCCTCGTGATTCTTCTGCTGCCAACTTGCTATAGCTTTGTCATTGCGCTCCAGCATCATTTACCTCTCCCAGTTATACCTTTTCTTGTACAAAGACTTTAGTAATTGCCATGATGACCACTTATTCCAAGTTCTGAGAACTCTTCTATGACCCAAAACTGCTGTATATTCGGGTTATGTACTCAGGGTAAAACCAACTGGTGCAAGGCCCTGCAGCCGCAGAATATGGCGTCACAAGCCAAAGTCTATAGGAGAAAAGCACAGTTTGCCAAGTTTCATTCCTTGGAGAACCATTTTTAGACAATCTGCAATATTTTTTTTTTAGTTATGTGCTTCCCGGATCCTTAGTTGTAGACTTTGCTACTTCTGTCCAAACATTTTACAGATTTTGCTCTCTACAAATCCCTCTCCCAGCTTTATCCATTACCTTCCTTCCCTCTCAGGTCTCTTCCAGTACTTTCCAATGCTGGTAATGTTTTCCAGCCATAATCTTTATCTGTTCTGCAGGTTTGGAGATATCATCCTCAAATGAGACAATTTAAGAATATCTACTTGCTTGATTGAGGTCTGAACTTCTTTTCTGACCCAGAGTCCCAGTCTATCCATGGATATTTTCAGGGTAAAACCAACTAGTGCAAAGTCCTGCAGCCACAAGAAGCTGGAAACCCCAAGCAAAAGAAGAAGAAATCAGTTTCCAGGAGAAAAGCAGAATTTTCTGGGTTTCTTTCCCTGGAGGAGCCTCTTTGGACCAGTCTTAGTTTTAGTTTTGGGTTACAGGATCTTTAATTAGATACTTTGTTGCTTCAGTCCAAGTGTTTTACATGTTTGGCGCCGTTCTAATTCTTCCTCTTCCAGTTTTGCACATTTATTATCCCTCCTTTCCCCCTCAGGTCCCTTTCTGTACTTTCCAATTTGATTATGTTTTCTAGCTGTAATCTCTGTATCTGCCGCAGTATTTGGGATTTTTCTGAAGTGTCCCATTTGGCCCGTGTACTTTTTATTCACAAGGACGCCGTCCAAGTCTGCGAGCTTTAATGCCTGTTTGAGCCGATTAAATGAAGCTTTTCAGAAATTCTGCGGTTTTTTGTTGCTCCCCTGCAAAACATCTTATTAAAAGTCAAACGCTATAAGGCAGTGATGGGCATTGCCCCCGCGCCCCGACCCTCACTTGCACAGAACGGCCACTTCAGGACGCCCGCCGCCATTACATTTACTCCTTTCCAACATCTGAGTGAAATCGTTTTCCTTTAATGATAACGACCTGCAGGTCTGGCCGGATCGGCGCGTTCCTATCTGGACGGTTAAATGACCCCAGATGAGCGCTCTGCCGAGATTTCCTGCCTCTGCATTAATAAGTCATTTTCTGCAAACTGTTTTATTCTCTGAGACCTATAACTAATCTCTAAGCTTTTGTTTCCAGGTCTGTCCACCTAGTGACTGTACACATAGATAGAGGAAGCTCAGCCTGAGCAGCAGAGTGTTTAAGAATAAAGAAAGTGCTGTTCTCTTTGGAGATTACAGATAGCAGGACTCCCCGCAGCACAGAGTATTTCAGCATAGAAGGAGCTGTTCTCTTTGGAGACTGCAGACAGCAGGACTCCCCGCAGCACAGGGTATTTCAGCATAGAAAGAGCTGTTCTCTTGGGAGACTGCAGACAGCAGGACTCCCCGCAGCACAGAGTATTTCAGCATAGGATGGAACTGATCTTTTGGGAGATCCCAGATACAATAACACAGCATGGCCGAAACAGCACAGAGTATTTCAGGATAGAAGTGAACTGAACTTTTGGCAGCTCAGGCCGGTTTCACACTTCAGTGGCTCCGGTATGTGAGGTGACAGTTTCCTCATGTACCGGAGACACTGACTCACGTAGACACATTAAAATCAATGTGTCCCTGCACATGTCAGCGTGTTTTCACGGACCGTGTGTCCGTTTGGAAAACACGGAGACATGTCAGTGTTCGTGGGAGCGCACGGATTACACGAACCCATTAAAGTCAATGGGTCTGTGTAAAACACACGTCCGTGTGCAGTCCGTGTGCCGTGCAGGAGACAGCGCTACAGTAAGCGCTGTCTCCCCCACGTGGTGCTGAAGCCGATTACAGTCATGAATATGCGGCTCCACCTCCCATAGGGGTGGAGCCGCATATTCATTTCTGTAATGGGCGGCCCCACGTGACCGCTCATACAGTAGAAGGTGCGGCCAGGACAGGAAGCAGCGCCAGCGAGGGAGCCGGGTGAGTATTTTATTAACAGCACATGGATCTTTATTTTAAACACGAGAAACAAAAAAAAAGGATTATTCATATCTTCTCTACAGCAAACGCTGCTGCAGAGAAGATATGAATGGCGGCTTCAGCACCAGATGCAGAGGACAGCGCTTATCTCTAGCGCTGTCTCCTGCACGGTGCGTGTGGTACCCAGTCGACACACGTGTGCCGCACGTGTGCCACACTGATGTGCCACAGAAACGCACGGGCACACGGACACGGATAATTCCGGTACCGATTTTTCCGGTACCGGAATTATCTGGACGTGTGGGACTGGCCTTACAGAGAGCAGAAGCCACAGCAGCGCAGAGTATTTCAGCAGTGTAGTGTGTTGCCCTAATGAGGGGCAGTAACAGGCGAATCTCAGTCCTGAAGCTTTGGGCTGCAGATTTTCTTGTATCAGTCACTACGACACGTTGTGGCCCCTGCATCGTCGGTGGTTCAGCCAATGACTTTAGTCCAAATTACCGTATATGTAATTTAGGGTAGGGTCATATCTTGCACTTCTCACTGTGATTTCCAAGATTATGGCAAAAAATTTGCTTCAATTTCTGAGATTGCAACATACGACCCCCCCATGTAGCTCTTGTGTAAGTGACCCGATGACCTCTACCCCGGCGGTGACCTGGAGCCGTCCCCCTTGTTCCTGCTCTTTTCTCGTCCTTCCCTCGTCTTCATGACTTACAGGCTGCAGGAGGATGGATTTTTCATGCATTAGGGATTTTAGTAAGTTCTCATCATTTTGATGTCTCTGAGCCAATTCTGCATCTATTTAAAGGGAAATCACCTGCTCATTAGGCTCCATTCCTCATATTAGTGATCAGCACGGAGCCGCGGGCCCCATGGCTACCAGGATGCATCATTAATTTACGTGGAAAGTAATTGACTCGTGTTTAACTTTACGACTTCTCATTTATATCGCTAATGATCTTGAAAGTCTAGAGCCGAGCAGCCTTCCCTGAGTCCTGCTAATTAAATGTCCGGAGACGAGCGCCATTTCTAGGGATTAGGCCAATGACAGAAGCGATGAGATCGGATCGGACGTGGCCACTTGCTGGGGCTAATTCCTTACTGAGTCTGATATTGTTAGCGCACCTGCGGTTCAGTTATAGATCGCACATGGAATGGTGGTAGATGGCGGCACAACCACAGAGGACACGTAATTGGGGTCTGACATCATCACCTTCTTGTTACTAGAATTAGTAACAATGTATCTAAGGAAGGAAGAATCGGCGGTAATGGGCATCGCGTGTCCCTATATACAGTGCCTACAGGTAGTATTCAACCCCCTGCAGATTTAACAAGTTTAATAAGATGCAAATAAGTTAGAGCCTTCAAACTTCAAACAAGAGCAGGATTTATTAACAGATGCATAAATCCTACAAACAAAAAGTTTTGTTGCTCAGTTAAATTTTTATAAATTTTAAACATAAAAGTGTGGGTCAATTATTATTCAACCCCTAGGTTTAATATTTTGTGGAATAACCTTTGTTTGCAATTACAGCTAATAATCGTCTTTTATAAGACCTGATCAGGCCGGCACAGGTCTCTGGAGTTATCTTGGCCCACTCCTCCATGCAGATCTTCTCCAAGTTATCTAGGTTCTTTGGGTGTCTCATGTGGACTTTAATCTTGAGCTCCTTCCACAAGTTTTCAATTGGGTTAAGGTCAGGAGACTGACTAGGCCACTGCAACACCTTGATTTTTTGCCTCTTGAACCAGGCCTTGGTTTTCTTGGCTGTGTGCTTTGAGTCGTTGTCTTGTTGGAAGATGAAATGACGACCCTTCTTAAGATCCTTGATGGAGGAGCGGAGGTTCTTGGCCAAAATCTCCAGGTAGGCCATGCTATCCATCTTCCCATGGATGCGGACCAGATGGCCAGGCCCCTTGGCTGAGAAACAGCCCCACAGCATGATGCTGCCACCACCATGCTTGACTGTAGGGATGGTATTCTTGGGGTCGTATGCAGTGCCATCCAGTCTCCAAACGTCACGTGTGTGGTTGGCACCAAAGATCTCGATCTTGGTCTCATCAGACCAGAGAACCTTGAACCAGTCAGTCTCAGAGTCCTCCAAGTGATCATGAGCAAACTGTAGACGAGCCTTGACATGACGCTTTGAAAGTAAAGGTACCTTACGGGCTCGTCTGGAACGGAGACCATTGCGGTGGAGTACGTTACTTATTGTATTGACTGAAACCAATGTCCCCACTGCCATGAGATCTTCCCGGAGCTCCTTCCTTGTTGTCCTTGGGTTAGCCTTGACTCTTCGGACAAGCCTGGCCTCGGCACGGGAGGAAACTTTCAAAGGCTGTCCAGGCCGTGGAAGGCTAACAGTAGTTCCATAAGCCTTCCACTTCCGGATGATGCTCCCAACAGTGGAGACAGGTAGGCCCAACTCCTTGGAAAGGGTTTTGTACCCCTTGCCAGCCTTGTGACCCTCCACGATCTTGTCTCTGATGGCCTTGGAATGCTCCTTTGTCTTTCCCATGTTGACCATGTATGAGTGCTGTTCACAAGTTTGGGGAGTGTCTTAAATAGTCAGAAAAGGCTGGAAAAAGAGATAATTAATCCAAACATGTGAAGCTCATTGTTCTTTGTGCCTGAACTACTTCTTAATACTTTAGGGGAACCAAACAGAATTCTGGTGGGTTGAGGGGTTGAATAATAAATGACCCTCTGAAAAGACTTTTCACAATTTAAAAAAAAAAATAAACAAAGAAATAACATTCTTTTTTGCTGCAGTGCATTTCACACTTCCAGGCTGATCTACAGTCCAAATGTCACAATGCCAAGTTAATTCCAAATGTGTAAACCTGCTAAATCTGCAGGGGGTTGAATACTACTTGTAGGCACTGTATGTGAGGGCTGAGGGTTTGTTACATTATGTCAGTACAGATAATTATGTGACCTGAACACATCAGCATAACTTCTTTTGTCCTGATCTCCAAGACTGATGGTTCAGATAAACTGTATCTAGCTGGGTGATCTGAAAAGTGAATGTTTCCATTCAAGGACAGCAATCAAAGATCTGTAGATAGTGAGAAACCGAGAGCCAGTGATGCCGAGGAGGTGTCAGGGTGGATTTGTCACATCCATCTTATCTTACGTGAGTTTTGTACCTATAACTCTGCGGTAAAGTGCGGCGACTCAATTTGACGCATCATTTCAGTAGGAAGTTTAGCAGGAAACTAAATTGCATGGAAATGGGTTTTTTACCTTTGCATAATCATCACCCAGTTTGTAAAAAAGCGCCAGAAGGGGAGAAAGTCTCAAAAATGCAAATAAAAAGAGTTTAAATTGTGAAGAGGCTGAGACCTGAGCAAGAAAATCGAAAAAAAAAAAAAAAAAAATTTTTTACATCTTGGAATAGACGGGGTATTATTTCCCCAAAGCCAATTAGTATCCAGATTATTGTACATTAGTAACGCTGCGCCATTACCTGTGATGATCAGACTTCTGTACCACCACGTCCCGAGTTGTGGGATTGGGATTCGATCCATCCATCTGGCGGCGGACAACAAGTCGCAGAATCAAAGACTCCTCATCTCAGAGCAAAGAAGATTAGTAACTCCGAGATCTCTGTAACAAAGTGTCCATGGTGTATCGCCTCTACGTCATCTGTCGCCATGGCGTCCCGGGCTGATTTGCGGCCGGCATTTTTGCATCTGTTCTCCATATAGTTCTTGTGATAACGACAACAATAAAGGAGATGACAGATTCAACCTTTGGAGGCGCATTTATGAAGGATTAATAGCATCTAAGTAATGGAAAAAGAGAAGATGGAGGTGAGCGCCAGATGTAACGAGCTGCTGCTCCGTCCAGGGATTAGGGTTATGATTGTGCAGCTCATGATTAAGTAACACCGCCAGACTGTACACACACGTGCCCCATGCCGCTGCTCATCCCTCTCACCTTGTACATATGGAAACTTTACATTACTCTGCTGCATGAAAGAAATTTACCCGTAAACTGGGAGCAGAATCCATTGTAATTCTACAACCTACCATCAGTATCTGGTGACCGCCCGTCACCTCCATCATCCGTATCTGCTAACCAACCATCACCTCCATCATTAGTTTCTGCTGACCACCCATTACCTCCATCATCAGTGTCTGGTGACTGCAGTGCACGTCACCTCCATCATCAGTATCTGGTGAGTGCTCATCACTTCTTCTGGATACACTTGTCACACAGTACAAGCGAACAGTAGATGGTGTAGATCTCGTTCGTCATTTACAGTTCTAAGTTGATAGCACTGCTGGACATCTGATTGAAGGGAAGCAACATACATTACATTACTAATCCTGAGTTACATCCTGTATTATACTCCAGAGCTGCACTCACTGTTCTGCTGGTGCAGTTAGTGTGTACATACATTACTGATCCTGAGTTACATCCTGTGTTATACTCCAGAGCTGCACTCACTAGTCTGCTGGTGCAGTCACTGTGTACATACATTACATTACTAATCCTGAGTTACCTCCTGTATTATACCCCAGAGCTGCACTCACTATTCTGCTGGTACAGTCACTGTGTACATACATTACATTACTGATCCTGAGTTACATCCTGTATTACACCCCAGAGCTGCACTCACTATTCTGCTGGTGCAGTCACTGTGTACATACATTACTGTTATGTTGCTAATGACAGGTGTTATGAAGGCAATCCAGAAACACAGTGTGCTTAGCGATCAGAGCGCACACAGTGATCTGACAAATACCCAAAAATACAAGGACGAGCTCTGAGACGTGGAAACTCTGTAGACTGCACACCTGATCCTATCCTAAACACAACTAAAAGCGGCTGTGGATTGCGCCTAACAACTACCTAGGCAACTCGGCACAGCCTAAGAAACTAGCTAGCCTGAAGATAGAAAAATAGGCCTGACTTGCCCCAGAGAAATTCCCCAAAGGAAAAGGCAGCCCCCCACATATAATGACTGTGAGTAAGATGAAAAGACAAAACGTAGGAATGAAATAGATTCAGCAAAGTGGGGCCCGATATTCTAGGACAGAGCGAGGACAGTAAAGCGAACTTTGCAGTCTACAAAAAACCCTAAAGCAAAACCACGCAAAGGGGGCAAAAAAAAACCACCGTGCCGAACTAACGGCACGGCGGTACACCCTTTGCGTCTCAGAGCTTCCAGCAAAACAAAAGACAAGCTGGACAGAAAAAAAGCAACAAAAAAGCAAAAGGCACTTAGCTATACAGAGCAGCAGGTCACAGGAACAATCAGGAGAAGCTCAGATCCAACACTGAAACATTGACAAGGAGCAAGGATAGCAGCATCAGGCGGAGTTAAGTAATGAAGCAGTCAACGAGCTCACCAGAACACCTGAGGGAGGAAGCTCAGAAGCTGCAGTACCACTTGTGACCACAGGAGTGAATTCAGCCACAGAATTCACAACAGTACCCCCCCCCTTGAGGAGGGGTCACCGAACCCTCACCAGAGCCCCCAGGCCGACCAGGATGAGCCGCATGAAAGGCACGAACAAGATCGGAAGCATGAACATCAGAGGCAAAAACCCAGGAATTATCTTCCTGAGCATAACCCTTCCATTTAACCAGATACTGGAGTTTCCGTCTAGAAACACGAGAATCCAAAATCTTCTCCACAATATACTCCAATTCCCC
The DNA here is from genome assembly GCF_032444005.1 of Ranitomeya imitator. Taxonomy (NCBI): domain Eukaryota; kingdom Metazoa; phylum Chordata; class Amphibia; order Anura; family Dendrobatidae; genus Ranitomeya; species Ranitomeya imitator. The sequence goes on from NC_091282.1 coordinate 776,328,656, forward strand.
CTCCACCAAAACCGGGGCAGGAGGCTCAACAGATGGAACCATAGGTGCCACGTATCTCCGCAACAACGACCTATGGAATACATTATGTATGGAAAAGGAGTCTGGGAGGGTCAAACGAAAAGACACAGGATTGAGAACCTCAGAAATCCTATACGGACCAATAAAACGAGGTTTAAATTTAGGAGAGGAAACCTTCATAGGAATATGACGAGAAGATAACCAAACCAGATCCCCAACACGAAGTCGGGGACCCACACGGCGTCTGCGATTAGCGAAAAGTTGAGCTTTCTCCTGGGACAAGATCAAATTGTCCACTACCTGAGTCCAGATCTGCTGCAGCCTATCCACCACAGAATCCACACCAGGACAGTCCGAAGACTCAACCTGTCCTGAAGAGAAACGAGGATGGAACCCAAAATTGCAAAAAAATGGAGAAACCAAGGTAGCCGAGCTGGCCCGATTATTAAGGGCGAACTCAGCCAACGGCAAAAAGGACACCCAATCATCCTGGTCTGCAGAAACAAAACATCTCAGATATGTTTCCAAGGTCTGATTGGTTCGTTCGGTCTGGCCATTAGTCTGAGGATGGAAAGCCGAGGAAAAGGATAGGTCAATGCCCATCCTACCACAAAAGGCTCGCCAAAACCTTGAAACAAACTGGGAACCTCTGTCAGAAACAATATTCTCAGGAATGCCATGCAACCGAACCACAAGCTGAAAGAACAAAGGTACCAAATCAGAGGAGGAAGGCAATTTAGCCAAGGGCACCAGATGGACCATTTTAGAAAAGCGATCACAGACCACCCAAATGACTGACATCTTTTGAGAAACGGGAAGGTCAGAAATGAAATCCATCGAAATATGTGTCCAAGGCCTTTTTGGGACCGGCAAGGGCAAAAGCAACCCACTGGCACGAGAACAGCAGGGCTTAGCCCTAGCACAAATCCCACAGGACTGCACAAAAGTACGTACATCCCGTGACAGAGATGGCCACCAGAAGGATCTAGCCACTAACTCTCTGGTACCAAAGATTCCAGGATGACCAGCCAACACCGAACAATGAAGTTCAGAGATAAGTTTATTAGTCCACCTATCAGGGACGAACAGTTTCTCTGCTGGACAACGATCAGGTTTATTCGCCTGAAATTTTTGCAGCACCCGCCGCAAATCAGGGGAGATGGCAGACACAATGACTCCTTCCTTGAGGATACCCGCTGGCTCAGATAAACCCGGAGAGTCGGGCACAAAACTCCTAGACAGAGCATCCGCCTTCACATTTTTAGAGCCCGGAAGGTACGAAATCACAAAGTCAAAGCGGGCAAAAAATAACGACCAACGGGCCTGTCTAGGATTCAAGCGCTTGGCAGACTCGAGATAAGTCAAGTTCTTATGATCAGTCAATACCACCACGCGATGCTTAGCTCCTTCAAGCCAATGACGCCACTCCTCGAATGCCCACTTCATGGCCAGCAACTCTCGATTGCCCACATCATAATTACGCTCAGCGGGCGAAAACTTCCTGGAAAAGAAAGCACATGGTTTCATCACTGAGCAATCAGAACCTCTCTGTGACAAAACCGCCCCTGCTCCAATCTCAGAAGCATCAACCTCGACCTGGAACGGAAGAGAAACATCTGGCTGACACAACACAGGGGCAGAACAAAAACGACGCTTCAACTCCTGAAAAGCTTCCACAGCAGCAGAAGACCAATTAACCAAATCAGCACCCTTCTTGGTCAAATCGGTCAATGGTTTGGCAATGCTAGAAAAATTACAGATGAAGCGACGATAAAAATTAGCAAAGCCCAGGAACTTTTGCAGACTTTTCAGAGATGTCGGCTGAATCCAATCCTGGATGGCTTGGACCTTAACTGGATCCATCTCGATAGTAGAAGGGGTAAAGATGAACCCCAAAAATGAAACTTTCTGCACACCGAAGAGACACTTTGATCCCTTCACAAACAAAGAGTTAGCACGCAGGACCTGAAAAACCATTCTGACCTGCTTCACATGAGACTCCCAATCATCTGAGAAGATCAAAATGTCATCCAAATAAACAATCAGGAATTTATCCAGATACTCACAGAAGATGTCATGCATAAAAGACTGAAACACAGATGGAGCATTGGCAAGTCCGAACGGCATCACTAGATACTCAAAATGACCCTCGGGCGTATTGAATGCAGTTTTCCATTCATCTCCTTGCCTGATTCTCACCAGATTATACGCACCACGAAGATCTATCTTAGTGAACCAACTAGCCCCCTTAATCCGAGCAAACAAGTCAGATAACAATGGCAAGGGATACTGAAATTTAACAGTGATCTTATTAAGAAGGCGGTAATCAATACACGGTCTCAGCGAACCATCCTTCTTGGCTACAAAGAAGAACCTTGCTCCCAGTGGTGATGACGATGGGCGAATATGTCCCTTCTCCAGGGATTCCTTCACATAACTGCGCATAGCGGCGTGTTCGGGCACGGATAAATTAAATAATCGACCTTTAGGGAATTTACTACCAGGAATCAAATTGATAGCACAATCACAATCCCTATGCGGAGGTAGAGCATCGGACTTGGGCTCTTCAAATACATCCTGATAATCAGACAAGAATTCTGGGACCTCAGAAGGGGTGGATGACGAAATCGACAAAAATGGAACATCACCATGTACCCCCTGACAACCCCAGCTGGATACCGACATGGAATTCAAATCCAATACTGGATTATGGGTTTGTAGCCATGGCAACCCCAACACGACCACATCATGCAGATTATGCAACACCAGAAAGCGAATAACTTCCTGATGTGCAGGAGCCATGCACATGGTCAGCTGGGCCCAGTATTGAGGTTTATTCTTGGCCAAAGGTGTAGCATCAATTCCTCTCAATGGAATAGGACACCGCAAAGGCTCCAAGAAAAACCCACAACGTTTAGCATAATCCAAATCCATCAGATTCAGGGCAGCGCCCGAATCCACAAACGCCATGACAGAAAACGACGACAAAGAGCATATCAAGGTAATGGACAGAAGGAATTTGGACTGTACAGTACCAATGACGGCAGACCTAGCGGACCGCTTAGTGCGCTTAGGACAATCAGAAATAGCATGAGTGGAATCACCACAGTAGAAACACAGACCATTCAGACGTCTGTATTCCTGCCGTTCAACTCTAGTCATAGTCCTATCGCACTGCATAGGCTCAGGTTTAACCTCAGGCAGTACCGCCAAATGGTGCACAGATTTACGCTCGCGCAAGCGTCGACCGATCTGAATGGCCAAAGACAAAGACTCATTCAAACCAGCAGGCATAGGAAATCCCACCATGACATCCTTAAGAGCCTCAGAGAGACCCTTTCTGAACAAAGCTGCCAGCGCAGATTCATTCCACTGAGTGAGTACTGACCATTTCCTAAATTTCTGACAATATACTTCTATATCATCCTGACCCTGGCACAAAGCCAGCAAATTTTTCTCAGCCTGATCCACTGAATTAGGCTCATCGTACAGCAATCCGAGCGCCAGGAAAAACGCATCGACACTACTCAATGCAGGGTCTCCTGGCGCAAGAGAAAATGCCCAGTCTTGAGGGTCGCCGCGCAAAAAAGAAATAATAATCAAAACCTGTTGAATAGGATTACCAGAAGAATGAGGTTTCAAGGCCAGAAATAGCTTACAATTATTTTTGAAACTTAGAAACTTAGTTCTATCTCCAAAAAACAAATCAGGAATAGGAATTCTTGGTTCTAACATAGATTTCTGATCAATAGTATCTTGAATTTTTTGTACATTTATAACGAGATTATCCATTGAAGAGCACAGACCCTGAATATCCATGTCCACACCTGTGTCCAGAATCACCCAAATGTCTAGGGGAAAAAAAAAAAAGTGAACACAGAGCAGAAAAAAAAAAAAAAAAAAAAATGATGTCAGAACTTTTTCTTTCCCTCTATTGAGAAACATTAGTTTGGCTCCTTGTACTGTTATGTTGCTAATGACAGGTGTTATGAAGGCAATCCAGAAACACAGTGTGCTTAGCGATCAGAGCGCACACAGTGATCTGAGAAATACCCAAAAATACAAGGACGAGCTCTGAGACGTGGAAACTCTGTAGACTGCACACCTGATCCTATCCTAAACACAACTAAAAGCGGCTGTGGATTGCGCCTAACAACTACCTAGGCAACTCGGCACAGCCTAAGAAACTAGCTAGCCTGAAGATAGAAAAATAGGCCTGACTTGCCCCAGAGAAATTCCCCAAAGGAAAAGGCAGCCCCCCACATATAATGACTGTGAGTAAGATGAAAAGACAAAACGTAGGAATGAAATAGATTCAGCAAAGTGGGGCCCGATATTCTAGGACAGAGCGAGGACAGTAAAGCGAACTTTGCAGTCTACAAAAAACCCTAAAGCAAAACCACGCAAAGGGGGCAAAAAAAACCCACCGTGCCGAACTAACGGCACGGCGGTACACCCTTTGCGTCTCAGAGCTTCCAGCAAAACAAAAGACAAGCTGGACAGAAAAAAAGCAACAAAAAAGCAAAAGGCACTTAGCTATACAGAGCAGCAGGTCACAGGAACAATCAGGAGAAGCTCAGATCCAACACTGAAACATTGACAAGGAGCAAGGATAGCAGCATCAGGCGGAGTTAAGTAATGAAGCAGTCAACGAGCTCACCAGAATACCTGAGGGAGGAAGCTCAGAAGCTGCAGTACCACTTGTGACCACAGGAGTGAATTCAGCCACAGAATTCACAACACATTACATTACTGATCCTGAGTTACATCCTATATTACACCCCAGAGCTGCACTCACTATTCTGCTGGTGCAGTCACTGTGTACATACATTACATTACTGATCCTGAGTTACATCCTGTATTACACCCCAGAGCTGCACTCACTATTCTGCTGGTGCAGTCACTGTGTACATACATTACATTACTGATCCTGAGTTACATCCTGTATTATACTCCAGAGCTGCACTCACTGTTCTTATGGTACAGTCACTGTGTACATACATTACATTACTAATCCTGAGTTACATCCTGTATTATACTCCAGAGCTGCACTCACTGTTCTGCTGGTGCAGTTATTGTGTACATACATTACTGATCCTGAGTTACATCCTGTGTTATACTCCAGAGCTGCACTCACTGTTCTGCTGGTGCAGTCACTGTGTACATACATTACATTACTAATCCTGAGTTACCTCCTGTATTATACCCCAGAGCTGCACTCACTATTCTGCTGGTGCAGTCACTGTGTACATACATTGCATTACTGATCCTGAGTTACATCCTATATTACACCCCAGAGCTGCACTCACTATTCTGCTGGTACAGTCACTGTGTACATACATTACATTACTAATCCTGAGTTACATCCTGTATTATACTCCAGAGCTGCACTCGCTGTTCTGCTGGTGCAGTTATTGTGTACATACATTACTGATCCTGAGTTACATCCTGTGTTATACTCCAGAGCTGCACTCACTATTCTGCTGGTGCAGTCACTGTGTACATACATTACATTACTAATCCTGAGTTACCTCCTGTATTATACCCCAGAGCTGCGCTCACTATTCTGCTGGTGCAGTCACTGTGTACATACATTGCATTACTGATCCTGAGTTACATCCTATATTACACCCCAGAGCTGCACTCACTATTCTGCTGGTGCAGTCACTGTGTACATACATTACATTACTGATCCTGAGTTACATCCTGTATTACACCCCAGAGCTGCACTCACTATTCTGCTGGTGCAGTCACTGTGTACATACATTACATTACTGATCCTGAGTTACATCCTGTATTACACTCCAGAGCTGCACTCACTATTCTGCTGGTACAGTCACTGTGTACATACATTAAATTACTGATCCTGAGTTACATCCTGTATTACACCCCAGAGCTGCACTCACTATTCTGCTGGTGCAGTCACTGTGTACATACATTACATTACTAATCCTGAGTTACATCCTTTATTACACCCCAGAGCTGCACTCACTATTCTGCTGGTGCAGTCACTGTGTAGATACATTACATTACTGATCCTGAGTTACATCCTGTATTACACCCCAGAGCTGCACTCACTATTCTGCTGGTGCAGTCACTGTGTACATACATTACATTACTGATCCTGCGTTACATCCTGTATTATACTCCAGAGCTGCACTCACTATTCTGCTGGTGCAGTCACTGTGTACATACATTACAATACTGATCCTGCGTTACATCCTGTATTATACTCCAGAGCTGCACTCACTATTCTGCTGGTGCAGTCACTGTGTACATACATTACTGATCCTGTAGAGATCCTGAGTTATATCCTGTATTACACCCCAGAGCTGCACTCACTATTCTGCTGGTGCAGTCACTATGTACATACATTACATTACTGATCCTGTACTCTTCCTAAGTTATATCTTGTGTGATACTCCAGAGCTGCACTCACTATTCTGCTATTCTAGTGTTTTATACCATTCCACCCGTAGATGCCCGGGCACTTCCATCCTCTATAATCTGCTGCTCTTGTGTTTGTTTCGCAGTTACATAATTACAACCACTTTCTCAATATCAGTAGAACATTTATTATGGGACGGATTTCTCGGAGCGGGTAATGGATTCTTTCTTCACTCTGCTGAAAAGCTCCATTTGCTGATTTATAATTTCCCATCTTGCTTATTGTCCATAATTCTTTGTAGGAGGTTTTGCTTTATTTCGGCAGCGGACATGGTTATTATTCTCGATGATTAGGTTCTTTTAATGATATCAATAGTTTCTTTTCATTTTATTATTTATGGTTTAACTTAATTTTTGTCAGAAACTTTACAGGAGATTTTTGCTGCGTTTTGTATAGATAATTTATGAGCAATTTAAAAGGCCTCAGTCACAAGTAGAGACCCCTACATAGTGGGAAGGTTACTCTGGGCCTTCCTTTCTATAAAGAGGTCCAAGCAGACCCCCCTTTCCCACCTTCCCACCACACTGCCATCTTATAATACCCTAAGTGGAGAGTCACTGCAGAGCGCTACTCCTTCAAGCTTGCCTTTTACTTGGATGAGTCCTTAGCTTTAGTTGTCTTTATTTAATATACTATTAGGCTGAAGTCCCACATAACGTATAAAAAAAAAAAAAAAAAAAAAAAAAATCGGTCCGTTTTTCACGGACGAGAATCACATCAATGTTCCCTGAACAGTGATCCTTATGTCTTTACTGGCTATTCTAATTGGGGAACCGCCTCAAAAAAATGACGTGAAGTCCCCCTATAACTAATAGCCAGAAAGGCTATGCAGACAGCTGCGGGCTGATATTCATAACCTAGGAAGGGGCCATGGATATTGACCCCCTGGCTAAAAATACCAGCACCCAGCCACCCCAGAAAAGGCACATCTATAAGATTCGCCAATTCTGGCACTTAGCCTCTCTCATCCCAATGCCGTGTCGTGGTGGCATATGGGGTAATAAGGGCTTAATGTCATCTTGCTATTGCAAGGTGACATTAAGCTGGTTAATAATGGAGAGGTGTGAATCAGACACCTATCCATTATTAATCCAATAGTATGAAAGGGTTAAAAAAGATACACACACCTTAGGAATAAAGTCTTTTCATGAAATAATTGAGCACAAAGGTTTTCCATCTTTATTACACTCCCAATCCAAGAGATGCCCTCATTCTCCTGTAAAAAATCCAAAATAAAAAAGCAACAATATCCCATACCTGTCCCCCGTACAACCGGGAGCTGTGCTATTGCTTCCGCCCTGGCTGTAAACCACTGTGTAATGAATGAAAAGCTGCATGCGCAGTCTCCCCACCTGACCGGACATGAACTCTGTAGCGTGGGAAAGTTTCGGAACTTTTTCCAACGCTGCCAAAATCACCTTAGGTCAGGCTGTGAGTCTTTGCATGCTCAGTGTCATCAGCGGTAGTCACTGAGGCTGTGCAGCGGCCCCACCTGACCTGAGGTGAACTCGGCAGCGTGGGAAAAAGTTCAGAAACTTTCCCACGTTACAGAGTTCTGTCCTGTCAGGCGGGGAGGCTGCGCAGGCAGCTTTTCATTCATTCCTTCGTGGTTTACAGCCCGGCCGGAAGCATTGGTACCGCTCCCGGTTGTAAACTATTTAACCCCTTGAGACGGATTGAATGGGGGGGGACTTGACTGTACGGTGGTATGAGATATTCTTGCTTTTTATTTTGGATTTTTTACAGGAGAATGAGGGCTTCCCTTGGATTGGCAGTGTAATAAAGAAGAAAAACCTGTGTGTTTTTAATTATTTCATAAAATGATTTCATTATAAAAGCCAGAGGTGGTGCAACAAAATACTAGTGATGTTTTGGAGTATTTTTTTTCATGATTCCATATTTTTTTCCTCAGAATTGAGTGATTCCATAATTTTTCCCCTATGTTTGGTTAAAAAAAAAGTAACCATTACTGACTACCACATTTTTGTTCTTGATTTCTTCTAGTGTTTCTTAAAGCCAGAAAGTTGCCATTTGAAATTACTTTAGTTTTGTGCCATGTCTGTGATCTGCTTTTTTTATACAAAATTAAACAACTGAATCAACATCCCCCGAGGCTTGTGATTCCATAATTTTTGCCAGGGGTTGTATGTATGAATATATATATACAGTCATGGCCAAAAGTATTGACACCCCTGCAATTCTGTCAGATAATACTCAGTTTCTTCCTGAAAATGATTGCAAACACAAATTCTTTGGTATTATTATCTTCATTTAATTTGTCTTAAATGGAAAAACACAAAAGAGAATGAAGCAAAAAGCAAAGCATTGATCATTTCACACAAAACTCCAAAAATGGGCCAGACAAACAGATGATGAGAGCTGCCCCATAGATTAACATTGGGCCGAGTGCTATGCGACATATTCTCACATAGCAGTCCTCCGTATTCCTCTCTAGTGTGACTCTGGCGTTAAAGGGATTTCCAGGACTAAGACACTGATGGTCTATACTTAGGCCGGTTTCACACGTCAGTGGCTCCGGTACGTGAGGTGAGTTTCCTCACGTACCGGAGACACTGACTCACGTAGACACATTAAAATCAATGTGTCTCTGCACGTCAGCGTGTTTTCATGGACCGTGTGTCCGTTTGAAAAACACGGAGACATGTCAGTGTTTGTGGGAGCGCATGGATCACACGGACCCATTAAAGTCAATGGGTCCATGTAAAGCACGTACCGCACATGGATGCTGTCCGTGTGCAGTCCGTGTGCCGTGCAGGAGACAGCGCTACTGTAAGCGCTGTCCCCTTTCCAGCGTTCGCTGGAAAGAAGGAATGAATAATCTTTTTTTTTTCTTTTCCCTTAAAAATAATGTTTGTGCGTCCCCTCCCGCCTCCCATCCCCTGTGCCCCCCCCCACCCCCCCGCTTGCCAGGAAATACTCACCGACACCCAGCTCCAGCGATGTCTCCTCTCAGCGGCTGCAGCCTGTGCTGTGTGAGCGGTCACGTGGTCCCGCTCATTAAAGTGAGGAATATGTGCATATTCCTCACTGTAATGAGCGGGACCACGTGACCGCTCACACAGGACCTGCTGCCGGCGCTGAGACATCGCTGGAGCTGGGTGTCGGTGAGTATTTCCTGGCAAGGGGGGGCGCACAGGGGATGGGAGGCGGGAGGGGACGCACAAACTTTATTTTTAAGGTAAAAAAAAAGAAAATTAATTCCTTCTTTCCAGCGAACACTGCTGGGAAGAAGGGATGAATACCGGCTTCAGCACCGCACACAGGGGACAGCGCTTAACTGTCTCCTGCACGGTCCGTGTGGTCCTCAGTCGGCACATGGGCGGCACATGGCTGCCGCACGTGTGCCACACTGATGTGCTACGTAAGCACACGGACACGGATAATTCCGGAATTATCTGGACGTGTGGGACAGGCCTTAGGAGAAGTCATGGGTGGAGTCCTGACAACCAAAATACACACCAAATACCTGATACCTGGAGCTGCAGCCACGAGAAGATCACGAGTTAGAGAGCCGGGATCCACAGCGCCATACTCTGTGTAATGGCAGGACTTGGAACTACAACTCATATCACATTTCAATGGGAGCTGAGATGCAGTACCCATTAACAGCCACTGCATTGTGTGTGTACATGTGGTACTCTGGGTGACCGCTATACCTCTCCCTTGATCGTGGCTATGCCAGGTGTCGGATCTACCTGGTGTCAGACCCCATGTGATATTAATGACTTATCCTGATAATAGGGTACAGCTTTGTAATATACACCCCATAACTAATCAGCCCCTGTCCTGGCTGACAGGAGGTGCAGGAGAGGGCGCATTGTATGTGTATCCGAGAACATCTTGGTCTATAGTCTCCAGGACCACAGTGCGATGGGCTAGAAACATTATGGGATATACACATTATGGGATGCATATTACAAAGTTGTAGGCTATAGAACATAGAGCAAGTGACCGTCTCACGGCAATTATGGGAAACATTGTATCTCTATGGAAATTACTATTATGACCACAAGCAGAGACTCATTCATCTGTTACTTTACTATAGGAGAAGGCCACCGGGGCCGGAGCAAATCTCTCCAGAATAATTGGATGCACTTGATCCAGCGAGGTCTCCAGGTGAACAGGGGTCTAATGAAGCGATCGCAGACAGGGCGACGTGCGTGGAGGGCCAGGATCCGGCACTGAGGTCCAGAAAACAATTTAAATCAAAATTATTTCTCAATCTGCACGATGAAAAACATTTACTGTAAATCCCAAAACTGGAGAGATGTGCACCTGCGAGCTTGTAATACAAATGTCCAGGGTATTGCCCCAGGTGCACAGAAATGGTACTGTACAGGGCAGATACTGATATATAGAAGAGGTACTGTGCAGTGGCTGTAGGGCAGATACCGATACAGAGAAAAGGTACTGTGCAGTCTCTGTAGGGCAGATACCGATACAGAGAAGAGGTTCTGTGCAGTGTCTGTAGGGCAGATACCGATACAGAGAAGATGTTCTGTGCAGTGTCTGTAGGGCAGATACCGATACAGAGTAGAGGTACTGTGCAGTGTCTGTAGGGCAGATACCGATACAGAGTAGAGGTACTGTGCAGTGTCTGTAGGGCAGATACCGATACAGAGAAGAGGTACTGTGCAGTGTCTGTAGGGCAGATACCGATACAGAGTAGAGGTACTGTGCAGTGTCTGTAGGGCAGATACCGATACAGAGAAGAGGTTCTGTGCAGTGTCTGTAGGGCAGATACCGATACAGAGTAGAGGTACTGTGCAGTGTCTGTAGGGCAGATACCGATACAGAGTAGAGGTACTGTGCAGTGTCTGTAGGGCAGATACCGATACAGAGAACAGGTACTGTGCAGTGTCTGTAGGGCAGATACCGATACAGAGAAGAGGTACTGTGCAGTCTCTGTAGGGCAAAAACCGATACAGAGTAGAGGTTCTGTGCAGTGTCTGTAGGGCAGATACCGATACAGAGTAGAGGTACTGTGCAGTGTCTGTAGGGCAGATACCGATACAGAGAAGAGGTACTGTGCAGTGTCTGTAGGGCAGATACCGATACAGAGTAGAGGTTCTGTGCAGTGTCTGTAGGGCAGATACCGATACAGAGTAGAGGTACTGTGCAGTGTCTGTAGGGCAGATACCGATACAGAGAAGAGGTACTGTGCAGTCTCTGTAGGGCAGATACCGATACAGAGAAGAGGTACTGTGCAGTCTCTGTAGGGCAGATACCGATACAGAGAAGAGGTACTGTGCAGTGTCTGTAGGGCAGATACTGATACAGAGAAGTGGTACTGTGCAGTGTCTGTAGGGCAGATACCGATACAGAGAAGAGGTACTGTGCAGTGTCTGTAGGGCAGATACCGATACAGAGTAGAGGTACTGTGCAGTGTCTGTAGGGCAGATACCGATACAGAGAAGAGGTTCTGTGCAGTGTCTGTAGGGCAGATACCGATACAGAGTAGAGGTACTGTGCAGTGTCTGTAGGGCAGATACCGATACAGAGTAGAGGTACTGTGCAGTGTCTGTAGGGCAGATACCGATACAGAGAACAGGTACTGTGCAGTGTCTGTAGGGCAGATACCGATACAGAGAAGAGGTACTGTGCAGTCTCTGTAGGGCAAAAACCGATACAGAGTAGAGGTTCTGTGCAGTGTCTGTAGGGCAGATACCGATACAGAGTAGAGGTACTGTGCAGTGTCTGTAGGGCAGATACCGATACAGAGAAGAGGTACTGTGCAGTGTCTGTAGGGCAGATACCGATACAGAGTAGAGGTTCTGTGCAGTGTCTGTAGGGCAGATACCGATACAGAGTAGAGGTACTGTGCAGTGTCTGTAGGGCAGATACCGATACAGAGAAGAGGTACTGTGCAGTCTCTGTAGGGCAGATACCGATACAGAGAAGAGGTACTGTGCAGTGTCTGTAGGGCAGATACTGATACAGAGAAGTGGTACTGTGCAGTGTCTGTAGGGCAGATACCGATACAGAGAAGAGGTACTCTGCAGTCTCTGTAGGGCAGATACCGATACAGAGAAGAGGTACTGTGCAGTGTCTGTAGGGCAGATATCGATACAGAGAAGAGGTACTGTGCAGTCTCTGTAGGGCAGATACCGATACAGAGAAGAGGTACTGTGCAGTGTCTGTAGGGCAGATATCGATACAGAGAAGAGGTACTGTGCAGTGTCTGTAGGGCAGATACTGATACAGAGAAGAGGTACTGTGCAGTGTCTGTAGGGCAGATACCGATACAGAGAAGTGGTACTGTGCAGTCTCTGTAGGGCAGATACCGATACATAGAAACAGTACTGTGCAGTGTCTGTAGGGCAGATACTGATACAGAGAAGTGGTACTGTGCAGTGTCTGTAGGGCAGATAACGATACATAGAAGTGGTACTGTGCAGTGTCTGTAGGGCAGATACCAATACAGAGAAGAGGTACTGTGCAATGTCTGGAGAGTGGATACCAATACATAGAGGCAGTAATTTGCAGTGTCTGTAGGGCAGATACCAATGCATATACAGTATAAGTATACAGTGTACGTACATTCAGAGCAGTCGAAACACATAAAAGGTACCGATACGTAGAAGAGGTACTGTGCAGTGTCCACATATACAGATTATAGGAATTATATAAAATACTAGATGGTGGCCCGATTCTAAAGCATCGGCTATTCTAGAATATGCATGTCCACGTGGTATATTGCACAGTCCACGTAGTATATTGCCCAGCCACGTAGTATATTGCCCAGCTACGTAGTATATTGCCCAGCCACGTAGTATATTGCCCAGCCACGTAGTATATTGCCCAGCCATGTAGTATATTGCCCAGCCACGTAGTATATTGCCCAGCCACGTAGTATATTGCCCAGTGACGTAATATATTGGCCAGCCACGTAGTATATTGCCCAGTGACGTAGTATATTGCCCAGTTACGTAGTATATTGCCGAGCTACGTAGTATATTGCACAGCCACGTAGTATATTGCCCAGCGACGTAGTATATTGCCCAGCCACGTAGTATATTGCCCAGTTACGTAGTATATTGCGCAGCCACGTAGTATATTGCCCAGCCACATAATATATTGCCCAGTTACGTAGTATATTGCACAGCCCACGTAGTATATTGCCCAGTGACGTAGTATATTGCCCAGCCACGTAGTATATTGTCCAGTTACGTAGTATATTGCCCAGCCACGTAGTATATTGCCCAGTTACGTAGTATATTGCGCAGCCACGTAGTATATTGCCCAGCCACGTAGTATATTGCCCAGTTACGTAGTATATTGCACAGACCACGTAGTATATTGCCCAGTGACGTAGTATATTGCGCAGCCACGTAGTATATTGCCTAGTTACGAAGTATACAGCACAGAGCCACGTAGTATATTGGCCAGTCACGTAGTATATTGCCCAGCCACGTAGTATATTGCCCAGCTACATAGTATATTGCCCAGCCACGTAGTATATTGCCCAGTCAGGTTTGTCACAGGTGAAAAAATAAAAAATAAACATATAACACCTTTCCGAGGGAGCCCTTGTAGTCCACGGCAGGTTCCGGTCCCAGGGTTGGTATTGGAGCAGGACCTGTGATGACGTCACGGTCACATGACCATGACATCTTGGCAGGTCTTTGTAGCGCAGGCGTGCAGGGCCTGTGATGACGTCGCGGTCACATGACCGTGACGTCATGGCAGGTCCTTCTGCCACCAGAACCTGCAACGGAAGATGGCGGCCGGCGCGAGCTGCAACGGAGGGTGAGTATAGCAGGTTTTTTGGTTTTTTTAAATCATTTTTAACATTACATTTTTTATTATTGATGCCGCATAGGCAGCGTCAATAGTAAAAAGTTGGGGACACACAGGGTTAATAGCAGTGGTAACGGAGTGCGTTACCCGCGGCATAACGTGGTCCGTTACCGCCGGCATTAACCCTGTGTTAGCGCTAACCGGAGGGGTGTACGCGGGCGACAGACACTGACTGCGGTGTCCACATACAGGTCCTTCTCAAAAAATTAGCATATAGTGTTAAATTTCATTATTTACCATAATGTAATGATTACAATTAAACTTTCATATATTATAGATTCATTATCCACCAACTGAAATTTGTCAGGTCTTTTATTGTTTTAATACTGATGATTTTGGCATACAACTCCTGATAACCCAAAAAACCTGTCTCAATAAATTAGCATATTTCACCCATCCAATCAAATAAAAGTGTTTTTTAATAACAAACAAAAAAACCAACAAATAATGATGTTCAGTTATGCACTCAATACTTGGTCGGGAATCCTTTGGCAGAAATGACTGCTTCAATGCGGCGTGGCATGGAGGCAATCAGCCTGTGACACTGCTGAGATGTTATGGAGGCCCAGGATGCTTCAATAGCGGCCTTAAGCTCATCCAGAGTGTTGGGTCTTGCGTCTCTCAACTTTCTCTTCACAATATCCCACAGATTCTCTATGGGGTTCAGGTCAGGAGAGTTGGCAGGCCAATTGAGCACAGTAATACCATGGTCAGTAAACCATTTACCAGTGGTTTTGGCACTGTGAGCAGGTGCCAGGTCGTGCTGAAAAATGAAATCTTCATCTCCATAAAGCATTTCAGCCGATAGAAGCATGAAGTGCTCCAAAATCTCCTGATAGCTAGCTGCATTGACCCTGCCCTTGATGAAACACAGTGGACCAACACCAGCAGCTGACATGGCACCCCACACCATCACTGACTGTGGGTACTTGACACTGGACTTCAGGCATTTTGGCATTTCCTTCTCCCCAGTCTTCCTCCAGACTCTGGCACCTTGATTTCCGAATGACATGCAAAATTTGCTTTCATCAGAAAAAAGTACTTGGGACCACTTAGCAACAGTCCAGTGCTGCTTCTCTGTAGCCCAGGTCAGGCGCCTCTGCCGCTGTTTATGGTTCAAAAGTGGCTTTACCTGGGGAATGCGGCACCTGTAGCCCATTTCCTGCACACGCCTGTGCACGGTGGCTCTGGATGTTTCCACACCAGACTCAGTCCACTGCTTCCTCAGGTTCCCCAAGGTCTGGAATCGGTCCTTCTCCACAATCTTCCTCAGGGTCCGGTCTCCTCTTCTCGTTGTACAGCGTTTTCTGCCACATTGTTTCCTTCCAACAGACTTACCATTGAGGTGCCTTGATACAGCACTCTGGGAACAGCCTATTTGTTGAGAAATTTCTTTCTGGGTCTTACCCTCTTGCTTGAGGGTGTCAATGATGGCCTTCTTGACATCTGTCAGGTCGCTAGTCTTACCCATGATGGGGGTTTTGAGTAATGAACCAGGCAGGGAGTTTATAAAAGCCTCAGGTATCTTTTGCATGTGTTTAGAGTTAATTAGTTGATTCAGAAGATTAGGGTAATAGGTCGTTTAGAGAACCTTTTCTTGATATGCTAATTTATTGAGACAGGTTTTTTGGGTTATCAGGAGTTGTATGCCAAAATCATCAGTATTAAAACAACAAAAGACCTGACAAATTTCAGTTGGTGGATAATGAATCTATAATATATGAAAGTTTAATTGTAATCATTACATTATGGTAAATAATGAAATTTAACACTATATGCTAATTTTTTGAGAAGGACCTGTATACAGATTATAGGAATTATATAAAATACTAGATGGTGGCCCGATTCTAACGCATCGGGTATTCTAGAATATGCATGTCCACGTGGTATATTGCACAGTCCACGTAGTATATTGCCCAGCCATCTAGTATATTGCCCAGCTACGTAGTATATTGCTCAGCCAAGTAGTATATTGCCCAGCTACGTAGTATATTGCCCAGTGACGTAATATATTGGCCAGCCACGTAGTATATTGCCCAGTGACGTAGTATATTGCCCAGTGACGTAGTATATTGGCGAGCTACGTAGTATATTGCACAGCCACGTAGTATATTGCCCAGACACGTAGTATATTGCCCAGTGACGTAGTATATTGCCCAGCCACGTAGTATATTGCCCAGTTATGTAGTATATTGCGCAGCCACGAAGAATATTGCCCAGCCACGTAGTATATTGCCCAGTCACGTAGTATATTGCCCAGTTACGTAGTACATTGCTCAGCCCACGTAGTATATTGCCCAGTGACGTAGTATATTGCCCAGCCACGTAGTATATTGTCCAGTTACGTAGTATATTGCCCAGCCACGTAGTATATTGCCCAGTCACGTAGTATATTGCCGAAGCTACGTAGTATATTGCGCAGCCACGTAGTATATTGCCCAGCCACGTAGTATATTGCCCAGTCATGTAGTATATTGCCCAGTTACGTAGAATGTTGACCAGCCACGTAGTATATTGCACAGCCCATGTAGTATATTGCCCAGTGACGTAGTATATTGCGCAGCCACGTAGTATATTGCCCAGTTACGAAGTATACAGCACAGAGCCACGTAGTATATTGCCCAGCCACGTAGTATATTGCCCAGCCACGTAGTATATTGCCCAGTGACGTAATATATTGGCCAGCCACGTAGTATATTGCCTAGTGACGTAGTATATTGCCCAGTTACGTAGTATATTGCGCAGCCACGTAGTATATTGCACAGCCCACGTAGTATATTGCCCAGTGACGTAGTATATTTCCGAGCTACGTAGTATATTGCACAGCCACGTAGTATATTGCCCAGACGGATGCGAAGTGTGCCAATCCGTCGCAAATGCGTCGTCAATAGAAGTCTATGGGGAAAAAACGCATCCTGCAAGCACTTTTGCAGGATGCGTTTTTTCTGCAAAACGACGCATTGTGACGGATTTACAAAAAACGCTAGTGTGAAAGTACCCTTAATTGTAAAGTGCTGCGGAATTTGTTGGCGCTATATAAATAAAAATTATTATTATTATTATTATGTGTGTGTGTCGAGCCACACCCACTCCACATAGCCACGCCCACTGTGAATAGCAGGCACAGGCAGGCAACATCTAGCTCTGTAGTGTCTAGAATGGAGTTGCTTCTGTGAGACATGAAGTCAATGGAAAGGGAGGATCCTCATGGATAGAGATGTGAGGGGGAAAGTGAGAGATGTCAGGGGGGAAATGAGAGAAGTGAAGTGCTGATGCAGTATGAGGCTGTATATAGAGAAGAGTGAGGCGCTGCAGATGGAGTCTGTGTATAAGGCCACATTCACATGTTCAGTAATTGGTCAGTATTATACCTCAGTATTTATTAGCCAAAACCATAAGTCGGAGAAAAATACAGAAGTGGTGATGTGGTTCTAATAAACTATTCCTCTGATTGTTCTACTCCAAATTTTAGCTTACAAATACATAGGTACAAAATACTGACCAAATAACGGGTGAATTAGGTCTAATACAGGAGGAGATGACACACAGGTATATACTATATACAGGAGGAGATGACACACAGGTATCTATAATATAACGCTGGGAGCGTCACTCTGTCCGAAGCCTTTATAGACTGCGCAGGCACAAGCGCCGGCGCAGTCTGGCCCCCACAGAGTGACGCTCCCAGGAGATCGCGGTATGCGTAAGCACTGAACGCACACCGCGATCTCCACCGGAGAGTCAGGGACCGTGGACGCGCCAGGAGGGAGAGTAAGTATATTCACCTGTCCTCCGTTCCAGCGCTGCGTGCGGCTCCGTCTCCCGGCTCCTCTGCTGTGACAGAGTCCAGTCACAGGCAGAGGAGCTGGAGTGTGTGTTCAAGAAAATGGCGCCGGAAAGCGCGGACTGCGCAGGCGCCGATTCCTGCTGCCGGAATCGGCGCCTGCGCAGTCCGCGCTTTTCGGCGCCATTTTCTTGAAGACACACTCCGGCTCCACTGCAGGTGTGTCTCCAAGAAAATGGCGCCGGAGAGCGCGGACTGCGCAGGTGCCGACTCCTGCTGCCGGAATCGGCGCCTGCGCAGTCCGCGCTTTCCGGCGCCATTTTCTTGAAGACACACCTGCAGTGGAGCCGGACGATAGGTGAGTATGGTATTTATTTTTTTTTATGGCAGCAGCATACGGGGGCATACACACTGGAGCGTCTTATGGGGGGCACATAATACAATAGTGGCGCAGGATGGGAGCAGCACATGACAGAACGGGCGCAGGATGGCAGCAGCACATGACAGAACGGGCGCAGGATGGCAGCAGCGCATGACAGAACGGGCGCAGGATGGCAGCAGCGCATGACAGAACAGGCGCAGGATGGCAGCAGCACATGACAGAACGGACGCAGGATGGCAGCAGCACATGACAGAACGGGCGCAGGATGGCAGCAGTGCATGACAGAACGGGCGCAGGATGGCAGCAGCACATGACAGAACAGGCGCAGGATGGCAGCAGCACATGACAGAACGGGCGCAGGATGGCAGCAGCACATGACAGAACGGGGGCGCAAGATGGGAGCAGCACATGACAGAACGGGCGCAGGATGGCAGCAGCACATGACAGAACGGGCGCAGGATGGCAGCAGCACATGACAGGATGGGGGCGCAGGATGGGAGCAGCACATGACAGAACGGGCGCAGGATGGCAGCAGCGCATGACAGAACGGGCGCAGGATGGCAGCAGCGCATGACAGAACGGGGGCGCAGGATGGCAGCAGCGCATGACAGAACGGGCGCAGGATGGCAGCAGCACATGACAGAACGGGCGCAGGATGGCAGCAGCACATGACAGAACGGGCGCAGGATGGCAGCAGCACATGATGGAGACCATATACCAATATAAATGCTCGCCACCCGGGCGTAGAACGGGTTCAATAGCTAGTATACTATATACAGGAGGAGATGACATACAGGTACTGTATATCAGTGGCGTATCCAGGGGGGGGCAGCCGGGGCATGTGCCCCGGGCGCAGCCAACAAGGGGGCGCCAGCAGGCCACCTGATGCGGTGGTCCAAGGAGGAGGCTCCCCGTCCACGGAATTCTCAAACATGCAGCCCCTGAGGCAAGCATCTGCGGCCCGAGGTGCACGCTAGAAAAGGAGGCGGCACAGAGCTCTGGGACTTTCGCAGCTGCTGGAGACGAGAGCTGCCCACAATGCGTCGCCATGGATACGCAGTGACTTCCGACCCTGTCCAGTGCCCGGAGAATGAGCCGTGCATCGCTAAACAGGAAGTGTGCACTGTGCAGCACCTGGAGCAAAGGATTGCGGGGGCTGGGGGGATGCAGAGCCTGGCTGGAAGGACAAGGTATGGGCTCTAATATACTGCGTGGGCTGCTATATACTACATGGCTGCTATTTATTACGTGGGCTCTGCTGTATACTACGTGGACTGCTATATACTACATGGCTGCTATTTACTACGTAGGCTGCTATATACTACATGGCTTCTATATACTACGTGGGCTGCTATATACTACGTGGGCTGCTATATACTACGTGGGCTGCTGTATACTACGTGGGCTCTGCTATATACTACGTGGGCTCTGCTATATACTACGTGGGCTGTGTTATATACTACGTGGGCTGCTATATACTACGTGGGCTGTGCTGTATACTACTGTGTGGGCTGTGCTGTATACTACTGGGTGGGCTGTGCTGTATACTACTGTGTGGGCTGTGCTGTATATTACTGTGTGCGCTGTGCTGTATACTACTGTTTGGGCTGTCCTATATACTACTATGTGGTCTGTGCTATATACTACTATGTGAGCACTGAAACAATGCCAGGGGGCTGGATGGGTGCAATGTCGTGATTTCTGCCCCCATAATGTGCTCAGATTTCTTCTGCCCCCCCTAATGTCCTGATTTCTGCCCCCATCCCTCCATATGTTCCTCAGATTTCTCCACCACATGCAACTGCACCCGGGAAGGGAGGGGATGGAGGCAGGAATCAGGACATTATGGGGGCAGAAGAAATCTGAGGAGATTATAGGGGGCAGAAATCTGAGGGGGGGGCGCCAAACTGATCTTTTGCCCCGGGTGCAGGAGGAGCTAGATACACCTCTGCTGTATATACTATATACAGGAGGAGATGACACACAGGTATATACTATATACAGGAGGAGATGACTTACAGGTAAATAGTATATACAGGAGAAGTTGACATACAGTTAAGTCCATATATATTTGGACAGAGACAACATTTTTCTAATTTTGGTTATAGACATTACCACAATGAACTTTAAACAAAACAATTCAGATGCCGTTGAAGTTCAGACTTTCAGCTTTCATTTGAGGGTATCCACATTTAAATTGGATGAAATGTTTAGGAGTTTCAGCTCCTTAACATGTGCCACCCTGTTTTTAAGGGACCAAAAGTAATTGGACAGATTCAATAATTTTAAATAAAATGTTCATTTTTAGTACTTGGTTGAAAACCCTTTGTTGGCAATGACTGCCTGAAGTCTTGAACTCATGGACATCACCAGACGCTGTGTTTCCTCCTTTTTGATGCTCTTCCAGGCCTTCACTGCGGTGGTTTTCAGTTGCTGTTTGTTTGTGGGCCTTTCTGTCTGAAGTTTAGTCTTTAACAAGTGAAATGCATGCTCAGTTGGGTTGAGATCAGGTGACTGACTTGCCCATTCCAGAATATTACACTTCTTTGCTTTAATAAACTCCTGGGTTGCTTTGGCTTTATGTTTTGGATCATTGCCCATCTGTAGTATGAAACGGCGACCAATCAGTTTGGCTGCATTTGGCTGGATCTGAGCACACAGTATATCTCTGAATACCTCAGAATTCATTCGGCTGCTTCTGTCCTGTGTCACATCATCAATAAATACTAGTGACCCAGTGCCACTGACAGCCATGCATGCCCAAGCCATCACACTGCCTCCGCCGTGTTTTGCAGATGATGTGATATGCTTTGGATCATGAGCTGTACCATGCCTTCGCAATACTTTTCTCTTTCTATCATTCTGGTAGAGGTTGATCTTGGTTTCATCTCTCCAAAGAATGTTCTTCCAGAACTGTGCTGGCTTTTTTAGATGTTTTTTAGCAAAGTCCAGTCTAGCCTTTTTATTCTTGATGCTTATGAGTGGCTTGCACCGTGCAGTGAACCCTCTGTATTTACTTTCATGCAGTCTTCTCTTTATGATAGATTTGGATATTGATACGCCGACCTCCTGGAGAGTGTTGTTCACTTGGTTGGCTGTTGTGAAGGGGTTTCTCTTCACCATGGAGATTATTCTGCAATCATCCACCACTGTTGTCTTCCGTGGGCGCCCAGGTCTTTTTGCATTGATGAGTTCACCAGTGCTTTCTTTCTTTCTTAGGATGTACCTAACTGTAGATTTTGCCACTCCTAATATTGTAGCAATTACTCGGATGTTTTTTTCTGTTTTCGCAGCTTAAGGATGGCTTGTTTCACCTGCATGGATAACTCCTTTAACCGCATGTTTATTTCACAGCAAAACCTTCCAAATGCAAGCGCCACACGTCAAATCAACTCCAGGCCTTTTATCTGCTTAATTGAGAATGACATAGGGATTACCAAAACCTATCCATGAAATAGCTTTGGAGTCAATTGTCCAATTACTTTTGGTCCCTTTAAAAACAGAGTTGCACATGTCGAGGAGCTGAAACTCCTAAACCCTTCATCCAATTTTAATGTGGATACCCTCAAATGAAAGCTGAAAGTCTGAATTTCAACTGCATCTGAATTGTTTTGTTTAAAATTCATTGTGGTAATGTCATTAACCAAGATTAGAAAAATGTTGTCTCTGTCCAAATATATATGGACTTAACTGTACAGGTCTATACTATATACAGGAGGAGATGACACACAGGTATATACTATATACAGGAGGAGATGACACACAGGTATATACTATATACAGGAGGAGATGACACACAGGTATATACTTTGTACAGGAGGAGATGACACACAGGTATATACTATATACAGGAGGAGATGACATACAGGTACATACTATATACAGGGCAGATGACATACAGGTACATACTATATACAAGGGAGATGACATATTTTACCCCAGTATTTATAAGCTAAATCAATGAGTGGGAGAAAAATACAGAAGTGGTGACGTGTTTCTAATATACTTTTCCTCTGATTGTTTTACTCCAAGTTTTAGCTTATAAATACTGAGGTAAAATACTGACCAAATAACAGGTGAACGAAGTCTAATACAGGAGGAGATGACACCCAGGTATATGCTATATACAGCGGAGGTGACAAACAGGTATATACAGGAGGAGATGACATACAGGTATATACTGTATACAGGAGGCGATGACACACAGGTATATATTATAAACAGAAGGAGATGACATACAGGTATATACAGGTATATACTATATACTGGTGCAGATGACACACAGCTATATACTATCTACAGGAGGAGATGACATACCGGTATATACTATATACAAAGGGAGATGACATACAGGTATATACACTATATACAGACGGAGATAACACACAGCTATATACTATATACAGAAGGAGATGACATACAGGTAAATACTATATACAGGGGAGATGACATATTTTACCTCAGTATTTATAAGCTAAATGAAGGAGTGGGAGAAAAATACAGAAGTGGTGACGTGTTTCTAATATACGTTTCCTCTGATTGTTTTATTCCAAGTTTTAGCTTACAAATACTGAGGTAAAATACTGACCAGACCAAAAAATGGGTGAACGAGGTCTAATAGAGAAGGAGATGACACACAGGTATATACTATATACAGGAGGAGATGACACACAGGTACAGTAAAGACCAAAAGTTTGGACACACCTTCTCATTTAAAGATTTTTCTGTATTTTCATGACTATGAAAATTGTACATTCACACTGAAGGCATCAAAACTATGAATTAACACATGTGGAATATATACTTAACAATATATACTTATAAATATATACTTAACATGTGGAATATATACTTAATAAAAAAGTGTGAAACAACTGAAATTATGTCTTATATTCTAGGTTCTTCAAAGTAGCCACCTTTTGCTTTGATGACTGCTTTGCACACTCTTGGCATTCTCTTGATGAGCTTCAAGAGGTAGTCACCGGGAATGGTTTTCACTTCACATGTGTGCCCTGTCAGGTTTAATAGGTGGGATTTCTTGCTTATAAATGGGGTTGGGACCATCAGTTATGCTGTGCAGAAGTCTGGTGGATACACAACTGATAGTCCTACTGAATAGACTGTTAGAATTTGTATTATGAAAAGAAAAAAGCAGCTAAGTAAAGAAAATCGAGTGGCCATCATTACTTTAAGAAATGAAGGTCAGCCAGTCCAAAAAATTGGGAAAACTTTGAAAGTGTCCCCAAGTGCAGTTGCAAAAACCATCAAGCGCTACAAAGAAACTGGCTCACATGAGGACTGCCCCAGGAAAGGAAGACCAAGAGTCACCTCTGCTTCTGAGGATAGGTTTATCTGAGTCACCAGCCTCCGAAATCACAGGTTAACAGCAGCTCAGATTAGAGACCAGGTCAATGCCACAGAGTTCTAGCAGCAGACACATCTCTACAACAACTGTGAAGAGGAGACTTTGTGCAGCAGGCCTTAATGGTAAAATAGCTGCTAGGAAACCACTGCTAAGGACAGGCAACAAGCAGAAGAGACTTGTTTGGGCTAAAGAACATAAGGAATGGACATTAGACCAGTGGAAATCTGTGCTTTGGTCTGATGAGTCCAAATTTTAGATCTTTGGTTCCAACCACCGAGTCTTTGTGCGACGCAGAAAAGGTGAACGGATGGACTCTACATGCCTGGTTCCCACCGTGAAGCATGAAGGAGGAGGTGTGATGGTGTGTGGGTGCTTTGCTGGTGACACTGTTGGGGATTTATTCAAAATTGAAGGCATACTGAACCAGCATGGCTACCACAGCATCTTGCAGCTGCATGCTATTCCATCCGGTTTGCGTTTAGTTGGACCATCATGTATTTTTCAACAGGACAATGACCCCAAACACAGCTCCAAGCTGTGTAAGGGCTATTTGACCAACAAGGAGAGTGATGGGGTGGCCTCCACAGTCACCAGACCTGAACCCAATCAAGATGGTTTGGGTGAGCTGGACCACAGAGTGAAGGCAAAAGGGCCAACAAGTGCTAAGCATCTCTGGGAACTCCTTCAAGATTGTTGGAAGACCATTCCCGGTGACTACCTCTTGAAGCTCATCAAAAGAATGCCAAGAGTGGGCAAAGCAGTCATCAAAGCAAAAGGTGGCTACTTAGAAGAACCTAGAATATAAGACATATTTTCATTGTTTCACACTTTTTGGTTAAGTATATAATTCCACATGTGTTAATTCATAGTTTTGATGCCTTCAGTGTGAATGTACAATTTTCATAGTCATGAAAATACAGAAAAATCTTTAAGTGAGAAGGTGTGTCCAAACTTTTGGTCTGTACTGTATATACTATATACAGGAGGAGATGACACCCAGGTATATGCTATATACAGCAGAGATGACAAACAGGCATATACTATATACAGGAGGAGATGACACACATATATTCTATATACAGGAGGCGATGACACACAGGTATATATTATATACAGGAGGAGATGACATACAGGTATATACTATATACAGGAGGAGATGACACACATATATATACTATATACAGGAGGCGATGACATACAGGTACATACAATAGACAGGGGAGATGACATATTTTACCCCAGCATTTATAAGCTAAATCAACGAGTGGGAGAAAAATACAGAAGTGGTGACGTGTTTCTAATATACTTTTCCTCTGATTGTTTTACTCCAAGTTTTAGCTTACAAATACTGAGTTAAAATACTGACCAAATAACGGGTGAACGAGGTCTAATACAGAAGGAGATGACACACAGGTATATACTATATACAGGAGGAGATGACACCCAGGTATATGCTATATACAGCAGAGATGACAAACAGGTATATACTATATTCAGGAGGAGATGACATACAGGAATATACTGTATACAGGTGGCGATGACACACAGGTATATTCTATATACAGGAGCAGATGACACACAGCTATATACTATATACAGGAGATGACATACAGGTATATACTATATACAGGGGGAGATGGCATACAGGTATATACTATATACAGGAGCAGATGACACACAGCTATATACTATATACAGGAGGAGATGACATACAGGTATATACTATATACAGGGGAGATATGACATACAGGTATATACAGGAGGAGATGACACACAGCTATATACTATATACAGAAGGAGATGACATTCAGGTATATACTATATACAGGGGGGAGATGACATACAGGTATATACTATATACAGGAGGAGATAACACACAGCTTTATACAGGAGGAGATGTCATACAGGCATATACCATATACATTTAGAAATACATGAGAGTTTTCAAATCCATATCAATCAATATATTCCATAGTACGTCTGGTTGTAGATTAATTATTACAGACACTTCATGTATAATTACAAAATGTCTTTATTATAACAAAAATTACTTACAACCAGATCCCATAAGATTATTCTAAAAAGGATGCATTATAGATCGGAAATGGATGACCTCGTTCTATCTACACAGGATAATGAGACGTTGGCAGATTTGGAAGCCCTTGCCGAGGAGAGTAGCACCACATCGGTAAGCCATAAATTTCCAGTATCACTCCTGGGGAAATCTAAGAAGTTTCCCTCTCTCAGCCTTTGTCCTGCAGTGGAAGTTTTCACTAAATTAGTGACTACTGAAATTGAGAACTTGAGTCAATCGGGCTATGGAAAGTCTAACTGCAGCAAGGTTGAGAGAGAGGCTATTGATAGTTTGACTAATCTTACCGATGTGGTGTTCAAACCCTCGGACAAGGGCGGCAATATAGTAATCTGGCCTAATGTCATGTATGAAAGACAGGCTATGAAATTACTGAACGATAAAGAATGTTATCGGAAGCTATCCAGTAACCCCATGCATTCTTTTCAGCATGAATTAGTACAGATATTGGAAGATGCTTTTACAAGTGGAATCATCCCAAAAAAATTCTTTGAAGCCATTAGAGATATGCATCCACGGCTCCCGACGCTATACCTGACCCCGAAAATTCACAAGGATCCCATTGACCCGCCTGGGAGACCGATAATTTCCGGCAACGGGAGTTTATGTGAGATGGTCACCAAAATTATCGACCACTATTTAAAACCTTTGGTAAGTGAATTACCATCTTACATTCAAGACACCAATTCGGCGCTCCGCAGAATTGATGGCATTTATCTCAATGAGAATGCAGTAATGGTAACTGCGGATGTAGAGGCGCTGTACACCTCCATCCGGCATAAAGATGGCCTTCGAGCGGTCCGCTGGTTTCTGGAATCCAGCAATATGGATAGAGACATGATCCAACTTCTTATGCAATTGCTTGAGTATGCATTAACACACAACATCTTTGTTTTCAAAAATAATACGTACTTACAATTGCAGGGTACGGCGATGGGGGCCAGTTGCGCCCCCTCGTATGCCAATTTATTTTTGGGCGCCTGGGAGCGAGAAATCTTTGTTAGCGAACCAATACCTCTATCCAGCCAGGTTTCTGGCTGGATGAGGTATATCGATGACATCTGGTTCATTTGGGACGGCTCCTCAGGTGACCTTACGGCATTTATTGAAAACTTAAACAGTAATAAGATCAATGTTAAGCTTACGTTTAAATTTGGCCGTCAAGTAGAGTTTCTGGACCTGATTATTGGGACTGACCCTAACGGTTATTTGCATACCAACTTATATAGGAAGCCTACGGCTACTAATTCATTCTTGCATGCAACATCATCGCACCCGCAAGCTACAATCCGGGGCATTCCAGTAGGACAGTTTCTGAGGGCAAAAAGGATATGTACCAGCGCTGAGGACTTCCTGGAACAATCACGAGATCTTGCTGACCGTTTCCAAGAAAGAGGGTACAGCAGAAGAGTTATCAGGAGGGGATATACTAGGGCCAACAGAAGTACTAGGACCGAATTATTATATGGGTCCAATAAACTGCCTGTAAAAGAAACCACCAAATCTGATTTAGATCAGGTGAGACTGATTACCACATATCACAACAAATGGGATCAGTTTCGGGAAATTATAGGGAAACACTGGAATGGTCTGTTTACGGACCCCATTCTCAAAAGAGTGTTACCAACAAAACCACAAATCACGGCAAGGAGGTCCAGGAACCTTGCTGACACCTTGGTCCATAGCTTTTATGACCCAATGAGATTAAACAATAACAAAAAATCTAAGAGTACCAATGCCGGATTCTACCCGTGCGGATTATGTAAGGCCTGTGCCAATACGGTTAAGGCCAAAAGTTTTGTGAATTTTGATGGTACCAAAACATACGACATCAGGAAACATATATCCTGTTCATCCCGAGGA
Source organism: Ranitomeya imitator (assembly GCF_032444005.1). Lineage (NCBI taxonomy): Eukaryota > Metazoa > Chordata > Amphibia > Anura > Dendrobatidae > Ranitomeya > Ranitomeya imitator. The sequence goes on from NC_091282.1 coordinate 776,356,429, forward strand.
GTCATCTATCATGCCACCTGCCCGTGTGGCATGATCTATGTCGGTCTCACCAGCCGAGAACTGAAAATCCGTATAAGAGAGCATTGCAGGGATATAGAAAAAGCGAAGACAGCAACAGATGAAATTAGTCTGAAAACCCTGCCTAGGCATTTTAGGCAATATCATGCATGTAGCTCGGTGGGTTTGGTGGTGAGGGGCATAGATTCTGTCCACATGGGTATACGAGGTGGTGACATCAGTAGGATCCTGGCTCAAATTGAAAGTCGGTGGATTTACCGACTAGGTACTATGGCCCCGCAAGGCCTCAATGAGACTCTTGGGTTTGGAGCATTTCTATAGTCTTGTTACATAGTTACATAGTTACATAGTTATTACATAGTTATTAAGGTTGAAGGAAGACTATATGTCCATCTAGTTCAACCCATAGCCTAACCTAACATGCCCTAACATGTTGATCCAGAGGATGGCAAAAAAAACCCATGTGGCAAAGAGTAAGCTCCACATTGGGGAAAAAAATTCCTTCCCGACTCCACATACGGCAATCAGACTAGTTCCCTGGATCAACGCCCTATCAAGGAATCTAGTGTATATACCCTGTAACATTATACTTTTCCAGAAAGGTATCCAGTCCCCTCTTAAATTTAAGTAATGAATCACTCATTACAACATCATACGGCAGAGAGTTCCATAGTCTCACTGCTCTTACAGTAAAGAATCCGCGTCTGTTATTATGCTTAAACCTTTTTTCCTCCAACCGCAGAGGATGCCCCCTTGTCCCTGTTTCAGGTCTATGATTAAAAAGATCATCAGAAAGGTCTTTGTACTGTCCCCTCATATATTTATACATTAAAATAAGATCACCCCTTAGTCTTCGTTTTTCCAAACTAAATAGCCCCAAGTGTAATAACCTATCTTGGTACTGCAGACCCCCCAGTCCTCTAATAACCTTGGTCGCTCTTCTCTGCACCCGCTCCAGTTCAGCTATGTCTTTCTTAAACACCGGAGACCAGAACTGTGCACAGTATTCTAAGTGTGATCGAACTAGTGACTTGTATAGAGGTAAAATTATATTCTCCTCATGAGCATCTATGCCTCTTTTAATGCATCCCATTATTTTATTTGCCTTTGTAGCCGCTGCCTGACACTGGCCACTGAATTTAAGTTTGTCATCCACCCATACACCCAGGTCTTTTTCATTGACGGTTTTGCCCAGAGTTTTAGAATTAAGCACATAATTATACATCTTATTACTTCCACCCAAGTGCATGACCTTACATTTATCCCCATTAAAGCTCATTTGCCATTTATCAGCCCAAGCTTCTAGTTTACATAAATCATCCTGTAATATAAAATTGTCCTCCTCTGTATTGATTACCCTGCAGAGTTTAGTGTCAGCTGCAAATATTGAAATTCTACTCTGAATGCCCCCTACAAGGTCATTAATAAATATGTTAAAAAGTAGAGGGCCCAATACTGACCCCTGTGGTACCCCACTGCTAACCGCTACCCAGTCCGAGTGTGCTCCATTAATAACCACCCTTTGTTTCCTATCCCTGAGCCAGCTCTCAACCCACTTGCACATATTTTCCCCTATCCCCATTATTCTCATTTTATGTATCAACCTTTTGTGTGGCACCGCATCAAAAGCTTTTGAAAAGTCCATATACACTACATCCACTGGGTTCCCTTGGTCCAATCCGGAACTTACCTCTTCATAGAAACTGATCAAATTAGTCTGACATGAACGGTCCCTAGTAAACCCGTGCTGATACTGGGTCATGAGGTTATTCCTCTTCAGATACTCCAGTATAGCGTCCCTTAGAATGCCCTCCAGGATTTTACCCACAGTAGAGGTTAAGCTTACTGGCCTATAATTTCCGAGTTCAGTTTTTGTTCCCTTTTTGAATATTGGCACCACATTTGCTATACGCCAGTCCTGCGGCACAGACCCTGTTATTATGGAGTCTTTAAAGATTAAAAATAATGGTCTATCAATGACTGTACTTAATTCCTGCAGTACTCGAGGGTGTATCCCATCCGGGCCCGGAGATTTGTCAATTTTAGTGATTTTTAGACGCCGCCGCACTTCCTGCTGGGTTAAGCAGGTGACATTTAATTGGGAATTTTTATCACTAGACATTTTGTCTGCCATGGGATTTTCTTGTGTAAATACTGATGAAAAAAAGTCATTTAGCATATTGGCTTTTTCCTCATCCTCATCCACCATCTCACCCAGACTATTTTTAAGGGGGCCAACACTATCATTTTTTAGTTTCTTACTATTTATGTAGTTAAAGAATATTTTAGGATTATTTTTACTCTCTCTGGCAATGAGTCTCTCTGTCTCAATCTTTGCTGCCTTGATTTGCTTTTTACAGAATTTATTTAATTTTCTGTATTTATTTAATGCCTCCTCACTACCTACTTCCTTTAATTCTCTAAATGCTTTCTTTTTGTCACTTATTGCGCCCCTTACAACTCTATTTAGCCATATTGGTTTCCTCCTATTTCTAGTATGTTTATTCCCATACGGTATATACTGTGCACAGGTCCTATCCAGGATGCTAATAAACGTCTCCCATTTTCTTTGTGTATTTTTGTGTCTCAGGATATCGTCCCAGTTAATTGCACCAAGATCCTCTCTCATCCGTTGGAAATTTGCCCTCCTGAAGTTTAGTGTCCTTGTAACCCCTCTACTACACATCTTTTTAAAGGATACATGAAAACTTATTATTTTGTGATCGCTATTTCCCAAGTGACCCCCAACCCTTATATTTGATATGCGGTCTGGCCTGTTGGTTAATATTAGGTCTAGCAGTGCCCCCCTTCTTGTTGGGTCCTGAACCAGTTGTGAAAGGTAATTGTCTCTCATAGTTGTCAAAAACCGATTACCTTTGCTGGAACTGCAGGTTTCTGTTCCCCAATCTATTTCAGGGTAGTTGAAGTCCCCCATAATAATGACTTCTCCTTGAGTCGCAGCTTCATCTATTTGCTTTACGAGGATATTCTCCATTGCTTCCCTTATTTTTGGAGATTTATAACAAACCCCTATCAGTAATTTATTATTTTTTCCCCCTCCCCTTATCTCCACCCACAGGGATTCTACATTTTCATTAAATTCACCTATATTATCGTGCAGGATGGGTTTTAAGGATGATTTTACATATAGACACACCCCTCCCCCTCGCATATCTGTACGGTCATTTCTGAACAGGCTATAGCCCTGCAAGTTAACAGCCCAGTCATGGCTCTCATCCAGCCACGTTTCAGATATCCCCACCATGTCATAATTATGCTCCAACAACATTAGTTCTAATTCGTCCATTTTGTTGGCGAGGCTTCTGGCATTAGTATACATGCACTTTATGTTCCTCTCTGTACTTCTATTTCTTAAATTATTAACTGTTCTGACCCCACCCCCCATGCCACCGCCACCCCCAACTTCCTTATTTGTGCCCAGGTCTCTGTCTGCACTATCTTCCCCTCCTATAAAATGAATACCCTCCCCCCCAATTCCTAGTTTAAACACTCCTCCAACCTTCTAGCCATTCTCTCCCCCAGCACAGCTGCACCCTCCCCATTGAGGTGCAGCCCGTCCCTAGCGTAGAGCCTGTAGCCAACTGAGAAGTCGGCCCAGTTCTGCAGGAACCCAAACCCCTCTTTCCTACACCAATTCTTGAGCCACTTATTAACCTCCCTAATCTCCCGTTGCCTCTCTGGCGTGGCACGTGGTACCGGCAGTATTTCGGAAAATACTACGTTGGAGGTCCTTGCTTTCAGCCTGCAGCCTAATTCCCTGAAATCATATTTAAGGACCTTCCACCTACCTCTAACTTTGTCATTGGTGCCAATGTGCACCATGACCGCTGGGTCCTCACCAGCCCCTCCCAATAATCTGTCCACCCGATCAGCGATGTGTCGGACTCGAGCGCCAGGTAGGCAGCACACCGTTCGACTATCCCTGTCTTTGTGACAGATTGCCCTATCTGTTCCCCTAATAATTGAGTCGCCCACTACCAGCACCTGTCTGGCCTGCCCTGCTCTCCTATTTCCCTCCTTACTGGAGCAGTCACTCCTCCGGCTTTCAGAGGACATGCCTGGCTGCAGCAGTGCTACCCCTGTACTGGCACCCCCCTCATCTGCCAACTTAGCAAACTTATTGGGGTGTTCCAGATCAGGACTAGCCTCCCTGGCACTCTTCCCTCTACCCCGCTTCCTAACTGTCACCCAGCTTGCTACTTCATTGTCCTTCAGCTCCATCCCACCATCCCCCCCCCCTCATCTGTCCCATTGAGCGTCTGCTCCGTGAGCAGAAGACTCCTCTCCATATTGTCTATGGATCTCAGTGTTGCCAGCTGCACATTTAGATTCAGAATCTGGGTTTCCAAATGCACAACGTGCTCACATCTCGCACAGCAGTATGCACCCTCGATCGGCTGCTCAAGGACTGCATACATGTGGCAAGATGTGCACTGGATGGCATTAACAATCGTGGAGCACATTTCCTAATGGGGATTGCACCAGACAGAACAGTTCAATAAAAAAAATAAAAATAAATACAAAGTATTAATAAAAATCAGACAGCAATTCAGTAATTCCTCCCTTGGAAACTCCCTGACCCCAAAGTCACTGAATCACAAGTCACACTTACCGCCGTCCACACTTACGCTCAGGCCACACTTACGCTCAGGCCACACTCGCTCTGCTGAAGATTTATAGATTTTTTTTTTTTGTCTAGTTCCCCTCAACAGCAATCAACCTTGCTGTTCAAATGCACTTCCAAAAAGGACTTGAGCCCCAAACAGCTGCCCCTTATAAACCCTTAACTATGAACCCCCACCCTAAGTTAACCCTTATGAATATAGCTACCCCCAATTCAGCAACTCACACCAATTCACACAGGTATTTGTTAAAGGCTTTCCAAATACCTCTTCACTGAATCACAAGTCACACTTACCGCCGTCCACACTTACGCTCAGGCCACACTCAGCTCGCTCACACTCGCTCTGCTGAAGATTTATAGATTTTTTTTTTTGTCTAGTTCCCCTCAACAGCAATCAACCTTGCTGTTCAAATGCACTTCCAAAAAGGACTTGAGCCCCAAACAGCTGCCCCTTATAAACCCTTAACTATGAGCCCCCACCCTAAGTTAACCCTTATGAATATAGCTACCCCCAATTCAGCAACTCACACCAATTCACACAGGTATTTGTTAAAGGCTTTCCAAATACCTCTTCACTGAATCACAAGTCACATTTACCGCCGTCCACACTTACGCTCAGGCCACACTCAGCTCGCTCACACTCGCTCTGCTGAAGATTTATAGATTTTTTTTTTTGTCTAGTTCCCCTCAACAGCAATCAACCTTGCTGTTCAAATGCACTTCCAAAAAGGAAGGAAGGAAGTTCTCGTGACTTCTTTTGTCTGATACATTTTTAGGGGATTTGTGGGTTTTGTTTCGTTGTTGCTGTATTATTATTGTTTTTAATCATGTGTTTTCTCTCATTTTTTCTCTTGTTTCTTTATTCTTTCATAAGCTATGGCATGACTATCCATTGTGTTCCGGCTTTTCCATACCTTGACCTGTGATGTATCCCTGGTATAATATGAGATAATGAACACCTTACCTGTGTGCCACCTAACTCCTGTTCGTATGAAGATGCTTATGCTGCGTCCTTTCGACTCTACATCAGTAAAACAACGTGGCTGATGATTTGGGACTTATAAGACATGTTATTTATAGTTCTATAATATATCTTTTTTATCCAGAGGTTATTGATTTTGATTTTTTGTACCAGTTCGAGGTCTAATTTATGGGATTTGTAGTCCTTTCTGTGTATTAGTTCACATTCACTTTCACTCACTTATTGCACATATATCTTCTGTATTTGTTATACTTTGGTATAATTATTATTATGCTTCACATTATAACCTCTCTTTAGAGGTCATGTATATGTATATCTCATGATGTATATCATATTTTATGCCCATCGATTCACTCATATGTAATTCGTTGATGTTCTGCCGCATTTGGAGGTGTGTGTGCGCATGGCGGGACGAGACCACATGCAGGACCCTCTTGTCCCCGGTACAGGATCGTTGTTGCATCCCACCTTATATGTTGGTGTGCGGCGGCGTCCGCCTCCGGGGATACGTGGATCCTTTTAGCTGCGGCCTTACTGTTCTTCCATGCGCCATATACCCACTTTCCTTTTTGCGGCATGCACTATGTCAGGGTTAGCCCTGAGTCTTTTAGGCTTATGTCATTTTTATTAGTCACAGTATGCTAGGGTATCCTCAGAGTCACTGAGGTTTATTTATGTTTATTAATGTTTGTGTATTCTAATCCCATATAGTCCTCTATACTTTTGAGTGATGTACTTGGCGGTTATGACATATACCTTTGGGTACAGATATGACCCCATTTTCTATATACAGTCCCATGTATTACAATGTAGCATTGTTCATGTCTGGCTCAGGGTATCCTGATCTGTAGCCAGCGGCTTGGTTACCGTTGCAGAGTGATGCGGTGGGCGGGTGTGCACCCCGGTTGCTGTACGGCTAGATAGTGGCCGGGTTTTATCCAGTTACAGTTGCGCATTATGTTGCGGGCGACTTATGTGGTGATTGTTACGCTTGTGCGCACGCTCCCACTAGTTGCGGTAACATGGATGCGCTGTCGTTTCATCAGCCTAGGTTTTAGCTTGGTATTATTATTATTATTATCAGTTTTCCTATTGTGGGGCAAGGACAGCGCTCAGCCTCACCTGGAATTGCAGCTGTATGCTTAATAATATATCTTTAGGCTGCTTCCTCTGTACTATATTCCCATTAGCGTCTTGGTTGCTAGGTCACTCTTGGGTTAGCAGCTGCGCATTGGACAATAGGTGTGAGGTTTTTGTCCCTATGACGAGCTGCGTCAGGTTGCCCAGCAACCTGGCGCTATGATTGCTGGGTAGTAGCTGCATATCGGGAACGCAGCCGCACGGTGTTCCCTTGGCTTTACAGCTGCGCATTTGGAACATAGGTGGACGGGGTTCCCTCACTTCCGCTCCTGTGCATAGTGCAGTATACTTAGTGTATGGTAACGTAGCAACCTGGCGCTGCGTCATGACTAAATGAGGGCGCAGAGGATATCGCGTAGGATACTACATTCACGGGGATGGCTCACATGGGCTTTTTTATCTGCCGTCATTGGTCGGGCACTTATTTAAATAGGCCCTCATCTCTCCTCCTTACTACACACACCCCCGGAAGAAGAAATTTATCGAAACGCGCGTAGGGGTATTTCCTGGTCCAGTGAGTGTCTGGCAGGTAACTATGTATTTTGATTAGGATGCTGCTGAGGTTTAGTTTCATTTACTGGGGTTAAATTACTTTAATTATAGCGGTCATAGGTTTCCATGACTATTTATCTGCATGATGTTGCACTATCTTTACCTACACATGGCTATACCCTGGTGGTGAGGTATATACTCTCTGGGAATATGTGTTATACAAGGCTTAGTAGTTAGCGCTACTGTTACCTGCACACAGTCATACCCTGGTAGTGAGGTGTATACTCTCTGGTATATGTGTTATATAAGGTTTAGTAGCTAGCGCTAGCGTTACCTGCATACGGTTATACCCTGGTGGTGTGGTGTATACGCTTTGGGAATATGTGCAATACAAGGCATATTAGTTAGAACTATAAGTTAACAATATATGCAGATGCAATAGGCTTTTCTTAGTGATTTCATCACAGCCCCATTACCTCTATAGAATTATCTCTTTCCAGCACCCTACTCGACCATAGACATACAGTATATATATCTTTTGTAGCCACAAAATATTAGTCATATGACTACAATGGAAAAGTTTCTTGCATATTCTGTTTCAAAGTGAAATTAGTATTGGCTACATACCTGTTAACACCCACTGTGCCGGTGGTTGGTTTGGAGGCATCCTGTTTTTATTACAATGTGTGTATTTTATTGTATTTTTGTCAATAAAAGTTTCTAGTTTTGAACATAAACATTCTGGAGCCTGGTTTATATATCTACTGGGTTCTTTGAGATACAGATCCCATAATAGTACAAATCTATATCAAGAATTCTATTTAAATTAAGACAAAAGAACAAGCGGGCAGCAATGTAAAACCTTGAAAGGCAAAGGAGGGCACATAATGTTACTGTGTGGGGGAAGCCCAGATACGCATACAAAAAAAATCATCAATAAAATGCATAGTGCATCAATCATGAGTGCGTGTTCTGTGGCACCCCCACAAATAGTAAAAAAGCAGAGCAAGAAGACGTCAGGTTGCTGATGTTAAACCAGGTAAATAGGCAAAAAAAAGTGGTATCACATAGTAAAGCCACAATCATGGCACTTCACAATTAGTGCCAAAGGTCTATAGGTTGTTACAAAAATATTTAGAGATAATCACTCCCAGTCTCCCTACCCATGTTGATGCCCAACCGATGCGCTGATGCCCCGACGCGCGTTTTGCTGTTGCTTCTTCAGGGAACAGTGCATATTGTGTCCCGAACGCCATTTTAAATATCCAGCGGTTTATATAAGCAACCAATGGGTGTTCTGAAGGAGCACACACCCACCTTTCCCCGGCCGCATCTGACGAGCGTGTGGAGGCGGAGTTCAGAACAGTCCATAACGTCACATCCGGATTCACGGAGGAGGTGAGTAAGGGGAGCAAGTGTCCCAGCTGATGTCAATATTTACCCACCTCCCCGTAAAGATGCCATCGGAGACGCAGGCTGACCGAAGCACCGCCCGCACACGCTACATGCGGCAAAAGGGGGAGTGCCTAATCAGACCTAGTGTATGATACCAGGGCAGCCATGGCAGTCGAGGGCAAACAGAAGGCCAAGCAAAAAATATATCAAATACATCAAAAAGCATAATGATCCAAAATTCATATCATTATGCAGTAAAAATTCTTTAAATCCAACAATGAATGGCTCTGCATCCTTGTTGCACATGATACTGCACACTATGTCCATATGATATATTCGATACGTATTATAGATACTCCATAGATAGTCAGATAGATGTATCAAGCCCATAGGAAGCAATAGATTGGGATATACAAAACCAAAAAGGCGCCAGAATGATGCTGAAATAACATCCGCTAAATAAGAGAATAAAACACAAAACACACAATTAAAATAAAAAAATTGGATTAAAATTAAATATATTTTCCAGAGACAAATAGATGAAAATGACCATGAAAGCGTGGGGTCAAACAGTCATTTAATCCTATAAATAGGAGGAGAAACTCTATTTTTCATTAAGACCCAAGGGAGTCATTGTGCCTAATCTTACAATCCACCGACACTCAAGCTGCGCCAGCCAGTGCTTAAGGTTACCACCTCTGATACCACCATGCACCCGGTCAATACCGCGTATTTTGAGAAATTACGAATTGCAGGCATGGCGCAGCTTGAAATGGCGGAGAATCGTCTTCAGGGACGCCATGTCATCACTCGTCTGAGCTGCATTGATGTCTCTGACATGCTCCCTAGTTCTAACACGTATTTCCCTAGATGTTAAGCCCACATATATAAGGTCGCTGGGACATGTGGCGTAATACACAACAAAGTCACTGCTGCACGAGATATACTCTCTGATTCGAAAGACTTGTTTTCCATCAGATGAACGGAAATCCATTGCCCGTTCCACATTACGACATGCTAAACATGACCCACATGGAAAACAGCCCTGACGCGGTTTCCCAGTGTAAAAAGGAAGAGTAGAGTTTGCCACATAGTGGCTCTTAACCAAAAGATCCTTTTGGCTATTACTCCTCCTAGCTGTCATTAGTGGTTTTTCGGAGAGTAATCCGCCTATAACTGATTCGATCTTTAAAGGGAACCTGTCACCCCCCAGGCATTTGTAACTAAAAGAGCTACCTTGTGCAGTACTAATGCTGCATTCTGACAAGGTTGCTCTTTTAGTTCGGGTCGCTGGCACTGCTGCAATAATCGCTTTTGAAATTTGTTCCTCAATCATGGCCTCTGCACGCCGGGCGCCACCTCATCTTCCTTCAGTAGCGTCCCCGGCGCCTGCGCTGTTTTATTTTTTCGGGCATGCGCAGTTGTTCAGCCCTACTGTTAGGATCCACATGCACATTGTTCTTACAATGTAGTTTTTAAAAAAATCAACTTTCTTGAAAACAGAAAGAGGTCATTCACTGTAGTGAAAAAGTCGAAATTATTATTAGGGACAAAAGTCAACCCCAACCATAAAACTTCACATTGAGTTTCCGTTAATACATGTGAGGATAGATTTATTACCTCAAGATTATTTTTGCTCTTTTTCTCCATGGATTGTGGTGGGGTTATTTTACATTTGTTATTCAATTTCCCCTTGGAAGCCTTCACGGATTTCATTATTCCTAGTCTCTCATTCCACTTTACACCGCCATAAGCTCCCAATGTTGAATCATCATCCACGGATGAGGCAGAGGAAAAGGAACTAGACCTGGTTTGGGATGACAGTCCCTTATATCCCTTTGCAGGCAATCTACGCCATCTATATACCCGATTGGTCTTATAGTCATCGAGATCCCTTTGATATTTCTTGCCCTTAACCTGGACAATTTCTTTTTCCCATTTTGTAAAGTCCAGGTCAAGTTTACTATTAAGTTTAGACATTGCTTCTGCTGTCAATTGATTAGCTAGCATCTCCTGAATGTTATTAATCTCTATTTTGCATTCCTTTATGGTTATTTTGTTTGACTTAATAAGTAGTTGCATAAAGCCTTTAGAACAGGTATTCGCCACCTCTTCCCATTGTAATTTAAATTCTTCACTATCCAAGTTAAAGGAAGGAAAAACCTGGATCCGTAGGCCCCTAGGGATCAGCCCCTTGGTGACATAGCACTCCAAAAAGGACTTATTCCACCACCATCGTGTACGTCTGTCAAAAGACCCTTAAGCTTAATGATGAGTTAATCTATGTCTCTGAAATCAGAATTAAAAACCACGGTTGTATCACTGCTGAAAACCTGTCCCAATTTGGTCAGCCACATTTTTTCCCGTGCCTGATAGTCCATTTGTCCCAAAGAGAATGCTGTGAAAATACATAGTATGCAGATTAGAAAAACATATGAACCAATGAAATTAAAAATGCATATTCCCAAAAGCAAGGGACGAGCCTCTCAAAAATACATTTAGAAATACATGAGAACTTTAGAGAGTTTTCAAATCCATATCAATCAATATATTCCATAGTATGTCTGGTTGTAGATTAATCATTACAGACACTTAATGTATAATTACAAAATGTCTTATTACAAAAATTACTGATAACCAGATCCTATAATAGTACAAAGCTATATCAAGAATTCAATTTAAATTAAGACAAAAGAACAAGCGGGCAGCAATGTAAAACCTTGGAAGGCAAGGAGATGACACATAGGCATATACAGGAGGAGATGACATACAGGTATATACTATATGCAGGAGGAGATGACACACAGGCATATACTATATACAGGAGGAGATGACATACAGGTATATACTACATACAGGGGAGATGACATACAGGTACAGTATATTGTTGTGAATTCGGTGGCCGGGCTCCCTCCTGTGGTCGTGAGTGGTACTTCGGCTGGTTCTGTCTATGAGCTTCCTTTGGTGGATGGGAGTGGTACTGCGGCTTCTGAGTTTCCTTCCTCAGGTGATGAGGTTAAGTCGTTAGTTGCTGCTCTATTTAACTCCACCTAGTGCTTTGATCCTGGCCTCCAGTCAATGTTCTAGTATTGGTCTTGCTTTCTCCTGGATCGTTCCTGTGGCCTGTCTATCCTGCATAAGCTAAGTTTTGCTTGTGTTATTTTTGTTTGCTATTTTTTCTGTCCAGCTTGCTATATTGGTTTTTCTTGCTTGCTGGAAGCTCTGGGACGCAGAGGGAGCACCTCCGTACCGTTAGTCGGTGCGGAGGGTCTTTTTGCCCCCTCTGCGTGGTTGTTTGTAGGGTTTTGTGTTGACCGCAAAGCAATCTTTCCTATCTTCGGTCTGTTCAGTAAGTTGGGCCTCACTTTGCCAAATCTATTTCATCTCTGCGTTTGTATTTTCATCTCAACTCACAGTCATTATATGTGGGGGGCTGCCTTTTCCTTTGGGGTATTTCTCTGAGGCAAGGTAGGCTTATTTTTCTTTCTTAGGGCTAGCTAGTTTCTCAGGCTGTGCTCGAGGCGCTTAGGACTGGTCAGGAGCGCTCCACGGCTACCTTTAGTGTGGTTGGATAGGATTAGGGATTGCGGTCAGCAGAGTTCCCACGTCTCAGAGCTCGTTCTATGTTTTTGGGTTATTGTCAGGTCACTGAATGTGCTCTGACCTCTATGTCCATTGTGGTACTGAATTACCTTATCATAACAGTTAAGTTCGTCATACAATAATCCGAGCGCTTGAAAAAATGCGTCTACATTCAATAATGCCGGATTCCCTGTTTCAAGAGAAAAAGCCCAGTCTCCCACGTCTCAGAGCTCGTCCTATGTTTTTGGTAATTGTCAGGTCACTTTGTGTGCTCTGAACTACAAGGTCCATTGTGGTTCTGAATAACCTGTTCATAACAGTACTGGAGGCCCAAAGTACTAATGCTTCTCAATAGAGGGAAAAGAGAAGTTCTGAGACCATTTTTTTTTCTTTGCATTGTGTTCTGTCTTTCTTTTCCCCTTTACATCAGGGTGGTTCAGAACACAGGTGTGGACATGGACATTCAGGGTCTGTCCTCTTTGATGGATAATCTCACTATAAGTGTACAAAACATTCAAGATTTAGTGGTTCAGAATCCTATGTTAGAACCTAAAATTCTTATTCCTGAGTTATTTTCTGGAGATAGAGCTAAGTTTTTGAATTTTAAAAATAATTGTAAACTATTTCTGGCTTTGAAACCCCGCTCCTCTGGTGACCCAGTTCAACAAGTTAAGATCATTATTTCTTTATTACATGGCGACCCTCAAGACTGGGCATTTTCCCTTGCGCCAGGAGATCCTGCATTATGTAATATTGATGCGTTTTTTCTGGCGCTCGGATTGCTGTATGATGAGCCTAATTCAGTGGATCAGGCAGAGAAAAATTTGCTGGCTCTGTGTCAGGGTCAGGATGAGATAGAGATTTATTGTCAGAAGTTCAGAAAGTGGTCCGTGCTCACTCAATGGAATGAATGTGCGCTGGCACTATTTTCAGAAAGGGTCTCTCTGAAGCCCTTAAGGATGTCATGGTGGGATTTCCTATGCCTGCTGGTCTGAATGAGTCTATGTTTTTGGCCATTCAGATCGGTCGACGCTTGCGTGAGCGTAAATCTGTGCACCATTTGGCGGTATTATCTGAGCATGAACCTGAGCCTATGCAGTGCGATAGGACTTTGACCAGAGCTGAAAGGCAAGAACACAGACGTCAGAATGGGCTGTGTTTCTACTGTGGTGATTCCACTCATGCTATCTCCGATTGTCCTAAGCGCACTAAGCGGTTCGCTAGGTCTGCCACCATTGGTACGGTACAGTCGAAATTTCTTTTGTCCGTTACTTTGATCTGCTCTTTGTCTTCCTATTCTGTCATGGCATTTGTGGATTCAGGCGCTGCCCTGAATTTGATGGACTTGGAGTATGCTAGGCGCTGTGGGTTTTTCTTGGAGCCCTTGCAGTGTCCTATTCCATTGAGAGGAATTGATGCTACGCCTTTGGCCAAGAATAAGCCTCAGTATTGGACCCAGCTGACCATGTGCATGGCTCCTGCGCACCAGGAGGATATTCGCTTTCTGGTGTTGCATAATCTGCATGATGTGGTCGTGTTAGGGTTGCCATGACTACAAGTCCATAACCCAGTATTAGATTGGAGATCTATGTCTGTGTCCAGCTGGGGTTGTCAGGGGGTACATGGTGATGTTCCATTTCTGTCTATCTCATCATCCACCCCTTCTGAGGTCCCAGAGTTCTTGTCTGATTACCGGGATGTATTCGATGAGCCCAAGTCCAATGCCCTACCTCCGCATAGGGATTGTGATTGTGCTATCGATTTGATTCCTGGTAGTAAGTTTCCTAAGGGTCGACTGTTTAATTTATCTGTACCTGAGCACGCCGCTATGTGGAGTTACGTGAAGGAGTCCTTGGAGAAGGGTCATATTCGCCCGTCATCGTCGCCATTGGGAGCGGGGTTCTTTTTTGTGGCCAAGAAGGATGGTTCGCTGAGACCTTGTATTGATTACCGCCTTCTAAATAAAATTACGGTCAAATTTCAGTACCCCTTGCCGCTGCTGTCTGATTTGTTTGCTCGGATTAAGGGGGCTAGTTGGTTCACCAAGATAGATCTTCGTGGTGCATATAATCTTGTGCGTATTAAACGGGGCGATGAATGGAAAACAGCATTTAATACGCCCGAGGGCCATTTTGAGTACCTGGTTATGCCATTCGGGCTTTCTAATGCTCCATCAGTGTTTCAGTCCTTTATGCATGACATCTTCCGACAGTACCTGGATAAATTCCTGATTGTATACTTGGATGATATTTTGGTCTTCTCGGATGATTGGGAGTCTCATGTGAAGCAGGTCAGAATGGTGTTCCAGGTCTTGCGTGCGAATTCTTTGTTTGTGAAGGGGTCAAAGTGTCTCTTTGGTGTTCAGAAGGTTTCATTTTTGGGGTTCATTTTTTCTCCTTCTACTATCGAGATGGACCCTGTTAAAGTTCAGGCCATTTATGATTGGACTTAGCCAACTGAAGAGTCTGCAGAAGTTCCTGGGCTTTGCTAATTTTTATCGTCGCTTCATCAATAATTTTTCTAGTATTGCTAAACCGTTGATTGATTTAACCAAGAAGGGTGCTGATGTGGTCAATTGGTCTTCTGCTGCTGTGGAAGCTTTTCAGGAGTTGAAGCGTCGTTTTTCTTCTGCCCCTGTGTTGTGCCAACCAGATGTTTCGCTTCCGTTCCAGGTCGAGGTTGATGCTTCTGAAATTGGAGCAGGGGCTGTTTTGTCGCAGAGAAGTTCTGATTGCTCGGTGATGAAACCATGCGCCTTCTTTTCCAGGAAATTTTCGCCTGCTGAGCGAAATTATGATGTTGGCAATCGAAAGTTGCTTGCCATGAAGTGGGCATTCGAGGAGTGGCGTCATTGCCTTGAAGGAGCTAAGCATTGCGTGGTGGTCTTGACTGATCACAAGAACTTGACTTATCTCGAGTCTGCCAAACGGTTGAATCCTAGACAGGCTCGTTGGTCGCTGTTTTTCTCCCGTTTTGACTTTGTGGTTTCGTATCTTCCGGGCTCTAAAAATGTGAAGGCGGATGCCCTGTCTAGGAGTTTTGTGCCCGATTCTCCGGGTTTGCCTGAGTCGGCGGGTATTCTCAAAGAGGGGGTAATTTTGTCTGCCATCTCCCCTGATTTGCGGCGGGTGCTGCAAAAATTTCAGGCTAATAGACCTGACCGTTGCCCAGCGGAGAAACTGTTTGTCCCTGATAGGTGGACGAATAAAGTTATCTCTGAGGTTCATTGTTCGGTGTTGGCTGGTCATCCTGGAATCTTTGGTACCAGAGATTTGGTGGCTAGATCCTTATGGTGGCCGTCTCTGTCGCGGGATGTGCGTTCTTTTGTGCAGTCCTGTGGGGTTTGTGCTCGGGCTAAGCCCTGCTGTTCTCGTGCCAGTGGGTTGCTTTTGCCCTTGCCGGTCCCAAAGAGGCCTTGGACACATATCTCTATGGATTTTATTTCGGATCTCCCCGTCTCTCAAAGAATGTCGGTCATTTGGGTGGTTTGTGATCGCTTCTCTAAGATGGTCCATTTGGTGCCCTTGTCTAAATTGCCTTCCTCCTCTGATTTGGTGCCATTGTTTTTCCAGCATGTGGTTCGTTTACATGGCATTCCAGAGAACATCGTTTCTGACAGAGGTTCCCAGTTTGTTTCGAGGTTTTGGCGAGCCTTTTGTGCTAGGATGGGCATTGATTTGTCTTTTTCCTCGGCTTTCCATCCTCAGACAAATGGCCAGACTGAACGAACCAATCAGACCTTGGAAACATATCTGAGATGTTTTGTTTCTGCTGATCAGGATGATTGGGTGTCCTTTTTGCCTTTGGCTGAGTTCGCCCTTAATAATCGGGCCAGCTCGGCTACTTTGGTTTCGCCGTTTTTCTGTAATTCTGGGTTCCACCCTCGTTTCTCTTCAGGGCAGGTGGAGTCTTCGGACTGTCCTGGTGTGGATACTGTGGTGGATAGGTTGCAGCAGATTTGGACTCATATAGTGCACAATTTGACTTTGTCACAGGAGAAGGCTCAACGTTTAACTAACCGCAGGCACTGTGTGGGTCCCCGACTTCGTGTTCGGGATTTGGTTTGGTTGTCATCTCGTTATATTCCTATGAAGGTTTCCTCTCCTAAGTTTAAGCCTCGTTTCATTGGTCCGTATAGGATTTCTGAGGTTCTTAATCTTGTGTCTTTTCGTTTGACTCTTCCAGCTTCTTTTTCCATCCATAACGTGTTCCATAGGTCATTGTTGCGGAGATACGTGGCACCTGTGGTTCCATCTGTTGATCCTCCTGCTCCGGTTTTGGTTGAAGGGGAGTTGGAGTATATAGTGGAGAAGATTTTGAATTCTCGTGTTTCGAGACGGAAACTCCAGTATCTGGTTAAGTAGAAAGGTTATGGTCAGGAAGATAATTCCTGGGTCTTTGCCTCTGATGTCCATGCTGCCGATCTGGTTCGTGCCTTTCATGTGGCTCATCCTGGTCGGCCTGGGGGCTCTGGTGAGGGTTCGGTGACCCCTCCTCAAGGGGGCGGTACTGTTGTGAATTCTGTGGCCGGGCTCCCTCCTGTGGTCGTGAGTGGTACTTCGGCTGGTTCTGTCTATGAGCTTCCTTTGGTGGATGGGAGTGGTACTGCGGCTTCTGAGTTTCCTTCCTCAGGTGATGAGGTTAAGTCGTTAGGTGCTGCTCTATTTAACTCCACCTAGTGCTTTGATCCTGGCCTCCAGTCAATGTTCTAGTATTGGTCTTGCTTTCTCCTGGATCGTTCCTGTGGCCTGTCTATCCTGCATAAGCTAAGTTTTGCTTGTGTTATTTTTGTTTGCTATTTTTTCTGTCCAGCTTGCTATATTGTTTTTTCTTGCTTGTTGGAAGCTCTGGGACGCAGAGGGAGCACCTCCGTACCGTTAGTCGGTGCGGAGGGTCTTTTTGCCCCCTCTGCGTGGTTGTTTGTAGGGTTTTGTGTTGACCGCAAAGCAATCTTTCCTATCTTCGGTCTGTTCAGTAATTTGGGCCTCACTTTGCTAAATCTATTTCATCTCTGCGTTTGTATTTTCATCTCAACTCACAGTCATTATATGTGGGGGGCTGCCTTTTCCTTTGGGGTATTTCTCTGAGGCAAGGTAGGCTTATTTTTCTTTCTTAGGGCTAGCTAGTTTCTCAGGCTGTGCTCGAGGCGCTTAGGACTGGTCAGGAGCGCTCCACGGCTACCTTTAGTGTGGTTGGATAGGATTAGGGATTGCGGTCAGCAGAGTTCCCACGTCTCAGAGCTCGTCCTATGTTTTTGGTAATTGTCAGGTCACTTTGTGTGCTCTGAACTACAAGGTCCATTGTGGTTCTGAATAACCTGTTCATAACAGTATATATTACATACAGGGGAGATGACATACAGGTATGCAGCGCCCCAGGGTCCTGGTCATTGCAGTAATGTCATTCTTCCACCAGGGGGAGTGATGTTACGTATGAAGGCAATAAAGGAAATCACTTTACCAGGTATCACAAACCATTCAACACACTTCACACTCCAGCCCACCAGGGGGAGCTATGCTCCTATTTAGTAGTGCACTCTTCACAATTAGTTAAAACTGGTGGTCTGGATAGGAAGTTAGTCAGAAGATGACTGGGCTTCACCCAGGCAGCACCTGTCAGGCAGACAGGGGATATGAAGAACATCTAGCAGTTGCCGACGGAGGGTTCCTGACGGGTGGGATCCTGTCAGAAGCCTAGACAGAAGGCTACGGAGCTGCGCCGGCCCGGCGTGCGGCAGCATCCTAAGGAAGGACACGAAAGAGAATTGTATTGTAGAGTGTAAGAAACTAAGTCATAGCAAAAGGAGAGGAAACCAGAAGGAGTTCTGCCTTGCAAAAGGCTGCCTCCTTCTGAGGTGCAGGATCCGGTAGCCGGAACACCGAGGGAGCAATCATCTCCATGCCTTGCTCCAGAGACTGGCAGGACAGTTAATTGTACTGATCCGCACCTATACCCGGGAGGCACGGTGGCTGGGGTGTGCTAGAGTCCCTGTAAAAAGCTTCAGGCAATCAGTCATACGGGTTGTTCCTATCCAACTGGGGGACAGAGAGAAAGACATAACATCTAGAACACCAACAACAGTTGTGAGGACCTTATGAGACGTTCTGAAGTAAGGTACTACAACACCAAGGCGCTACAGGAAGGCTACTGATTTCCACCTCAATAAGGGGACTCTGGATTTGCCTCCAAACCGGCCGGACTCTGCCTGCCCTGTGATCTGGTGCTCTGGACTGTGGACGCTGAAGTCTTCAGTAAAGGTAAAGAGACTGCAACCTTGTGTCCTCGTTATTCACTGCGCCTCACACCATCCACCATCTACACTCTGGGAAGCCCTGGGGACATACTTCACCTGTGGGAAGGTATACCATCTAGCTGCCATAACATTACCCCAGCGGACCCCTAAGCAGCGTCGGTCACCCTGACCGAATACCACAGGCGGCGTAACGAACATATCCCTTTAAAGACCTTCCCCCATTTTCATCGGACCTCCCAAGGGCCACGTACCGGGTCAGCCACCGTGACATCCCCCCTGAGAACCGAAGGACCCTGTTCCGAGTACCCCACTGCCCTACGGGGGCGCTCCAGGTATATACTACATACAGGGGAGATGGCATACAGGTATATGCTGAGGGGAAATGACAGGTATTAGGAGGGAAAACGAGAGATGTGAGGGGAAAAATGAGAGACAGTATGGGAAAATGAGAGAAGTGAGGTGCTATAACTAACCACAGTTAGTTACTATGCCCAGGCAACGCCGGGCTCTTCAGCTAGTGAAATATATAGATACATAAAAGCAGTACTGTGCAGTGTCTGTAGAGCAGATACCGATACATAGAAATGGCACTGTGGAGTGTCTGTAGGGCAGATACCGAAACAGAGAAATGGCACTGTGGAGTGTCTGTAGGGCAGATACCGATACAGAGAAATGGCACTGTGGAGTGTCTGTAGGGCAGATACCGATACAGAGAAATGGCACTGTGGAGTGTCTGTAGGGCAGATACTGATACATAGAAGAGGCACTCTGCGGTGTCAATACATACAGGGGATAGAAAATATATAAAAGATAGATAATATATAGAAGATAGCTATATGGGAGAGGTACCGTGCATTGTCCATATATTGAGAGGAAGAGGAATACATAAAATATACTGAGACATAGAAGCAGTACTGTGCAGTGTCTGTAGGGCAGATAATGATACATAGAAGAGGTACTGTGTATGGTCCATACATTCAGAGAGAGGAATACATAAAAGATGCAGAAATATATAAAAGGTACTGTGCAGTGTCTTTAGGGCAGATGCTGATACATAAAAGCAGTACTCCCCCGGAAGAAGGCTAGTACGCCGAAACATACTGTACGTACGGACTCCATGTGCCACACTGCACTCCTGGTAAACACATGATACATCTTTGTTCCCTTATGTCTGTTTCTGATTTGTGACATTATGTATGACTTACACCTCAACCTATTTTTACTTTATAGTATTGTTTATACCACTTGCCATCCCTTTGTCACATTTCACTTATAGTCATCAGTTGCAGCTTAACTTTTTTTTTACTTTTGTGCTTATAATTGTCTCTGTTTGTCAATCACCGTGTGACGCCGTCTTTTGGCTAACTTTGGTATCTTTACTGTTTTTAATCAATACCAATAAAAAATATTTTTATCTGATTGTTGTTTTGGTCATTCACACCATTTGCTATATGATTTTCATAGAAGCAGTACTGTGTAGTGTCTGAACAGCAGATACCAATACATAGAAGAGGTGCCGTGTAGTGCCCATGCATTCAGAGAGAGGAATACATAAAATATACAGATGCAGAAGAGTTACTTTGGCAAATTAAACAACTGACAAAAACAAAAAACTCCACAAAACATTGTTCTACGGTCCTGTACTACATTGTGACAGTCAGTGCCCGCTCCCTGATGTGTCACTAGCCCCTTTCCCTGTCATTAGGCAATAGTAGTCACGTGCAAGAACACTAATAGAAAGGAGTGATTAGATGCCAGATATAAATGATGCCTGATGGGACACAACCAATATAATGATTATTTCTATCATTTTCAGTAGCGGTCACCATTTTTCTACTACAGGAGGGGTCACCAGCGCATCACTGCGTGTGGAGTGGACTTTTCCTTTAAGTCTGTTGTGCTACTTTCCACAATGAGCGCCATTTCCCAACTCACGGCTTTTAATGTGGCTGTAAATTGCTCCTTTTATTACCCCCGGTGACATCTTAGATGCATGAAAATTATCAAACCACATTAGTTAAAACGAACAGCAGCAAAATGCTTGCTCAGGTCAAAAAAATCTGAATAATCCCCTTGGAGGCCGCCCGGGTGTTTATTGTTCGTTCGCCTCTTTATTGCCAGATACAATTTAGGGAATGTTATAAGTGACACCCGAGATAAGTCAATTTATTTACACTGCAAAACTTCCTGCAATCACCGAGATTTGTATCAAGTGGAAGCAATTTTCTGGGGGTTCTTTATGTGCAATCGACAAAAAGAAAATATGGAAAGGTTTAATGAGTGAAAGGGTGAAGGAGGCCGGAAGAGGTGGGAGGGAGAACGGGAAAAACTGGTCATTAAAATCCGCTGCTGTTTCATCAAGCTTTACATTAATCAATAGTACGAGCAAATATCCGTAAATTTGTAATATATCTTATCAGAGAAATCTTATTTCTGCACTTACAAGTCGCTTCTTCTCCCGCCTTATGTTCTTATTATTCACGCTTTAAAAAACTGGTAAAATCACTAAGCAGCAAGAGAGACTGCCAGCAAACTGAGGCGCCAGGTTACAGCTGCCTATTGAAGTCTACAGAAGAGAGGAGAAGGAGAGTAAGAGAAGTAAAGAGACAGTCACACACAGATCCCTGTGACTGCTTTTTAATAAGTGCTTTAACGTAACATGGCACTGGATACACAACTACACCGCTCAATACTGATGATGGATTCCATGCTGCTGTGTGAAGAAGGTATACAAAACTAATGCTCAAAAAATGGGGATAGGACTGGATAGGCTGGATGCTGCTGATAGTTGGGACGGAATGAATAAAGGGTTTGATTAAGACGTTAAAGTATAGACTTTAAAGCAATGATGCCTTTTAGAATGAGGTAGATAATTGTATTAAGTATACTGATGGCAATATACAGCTGTAAGAATAGGGAAATTAGAAGATGCATTAATTATTGGTCACCCAGGAGTACTCAATAGTTAGTGGATGCTGAGATGTGGCAGACTGGCCATGCCAAGTGAAAATCCCAGTTTGATTAAATAGAAATAAGCCACATTGTGTGCATGGGTTGATTCCTCATCATCCGAGGGAGGATAGGAGTATATCGGCATCTTCAGCCCTCCTGTTTGCATTAATATCCAGGAGATGCAGCGTGACGCTGGAAAACTTGTTTGGTAATGATGAGACAAGAACTCCGTCTGGTAGCGTCTCTGGAAACCACAATGCTGAGGGTCAGCAGCTTGTGATGTCAGTTTGGTTGAATATGGAGCACTGCGGTGTACAAGCCAAAACCTACTCTTTTCAGGAAAATCACGGCCCTCTTCATCAGCAACTACTTACTACATTTTTTTATTATTTATTATTTTTATTATTAATTTTTTATTATTATTTATTTATATAGCACCATTAATTCCATGGTGCTGTACATGAGAAGGGGTTACATACAGGGTTATAGATATCGTTAACAGTAAGCAAATTTACAATGACAGACTGGTACAGAGGGGAGAGGACCCTGTCCTTGTGGACTTACATTGTATGGGATAATGAGCAAGAGACAGAAGGTCGGTGGTGAGGCAGCTCTGGTGGTGGTGAGGCAGCAGCTCTGGTGGTGGTGAGGCGGCAGTTCTGGTGGTGGTGAGGCGGCAGCTCTGGCGGTGGTGAGGCTGCAGAATGGTTATTGCAGGCTGTAGGCTTTCCTGAAGAGATGGGTTTTCGGGTTCCGTCTGAAGGATCCGAGGGGGGTGGATAATCGAATGTGTTGAGGCGTGGAATTCCATAGGATAGGGATTATTCGGGAGATATCTTGGAGGTGGTTGTGTGAGGAACAAATAAGTGTGGCGGAGAGTAGGAGGTCTTGGGAGGATCGAAGATTACATGAGGGAAGATAGTGGGAGATTAGCTCAGAGATATAGGGAGGGGACAGGTTGTGGATGGCTTTGTAGATCAGTGTTAGTAGTTTGAACTGGATTCGTTGTGGAATTGGGAGCCAGTGGTGGGATTTGCAGAGGGGAGAAGCAGGGGAGTAGTGAGGAGAGAGGTGAATTTGTCGGGCAGCAGAGTTGAGGACAGACTGGAGTGGTGCAAGAAAGTTAGCGGGGAGGCCACAGAGGAGGGTGTTGCAGTAATCCAGGAGGGAGATGATGAGGGCATGCAAAAGAGTTTTGGTAGATTGTGGGCTGAGGAAGGGACGGATTCTGGAAATATTTTTGAGTTGGAGGCGACAGGAGGTGGCAAGAGTTTGGGCGTGCGGTTTGATGGACAGGGCAGAGTCGAGCGTTACCCCGAGGCAGCGGATTTCAGGTGCGGGAGAGAGCGTGATGCCGTTTACCATAATAGATAGGTCAGGGAGGGGGATACGCGAGATTGGAGAAAGATGATGAGTTCGGTTTTGTCTACATTGAGTTTTAGGAAGCGAGAGGTGAAGAAGGAGGATATGGCTGACAGACACTCCGGGATTCCGGACAGCAGAGAGGTGACATCTGGGCCAGAGAGGTAAATCTGAGTGTCGTCTGCATACAGGTGGTACTGGAAGCCATGGGACATTATGAGTTGCCCTAGGCCAAGGGTAAAGATGGAAAAAAGTATGGGCCCTATGACAGAGCCTTGAGGGACTCCAACAGAAAGAGGGCGGGATGAGGAGGTAGTGTGGGAGTGGGAAACGCTAAATGTGCGGTCGGAAAGGTATGAGGCAATCCAGGACAGGGCAAGGTCTTTGATACTAAGGGAAGAAAGACTCTGTAGCACTAGGCAGTGGTCGACTGTGTCGAAGGCAGAGGACAGGTTGAGAAGAAGGAGGATGGAGAACTGTCTGTTAGTTTTGGCTGTGAGTAAGTCATTAGTAATTTTGGTCAGGGCAGTTTCGGTGGAGTGGAGGGTACAATTATGTACCTCATTCTAAGTGGCTTCATTGATTTAAGGTCTATAATTTAAGGTCTTAATCAAACCCTTTATTCATTCAATTTTATCAATGCTAATATTCCATCATATATTGAATTATGCATTATATATAGATTCATAGCTGCACTGCTCAGTGCTGCTGTGTAATGTCTTCATTGATGCTGATGCTTTCTAGTAAGTGTTTCTAACCCCAGAGCTTGATTCACAGTTACACTGCTCAGTACTATTGTGTAATGTATTCATTGATGCTGCTGCTGAACATGTGTGATATAGACTCAGGAGAGCAGGAATCCCTTATGTCTGTGTGTGCCATGTATGGCTGACATCTTTGCAGACAGTCTCCACTCTGTAGCTCAGAGACGACTGAAAATCAGCACTAAAACCTGTACAAGGAAAATCTGTTGAGAAACACAGGATACAAGCCATGTAATGCCCAGAAATTGTTCTAACCATTATGTATACATGACAGATTATTCTGCAGTCACAAGAAGTGATGAGCACGTTAAGTCCAATACCATCAGGAAAAAATAAATTCTAATGAAGATTTTTCAGGAAAAAAAGATCACTGTCGCATCTATCCAGGGCAGCTGTGGTCCCTGCTCAGTCCTCACTTTATCTTCTGACAGACTGTAATTTGTTACATTTGAGATTTTCTTCATTCGTTTCCTGTAAAATCTGATTTCTCTCTCCGAGTAGAGGATCAGTCCCATAAAAACCTGAGGCCAATATATGTTATTTTACAGGCAAAGGGTCTCAGCAATTCCAAACGTCTCTCCGTGTAATGATGGCACAAGTCTCTCAAACTTTTAACCTTCACCTCACATATAAATCACAATGAGCAGCTTCTCCTGTGCAATTATCGCTGTATGTGAAGTGGTAGGATAAAATTGGAGACCGAAAACAGATCCAATAACAGCTTCCATCTGTACGAGGAGCGATGGCTGAAGGAATTACCAGTACAAGATTGTGGAGCAGATGTGAAATCATCCGGAAACGAGACAATAAAGACCTGAGGAATAAGAGACACAAAAAGTTCTGTCTTTGGACTAGGCTGTGATCTGCAAGAAATATGTAAAATCCTTTCTTGTGGCTGCTTCACTAGTGAATGTACAAGACCAACAGATCATTCCTAATTATATCCATCTACAGAAAAACCACAGTTCCGTTACAGTCCAAACCACTGAGGGTCTGAAAAGGCAGCTGGACAAAGAGGTCATCCAGGGAGAGAAGATTCGGTATCATGGAATATAACAGAGGTGATGTGACTACAAAAACACGTAGAAATATACAACTTTTCTACAATATTACTACATTGCATAGTCATGAAGACACAAAAGAGAATAGTAAAACCAAAAACACTCAGTTTGGAAAAATGTTGCAGTAATCCGCAAGTGCTAGTAAAAGATGTAAAAAACAGGGTATTTGGTTGATACGTTTTTTGCAAAAAATGTATACTAAGCTGCTCTACCAATCTTCACGGTATACCCTTATCAGAGCAGTCCTAACTAATGTATGCAATCCCTATCTGATGTATTTAAAAACCTGATCATCTGTATATAACCTGTGTGAACAGGGTTCAGAGAGGAAAAATCCATGTGTGCATACAGGGTAGAACAGCTTTTGTGCAGATAGCCCAAGAGGAGTGGTGGAACTCCCCAGTCTTGTAGACACAAGAGAACAATTATGGAAACAGGAACACATGGGCTACTTGCACAGTGAACAAGTCTGTATGATCATGTTCACACACCACCAAGAAACCTGAAGACACAAAAGAGAATAGTAAAACCAAAAACACTCAGTTTGGAAAAATGTTGCAGTAATCCGCAAGTGCTAGTAAAAGATGTAAAAAACAGGGTATTTGGTTGATACGTTTTTTGCAAAAAATGTATACTAAGCTGCTCTACCAATCTTCACGGTATACCCTTATCAGAGCAGTCCTAACTAATGTATGCAATCCCTATCTGATGTATTTAAAAACCTGATCATCTGTATATAACCTGTGTGAACAGGGTTCAGAGAGGAAAAATCCATGTGTGCATACAGGGTAGAACAGCTTTTGTGCAGATAACCCAAGAGGAGTGGTGGAACTCCCCAGTCTTGTAGACACAAGAGAACAATTATGGAAACAGGAACACATGGGCTACTTGCACAGTGAACAAGTCTGTATGATCATGTTCACACACCACCAAGAAACCTGAAGACACAAAAGAGAATAGTAAAACCAAAAACACTCAGTTTGGAAAAATGTTGCAGTAATCCGCAAGTGCTAGTAAAAGATGTAAAAAACAGGGTATTTGGTTGATACGTTTTTTGCAAAAAATGTATACTAAGCTGCTAACATGATCATACAGACTTGTTCACTGTGCAAGTAGCCCATGTGTTCCTGTTTCCATAATTGTTCTCTTGTGTCTACAAGACTGGGGAGTTCCACCACTCCTCTTGGGCTATCTGCACAAAAGCTGTTCTACCCTGTATGCACACATGGATTTTTCCTCTCTGAATCCTGTTCACACAGGTTATATACAGATGATCAGGTTTTTAAATACATCAGATAGGGATTGCATACATTAGTTAGGACTGCTCTGATAAGGGTATACCGTGAAGATTGGTAGAGCAGCTTAGTATACATTTTTTGCAAAAAACGTATCAACCAAATACCCTGTTTTTTACATCTTTTACTAGCACTTGCGGATTACTGCAACATTTTTCCAAACTGAGTGTTTTTGGTTTTACTATTCTCTTTTGTGTCTTCAGGTTTCTTGGTGGTGTGTGAACATGATCATACAGACTTGTTCACTGTGCAAGTAGCCCATGTGTTCCTGTTTCCATAATTGTTCTCTTGTGTCTACAAGACTGGGGAGTTCCACCACTCCTCTTGGGCTATCTGCACAAAAGCTGTTCTACCCTGTATGCACACATGGATTTTTCCTCTCTGAACCCTGTTCACACAGGTTATATACAGATGATCAGGTTTTTAAATACATCAGATAGGAATTGCATACATTAGTTAGGACTGCTCTGATAAGGGTATACCGTGAAGATTGGTAGAGCAGCTTAGTATACATTTTTTGCAAAAAACGTATCAACCAAATACCCTGTTTTTTACATCTTTTACTAGCACTTGCGGATTACTGCAACATTTTTCCAAACTGAGTGTTTTTGGTTTTACTATTCTCTTTTGTGTCTTCAGGTTTCTTGGTGGTGTGTGAACATGATCATACAGACTTGTTCACTGTGCAAGTAGCCCATGTGTTCCTGTTTCCATAATTGTTCTCTTGTGTCTACAAGACTGGGGAGTTCCACCACTCCTCTTGGGCTATCTGCACAAAAGCTGTTCTACCCTGTATGCACACATGGATTTTTCCTCTCTGAACCCTGTTCACACAGGTTATATACAGATGATCAAGTTTTTAAATACATCAGATAGGGATTGCATACATTAGTTAGGACTGCTCTGATAAGGGTATACCGTGAAGATTGGTAGAGCAGCTTAGTATACATTTTTTGCAAAAAACGTATCAACCAAATACCCTGTTTTTTACATCTTTTACTAGCACTTGCGGATTACTGCAACATTTTTCCAAACTGAGTGTTTTTGGTTTTACTATTCTCTTTTGTGTCTTCAGGTTTCTTGGTGGTGTGTGAACATGATCATACAGACTTGTTCACTGTGCAAGTAGCCCATGTGTTCCTGTTTCCATAATTGTTCTCTTGTGTCTACAAGACTGGGGAGTTCCACCACTCCTCTTGGGCTATCTGCACAAAAGCTGTTCTACCCTGTATGCACACATGGATTTTTCCTCTCTGAACCCTGTTCACACAGGTTATATACAGATGATCAGGTTTTTAAATACATCAGATAGGGATTGCATACATTAGTTAGGACTGCTCTGATAAGGGTATACCGTGAAGATTGGTAGAGCAGCTTAGTATACATTTTTTGCAAAAAACGTATCAACCAAATACCCTGTTTTTTTACATCTTTTACTAGCACTTGCGGATTACTGCAACATTTTTCCAAACTGAGTGTTTTTGGTTTTACTATTCTCTTTTGTGTCTTCAGGTTTCTTGGTGGTGTGTGAACATGATCATACAGACTTGTTCACTGTGCAAGTAGCCCATGTGTTCCTGTTTCCATAATTGTTCTCTTGTGTCTACAAGACTGGGGAGTTCCACCACTCCTCTTGGGCTATCTGCACAAAAGCTGTTCTACCCTGTATGCACACATGGATTTTTCCTCTCTGAACCCTGTTCACACAGGTTATATACAGATGATCAGGTTTTTAAATACATCAGATAGGGATTGCATACATTAGTTAGGACTGCTCTGATAAGGGTATACCGTGAAGATTGGTAGAGCAGCTTAGTATACATTTTTTGCAAAAAACGTATCAACCAAATACCCTGTTTTTTACATCTTTTACTAGCACTTGCGGATTACTGCAACATTTTTCCAAACTGAGTGTTTTTGGTTTTACTATTCTCTTTTGTGTCTTCAGGTTTCTTGGTGGTGTGTGAACATGATCATACAGACTTGTTCACTGTGCAAGTAGCCCATGTGTTCCTGTTTCCATAATTGTTCTCTTGTGTCTACAAGACTGGGGAGTTCCACCACTCCTCTTGGGCTATCTGCACAAAAGCTGTTCTACCCTGTATGCACACATGGATTTTTCCTCTCTGAACCCTGTTCACACAGGTTATATACAGATGATCAGGTTTTTAAATACATCAGATAGGGATTGCATACATTAGTTAGGACTGCTCTGATAAGGGTATACCGTGAAGATTGGTAGAGCAGCTTAGTATACATTTTTTGCAAAAAACGTATCAACCAAATACCCTGTTTTTTACATCTTTTACTAGCACTTGCGGATTACTGCAACATTTTTCCAAACTGAGTGTTTTTGGTTTTACTATTCTCTTTTGTGTCTTCAGGTTTCTTGGTGGTGTGTGAACATGATCATACAGACTTGTTCACTGTGCAAGTAGCCCATGTGTTCCTGTTTCCATAATTGTTCTCTTGTGTCTACAAGACTGGGGAGTTCCACCACTCCTCTTGGGCTATCTGCACAAAAGCTGTTCTACCCTGTATGCACACATGGATTTTTCCTCTCTGAACCCTGTTCACACAGGTTATATACAGATGATCAGGTTTTTAAATACATCAGATAGGGATTGCATACATTAGTTAGGACTGCTCTGATAAGGGTATACCGTGAAGATTGGTAGAGCAGCTTAGTATACATTTTTTGCAAAAAACGTATCAACCAAATACCCTGTTTTTTTACATCTTTTACTAGCACTTGCGGATTACTGCAACATTTTTCCAAACTGAGTGTTTTTGGTTTTACTATTCTCTTTTGTGTCTTCAGGTTTCTTGGTGGTGTGTGAACATGATCATACAGACTTGTTCACTGTGCAAGTAGCCCATGTGTTCCTGTTTCCATAATTGTTCTCTTGTGTCTACAAGACTGGGGAGTTCCACCACTCCTCTTGGGCTATCTGCACAAAAGCTGTTCTACCCTGTATGCACACATGGATTTTTCCTCTCTGAACCCTGTTCACACAGGTTATATACAGATGATCAGGTTTTTAAATACATCAGATAGGGATTGCATACATTAGTTAGGACTGCTCTGATAAGGGTATACCGTGAAGATTGGTAGAGCAGCTTAGTATACATTTTTTGCAAAAAACGTATCAACCAAATACCCTGTTTTTTACATCTTTTACTAGCACTTGCGGATTACTGCAACATTTTTCCAAACTGAGTGTTTTTGGTTTTACTATTCTCTTTTGTGTCTTCAGGTTTCTTGGTGGTGTGTGAACATGATCATACAGACTTGTTCACTGTGCAAGTAGCCCATGTGTTCCTGTTTCCATAATTGCATAGTCATGTAGTATACACAGCCCACGTAGTATATTGCATAGCCCACATAGCATATTCCAAAGCCATGTAGCATATTGCACAGCCCACGTAGTATATTGCATAGCCCACATAGCATATTCCAAAGCCACGTAGTATATTGCACTGCCCACGTAATATATTGCACAACCCACGTAGTATATTCCAAAGCCACGAAGTATATTGCGCAGCCCACGTAGTATATTCCAAAGCCACGTAGTATATTGCACAGCCCACGTAGTATATTGCACAGCCCACGTAGTATATTGCACAGCCCACGTAGTATATTCCAAAGCCACGTAGTATATAGCACAGCAACATAGTATATAACACAGCCACATAGTATATTGCACAGCCACGTAGTATATTGCACAGCCACGTAGTATATTGCACAGCCCACGCAGTATATAACACAGCCCATGTAGCACAGCCCACGTTGTATATAGCACAGCCCACGCAGTATATAACACAGACCATGCAGTATATAACACAGCCCATGTAGTATATAGCACTGCCCAAGTAGTATGTAAAACACAGCCACGTAGTATAAAGCACAGCCACGTAGTATACTGCACAGCCACGTAGTATATAGCACAGCCCACGTAGTATATAGCACAGCTGCATGGTATATAACACAGCCCACATAGTACATAGCACAGCCACGTAGTATATAACAGCCCACGTACTATATAGCACAGCAATGTAGTATATAACACAGCCCACGCAGTATAAAACACAGCTCACGCAGTATATAACACAGCCCACGTAGTATATAACATAGCCCACGTAGTATATAGCAATGTGGGCACCGTATCCCTGTTAAAAAAAGAATTGAAGAATATGCACAAGAATATAACTCCTATAATGCTGCCCCTATACAGAAGAATATAACTACTATAATACTGCTCCTATGTACAAGAATATAACTACTATAATACTGCCCCCTATGCACAAGAATATAACTACTATAATACTGCTCCTATGTCCAAGAATATAATTACTATAATACTGCTCCTATGTACAAGAATATAACTACTATAATACTGCTCCTATGTACAAGAATATAACTACTATAATACTGCCCCCTATGTACAAGAATATAACTACTATAATACTGCTCCTATGTACAAGAATATAACTACTATAATACTGCTCCTATGTACAAGAATATAACTACTATAATACTGCTCCTATGTACAAGAATATAACTACTATAATACTGCCCCCTATGTACAAGAATATAACTACTATAATACTGCTCCTATGTACAAGAATATAACTACTATAATACTGCCCCCTATGTACAAGAATATAACTACTATAATACTGCTCCTATGTACAAGAATATAACTACTATAATACTGCCCCCTATGTACAAGAATATAACTACTATAATACTGCTCCTATGTACAAGAATATAACTACTATAATACTGCCCCTATATACAAGAATATAACTACTATAATACTGCTCCTATGTACAAGAATATAACTACTATAATACTGCTCCTATGTACAAGAATATAACTACTATAATACTGCTCCTATGTACAAGAATATAACTACTATAATACTGCTCCTATGTACAAGAATATAACTACTATAATACTGCTCCTATGTACAAGAATATAACTACTATAATACTGCTCCTATGTCCAAGAATGTAATTACTATAATACTGCTCCTATGTCCAAGAATATAACTACTATAATACTGCTCCATGTACAAGAATATATCTACTATAATACTGCTACTATTAACTGAAGCTCAGACTCGTAGTAAATTGTGAGCAAAGTAGCAAAAGTACATTTAACCACAAAAGAAGAACCACTCCAGAAATAGCATAGCAAAAAAGGAGGAGAAGGAGTGTATGTTTTAAAATGCATACAAATTTTTATTTGCAAAATTGGATGAACAGTAACACAACATATAAAAAGTGCAGATAAGGACATGCAGTAGTGATACCCAGCAGTATATAAACTTGTAATCACCTCCTCTTGTGAAAGCAAGGCGCACTGAACAAGCACAACGCGTGTCGCAGTTGTTAAATGTCTGTGTGAGTTGCCCATATATAGGTAAGATGATCTACTATATATTGCCTTCTACTATTTATTAACTTAGGTTACAGTATATGTTTAACCTCTCCAGCGCCTGATTATTTGAGTATACCTCTTTTCATACCATTGATCCACATATACTATAGTCCACTTACTAGGCATGTGGCTAATAATTAGAGTCACTCTTTTGCAGCGGTTTATATCTATACGGCATATCTTTTACCTTTTTACCTAATTATGTATTCTAATAGTTGATGACTTCAAGCTTATATACTGCTGGGTATCTCTATTGCGTGTCCTTATTTGCACTTTTTATATGTTGTGTTACTGTTCATCCAGTTTTGTTAATAAAATTATGTATGCATTTTAAAATATACTCTCCTTCTCCTCCTTTTTTGCAATACTGCTCCTATGTATAAGACCAGCTGTAGACTTACATGGTATCATCAGCCACATTTCTCCTGCTCATAGATTTAATTTTTTTTATATTACTTTGTTACTAATAGTTTATGTCTCAATTTAAGAAACTAAATAATTTAGCGTTACATCTCTTGTGCTATAATAGAATCATGTGCAGTTACATGGTCGACAGTAATTAGTGATTCATTAGCGGCAGCTGAGCGTTTCTGACGTTTCTGTTTACTTTTATTTTATTAGTTTTGCTCTGAAAGAAAAATAATTAAATTATTTTACAGTCATCATATTCTATTATATTATGGATGGCTGAACTTTTAATTAGGAGCAGAATCAGGCACCAGATGAGTTTCTGTGTTGGGATTCATTATGCCGATGATCAAGGCGACTTCTCTAATGAAAAGTAGAAGTGGATGAAAAATAGCCCCAAACACCGCAAATAAAAGAAACAGACAAATCTCTGACTAGATGGTGGCCCGATTCTAACGCATCGGGTATTCTAGAATCTGTATGTAGTTTATTTATGAACATTTTCAGAATAATGCAATTTACACACAGGATTCGGCCGGCCGCGTCCAATTAGCGAAGCGTGGTTCAAATTGCCACGTAGTATATTGCCCAGCCACGTAGTATATTGCACAGCCCACATAGTATATTGCCCAGTGACGTAGTATATTGCCAAACCACGTAGTATATTGCCCAGTCACGTAATATATTGCCCAGCCACGTAGTATATTGCCCAGCCACGTAGTATATTGCCCAGCCACGTAGTATATTGCCCAGCCACGTAGTATACAGCACAGACACGTAGTATATTGCCCAGTGACGTAGTATATTGGCCAGTCATGTAGTATATTGCCCAGTCACATAATATATTGCCCAGTCACGTAATATATTGCCCAGTCACGTAGTATATTGCCCAGCCACGTAGTATATAGCACAAACACGTAGTATATAGCACAGACACGTAGTATATTGCCCAGTGATGTAGTATATTGCTCAGCCACGTAGTGTATTGCCCAACCATGTAGTATATAGCACAGACACGTAGTATATTGCACAGCCTACGTAGTATATTGCCCAGTGACATAGTATATTGCCCAGCCACGTAGTATATTGCCCAGCCACGTAGTATATTGCCCAGCCACATAGTATATTGCCCAGCCACATAGTATATTGCCCAGCCACGTAGTATATTGCCCAGCCACGTAGTATATTGCCCAGCCACGTAGTATATTGCACAGCCACATAATATATTGTACAGCCACGTAATATACTGCACAGCCACGTAGTATATAGCACAGACACGTAGTATATAACACTGCCCATGCAGTATATAACAGGCCACGTAGTATATAGCACAGCGATATAGTATATTGCCCAGCCATGTAATATATACCACAGCCACGTAGTATATAGCACATCCCACATAGTATATAGCAATGAGATGTAGTATATAACACAGCCCACGCAGTATATAGCATTGTGGGCACCATATCCCTGTTTAAAAAAGAATTAAAATAAAAAATAGTTATGTACTCACCCTCCGTCTGCCCCCGGATCCAGCCGAGGCGTTTACCGATGCTCCTCGCGACGCTTCAGTCCCAAGAGTGCATTGCGGTCTCCCGAGATGATGATGTAGCGGTCTTGCGAGACCGCTACGTCATCATCTCGGGAGACCGGAATGCATGGACCGGTCACCGGAGTATCGCGAGGAGCGGGAAAGGCCTCGGCTGGATCCAGGGGGCCAACGGAAGGTGAGAATATAATGATTTTTTTTTATTTATTATTTTTAACATTAGATCTTTTTACTATTGATGCTGCATAGGCAGCATCAATAATAAAAAGTTGGTAACACGGTTAATAGCAGCGTTAACGGAATGCGTTACCCATGGCATAACGCGGTCTGTTAACGCTGCCATTAACCCTTTGTGAGCGCTGACTGGAGGGGATTATGGAACGGCCACTGACTGCGGGGAGTAAGGAGAGGCCATTTTGCCGCTGGACTGTACCTGTTACTGATTGATCGCGGCAAAACTGCCACGACCAATCAGCGAGCTGGGATTTCCGAGACAGATAGAAAGACCCTTAGATATTTATATAGTAGATGCTATAAAAAACAACTATCCATCACTAGAGATCAGCGGTGACATCATTGAGAATGCCGCCTATCCATCACTAGAGATCAGAGGTGACATCACTGAGAATGCCTCCTATCCATCGCTAGAGATCAGAGGTGACATCACTGAGAATGCCTCCTATCCATCACTAGAGATCAGCGGTGACATCACTGAGAATGCCTCCTATCCATCACTAGAGATCAGCGGTGACATCACTGAGAATGCCTCCTATCCATCACTAGAGATCAGCGATGACATCACTGAGAATGCCTCCTATCCATCACTAGAGATCAGCGGTGACATCACTGAGAATGCCTCCTATCCATCACTAGAGATCAGCGGTGACATCACTGAGAATGCCTCCTATCCATCACTAGAGATCAGAGGTGACATCACTGAGAATGCCTCCTATCCATCACTAGAGATCAGCGGTGACATCACTGAGAATGCCTCCTATCCATCACTAGAGATCAGCGGTGTAATCACTGAGAATGCCTCCTATCCATCACTAGAGATCAGCGGTGACATCACTGAGAATGCCTCCTATCCATCACCAGAGATCAGAGGTGACATCACTGAGAATGCCTCCTATCCATCACTAGAGATCAGCGGTGACATCACTGAGAATGCCTCCTATCCATCACTAGAGATCAGAGGTGACATCACTGAGAATGCCTCCTATCCATCACTAGAGATCAGCGGTGACATCACTGAGAATGCCTCCTATCCATCACTAGAGATCAGCGGTGTAATCACTGAGAATGCCTCCTATCCATCACTAGAGATCAGCGGTGACATCACTGAGAATGCCTCCTATCCATCACTAGAGATCAGCGGTGACATCACTGAGAATGCCTCCTATCCATCACCAGAGATCAGAGGTGACATCACTGAGAATGCCTCCTATCCATCACTAGAGATCAGCGGTGACATCACTGAGAATGCCTCCTATCCATCACTAGAGATCAGAGGTGACATCACTGAGAATGCCTCCTATCCATCACTAGAGATCAGCGGTGACATCACTGAGAATGCCTCCTATCCATCACTAGAGATCAGCGGTGTAATCACTGAGAATGCCTCCTATCCATCACTAGAGATCAGCGGTGACATCACTGAGAATGCCTCCTATCCATCACTAGAGATCAGCGGTGACATCACTGAGAATGCCTCCTATCCATCACTAGAGATCAGCGGTGACATCACTGAGAATGCCGCCTATCCATCACTAGAGATCAGCGGTGACATCACTGAGAATGCCTCCTATCCATCACTAGAGATCAGAGGTGACATCACTGAGAATGCCTCCTATCCATCGCTAGAGATCAGAGGTGACATCACTGAGAATGCCTCCTATCCATCACTAGAGATCAGCGGTGACATCACTGAGAATGCCTCCTATCCACCACTAGAGATCAGCATTGACATCACTGAGAATGCCTCCTATCCATCACTAGAGATCAGCGGTGACATCACTGAGAATGCCTCCTATCCATCACTAGAGATCAGCGGTGACATCACTGAGAATGCCTCCTATCCATCACTAGAGATCAGCGGTGACATCACTGAGAATGCCTCCTATCCATCACTAGAGATCAGAGGTGACATCACTGAGAATGCCTCCTATCCATCACTAGAGATAAGCGGTGACATCACTGAGAATGCCTCCTATCCATCACTAGAGATCAGAGGTGACATCACTGAGAATGCCTCCTATCCATCACTAGAGATCAGCGATGACATCACTGAGAATGCCTCCTATCCATCACCAGAGATCAGAGGTGACATCACTGAGAATGCCTCCTATCCATCACTAGAGATCAGCGGTGACATCACTGAGAATGCCTCCTATCCATCACTAGAGATCAGAGGTGACATCACTGAGAATGCCTCCTATCCATCACTAGAGATCAGCGGTGACATCACTGAGAATGCCTCCTATCCATCACTAGAGATCAGCGGTGTAATCACTGAGAATGCCTCCTATCCATCACTAGATATCAGCGGTGACATCACTGAGAATGCCTCCTATCCATCACTAGAGATCAGCGGTGACATCACTGAGAATGCCTCCTATCCATCACTAGAGATCAGCGGTGACATCACTGAGAATGCCGCCTATCCATCACTAGAGATCAGCAGTGACATCACTGAGAATGCCTCCTATCCATCACTAGAGATCAGAGGTGACATCACTGAGAATGCCTCCTATCCATCGCTAGAGATCAGAGGTGACATCACTGAGAATGCCTCCTATCCATCACTAGAGATCAGCGGTGACATCACTGAGAATGCCTCCTATCCACCACTAGAGATCAGCATTGACATCACTGAGAATGCCTCCTATCCATCACTAGAGATCAGCGGTGACATCACTGAGAATGCCTCCTATCCATCACTAGAGATCAGCAGTGACATCACTGAGAATGCCTCCTATCCATCACTAGAGATCAGCGATGACATCACTGAGAATGCCTCCTATCCATCACCAGAGATCAGAGGTGACATCACTGAGAATGCCTCCTATCCATCACTAGAGATCAGCGGTGACATCACTGAGAATGCCTTCTATCCATCACTAGAGATCAGCGGTGACATCACTGAGAATGCCTCCTATCCATCACCAGAGATCAGAGGTGACATCACTGAGAATGCCTCCTATCCATCACTAGAGATCAGCGGTGACATCACTGAGAATGCCTCCTATCCATCACTAGAGATCAGAGGTGACATCACTGAGAATGCCTCCTATCCATCACTAGAGATTAGCGGTGTAATCACTGAGAATGCCTCCTATCCATCACTAGAGATCAGCGGTGACATCACTGAGAATGCCTCCTATCCATCACTAGAGATCAGCGGTGACATCACTGAGAATGCCTCCTATCCATCACTAGAGATCAGCGGTGACATCACTGAGAATGCCTCCTATCCATCACTAGAGATCAGCGGTGTAATCACTGAGAATGCCTCCTATCCATCACTAGAGATCAGCGGTGACATCACTGAGAATGCCTCCTATCCATCACTAGAGATCAGCGGTGACATCACTGAGAATGCCTCCTATCCATCACTAGAGATCAGCGGTGACATCACTGAGAATGCCGCCTATCCATCACTAGAGATCAGCGGTGACATCACTGAGAATGTCTCCTATCCATCACTAGAGATCAGAGGTGACATCACTGAGAATGCCTCCTATCCATCACTAGAGATCAGCGGTGACATCACTGAGAATGCCTCCTATCCATCACTAGAGATCAGAGGTGACATCACTGAGAATGCCTCCTATCCATCACTAGAGATCAGCGGTGACATCACTGAGAATGCCTCCTATCCATCACTAGAGATCAGCGGTGTAATCACTGAGAATGCCTCCTATCCATCACTAGAGATCAGCGGTGACATCACTGAGAATGCCTCCTATCCATCACTAGAGATCAGCGGTGACATCACTGAGAATGCCTCCTATCCATCACTAGAGATCAGCGGTGACATCACTGAGAATGCCGCCTATCCATCACTAGAGATCAGCGGTGACATCACTGAGAATGCCTCCTATCCATCACTAGAGATCAGCGGTGACATCACTGAGAATGCCGCCTATCCATCACTAGAGATCAGCGGTGACATCACTGAGAATGCCTCCTATCCATCACTAGAGATCAGCAATGACATCACTGAGAATGCCTCCTATCCATCACTAGAGATCAGCGGTGACATCACTGAGAATGCCTCCTATCCATCACTAGAGATCAGAGGTGACATCACTGAGAATGCCTCCTATCCATCACTAGAGATCAGCGGTGACATCACTGAGAATGCCTCCTATCCATCACTAGAGATCAGCGGTGACATCACTGAGAATGCCTCCTATCCATCACTAGAGATCAGCGGTGACATCACTGAGAATGCCTCCTATCCATCACTAGAGATCAGCAGTGACATCACTGAGAATGCCTCCTATCCATCACCAGAGATCAGCGGTGACATCACTGAGAATGCCTCCTATCCATCACTAGAGATCAGCGGTGACATCACTGAGAATGCCTCCTATCCATCACTAGAGATCAGCAGTGACATCACTGAGAATGCCTCCTATCCATCACCAGAGATCAGCGGTGACATCACTGAGAATGCCTCCTATCCATCACTAGAGATCAGTGGTGACATCACTGAGAATGCCTTCTATCCATCACTAGAGATCAGCGGTGACATCACTGAGAATGCCTCCTATCCATCACTAGAGATCAGCGGTGACATCACTGAGAATGCCTCCTATCCATCACTAGAGATCAGCGGTGACATCACTGAGAATGTCTCCTATCCATCACTAGAGATTAGCGGTGACATCACAGAGAATGCCTCCTATCCATCACTAGAGATCAGCGGTGACATCACTGAGAATGCCGCCTATCCATCACTAGAGATCAGCGGTGACATCACTGAGAATGTCTCCTATCCATCACTAGAGATCAGAGGTGACATCACTGAGAATGCCTCCTATCCATCACTAGAGATCAGCGGTGACATCACTGAGAATGCCTCCTATCCATCACTAGAGATCAGAGGTGACATCACTGAGAATGCCTCCTATCCATCACTAGAGATCAGCGGTGACATCACTGAGAATGCCTCCTATCCATCACTAGAGATCAGCGGTGTAATCACTGAGAATGCCTCCTATCCATCACTAGAGATCAGCGGTGACATCACTGAGAATGCCTCCTATCCATCACTAGAGATCAGCGGTGACATCACTGAGAATGCCTCCTATCCATCACTAGAGATCAGCGGTGACATCACTGAGAATGCCGCCTATCCATCACTAGAGATCAGCGGTGACATCACTGAGAATGCCTCCTATCCATCACTAGAGATCAGCGGTGACATCACTGAGAATGCCTCCTATCCATCACTAGAGATCAGCGGTGACATCACTGAGAATGCCTCCTATCCATCACTAGAGATCAGCGGTGACATCACTGAGAATGCCTCCTATCCATCACTAGAGATCAGCAATGACATCACTGAGAATGCCTCCTATCCATCACTAGAGATCAGCGGTGACATCACTGAGAATGCCTCCTATCCATCACTAGAGATCAGAGGTGACATCACTGAGAATGCCTCCTATCCATCACTAGAGATCAGCGGTGACATCACTGAGAATGCCTCCTATCCATCACTAGAGATCAGCGGTGACATCACTGAGAATGCCTCCTATCCATCACTAGAGATCAGCGGTGACATCACTGAGAATGCCTCCTATCCATCACTAGAGATCAGCAGTGACATCACTGAGAATGCCTCCTATCCATCACCAGAGATCAGCGGTGACATCACTGAGAATGCCTCCTATCCATCACTAGAGATCAGCGGTGACATCACTGAGAATGCCTCCTATCCATCACTAGAGATCAGCAGTGACATCACTGAGAATGCCTCCTATCCATCACCAGAGATCAGCGGTGACATCACTGAGAATGCCTCCTATCCATCACTAGAGATCAGTGGTGACATCACTGAGAATGCCTTCTATCCATCACTAGAGATCAGCGGTGACATCACTGAGAATGCCTCCTATCCATCACTAGAGATCAGCGGTGACATCACTGAGAATGCCTCCTATCCATCACTAGAGATCAGCGGTGACATCACTGAGAATGTCTCCTATCCATCACTAGAGATTAGCGGTGACATCACAGAGAATGCCTCCTATCCATCACTAGAGATCAGCGGTGACATCACTGAGAATGCCTCCTATTCATCACTAGAGATCAGCGGTGACATCACTGAGAATGCCTCCTATCCATCACTAGAGATCAGCGGTGACATCACTGAGAATGCCTCCTATCCATCACTAGAGATCAGCAGTGACATCACTGAGAATGCCTCCTATCCATCACCAGAGATCAGCGGTGACATCACTGAGAATGCCTCCTATCCATCACTAGAGATCAGTGGTGACATCACTGAGAATGCCTCCTATCCATCACTAGAGATCAGCGGTGACATCACTGAGAATGCCTCCTATCCATCACTAGAGATCAGCAGTGACATCACTGAGAATGTCTCCTATCCATCACTAGAGATCAGAGGTGACATCACTGAGAATGCCTCCTATCCATCACTAGAGATCAGCAGTGACATCACTGAGAATGCCTCCTATCCATCACTAGAGATCAGAGGTGACATCACTGAGAATGCCTCCTATCCATCACTAGAGATCAGCGGTGACATCACTGAGAATGCCTCCTATCCATCACTAGAGATCAGCGGTGACATCACTGAGAATGCCTCCTATCCATCACTAGAGATCAGAGGTGACATCACTGAGAATGCCTCCTATCCATCACCAGAGATCAGCGGTGACATCACTGAGAATGCCTCCTATCCATCACTAGAGATCAGCGGTGACATCATTGAGAATGCCTCCTATCCATCACTAGAGATCAGAGGTGACATCACTGAGAATGCCTCCTATCCATCACTAGAGATCGGTGGTGACATCACTGACAATGCCTCCTATCCATCGCTAGAGATCAGTGGTGACATCACTGAGAATGCCTCCTATCCATCACTAGAGATCAGCAGTGACATCACTGAGAATGTCTCCTATCCATCACTAGAGATCAGAGGTGACATCACTGAGAATGCCTCCTATCCATCACTAGAGATCAGCAGTGACATCACTGAGAATGCCTCCTATCCATCACTAGAGATCAGAGGTGACATCACTGAGAATGCCTCCTATCCATCACTAGAGATCAGCGGTGACATCACTGAGAATGCCTCCTATCCATCACTAGAGATCAGCGGTGACATCACTGAGAATGCCTCCTATCCATCACTAGAGATCAGAGGTGACATCACTGAGAATGCCTCCTATCCATCACCAGAGATCAGCGGTGACATCACTGAGAATGCCTCCTATCCATCACTAGAGATCAGCGGTGACATCACTGAGAATGCCTCCTATCCATCACTAGAGATCAGAGGTGACATCACTGAGAATGCCTCCTATCCATCACTAGAGATCGGTGGTGACATCACTGACAATGCCTCCTATCCATCGCTAGAGATCAGTGGTGACATCACTGAGAATGCCTCCTATCCATCACTAGAGATCGGTGGTGACATCACTGAGAATGCCTCCTATCCATCACTAGAGATCAGAGGTGACATCACTGAGAATGCCTCCTATCCATCACTAGAGATCAGCGGTGACATCACTGAGAATGCCTCCTATCCATCACTAGAGATCGGTGGTGACATCACTGACAATGCCTCCTATCCATCGCTAGAGATCAGTGGTGACATCACTGAGAATGCCTCCTATCCATCGCTAGAGATCAGTGGTGACATCACTGAGAATACCTCCTATCCATCACTAGAGATCAGCGGTGACATCACTGAGAATGCCTCCTATCCATCACTAGAGATCAGAGGTGACATCACTGAGAATGCCTCCTATCCATCATTAGAGATCAGCGGTGACATCATTGAGTACTCCGCCTGTTCTTCGTCATGTTGCTTGTTACATCTGTGCAATCGTCAGTATCTGCAGATCAGATTGCTCACGCCGCTTGCTGTGGAGATGACTCTGCTGTCCTTGGATCAGGTGCGGGATATGCTGAGTAATGTAGATTATTCTGTCACTGCAGATTCTCCCAAGGCTGTAATTTCTTCAGGAAGGAACAAATCTCAGGATTTTTTGAACCATCAAGGTCACTGTAGAAAAAAAAACCTATAACATAAACACATTTTTTATAAAAGCCACTTTGTGTGAGACGCGGCGGTCTAATATGTCCTAAAAGTGTCAAGCGAGACGGTGGAGATAAAAGCCGAGCCGTCTGTTCTCCGCGCCTGGACATAATGGACACAACTCAATCTCTGAGCAAGATTCAGGGCTGCACCGCTCGGCCGAAAGCAGAAACTCTGTGACTTGTGGTGTTTTATACAATTTGTGGATAATGCCCATGTCTGCAATCGTCTCCAAAGAAACATTTCTCCAGTGCAGCCATTATTATCTTAAAGGGATTGTCCTGTTCAAATATATGTTTGCAGCCACACTGTGTGATTGCAGACTTATGAAGCCTTCCCAGCGTGCGTACCGTACGGATCTGAGACCTTGGAGGGTATATATGAGTTATACATTCTCCTGGCCACAGCCCATCCAGTGGGCGTGGCCTCGCTCCATACACTTGTATGGAGCGGGGCCATGTCCTGACTAGTAACAGGACCAGACTGTGGGTGTGTCCAACTATAGGGTGTGGCCTCGCCCCATACAAGTGTATGGAAGCCAGGCAGCACCCACTGCCCAGGAGCATGCATAACGCATACATATCTTCCAGTCCCGGCTCAGAAACTAGAGAATCCTTAGCGAGCACAGCTCGTGTGTTGGGGAGATTCATAAGTCAGCGGTCACACAGAGTCACTCCAGACTTATTGATTTGGACCGGACAACCCCTTTAAGTCAATTCATTATAAATAAAATTTAGTTTTTGCTGTTTCTGGTAATGTTTGGTAAGAAGTCATGTAGCCTGTCCATCTCCCACAGACATAATGTCCCCAGATACCATCTAGCGGTAAACTTGAAGAATCGCTCATTCCCCCGGTGAATCAGCTCCCGGCACTCAGCTTTTGGCGCCCCAACCTTAATTCTTACTGTGGTAGGAAACATTATCGATGAATGTGCAAGAATCCAGAGAAACAAACATTTCTGCCCTTTCCTTCAGCTGCAGATGTGGAACATTCCAGACTCTGCCAAACTTGCCAGCCCCTTGTGTCATGTGCCAGCTGGAGTCACTTCTGTCTTCCCAGCACTTTCCTTAGACTTTCCCCTATGCTTGGTTACAAAAAGTAACCATTACTGACCACCACATTATTTGTTCTTGATTTATTTTAGTGTTTCTTAAAGCCAGAAAGTTGCCATTTGAAATGACTTTAGTTTTGTGCCATGTCTGTGATCCGCTTTTTTTCTACAAAATTAAACAACTGAATGAACATCCTCCAAGACCAGTGATTACATAATATTTGACAGGGGTTGTAGTATCTGTGCCATACTTTCAGATACAATGTATCATTCTAGTGTGGCACCCCTAGGGGTATTTGCCACAAAAATAGTTACTGACAGTAAGTACAAATACTAAAATAGCAAGACTGCACTACCACCTCCGGCCAGAAGGGGGAGCTCCAGAGACTCCCCTTGATCCATTCTGGTCTG
Organism: Ranitomeya imitator; assembly: GCF_032444005.1. Classification (NCBI taxonomy): domain Eukaryota; kingdom Metazoa; phylum Chordata; class Amphibia; order Anura; family Dendrobatidae; genus Ranitomeya; species Ranitomeya imitator. The sequence goes on from NC_091282.1 coordinate 776,399,543, forward strand.
AGAGAAGAAATGGCAGTTGGGCCAAGGAGCTGAAAGTGAGAGGTCATACAGTTGAATCTCTAACAGCCCTGTGACTGTTACCAGGCCTAAATCACCGGTCTGAGGAGAAGAGGGATAGAGAAAAAGGACATTGTGAGAACCGGGTAGCATTAATCACTACCCAGAACAGGCGCAAAGACGGATACCGGATCCGTGGCTGTATTCATTATATATAATACAGCAACCGGAAAAACGTGAGGTGATATCAGCTTCACTAGGGTCGGATGCAGCAACAGACACAGAGTTCAGCGGTACTCCCAGAGGGGGTAAACCGATAAAAGGACTCGGGTTGCCCGTCGAACCAGGACCCGGAGGGGACAGATTGGGCCGGCAGCCAGTTCACATACAGCAGCAGGGCCACACAGAAATTGTGCACAATAAGAGGCGAAGACCCCGGCAGGGTCAAAGTAACTCCGAGTTCCCATACAGACTCCGGTGACAGGACTGGTTGTAAATCCTTTTATGTTAAAGTAAACTGGTTAAACGTTTCAGTGCCTCAGTCTTTCATTTGGACAATAGCCATCTATCCAGGATCGAGATCGTCACCGCTGGGAGAACCTGCTGCTGATCAAGTAAGTGCCTGTCCCCTCATGATACCCCTTACACTGTGCATTGCCTGAGGCCACAGCATCGGGTCAAGCCACCCGTGACATCCCCCTCAAGAGACAGACTCCATTGGTCCGGTGCTGGGTATCCCGGTCTCCTGGGCGTCACACTAGTATCAGTGTCATACCTGTAGACACAATGTATCAGCTTAGTATCAGTGCCATGACTGTAGATACAATGTATCATTCTACAGTCATGGACAAAAATTTTGAGAATGAGACAAATATTAATTTTTCCAAAGTCTACTGCTTCATTTTTTCTAATGGCAATTTGCATATACTCCTGAATGTCAGAGTGATCAGCTTAACAGCAATTACTGTACTTGCAACGTCAATATTTGCCCAGAAAACGAACTTTAACCCCAAAACACATTTCAACATCATTGCAGTCCTGCCTTAAAAGGAGCAGCTAACATCGTTTTAGTGATTGATCCATTAACACAGGTGTGTTGATGAGGACAGGGCTGGCGATCAATCAGTCATGATTAAGTAAGAATGACATCACTGGACACTTTAAAAGGAGGCTGGTGCTTGGTATCATTGTTTCTAACATAGTAACATAGTTAGTAAGGCCGAAAAAAGACATTTGTCCATCCAGTTCAGCCTATATTCCATCATAATAAATACCCAGATCTACGTCCTTCTACAGAACCTAATAATTGTATGATATTCTCTTCAGTTAACCATGGTTATCTCTAAAGAAACACGTGCAGCCATCATTGCACTGCACAAAAATGGCCTAACAGGGAAGAGTATCGCAGCTACAAAGATTGCACCTCAGTCAACAATCTATCGAATCATCAAGAACTTCAAGGAGAGAGCTTCCATTGTTGTCAAAAAGGCTCCAGGGCGCCCAAGAAAGACCAGCAAGCGCCAGGACCGTATCTTAAAACTGTTTCAGCTGCGGGATTGGACTACCAGCAGTGCCGAGCTTGCTCAGGAATGGCAGCAGGCTGGTGTGAGTGCTTCTGCACGCACTGTGAGGCGGAGACTCTTTGAGCAAGGCCTGGATTCAAGGAGGGCAGCAAAGAAGCCACTTCTCTCCAGAAAAAACATCAGGGACCGACTGATATTCTGCAAAAGGTACAGGGAGTGGACTGCTGAGGACTGGGGCAAAGTCATTTTCTCTGATGAATCCCCTTTTCGATTGTTTGGGACATCTGGAAAACGGCTTATTCAGAGAAGAAGAGGTGATCGCTATCACTAGTCTTATCTCATGCCAACTGTAAAGCATCCTGAAACCATTCATGTGTGGGGTTGCTTCTCAGCCAAGGGAATCGGCTCACTCACAGTCTTGCCTAAAAACACAGCCATGAATAAAGAATGGTACCAGAATGTCTTCCAAGAGCAACTTCTCCCAACCGTCCAAAAGCAGTTTGGCGCCCAACAATGCCTTTTCCAGCATGATGGAGCACCTTGCCATAAAGCAAAGGTGATAACTAAATGGCTCATGGAACAAAACATAGAGATTTTGGGTCCATGGCCTGGAAACTCTCCAGATCTTAATCCCATTGAGAACTTGTGGTCAATCATCAAGAGACGGGTGGACAAACAAAAACCAACAAATTCTGGTAAAATGCAAGCATTGATTATGCAAGAATGGACTGCTATCAGTCAGGATTTGGTCCAGAAGTTGATTGAGAGCATGCCAGGGAGAATTGCAGAGGTCTTGAAGAAGAAGGGTCAACACTGCAAATATTGACTTGCTGCATTAACTCATTATGTCAATATAACCTATTGGTACTCATAATATGATTGCAATTATATGTCTGTATGTGATATAAACATCAGACAAACACAAATAAAAACCAGAGGGCAGCAGATCATGTGAAAATATAATTTTGGTGTCATTCTCAAAATTTTTGGCCATGACTGTAGTATCAGTGCCATGACTGTAGATACAATGTATCAGCTTAGTATTAGTGCCATACCTGTAGATACAATGTATCAGCTTAGTATCAGTGCCATATCTGTAGATACAATGTATCAGCTTAGTATTAGTGCCATACCTGTAGACACAATGTATCAGCTTAGTATTAGTGCCATACCTGTAGACACAATGTATCTTTCTAGTATCAGTGCCATACCTGTAGACACAATGTATCAGCTTAGTATCAGTGTCATACCTGTAGATACAATGTATCAGCTTAGTATTAGTGCCATACCTGTAGACACAATGTATCTTTCTAGTATCAGTGCCATACCTGTAGACACAATGTATCAGCTTAGTATCAGTGTCATATCTGTAGATACAATGTATCAGCTTAGTATTAGTGCCATACCTGTAGACACAATGTATCTTTCTAGTATCAGTGCCATACCTGTAGACACAATGTATCAGCTTAGTATCAGTGTCATACCTGTAGATACAATGTATCAGCTTAGTATTAGTGCCATACCTGTAGACACAATGTATCAGCTTAGTATTAGTGCCATACCTGTAGACACAATGTATCTTTCTAGTATCAGTGCCATACCTGTAGACACAATGTATCAGCTTAGTATCAGTGTCATATCTGTAGATACAATGTATCAGCTTAGTATTAGTGCCATACCTGTAGACACATTGTATCTTTCTAGTATCAGTGCCATACCTGTAGACACAATGTATCAGCTTAGTATCAGTGCCATACCTGTAGACACAATGTATCAGCTTAGTATCAGTGCCATGACTGTAGGTACAATGTATCATTCTAGTATCAGTGCCATACCTGTAGACACAATGCATCAGCTTAGTATCAGTGCCATATCGGTAGATACAATGTATCAGCTTAGTATCAGTGCTATATCGGTAGATACAATGTATCAGCTTAGTATCAGTGCCATATCTGTAGATACAATGTATCAGCTTAGTATCAGTGCCATACCTGTAGATACAATGTATCATTCTAGTATCAGTGCCATATCTGTAGATACAATGTATCAGTTTAGTATCCGTGCCATATCTGTAGATACAGTGTATCATTCTAGTATCAGTGCCATACCTGTAGATACAGTGTATCATTCTAGTATCAGTGCCATACCTGTAGACACAATGTATCATTCTAGTATCAGTGCCATGACTGTAGATACAATGTATCAGCTTAGTATTAGTGCCATACCTGTAGATACAATGTATCAGCTTAGTATCAGTGCCATACCTGTAGATACAATGTATCAGCTTAGTATCAGTGTCATACCTGTAGATACAATGTATCAGCTTAGTATCAGTGTCATACCTGTAGATACAATGTATCAGCTTAGTATCAGTGCCATACCTGTAGATACAATGTATCAGCTTAGTATCAGTGTCATATCTGTAGATACAATGTATCAGCTTAGTATTAGTGCCATACCTGTAGACACAATGTATCTTTCTAGTATCAGTGCCATACCTGTAGACACAATGTATCTTTCTAGTATCAGTGCCATACCTGTAGACACAATGTATCTTTCTAGTAACAGTGCCATACCTGTAGACACAATGTATCAGCTTAGTATTAGTGCCATACCTGTAGACACAATGTATCTTTCTAGTATCAGTGCCATACCTGTAGACACAATGTATCAGCTTAGTATCAGTGCCATGACTGTAGATACAATGTATCATTCTAGTATCAGTGCCATACCTGTAGACACAATGTATCAGCTTAGTATCACTGCCATACCTGTAGATACAATGTATCAGCTTAGTATTAGTGCCATACCTGTAGACACAATGTATCTTTCTAGTATCAGTGCCATACCTGTAGACACAATGTATCAGCTTAGTATCAGTGCCATATCTGTAGACACAATGTATCATTCTAGTATCAGTGTCATACCTGTAGACACAATGTATCAGCTTAGTATCAGTGCCATATCTGTAGATACAATGTATCAGTTTAGTATCAGTGCCATACCTGTAGATACAATGTATCATTCTAGTATCAGTGTCATACCTGTAGATACAATGTATCATTCTATTATCAGTGCCATATCTGTAGATACAATGTATCAGCTTAGTATTAGTGCCATACCGGTAGATACAATGTATCTTTCTAGTATCAGTGCCATGCCTCGGTTTTTCCTGTCTCAAAAACATGTAACAATCTTACATTTTGTCCTGAAGCCAATCATTTGACTTAGGGCCCCCAATTATCATCTTAAATTCTATAAAAAAGTTACATATAGTTGCTTTTCAGACCCTTTTGGAATCTGTGCCAGGGCCACTACACCACTTCACCCACTGCAGAGGCAAAGACATGCACAGAGCTTCTGCATTCTTTTAAGTGTTTAGTTTCCATCTAGAACTGTGATCACAAGTACACTGCTCAGTACTGCCGTAAAATGTTCTCAAATCTGCTGCTTGTTTATATTAAGTCTTTATCTCGTCCTGGTACACAGTACTGCTGTAAAATGGCTTACATGCTGCTGCTGCTGTTTCATTAAGGTCTTTCCCCAGTGCTATAATCACAGCCACACTGCTTTTTACTGCCATGTTATGGCCTCCATACTGCTGCTGCTTTTTAGTAAGTGTTATCTCTTATCCTCTCATCTATACATCTTTACTACTCTGTAGTGCTGTGTAATGCCCTCCATGCTGTCATAGTGTTTTATCCCATCTCAGTGCTGGATTCCCAGCTACACTGCATATAGTATTGCCATGTATTGCCCCCATGCTATTCTGGTGATTTATCCCATCTCAGTGCTGGTTTCACAGCTATACTGTAGAGTATGGCTGTGTAATACCCTCAATGGTGCCTAGTGTTTTATCCAATCTCAGTGCTGGATTCCTAGCTACACTGCACAGTATTGTGGTGTAAAGCCCACTATGCTAATCCACTGTTTTATCCCATCTTAGTGCTGGATTCACAGCTATACTGCACAATATTACTATGTAATGCCTTCATGCTGTTATAATACATAGTAACATAGTAACATAGTTAGTAAGGCCGAAAAAAGACATTTGTCCATCCAGTTCAGCCTATATTCCATCATAATAAATCCCCAGATCTACGTCCTTCTACAGAACCTAATTGTATGATACAATATTGTTCTGCTCCAGGAAGACATCCAGGCCTCTCTTGAACCCCTCGACTGAGTTCGCCATCACCACCTCCTCAGGCAAGCAATTCCAGATTCTCACTGCCCTAACAGTAAAGAATCCTCTTCTATGTTGGTGGAAAAACCTTCTCTCCTCCAGACGCAAAGAATGCCCCCTTGTGCCCGTCACCTTCCTTGGTATAAACAGATCCTCAGCGAGATATTTGTATTGTCCCCTTATATACTTATACATGGTTATTAGATCGCCCCTCAGTCGTCTTTTTTCTAGACTAAATAATCCTAATTTCGCTAATCTATCTGGGTATTGTAGTTCTCCCATCCCCTTTATTAATTTTGTTGCCCTCCTTTGTACTCTCTCTAGTTCCATTATATCCTTCCTGAGCACCGGTGCCCAAAACTGGACACAGTACTCCATGTGCGGTCTAACTAGGGATTTGTACAGAGGCAGTATAATGCTCTCATCATGTGTATCCAGACCTCTTTTAATGCACCCCATGATCCTGTTTGCCTTGGCAGCTGCTGCCTGGCACTGGCTGCTCCAGGTAAGTTTATCATTAACTAGGATCCCCAAGTCCTTCTCCCTGTCAGATTTACCCAGTGGTTTCCCATTCAGTGTGTAATGGTGACATTGATTCCTTCTTCCCATGTGTATAACCTTACATTTATCATTGTTAAACCTCATCTGCCACCTTTCAGCCCAAGTTTCCAACTTATCCAGATCCATCTGTAGCAGAATACTATCTTCTCTTGTATTAACTGCTTTACATAGTTTTGTATCATCAGCAAATATCGATATTTTACTGTGTAAACCTTCTACCAGATCATTAATGAATATGTTGAAGAGAACAGGTCCCAATACTGACCCCTGCGGTACCCCACTGGTCACAGCGACCCATTTAGAGACTATACCATTTATAACCACCCTCTGCTTTCTATCACTAAGCCAGTTACTAACCCATTTACACACAATTTCCTCCAGACCAAGCATTCTCATTTTGTGTACCAACCTCTTGTGCGGCATGGTATCAAACGCTTTGGAAAAATCGAGATATACCACGTCCAATGACTCACCGTGGTCCAGCCTATAGCTTACCTCTTCATAAAAACTGATTAGATTGGTTTGACAGGAGCGATTTCTCATAAACCCATGCTGATATGGAGTTAAACAGTTATTCTCATTGAGATAATCCAGAATAACATCCCTCAGAAACCCTTCAAATATTTTACCAACAATAGAGGTTAGACTTACTGGCCTATAATTTCCAGGTTCACTTTTAGAGCCCTTTTTGAATATTGGCACCACATTTGCTATGCGCCAATCCTGCGGAACAGACCCTGTCGCTATAGAGTCCCTAAAAATAAGAAATAATGGTTTATCTATTACATTACTTAGTTCTCTTAGTACTCGTGGGTGTATGCCATCCGGACCCGGAGATTTATCTATTTTAATCTTATTTAGCCGGTTTCGCACCTCTTCTTGGGTTAGATTGGTGACCCTTAATATAGGGTTTTCATTGTTTCTTGGGATTTCACCTAGCATTTCATTTTCCACCGTGAATACCGTGGAGAAGAAGGTGTTTAATATGTTAGCTTTTTCCTCGTCATCTACAACCATTCTTTCCTCACTATTTTTTAAGGGGCCTACATTTTCAGTTTTTATTCTTTTACTATTGATATAGTTGAAGAACAGTTTGGGATTAGTTTTACTCTCCTTAGCAATGTGCTTCTCTGTTTCCTTTTTGGCAGCTTTAATTAGTTTTTTAGATAAAGTATTTTTCTCCCTATAGTTTTTTAGAGCTTCAATGGTGCCATCCTGCTTTAGTAGTGCAAATGCTTTCTTTTTACTGTTAATTGCCTGTCTTACTTCTTTGTTTAGCCACATTGGGTTTTTCCTATTTCTAGTCCTTTTATTCCCACAAGGTATAAACCGCTTACACTGCCTATTTAGGATGTTCTTAAACATTTCCCATTTATTATCTGTATTATTAGTTCTGAGGATATTGTCCCAGTCTACCAGATTAAGGGCATCTCTAAGCTGGTCAAACTTTGCCTTCCTAAAGTTCAGTGTTTTTGTGACTCCCTGACAAGTCCCCCTAGTGAAAGACAGGTGAAACTGTACAATATTGTGGTCGCTATTTCCTAGATGCCCGACCACCTGCAGATTTGTTATTCTGTCAGGTCTATTAGATAGTATTAGGTCTAAAAGTGCTGCTCCTCTGGTTGGATTCTGCACCAATTGTGAAAGATAATTTTTCTTGGTTATTAGCAGAAACCTGTTGCCTTTATGGGTTTCACAGGTTTCTGTTTCCCAGTTAATATCCGGGTAGTTAAAGTCCCCCATAACCAGGACCTCATTATGGGTTGCAGCTTCATCTATCTGCTTTAGAAGTAGACTTTCCATGGTTTCTGTTATATTTGGGGGTTTGTAACAGACCCCAATGAGAATTTTGTTACCATTTTTCCCTCCATGAATGTTTTATCTCATCTCAGTGCTGGATTCCCAGGTACTCTGCACAGTATTGCTGTGTAATGCCGCCATGCTTTTCTAGTGTTTTATCTCATCAGTGCTGGATTCACAGCTACACTGAAGAGTGTTGCTGTATTATGTCATCCATGCTACAGCTGTTACTTATGAACTTGTCTCTATGTGCTGGGTATAGGAGACATCACAGCAACCTATTAGCTCAGAGACAGCTGGCAATATGGGATAGACCCTGCAGAGGGGAAAACTGGATAAAAATGCAGTGTGTAAGTCATATAATGGGCAGAAATAGTGCTGCAATTTGCACACAGGACTTCTTATTCTGAACATTGCCTGACGTGCCAGGTGCTTTAAGATCAGTGATCAGCTTTGTTATCCATTACCTGCAGCAGCACAAATATCTCTTGCTGGATGTTCTGGCTGCAGCTGGTGCAACACCTCTCCATGCTGCAGCTGATGCAATATCTCTACATGCTGCAGCTGGTCCAGCATCTCTCCATGCTGCATCTGGTCCAGCATCTCTCCATGCTGCAGCTGGTCCAGCATCTCTCCATGCTGCATCTGGTCCAGCATCTCTCCATGCTGCAGCTGGTCCAGCATCTCTCCATGCTGCAGATGGTCCAGCATCTCTCCATGCTGCAGCTGGTCCAGCATCTCTCCATGCTGCAGCTGGTCCAGCATCTCTCCATGCTGCAGCTGGTCCAGCATCTCTCCATGCTGCAGCTGGTCCAGCATCTCTCCATGCTCCATGCTCTACGCACATCGTCTTTTCTTTCTTTGCCCATTTATTGTGATCTTAGCAAGCCTTCACACCTGGACTGAGTGGCGAGGAATGGTTCTATGGCGCCCCTGAGGTCTGGTTGCCACAGAGGTAATGCACGTCATCCAGAGGTGTGGGACTCTGCTCTAAGGAGGAGACACTAACTGGGACTCCACACAAGCATCCAACACCACAACACTCCAGTCAGGGCATCTGGGCGTACCCTAAGGGAGGATGGCCTCATCCCAGTCTGGAGAGGGTAACTAGGTAGAGGGTGTGGGTGGAGCCAGTAGTTAGGGGAGGAGCTAATTAGGAGGGAAATTAGTCAGTCAGTGGGGAGGAAAAGAAAGTAAGACATGGAAAAAACGAGCTCCCTGTCAGAGGGAGCCAGAGAAAGGAGAAGCTACAGAAAGAAGAGAGAAAGAAGGGGTCCTAGGGGCATGAGTAGTGAGCAATCCACCCGTGGGGCCCGCATCCACGCTGACAATCGCCAGGTGGAGGGACCAGGTCGCAGTGGGGACCCGGCCCCCAAGACTAGTGGATGACTACAACTACAAGACTTAGCTAGCCAGCCGGAGGCTGCAGCATCTGCATGTGCTGCAGCCACATCCAACACATTCCCTGAAAAGGCAGCCACATAGGATCCAGGGGACCAACAGAGTGTTGCCCGACAAGATCTGAGGCTGCTGGATTGGGACACTGTGTGTGAAGGCGCAGGGCAGAAGGGTGAGAGCCAGCACAGCGAGACGGCCAGGAAAGGAACATAGAAAGAGGGTTCTGGAAGATGCACTCAATTTATTTGAGAGCTGGCTGGATCACAGACCGGGAAGACACACCACCTGGGGACTACAGCTAAGAACTGTGAGTAAACGTGTGGAAACTGCACCCTGCTATGTCCTCTGAATTTATACTGCATCACCTGCCCTGCACTAAAACCACCATCATCACCCTTTAAAACCATCACTGCCCTGGGGTGTAGCTCTACCTGTGGAGAGCTGTAACAACACTGCTGCATCAACATCAGCCCCAGCGGTCTCTTCAAGCAGCGTCGGCTAACATCTCTATTTGCTGTATACCACAGGTGGCGTCACGAACAATTCCTCTATCCCCCATAAACTTTATTTTCCCCTTTATCTCTCTTTCATTGGACGCCCAGGGCCAGAGACTGGGTCACTGCTGCCGTGATACAAACTTTTAAGAACCGTCGGCCCGGTACCCAGTACCCCACAACCCTGGCGGGTGCTCCAGTTTCCGCACCGCACCGTGGGCAGATCTGCAGCCATGAAGTTCCCAGACACTTGTTGATTCCCGAGCGTCGGTGTAATGTGTAAAAATAACGGATTAATGGAAATTACTGGTAAATAAATCCACATCCCACTATTGCGATTCTAAATGCCGCCATCTTTATCAGCGGCCGTCCTCTTTGGGGACGTTGGTATTTCTGGATGTAAAAGGCTCGGTTACTTCTCCTGAAAGGCATTTCTCATCTTCTTCATTACAGAATATGTTACTGACTGTTGCCGGGGAGAAGTGAATCATTTTTCACAGTGGGGCCTTGAGGATTGTATGCTAATCGACTTGAAATATTGGTCGTCTTGATTCCCACAAATGCTAATTCCTTCTATGTACACAGCGATTTCCATCATCTTCCCATTAATAGCCCAGTGGAGCTCTGAATTGCACTTGGAGTTTGCTGTAGTAAATCACGTCTCAACCTTAGTCAATGGCAAGAGACATTTGTTATTTCCAACATGAATAATTGGTAACAGGCGGCGATATGAAGTGGAGAGCGGAGGAGGGCGATAAAGGGGGCTCCCGCTACAAAAGATCCTTCTTATAGAGGATAACCTGAAGGATGCGAGCGAGGACCCCAGAGAAGCCCGAGACGGAGGCCGGCGCACCGCCACACAGACACCGTGACGTGATGGACAATCACACATCAACATTTTCTACTGACAGTTTTACTGATTGAATCAATAAAGATAAAAAACAAACATTTTATTAAATGAATCAAAGCTAAGGGCTGAGGCTGTGTTCACACCACGTGCACCCGATGACACTTTTTTTCTTTACCTTGAGTTGCCCAACAAATCAGAAAATACACAACTTTTTTCCTGTAGTTTTTACACATTGCAAAAAAAAAAACCTGCATGGTGTGAACTCTTCAGAGGAGCTTATTTTTGGTCTGTGCGCTGTTCATACAGACAACAGACCACACACGGATGAACGTTATCCTATGTGGCGGAAAAATGAGAGACGGCAGTGAGCACTGGTCTTTTATGATTTCTGGATAATACTAGATCGTGTAATGGCAGCCAGCAGCTTCTGTGAAAGTCTGCTACCCGAACGGCACACAAAGCTGCACATGGCGATCGGTACCTTCACTACCTGCGGATGTCACCGATCCAAGATTTACAGGGTTACAGTTAGGATGAGGATTAGTTTTAGGCCTCCTACTCGTTTGCGAGAAAAACAATCCGATAAAAAAAAAAACACATTGCACTCTGACCAATGTTATTCAATGGGTTACATCTCATCTGTGATTTTTTTCTCAGCTGAAATCATGCTGCGATTTGCTGTGCATTTCGGACGAGTCTTGCGAATGCAAGTCAATGGATGCGAGAAAAAAACCACAGCACTCGGACCATGCATTTGATGTCCCATTTTTATGCACAGATGTCCTTGGAAAAGCCAGCAATTCATGTACCGCATGCAGTAATATCACAGCACATAGAATACATAGATATAAAGATGTTAGTGACACACATACATGGAGATGGATTACATACAATAAATAGAATAGGTAGCTATACAGATGCCAGTGACAAATACAATTACTGGTAGTACAGTGTGTGTGCAGCTTACTGTACATGTATTTAATTAATAAAAGATTATTTATCTGAAAAAAATGGAGCGGGTTCCTGCATAATTTTCTAAAACCGGCAGAGGGTAATACCCATGGATCCTCCCAGGCTATTAATATCAGCTCACAGCTGTATACTTAGCCTTTACTGGCTATTAAAATGGGGGACCGCAAAAAAAAAAAGGCTTAGGGTCCCCCAATAATTAATAACCAGCAAAGGCTATGCAGACAGCTGCAGACTGATATTAATAGCCTAGTAAGGGGCCATGGATACTGTCCCCCAGGCTAAAAACATGAGCTCTCAGCCTCCCTAGAAAAGGCGCACCGCTAAGATGCCTCAATTCTGGCACTTAGTTTCTCTCTTCCCCCTTGTCCTGTAGCGGTGGCAAGTGGGGAAGAGAGAGGCGATGGTTGATGTCAGCTTTGCTTTATCAGGTGACATCAAGCCCAAAGGTTAGAAATTGAGAGGCGTCAATAACACGCCTCCATTGCTAACCCCATAGTCATATTAATGAAAGTCCTTTAATTGAAAGAATGACACAGACTCCTTTAATAAATCTTAATTAAACCATACTTACGACCTCGCCAATTCCACCGACACCCTTGTCTTCAGCTTAAGAGTTCAAATAAAAAACAACATTATTCCTCACCTTTCCGCAGAGATTATGATAATTCATTTGTCCCATGATGGGTCTAGCTCTGCTACATCTAGACGGCAGGTGTCAAGAAGTGACTGTCTAAGCGTGACACGACCCAATGGGTGATCGGTCACAAAATGGCGGAACTCACAAGGGAACACAATAACAATGGTGGGCTCTGCGATAGGGAATGGGGAAATGGACACCTCCTGCACTCTCCTAAGGATGTGTCCTAGTCTTCCTGACGTCCCTATATAGGTTCTTTCAACCTGTCACCCAGCAGGATCCCTTAGCCCTCGCTCGCCCTGCACCTATCCCTGTGTAGGGAATTGGCTAGTGAGAACACTGGTCCCACCTCTGCACTAATAAAACACAAAGGGAAAGTTTAGACAAACAAGGTATAAGCAAAAAAAACAGCTTTCTCTGCTGCAATGCACCACACAGAAGAGTAAGACACCAGGTATGAGTGTTCAGCTGAAGAACCACTGCACTCAGAAAACTTCTCCAGCTTGGTTTATATCCAGAAGGTCCTGTAAAACCAACAGTCAGCTGGTGCACCAGGTGACCTTATGAAGGATGGTGGGAGTGGTCACCACCAACATCAGTTGACCCAGCAGCAAAACAATGCAATAACATTAGCGGCCACCGGGGGGAAAAAAACTGCATTAACCCCCGATGACCAGAAAGGAAAAAAGGTTTTAATCAGAGGAAAACCAGATCTGCCACAGATCCAAACATGGATCGTGACAGTACCCCGCTTACAATGAGGGGCCTTTGGACACTCAACACAGGACCTCACTAGATAATAACCTAAGGTGAGGACGCCTCGATCCACCAGAGTCCACCGCGGCAGTCACCTAACTCTCAGGTACATGGCAAACTTGGCCCAATGAAAATGCCACCAACGTAGTCTACGGAGGTGCCACAAATCTCCAGAGCGCCGACCTTGGGGATGAGTTGTGTACATGCATAACTGGGGGTAGATCCAACTGAAAAGTCCTCGGGCTGAGAATGGCCAACACCCGATATGGCCCAATCACCCTGGAACTCCAGGTCCCAGTTGCACACTTCCACCTTACGTTTTGGTGGAACTCATACGTACTCATGCACACACACAGGTCTGGACCCGAACGTTTATTTTCATGCAGGCGTCTTCCACAAGACGATGAACTCTTTACAGAACCGACAACAGAGGCGTGCCCTTGTGTCACCAAACTCACTCCCACACTACGCACCGAGGGAACCACCACCTTCTTCTGACCCCTCCTCCTAAGAGGTCTCTGACCCACTGGGTTAACATGTAGTGAGGTTAGAGTCTTGCCCCTACTCCCTAGCAGCACCTCTGCTGCTCCCACTGGAGGAGAAGGGGTAGGTTGTAGAAGAACGGCCGAGATCGTGGCTCCCGGGCAGCAGTCCTTACACGACTGACCCCAGCTGACTACTTCACTTGACTGCCAGTCTATGACTGGGTTGTGTCTTTTCAGCCAAGGGAGTCCTAAAACCATGGGAGTTGGTATGCCCTCCAAGACGTAGCATGATAGACTCTTCATGACAAGCCCCAATACGCAGATGTATATTGTCTATGACTTGGGTAATGCTCCCCTGGCTAAGCGGGGCAGAGTTAATGGCCTAGGCGGTTAGGGATCTTGCTAGCGTCCTACTCATCAGGCCATGGGTCTGGACAAAATGAGCATCTATCAAATTGACTCCTGCTCCACTGTCCTCAAACACCGGAATATTCTCAGTTACCCTACCAATAACCACCTCAGCAGGTAAGGTACACTGAGATGAAAAAATGGAGGAAATATACACACCCTGGTCCCCTCCCTCCACACGACCAGGTGGACGCGACTCTTTAGATGGTGCAGGTACTTTGGCACGCGCTGGGCAGACATTGATAAAATGACCAGTCTGCCCACAGTAAAAACATGCCCCCACTCCATGGCGAACCACAGGCAACCCCGTTTGGGAACCAAATCCTCCCACCTGCATGGGTTCGTCCACCTGCCCATGTGTGTCCACCTCCCTAGCAAGGACTACAGGAGGCACATTTGGTGTATGCCTCTCCCTCAAGCATCTATCTACCCGGATGGCAAGGGACATGGCGGCCTCCAATGACCTGGGGGCGGCGTACTGAACCAGAGTACCTGGCAACCTAGGGGACAGACCCTGCACAAAATGGCTCTAAAGGGCAGGGTCATTCCACTGTGTATCTGTGACCCACCTCCTGAACTCTGAACAGTACTCCTCAGCCAGCCGGCCCCCCTGCTTGATCTTACGGAGTCAGGATTCCGCCAGGGAGACGCCATCAGGATCACCATACACCAGAGCCGTTAAAAAAAACTCGTCCACCATCCGTAAGGATGGTGAAGCGGTCGGCAGGGAGAAGGCCCAGGATTGGGTATCACCCTAAAGAAGAGAAACGGTGATTCCCACCCGTTGTTCCTCACTCCCTGATGAACGAGGGTGGAGTTTGAAGTAAAGCTTGCAGGCTTCCTTAAAAACCAAAAATGTATCTCTCCCTCCAGAGAACCTGTCAGGGAGAGATATCTTGGGTTCTGGTTGAGCCTGTACCTGATCCAAAGCCCAGAATCCCAACAATTGCTGCAGCTGCTGCACCACGCAGCACCTTACACTCCTTGGTGAGGGTCTGAAGCAATTGGGCAAAGGCTTGCATTTGAGCCATGGCTCACCAGGAGAAATGGGACGGTTGGTTATAATGTCACGAACTGACTGTCCAAGCGTGACACGACCCAACTGGTGATCGGTCGCAAAACGGCGGAACTCACAAGGAAACACCGGGGACACAATAACGGTGGGCCCTGCGACAGGGAACGGGAAAATGGACACCTCCTGCACTCTCCTAAGGATGTGCACTAATCTTCCTGACGTCCCTATACGGGTTCTTTCATCCTGTCGCCGTGCAGGATACCTTAGCCCTTGCTCACCCTGCACCTATCCCTGGTTAGGGAATTGGCTAGTGAGAACACTGAACCTACCTCTGCACTAATAAAAAACAAAGGGAAAGTTTAGACAAACTACTGTAGGTATAAGCAAACAACACTTAGCTTTCTCTGCTGCAATGCACCGCACAGCAGAGTAAGGCTACTTTCACACTTGCGTCGTTTTGAATACGTCACATTGCGTCGTTTAGGGGAAAAAATGCATCCTGCAAAGTTGTCTGCAGGATGCGATTTTTCCCCATAGACAAACATTAGCGATGCATTGCGACACATTGACACATGTCGCAACCGTCGTGCGACGGTTGCGTCGTGTTGTGGCGGACCGTCTGCAGCAAAAAACGTTACATGTAACGTTTTTTGCTGCGCTGTGTCCGCCATTTCTGACCGCGCATGTGCGGCCGGAACTCCGCCCCCACCTCCCCGCAACTCACAATGGGGCAGCGGATGCGCTGGAAAAATGCATCCGCTGCCCCCGTTGTGCGGCGCTTTCACTGCTTGCGTCGGTGCCCGCAACGTCGCATAGCGACGTGCAGTGCACGACGCAAGTGTGAAAGTAGCCTAAGACACCAGGTATGAGTATTCAGCTGAAGAACCACTGCACTCAGAAAACTCTTTCACCAGATTGGTTGATATCCAGAAGGACCTGTATAACCAACAGTGAGCTGATGATGACCTTTTGAAGGATGGTGGGAGTGGTCACCACCAACATCTGCTGACCCAGCAACAAAACAATTCAATAACACCAGCGGCCACCGGGTGGAAAAAAACTTCATTAACCCCCGATGACCAAAAAGGAAAAAAGGTTTTAATCGGAGGAAAACCAGATCTGCCACAGATCCAAACATGGATCGTGACAGCAGGCTGCAAGGTTGCACGATGCGACCATACAGCCTGCCATCCAGCAGAGACACTGAGCAGCGTGTGAGGGCCTGTGTGAGGGCACCGCGAGCGTGCGAAAGTTCTGCTCTTGGAGAACTTTTACTGTACGCAGCAGATGAATTTGCTATCTATCTATCTATCTATCTATCTATCTATTATCTACCTATTTACCTATTATCTATCATCTATTATTTATGTATTATCTATCATCTATTATCTATTATCTATCTATGTGTTTTGGAGAATATTTCCTTTGATAACAATGTGTAAATGACAGAGTGTTAAAATCGCATTGCATTTGGATGTGAATCAGATGCTAGGTGTGAAAATCGGATTGTACTCGAATGACACTCGTCCATTTTTTCGGTCTAGATATTGGAACTTTTTTTCACACATACGGGTATGAGCCCTTAGGGTATGTGCACACGTTGCGGATTTGCCTGTGTAATTTTCTGCATCCCTTGGCAGAAAATGCAGTTAAAAATCAGCGCGTTTTGATGCGCATTTTCATGCAGATTTGTATGAGTTTTTGTAAGCTAAATAAAGATATATTATTTAACAAGAAAAAAAAAGAATTGTGATGTCATTCTCTTGTCCAACCTCTTCTTTTGCATAGTCCATTGAAGAATAATGTTTACACACAAAGATCGATAGATATACCTATAGACACACACACAAAATCTGCGTTAGATTGGGGTCACACTTGCGAGAAACTCACACAAGTCTCGCACCTCAGAACCCGGCACTCAGACTGGAGCGTTTAGCTGCATAGAAATGTGCCGGCGACAGTGCCAGGTATTGAGATGCGAGACTCGTGCAAGTTTCTCGCAAGTGTGACCCCGGCCTTAAACGCAATATCTGTTTAATTTAAAAAAAAAATAAATGGCGTGGGCTCCCACACAATTTTCTGCACCAGAGAAGGAAAGCCAGGGACTGGGTGATGATGTTTATAGCCTAGGAAGTGGTTAATACCCATGGATCTTCCCAGGCTATGAATATCAGCCCGCAGCTGTATATTTAGCCTTTACTGGCTATTAAAATAGGGGGACCCCAGCTAAAAAATACAATGTGTTGTCCCCCTATAATTAATAGCCAGAAAAGGCTATGCAGACAGCTGCGGGCTGATATCAATAGCCTAGGAAGGGGCCATGGATATTGCTCCCCCGGCTACAAACACCAGCTCACAGCTGCCCCAGAAATGGTGCATGTAAGATGCGCCAATCCCGGCACTTAGCCTCTCTCTTCCCACTGCCCTGTAGTGGTGGCATATGGTGTAATATTCGGGGGGTTGATGCCATTTTTGTATATGTAAGGTCACATCAAGCCCGGCTTAGTAATGGAGAGGTGTCAAGAAGACACCGATCCATTACTAATCCTATAGTTGTTAAGGGGTTAAATAAACACACAGCCAGAATAAAGTATTATAATGAAATAAAACACTAAACACAGTTTCCCATCTTTATTGTACTCCCAATTCCTGCGACGCCCTTGATCACCTCCAAAAAAAATAAATAAAATAAACCAACAGTATACTCCCTGTTCCGATGTAGTCCTTTTAATAACGAGTGTCCCACGACGATCTTCCCTGTAGAACTGTCACATCAGGAGATGTGACCGCTCTACAAGGCTTCCAGTGACACACTGACAGGAAATAGTCATACTACCGTATATTACGGACGAGTGCTATGCTATAAAAAAATCGCATAGCACTCGGACCAGTATTAATCTATTGTGAAACTCAGATCACCTTTTTTTTCTCGGGCATATTCATCATGCAAGTCAAATTGCATAATGCTGTGATTTTACGCATATATCGGCTGAGTCTCGCCAATGCAAGTCTATGAGTGCGAGAAAAAAATCGCACACCATACGGAGCATACGGAGTGACTTGCGAGAAATACGCACACATTTTCCTCATTTCAACCCATTGAGCCATTAAATTCAATGAGGAAAAGCAGTGAGAAATGTAAAGCCATACTCATATCATATGGATGTCATACGGATACTTACATATGAGGAAATCACATCCCCCGCATTGCAAACGGATTACACAGATCACCATACGGAGAATATTTGTACGATTCTGGGGAGAGAGAATCGGATCGATTTTTCATGCGTTAAGTGTGACTCCGGCCTTAGGCTGAATATTCAGTTTGTTACTTATGCTTAAGCTGATGGTAATGGCTAGGTTGAGACTTGTGAATTGGCTGAGAATTGGTTAGGCAAAGGATTAGGGTAAGGGTTAAAGCTAGGCTAAATATTTTGTTTAGGCTGCATATTTGGTTTAGACTGACACTTATGGTTAGGCTAAGATTAATATTTAGTCTGAGGATTAGAGCTTGTGGATAATGACTGACAATCCAGAAACCTCTTCACATCTAGTTCATGTTGTTTTCCAATCCGCCTTGTTTTCAGGAGACACATCACTACTTTTGTGGTTCCAGAATAGGTTTTTTTTCATAAGTTGAAATTATACTTTTTTTTTTTGGCCAAAGATGAACATTTAGAAGCCGGAGCAGCAAATCAGCTTTAGGAGCCTAAGAAGCTTAGTGTTGGCTTTGGCGTCTGGGCCACCATCTCTCTCCACGCTGCTGCTCTTCTCTCCCGTTTTGTCACTCAGACCAGCTGCGCAGTATCACGAGCAGTGGCACCGGGCATTGTGGGTAGTCAGCCGTAAAACGCACGGGGCGTCAAATATCCTGCTATAGTATATTACTAAGCACTGCCCTAGAAATGCGGCGGTGTCAACACAAAGCAGCAACGATCATTTCCATCCAGAAATTGGGATTGTAACGTTTCACTTTAGTAGCGTTCACCATGGCTTATTACTTCTACCCGCGGCCGCCGTCTCCCGTGTAGGTTTTGGCAGGGAGAAAAGACTTAAGCTTTAGTATTAGTAAATGTGAAATCCACGTAAGCTCTTCTGTCGTTCTCCAAATGACTGTGAGCTTCTATGGAGTCTGAGCACAAGATGTGTAATCTTTGCCATAAACGACCCCGGACCTCCCTGGAGCCTGGATTATTTGACGTCTTCTGGTGGGATCAACGGGGGAGGGGGTCAGGGAGAGCCCCGCGGTATATGACCTGGTGATACATTAGAACATCTCTTATATTGTGCTGGTTATTAACAATCCGTCCATGTTTATATTGGCGGCAGAACGTACACCGCCGATATCCGTGCCACATGATAGTCTTGGGAATATTATAAGAGTTGGGCAGTAAACTGCTGGATCAACGCCCGAAGACTGGAATAACAAACTCAATGTTGTATTCTATAATTGTCGGAGCCCCCTAAACTGTGAAGTCATGGTGGGTATATTTGTCTGCCGACCATAGATCCTGCAATGCCTTGTCACTAAAGTCCTCTGCAACTTGGAAATGCCAAATGTGGATGGTAATGGTGGCATGGCAGCCAGGGGAAAAGAATGGGGAAAGAGAGCTTCAGAAAGGGCTGGTGCAGCCTGTCAGGGGCTCATACTGAGGAGGGACCCTGTGCCATACCTTGCCCTAAACAGAGACCTGGGAGTTCTTTGGAGATATTGATCCACATACCAAATGGTCAGAATATTTTCAGTATTGGAAATATGGAGGATACTTACCTTATCTAAACCACCTGATGACACCATCAGCTGTCATGCCCCAGATTACATCATCTCTTCCGGGGCTGCCCCTGATGACATAATCTATTCCAGGACTGCCCCTGATGACATCATCTGTTTCAGGGCTGCCCCTGATGACATCATCTGTTCCAGGACTGTCCCTGATGACATTGTCAGATCAAGGGCTGGCCCTGATGACATTGTTAGATCCAGAGCTGTCCCTGATGACTTTGTAAGATCCAGGGCTTGCCTTGCCCTGATGACAGCATCTGTTCCAGGGCTGCCCCTTATGAAACCGTCAGATCCAAGGCTGCCCCTGATGGCATTGTTGGATTCAAGGCTGCCCTGATGACATTGTTGAATTCAGGGCTTCCCCTGATGACCTCATAAGATCCAGAGCTCCCCCTGATGACATTGTCAGATCCAGGGCTACCCCTGTTGACATAGTCAGATCAATGGCTGCCCCAGATGATATCGTCAGATGCAGGGCTGCCCTTGATGATATCATCAGATCTAGGGCTGCTCCTGTTGACAGTCAGATACAGGGCTGTCCCTGATGACCTTGTCAGATTTAAGACTGCCCCTGATAACATTGTCATTTCCAGGGCTACCCCTGATGACATTGTCAGGTCTAGGGCTGCACCTGATGATTTAGTCAGATCCAGGGCTGCCCCTGATGACAGCGTCAGATCCAGGGCTGTCCCTGATGACATTGTCAGATCAAGTGCTGCCCCCCAATGACATCATCAGATCCAGGGATGCCCCTGATGACATTGTCAGATCCAGGGCTCCCCTGATAACCTTGTCAGATCAGATCCAAAGCTGCCCCCCAATGACATTATCAGATCCAGAATTGCCCCTGATGACATCATCAGATCCAGGGCTGCCCCTGATGACATCATCAGATCCAGGGCTGCCCCTGATGACTTTGCCAGATCCAGGGCTGCCCCTGATGACTTTGTCAGATCCAGTGCTGCCCCTGATGACCTCTTCAGATTCAAGGCTGCCCCTGATGATATCATCAGATCCAGTGCTGCCCCTGATGACATTGTCAGATCCAGTGCTGCCCCTGATGACATTGTCAGATCCAGGGCTGTCCCTGATGGCATAATCAGATCCAGGGCTGCCCCTGATAACCTTGTCAGATCCAGGGCTGCCCCAGATGATATTGTTAGATCCAGAGCTGCCCCTGATGATATCGTCAGATCCAGGGCTGCCCGTGATGACCTCATCAAGTCCAGGGCTGCTTCTGATGACAGCGTCAGATCCAGGGCTGTCCCTGATGACATTATCAGATCCAGTGCTGCCCCCCAATGATGTCATCAGATACAGGGATGCCCCTGATGACATCGTCGGATACAGAGCTGCCCCTGATTACATAGTTGCATCCAGGGCTGCCCATAATGACATCGTCAGATCCAGGGCTGCCCCTGATGACATAATCAGATCCAGGGCTCCCCTGATGACATCGTCAGATCCTGTACTGCCCCTGATGACATTGTCAGATCCAGGGCTGTCCCTGATGACATTATCAGATCCAGTGCTGCCCCCCAATGACGTCATCAGATCCAGGGCTGCCCATAATGGCATCGTCAGATCAAGTGCTGACCCTGATGACATAATCAGATCCAGGGCTCCCCTGATAACCTTGTCAGATCAGATCCAAGGCTGCCCCCAATGACATCAGATCCAGAATTGCCCCTGATGACATCATCAGATCCAGGGATGCCCCTGATGACATTGTCAGATCCAGGGCTGCCCCTGATGACTTTGTCAGATCCAGTGCTGCCCCTGATGACATTGTCAGATCCAGGGCTGCCCCTGATGATATCGTCAGTTCCAGAGCTGCCCCTGATGACCTCTTCAGATTCAAGGCTGCCCCTGATGACATCATCAGATCCAGTGCTGCCCCTGATGACATCGTCAGATCCAGTACTGCCCCTGATGACATTGTCAGATCCAGGGCTGTCCCTGATGACAAAGTCAGATCCAGAGATGCCCCTGATGGCATAATCAGATCCAGGGCTGCCCCTGATAACCTTGTCAGATCCAAGGCTGCCCCAATGACATCACCAAATCCAGGGGTGCCCCTGATGACATTGTCGGATACAGAGCTGCCCCCGTTTACAGAGTCGGATCCAGGGCTGCCCATGATGACATCGTCAGATCCAGGGCTGCCCCTGATGACATCATAATATCCAGGGCTGCCCCTGATGACAGTCAGATCCAGGGTTGCCCCAAATGACATCAGATCCACCCTAGATGACATCATCAGATCCAGGGCTGCCTCTGATGGCATCATCAGATCCAGGGCGGGCCCTTTCTAACATGGGTAAACAAGGAGCAATCCAGTCCAAATTCACCAGACAGTTGTGCTCAGGAATAAACAGATGAGACAACTGTTGCGGGGACCCCCAGGATGCCCCACCACCAAACCCACTGTATTAACGTAACAGATGTTGACACCCCTGATGATCCCACCTCCTCTGTGACAATGGTTACAATGTCCACTTTTCACTTTCTTCACTCCTTTGACCACACATCAGGTTTTTATCAGTTATCTACATTTTTGTGGAGTTGAATTTGCATTTTGAGCGGCGGTGCCCACAGCTCCGTCACATCCAGTGGAAAGTTTCATCACTCCTGTTAATGAACTTGCATTTCATTAGGAAATCTCCAAGCAGCGGTTAATAATGAGCGATTCTTGGGCTGATTTAAAGCAATATTAAATATGATAATTTTTGTTCAAATACGATTTAATTAAGTCACTAAGCAAACAGCTTGAGTAAAACTGGAGAACGCTCCGGCGCAAGCTCCCATTGATTAATGGAGACGGCGGCTGATGATGGGGAAACCAGGACATACGGGGTGTGAGGCCGGACCAAGGGGATGAGAAACCTCATCGTACTGAAATCATCATCTTCATCAGGTTCTGACTGATACGTGTCGGAGATAGATGAGTGATCTACCGCAGCATCCCACGCACTGGGGTGTTACTGGGGTTCAAGGCCTCAGTCATTGACCCAAGTTACATCACTCCCGAAATAATATACCCCTGACAACGTGTCTGATGGAGCTCATCACCCCATGACTGATAATCCGGAGGGCAGGAAACTTCTCCCTCTTCATCTGTCACCTGTGTGAGAACCCAAAACCAGCATGGCCGACTCCTCGCTGAAAACTTTGCAATCCATCATGTAATCAGGATGAGGACGGCACCAGAAGGACCCACCGGTCAGACGAGAGCACAATTCAGCCATCAGCCCCTTCTACAGTTGGAGGCTGGACTCTGCTCCCGAATCCTCCGGTCTCTGTCTGAGGTTTCTGCCTCCTGCACATATAACACATAAATGAAGGTTTCCTGCATCCGCAGAGGAATCACCGAAAACCTCATTATGTTTGACGACTCCTTAATTCACGACATATATATTACATAAATCCTGGGAGACATGGCGGCTGCGCATGGTGAACCTGAGTGGTCCTTGATCTTATACATCGCCGTAGCTGTGCAGTGGTGTATGGCTGCAGGCCACCAGCGCAGTCTGCTCTGCTATCCTTGGCCTCATAACTGCAGTCTCTTCCTCTATCAGCGCAGTCTGCACCACTATCCTCGGCCTCATTGGTGCAGTCTGTTCCGCTATCAGCGCTGTCTGCTCCACTATCCTCGGCCTCATTGTTGCAGTCTGTTCCGCTATCAGCGCTGTCTGCTCCACTATCCTCGGCCTCATTGGTGCAGTCTGTTCCGCTATCAGCGCTGTCTGCTCCGCTATCCTCGGCCTCATCGGTGCAGTCTCTTCCTCTATCAGCGCAGTCTGCTCTGCTTTCCTTAGCCTCATTGGTGCAGTCTATTCCTCTGTTGCCAGTGCAGTCTCTTCTTCCATTTTCGGTGCAGTCTATTCCTCTATTATCAGTGCAGTCTTTTGCTCTATTATTAGTGCAGTCTCTTCCTCTATTATTGGTGCAGTCTCCACCTCTATTATTGGTGCAGTTTTTCCTCTATTATTGGTGCAGTCTCTTCTTCTATTATTGGTGCTGTCTCTTGCTCTATTATCTGTGCAGTCTCCTCTATTATCGTTGCAGTCTCCGCCTCTATTATCTGTGCAGTCTCCTCTATTATCGGTGCAGTCTCTTCCTCTGTTATTGGTGCTGTCTCTTCCTCTGTTATCAGTGCAGTCTCTTCCTCTGTTATTGGTGCTGTCTCTTCCTCTGTTATCGGTGCTGTCTCTTCCTCTGTTATCAGTGCAGTCTCTTGCTCTATTATCGGTGCAGTCTCCATCTCTATTATCTGTGCAGTTTTCTCTATTATCGGTGCAGTCTCTTCCTCTGTTATTGGTGCTGTCTCTTCCTCTGTTATCAGTGCAGTCTCTTCCTCTGTTATCGGTGCTGTCTCTTCCTCTGTTATCAGTGCAGTCTCTTGCTCTATTATCGGTGCAGTCTCCGTCTCTATTATCAGTGTAGTCTCCTCTATTATCGGTGCAGTTTTTTCCTCTGTTATTGGTTCTGTCTCTTCCTCTGTTATCGGTGCTGTCTCTTCCTCTGTTATCGGTGCTGTCTCTTCCTCTGTTATCAGTGCAGTCTCTTACTCTATTATTGGTGCAGTCTCCGTCTCTATTATCGGTGTAGGCTCCTCTATTAGGCTACGTTCACACTAGCGTTCGGCTAGTGTGCGTCGCGCTAGCGTCGGGCGACGCAGCGGCGACGCACGCGTCATGCGCCCCTATGTTTAACATGGGGGACGCATGCGTTTTTGCTTGTTGCGTTTTCCGACACGTGCGTCTTTTTTGACGCTAGCGTCGGACCAAGAAAACGCAACAAGTTGCATTTTTCTTGCGTCCGATTTTCGTCAAAAAACGACGCACGCGTCGAAAAACGCAGCGTTTTTGCGTGCGTTTGCACGCGTTTTCCGGTGCGTTGTGCGTCGCGTCACCGACGCAGCGGCGCACAACGCTAGTGTGAACGTAGCCTTATCGGTGCAGTTTTTCCCTCTGTTATTGGTTCTGTCTCTTCCTCTGTTATCGGCGCTGTCTCTTCCTCTGTTATCGGTGCTGTCTGCTCCTTGCTCGTGGATGGGTCTCTTCCCCTCCCTTTTTGCTTTGTGATAAATGTCCGCCCTGGATGTCATTGGGAAATAATTTTCAAACAGTGAGGTGTGGGCTGATTTCATGCCCAGCGTGGCAGTGCCCGGGGCCGGACCACACGCTGCTTAATGCCTGTCATACCCTTTGCTCTTAAAGGGCAGCGCTTTATCGAGCTCTTCTGAGGCTCAGGCATCCATTAACAAGCAGCGTCCTCCGCAGCGGGATACGCATCGGCTCAGAACATCCGCTGCAGGATACGCAGAACATCCACCGCACTTTCTCCTAATGTATTTTATTAGGAAATAGTAATTAGTATTTCCCTGTGGTAATTGCGGTGTTTGCGGACAGAGCCGTTTTGGGGATTTCTCATCACCTTTCCTTAGTGATACCGTTGCTGTTTATTGCGGCGTTACCCCGGACCCCGCTGGGCACCCGTTCCCCTCCTTCCTCCGCGCCGCCACGTTCTCCTTTATGTTTCTTCTCTTTTCCCTCTGGCAGTAATATAATTAAGCTTAGGAAAACACAAGGGGCGATTCCATCTTCCGGGTCTATTTAATGACAGTCTCGGCATCGCCATCCACTGCACAGAATATGAATATGCTCCGTACAGTAATGGTCGACTTGCCAGCGTCCTGCGCTTCGTGACAGTGACATCAGGGCAGCGCCGTTCACCTTGAAATGACAGCATTCAAATATGAGGCATTGAGATTAAAAGCCGCGGGATGTCAGCTACAAAAGCAACGAACCAGAAACCGCGCCCGCTGCCGACTCCGGATATTCTGCATTTGTGCAGCTCACAATCTACACAACCTCTGCTTCCCGTCAGTGAATGGAAATATTACTGATTACACACAGAAATCACAATTGTGTCCAAAACGATGCGTTAATCAAATGGATACATAGTAGCGAACAGGGTTTACATTGTAAGAGCTGTGACATTGCGTGTGTCCATTCACTACAAGCAAGCAGAGATCTTGTCAAAGCAAAAGAGCTGATATATAAAGTCTGTTAGAAAGTGGCACAATTGCCGATAACACCAGGGTTAATGGGGCATCATCTCATGAAGTGGTAGGATATTGCCAGGACATGCTATCGCTTTATGGTGAGTGGGGTCCCCGAGGTTGCTAGGGGTCAAAGAGTTATGTGACCAACTTATGATTGCTGAGCGCCCCATCACTGTGATAGGTGGAAGTCCTAGAGGTCAGTGGGGACCCCATAGCGATATATTATCACTTTATTATCAGTGGGGCCAGAAGTTGTTGGGGATCACAGAACACCATCACTTTGTGATTGGTGGCTTTCCCGGCGGTTCTTGGGGGTCCCAGAACAATATGCCATCACTTTATGATTGATAGGGGATTGATACTATACCGTCACTTTATAATCGGTGGTGGTCCAAGAGGTTTGTGGAATCCAAGAGCGATGTGCCATTGTTTAATGATTGATGGTGGTCTCAAGGGTCCTTGGGGGTCCTAGAGCAATATGTCATCACTTTGATTGGTAGAGGTCCTATAGATCAGTGGGGTCCAAGGGTGATATTCCAAACCTTGTATAATTAAAGGGAATGCCAAAGATCGATACTGCCCCAGAGCAATATACCGACACTTTATAATCGGTGGGGGTCCAAGAGGTTGGTGGAATCCCAGAGGGATGTGCTATAGCAGTATGATTGATGGTGGCCTCAAAAGTCCTAGAGCAATATGCCATCACTTTAATTGGTAGAGGACCTTGAGATCAATGAGGGTCCCCGAGTGATATGCTATTACAAAATAATTGGTGGGGTCCCAGAACAATTCTGCCACTGAACAATATGCCACCACTTTATGATCACTGAGGGTCCCAGAAGCCATGGGGGTCCCAGAGCGCTTTGTGATCACCTTACCAGCAGAAGACAGCCCTCTAACTTCTCACTATAATAGGGATCAGCTACGCTGCACATCACTGAGCCGGGTCCTGAGTTTGCATTTTCTTTAAGGAATCATGCCAACCATCGAAGATTTTATACTCCTAATATATTGCAATCACCATATTATACAGCACTGTGCTCTTACAATTGCTCATTTTACCTTTTTACCCAGATAATACTTTTCTTTGCTCTGTGTAGAAACAGGAAGTCTCTTGTCCCTGCATTTATCATTCCCGTCACCTCCTGACCCAGCTGCTCCTCTCCTCCCCCTGCTATAGACTTTTGCAGTGACTCATGACTCATGCAGGAAAAATTAACCTCCTATCTACATGGAGCTCAGAAGGATTCAGCTCCTGCTACTCTTAGCTGGTCCAATAAAAAGCATCGAAGAAGCTTCTCCTAAAATGTGAAATCTGCGCTCCGCCGCGACCAGAGGAAACTTCAGGCTTGAATATCGGGATTTAGTGATGCACGTGTGACCCGGGGCTGATCCCTGCACCCGTCATATTAATATCCCCGGTGACTGGAGCTGCCCTTATATCATTAGCAGGTCTGATGGATGGGGGGCGCTGATGCTGACGGGTTCTGCGGTTGGGTGGCGTGCACACTATACTTTTACGCTCCTTGGGAAATGTCACTGCTCTCCTTGTTAAACAGTGTCAGTGTGGAGCGCGGTCGCCGTCTATAGCTTTTTATAGCAGACGGTAATCACATCTGCCAATATTATTTACTTTGCTATACATGAGATGTCCACGACTGCGCGCGGTGTGCGTTCTGCCGCCATTGTTGTGCGGAGCATCCTCCTAACATTTCCAGGACTCCTCTCGCCCCCCTCCAGCCGTAGCCGTAGATTACAGCCATAGGTGGTCCGGTCATTTTACTGCATGTGACAACTCCACTCATCACAGACTTATGAATAGAATGGCAGACGTGCAGTGAAGACTGACACAAAAGGAGAAATGGAGCTGGAGGATTCAGCAAAGTAGCAAATAGATACATGTATGGGGTGACAATCAGATGGACTTACAATGGCTGCCTCTAATAGCTGTCAGCCACGCAGGAGAGCGAGAATACTGGAGACTCCACACAGGAGGAGGCTTGAGAGGCTGATAAGTGTCGGCAGCTGTATATATAATATATACTGTTCCCACTGGCAACAGCCTCCATGGTGGTGGCCATTATCCCCTCAGAGTTGGGCTTTGGCTACTTGTGACGCTTTCTTATGACTTTGTGTATCTGAGGAGACGTCGGAGGCTGCGCCAGTCGTGCCGCCAACTGGCACCGCTGCAGCGCATTAACATTCCTGAGGGAGCCGGAGCGCGATTTCGTATTCCAGAGGACGCAGCTGTGTGATACGCTCGGCAATTTCAGGCAGATTTAGCGTTCATCCCGCCGTTGAATAATAGATGTGCCTCGGAATAACTGGTTATGTGAGAGTGGACTTTAATAGATTCTAAACTTGGTAAATTTGTGGCGGCTATCACCGGCGCCTGTGAAGAATTGCGCTGCCGGAGATTAGTAAACCATCAGATTCTCTAAAAAACCATTTTGTGTAGATGACGAGCCAAGCTCAGGTGCTTCTAGGCCCAGAGGATACGATGCCGCTGCGCCGCCGCCGCCAACGTCTCCTGGAAGAGATCTCCTTATAGAAGTCTCCTGCAATTACCGGAATGTGAAGAGAGAAATGCAAGAAGCAAACGCAGAATCCTCCTCGCTACAAACCGACAAAATGGAACAAATCAAAGAAAACTCATTTCCTGAAGAAGTTTCTCGCCTTTCCCTGGATTCCGTGTAATGAGGATCAGCGGCGCGAGCACCAACGAGTCTGAGTCACTGCGCGGCCAGCGGAATCTGTGTAAATATTATTGATACAATGTGTTTAGGTTTATTTCTGGCAGAGATACATTGTAATGTGTGAAGCCCATGGACAAACTGGACGTCATCAATCCTCCCACATCTGCCCTTGGGAAAGTGGGTCACTCCGCTCTGCCAGAAGGCGCCGTCCTCTGTAGGACTCTGTTCACATATCCAGGCGTCAGCCGTTTGTTAATGGATCCAGTATTCTCGAAAAAATCTACATCTGGTACAAACTTATGCAGAAGGGAAACCAACATTTCCAGTTTCGATTGGATCTGTCTTTAAAAAAAGAGGATCTTTTGAAAAATGCAGACTTTGGCTTCTGTTTTGCATTCTTTTACGCATTTTTCATGAGGCGTCTCCAGTGTTCTAAGCATGCAGTGCTAAAAACGGATCCGATAACGGATCGCTAATGTTACGGAAAAAACTAATCCAGTTGCTCTGGGTTTTTTTTTTGCCCAAAAAAGTTCAGCATTGCATGGCCTATAAGTCTCCTTACACCAACTAGACACTCTCCATAAGAAGAAACATTCCTTCTTAGACCCCCACGTCAGAAGCATCTCACCCAAACAAATCAGACCTCATGTCTTGCCCTGATGAGAGGTAAGCACCCTGAAACAGGTGTCTACAAATGCAGGGTCCTAAGTCATGTGGCAAGGGTCTACTAATGTTTAGGATTGTTACATCCAATAGGAGGCGCTACAGATCAAGTCCTCTTTTTCTCCAACTACCATATAGCCATAAAAAAGTTCTGAGACTAAGTTTCTTTGATCCAGATTAAAAAAGATAGCAAAAGGAAGGAAAGAAACAGCGGACATCTTATGACACCTCTTCTACCAGAATGTTTTATTTCCATTTTGATGATCCAAAAACAGAAAAAAAACTATGGGACATGTGAACAGAGGCTGCATCTGCTGTGTTATCCGATAGATCCACCATCATTTACTGCATTTTTCTCCCATGGCGTCTGCCTGGATCTGGAATAACGAGCGCATTACAGCCCAGTCTTCTCCATAGTGACTCTGTGGAGCCCCCTGCAGGCTGTCATTCCAGTTTTCTGCATTGCTCAGTTTATATAAAACCTTCCTGACACATTATCTGTGGCGTTCCAGGACGCTAGATGTGATATTGATTGTCGTAGTTGGGAGGTAATCAGCTTGCTCTACTTAGGGCCATTATCATCAGCTCACATTGGAGACGGCCATTCATCACTGACATTCAGGCTGTTCTTAATCCAAAGTGCCCACAAAGACAAAATAGTCAGTCCTTAAAGGGGATGTCCCATCTGGAATATATATGGCGCATCCTGTAAAATCCTTTGAAATACTCTGTGCTGCTGTGGATACTTCTATTATCTAAATGCATTAGGAGAGCCCACAATGGAGAAATACGTTTAATATTGATTTTTCAGTAAAGGTGGGTTTCACATCTTTGGTCTCTTATGCAGGACCGGACTGGGGCTAAAATTCAGCCCGGCATTTGAAGTTACACAGGCCCACTTGTCACATAGTGACTGTATAATATCTTTGTACACTTGTAGGCAGGGCCGGTTTTAGGCAAAGTGGGGCCCTAGGCAAAGTTTAAAATGGGGCCCCAAATGCTAACATATTGCACATCACACAGAAGCATTTCGGTTGTATTTTCAAGCACTGAGTTCAGGCCGCTAAATAAGTTTGTTCGACAATACTGAAGTTGTTCAACACTTGTTTCCCGGCCTCTTTCCACCAGCTAAGGAATAATGATGGGACAGAACCATCACTAATAGATCACTAACAGAATACAGTATCATGTTATCAGCAGCACATCTACAGTTTACACCGGCGATGTGCTGCTGAGAACAAGGATTTTTGTTCCAGCAAAAACATGAATATGCGAGACCGCTAAGTCTTCTGGGTAATTTCTCAATGCATCACCGTGAACGGAAGATGGCGGCCGGCTCTGCGGACAACGGAGGGTGAGTATAGCAGGTTTTTTTTTTTTTTAATTACTTTTAACATTACATTTTTTACTATTGATGCCGCATAGGCGGCATCAATAGTAAAAAGTTGGGGACACACAGGGTTAATAACGGCGGTAACGGAGTGCGTTACCCGCGGCATAACGCGGTCCGTTACCGTCGGCATTAACCCCGTCTTAGCGCTTAGCGATGACCGGAGGGGAGTATGCGGGCGGTGGACACTGACTGCGGGGAGTAAGGAGCGGCCATTTTCTTCTGGACTGTGCCCGTCGCTGATTGGTCGTGGCTGTTTTGCGGCGACCAATCAGCGACTTGTAATTCCATGATAGACAGAGGCCGCGACCAATGAATATCCGTGACAGACAGAAGGACAGACAGATGGAAGTGACCCTTAGACAATTATATAGTAGATGCGCATGCCCTTGTCCGTTAGATTTTCTGGTGCTCCATGTCAGGCTTTGCAAGTAGTGAGGCATGCTCCCATGTGTTGTATCTTATATAAGGCCTCCCAGCATACACACTTGAGTCTTGGTATTGTATTAGGACTTCCTAGTAACTCTTTTAGTTGTCGATGCATAGTTTCAGTCCACAGTCATTGGGACGTCTCCTGGCTGTCTGTGGCTTCCAGTCCATTAGTGGCTTGTCTGCGTTTTCAAGTAACCCTGCTACATGTCAGTGGTCTTCATGACTTCCCCTGCTTGTCTGCGGTTTCTAGTAACCTTGCTACTCGTCAGTGGAGGACTTTTCCTGTCTGCATGCGGCTTCCATCGTTTTCACTCTTTCTATTTACTCTGGAGTTATGTCTACTATCTGTTCCAGGTCTTCTAGGACATCTGCTAATGTCCAGCGGTTTCCAGGACATCTCCTAGCCACCTGTGGCTTACATGGTATTTGGAATTTCTTGCTACTCTGGAATTTTGTCTGCTGCATGTCTACATCTCCATGATGCCTCCTGTCTTCCTGCATCCTCCAGTCCTTGAGTTTTCAGTCTGCCTATGTTCTTCAGTAACTTTGCATCTGCTTGTGATCTCCAGGATGTTTCCTTCCTACCAACAGTTTCCAGGATCCTGCCTGCTTGACTGTGGTTTCCTGGCTGCCTCCCGCCTGCCTGTGGTTTCCATCATCGTGCCTGCTTGCCTGTGATCTCCTGGATGTTTCCTACCTGACAGCAGTTTTCAGCATCCTGCCTGCTTGCCACCTCTGGTGGCCTGGATATCTCCTGCCTGCCTGTGGTTTCCTGGATGTATCCGGAATCCCAAATACATGCCTGTGGTCTCCTGGATATCTCCTACCTGCCAGCGGTTTCCAGCATCCCGCCTGCTTGCCTTCTGTCTCCTGAATGTTTTTAACTGTTTGTGGTTTTGATTGTCCCACCTGCTTATCTGTGGTTTCCAGGACTTTATTATTAACACTTTTATTAAGACTTTTAGTTTGCCTCCAGGATGTCCCCCTATCTGCTTGAGGTTTCCAGGACTTTATTAATACTTTTAGTATGCTTTGTACATGTGTGCCTGCTTGTCTGTGGTCTCCTGGACGTCTCCTACTTGCCTTCAGTTTCCAGAATTCCACCAGGCTACCTGCAATTTCCAGTCCCTCAGCTGTCTGCGTTCTATGTGCTCCACCTAGTTGTTGCACTGACGCACGTGTGCCCACCCGGATATCGGATCCTAGCCTTAGGGGATCCGCTTCACTCAGTGAGCCCACATTGCGTAACATATAATTTCATACAATACAATACAATGTATCATTCTGAATAGTGTGATAATTCTGATACAATATCGTCTAATGAACTGACATTGAATATACAAGTACATCAGCTGACCACTGCCGTGTCCACGGTCCGCTGCTTGCCGCAGGCTTCCTCCTTCTGCTTTATATACAGTGCTGTAATAAACCTCAGCAGTGGGATCGGCCAATAGTCCTTGCTCAGCACACTTGGGCCGCGCACGGTAAATTGGTGTAATGTTGGTAAATGATGTATCTCTTTATTGTATTGCTGAGGCCCAGGGGGATAATTGCCAGCTGATTACGTTCTCCCATAAATGAGCCGCATTGTTTATGGATCGGAGCTGTGGACACTCATCTGATATATATATAACCTCTGGACACAAACAACATGCAGGGACATCATAGATTTACTAACCGCACAAACGCCAAATTGTCAATACCGGCAACAGGGAAATAAACGCTTTATGGGCGGCTATTGGCCCCAACGTTTTATAATTATTGAATGGTGCTCGCAGTCATCCTGACGGTAAATTGTAGCTGATATTGGATTCAGCTGTAATCATTTGTGACATAAATATAGTTGTAAAAAGCCAATAATTTATCACGTACATAATAAGTGCATGACCCCGAGCCGTGCACAAATCTCCAGCTCTGAAGTGACGGCTCCCCATCTCCTAGGTTATGTGGAGGGAAATAGGAAGGTGTTGTCTGGAGGAGGCGTTATACCATGAAACCATAGCAAGGGACAATATGTTGTCTGCCCTCCAGAGGAGTGGCCCAGGGGGTTGTAAGTGGACACTGATTCACGTGTCAGACAGGCCCATTGGATGATTCACTCCTGGCAAGAACTGAGACAGGCTGTGACTGACCTGTGAATTTGTTACCCCATAGATAAGGAAGAAGTTGCTGTGTCTGACCATTGATAATGGACCTTCCTGTGGTTACATAAAGGCAAAAAGCTGGGATCAGTCAAAACTGACATATAAGAAATTGGAATCCAAGAAATGGATCACAAAATCACTGGACACCAGGGGATAGATCTCAAAACAACTGGACACCAGGAGACAGATCTCCAAACAACTGTACACCAGGGGATAGATCGTCAAACCACTGGACAGCGGGAGATAGATGGTCAAACAACTGGACATCAGGAGACAGAGCTCCCAACAACTGAACACCAGGGGATAGATCTTCAAACAACTGTACACTGGGACATAGATTTCCAAACAACTGGACACTGACACATAGATCTCCAAACAACTGGACACCGGGACATAGATCTCCAAGTAAATGGACACTGACACATAGATCTCCAAACAACTGGACACCGGGACATAGATCTTCAAACAACTGGACACCAGGACTTAGATCTCCAAACAACTGGACACCAGGACATAGATCTCCAAACAACTGGACACTGGGAGACAGAGCTCCAAACAACTGGACAACAAGAGGGAACGATCTTCAAACAACTGTACACCAGGGGATAGATCGCTAAACAACTGGACACCAGGGCATAGATCTCCAAACAACTGGACACCGACACATAGATCTCCAAACAACTGGACACCAGGACATAGATCTTCAAACAACTGGACACCAGGACATAGATCTCCAAACAACTGGGCACCAGGACATAGATTTCCAAACCACTGGACACTGGGACAAAGATTCCCAAACAACTGGACACCGGTACATAGATCTCCAGACAACTGTACATCGGGACATAGATCTCCAAACAACTGGACACCAGGACATAGATCTCCAAACAACTGGACAACAGGACATAGATCTCCAAACAACAGGGCACTGGGACATAGATCTCCAAACAACAGGAACCTGGGATATAGATCTCCAAACAACTGGACACTGGGACATAGATCTCCAAACAGCTGGACACTGGGACATAGATTTCCAAACAGCTGAACAAAGGGACATAGATCTCCAAGCAACTGGACACAAGGAGATAGATCTCCAAAACACTGGACACTGGGACATAGATCTCCAAACAACTGGACACTGGGACATAGATCTCCAAACAACTGGACACCGAGCCATTGATATCCAAACAACTGAACACAGGGTGATAGATATCCAAACATCTGGACAATGGGACATATATCTCCAAACAACTGGACACAGTGTGATAGATCTCCAAACCACTGGACACAGGGAAAGAGATCTCCAAACAACTTGACACTGGGACATTGATATCCAAACAACTGGACACAGCGACATAGATTTCCAAACAGGTGGGCACAGGGTGATAGATCTCCAAACTACTGGACACCAGGAGATAAAGCTATAGATTTCCAAACAACTGGACACAGGGTGACAGATCTCCAAACTACTGGAAACCAGGAGATAAATCTCCAAACAACTGGACACAGGGTGATAGATCTCCAAACCACTGGACACAGGGTGATAGATCTCCAAACCACTGGACACTGGGACATATATCTCCAAACAACTGGACACAGTGTGATAGATCTCTAAACCACTGGACACTGGGAGATAGATCTCCAAACCACTGGACACCAGATTGATCTCCAAACCGCTGGACACCAGGGAACAAAACCTGATTATAGAACTGTTCAAACAAGTATTAAAATGTTATGTACAGTGAAGGCAACAATATGGAGTGCATTGATTTGTGCTTGTTCTTGAAAGTTGCATTCATTTCTCCTTAATTCCTAGGTGACTATCATCCTCATCATCTCTTCTGCCTCTCACACTTTACAGCAGCTGCAGAGATGTCACTTTGTATTGTCTCTTCTTGTAGGCGCCACATCTCTTAATCTTGGCGCTTTCCTCCGCACCCGCTGCCTGTACCTGCACCTATCAGATCTGATCATCCGCCGTCCTGACACTAAGCTCTCTGCGCTCGCTGCCATCTATTACTGGGATTCAATGCATTTGTGATACTTGTATGACGCCTTGCAGCCCCCTGCGACAGCTGCTTTATCATTACTGCAATTGTCAGACATCTAAAGGGACTGCAGGAAAACATATGTAAGACGTCAGCCGCGAGCTGTGGGCACATTAGATGTGATGCCGAGTGACAGGTAAATGGCGGCAGCTACCACCAGAGAGAACTATCGCTCCGCTCACACCAGAGAAGGCGGCTGAACTCTGGCACCTTTCATCCTCTAGTTTAGGTTCTGCTTGCTGTCAGTGAATAAAACATTCTTGTTGATTCTTCTCACAGCTGAGTTTTTGCTACAATTGTATCCAGTCTACACAATCCAGTAAGCTAAACCCATCAGTAGCACAAACCTCTGCTGTTCTGATAGTTTGCTACAATGTATCAGTGCTGGAGTGATGTATGAGTCTAATAGGAGATGTCAGACACAGAACGTTCTGGTATAGAAAGCTCTTATGGGGCCGAGGACATTCCGGAATAGAAAGCTCTTATGGGGCTGAGGACGTTCCGGTATAGAAAGCTCTTATGGGGCCGAGGACATTCCGGAATAGAAAGCTCTTATGGGGCCGAGGACATTCCGGTATAGAAAGCTCTTATGGGGCCGAGGACATTCCGGTATAGAAAGCTCTTATGTGGCCGAGGACATTTCAGTATAGAAAGCTCTTATGGGGCCGAGGACATTCCAGTATAGAAAGCTCTTATGGGGCCGAGGACATTTCGGTATAGAAAGCTCTTAGGGGACTGAGGACATTCCGGTATAGAAAGCTCTTATGGGGCCGAGGACATTCCGGTATAGAAAGCTCTTATGGGGGTTAGGATGTTCCGGTATAGAAAGCTCTTATGGGGCCGAGGACGTTCCGGTATAGAAAGCTCTTATGGGGCTGAGGATGTTCCGGTATAGAAAGTTCTTATGGGGCTGAGGATTTTCCAGTATAGAAATCTTTTATGGGGTTTAGGATGTTCCAGTATAGAAAGCTCTTATGGGGCTGAGGACCTTCCAGTATAGAACGCTCTTATGGGGCCGAGCATGTTCTGTTATAGAATGCTTTTATGGGGCAGAGGACGTTCCGATGTAGAAAGCTCTTATGGGGCTGACGACGTCCCGGTATAGAAAGCTCTTGTGGGGCCGAGGACGTTCCGGTATTGAAAGCTCTTATGGGGCTGAGGATATTCTGGTTTAGAAAGCTCTTATGGGGGTTAGGATGTTCCGGTATAGAAAGCTCTTATGGGGCCGAGGACGTTCCGGTATAGAAAGCTCTTATGGGGCTGAGGACGTTCCAGTATAGAAAGTTCTTATGGGGCTGAGGATTCTCCGGTATAGAAAGCTTTTATGAGGTTTAGGATGTTCCAGTATAGAACACTCTTATGGGGCTGAGGACATTCCAGTATAGAAAGCTCTTATGGGAATGAGGATGTTCCGGTATAGAAAGCTCTTATGGGACTGAGGACGTTCCTGTAAGGAGGTTGCTGTCCCTGCTCCTTACCTGGAACCACTTAGTCAGACAGCTGGGTTGTCGGGGGGAAGACTTTCTGCTCTGGACACGAGGGACCATGTGACGGCTGGTGCAGGGAGGAAGGGACGGAGGTGTGGTCAGAAAAGGGCGGGAGACCAGAGCGCGCCAGAGAGAGGGGACAGCTGTACAGAGAGAGGGCAGGCTGCAGCATCGCGCTCCCCATGACAGAGTGCTCCCCGTGAGGGCACTAAGGATGGAGTGAGAGTGGGGACTTGGAAGCCTCCATAATCTGAGAAGACTCTTCCCCTGACAGTGACTCGAGTGCAGCCCTGGTGACCGCAGCCCTGGTGACCACAGTGACAAGCAAAGATCCCTGAGTGTGATAAGTAACTGCCCCGTGTGTGTGTGTGTGTGTGTGTGTGTGTGTGTGTGTGTGTGTGACATTACTACAGAGAAGCTGCCAGGCTTACAGAGACTCCTGGGCAGTGACTGAGGAGACTGTGCTACTTCTCGGTTTCGGTTTCACTTTGAGAAGAACAGGCTGCAGAGACTTAACCCCAGAGTTTCCAGGAAACAGTGAAGAGACTTATATTCCCTGGTCTCCGCAGTATCAGTACAGAGACTGTGATTCTTGGTGAGAGACTTAACAGTGCGGAGCCCCTGATTCCTGGCTGTGTTGTAAAGACTGCATCTTGTGAGTACATGAAAGCGGACTCTGCTGGTGACTGTACCCACGCTGGAATTAGGACCCTCCAGTCAGGACCTCCCTGGACTGATAAGTCACAAGAACACTTGTTAACCCTTTTATTCTCGCTTAACTATTTACTGTTTGATTTACCTCTCTTAACCCCCTGTTTACTCCCTGCGAGGAGAATCTTACTCCTGTTAATAAATTCCCCTCAACAGTTGGTCTGTCTGTTCCGTGGTGACATACGCAACCCTGCACTCTATTACACTTGGCGTAGTCGGCAGGATGTCACACGGTAGCGCGGAAGGGGCAGACCAAGCAGTTGGGGGAGGCCCCAGGTCTAGCATTTCCCTGGGAGCCATGTTAGTTAACTTGCCAAAATTCTCGGGGAGTGATGTCATGTTGTGGAGTTAAACGGAACGCATCCGAGGGATGATGCGGATGCATCCTATGACACCGGCTCTGCAGGCGGAAATAGCTGTGATGGCCCTAGAGGGGGATGCACGGGACTCTGTTATGCTCAGACCCCCTCAGGCAAGATATACCCTGGACAAAGTATTACGTATACTTGAGGAGACGCATGGGGACCCCACTGACGTAGGGGAACTGCGCATGCGACTGTTCCGCCGGGTACAAAGAGAGGGACGCAATATATGAACGCACTGCAGGAGCTTCATACTGCCATTATACGGAAGGACGGCGTAGGTGTGGGGTCAGTTGATGTTGTGCTGCGGGACCAACTGGTGACAGGCTTGCGAGATGTGTTGGTGAAACAGGCCCTGCGAGAGCGCATGCGCGTAAAGCTAGATATGACTTTCCCTGAGGTCGGAAGTGAGGCACGCACGCGCGAGCAAGAGCAAGGGGTGGTAGTGCCAGTGGGACAGGTATGGAGCGGGGAGGTAACAGCCCCTCAATGGGTAGATGACTTGAAGAAGGAGGTTAAGCGAGTCCATGAGGAAGTAGCTGAATATAAGAAGACCCCTGCTGCAGAGTACAACCCTCCGGTGCGAGAACGAGAGACCGACCCCCACGGTGAGACTAGAGCCGATCGGCGAAGAAGACTGCCTACATGCTACAACTGCGGAGCACCCAGTCAAAATGAAAAGGAGGCGATGTGGACCCGAGATTCCCAGCTGAAGATAAGAAGAATCTGGGAGGAGATTGAGAGTCTGGGGAAAGCCCTTACTGCCGTTTTGGAGACGAGCTGCATACCCCGAGGTAACATGCGGAAGCCGCCAGAAAGAAATCGAGGAGAGGTGCGCAGCATGAAGAATGCTTCGGTGGTGGCCCCAGAGTGTAACTCCGTATCCTGGGGTGAAGAGCAACTGCAGATGAGAGATGTCCCCCGCCGAGGTCGACGATCCAGACTGAAGCACCCTCCAGACAGACACAGACGTGAGTGCTGGTCGTGCAGAAAGGTGGGACACATGTCCAGAAATTGCCCTACCCGAGAAGAGCGGTGGCAGAAATCCGCTCACCCCTCTGAGGGTCCTGCTAACTGGAGGGAACGTCGCCCCTGGAGAGAATGGTATGGCCGGAAGAGAAGAGTTCCACCTAAGGCAAGGCAGTACCACAATGTCGGACGCCAAGGAGAGGTGGAGAAGGTGTCGAGCATCTGCGGTGGAATGACTGCGCTGTCCCAAGGCGTGAAGGTGAGCCTGGTGGATCACCAGCCTGGGTCTGAAGGTTCTGCTTGTGAGACTCAGCCCGGAAGAAAGGAAGGGACGTTCACTCGAGAAGACCACCGAAGTGCTTTACTACCTTGCCCAGCACGAGTTCCCGAAGGAGAGAAAGTGCCAAGTGTTCCTGCGACACTCGTTTTCAAGGTCCTAGCCAATGAGAAGGAGGAACCACTGATGTCGTCCCTTGAGGTGAAGAATGTGCTGGCTGTCAGCTCACCAGTTCCTGATCGGCCAGGGAAAATGGAACAGCTGTGTGAGACAGGGCGTGTGGCTGAGAAGCCCTGGGAATTGATGCCCGCAGAGCCCGGCACAGATGACAAAGACTCCGGCCTGCATGGTCTTAATTCATCTGACTCAAGTTTCGATGGGAATGTTCCTGTCAAAGAGAGGGGGAGCTATGGAGAAGAATTGCTTGTACTAAGCCCCCATACTGAGGAACCCGAGCAAGAAGCCCCTACGCAAACATCTGCTACTGGCAAGGCTATGAAGAAGAAGAAAAAGAAGAAGAGGTCAGCAGTTGTTGATGAAGCAGAGAAAGCATATCTGAACCTGACTGATGAGCAGCTCCTAAACCATTTAGTTTGGGAGTATGTACAAGAAGAAAGGCAGAAGGAGATGCGAGAATCGCAGGTATCTGACTCCCCTCAAAAGAACAAAGAGAAGCACGAAGAGTCCTCGCCCGTGGAATGGCGATCTTTAAGATAGGCGGAATGTAAGGAGGTTGCTGTCCCTGCTCCTTACCTGGAACCACTTAGTCAGACAGCTGGGTTGTCGGGGGGAAGACTTTCTGCTCTGGACACGAGGGACCATGTGACGGCTGGGGCAGGGAGGAAGGGACGGAGGTGTGGTCAGAAAAGGGCGGGAGACCAGAGCGCACCAGAGAGAGGGGACAGCTGTACAGAGAGAGGGCAGGCTGCAGCATCGCGCTCCCCATGACAGAGTGCTCCCCGTGAGGGCACTAAGGCTGGAGTGAGAGTGGGGACTTGGAAGCCTCCATAATCTGAGAAGACTCTTCCCCTGACAGTGACTCGAGTGCAGCCCTGGTGACCGCAGCCCTGGTGACCGCAGTGACAAGCAAAGATCCCTGAGTGTGATAAGTAACTGCCCAGTGTGTGTGTGACATTACTACAGAGAAGCTGCCAGGCTTACAGAGACTCCTGGGCAGTGACTGAGGAGACTGTGCTACTTCTTGGTTTCAGTTTCACTTTGAGAAGAACAGGCTGCAGAGACTTAACCCCAGAGTTTCCAGGAAACAGTGAAGAAACTTATATTCCCTGGTCTCCGCAGTATCAGTACAGAGACTGTGATTCTTGGTGAGAGACTTAACAGTGCGCAGCCCCTGATTCCTGGCTGTGCTGTAAAGACTGCATCTTGTGAGTACATGAAAGCGGACTCTGCTGGTGACTGTACCCACGCTGGAATTAGGACCCTCCAGTCAGGACCTCCCTGGACTGATAAGTCACAAGAACACTTGTTAACCCTTTTATTCTCGCTTAACTGTTTACTGTTTGATTTACCTCTCTTAACCCCCTGTTTACTCCCTGCGAGGAGAATCTTACTCCTGTTAATAAATTCCCCTCAACAGTTGGTCTGTCTGTTCCGTGGTGACATACGCAACCCTGCACTCTATTACATTCCAGTATAGAAAGCTCTTATAGGGCCGAGGACATTCCGGAATAGAAAGCTCTTCTGGGGCTGAGGACATTCCAGTATAGAAAGCTCTTAAGGGGCTGAGGACATTCTGGTATAAGAAGCTCTTATGGGGCTGAGGACGTTTCGGTATAGAAAGCTCTTATGGGGCTGAGGTCATTCCAGTATAGAAAACTTATGGGGCTGAGGACGTTCCGGTATAGAAAGCTCTTATGGGGCCGAGGACGTTCCGGAATAGAAAGCTTTTATGGGACCGAGGACGTTCCGGTATTGAAAGCTCTTATGGGGCTGAGGCTATTCCGGTATAGAAAGCTCTTATGGGGCTGAGGACGTTCCAGTATAGAAAGTTCTTATGGGGCTGAGGATTTTCCGGTATAGAAAGCTTTTGTGGGGTTTAGGATGTTCCAGTATAGAAATATTTTATGGGGTTTAGGATGTTCCGGTATAGAAAGCTCTTATGGGCAGCACGGTGGCACAGTGGTTTGCACTGCAGCCTTGCAGCGCTGGGGTCCTGGGTTCAAACCCCACCAAGGACAACATCTGCAAAGAGTTTGTATGTTCTCTCCGTGTTTGCGTGGGTTTCCTCCGGGTACTCTGGTTTCCTCCCACATTCCAAAGACATACTGATAGGGAATTTAGATTGTGAGCCCCATCGGGGACAGCGATGATAATGTCTGTAAAGCGCTGCGGAATATTAAATAAATAAATAAATAAATTATGGGGCTAAGGACATTCCAGTATAGAACGCTCTTATGAGGCTGAGGACGTTCTGGTATAGAAAGCTCTTATGGGGCTGATGACATTTCAGTATACAAAGCTCTTATGGGACTGAGGATGTTCCGGTATAGAATGCTCTTATGGGGCTGAGGACGCTCCGGTATAGAAGCTCTTATAGGGCCGAGGACGTTCCGGAATAGAAAGCTCTTATGGGGCTGAGGACATTCCAGTATAGAAAGCTCTTATGGGGCTGAGGACGTTCTGGTATAGGAAGCTCTTATGGGGCCGAGGACGTTCCAGAATAGAAAGCTCTTATGGGGCTGAGGACATTCCAGTATAGAAAGCTCTTATGGGGCTGAGGATGTTCTGGTATAGGAAGCTCTTATGGGGCTGAGGACGTTCCGGTATAGAAAGCTCTTATGGGGCCGAGGACGTTCCGGTATAGAACGCTCTTATGGGGCTGAGGATGTTCTGGTATAGAAAGCTCTTATAAAGCAGGGGTCCCCAACTCCAGTTCTCAAGGCCCACCAACAGGTCATGTTTTCAGGATTTCCTTTGCATTGCACAGGTGATGCAATTATTACCTGGGCAAGACTAAGGAAATCCTGAAAACATGACATGTTGGTGGGCCTTGAGGACTGGAGTTGGGGACCCCTGTTATAGAGCACAGGACATTCCGTTATAGAAAGCTCTTATGGGGCTGAGGACGTTCCGGTATAGAACTCTCTTATGGGGCTGAGGACATTCAGGTGTAGAACTCTCTTATGGGGTTAGGATGTTCCAGTATAGAAAGATTTTATGGGGCCGAGGGCGTTTGGTATCGAAAGCTCTAATAGGGCCGAGCACGTTCTGGTATAGAAAGTTCTTATGGGGCTGAGGATTTTCCAGTATAGAAAGCTTTTGTAGGGTTTAGGATGTTCCGGTATAGAAAGCTCTTATGGGGCTGAGGACGTTCCGGTATAGCACGCTCTTATGGGGCTGAGGACGTTCCGGTATAGAATGCTCTTATGGGCCGAGGACGTTTCGGCATAAAAAGCTCTTCTGGGGCCGAGGACATTCCGGTATAGAAAGCTCTTATGGGGTTGAGGACGTTCCAGTATAGAAAGCTCTTCTGGAGCTGAGGACGTTCCGGTATAGAAATCTCCTATGGGGCTGAGGACGTTACGGTTAAGAAAGCTCTTATAGAGCACAGGACGTTCCGTTATAGAAAGCTCTTATGGGGGTGAGGACGTTCCGGTGTAGAAAGCTCTTATGTGGCCGAGGACGTTCCGTTATAGAAAGCTTTTATTGGGCCGAGGACTTTCCGTTATAGAAAGCTTTTATGGGGCCGAGGACGTTCTGGTATAGAAAGCTCTTATGGGGCCAAGCACGTTCTGGTATAGAACGCTCTTATGGGCCCGAGGACGTTCCGGTATCGAAAGCTCTTATGGAGCCGAGCACGTTCTGGTATAGAACGCTCTTATGGGGCCGAGGACGTTCCAGTATAGAAAGCTCTTATGGGGCTTAGGACGTTCCGGTATAGAAAGCTCTTATGGGGCTTAGGACGTTCCGGTATAGAAAGCTCTTATGGGGCTGAGGACGTTCTGGCATAGAACTTTCTTATGGGGCTGAGAACGTTCTGGTATAGAAAGCTCTTATGGGACTTAGGACGTTCCGGTATAGAAAGCTCTTAGGGGCCGAGGACGTTCTGGTATAGAACTCTCTTATGGGGCTGAGGACGTTCCGGTAGAGAAAGCTCTTATGGGGCTTAGGACGTTCCGGTATAGAAAGCTCTTATGGTGCTGAGGACATTCAGGTATAGAAAGCTCTTATGGGGCTGAGGGCGTTCCGATATAGAAAGCTCTTATGGGCCTGAGGACGTTCCGGTATAGAACTCTCTTATGGGGCTGAGAACGTTCTGGTATAGAACTCTTATGGGGCTGAGGACATTCTGGTATAGAACTCTCTTATGGGGCTGAGGACGTTCTGGTATAGATAGCTCTTATGGAGCTGAGGACGTTCTGGTATAGAAAGCTCTTATGGAGCTTAGGACGTTCCGGTATAGAAAGCTCTTATGGGGCTGAGGATATTCCGGTATAGAAAGCTCTTATGGGGCTGAGGACATTCCGGTATAGAAAGGTTTTATGGGGCCGAGGATGTTCCGGTATAGAAAGCTTTTGTGGGGCTGAGGACGTTCCGGTATAGAACTCTCTTATGGGTCTGAGGACGTTCTGGTATAGAAAGCTTTTATGGGGCCGAGGACGTTCCGGTGTAGAAAGCTCTTATGGGGCTGAGGATGTATCGGTATAGAAAGCTATTATGGGGCTTAGGACATTCCGGTATAGAAAGC
This sequence comes from Ranitomeya imitator, assembly GCF_032444005.1. NCBI lineage: Eukaryota > Metazoa > Chordata > Amphibia > Anura > Dendrobatidae > Ranitomeya > Ranitomeya imitator. The sequence continues at coordinate 776,443,365 of NC_091282.1, forward strand.
TCTTATGGGGCTGAGGACAATCTGTTATAGAACTCTCTTAATGGGCTGAGGACGTTCTGGTATAGAAAGCTCTTATGGGGCTGAGGACGTTCCGATATAGAAAGCTCTTATGGGGCTGAGGACGTTCCGGTATAGAACTCTCTTATTGGGCTGAGGACGTTCTGGTATAGAAAACTCTTATGGGGCTGAGGATGTTCTGGTATAGAACTCTCTTATTGGGCTTAGGACGCTCTGGTATAGAAAGCACTTATGGTGCTGAGGATGTTCTGGTATAGAAAGCTCTTATGGGGCTGAGGGCGTTCCGATATAGAAAGCACTTATGGGCCTGAGGACGTTCTGGTATAGAACTCTCTTATTGGGCTGAGGACGTTCTGGTATAGAAAGCTCTTATGGGGCTTAGGACGTTCCAGTATAGAAAGCTCTTATGGGGCTGAGGACGTTCTGGTATAGAACTCTCTTATTGGGCTGAGGACGTTCTGGTATAGAAAGCTCTTATGGAGCTTAGGACGTTCCGGTATAGAAAGCTCTTATGGGGCTGAGGTTATTCCGGTATAGAAAGCTGTTATGGGGCTGAGGACATTCCGGTATAGAAAGCTCTTATGGGGCTGAGGACATTCCGGTATAGAACTCTCTTATGGGGCTGAGGACGTTCTGGTATAGAACTCTCTTATGGGGCTGAGAACGTTCTGGTATAGAACTCTCTTATGGGGCTGAGGATGTTCTGCTATAGAACTCTCTTATGGGGCTGAGGACGTTCTGGTATAGAAAGCTCTTATGGGGCTGAGGACGTTCCGATATAGAACTCTCTTATTGGGCTGAGGACGTTCTGGTATAGAAAGCTGTTATTGGGATGAGGACGTTCCGATATAGAAAGCTCTTATGGGGCTGAGGACGTTCCGGTATAGAACTCTCTTATTGGGCTGAGGACGTTCTGGTATAGAACTCTCTTATGGGGCTGAGAACGTTCTGGTATAGAACTCTCTTATGGGGCTGAGGATGTTCTGCTATAGAACTCTCTTATGGGGCTGAGGACGTTCTGGTATAGAAAGCTCTTATGGGGCTGAGGACGTTCCGATATAGAACTCTCTTATTGGGCTGAGGACGTTCCGGTATAGAACTCTCTTATTGGGCTGAGGACGTTCTGGTATAGAAAGCTCTTATTGGGATGAGGACGTTCCGATATAGAAAGCTCTTATGGGGCTGAGGACGTTCCGGTATCGAACTCTCTTATGGGGCTGAGGACGTTCTGGTATAGAACTCTCTTATGGGGCTGAGAACGTTCCGGTATAGAAAGCTCTTATGGGGCTGAGGAGGTTCCGGTATAGAACTCTCTTATGGGTCCGAGGACGTTCTGGTATAGAAAGCTTTTATGGGGCCAAGGACGTTCCGGTATAGAAAGCTCTTATGGGGCAGAGCACATTCTGGTATAGAACGCTCTTATGGGGCCGAGGACGTTCCGGTGTAGAAAGCTCTTATGGGGCTGAGGACGTATCGGTATAGAAAGCTATTATGGGGCTTAGGACGTTCCGGTATAGAAAGCTCTTATGGGGCTGAGGACGTTCTGTTATAGAACTCTCTTAATGGGCTGAGGACGTTCTGGTATAGAAAGCTCTTATGGGGCTGAGGACGTTCCGATATAGAAAGCTCTTATGGGGCTGAGGACGTTCCGGTATAGAACTCTCTTATAGGGCTGAGGACGTTCTGGTATAGAAAGCTCTTATGGGGCTTAGGACGTTCTGGTATAGAAAGCTCTTATGGGGCTGAGGACGTTCTGTTATAGAACTCTCTTAATGGGCTGAGGACGTTCTGGTATAGAAAGCTCTTATGGGGCTGAGGACGTTCCGATATAGAAAGCTCTTATGGGGATTAGGACATTCCGGTAGAAAAAGCTATTATGGGGCTTAGGACGTTCCGGTATAGAAAGCTCTTATGGGGCTGAGGACATTCTGTTATAGAACTCTCTTAATGGGCTGAGGACGTTCTGGTATAGAAAGCTTTTATGGGGCCGAGGACGTTCCGGTATAGAGATCTCTCATGGGGCTGAGGACGTTCCGGTATAGAAAGCTCTTATGGGGCTTAGGACGTTCCGGTATAGAAAGCTCTTATGGGGCTGAGGACATTCAGGTATAGAAAGCTCTTATGGGGCTGAGGACATTCCGGTATAGAACTCTCTTAAGAGGCTGAGGACGTTCTGGTATAGAACTCTCTTATGGGGCTGAGAACGTTCTGGTATAGAACTCTTATGGGGCTGAGGACGTTCTGGTATAGAACTCTCTTATGGGGCTGAGGACGTTCTGGTATAGAAAGCTCTTATGGAGCTGAGGACGTTCCGATATAGAAAGCTCTTATGGGGCTGAGGACGTTCCGGTATAGAACACTCTTATTGTTCTGAGGACGTTCTGGTATAGAAAGCTCTTATGGGGCTGAGGATGTTCCGATATAGAAAGCTCTTATGGGGCTGAGGACGTTCCGGTATCGAACTATCTTATGGTGCTGAGGACATTCTGGTATAGAACTCTCTTATGGGGCTGAGAACATTCCGGTATAGAAAGGTTTTATGGGTCCGAGGACGTTCCGGTATAGAAAGCTCTTATGGGGCCGAGGACGTTCCGGTATAGAACGCTCTTATGGGGCTGAGGATGTTCTGGTATAGAAAGCTCTTATAAAGCAGGGGTCCCCAACTCCAGTTCTCAAGGCCCACCAACAGGTCATGTTTTCAGGATTTCCTTTGCATTGCACAGGTGATGCAATTATTACCTGGGCAAGACTAAGGAAATCCTGAAAACATGACATGTTGGTGGGCCTTGAGGACTGGAGTTGGGGACCCCTGTTATAGAGCACAGGACATTCCGTTATAGAAAGCTCTTATGGGGCTGAGGACGTTCCGGTATAGAACTCTCTTATGGGGCTGAGGACATTCAGGTGTAGAACTCTCTTATGGGGTTAGGATGTTCCAGTATAGAAAGATTTTATGGGGCCGAGGGCGTTTGGTATCGAAAGCTCTAATAGGGCCGAGCACCATCTGGTATAGAAAGTTCTTATGGGGCTGAGGATTTTCCAGTATAGAAAGCTTTTGTAGGGTTTAGGATGTTCCGGTATAGAAAGCTCTTATGGGGCTGAGGACGTTCCGGTATAGCACGCTCTTATGGGGCTGAGGACGTTCCGGTATAGAATGCTCTTATGGGCCGAGGACGTTTCGGCATAAAAAGCTCTTCTGGGGCCGAGGACATTCCGGTATAGAAAGCTCTTATGGGGCTGAGGACGTTCCAGTATAGAAAGCTCTTCTGGAGCTGAGGACGTTCCGGTATAGAAATCTCCTATGGGGCTGAGGACGTTACGGTTAAGAAAGCTCTTATAGAGCACAGGACGTTCCGTTATAGAAAGCTCTTATGGGGGTGAGGACGTTCCGGTGTAGAAAGCTCTTATGTGGCCGAGGACCTTCCGTTATAGAAAGCTTTTATTGGGCCGAGGACTTTCCGTTATAGAAAGCTTTTATGGGGCCGAGGACGTTCTGGTATAGAAAGCTCTTATGGAGCCGAGCACGTTCTGGTATAGAACGCTCTTATGGGGCCGAGGACGTTCCAGTATAGAAAGCTCTTATGGGGCTTAGGACGTTCCGGTATAGAAAGCTCTTATGGGGCTTAGGACGTTCCGGTATAGAAAGCTCTTATGGGGCTGAGGACGTTCTGGCATAGAACTTTCTTATGGGGCTGAGGACGTTCTGGTATAGAAAGCTCTTATGGGGCTGAGGATGTTCCAGTATAGAAAGCTCTTATGGGGCCGAGCATGTTCTGGTATAGAATGCTCTTATGGGGCCGAGGACGTTCTGGTATAGAAAGCTCTTATGGGACTTAGGACGTTCCGGTATAGAAAGCTCTTAGGGGCCGAGGACGTTCTGGTATAGAACTCTCTTATGGGGCTGAGGACGTTCCGGTAGAGAAAGCTCTTATGGGGCTTAGGACGTTCCGGTATAGAAAGCTCTTATGGTGCTGAGGACATTCAGGTATAGAAAGCTCTTATGGGGCTGAGGGCGTTCCGATATAGAAAGCTCTTATGGGCCTGAGGACGTTCCGGTATAGAACTCTCTTATGGGGCTGAGAACGTTCTGGTATAGAACGCTTATGGGGCTGAGGACATTCTGGTATAGAACTCTCTTATGGGGCTGAGGACGTTCTGGTATAGAAAGCTCTTATGGAGCTGAGGACGTTCTGGTATAGAAAGCTCTTATGGAGCTTAGGACGTTCCGGTATAGAAAGCTCTTATGGGGCTGAGGATATTCCGGTATAGAAAGCTCTTATGGGGCTGAGGACATTCCGGTATAGAAAGGTTTTATGGGGCCGAGGACGTTCCGGTATAGAAAGCTTTTGTGGGGCTGAGGACGTTCCGGTATAGAACTCTCTTATGGGTCTGAGGACGTTCTGGTATAGAAAGCTTTTATGGGGCCGAGGACGTTCCGGTGTAGAAAGCTCTTATGGGGCTGAGGATGTATCGGTATAGAAGGCTATTATGGGGCTTAGGACATTCCGGTATAGAAAGCTCTTATGTGGCTGAGGACAATCTGTTATAGAACTCTCTTAATGGGCTGAGGACGTTCTGGTATAGAAAGCTCTTATAGGGCTGAGGACGTTCCGATATAGAAAGCTCTTATGGGGCTGAGGACGTTCCGGTATAGAACTCTCTTATTGGGCTGAGGACGTTCTGGTATAGAAAACTCTTATGGGGCTGAGGATGTTCTGGTATAGAACTCTCTTATTGGGCTTAGGACGTTCTGGTATAGAAAGCACTTATGGTGCTGAGGACGTTCTGGTATAGAAAGCTCTTATGGGGCTGAGGGCGTTCCGATATAGAAAGCACTTATGGGCCTGACGACGTTCTGGTATAGAACTCTCTTATTGGGCTGAGGACGTTCTGGTATAGAAAGCTCTTATGGGGCTTAGGACGTTCCAGTATAGAAAACTCTTATGGGGCTGAGGACGTTCTGGTATAGAACTCTCTTATTGGGCTGAGGACGTTCTGGTATAGAAAGCTCTTATGGAGCTTAGGACGTTCCGGTATAGAAAGCTCTTATGGGGCTGAGGTTATTCCGGTATAGAAAGCTGTTATGGGGCTGAGGACATTCCGGTATAGAAAGCTCTTATGGGGCTGAGGACATTCCGGTATAGAACTCTCTTATGGGGCTGAGGACGTTCTGGTATAGAACTCTCTTATGGGGCTGAGAACGTTCTGGTATAGAACTCTCTTATGGGGCTGAGGATGTTCTGCTATAGAACTCTCTTATGGGGCTGAGGACGTTCTGGTATAGAAAGCTCTTATGGGGCTGAGGACGTTCCGATATAGAACTCTCTTATTGGGCTGAGGACGTTCTGGTATAGAAAGCTGTTATTGGGATGAGGACGTTCCGATATAGAAAGCTCTTATGGGGCTGAGGACGTTCCGGTATAGAACTCTCTTATTGGGCTGAGGACGTTCTGGTATAGAACTCTCTTATGGGGCTGAGAACGTTCTGGTATAGAACTCTCTTATGGGGCTGAGGATGTTCTGCTATAGAACTCTCTTATGGGGCTGAGGACGTTCTGGTATAGAAAGCTCTTATGGGGCTGAGGACGTTCCGATATAGAACTCTCTTATTGGGCTGAGGACGTTCCAGTATAGAACTCTCTTATTGGGCTGAGGACGTTCTGGTATAGAAAGCTCTTATTGGGATGAGGACGTTCCGATATAGAAAGCTCTTATGGGGCTGAGGACGTTCCGGTATCGAACTCTCTTATGGGGCTGAGGACGTTCTGGTATAGAACTCTCTTATGGGGCTGAGAACGTTCCGGTATAGAAAGCTCTTATGGGGCTGAGGAGGTTCCGGTATAGAACTCTCTTATGGGTCCGAGGACGTTCTGGTATAGAAAGCTTTTATGGGGCCAAGGACGTTCCGGTGTAGAAAGCTCTTATGGGGCTGAGGATGTATCGGTATAGAAAGCTATTATGGGGCTTAGGACATTCCGGTATAGAAAGCTCTTATGGGGCTGAGGACAATCTGTTATAGAACTCTCTTAATGGGCTTAGGACGTTCTGGTATAGAAAGCTCTTATGGGGCTGAGGACGTTCCGATATAGAAAGCTCTTATGGGGCTGAGGACGTTCCGGTATAGAACTCTCTTATTGGGCTGAGGACGTTCTGGTATAGAAAACTCTTATGGGGCTGAGGATGTTCTGGTATAGAACTCTCTTATTGGGCTTAGGACGTTCTGGTATAGAAAGCACTTATGGTGCTGAGGAAGTTCTGGTATAGAAAGCTCTTATGGGGCTGAGGGCGTTCCGATATAGAAAGCACTTATGGGCCTGAGGACGTTCTGGTATAGAACTCTCTTATTGGGCTGAGGACGTTCTGGTATAGAAAGCTCTTATGGGGCTTAGGACGTTCCAGTATAGAAAGCTCTTATGGGGCTGAGGACGTTCTGGTATAGAACTCTCTTATTGGGCTGAGGACGTTCTGGTATAGAAAGCTCTTATGGAGCTTAGGACGTTCCGGTATAGAAAGCTCTTATGGGGCTGAGGTTATTCCGGTATAGAAAGCTGTTATGGGGCTGAGGACATTCCGGTATAGAAAGCTCTTATGGGGCTGAGGACATTCCGGTATAGAACTCTCTTATGGGGCTGAGGACGTTCTGGTATAGAACTCTCTTATGGGGCTGAGAACGTTCTGGTATAGAACTCTCTTATGGGGCTGAGGATGTTCTGCTATAGAACTCTCTTATGGGGCTGAGGACGTTCTGGTATAGAAAGCTCTTATGGGGCTGAGGACGTTCCGATATAGAACTCTCTTATTGGGCTGAGGACGTTCTGGTATAGAAAGCTGTTATTGGGATGAGGACGTTCCGATATAGAAAGCTCTTATGGGGCTGAGGACGTTCCGGTATAGAACTCTCTTATTGGGCTGAGGACGTTCTGGTATAGAACTCTCTTATGGGGCTGAGAACGTTCTGGTATAGAACTCTCTTATGGGGCTGAGGATGTTCTGCTATAGAACTCTCTTATGGGGCTGAGGACGTTCTGGTATAGAAAGCTCTTATGGGGCTGAGGACGTTCCGATATAGAACTCTCTTATTGGGCTGAGGACGTTCCGGTATAGAACTCTCTTATTGGGCTGAGGACGTTCTGGTATAGAAAGCTCTTATTGGGATGAGGACGTTCCGATATAGAAAGCTCTTATGGGGCTGAGGACGTTCCGGTATCGAACTCTCTTATGGGGCTGAGGACGTTCTGGTATAGAACTCTCTTATGGGGCTGAGAACGTTCCGGTATAGAAAGCTCTTATGGGGCTGAGGAGGTTCCGGTATAGAACTCTCTTATGGGTCCGAGGACGTTCTGGTATAGAAAGCTTTTATGGGGCCAAGGACGTTCCGGTATAGAAAGCTCTTATGGGGCAGAGCACATTCTGGTATAGAACGCTCTTATGGGGCCGAGGACGTTCCGGTGTAGAAAGCTCTTATGGGGCTGAGGACGTATCGGTATAGAAAGCTATTATGGGGCTTAGGACGTTCCGGTATAGAAAGCTCTTATGGGGCTGAGGACGTTCTGTTATAGAACTCTCTTAATGGGCTGAGGACGTTCTGGTATAGAAAGCTCTTATGGGGCTGAGGACGTTCCGATATAGAAAGCTCTTATGGGGCTGAGGACGTTCCGGTATAGAACTCTCTTATAGGGCTGAGGACGTTCTGGTATAGAAAGCTCTTATGGGGCTTAGGACGTTCTGGTATAGAAAGCTCTTATGGGGCTGAGGACGTTCTGTTATAGAACTCTCTTAATGGGCTGAGGACGTTCTGGTATAGAAAGCTCTTATGGGGCTGAGGACGTTCCGATATAGAAAGCTCTTATGGGGCTTAGGACATTCCGGTATAAAAAGCTATTATGGGGCTTAGGACGTTCCGGTATAGAAAGCTCTTATGGGGCTGAGGACATTCTGTTATAGAACTCTCTTAATGGGCTGAGGACGTTCTGGTATAGAAAGCTTTTATGGGGCCGAGGACGTTCCGGTATAGAGATCTCTCATGGGGCTGAGGACGTTCCGGTATAGAAAGCTCTTATGGGGCTTAGGACGTTCCGGTATAGAAAGCTCTTATGGGGCTGAGGACATTCAGGTATAGAAAGCTCTTATGGGGCTGAGGACATTCCGGTATAGAACTCTCTTAAGAGGCTGAGGACGTTCTGGTATAGAACTCTCTTATGTGGCTGAGAACGTTCTGGTATAGAACTCTTATGGGGCTGAGGACGTTCTGGTATAGAACTCTCTTATGGGGCTGAGGACGTTCTGGTATAGAAAGCTCTTATGGAGCTGAGGATGTTCCGATATAGAAAGCTCTTATGGGGCTGAGGACGTTCCGGTATAGAACACTCTTATTGTTCTGAGGACGTTCTGGTATAGAAAGCTCTTATGGAGCTGAGGACGTTCCGGTATAGAACACTCTTATTGTTCTGAGGACGTTCTGGTATAGAAAGCTCTTATGGGGCTGAGGACGTTCCGGTATAGAACACTCTTATTGTTCTGAGGACGTTCTGGTATAGAAAGCTCTTATGGAGCTGAGGACGTTCCGATATAGAAAGCTCTTATGGGGCTGAGGACGTTCCGGTATCGAACTATCTTATGGTGCTGAGGACATTCTGGTATAGAACTCTCTTATGGGGCTGAGAACATTCCGGTATAGAAAGGTTTTATGGGGCCGAGGACGTTCCGGTATAGAAAGCTCTTGTGGGGCTGAGGACGTTCCGGTATAGAACTCTCTTATGGGTCTGAGGACGTTCTGGTATAGAAAGCTTTTATGGGGCCGAGGACGTTCCGGTATAGAAAGCTCTTAAGGGGCTGAGCACGTTCTGGTATAGAACGCTCTTATGGGGCCAAGGACGTTCCGGTGTAGAAAGCTCTTATGGGGCTGAGGATGTTCTGTTATAGAACTCTCTTAATGGGCTGAGGACGTTCTGGTATAGAAAGCTCTTATGGGGCTGAGGACGTTCCGATATAGAAAGCTCTTATGGGGCTGAGGACGTTCCGGTATAGAACTCTCTTATTGGGCTGAGGACGTTCTGGTATAGAAAGCTCTTATGGGGCTTAGGACGTTCCGGTATAGAAAGCTCTTATGGGGCTGAGGACGTTCTGTTATAGAACTCTCTTAATGGGCTGAGGACGTTCTGGTGTAGAAAGCTCTTATGAGGCTGAGGACGTTTCCGATATAGAAAGCTCTTATGGGGCTGAGGACGTTCCGGTATCGAACTCTCTTATGGGGCTGAGAACGTTCCGGTATAGAAAGCTCTTATGGAGCTGAGGACGTTCCGGTATAGAAAGCTCTTATGGGGCCGAGCACGTTCTGGTATAGAAAGCTCTTATGGGGCTGAGGACGTTCCGGTATAGAAAGCTATTATGGGGCTTAGGACGTTCCGGTATAGAAAGCTATTATGGGGCTTAGGACGTTCCGGTATAGAAAGCTCTTATGGGACTGAGGACGTTCTGTTATAGAACTCTCTTAATGGGATGAGGACGTTCTGGTATAGAAAGCTCTTATGGGGCTGAGGATGTTCCGGTATAGAAAGCTCTTAGGGGGCCGAGGACATTCCGTAGTCAGACTCCAGATGTGAGAGCTGTCAGTAATACCTCCTCACCGTTTATTACAATGTATCTATCACACAGATCATCTATAGATAAGCATTGTGTCACTTATAGTAATGAGTCTTTGCAGAACTCCCTGATCTGGAGATCGTCTATGACAATGCTCATTCTGATTTCCGTATTCATTAATACAATGCGACACCTATAGTACAGACTGACACACATCCAAAGCAGTGATAAATGAAAAGTAATGCAGAATTAGAGATTTCATGAGACTGGAAGGTAAACTGCAGACAGAAAGACATTTCTGTCAGAAACCTGCAGGTCAGCCCATGGCAGTGAATGGAGCTCAGCAGCAATATCAGGCACAAGCCGTGGTCAGGGGCGGCACTGAAAGACAGCAGCCATGTATGTCTATTATTGGATAACCCCTTTAAGAAAGAAATTGACCTTTTGCCTGTTTGGGCCATTGATGTCCAGAGCCATTGGCTTCTGGTCCGAATGACGTTGTCGTTGTGACACGGTATTTGGCGATCAGACATGCGTTTTGCTAAATGTTTGAGTCGTGCACCAGACAACCCCTCACAAGGGATGTACAGCATCATCTACTAATTTACCGCAAATCACAAGGTTCTGCTGCAGATCTACCGCAGCTGACATTGGTGTTTTCATCCTGGGCCTCCTGGTTCATGCACAGAATGCCAGAACTACAGAGACCCGGACAGAGCAGCAGTATTCGGGGCAGGGCCGGACTGGCCATTTGGCAATTCTGGCAAATGCCAGAAGGGCCGGTCTGGTTGTGGGCTGCCTTGTGTGCTACGTTGTTAACAGAATCAATGTTCTCAAGGCACCCATACTGTTAACAGTTGTGACAAAGTACAAAGTCGCTGACTCCGTCACTTACCTCAGCATGCCGTGGGTATAATTAGAAATATTGGTCTTGTAGTAAATCTTCCTTTCCTCCATCCAGGGTAATATTAGTAATATATCCCATCTGGTTCATGGGGACGGGGACACCATGGGCCTGTGTGATTTCAAATGCCAGGGCGGAATTTCATCCCCAGTCCGTACCTGATTCGGGGCGTTGGTCATGTTGTGTGCACCTCTGTGCGATTTATGGTGTAACCATGTGCCTTGCACTGTAAATAGTCAGTGACACGCGGACGTGGCGCCCCCGGAGGACGCAGGTGTTAGCGCACGTTTCCTCATGCCAGATCCTTTGCTCTTCTGCCGGTGACTTTTCTCGCCTCAATGCATTGAAATCGATGGCGACGGCTCAGCAGCATGGAGAGAAGGCGGCAGGCGCAATAAAGAAGACGTGTAGATGTTATTGTGTGTTCTGACACCGGCTCTATACATGTGGCTGTCAGATCAATAGCCGCCATGACTCAGGCGGCTTCATTATCAGCGCCGGCCGCTCGTTGGGTAAAACTCGGGCGAGTGAATCACTTGTTGTCTTAGGAACTCGTTAGCTTTCATTTGTGCACAATAACCCATGTATATCACAGTACACAAAGCCACCCAGGAAATATGGATCTGTGCTGGGAATGTCAGCCGAGGGCCCGCGGATAATTACATGCCGCATATATACTGCGGGGCTGAATCCCGTAAAACGAGGCGCTATCATGTGCACTCATCCATTATAGCACTGTGCGTACAGTCCTCATAAAGGGTCGGAGCCATGTTTAGGTTCACTGCCAGCAAGCCAAGATCTTGACAAGTGAAGACTTTATCAGCACTGTGCTGGAGAAAAACATTACTGGACCATCCTTAGGATAAGTCATTTATATCAGATTTGTGGGGCCGGCACCTCCATAGATGTCATCAGCTCCTGCAGTGAAAAGCTCTGCTCTTTACACAGTTTTGTGACTGTTCTCGGTACTGCAGCTCAGATCACATTCACTTCAATAGGAGCAGAGCTGCAGTACTGAGAACGGCCACTATCCTGTATACGGCGCTGTGCTATCCTGGCACCTTACACTGCACATTATCCACTGCTGATCGTGGGGTGCAGGGATACGACCTCAACCGATCTATTAATGAAGTATCCTAAGGATGGTCTTTCCAAATCTAAGCAGTGAAACCCCCTTTAAGAAGCATATGTATTTCTGTCTGGTTTGGCCAATAAAATGCCTATAGGATAAGCCCTTGTTACCGCCCACAGGGGTCAGTCGGGAGAGTTCACAAATTGCTTTGGAGAAGTGGATATCATTTGTATTCAGCAAAGCTTGTAGTGAAAATCGTCCAGAACGAATCGGTCATAGGCCGCCCCATGCCTCATTGTGGTTTCAGTTTTTCTTTATTTGGTTTTGTTTTTATATCTTTTTTTTTGTTTATTGATACTTTATCTGTAACCAAAAATGTTGTAATGTGCAATATACATTACACACACACACATATACACTCACATTACACACACACAGATATATACACAACACATATACAGTATATATATATATATACACACACACATTGCACACAGATATACACACGTATATATATACACACACATATATACACACGCACACATATATATTCACACACACATTACACATACATATACATACACACACATTACACATACTGTACATATCTAATATATAAAGCTGAATGTGTGTGTGTATGTGTGTATGTGTGTATGTCCGGGATTGGCAACTGCACCATCGCAGCTACAGCCACAAAATTTTGCACAGTCACACGTCTGGACCCCGAGAGCGTCATAGGCTATGTTGTGAGGCGAAATTTTAACCCCGCGCGTTCCAATTCACCAAACAATTTTGCCCCTATCTACATAGTAACATAGTAACATAGTAACATAGTTAGTAAGGCCGAAAAAAGACATTTGTCCATCCAGTTCAGCCTATATTCCATCATAATAAATACCCAGATCTACGTCCTTCTACAGAACCTAATAATTGTATGATACAATATTGTTCTGCTCCAGGAAGACATCCAGGCCTCTCTTGAACCCCTCGACTGAGTTCGCCATCACCACCTCCTCAGGCAAGCAATTCCAGATTCTCACTGCCCTAACAGTAAAGAATCCTCTTCTATGTTGGTGGAAAAACCTTCTCTCCTCCAGACGCAAAGAATGCCCCCTTGTGCCCGTCACCTTCCTTGGTATAAACAGATCCTCAGCGAGATATTTGTATTGTCCCCTTATATACTTATACATGGTTATTAGATCGCCCCTCAGTCGTCTTTTTTCTAGACTAAATAATCCTAATTTCGCTAATCTATCTGGGTATTGTAGTTCTCCCATCCCCTTTATTAATTTTGTTGCCCTCCTTTGTACTCTCTCTAGTTCCATTATATCCTTCCTGAGCACCAGTGCCCAAAACTGGACACAGTACTCCATGTGCGGTCTAACTAGGGATTTGTACAGAGGCAGTATAATGCTCTCATCATGTGTATCCAGACCTCTTTTAATGCACCCCATGATCCTGTTTGCCTTGGCAGCTGCTGCATCATCATCATCCGCATCCTGGGGGATACATATCGACCCTCGCATATGAACTCCATCCCTGCCTTACATATCCCCCTTCTGTTCAAACTTCTGGGGTTGAACACTCATCATCATACAGGGAGCCTGAGACAGGGCATTCACATTTCCCTGCGATTTCCCAGCCCGATGTTCAATGGTGATATTAAAATTCTGCAGGGAAAGAAACCATCTGGTGACCCTTGCATTCCTCTCCTTGGCATTCCTCATCCATTCGAAGCATGAATGATCTGTCATTAAACGAAACTGACGCCTGAGCATATAGTAGCAAAGGGACTCCAAGACCCATTTAGTCTCCAAGCGCTCTTTTTCCACTACGCTATAATTTTTCTCTGCCGGGGTCAGTTTCCTGCTCAAGTAAGTGACTGAATGCTCATCCCCATCCACCTCTTGTGACAGCACCGCTCCTTGGCCTACGTCTGAGGCATCGGTTTGCACAATAAAGGTTCTCTTGATGTCGGGGCTGATGAGGACCGCCTGTCCACACAATGCCGACTTCAGGGACTAGAATGCTTCAGCCGCTTGAGGATTCCACCGTACCATCACCGTCTTCTTACCTTTTAACAGATCAGTTAGGGGTGCTGATTTCCCAGCAAAATTGGGTATAAACTGGCGGTAGTACCCAATGCTGTCAAGGAATGCCCTCACCTGTTTGGTACTTAAAGGCTTGGGCCCGTTTTGAATGGCCTCAATCTTGTTTACTTGGGGCTTGATAACCTCGTGGCCGATCACGTAACCTAAGTACCGGGCATCTGTGAGTCCTATCGTGCATTTCTTTGGGTTTGCTGTTAACCCCGCTATTTTGAGAGACTCCAGCACTGCTTGTACTTGGGGACAGGTGGGTATCCCGGTTGGTACTAAAGATGGCTATGTCATCCAAATAAGCCGACGCGGAATCCCGATGAGGCTCTAGCACAATGTCCATCTGCCTCTGGAATGTGGCCAGAGCCCCATGTAACCCAAAAGGCAAGACAACCTACTGGTAGAGACCCTCTGGTGTGATAAAAGCGATCTTTTCTTTTGCCAACGCTGTTAACGGGACCTGCCAGTAACCTTTGGTGAGATCAAGCATGGTGAAGTACAGGGCTTGCCCCAGTCTCTCAAATAGCTCGTCCACCCGTCCAACCTGGGCATTGGATAGAGGTCAAACTTACATGCCTCATTTAAAAGCGTAACGACCTGTCTGGCTTTTGGATCAGCACAATGGGGCCAGCCCACTCACTCCGGGACTCCTCAATGACTCCCAACTGAAGCATTTGCTTCACTTCGGCCATGATGGCCTGCCTCTGGGTTTCTGGCACCTGGTACGGTTTCATCCTTACCCTTACCCGGGACTCGGTGACGATGTCAAGTTATATCATAGAGGTGTGCCCCGGCAGTTCTGAAAATATGTTCGTATTCCGTTGTACCAGAGCACAAGCCTCCTGCCGCTCTTGCTTGGTGAGAGCATCATTTATTTTAACCTGGCCCCCTGCTGGGTCCTTGACCCCCTCGATTTGTGGGTGGTACACTGACGTGCCTAGCTGTTTAATCTGGAGCAGCTTACATAGCTCCCTGGTCACCTTGGACATAAAAGGAGTCCCTCGATCTGTAAGGATCTCCTTTGTTTGCGGGCTATTAGTTTAGCAGACGTGTGGCGGAGAGATATCGCCTCTGGGTGCCGGGTGGGGTAGACCACTATGACCAGAATATGTTGATGGCCATGGGCGGATTTCACTATGGGGCCTACCAGATCCATTGTGATCCACTCAAATAGTACCTCTATGATGGGCAGAGGTACCAATAGACTCCGGTAGTTCACAGTGGGTGAGGATAATTGGGACTCTGGACATACGTCACAGTACCTCTGGACCTACGCGTGGACCCTGGGCCAAGAAAAATGCTGCAGAATGCGTTCCTGAGTCTTTTTGGCCCCCAAGTGCCCTCATAGTATATGGATATGAGCCATGTTGAGCACCGCCCGATGGTAGAGTTGGGGCACCACCAGCTGTTCCACCATCTCATCATGGATTTTATCTACCCGGTACAACAACTCCTGGTGGATAGCTATGCGAGGAAAAATTGTCCCAGCACCCGGTTGTTGAGTTATCTCATTGATTTCAACCACCCTTTCTTGTGCCCGGGCCAGGGTGGGATCCTGGAGCTGAGCTGTCCCAAACTTAACAGTGGACAACTCCAGCTCAGGGATAAGTGGGGTCTCCTCGACCTCCCCTGTCAATACCTCTAGGGAAAACCTATCATGTTACACTCTGTCCCTATGTTGGCTACCCCTATGGCATGTATCCTTGACTCGGGATCTTTGGGTTCCGCACCCAGAATAGCATTTATCTTGGGAGGGTTAACCCTGGTCTCCCACAGGGGCTAGAACAGGGGCAAGTCTCTTCCCAACACAGTCCCACACGGAAGAGTCTTTACCACTCCCACCAAATGTTTTATTTCAATACATGGTGTGGAAAACGTAACATCTGCAGTTGGGTACTCCCGGAGTTCCCCATGGATACACACCACCCCCACTTCCGTCCACTGGGGTTGTCTCCGGCAACAAGGGACCCATGAATCAGAGTCAATAAGCTCCCCGAGTCCAAGAGAGCCTCCATCTAGTACTCGTTGAGGAGTACCTGGCACAGTTGGGGCTCGTTGCTGGCGTTGCCTGTGCTTGCGGTGCAGACAGGCTGGACGTACATAGACACTCGGTGAATATACCCGCAGTCCATGAGTACAGTTGTTAGGGGGCAGTTGGCAGCCACATGTCCGGGCCCTTGGCACCGCCAACACTTAATAAATGCAACACAAAGGGACCTCAGGGCCGATTTAGTTGACACGGGTCTGTTGTCACTCTCCTTTCGCAATACCCCCTCAGTATGGTCTTGGTCCGGATTGGCCCCCGGTGGAGGGTCATGGACTTTTCCCAGGCTCCTGAGCTGGCGGAACCTTAGACAGGCGATGTGGAGCAGTGCCCCGTATAAAGTCCTGAGTGGCTGTATACCGCTCAACAAGTCCAGCCACCTGATCCAGAGTGCCTGGGTCCCCTTGCCTCACCTAACGTTGTATGGCTGCTGGCAGAGCCCTCACCAGCCAGTCAACCACCGCACTCTCTACCATCTGGAAAGGAATTAAGGTCTCAGGCTAGAGCCATTTTTTAACCAGCTGCAGCAAGTCATATGCCTGAGACCTGGTGGACGAGACTCCACAAAAGACCACTGGAATATCCGTTGAGCCAAAAACATAAGTATTAACCCCCAGTCGGGCAATGATCTCACCTTTTAGCTTCCCTTAGTCCAAGGCATCATCCTGACTGAGGTGCAGGTAGGCTTTCTGGGCATCTCCTGTCAGGAAGGGGGCCACCACTTCAGCCCACTGGGTCACCGGTAAGCTCTCCCGCTTTGCAGTGCATTCGAAAACAATGAGGAAGGCCTCATGTTGTCATCAGGCACCATCTTCCTCAGTGCTGACTTTGTACTGGGCCTCCGCTGTTACTGAAACTGCTGCTCCTGCCGTTGCGAGCAAGGACCAACTGCTTTAAAAGTTCCTCCATTTTGTCAGCAGGCTTGAGCTGTAGCGTTGCCTGCTTAATTATCAACATGCAGCACGCTCTGGGGTATGCCTCAGTTCACACTGTTCCGCATTCTCCAACCATATGTAGTGCAGCGGTGTCCTCACTCTGCAGTGAGAAGGCAGTAACCCAGCAACAGTTCAAAATAAAGTCTTGTTTAATGTACAGCGTACTCACAAAGGATTGTAGAAGGGAAAAACAAAGACAGTCCATGACTGGTTGCCGAGGGCGACGGCACCGCTGTGTACTCTGAGGGTGCCAGGCTTCTTGGCTCCGCTTGGCACTGTGTTGCCTCACACAGTAAGTGCTCCGCTGAGCTGTCTGCTCTGCCTGCTTGCAAAACAAAACTGACATGTAAAACCCCAGGTAACCGGTTGTTACAGTGATGTTGCCTTCCTTTCAAGGAGGGCAGTATCACACTTGGAGGCAATGAGGATTCTCTTTACCAGGTAACGCACCCACATTCAACACATTCCGAATCAAGGCCAGAAGTGGGAGCTCTGAACCCAGGATTCAGGGGAGCTTCCCTGGCTTTAAGTATCCTGGTCTGGAGGAGGAGTTAGACAGTCTGTTGGAGGACGACGAGAGAGAAGAAAGTCTGGAACTGAGGGCAGACAGCGGAGCCATGCAGCCAGCAGCTCCAGAGAAGGAAGTGAACCCGAGGGGTTGAATGCAGTGAAGCGACTGAGGAAAGGAGCACAGAAGGAGGAAAGGGGCTCAAAGGGGAACTGTGACCGGGCACCCTCAGAGCTGAAGCGCTGGAACCGGGCATCGGGAGCCCGAGGCTGTGGTGTACTCCAGGACACACAGCAAAACTGGAGGGCATAGAACTGTATGTGATTTGCCCACACCACACCTGAAGATGAAGCAGCACCTGAAGAGCCCGGGTCATGATAGAGACCCTATAAAATGGCTCAAGTTGCCTACCATACAGGTAACTGCCCCAGGACAGGAGAGAGAGGACTTTGCCAGCAGCTACAGGCAGCAGGGACCTCACACACTAGTGTGAGTAGGAAGGCTTACGGACCTCACCTGGGCGAGGGATTCACTCTTACCTCCAGGCCTGCCGGGCCCTACCATCACCTGTTCCTGGCAAGCCGTACTGTGGACTGCTACTGTCAGAAAACCAGGTAAAGACTTTACAACTTTGTGTCCTCCACTTATTTGCCGGCATACACCATCCTTGCCCATACATCTTGGGAGCCCTGGGGACCCCGCTTCACCTGTGGGGATCATCACCATCTTGCTGCAACAACATCATACCAGAGGACCCCTTTAAGCAGCGTCGGTCCCCTCTGACCGAGAACCACAGGTGGCATCAAGAACACAAACTTTAATACAAAACCCTTTAAAGACCTTCCCCTTTAATTGAGTGCCCAGGGCCATGGACCAAGTCACAGCCACCGTGACATCCCCTTTAAGTGTGACCGGACCCGGTACTGAGTATTCCACTGCCCAGGCGGGCGACTCAGACACACCCAAAACCCTTTCTGCAGGATTTTTCTCTCAAACTGGAATCTGTGGCCATAGGCCACTTGCAAGACCCAGCCTGGAGGAAACAGACCGGCCCCACTTCCTTCCTGTAGTTTGTTTCAAAAGTAAAAGCCCATACCGGCTTTTTCTGAACAATACCTAGGCCAAATAGCTTGACCACGTCCACGCTTTTATGTTGCCCTGTGACTCACAGGCGTCCTGCTTAGTGATGAGCGAGCATGCTCTCTACTACTCGGTACTCACCCGAGCATCTCACTGCTCGAGATGCTCGGAGCTCGTCGAGTATTCCTGGGGATGCTCGCCGGGAGCTTGGGTCCCCTCCTTGCATGTTTGCCGCTCTTTAGAGAGACAATGCACATGCAGGGATTGTCTGCCACACACTGTAATGCCGCAGCCATGTTGGTTGTGGCATTACAGTGATTGGCTAGCCGCACAGCGTCATCAGGTCAATATCAGACCTGGCGCCGCCATGCTCGTCACATTCTGCTCCGGAATCAGGCAGTGTAGGGAGAGTTACTGCTGAGCTAGGGAGCGATTTGCTTGGTTCTTACTTAGTGTGGGTATACTATATATTATACACATATCCATCTCAACTATCAGTCTTTCTGAGGACTAATAAAGCTGCATAGATATCAGTGCTAGGCAGGCAGACAGTGTATGTGGCAGACTTCAGTGCATATACTGTAGTAAGAGGGTCCATTTCAGTTCTGTCTGCTGCTGTTGCTATTACAGATATTTCTAGACATAGCCCCAGGTATCAGGGGCCAGGAATAATTTTTTTTGGATCTTAATCCTGACTATTTGCTTAAAAAGCAATCCAGAGAACACCGTTTTTCCGCTCCATTTGCTTGTTGGCACTGCAGAATACAGGCAGATCCTTTCCATATTACAGCTGCAAAAATCCAGCTATTTAACCCCTTAGCGACCGCCGATACGCCTTTTAACGGCGGCCGCTAAGGGTACTTAAACCACAGCGCCGTTAATTAACGGCGCTGTGGAAAAAGTCCATAGCGCCCCCCAGAGGCCGATTTTCTCCGGGGTCTCGGCTGCCGAGGGTAGCCGAGACCCCAGAGAACATGATTCGGGGGTTTTTTAACCCACCCCGCATTTGCGATCGCCGGTAATTAACCGTTTACCGGCGATCGCAAAAAAAAAAGCGATCTCTTTTTAATTTCTCTGTCCTCCGATGTGATCGCACATCGGAGGACAGAGAAAAGGGGTCCCAGGTGGCCCCCCAATACTCACCTAGCTCCCCCGATGCTCCTCGTGTCTCCCAGTGGGTGCCGCCATCTTCAAAATGGCGGGCGCATGCGCAGTGCGCCCGCCGGCCGGCACCGGGAGAATCTTTGGGGTCTCGGCTGCCGGGGGTAGCCGAGACCCCAAAGAGCACGATCGGGGTCGGTATTACCGACCCCTGTTTTGCGATCGCCGGTAATTAACTGTTTACCGGCGACCGCAAAAAAAAAAAAAAAGTAAAGTGTAATTCTCTGTCCTCTGATGTGATCGCACATCAGACGACAGAGAAATAGGGGGATTCGGGGACCCTAGCATACTCACCTAGGTCCCTGGATCCTCTTGCTGCTCCTCCTGGCCGCCGGCAGCAGAACATGGCGGACGCATGCCCAGTGCGCCCGCCATCTGTCTCCATCTGCCGGCCGGCAGGAGAACAGCAGTTGGGGCTAAAATTAGGGGTAGGGTTAGGGTTAGGGGTAGGGTTAGGGGTAGGGTTAGGGGTAGGGGTAGGGTTAGGGTTAGGGTTAGGGGTAGGGTTAGGGGTAGGGTTAGGGTTAGGGGTAGGGTTAGGGGTAGGGTTAGGTTAGGGGTAGGGTTAGGGGTAGGGTTAGGTTAGGGGTAGGGTTAGGTTAGGGTTAGGTTAGGGGTAGGGTTAGGGGTAGGGTTAGGGGTAGGGTTAGGTTAGGGTTAGGGGTAGAGTTAGGGGTATTGTTAGGTTAGGGGTAGGGCTAGGGTTAGGGCTAGGGTTGGGGCTAAATTTAGGGTTAGGGTTGGGGCTAAATTTAGGGTTAGGGTTGGGGCTAAATTTAGGGTTAGGGTTGGGGCTAAACTTAGGGTTAGGCTTCTTTCACACTTACGTCGGTACGGGGCCGTCGCAATGCGTCGGCCCGACATACCGACGCACGTTGTGAAAATTGTGCACAACGTGGGCAGCAGCTGTAGTTTTTCAACACATCCGCTGCCCAATCTATGTCCTGGGGAGGAGGGGGCGGAGTTACGGCCACGCATGCGCGGTCAGAAATGGCGGATGCGACGTACAAAAAAACGTTTCATTGAACGTTTTTTTGTGCCGACGCTCCGCCAAAACACAACTGATCCAGTGCACGACGGATGCGACGTGTGGCCATCCGTCACGATCCGTCGGCAATACAAGTCTATGGGCAAAAAACGCATCCTGCGGGCACATTTGCAGGATCCGTTTCTTGTCCAAAACGACGGATTGCGACGGAATGCCAAACGACGCAAGTGTAAAAGTAGCCCTAGAGCTAGGGTTAGGGTTGGGGCTAAAGTTAGGGCTAGGGTTGGGGCTAAAGTTAGGGTTAGAGCTGGGATTAGGGTTAGGGTTTGGATTAGGGTTCGTATTAGGGTTAGGGTTGGCATTAGGGTTACGCTTGGGATTAGGGTTAGGTTTGGGATTAGGGTTAAGGTTAGGGTTGTGATTAGGGGTGTATTGGGATTAGGGTTAGGTTTGAGGTTAGGGTTGAGATTAGGATTAGGGGTGTGTTGGATTTAGGGTTTTGATTAGGGTTATGGTTAGGGTTGACATTAGGGTTGTTTTGGGGTAAGGGTTGTGATTATGGTTAGGGTTAGTGATTAGGATTATGGATGAGGTTGGGATTAGGGTTAGGGGTGTGTTGGGGTTAGGGTTGGAGCTAGAATTGGGGGGTTTCCACTGTTTAGGTACATCAGGGGGTCTCCAAACACGACAGCCAATTTTGCGCTCAAAAAGTCAAATGGTGCTCCCTCCCTTCTGAGCTCTGCCGTGCGCCCAAACAGTGGGTTACCCCCACATATGGGGCATCAGCATACTCGGGATAAATTGGACAACAACTTCTGGGGTCCAATTTCTCTTGTTACCCTTGTGAAAATAAAAACTTGGGGGCTACAAAATCTTTTTTGTGAAAAAAATAATATTTTTTATTTTCACGACTCTGCATTCTAAACTTCTGTGAAGCACTTGGGCATTCAAAGTTCTCACCACACATCTAGATAAGTTCCTTGGGGGGTCTAGTTTCCAAAATGGGGTCACTTGTGGGGCGTTACTACAGTTTAGGTACATCAGGGGCTCTGCAATCGCAACATAATGCCCACAGACCATTCTATCAAAGTCTGCATTCCAAAAAGGCGCTCCTTCCCTTCCGAGCTCTGCCATGCGCCCAAACAGTGGTTTACCCCCACATATAGCGCATCAGCGTACTCGGGATAAATTGGACAACAACTATTGCAGTCCAATTTCTCCTGTTACCCTTGTGAAAATAAAAACTTGGGGGCTACAATATCTTTTTTGTGGAAAAAAAAATATTTTTTATTTTCACGACTCTGCATTCTAAACTTCTGTGAAGCACTTGGGCATTCAAAGTTCTCACCACACATCTAGATAAGTTCCTTGGGGGGTCTAGTTTCCAAAATGGGGTCACTTGTGGAGGGTTTCTACTGGTTAGGTACATCAGGGGCTCTGCAAACGCAACATAATACCCGCAGACCATTCTATCAAAGTCTGCATTCCAAAACGGCGCTCCTTCCTTCCGAGCTCTGCCGTGCGCCCAAACAGTGGTTTACCCCCACATATGGGGTACCAGCATACTCAGGACAAATTGGACAACAACTTTTGGGGTCCAATTTCTCTTGTTACCCTTGTGAAAATAAAAATTTGGTGGCTAAAAAATCTTTTTTGTGGAAAAAAAAAATATTTTTTATTTTCACGGCTCTGCATTATAAACTTCTGTGAAGCACTTGGGCATTCAAGGTTCTCACCACACATCTAGATAAGTTCCATGGGGGGTCTAGTTTCCAAAATGGGGTCACTTGTGGGGGATTTCCATGGGGGGTCTACTCGCCAAACGCGACATAGCGTCCGATCTCAATTCCAGCCAATTCTACATTGAAAAAGTAAAACGGCACTCTTTCTCTTCCAAGCTCTGCGGTGCGCCCAAACAGTGGTTTACCCTCACATATTGGGTATCGACGTACTCAGGAGAAATTGCACAACAACTTTAGTGGTCTAATTTCTCCTGTTACCCTTGTGAAAATAAAAATTTGTGGGCAAAAAGATCATTTTTGTAGAAAAAATGCAATTTTTTTTTTCACGGCTCTACGTTATAAACTTCTGTGAAGCACATGGGGGTTCAAAGTGCTCGCCACACATCTAGATAAGTTCCTTAAGGGGTCTAGTTTCCAAAATGGTGTCACTTGTGGGGGGTTTCCACTGTTTAGGCACATCAGGGGCTCTCCAAACGCGACATGGCGTCCAATCTCAATTCCAGCCAATTCTACATTGAAAAAGTAAAACGGCACTCCTTCTCTTCCAAGCTCTGCGGTGCGCCCTAACAGTTGTTTACCCCCACATATTGGGTATCAGCGTACTCAGGAGAAATTGCTCAACAACTTTTGTGGTCTAATTTCTCCTGTTACCCTTGTGAAAATAAGAATTTGTGGGCGAAAAGATCATTTTTGTGTAAACAAAAGCGATTTTTTATTTTCACGGCTCTACGTTATAAACTTCTGTGAAGCACTTGGGGGTTCAAAGTGCTCACCACACCTCTAGATAAGTTCCTTAAGGGGTCTAGTTTCCAAAATGGTGTCACTTGTGGGGAGTTTCCACTGTTTAGGTACATCAGGGGCTCTCTAATTGTGAAATGGTGTCCGATCTCA
Organism: Ranitomeya imitator; assembly: GCF_032444005.1. Lineage (NCBI taxonomy): Eukaryota > Metazoa > Chordata > Amphibia > Anura > Dendrobatidae > Ranitomeya > Ranitomeya imitator. Next base: position 776,466,389 of record NC_091282.1, read on the forward strand.
ATTCCAGCCAATTCTGCATTGAAAAAGTCAAACGGCGCTCCTTCACTTCTAAGTTCTGCGGTGCGCCCTAACAGTGGTTTACCCCCACATATGGGGTATTGGCGTATTCAGGAGAAATTGCATAACAAAATTTATGGTTACATTTCTGTTTTTACACTTGTGAAAATAAAAAAAATGGTTCTGAATTAAGATGTTTGCAAAAAAAAGTTAAATGTTCATTTTTTCCTTCCACATTGTTTCAGTTCCTGTGAAGCACGTAAAGGGTTAATAAACTTCTTGAATGTGGTTTTGAGAACCTTGAGGGGTGTAGTTTTTAGAATGGTGTCACACTTCATTATTTTCTATCATATAGACCCCTCAAAATGACTTCAAATGTGATGTGGTCCCTAAAAAAAAATGGTGTTGGAAAAATGAGAAATTGCTGGTCAACTTTTAACCCTTATAACTCCCTAACAAAAAAAAATTTTGTTTCCAAAATTGTGCTGATGTAAAGTAGACATGTGGGAAATGTTATTTATTAACTATTTTTCATGACATATCTCTCTGATTTAAGGGCATAAAAATACAAAATTTGAAAATTGCAAAATTTTAAAAATTTTCGCCATATTTCCGTTTTTTTCATAAATAATCGCAAGTAATATCGAAGAAATGTTACCACTAACATGAAGTACAATATGTCACGAAAAAACAATCTCAGAATCAGCGGGATCCGTTGAAGCGTTCCAGAGTTATAACCTCATAAAGTGACAGTGGTCAGAATTGCAAAAATTGGCCTGGTCATTAAGTACCAAATTGGCTCTGTCACTAAGGGGTTAAAACTGTGGTTTGTCCATCACACGGCTCACATATCAGTGCGCTCAAAATTCTGCCATTTCTGGCCTCCATTTAAATTTTGTTGCAGTGTGTTAGCGACGTTATTGACAACAGTTTAGAGTTAAAAATAGTTACCTACAGGCCAGCTATTTAAAACTGTGGTTTTCCATCACACGGCTCACATATACCGTAAGTTGCATCCAAATTCAGCCATTTGAAGTGAACATGGAAAATATTGTCCTCCATTTAAAATGGGCAAGGCGCGTGGCAAGGGACGGGGAACTGGATGTGATGGTGATGGTGCATGCGGAGGCCGAGGCCGGAGACACACTTGGACACTCTGAAGAGCTGTTCACTTTTCCATTTATAGATTTGGGCCTCTCGCCCAGTCCACTTGAAGCTGGGAAAAAGGAGATCGCATGTAGTGATGTCCAAATATTTGAGACGCCACGGTCACACAAAGGCGACAGTGGGAAAGTGTCACAAGAGGTGGATGATGATGAGACACAATTGCCAGAAAGTCAGGAGGAGGACCAGGGTGCGGAAGTGGAAGACGAGGTGGTGGATTATATAGTAACTGACCCAACCTGGTAGGAGGACATGCAGAGTGAGTACAGCAGAACAAAGGGGGAAGGAGGCGTAGCACCCCAACAGGCAGGAAGAAGCAGTGTGGTGGCCGCAGACAGGAGAGCAACTGTTCCACGTAACACCAACACGACGGAAGTGGCCAGTCTAACTGTTAGGTCTTCCCGAGTCTAATTGTTTTTTAATGACTCCAAAAAGGCCAATTGCACCGCCTGCCAGGCCAGCATCAGCAGGGGTAGCAAAATTACCAGCCTGACCACCACCAGCATGATGAGGCACATGGCAGCAAAGCATCAGACTTTGTAGGTGTTAAATATTTTTCAGTTGCTCTTTTTCTTTTTTCTTAAACATTAGCTTAGAATCTAATTTCAAATTCGAATTCGCTATTCTGCATTCTGCAAATAAATTAGACCAAAATATTTCTAAGCTAGATCCGTACAAACTTACAAATTCTATCTGACTTGATTTAGCATATGAATTAATCAAATCCATTTGTCTTACCTTGAAATCTCAGCTTGTAGTTCCTTTGCTTTTACAACGCTGGGCTCCGGACTTCAGCACGGCTATTTTCAGCACATCTATCTTCAGCACTACCAGTGCTTGCTGTCAATCCGTCTGACACCTGTTAAAGTCTTCGTAATTCGTAGGTTCTTGTGAGATCTTTGTGACTTGAAGTGGAATTCCTGAATACTTGCACAATCTAGCGGAACTCTTCTGTCTTCCCCCGTGTGCAAGAAGAAGGAAATTCACGCAAAAATAGCACAAAAAATCAAAACTGGCTGGCTAGGCCAATGTTAAAAATCGTTATTTCGCAAAAATATCTAATCAAGACTTAACCAGGTGCGTTATTCTTAAAAGAAAAATGTCATGATATTCTGACGAAAGTATAGTGGTTTATTGAGTTATCCACCATCGCAACAAAAACATAAAAGGTAGATGAAACAATTACAAACAGAGTGTCCATGTGTAAATATCAGCGCTTTTCTTGTTTTTGTTGCGATGGTGGATAACTCAATAAACCACTATACTTTCGTCAGAATATCATGACATTTTTCTTTTAAGAATAACGCACCTGGTTAAGTCTTGATTAGATATTTTTGCGAAATAACGATTTTTAACAGTAGGCCGAACACCAAGGTCCAGGAACATTGTCTGCAGGTGACACCAATGCTTCTTCCACTGTTGTGCGCGCAAGCCAATCCCGTGTCCATAGTGCATGCGAAGATGCCTCCTGCCCTGCACCTGTCATTACACACTCAACTAGCACCATCAGCAAGCACGTCCTTGTCCCAGCACAGCGTTCAGTTGTCCATATCCCAGTCCTTGGAGCACAAGCACAAATACGCAGCCAATGCCCCACAGGCCACACTACTAAATTTCCACATTTCTCGACTGCTTGCGCTCAAAATGTTGCCTTTTCGACTTGTGGAGGCTGAAGCTTTCCATAACCTGATGGCGGCGGCCATCCCTCGGTACTCGGTTCCCAGCCACCACTATTTCTCCCGATGTGCCGTCCCTGCATTACACAAGCACGTGTCCCACAACATTAGCCGTGCCTTCAACAATGCAGTTACTGGAAAAGTCCACCTAACCACGGACACGTGGACAAGTGCTTGTGGGCAGGGACAGTACATCTTGCTGACGGCACACTGGGTTAACATAGTGAAAGCCAGGACCCAGTCAGGCAGGGAGGGGGATCATATGCGAGGATCGATATGTATCCCCCAGGATGTGGACAGAGTCCTATTAGACCCGCTGGAATGCCTTGTGGTCACAGCAGGACTAGTGATGGGCAAGCACTAAAATGCTCGGGTGCTCGTTGCTCGGGTCAAGCAAATTGGAATGCTCGGGTGCTTGACCCGAGAAACAAGCCCAATGTAAGTCTACGGGAAACTCGAGCATTTTTGTGGTGGCCCCTGCCCCGGCGGTCTGCAGAGGGACTAGAAATTGTGGAAATTGATGGGAACAGTGCTCAAATGACAGCAGCAGTTTCCATATTGAGGCACCCATCACTTGGGTGTCCCAATATGGCGGTCGGTGAACTTCCTCCGCTTGGAATTCAGGGATACGGTGACATCTGGACAGAATAGGAAATGAAAACATTACAAGGCAATTATATAAATAAACATTACACACACACATATGGAAACACATATATTTATGATTATATACAGTGTATACATGTTAACAGGTATGCTGATACAACAGTGCAGACAATAAGCAGACAGTGGTACGCAACAAACAATTATTTATTTGACTAACAGGAGCATCTATATATATATATATATATATATACATTTGTAGGTGCGGTGTTACGAGTAACAGTGGACAACAACAATATAATGAATTATAACACAGTAATGTAACAAACCTGAATATCTATACATCATACACATGTACATATTCATACACACTGTCCTCTATATCTTGCAATTAAAGGACTTTTTATCAGTCACACCTAGTCCTAATGCCTCAGTCTAAGGGGCATCAATCTCTCTCCTGTACCCATCATCGTTGCCTTTTAACTAGGCGGCTCAAAACAATACACATGCCATAATGGGGTTTGACAATACTACCCACTAGACTGCATGTCCCCGGCAGGTGAGTTACTTGGTACACCGTATGTTCCTCACACCAGCCATCTTCATTTCCTATAGCACAGCTAGGCCCACATGCTGTGTCGTACGTTTATGCTGGAAATAATGGTTCACATGAACGTCCCTCTCCGTTGCCTGGTCGTCTCTGTCGGCCTTGGCTCGGATCGCTTGATTTGGATCTATAAGCCCTGGTCTCTGGTCACCTGGATCTCGTCACTCAACCATTCTCTCAGGGCTGGGTATGCGCTTCTCAACTTATGGCTGGTTCCTCACAATGGTGGCTCTACGCCAACTTCACTGCACATCTGTTCTGCTACAGGTTCAGGCGCCAACTCCTCCTCTTCTTTTCCTTTCTGGGTTTTTTATAATTAGTAGTTGCGCCACAGCTGTCACTTGACCTGGTGCCTTCTCTAATCTTCTTTCCCAGGTGACATGTGTTCCACTTTTCAGTTCCTACCATTGCCATTCTTCCTCTAGCCCTACCATCTTTGTTCAGCAGATGTTGCTGTTTGCCAGCTTAGACACTGTTGTGTGTATGTCTTCACTCCTTCGTCACCTTACATACACATGTACAAAAAGTGCACAGGGGACACCACTCTTAAAACTCTTCTGATCCTCAGGTGATAATCACCTGTCCTTACTACAGTGCCGGGCTTTGCTCTACCATGGCCGTCTCTCTCTGTACTAGTCTGTGCTGGCTTACTCTGGTAACTAACCTACCCTGCATAATCACGCAAGGCTTCTTCTGGCCTGTTCAGACAGTGATGTCAAGCCTGAGTATTCGGGAAAGTATGGCACTTAGTTACCATGTGCATTTGCAAATGTTAGCCTCTCCTTCCTCTAGACTTTGCTCCACCCTCCCAATATGCATTAGGTACATGGCATTCAGGAGGTAAAGGAATATAATTAGATACTTGGCACTCAAAATTTCAGAAAAATGCTTTTGTTTTTATATATAATGCAATCCAATAAAGTATTAACGTTTTGACCTTACAATATGGGTCTTCATCAAACTTGGATTGCAGAGAATAAATTGGATACAAATAATGGCACTGTGTTAGATGTATGCCACGTGTTGTCATGCGCATAGTAGCATATATGCGCATAGCAGCATGCCGCATACATCTAACACAGCAGCATGAAGAACCATATTGTAGGGTCAAAATGTTACTACTTTATTGGATTGCATTTTAAATAAAAACACAGGTATTTTTCTGAATTTTTGAGTGCCAAGTATCTAATTTTACTTAATTACCTTACCAGCAATTCTTGACCACTTGTTAAACATCTGACTTATGTTTCCCAGCTCAGTCCCCTGAATCTTTTCTTAGCTATTTCAAATTGCAAAAAACAAACCCAATATTGAATATATGTCTCTGCAGTTAACCATTCTTGGTTAATATTAAGCAGTCACCCCCACCATGAACTGATAGCTTGGAGGGTGGTTGTCTCATCACTGAGACAATGAGTCATCACTGTATTTTGCACCTCTGTTGCTTTCATCTTTATAACATAAGTTTGTTGCGTCCTGAGTATATTAGTTCTGAGACCTGGGCAGGTAAATATTGCTGCCCTTTTTTGCTGTGTGAATGTCTCTTTTATTACCATTTCTCTTATGCAAGTCCCTGAATACATACACAGTATGTGCGTCTCCTGCTATTAACTTCATCCTTGCTTCAAGCCCCTGATTGCATGTACAGGTCCTTCTCAAAAAATTAGCATATAGTGTTAAATTTCATTATTTACCATAATGTAATGATTACAATTAAACTTTCATATATTATAGATTCATTATCCACCAACTGAAATTTGTCAGGTCTTTTATTGTTTTAATACTGATGATTTTGGCATACAACTCCTGATAACCCAAAAAACCTGTCTCAAAAAATTAGCATATCAAGAAAAGGTTCTCTAAACGACCTATTACCCTAATCTTCTGAATCAACTAATTAACTCTAAACACATGCAAAAGATACCTGAGGCTTTTATAAACTCCCTGCCTGGTTCATTACTCAAAACCCCCATCATGGGTAAGACTAGCGACCTGACAGATGTCAAGAAGGCCATCATTGACACCTTCAAGCAAGAGGGTAAGACCCAGAAAGAAATTTCTCAACAAATAGGCTGTTCCCAGAGTGCTGTATCAAGGCACCTCAATGGTAAGTCTGTTGGAAGGAAACAATGTGGCAGAAAACGCTGTACAACGAGAAGAGGAGACCGGACCCTGAGGAAGATTGTGGAGAAGGACCGATTCCAGACCTTGGGGAACCTGAGGAAGCAGTAAATGGGCTACAGGTGCCGCATTCCCCAGGTAAAGCCACTTTTGAACCATAAACAGCGGCAGAGGCGCCTGACCTGGGCTACAGAGAAGCAGCACTGGACTGTTGCTAAGTGGTCCCAAGTACTTTTTTCTGATGAAAGCAAATTTTGCATGTCATTCGGAAATCAAGGTGCCAGAGTCTGGAGGAAGACTGGGGAGAAGGAAATGCCAAAATGCCTGAAGTCCAGTGTCAAGTACCCACAGTCAGTGATGGTGTGGGGTGCCATGTCAGCTGCTGGTGTTGGTCCACTGTGTTTCATCAAGGGCAGGGTCAATGCAGCTAGCTATCAGGAGATTTTGGAGCACTTCATGCTTCCATCGGCTGAAATGCTTTATGGAGATGAAGATTTCATTTTTCAGCACGACCTGGCACCTGCTCACAGTGCCAAAACCACTGGTAAATGGTTTACTGACCATGGTATTACTGTGCTCAATTGGCCTGCCAACTCTCCTGACCTGAACCCCATAGAGAATCTGTGGGATATTGTGAAGAGAAAGTTGAGAGACGCAAGACCCAACACTCTGGATGAGCTTAAGGCCGCTATTGAAGCATCCTGGGCCTCCATAACATCTCAGCAGTATCACAGGCTGATTGCCTCCATGCCACGCCGCATTGAAGCAGTCATTTCTGCCAAAGGATTCCCGACCAAGTATTGAGTGCATAACTGAACATTATTATTTGATGGTTTTTTGTTTGTTATTAAAAAACACTTTTATTTGATTGGATGGGTGAAATATGCTAATTTATTGAGACAGGTTTTTTGGGTTATCAGGAGTTGTATGCCAAAATCATCAGTATTAAAACAATAAAAGACCTGACAAATTTCAGTTGGTGGATAATGAATCTATAATATATGAAAGTTTAATTGTAATCATTACATTATGGTAAATAATGAAATTTAACACTATATGCTAATTTTTTGAGAAGGACCTGTATGTCTCTGCTATTACCCTCAGCCTTGCTGCAAGCTCCTGATTGCACATACACCTCTGTTATTATTAACCATATCCTTGCTGCAAATCCCTGATATGTCTCTGCTGTTAACAATATCCCTGCTGCAAGCGCCTAATTGCATATTCTTCTCTGCTGTTCCTGTATTTAACTGTCCTCTAGCAGCATCTAGTGCTTCCAGCTTTGCCTGCTCATCTCCTGTCCAACAAACTCTGCTCGCCTGATCCTTTCTGATTCATGTACTTTGCTTTTCCACTACATTTTCATCTCCAGTCTATGATGATCACTCTGACCTACAGCTTAGAGAATCCACTTCACCAGTTGAGCCCATAATATCAGGTTTTCAAAAAACCCAGGCCACAGTACAGATTCTGGGGGCCTACGTCACTCGCAGGATGACTATGCAAGTTACCTTGTTGTACACCGTAGAAGCTCTGTGTGCATTAGTGTATCCATACTATACCAGTGGTGCAGGTCAAAGAAAGTGATCAGAACAGATTCTGCACCAGATCTTAGCCAAAAGTCAAAACTTGCTTACTTGGACCTGATGAAGACCCTTTTTGAAAGTGGAAACGTATTTTTATTCAATGCCATAGCAGCTTTCTGATTCTCATGGGGCAATAATCGCCCGTTAGAAGAAACTTTTTTGCTTTACTATATAACTGCAGCTGGGGGCTATTATAAAGGGGCGGCGCTGTGACTACATATTGTTAAAGGAATTCTCTATGGAGTTGTACAGGTTTTCAGATTCTTCCCTTCATCCTCAGAAAAGTTTTGTTACTTACTGAATATTCATAGTTGAGTCGGCCTCCATCCTACACCCGGTGCGAATCCTCACATCAGCCCTGGACGCTTTTATCTGTGTGAAACCTGGAAATGAAGTGAGGTTTCCACTTGGAACAGACGCTGGTTTCCAGGCTACGTCCTGACAGACGGGGGCTCAGTTGCTTGTGATAAAGCAGTATTTGAATAGATTTGCCCGAGGAAACTCAACAGATGTTCATGTTCTCAGAACACACTTGAATCAGACTTGGAAACCCTGAGACGGTGATAGAAGAAGATCCCGGGGTAACTGTGACTGGAGTTAATGGATGCCAACCATCATTTTGTGTTTTTCTTTACACACAAGTCTATATTTCAAGCCATTGACCTTTGCAGAATTCCATTGTGGCTAATTACCGGGGAGCGAGCGGCGCTTACTGTTTGCAAAAAAATGCAATTTTATTGCTAAATAACCTTGAGTCTTTTGTAGCCAACGAGGCTGAAGAATCTCTGCAGCTTCTCGGGGTCTTTCCTGGCAGGCACAGTCTGCTGGCATCTTACTGAGCCTCTGCTCCGCATCACAGTCAGCAGTCTGCTATTCCCTGTCTGCTGTTTAGGCTGCTGATAATCTCCAATTTGTACAGTTATTGAGAAAGAAAAAGTTTTACAATAACTTGGAAAGAGAGTGAAAAATGGAGAAATAGGAATCCAGGGACAAAAGAAGGAAAAAGGAGGCGAGTAGGGTAATGCCAAGAGGAGGCGAGGAGGGTAATGGCAGCAGGAGGCGAGGAGGGTAATGGCAGTAGGAAACGAGGAGGGTAATGCCAAGAGGAGGCGAGGAGAGTAATGCCTAGAGAAGGCGGGGAGGGTAATTGGCAGTAGAGGGCGAGGAGGGTAATGCCAGCAGGAGGTGAGGAGGGTAATGGCAGTAGGAAGTAAGGAGGATAATGTCAAGAGGTTTTGGCAAGATGAGGTGAGGAGGGTAATGCCAAGAGGAGGCAAGGAGGGTAATGCCAAGAGGAGGCTAGGTGTTATGAATAGGTAATTCAGAACCACAATGGATCTTGAAGTTCAGAGCACACAAAGTGACCTGACAATAAGCAAAAAACATAGGACGAGCTCTGAGACGTGGGAACTCTGCTGACCGCAATCCCTAATCCTATCACACCACACTAGAGGTAGCCGTGGATTGCGCCTAACGCTCCCTATGCAACTCGGCACAGCCTGAGAAACTAGCTAGGCCTGAAGATAGAAAAATAAGCCTACCTTGCCTCAGAGAAATTCCCCAAAGGAAAAGGCAGCCCCACACATATAATGACTGTGAGTTAAGATGAAAGTACAAACACAGAGATGAAATAGATTTAGCAAAGCGAGGCCCGACTTACTGAATAGACCGAGGATAGGAAAGATAGCTTTGCGGTCAACACAAAAACCTACAAACAACCACGCAGAGGGGCAAAAAGACCCTCCGCACCGACTAACGGTACGGAGGTGCTCCCTCTGCGTCTCAGAGCTTCCAGCAAGCAAGAAAAACAAATTACAGCAAGCTGGACAGAAAATATAGCAACAAAAGTAACACAAGCAGAACTTAGCTTATGCTGAGCAGACTGGCCACAGGAACGATCCAGGAGGAAGCAAGGCCAATACTAGAACATTGACTGGAGGCCAGGATCAAAGCACTAGGTGGAGTTAAATAGAGCAGCACCTAACGACTTAACCTCATCACTTGAGGAAGGAAACTCAGAAGCCGCAGTACCACTTGTGACCACAGGAGGGAGCTTGATCACAGAATTCACAACAGCTAGGAGAGTAATGACAGTAGGAGGCAAGGAGAGTAATGTCAAGAAAAGGTGAGGAGGGTAATTCCAAGAGGTTATGGCAAGGGGAGGTGAGGAGGGTAATGGCAGTAGGAGGCAAGGAGGGTAATGTCAAGAGAAGGTGAGGAGGGTAATGACAAGAAGAGGCAAGGAGGGTTATGCCAAGAGTAGGCGAGCAGGGTAATGTCAAGAGGAGGTAAGGAGGGTAATACCAAGAGGAGGCAAGGAGGGTAATGTCAAGAGATGGTGAGGAGGGTAATGACAAGAGGTAAGTAGGGTAATGCCAAGAGGTTATGCCAAGAGGAGGCGAGGAGGGTAATGTCAAGAGGTGACAAGGAGGGTAATGCCAAGAGGAGGTGAGGAGGGTATTGACAAGAGAAGGTGAGGAGGGTAATGCCAAGAGGTAATGTCAAGAGGGGGTGAGGAGGGTAATGAAAAGAGGAGGCAAGGATGGTAATGCCAAGAGGAGGTGAGGAGGGTAATGGCAGTAGGAGGCAAGGAGAGTAATGTCAAGAAAAGGCGAGGAGGGTAATTCCAAGAGGTTATGGCAAGGGGAGGTGAGGAGGCTAATGGCAGTAGAAGGCAAGAATGGTAATGCCAGCAGGGGGTGAGGAGGATGATGCCAGAAGTAGGTGAAGAGGGTAATACCCAGAGGAGGCAAGGAGGGTAATGTCAGGAGGAGATGAGATGGGTAATGTCAGGAGGAGACAAGGAGGGTGATGCCAAGAGAAGACGAGGAAGATAATGTCAGGAGGAGATGAGGAGGGTAATGCGAAGAGGAGGTGAGAAGGGTAATGCCAAGAGGAGAAGTCTCCATAAAGCTCAGGAGCAAAAGAAAGTGTAAAAAAGTCAAGTCTGTCAAAACATTTTGCTAAAGAGATGATTCTCTGAAGCCTCATTCAGATGTCTGTGTTATATCTGTTATTTTTCAAAGATACAGCCTGTACCTATTATAATCTATGGTACAAATACAAGTCTATGGGCTGGTGCATTTCCAGTGCATGGATAACATTAGTCTAAAATTATTATTATTATACATTTTCATAGCGCCATTTATTCCATGGCGCTTTACATGTGAAAAGGGGCAAATATAGACAAATACAATAAACATGAGCAAAAAACAAGGCACAAACAGGTACAGAAGGAGGGAGGACCCTGCCCGCGAGGAATCACAGTCTGCAGGGGATGGGTTAGCATACACTAGGAGAGGGTAGAGCTGGTTGTGCGGCGGTTCAGTAGGTTGAGGATCAATGCAGGCTGTAGGATTGTCAGAAGAGGTGAGTCTTCAGATTCTTTTTGAAGGTTTCTATGGTAGGCGAGAGTATGATGTGTTGGGGTATAGAGTTCCAGAGTATGGGGGAAGCACAGGATAAGTTTTGGATGTGGTTAAGGGAAGAAGAGATAAGGGGGGAGTAGAGAAGGAGATCTTGTGAGGATCAAAGGTTGCATGTAGGTAAGCATCGGGAGACCATGTCACAGATGTTTGGAGGAGACTGGTTGTGGATGGCTTTGTGTGTCATAGCAAGGGTTTTGAACTGGAGTCTCTGGACAATAGGAAGCCAGTGAAGGGCTTGGCATAGGGGAGAGGCTGGGAAGTAGCAGGGAGAAAGGTAGATTAGTCAGGCAGCAGAGTGAAGGATGGATTGGAATGGTGCCAGAGTGCTAGAGGGGAGGCCAGAGTCTATGAGGTTGCAGTAGTCAAGGCTGGAGATAAGAGCATGCACTAGTGTTTTTGTGGTTTCGTGGTCAAGGAATGCGCAGATTCAGGAAATATTTTTGAGTTTGAGATGGCAGGAGGAGGCAAGGGCTTGGATATGTGGCTTGAAAAAGAGGGCAGAGTCGAGGATCACACCGAGGCACCGAGCATGCGGGACTGGGGAAAGTGAGCAGCCATTGACCTTGATGGATAGGCCTAGTGGAGGGGTAGAGTGAGATGGGGAAAGATGATGAATTCTGTTTTGTCCATGTTTATGGAGCGCCCCCAGACACAGGTCAGCGGGTTACTCGGTACCGGTCCTCTCTGTCTCAGTTCTAGGGTTGTCACGGTGGCTGGACCCGGTCCGTGACCCTGCTAAGGGGCGTCCAATAAAAGGGGTGATGAAAGTCGACTAAGGATTCGTGACGCCACCTGTGGTATTCAGTCAGGTCGACCGACGCTGCTCGGGGTCCACTGGGGTGATGTGATGGCAGCTAGATGGAATACCTTCCCACAGGTGAAGTGAGTCTCCAGGGCTTCCCAGTGGTATAGGTGGCGATGGTGTGAGGTGCAGTCAATAATGAGGACACAGGGTTGCAGTCTCTTTACCTCTTTACTGGTGACTTCAGGATCCTCAATCCAGAGCCCAGTTAACAGGGCTGTCTGAGACCAGCCGGTCCGAAGGCACATCCAGAGTTCCCTTTGCAGGTGGAATTCGTTGCCTACCACTAGCGCCTGCGTGTTGTAGTGCTTCCCTGCTGAGCATTCGGGATAGTCCTCACAACTTCTGTTCTCGTTTCTTTCTCGTTCTTTCTAGTTCTATCTCGTTCTTTCTATTCTCCGTCCCCCAAGTTTGTTATGGCTAGGACGCACCCGTTTGACGGGAAGGCTCGGAGCTATTCTGGGACCCTAGAGATGCCCCTCTCCACGGTTGCCCCCTATGTCTGCTTAGGTGATGTAAGGTAGACAGGCAACCTATAATTAACTGTCCTGCGGTATTTGAAGTAAGGCATAAAGTCAGTTACTTCCTCGGTGTTCCGGGCACCGGCTACGCGCTTCAGTAGGATGTTGCAGTTCTCGGGGCACGACTCCTACTGGCTCTCCTTTGTGCTTGATCTCGTTTCTCACTGTCCACAATATCCTTCGCTTCGTGTCCTTTCTAAGGATAACGCCGCAAGGTAGTGGAGGTGCGGTTCCGTTTCGTTTTGTTCTTGTCGCTAAGTCTCTGCCAGGTTCCCACGCCTGACAGGGACTCCCCTGAAGTCTCCCCCGCAACACCCCCTGCCACGGGATGTTGCCTGGGCAAAACCCAGTCAGCTTCTGACTAACTTCCTATCCAACCCCTAGTTTTACCAGTGTGAGGAGTGGCCTAATAAATAAAACCTTTTGCTCCCCCTAGTGGCCGGAGTGTGAAGTGTAATGTGTGCTTGTGATACCTGGTCAGATGAACTCCTTTAGTGCCATCAGACGTACCATCACTCCCCTTAGTGGCAGAGCGACATTACTGCAACCACCAGGTCTCTGGGGCGCTGCATTATCGGGACGTGTTATTAGGGAGTGTTATGGGGCGTGTTATTGAGAAGTGTTATTTCTTACATATATGTGCTTCTCCTTGGCTCAGAAGACGACAAGCAGTAATTACAAGAGAGCTTGGCTGAGTAGATTACACAAGAAGGAAAACACACAGCAAGTCAGCAGGATCTAGGAGCAACATGGCAGATGTGACAACCTACATGGTGAGCTGCAGCATGTGCTACATGTTCACAGATCGACCAGAAGAAGAATCCAATTTCACCTGTCAGAAGTGTAGACTAGTGGCCCTTTTAGAAGAAAAGGTGCGGGGTCTGGAAGAAAGAATAGCAACTTTGAAACTCATCAAAGAGAATGAAGACTTTCTAGACAGAACAGAAGCATCTCTACTGGTCACAGAAGGTGAAAAAAGTGTCAGAGAACCTCCAAAAGCAGATGAGTGGAAGCATGTGACCAAAAGAAGCAAGAAGACCATGGAGAAATCACCAACCACACAACTGAAGAACCGATATCAAATCTTTGTAGAGGATGAAGATGGCACACCTAAGAATGAAGCAATACCAGCAAGCAAAAAAGAAAAGGGCACACAGCAACAAGTGACAGCAAAAAGTACAGCCAAGAAGCAACGAAGAGTGGTGGTGGTGGGAGACTCACTACTGAGAGGCACAGAAGCAACCATCTGCAGACCGGACATAACTGCAAGAGAAGTATGCTGCCTTCCAGGTGCGATGATCAAGGATGTGACCGATAGGATACCAAAGCTCTTCAGCTCCAAGGACGTCCACCCATTTCTTCTGATACATGTTGGCACCAATGACACGGCAAGGAAGGACCTACCGACAATCTGCAAGGACTTTGAAGAGTTGGGGAAGAAAGTAAAGGAACTGGATGCACAGGTAGTTTTTTCTTCTATCCTTCCAGTAGACGGGCATGGCACCAGGAGATGGAACAGGATCCTTGATGCAAACAACTGGCTAAGACGATGGTGCAGACAACAAGGATTTGGATTCCTGGACCACGGTGTGAATTACTGGTATGATGGACTCCTCGCCAGAGACGGACTACACCTCAACAAACCTGGGAAACACACATTCGCCAGAAGACTCGCTACACTCATCAGGAGGGCGTTAAACTAGAAGAAGAGGGGACGGGAAGAAAAACATTAGACTCGAACAAAGACGACCCAGGAAAACATATTCAGAAGGGAGGTAAGAACATTTCTAAAACAATCCACAGTGAGGAGATTGGAACAAAACAAAATCCTCTAAACTGCATGCTCGCAAACGCCAGAAGCCTGACAAACAAGATGGAAGAACTAGAAGCAGAAATATCTACAGGTAACTTTGACATAGTGGGAATAACCGAGACATGGTTAGATGAAAGCTATGACTGGGCAGTTAACTTACAGGGTTACAGTCTGTTTAGAAAGGATCGTAAAAATCGTAGAGGAGGAGGGGTTTGTCTCTATGTAAAGTCTTGTCTAAAGTCCACTTTAAGGGAGGATATTAGCGAAGGGAATGAGGATGTCGAGTCCATATGGGTTGAAATTCATGGAGGGAAAAATGGTAACAAAATTCTCATTGGGGTCTGTTACAAACCCCCAAATATAACAGAAAGCATGGAAAGTCTACTTCTAAAGCAGATAGATGAAGCTGCAACCCATAATGAGGTCCTGGTTATGGGGGACTTTAACTACCCGGATATTAACTGGGAAACAGAAACCTGTGAAACCCATAAAGGCAACAGGTTTCTGCTAATAACCAAGAAAAATTATCTTTCACAATTGGTGCAGAATCCAACCAGAGGAGCAGCACTTTTAGACCTAATACTATCTAATAGACCTGACAGAATAACAAATCTGCAGGTGGTTGGGCATTTAGGAAATAGCGACCACAATATTGTGCAGTTTCACCTGTCTTTCACTAGGGGGACTTGTCAGGGAGTCACAAAAACATTGAACTTTAGGAAGGCAAAGTTTGACCAGCTTAGAGATGCCCTTAATCTGGTAGACTGGGACAATATCCTCAGAAATGAGAATACAGATAATAAATGGGAAATGTTTAAGAACATCCTAAATAGGCAGTGTAAGCGGTTTATACCTTGTGGGAATAAAAGGACTAGAAATAGGAAAAACCCAATGTGGCTAAACAAAGAAGTAAGACAGGCAATTAACAGTAAAAAGAAAGCATTTGCACTACTAAAGCAGGATGGCACCATTGAAGCTCTAAAAAACTATAGGGAGAAAAATACTTTATCTAAAAAACTAATTAAAGCTGCCAAAAAGGAAACAGAGAAGCACATTGCTAAGGAGAGTAAAACTAATCCCAAACTGTTCTTCAACTATATCAATAGTAAAAGAATAAAAACTGAAAATGTAGGCCCCTTAAAAAATAGTGAGGAAAGAATGGTTGTAGATGACGAGGAAAAAGCTAACATATTAAACACCTTCTTCTCCACGGTATTCACGGTGGAAAATGAAATGCTAGGTGAAATCCCAAGAAACAATGAAAACCCTATATTAAGGGTCACCAATCTAACCCAAGAAGAGGTGCGAAACCGGCTAAATAAGATTAAAATAGATAAATCTCCGGGTCCGGATGGCATACACCCACGAGTACTAAGAGAACTAAGTAATGTAATAGATAAACCATTATTTCTTATTTTTAGTGACTCTATAGCGACAGGGTCTGTTCCGCAGGACTGGCGCATAGCAAATGTGGTGCCAATATTCAAAAAGGGCTCTAAAAGTGAACCTGGAAATTATAGGCCAGTAAGTCTAACCTCTATTGTTGGTAAAATATTTGAAGGGTTTCTGAGGGATGTTATTCTGGATTATCTCAATGAGAATAACTGTTTAACTCCATATCAGCATGGGTTTATGAGAAATCGCTCCTGTCAAACCAATCTAATCAGTTTTTATGAAGAGGTAAGCTATAGGCTGGACCACGGTGAGTCATTGGACGTGGTATATCTCGATTTTTCCAAAGCGTTTGATACCGTGCCGCACAAGAGGTTGGTACACAAAATGAGAATGCTTGGTCTGGGGGAAAATGTGTGTAAATGGGTTAGTAACTGGCTTAGTGATAGAAAGCAGAGGGTGGTTATAAATGGTATAGTCTCTAACTGGGTCGCTGTGACCAGTGGGGTACCGCAGGGGTCAGTATTGGGACCTGTTCTCTTCAACATATTCATTAATGATCTGGTAGAAGGTTTACACAGTAAAATATCGATATTTGCAGATGATACAAAACTATGTAAAGCAGTTAATACAAGAGAAGATAGTATTCTGCTACAGATGGATCTGGATAAGTTGGAAACTTGGGCTGAAAGGTGGCAGATGAGGTTTAACAATGATAAATGTAAGGTTATACACATGGGAAGAAGGAATCAATATCACCATTACACACTGAACGGGAAACCACTGGGTAAATCTGACAGGGAGAAGGACTTGGGGATCCTAGTTAATGATAAACTTACCTGGAGCAGCCAGTGCCAGGCAGCAGCTGCCAAGGCAAACAGGATCATGGGGTGCATTAAAAGAGGTCTGGATACACATGATGAGAGCATTATACTGCCTCTGTACAAATCCCTAGTTAGACCGCACATGGAGTACTGTGTCCAGTTTTGGGCACCGGTGCTCAGGAAGGATATAATGGAACTAGAGAGAGTACAAAGGAGGGCAACAAAATTAATAAAGGGGATGGGAGAACTACAATACCCAGATAGATTAGCGAAATTAGGATTATTTAGTCTAGAAAAAAGACGACTGAGGGGCGATCTAATAACCATGTATAAGTATATAAGGGGACAATACAAATATCTCGCTGAGGATCTGTTTATACCAAGGAAGGTGACGGGCACAAGGGGGCATTCTTTGCGTCTGGAGGAGAGAAGGTTTTTCCACCAACATAGAAGAGGATTCTTTACTGTTAGGGCAGTGAGAATCTGGAATTGCTTGCCTGAGGAGGTGGTGATGGCGAACTCAGTCGAGGGGTTCAAGAGAGGCCTGGATGTCTTCCTGGAGCAGAACAATATTGTATCATACAATTATTAGGTTCTGTAGAAGGACGTAGATCTGGGTATTTATTATGATGGAATATAGGCTGAACTGGATGGACAAATGTCTTTTTTCGGCCTTACTAACTATGTTACTATGTTACTATGTTACAGGCAAATTAAAATCCTATGAAATGTTAATGTTGGCAGACAATGCGGAGACGTCAACATTAGGAAACATAGGTCAATGGCGACCGATTAGGGGAACGACGGAGGAGTTAGCCAGAAAAGGCAAAGCTGAGTCTTGTTGGTAAAAGCTGCAAATTAATGAAACAGTGAAGATCGGCGAGCGCCGGCGGCAGAAAATGTTTTTTTTTCCGGAGTGGAATAATGCGAGAAACACCATTAGCAATGTAACAAAATAGTTACAAGCCAATCCCGACTCCTGCCACCTGTGAAGCACCAATAATGGCTGCTGCAAGCATCATGTGCGGCAAATTCACACATCAGCCCGGCCCGGGTGACTAATAAGATGAGATGTTTATTTATAAGACTCATTTAGCCTGAAGCCGGGTCTCAAAGGAGATGGAGCAACATGTATCTTATGGGTGAAATACATAGAAAATAATCATAGAAAGATCTACAAATGCGCAGTCATTGCTGCAGGCAAGTAACAACACGGAGGGTCTGAGAGAGCGGAGTTGCCACTGACTGCAGGTGCCGGTTCCTAGGGCTGGAGCAGGTGGGAGGGGGTCCGCAGCGCACGATGCAACCTGGCGTCTCTTTCCACTGCCAATGGCAGATAAAGAAAATGTGCATCTTATACACGGCAGGAGAAGATATTACTCAGATATTATGCAGCTTCTCAGCAAGATCACTCAACATAAGTCTATCCCAAGAACAGAGCGAACGCCGCAGAATATTTCACAATTCTCATCTAAAATTAATCTCGTAGACAGCGGAGTAACTCGTTCATAACTTACATTACTTATATTCTGTATTATACTCCAGAGCTGCACTCACTATTCTGCTGGTGCAGTCACTGTGTACAACATACATTACATTACTGATCCTGAGTTACATCCTGTATTATACTCCAGAGCTGCACTCACTGTTCTGCTGGTGCAGTCACTGTGTACATACAGTACATTACTGATCCTGAGTTACATCCTGTATTATACCCCAGAGCTGCACTCACTATTCTGCTGGTGCAGTCACTGTGTACATACATTATATTACGGATCCTGAGTGACATCCTGTATTATACCCCAGAGCTGTGCTCACTATTCTGCTGGTGCAGTCACTGTGTACATGCATTACATTACTGATCCTGAGTTACATCCTGTATTATACCCCAGAGCTGCACTCACTATTCTGCTGGTGCAATCACTGTGTACATACATTACTGATCCTGTACTGATCATGAGTTACATCCTGTGTTATACACCAGAGCTCCACTCACTTTTCTGCTGGTGCAGTCACTGTGTACATACAGTACATTACTGATCCTGAGTTAACTCCTGTATTATACTCCAGAGCTGCACTCACTATTCTGCTGGTGCAGTCACTGTGTACATACATTACATTACTGATCCTGAGTTACATCCTGTATTATACCCCAGAGCTGCACTCACTATTCTGCTGGTGCAGTCACTGTGTACATACATTATATTACGGATCCTGAGTGACATCCTGTATTATACCCCAGAGCTGTGCTCACTATTCTGCTGGTGCAGTCACTGTGTACATGCATTACCTTACTGATCCTGCGCTACATCCTGTATTATACCCCAGAGCTGCACTCACTATTCTGCTGGTGCAGTCACTGTGTACATACATTACATTACTGATCCTGAGTTACCTCCTGTATTATACTCCAGAGCTGCACTCACTATTCTGCTGGTGCAGTCACTGTGTACATACATTACATTACTGATCCTGAGTTACAGTACATCCTTTATTATACTCCAGAGCTGCGCTCACTATTCTGCTGGTGCCGTCAATGTGTGCATACATTATATTACTGATCCTGAGTTACATCTTGTACTATACCCCAGAGCTGCGCTCACTATTCTGCTGGTGCAGTCACTGTGTACATACATTACATTACTGATCCTGAGTTACCTCCTGTATTATACCCCAGAGCTGCACTCACTATTCTGCTGGTTCAGTCACTGTGTACATACATTACATTACTGATCCTGAGTTACATCCTGTATTATACTCCAGCGCTGCACTCACTTTTCTGCTGGTGCAGTCACTGTGTACATACATTACTGATCCTGAGGTACCTCCTGTATTGTATCCAGAGCTGCACTCACTATTCTGCTGGTGCAGTCACTGTGTACATACATTACTGATCGTGAGTTACATCCTGTATTATACTCCAGAGCTGCACTCACTATTCTGCTGGTGCAGTCACTGTGTACATACATTACTGATCCTGAGGTACCTCCTGTATTGTATCCAGAGCTGCACTCACTATTCTGCTGGTGCAGTCACTGTGTACATACATTACTGATCGTGAGTTACATCCTGTATTATACTCCAGAGCTGCACTCACTATTCTGCTGGTGCAGTCACTGTGTACATACATTACATTACTGATCGTGAGGTACATCCTGTATTATACTCCAGAGCTGCACTCACTGTTCTGCTGGTGCAGTCACTGTGTACATACATTACATTACTGATCCGGAGTTATGTCCTATATTAAACTCCAGAGCTGCACTCACTATTCTACTGGTGCGGTGATTGTGTACATACATTACATTGCTCACCACCCTGATTCCCACTGTCAGACTGCCCTCTGCTGGTAGATAGTGGCTTTTTATATAATAGCTGATAATAAATGCAAATAAAATAAACAAATAGAAAAAGTATTAAAGAATTAAGAAAAAACAACAATTAGATGTAATTATTTTGGCATTTAGTAGCATTAATATATATATGTAGATAGATATAGTATATATGTGTGTATAACAACACAGCCGCCTCTGTGCACTAAGATGACTGCAGACATTAAATATGTGACATTTCTGCTGTATAGACTATACTCAGGGGTGAACCTAGCCACACTGCTGCCTGAGGCGAATTTCAAAACGGCGCCCCCCAAACACATATATAGTGCAGCCCCCCTATAGGGCTCTCATCTCATATACAGTCCCCCCATACATTACATGAGTGATAACTATTGTACATTCTACAATAGGTCATAAATCAGACAGTATAGTCTTCCATACAGTATTCTGGACACCACAGTGCTCCTTACAGAATAATGAGCCCCATATATTGCTCCATACAGTATAATGAGCCCCATATATTGCTCCATACAGTATAATGAGCCCCATATGATGCTCCATACTGTATAATGGCCACACAGTGCTCCATACTGTATAATGGCCACACATGATGCTCCATACTGTATAATGGCCACACAGTGCTCCATACTGTATAATGGCCACACATGATGCTCCATACTGTATAATGGCCACACATGATGCTCCATACTGTACAATGGTCACACATGATGCTCCATACTGTATAATGGCCTCACAGTGCTCCATACAGTATAATGGGCACACATAATGCTCCATACAGTATAATGGTCACATATGATGCTCCATACTGTATAATAGTCACACATTATGCTCAATACTGTATAATGGCCATACAGTGCTCCATACTGTATAATGGCCACACATAGTGCTCCATACTGTATAATGGCCACACATGATGCTCCATACTGTATAATGGCCACACATAATGCTCCATACTGTATAATGGCCACACAGTGCTCCGTACTGTATAATGGCCACACAGTGCTCCATACTGTATAATGGGCACACATAATGCTCCATACTGTATAATGGTCACACATGATGCTCCATACTGTATAATAGCCACACATTATGCTCAATACTGTATAATGGCCACACAGTGCTCCATACTATATAATGGCCACACACAGTGCTCCATACTGTATAATGGCCACACATGATGCTCCATACTGTATAATGGCCACACATAGTGCTCCATACTGTATAATGGCCACACATGATGCTCCATACTGTATAATGGCCACACATAATGCTCCATACTGTATAATGGTCACACATGATGATCCATACTGTATAATGGCCTCACATGATGCTCCATACTGTATAATGGGCCCACATGATGCTCCATACTGTATAATGGCCACACAAAATTACTCCTACACACGCGGCTGTGCTCCGTACACCTTGCACACATGGCTCCACTCTGTACTCACGCGGCTCCGCTCCATACACCTCGCACACACCCGGCTCTGCTCCATACACCTCATACACACCAGGCTCCGCTCCATACACCTCATACACAGCCGGCTCTGCTCTGTACACCTCATACACATGCAGCTCCGCTCCATACACCTCATACACACACGGCTCTGCTCCGTATACCTCATACACACACGGCAAAGCTCCATACACCTCGTGCACATTCAGCTCCGCTCCATACACCTCATAGACGCATGGCTCCGCTCCATACACCTCATACACACATGGCTCTGCTCCATACATCTCGTACACATTCAGCTCCGCACCATACACCTCATACACACACGGCTCCGCTCCATACACCTCATATACACACTTACCATGGCAAGCAGCACAGCAAAGTCCTGCAATCCATGGAGGTCCCGATCATGTGACCCCTGACTCCTCCCCTCCTGTGACCTCATCACAGGTCCTGTTTGCACAGAGCAGCCAATATGTGGTGTGCTGCTCTGCGGGTGCAGGAATGACCAGCTGATATTGCTCACCGTGGGTTGTGAGCAGGGGCGTGCGCACCGCACTAGTGACAGCAAGTGTCATGGATTATGGAGAGTCGGCACCAGGTGTTCTGACCGCTGCTCTGCCGCCCCCTGTCTTTCAGTGACGACTGCCGCCTGAAGCAAAGGGCTCAACTTGCCCCATGATAGCGGCGCCCCTGACTATACTCCTAAGACTGAGGCACACTGAAAAGTCAGTTTGTCCACCAGCCATGACAAGGCGACCTTTCTTTGATTGGACTTTTACTTCTTTTTTTTTTTTTTACTATTTTTTTATATCAGCTGTATCTCTCCTGGGACACAAGTTGCCAATATAAAGTGCTGGAAGGATCCAGCATTTATTATAATCAGTCTTCGGCCTCATTCACACCTCCATTATTTCAGGTGCGAGTTTAATTAATTATTTTTTTCAGAATTTCATCTGAGTTTTAACAGTGTTTCTCATACGATTCTCTACTTTCTTCTATCTAATTCTCCGTTAGACAGACGGCACACAAACAGCATCCAAGTGCTGTGCGATTTTTTTCTTCTATGGAACTATAGATTACATTACCAATTTTTGATCCTGATAATTATTGGATTTGTCTCCACATTTTTGCGAAGATGACTGGCTCCGCCATAAGATCACATGGTATAGCGTCTCATTTTTTTCCTATTATCCAGAAGCAGTATTGCTATTCATGTTTCATATATTTCACATTGACGTGCCTTAGCCCTACAGAGTGCAACTTTTTTTGTTTATTATATATGGAGATAGCTGCTCCTAGGTGGCACCTGTTCACATTAGCTTGGATGTGCCAGTCAGTGATTTTGTCATTTATATATTAGCTTTTGAGCACTCCATACTCCAGCATGTGGTGGATTTTAATTGCAGCAGGGTCCTACCTACCCATAAAATCAGACGGGGAAGAGAGGTATTCACATCTACCCTGGAATTCAGAATTTACAGAGGGATTCACATTAGACATGTTAGGACCCATCAGTTTTGAGACCACATTGTCGTTGGTTGCTAGGCATGCATGAATTGGCCAAATTATGTGCTAAGCGTCTCAATTTTTTTCTTAGCATGCAGAAGCCGTATTGCTATTCATATTTCATATATTTCACATTGACATGCTTTAGCACTACAGAGTGCAACTTTTTTGTTTATTGCATATGGAGGTAGCTGCCTCTAGTTGTCACCTGTTCACATTAGCTTGGATATGCCAGTCAGTCTTTTTGTCATGGTATAGTGCTGTGTTTCAGAATTAAGGTGAATCAATTTGCAGCAAATTATATTTTGTAGAGAAATTCGACAAAGCTGGAAAACTTGAATTTCAAACCAGGGATTCAAGCTTCAGGAGGCTAATTTGCATATTCCAGGTGCCTTCTGGGAGAAGCGAAGTCTCCCTAAGCTAGAAGATCGTTGGATACAGCCGGGACCAGCTGCTTCGAAAGCATCACCAAACCAGGGATTCAAGCTTCAGGAGGCTAATTTGCATATTCCAGGTGCCTTCTGGGAGAAGCGAAGTCTCCCTAAGCTAGAAGATCGTTGGATACAGCCGGGACCAGCTGCTTCGAAAGCATCACCAAACCAGGGATTCAAGCTTCAGGAGGCTAATTTGCATATTCCAGGTGCCTTCTGGGAGAAGCGAAGTCTCCCTAAGCTAGAAGATCGTTGGATACAGCCGGGACCAGCTGCTTCGAAAGCATCACCAAACCAGGGATTCAAGCTTCAGGAGGCTAATTTGCATATTCCAGGTGCCTTCTGGGAGAAGCGAAGTCTCCCTAAGCTAGAAGATCGTTGGATACAGCCGGGACCAGCTGCTTCGAAAGCATCACCAAACCAGGGATTCAAGCTTCAGGAGGCTAATTTGCATATTCCAGGTGCCTTCTGGGAGAAGCGAAGTCTCCCTAAGCTAGAAGATCGTTGGATACAGCAGGGACCAGCTGCTTCGAAAGCATCACCAAACCAGGGATTCAAGCTTCAGGAGGCTAATTTGCATATTCCAGGTGCCTTCTGGGAGAAGCGAAGTCTCCCTAAGCTAGAAGATCGTTGGATACAGCCGGGACCAGCTGCTTCGAAAGCATCACCAAACCAGGGATTCAAGCTTCAGGAGGCTAATTTGCATATTCCAGGTGCCTTCTGGGAGAAGCGAAGTCTCCCTAAGCTAGAAGATCGTTGGATACAGCCGGGACCAGCTGCTTCGAAAGCATCACCAAACCAGGGATTCAAGCTTCAGGAGGCTAATTTGCATATTCCAGGTGCCTTCTGGGAGAAGCGAAGTCTCCCTAAGCTAGAAGATCGTTGGATACAGCCGGGACCAGCTGCTTCGAAAGCATCACCAAACCAGGGATTCAAGCTTCAGGAGGCTAATTTGCATATTCCAGGTGCCTTCTGGGAGAAGCGAAGTCTCCCTAAGCTAGAAGATCGTTGGATACAGCCGGGACCAGCTGCTTCGAAAGCATCACCAAACCAGGGATTCAAGCTTCAGGAGGCTAATTTGCATATTCCAGGTGCCTTCTGGGAGAAGCGAAGTCTCCCTAAGCTAGAAGATCGTTGGATACAGCCGGGACCAGCTGCTTCGAAAGCATCACCAAACCGCGCGCCTTACGGCACGTGAATTTTTGCCTGTAGGACATTATTGCAAGAGAGCTTGGCTGAGTAGATTACACAAGAAGGAAAACACACAGCAAGTCAGCAGGATCTAGGAGCAACATGGCAGATGTGACAACCTACATGGTGAGCTGCAGCATGTGCTACATGTTCACAGATCGACCAGAAGAAGAATCCAATTTCACCTGTCAGAAGTGTAGACTAGTGGCCCTTTTAGAAGAAAAGGTGCGGGGTCTGGAAGAAAGAATAGCAACTTTGAAACTCATCAAAGAGAATGAAGACTTTCTAGACAGAACAGAAGCATCTCTACTGGTCACAGAAGGTGCAAAAAGTGTCAGAGAACCTCCAAAAGCAGATGAGTGGAAGCATGTGACCAAAAGAAGCAAGAAGACCATGGAGAAATCACCAACCACACAACTGAAGAACCGATATCAAATCTTTGTAGAGGATGAAGATGGCACACCTAAGAATGAAGCAATACCAGCAAGCAAAAAAGAAAAGGGCACACAGCAACAAGTGACAGCAAAAAGTACAGCCAAGAAGCAACGAAGAGTGGTGGTGGTGGGAGACTCACTACTGAGAGGCACCGAAGCAGCCATCTGCAGACCGGACATAACTGCAAGAGAAGTATGCTGCCTTCCAGGTGCGATGATCAAGGATGTGACCGATAGGATACCAAAGCTCTTCAGCTCCAAGGACGTCCACCCATTTCTTCTGATACATGTTGGCACCAATGACACGGCAAGGAAGGACCTACCGACAATCTGCAAGGACTTTGAAGAGTTGGGGAAGAAAGTAAAGGAACTGGATGCACAGGTAGTTTTTTCTTCTATCCTTCCAGTAGACGGGCATGGCACCAGGAGATGGAACAGGATCCTTGATGCAAACAACTGGCTAAGACGATGGTGCAGACAACAAGGATTTGGATTCCTGGACCACGGTGTGAATTACTGGTATGATGGACTCCTCGCCAGAGACGGACTGCACCTCAACAAACCTGGGAAACACACATTCGCCAGAAGACTCGCTACACTCATCAGGAGGGCGTTAAACTAGAAGAAGAGGGGACGGGAAGAAAAACATTAGACTCGAACAAAGACGACCCAGGAAAACATACTCAGAAGGGAGGTAAGAACATTTCTAAAACAATCCACAGTGAGGAGATTGGAACAAAACAAAATCCTCTAAACTGCATGCTCGCAAACGCCAGAAGCCTGACAAACAAGATGGAAGAACTAGAAGCAGAAATATCTACAGGTAACTTTGACATAGTGGGAATAACCGAGACATGGTTAGATGAAAGCTATGACTGGGCAGTTAACTTACAGGGTTACAGTCTGTTTAGAAAGGATCGTAAAAATCGGAGAGGAGGAGGGGTTTGTCTCTATGTAAAGTCTTGTCTAAAGTCCACTTTAAGGGAGGATATTAGCGAAGGGAATGAGGATGTCGAGTCCATATGGGTTGAAATTCATGGAGGGAAAAATGGTAACAAAATTCTCATTGGGGTCTGTTACAAACCCCCAAATATAACAGAAAGCATGGAAAGTCTACTTCTAAAGCAGATAGATGAAGCTGCAACCCATAATGAGGTCCTGGTTATGGGGGACTTTAACTACCCGGATATTAACTGGGAAACAGAAACCTGTGAAACCCATAAAGGCAACAGGTTTCTGCTAATAACCAAGAAAAATTATCTTTCACAATTGGTGCAGAATCCAACCAGAGGAGCAGCACTTTTAGACCTAATACTATCTAATAGACCTGACAGAATAACAAATCTGCAGGTGGTTGGGCATTTAGGAAATAGCGACCACAATATTGTGCAGTTTCACCTGTCTTTCACTAGGGGGACTTGTCAGGGAGTCACAAAAACATTGAACTTTAGGAAGGCAAAGTTTGAACAGCTTAGAGATGCCCTTAATCTGGTAGACTGGGACAATATCCTCAGAAATGAGAATACAGATAATAAATGGGAAATGTTTAAGAACATCCTAAATAGGCAGTGTAAGCGGTTTATACCTTGTGGGAATAAAAGGACTAGAAATAGGAAAAACCCAATGTGGCTAAACAAAGAAGTAAGACAGGCAATTAACAATAAAAAGAAAGCATTTGCACTACTAAAGCAGGATGGCACCATTGAAGCTCTAAAAAACTATAGGGAGAAAAATACTTTATCTAAAAAACTAATTAAAGCTGCCAAAAAGGAAACAGAGAAGCACATTGCTAAGGAGAGTAAAACTAATCCCAAACTGTTCTTCAACTATATCAATAGTAAAAGAATAAAAACTGAAAATGTAGGCCCCTTAAAAAATAGTGAGGAAAGAATGGTTGTAGATGACGAGGAAAAAGCTAACATATTAAACACCTTCTTCTCCACGGTATTCACGGTGGAAAATGAAATGCTAGGTGAAATCCCAAGAAACAATGAAAACCCTATATTAAGGGTCACCAATCTAACCCAAGAAGAGGTGCGAAACCGGCTAAATAAGATTAAAATAGATAAATCTCCGGGTCCGGATGGCATACACCCACGAGTACTAAGAGAACTAAGTAATGTAATAGATAAACCATTATTTCTTATTTTTAGTGACTCTATAGCGACAGGGTCTGTTCCGCAGGACTGGCGCATAGCAAATGTGGTGCCAATATTCAAAAAGGGCTCTAAAAGTGAACCTGGAAATTATAGGCCAGTAAGTCTAACCTCTATTGTTGGTAAAATATTTGAAGGGTTTCTGAGGGATGTTATTCTGGATTATCTCAATGAGAATAACTGTTTAACTCCATATCAGCATGGGTTTATGAGAAATCGCTCCTGTCAAACCAATCTAATCAGTTTTTATGAAGAGGTAAGCTATAGACTGGACCACGGTGAGTCATTGGACGTGGTATATCTCGATTTTTCCAAAGCGTTTGATACCGTGCCGCACAAGAGGTTGGTACACAAAATGAGAATGCTTGGTCTGGGGGAAAATGTGTGTAAATGGGTTAGTAACTGGCTTAGTGATAGAAAGCAGAGGGTGGTTATAAATGGTATAGTCTCTAACTGGGTCGCTGTGACCAGTGGGGTACCGCAGGGGTCAGTATTGGGACCTGTTCTCTTCAACATATTCATTAATGATCTGGTAGAAGGTTTACACAGTAAAATATCGATATTTGCAGATGATACAAAACTATGTAAAGCAGTTAATACAAGAGAAGATAGTATTCTGCTACAGATGGATCTGGATAAGTTGGAAACTTGGGCTGAAAGGTGGCAGATGAGGTTTAACAATGATAAATGTAAGGTTATACACATGGGAAGAGGGAATCAATATCACCATTACACACTGAACGGGAAACCACTGGGTAAATCTGACAGGGAGAAGGACTTGGGGATCCTAGTTAATGATAAACTTACCTGGAGCAGCCAGTGCCAGGCAGCAGCTGCCAAGGCAAACAGGATCATGGGGTGCATTAAAAGAGGTCTGGATACACATGATGAGAGCATTATACTGCCTCTGTACAAATCCCTAGTTAGACCGCACATGGAGTACTGTGTCCAGTTTTGGGCACCGGTGCTCAGGAAGGATATAATGGAACTAGAGAGAGTACAAAGGAGGGCAACAAAATTAATAAAGGGGATGGGAGAACTACAATACCCAGATAGATTAGCGAAATTAGGATTATTTAGTCTAGAAAAAAGACGACTGAGGGGCGATCTAATAACCATGTATAAGTATATAAGGGGACAATACAAATATCTCGCTGAGGATCTGTTTATACCAAGGAAGGTGACGGGCACAAGGGGGCATTCTTTGCGTCTGGAGGAGAGAAGGTTTTTCCACCAACATAGAAGAGGATTCTTTACTGTTAGGGCAGTGAGAATCTGGAATTGCTTGCCTGAGGAGGTGGTGATGGCGAACTCAGTCGAGGGGTTCAAGAGAGGCCTGGATGTCTTCCTGGAGCAGAACAATATTGTATCATACAATTATTAGGTTCTGTAGAAGGACGTAGATCTGGGTACTTATTATGATGGAATATAGGCTGAACTGGATGGACAAATGTCTTTTTTCGGCCTTACTAACTATGTTACTATGTTACTATGTAAAACATTTTCTGATCTCTGATACATATACTGTGTATATTACCGGCACTCAGAGCCTCGGGCTCCGCAGTGATGGATTCTTCCCTCTGAGCCGCTGCCATCTTTGCACCCATCAACAGATTTTGTGCTCGTTCCTCCTGCTCGTGTTTCCCGCCTTCTCTATGTTCCTTTTCTTTGCATTGTGGATCTGGGTAATTCCCGTCAGCAGTTTACACCATAATTTAATTACATTAGTGGAGCGCCCCTCCCCCATTCTCATGCTTCTTATATTTGCTTATTTGCTTAGGGAGTAAAAAATAAACCTTGAGCCGGTAATAATAATTTCATGGGACTGTAAGTATTGTGCTAATGTGTCGGACCGCTCTTTTCTTGCACAGATGCCGCAGGCTGCAGCCGCCTCTGATCTGAGAATTCATAAGCAGCCCCATATTAGTAGTAAAATCCTCCGCTTCTCGGGGTCACCGCGCTCCCCGCTAAAGGACGGAATATATTGAATCTGTAAGAAATCTTCTCCGGTTAATTGGCTCCTTACTTCCCGGAGGTGAAGGATTCCCACTGGGGGAACGAGTGTTAAATATCAAGGAGAAGAAACCAATCTGTTTACAGATGTGTGTCTGCCATCTTGTTACTTTGTATCTGATCAGTTTGTCTCATTATTATATTCCCTCTTATATAATGGTGCAGTCAAAATTAATCCTTGATCCCAGCACTGCTGCAGCTACCAAAGAAGTGGGCCACACCATATGTTTAGGGCTCTGGCAGTGAGGGGGTCCACTATTGGATCTATAGACTCAGCGCTAGAGGGCAGGGGTCTAAATATAACACCCGTCTACTGCAATCTATGCCAAAAAAATTTGTGGCAACAAAGCAAGCTCTGTTAAGGGTCTGGATCGCCCCCCAAGGGCCGTGGGGTAGAGTTGAGCGACTTTTACTTTTTTAGGATCGAGTCGGGTTTCTCGAAACCTGACTTTGTCAAAAGTCGGGTCAAGTGAAATCGGCCAATTATTGCGAAAAGTCGGGGGCCGACCGAAACATGAAACCCAATGCAAGTCAATGGGGAATCAAAGTCGGCAGTGAGTGGAGGACAGGAAAACACCTACAGTGTCCATGCCAAAAACACCAATTCTTATTTCTTAAGCTTGTCAATCTTAATTTACTTTATAATAATAGTTAGTCATTGAAAACAGGGAGTCATGTGGCTAAAGTTGTGGGGGATAGGGCTGGCTCAAGATTTTCGTGGGCCCAGGAAACGCGGAATACGTCACGGCGGTGGAGCAGGGAGAGGTAAGTATTTCAACTTTGCAAGTGCTGTGATCCTGAGCAAGCAGGGGGAGCCCACTACTTGGCACTGACACGGGGCCCCTCATAGTACGGCGGTGTGTTTAACGGCGGTTGGTGCCTTCCACTGCCAGAGACACTTTTGCGTACTATGAGGGGCCATGTGCCAGTGCCAACGAGTATGCCCCCCCACCTGAAGAAGGAACCTGCACTTTCATCTGCACCTTCCTCTTTGTACCCGTGTAAGGTGGTATAGTATGTGGGAAGGGGAACCTGACTTTCAGCAGGGTCAGATTCTGGCTGTGTAGAGTGCAAGGGGAATGTAGTGGTCTGGGTCAATGTACCAGCAGACTCATCTATCAGTGGCTGGGCAATGGGCAGGATGAGGAAGAAACACAGATATAGGCCCAAAATAAAAAAGTAGGCTAAAAGCAGTTCAAAATTGGTAACAGGACTAAACAGGCGGCATTGCTTTGTTCAGTGGAGGACAATTGTACCGAGTGGCGCAGACACAGTTAGTAGGCCCAAAATAAAAAAGTACACTAAATGCAGTTCAAAATTGGTAACAGGACTAAACAGGCGGCATAGCTTTGTTAAGTGGAGGACAATTGTAATGAGTGGCGCAGACACAGGTAGTAGGCCCAAAATAAAAAAGTAGGCTAAATGCAGTTAAAAAATGGTAACAGGACTAAACAGGCGGCATAGCTTTGTTCAGTGGAGGACAATTGTAATGAGTGGCGCAGACACAGGTAGTAGGCCCAAAATGCAAAAGTAGGCTAAATTCAGTTCAATATTGGTAATAGGACTAAACGGGTGGCATATCTTTGTTAAGTGGAGGACAATTGTAATGAGTGGCAAAGTCACAGGTAGTAGACCCAAAATAAAAAAGTAGGCTAAATTCAGTTCAGAATTGGTAACAGGACTAAACAGGCAGCATAGATTTGTTAAGTGGAGGACAATTGTAATGAGTGGCACAGACACAGGAAGTAGGCCCAAAATAAAAAAGTAGGCTAAATTCAGTTCAAAATTGGTAACAGGACTAAACAGGCGGCATAGCTTTGTTAAGTGGAGGACAATTGTAATGAGTGGCACAGACACAGGTAGTAGGCCCAAAATAAAAAAGTAGGCTAAATTCAGTTCAAAATTGGTAACAGGACTAAAAAGGCGGCATAGCTAGGTACTGGGGTGGGCTCCTCTGCTGAGTAGCAGACAGTGTTAGTAGGCGCAAAGTATTAACTGGTCTAAATGGAGGCCAGGGCCCCTGTATATTTTAACTATCATCTATCATTTCAACAAATTTTTATTGGCAGTGCCATTGAAGGATTTAACAGCACAGACTACACAGTGGTGGAGCAGGGAGAGGTAAGTATTGCAAGTGGTAGAGCACTGTTCGAGCTGGGGGGGGAACACTCTCTCGTGGGCGGCGGTACTGGCACAGGGCCCCTCATATTACAACGGTGTGTCTGACGTGAGTTGTACACCACCACCGTCAGAGACACTTCATTGTACTATGAGGGACCCTGTGCCAGTGCCGTCGCCCAAGAGTGGGCGCACCCACCTGTCCAGGCAAACGGCACTTGCACGGGTGCTTGCGCAAAGTGGTGACCACGGCCCTGTGGGGGGAGTCAGCCCATTTAGGGAGGTATAAAAATGGCCTATGGTGGACATTCAGCAGCTGCAAATGGCAGAATTGGAGAAGTCAGTAAGAGGAGGCCAAAAGCAAGACATTTTTCAGGCAAGCTACGTGTCAGCAGGGGAAGGTGGGGCAAAATAATTTGAAATCCATGATTGGTTCATTTTAATGAAGGGTTAGATCATCAACATTCTGGGTAGGCAGACGTGTACTTTTTTCGGTCAGTATTGAACCAGCAGCACTGAAGACTCTTTCTGATAGTGCAGCGCCTCAGAGACCTGGTCGTTGCAGTAATGTCGCTCTGCCACTAAGGGGAGTGATGGTACGTCTGATGGCACTAAAGGAGTTCATCTGACCAGGTATCACCAGCACACATTACACTTCACACTCCGGCCACTAGGGGGAGCAAAAGGTTTTATTTATTAGGCCACTCCTCACACTGGTAAAACTAGGGGTTGGATAGGAAGTTAGTGAGAAGCTGACTGCGTTTTGTCCAGGCAACATCCCGCGGCAGGGGGTGTTGCGGGGAAGATTCAGGGGGGTCCCTGTCAGGCGTGGGAACCTGGCAGGTACCTAGCGACAAGGCAGAACGTTATGGAACTGCGCCTGCACTACCTTGCGGCGGTATCCTAAGAAAGGACACGAAGCGAAGGATATTGTGGACAGTGAGAAACGAGATCAAGCACAAAGGAGAGCCAGTAGGAGTCGTGCCCGGAGAACGGCAACATCCTACTGAGGCGCATAGCCGGTGCCCGGAACACCGAGGAAGTAACTGACTTGATGCCTTACTTCAAATACCGCAGGACAGTTAATTATAGGTTGGCTGTCTATCTTACTTCACCTAAGCAGACATAGGGGGCAACGCGTGGAGAGGGGCATCTCTAGGGTCCCAGAAGAGCTCCGAGCCTACCCGTCAAATGGGTGCGTCCTAGCCATAACAAACTTGGGGGACGGAGAATAGAAAGAACGAGAAAGAACTAGAAAGAACGAGAAAGGAACGAGAACAGAAGTTGTGAGGACTATCCCGAATGCTCAGCAAGGAAGCACTAAAACACACAGGCGCTAGTGGTAGGCAACGATTTCCACCTGCAAAGGGAACTCTGGATGTGCCCTCGGACCGGCCGGTCTCAGACAGCCCTGTTAACTGTGCTCTTGATTGAGGATCCTGAAGTCACTAGTAAAGAGGTAAAGAGACTGCAACCCTGTTTCCTCGTTATTGTCTGCACCTCACATCATCACCACCTACACTACTGGGAAGCCCTGGGGACTCACTTCACCTGTGGGGAGGTATACCATTTAGCTGCCATCACATCACCCCAGTGGACCCCAAGCAGCGTCGGTCACCCTGACCGAATACCACAGGTGGCATCACAAAACCTTGACAGACTCGTATGACCTTTTATTGGACGCCCCTTAGCGGGGTCACAGACCGGGTCCAGCCACTGTGACATCCCCAGAACTGAGCCAGCAGAGGACCGGTACCGAGTAACCCGCGGCCCTGGGGGAGCTCCAATAGCACACTAGAAGCAGGGCAAGCGAGCTCCTGTAATGCATATTCTGCCAATTCAGGCCAGGTGTCTATTTTAGATGCCCAGGAATCAAAGGGGAATGACCTGTGAGGGAGAACATCGATAAGAGAGGAAAAGTAGTTTGTAACCATACTGGACAAATGCTGTCTCCTGTCACTTTGAATCGATGCAGCAGTACCTGTCGTGTCAGCGGTCATTGCGAAATCACTCCACAACCTGGTCATAAAACCCCTCTGTCCAACGCCACTTCGGATTTGTGCACCTCTAACACCTCTGCCATGTTGCCCCCTACGGCTCGTGTGAGAACCATCACCGCCGCTGTGTGCTGGGAATGCCTGAACCAAACGGTCTACAAGAGTTGCTTGTTTGGTAGCCAATATTTGCTCAAGGTTCTCATGTGGCATGATATTTTGTAATTTCCCTTTATATCGTGGATCCAGGAGACAGGCCAACCAGTAATCGTCATCGGTCATCATTTTGATAATGCGGGGTCCCTTTTTAGGATACACAAGGCATACTCAGCCATGTGGGCCAATGTTCCAGGTGTCAATTCACTGCTTGTGCTGGGTTGAGGAGCACTTTCTTGCAAATCAACATCACTTGTGTCCCGCAAAAACCCTGTACCTGACCTTGCAACACCACCAGTTTCTATTGCCCCCTGAGAAGCATTCTCCTCCCATAAATATTCATCCCCATCATCCTCCTCCTCCTCCTCTTTGTCCGCCACCTCGTCCAGGAGAGTTCCCTAAGCAGACAATGGCTGACTGTCATCAAGGCATCCCTCCTCCTCGGCTGCAGACGCCAGCTCCTTAATGTGCATCAAACTTTGCATCAGCAGACACATTAGTGGGATGCTCATGCTTATGATGGCGTCGTCTGCACTTACCAGATGTGCGCATTCCTCAAAACTCTGAAGGACTTGACAGAGGTCTTGGAGCTTCGACCACTGCACACCAGACAACTCCATGTCTGCTATCCAACTGCCTGCCCATGTATGTGTATCTTCCCACAAATTAATCACAGCACGCCTCTGTTCGCACAGCCTCTGAACCATGTGCAGTGTGGAGTTCCACCTTGTTGCAACATCGATTATTTGGCGGTGCTGGGGAAGATTCAGTGATCGCTGATGGTTCAGCATACGGCTGGAGTGTACGGGCGACCGGCGGATGTGCGAGCAAAGTCTACGCACCATCAGGAGCAGGGCTGGTAACTCCGGATAATTTTTGAGGAAGCACTGCACCACCAGGTTCAAGGTGTGATCCAGGCAAGGTATGTGTTTAAGTTCTGAAACGGCTATGGCAGCCATAAAATTCCTTCCGTTATCACTGACTACCTTGCCTGCCTCAAGATGTACACTGCCCAGCCATGACTGAGTTTGTTGCTGCAAGTACTCGGCCAGTACTTCTGCGGTGTCTGTTGTCGCCCAAACACTTTATTTCTAGCACAGCCTGCTGACGCTTACCACTAGCTGTTCGATTATGGGACACTTCATGTGTAACACTGGCAGCTGCGGATGGAGTGGTCGTGCGACTGCGCTCTGTGGACGAGCTTTCGCTTCTGGAGGAGGAGGAGGGGTGGCAAACGCCTACAGCCAACTGTTTCCTAGACCGTGGGCTATCCCCTGTGGACCCTGCATCCACCACATTAACCCAGTGTGCCGTGATGGACACGTAACGTTCCTGGCCATGCCTACTGGTCCATGCATCTGTTGTGAGGTGCACCTTTCTACTGACTGATTGCCTCAGTGCATGGACAATGCGGTCTTTGACATGCTGGTGGAGGGCTGGGATGGCTTTTCTCGCAAAGAAGTGTCGACTGGGTAGGTCATAGCATGGTACTGCATAGGCCATCAGGGCTTTGACAGCTTCGCTTTCAAACAACCGGTAGGGCATCATCTCTAACGAGATTAGTCTAGCAATGTGGGCGTTCAAATCCTGTGTACGCGGATGAGAGGATGAGTACTTTCTTTTCCTAATGAGAGTCTCTTGTAGGGTGAGCTGGACTGGAGAGGTGCATATGGTGGATCTAGCGAGAGTGTCGGTGATGGTATTGTACGGGACGTTTGGTAGTTAGTCCAGGCTTGCAGGTGCATGCTGGTTAAATGTCTAAGCATGCATGTTGTATTTAAATTTTGAAGATTCTTCCCTCTGCTAAAGGTCTTTGAGCATTTGATAACTTTTGACTGATCATTCGGATCTCAGTTAAAAAAAATTGCCACACTGCACTCTTCCTACTATGGAATACCTTCTCAGGCATTGCACGCTGTGCTACTTTCACCGGATGGCCTGCCAGATGACAGCTGTTGCGATGTAGATGGCTGCTGCGGATCATCCTCCTCCACTTCTGAGCTACTGGCAATGGCACCCTCTTCCCCCAATGGCTGCCAATCTGGGTCAACAACTGGGTCATCTATCACCTCCTCTTCAATGTCATGTGCACCTTCCACTGTGTCACCGTGTAAGGTGCTATAGCGTTCGGGACGGGGCACCATAGTCTCATCAGGGTCAGATTCTGGTTCAGTACACTGCGAGGGCAATGTAGTGATCTGAGTCAATGGAACAGCATTATAATCTAGCTGTGGCTGTGCATCAGTGCACTCCATATCCGATTCATCTTGTAATGGGCAGTTAACAATTTCCCGTTCTAACCCAGGCACGGTATGTGTAAAGAGCTCGATGGAGTAACCTGTAGTGTCGCCTGACGCATCCTTCACTTTTGGTTTGGGTGAAGGACACAAGGAAACGTCTTGTTCCTGACCGGGAGCATCCACTGACGACTCGCTGCTTTTATATTTGGAACTTTCTGAAGAGGAGGCGAAAGAGCTAGAGGCTGAGTAAGCAAAGAAAGCCAAAACTTTTTCCTGCTGCTCCGGCTTTAAAAGCTGTTTTCCTACTCCCAGATAAGGGAGCCTTTGAGGCCTTGTGTAGCCAGACGATGACGCTGGCTCAACACCTCCAGCCTTAGGTGCTATTGTGCTTTTGCCACTACCACCAGATGCACCACCACCACCATCAGTACCAGCTCGCAACCAACGCCCACGGCCTCTTCCACCTGACTTCCTCATTTTTTGGAAAATCTAACAAAATAACAACCGTTATATGGTACTATAAAACAAGGGAGAAGGTGTATATAAACGTGTTGAGATTTGAAATCTCCCTTTTTTGGGGGGGAGACTGAACAAAAAATCAGGCCCTGTGCAAAAAACAACACAATGTAAGTGGCTGAAAGTGGCTGGCTGATATACAACAAACTAACAGGACAG
The DNA here is from genome assembly GCF_032444005.1 of Ranitomeya imitator. Lineage (NCBI taxonomy): Eukaryota > Metazoa > Chordata > Amphibia > Anura > Dendrobatidae > Ranitomeya > Ranitomeya imitator. Next base: position 776,502,652 of record NC_091282.1, read on the forward strand.
AAGTATATCCACTTGTGAGAATTTGAATCTCCCCTTTTTTGGGGGAGACTGAACCACAGCTTAGGCCCAGTGTATATAACAACGCTATCTAAGTGGCAGAAAGTGGCTGGCTGATATACGACAAACTAACAGGACAGAAGTATATCCACTTTATGAGAATTTGAATCTCACTTTTTTGGGGGGAGAGAACCAAATCTCAGGCCCAGTGTATAAAACAACACAATGTAAGTGGCAGAAAGTGGCTGGAAGATATATGAAAAAATACAAGGACTGTAGTACAATTTCAATCTCCCTACAATGATCTCAGGAAAAGTATGGCAGCAATAAAAAGGACTGCTGCACACAAAAGTGTGGACAAATAAACAAGATAACTGTGCAGAAAGGAGCAACAGGATTTTTGCTTTTAAAAAAGCAGTTGGTTTGCACAGCGGCATGCAAACAGCAATGCAGCTATCAAGGAACCTTAAAAGGCAGCCTAATAAGCTACAGAGATGATGCACAAAAACATAACCTCCACTGTCTTTGCAAACAAATGGTGGTGTTAAACAGTGGAAATCGCTACAGCACAAGCAGTTTCAGGGCTTAATCTTCCCTCCCTAACTATATCCCTTCTTCTGATGCAGCTGCGGCAACCTCTCCCTATGCTACGATCGGCAGAAGTAAGATGGCGGCCGGCGTGCATGCCCCTTTATAGCCCCTGTGACGCCGCAGAAAGCAAGCCAATCACTGTCATGCCCTTCTCTAAGATGGTGGGGACCGAGACCTATGTCATCACGCTGCCCACACTCGGCGTCCTCCTTCATTGGCTGAAAAATGGCGCTGAAAGCGTCATACGAAACGCGACTTTGGCGTGAAGAACGCCGACCTCATGGCCGATCCCACACTAGGATCGGGTCGGGTTTTTGAATTTGTCCGATCCATTTAGCTGAACCCTACCGTGGGGTACTCGGTACCGGGTCCTGCAGTTCACAGGGGGATGTCACGGTGGCTGACCCGGTCCGTAGCCCTGGGACATCCGTGCAAAAGGGAAAAGGTCTTTAAAGGGATAGAGTTTATGTTCGTGATGACACCTGTGGTATTCGGTCATGGTGACCGACGCTGCTTTAAGGGGTCCGCTGGGGTGATGTTATGGCAGCTAGATGGTATACTTTTGTGAATTCTGCTCCTGGGCTCCCTCTGGTGGTTGTAAGTGGCACTTTTGTGAGTTCTGCTCTTGGGCTCCCTCTTGTGGTTTCAAGTGGTATGGCTGCTCCTTGGAGTTAGCTGTGGTCAGCTGCCTCCACTTATCATCTCCTCTCTCGCCTATTTAAGCCTGGCTGTTCCTTCAGCTAGTGCCACTTGTAAATGGTTCCTGGTTGGATTCACATCTCTTTGGAGTTCCCTGTTATCCTGACCAGTTCTGCAAAGCTAAGTTTTTGCTTACTTTTTCTGTCCATAGTTTGTGGTCTTATCCATTCTGTGCTTTCTTTGTTTGTCCAGCATTATCAGTTTGAAGTATTTTCTGTCTTGCTGGAAGCTCTGGGAAACAGAGTTACCCTCCACACCTTTAGTCAGGTGTGGAGATTTTTTGTAAACTCTGCGTGGATTTTTGTAGTGTTTTATACTGACCGCACAGTATTCCATCCTGTCCTATCTATCAAGCTAGACTGGCCTCCTGTGCTCATCCTGTTTTCATTCTGTGTATGTCTTTTATCTCCACTCACAGTCATTATTTGTGGGGGGCTAATCTACCCTTTGGGGATTTTCTCTGAGGCAAGATAGTTTTCCTGCTACTGTCTTCAGGGGTAGTTAGCTCTTAGGCTGTGATGAGATGCCTAGGGAGAGTTAGGAGCATTCCACGGCTGCTTCTAGTGTTGTGTTGAGCTTAGGGTCTGCGGTCAGTACAGTTACCACTTCCCTCAGAACTCGTTCCATGTTGCTCTTAGACCACCGCATCATAACAGTACAAGTGGCCAAAAATGAATTAATTGCATCTCAAAAGAAGGAAAAGAAATTTCTGAACCATTTTTTTTCTGTGTTCTAGTTTGTCTTTTTTTTTTTCCTCTTGATATCTGGGTGGTTCAGGATATTTGCTTTGGCATGGATGTTCCAGGTTTGTTTTCTCGTGTATATCAACTTGCTGCAAGAGTACAGAGCATCCAGGACTATGTTGTCCAGACTCCAGCCTTAGAGCCTAGAATTCCTACTCCTGATTTGTTTTTTGGGGACAGATCCAAGATTTTGAACTTTAAAAATAACTGCAGATTGTTTTTTGCTTTGAAACCCCGTTCTTCTGGTGATCCCATTCAACAGGTAAAAATCATCATATCCTTGCTGCGGGGTGATCCTCAAGACTGGGCTTTATCTCTTGAAGCATGGGATCTGGCATTATTGAATGTTGATGCATTTTTTCAAGCGCTCGGATTATTGTACGACGAACCTAATTCTGTGGATCATGCAGAAAAAACCCTGTTAGCCCTGTGTCAAGGTCAGGAAGAGGCAGAGTTATACTGCCAGAAATTTAGAAAATGGTCTGTGCTCACTAAATGGAATGAAGAGGCTCTTGCTGCTATTTTCAGAAAGGGACTTTCTGAAGCCCTCAAAGATGTTATGGTGGGCTTTCCTACGCCTGCCGGTTTGAGCGAATCTATGTCTCTAGCCATTCAGATCGATCGGCGTCTGCGCGAGCGCAAAGCTGTGCACCATATGGCAGTTTCCTCTGAGCAAAGTCCTGAACCTATGCAATGTGATAGGATTTTGACTAGAATAGAATGGCAGGAATTCAGACGTCAGAATAGGCTGTGTTTCTACTGTGGTGATTCTACTCATATTATCTCTGATTGCCCTAAGCATACTAAGAGAGTCGCTAGGTCTGTTACCATTAGTACCATACAGCCTAAATTTCTCTTATCTGTAACCCTGATTTGCTCATTGTCGTCCTTTTCTGTCATGGCATTTGTGGATTCAGGCGCTGCCCTGAACTTAATGGACTTAGAATTCGCCAGGCGCTGTGGTTTTTCCTTACAGCCTTTGCAAAGCCCTATTCCTTTGAGGGGTATTGATGCTACACCCCTGGCCAAGAATAAACCTCAGTACTGGACACAGATGACTATGTACATGGCTCCAGCACATCAGGAAGATTGCCGTTTTCTGGTGTTACATAACCTGCATGATGTTGTTGTACTACGTTTCCCATGGTTACAGGAACATAATCCGGTGCTGGATTGGAAAACTATGTCGGTGACTAGTTGGGGTTGTCAAGGGGTACATAGTGACGTTCCTTTGATGTCAATTTCCTCTTCCCCCTCTCCTGAGGTCCCTGAGTTCTTGTCAGATTTCCTGGATGTATTTGATGAGCCCAAGTCCAGTTCCCTTCCTCCGCACAGGGACTGTGATTGTGCTATTAACTTGATTCCTGGTTGCAAGTTCCCTAAGGGCCGCCTTTTCAATCTGTCTGTGCCGGAGCATGCCGCCATGCGGAGTTATGTTAAGGAGTCTTTGGAGAAGGGGCATATTCGGCCCTCTTCGTCACCTTTGGGAGCGGGTTTCTTTTTTGTTGCTAAGAAGGATGGCTCCTTGAGACCCTGTATTGATTATCGTCTTCTTAATAAAATCACGGTCAAATTCCAATACCCCTTGCCCTTGCTTACGGATTTGTTTGCTCAGATTAAGGGGGCTAGGTGGTTTACTAAGATTGACCTCCGAGGGGCATATAATCTTGTTCGTATTAAACAGGGTGACGAATGGAAAACTGCATTTAATACGCCCGAAGGCCATTTTGAATATCTTGTGATGCCATTTGGGCTTTCTAATGCTCCATCTGTGTTCCAGTCTTTCATGCATGATATTTTCCGCAATTATCTTGATAAATTCATGGTCGTATATTTGGATGATATTTTGATTTTTTCCGATGATTGGGAGTCTCATGTGAAGCAGGTCAGGATGGTGTTCCAGATCCTTCGTGATAATGCTTTATTTGTGAAGGGGTCTAAGTGCCTATTTGGAGTTCAGAAGGTCTCTTTTTTGGGTTTTATTTTTTCTCCCTCGTCTATAGAAATGGATCCTGTTAAGGTCCAAGCTATTCATGACTGGATCAAACCCACATCTGTGAAGGGCCTTCAAAAATTTTTGGGCTTTGCTAATTTCCATCGCCGTTTCATTGCCAATTTTTCCAGTGTGGTTAAGCCCCTTACTGATTTGACGAAGAAAGGCGCTGATGTTACGAATTGGTCCTCAGAGGCTGTTGAGGCCTTTCAGGAGCTTAAACGCCGATTTACTTCTGCCCCTGTGTTGCGTCAGCCAGATGTTTCTCTTCCTTTTCAGGTTGAGGTCGACGCTTCTGAGATTGGGGCAGGGGCTGTTTTGTCTCAGAGGGAATCTGATGGTTCTTTGATGAAACCGTGTGCTTTTTTTTCCAGAAAGTTTTGGCCTGTGGAACGCAATTATGATGTCGGCAATCGGGAGTTCTTGGCTATGAAGTGGGCGTTTGAGGAGTGGCGACATTGGCTTGAGGGTGCTAAACACCGTGTTGTGGTCCTGACCGATCATAAGAATCTGATTTACCTCGAGTCGGCCAAGCGGCTGAATCCTAGACAGGCTCGATGGTCCCTGATTTTCTCCCGTTTTGATTTTGTGGTCTCGTATCTTCTGGGATCTAAGAATGTTAAGGCTGATGCCCTCTGTAGGAATTTTTCGCCTGATTCTCCTGGAGTCCTTGAGCCGGTTGGCATTCTTAAGGAGGGGGTGATTCTTTCTGCTATCTCCCCTGATTTGCAGCGGGCGCTTCAGGAATTTCAGGCTGATAGGCCTGACCGTTGTCCAGTGGGGAAGCTGTTCGTTCCTGATAGATGGACAAGTAAGGTTATTTCTGAGGTTCATTGTTCTGTGTTGGCTGGTCATCCTGGGATTTTTGGTACCAGAGATTTGGTTGCTAGGTCCTTTTGGTGGCTTCTTTGTCGCGCGATGTGCGTGCTTTTGTGCAGTCCTGTGGGACTTGCGCCCGGGCCAAGCCTTGCTGTTCCCGCGCTAGTGGGTTGCTTTTGCCTTTGCCGGTGCCTGAGAGGCCCTGGACGAATATTTCCATGGATTTTATTTCGGATCTTCCTGTTTCCCAGAAGATGTCTGTTATCTGGGTTGTTTGTGACCGGTTCTCTAAAATGGTCCATCTGGTACCTTTGCCTAAGTTGCCTTCCTCCTCGGATCTGGTTCCATTATTTTTTCAGCATGTGGTTCGTTTGCATGGCATTCCGGAGAATATTGTCTCTGACAGAGGTTCTCAGTTTGTCTCTAGATTTTGGCGGGCCTTTTGTGCTAGGATGGGCATTGATTTGTCTTTTTCTTCGGCGTTTCATCCTCAGACTAATGGCCAAACTGAGCGAACTAATCAGACCTTGGAGACCTATTTGAGATGCTTTGTGTCTGCTGATCAGGATGACTGGGTGGCTTTCCTGCCATTGGCCGAGTTTGCCCTTAATAATCGGGCTAGTTAGGCTACTTTGGTTTCACCTTTCTTTTGTAATTTTGGTTTTCATCCTCGTTTTTCTTCTGGGCAGGTTGAGCCTTCTGATTGTCCTGGTGTTGATTCTGTGGTGGACAGGCTGCAGCAGATTTGGACTCATGTGGTGGACAATTTGACGTTGTCTCAGGAAAGGGCTCAACGTTTTGCTAACCGCCGTCGGTGTGTTGGTCCCCGGCTTCGTGTGGGGGATTTGGTTTGGTTGTCTTCTCGTCATGTTCCTATGAAGGTTTCCTCCCCTAAGTTTAAGCCTCGGTTTATTGGTCCTTATAAAATTTCTGAAATTATTAATCCGGTGTCTTTTCGTTTGGCTCTTCCAGCCTCTTTTGCCATTCATAATGTTTTCCATAGATCTTTGTTACGGAGATATGTGGTGCCCGTTGTTCCCTCGGTTGACCCTCCTGCCCCGCTGTTGGTTGAGGGGGAGTTGGAATATGAGGTTGAGAAGATTTTGGATTCTCGTTTTTCGAGGCGGAGGCTTCAGTATCTTGTCAAGTGGAAGGGGTATGGCCAAGAGGATAATTCTTGGGTTGTTGCCTCCGATGTCCATGCCGCCGATTTGGTTCGTGCTTTTCATTTGGCTCGTCCTGATCGGCCTGGGGGCTCTGGTGAGGGTTCGGTGACCCCTCCTCAAGGAGGGGGTACTGTTGTGAATTCTGCTCCTGGGCTCCCTCCGGTGGTTGTAAGTGGCACTTTTGTGAGTTCTGCTCTTGGGCTCCCTCTTGTGGTTTCAAGTGGTATGGCTGCTCCTTGGAGTTAGCTGTGGTCAGCTGCCTCCACTTATCATCTCCTCTCTCGCCTATTTAAGCCTGGCTGTTCCTTCAGCTAGTGCCACTTGTAAATGGTTCCTGGTTGGATTCACATCTCTTTGGAGTTCCCTGTTATCCTGACCAGTTCTGCAAAGCTAAGTTTTTGCTTACTTTTTCTGTCCATAGTTTGTGGTCTTATCCATTCTGTGCTTTCTTTCTTTGTCCAGCATTATCAGTTTGAAGTATTTTCTGTCTTGCTGGAAGCTCTGGGAAGCAGAGTTACCCTCCACACCTTTAGTCAGGTGTGGATATTTTTTGTAAACTCTGCGTGGATTTTTGTAGTGTTTTATACTGACCGCACAGTATTCCATCCTGTCCTATCTATCAAGCTAGACTGGCCTCCTGTGCTCATCCTGTTTTCATTCTGTGTATGTCTTTTTCCTCTCCACTCACAGTCATTATTTGTGGGGGGCTAATCTACCCTTTGGGGATTTTCTCTGAGGCAAGATAGTTTTCCTGCTACTGTCTTCAGGGGTAGTTAGCTCTTAGGCTGTGACGAGATGCCTAGGGAGAGTTAGGAGCATTCCACGGCTGCTTCTAGTGTTGTGTTGAGCTTAGGGTCTGCGGTCAGTACAGTTACCACTTCCCTCAGAGCTCGTTCCATGTTGCTCCTAGACCACCGCATCATAACAGTATACCTTCCCACAGGTGAAGTATGTCCCCAGGGCTTCCTGGTGTATAGATGGAGGTATGATGAGAGGCGCAATAAAGAACAAGGACACAAGGTTGCAGTCTCTTTACCTTTACTGAAGACTTCAGCATCCACAGTCCAGGGCACTGGATCACAGGTCAGGCAGAGTCCGGTCGGTTTGGAGGCAAGTCCAGAGTTCCCTTGTCCAGGTGGAAATCAGTAGCCTTCTCGTGCGCTGTGGTGGTGTAGTCCCTTACTGCCTATGGCTTCAGATAAGGGTCTCACAAATGTGGTGTTTCGTTCTCTCTGTCCCCCTTATAGGATAGGACAAAACCTGTATGACTGGTGACTTGAGCCTGTTTATAGGGTCTCTTAGATAACCCGGCTCTGTAGGTGTCACCGTGCCTTCTGGGTGTAGGTGTGGACAGGTAACCTGCAATTAGCTGTCCTGCCGGTCTCTGAAATAAGGCGTAGAGGTCCTTACTCCCTCGGTGTTCCGGCTATCGGGATTTTGCACCTCAGAAGGAGACAGCTTGAGTGGGGCTGGTCTCCTTCTGGTATCCTCTCCTTTGCTTCGACTTCATTCATGCTCGCTGCAATACAATTCTGCCTTTCCATGTCTCTTTCTGGGAGCTGCAGCTCTGAGGGCATGCACAGGTCAATTTCTATCTTCAGAAGCGTGGCACAGCCATGGGCGCGGTGTGTGCGCCTTCGTACGCCAACCTCTTCCTTGGCGCATGGGAGAGGGAGATTTTTGGCAACGGGGGCCCACCATCCGCTGCCCATGTGTGTGCTGTGCTGGTGTCGCTACATTGACAACATCCTGTTCTTGTGGGGGGGTCCATCCACCAGCTCAAGGATTTTATGAGGTGTCTTAATGACAACTCGTGCAATATACGTCTTACATACACTTTCAACACAACCACTGTTGATTTCCTGGACATCTGTCTGGAGGTCGACTCTGACCAACGCATCCAGACGGATGTATTCAGGAAACCTACGTCAGTCAACTCTTTATTGCATGCCACCTCTGCGCATCATCCTGCCACTGTCAGGGCCGTTCCGGTCAGTCAGTTCCTCAGGATGCGGCGAATTTGCTCCTCCGAGGCCAGATTTGAGCATCAGGCCAATGACCTGAGGCAAAGGTTTATGGCCCGTGGATACAGCCGCAGATCAATAAAAACTGGCTATGATCGTGCTAGACAAACCCCTCGGAATAATTTATTGCATTCCAATACGTCGTGCTGTGGGTGGTAACGCACCCATTACATTTATCTCTACCTATAATCACGAGTGGGAAAGTATGCGCTCCATCCTCACAAAACACTGGTCTGTCCTCCAAACCGAACCCTCCCTGGCTGCCTCCCTGGGCAATCTCCCCCTCATGACCCCTAAAAGGTGTAAAAACCTTAGCGACATTCTGGTCAGGAGCCATTATGTTCCTGTTTCCACGAATGTCTTTGGTTCTGGTGGTCCTCGGCTCTTTCTCATGTGGGCACTGTCTCGCCTGCACCAATGTCCTGCGCTGCTCGAACTTTTTTTCTAGCGATGGTTCCAGAGAATTTCAAATAAGACATCGTATAACCTGCGGCACTACCAACGTTATATATTATGCCACCTGCCCGTGTCCAAAGGTATACATTGGTCTCACCACTCGTGAACGTCGTGTTCGCGTATGGGAGCATGTGCGGGACATTGGTGCGGCCAGGACAGTGGCCACTATAAATGACCTTAAGACGATTCCTCGTCACTTTAGGTCACATCATAACTGTGACGCGAGACTACTTTCTGTCAGGGGGATTGATGCGCTCCACTTGGGTATCAGGGGTGGTGACAATAAAAAACGTCTGGCTCAGATCGAAACGAAGTGGATCGTCTTATTGGATACTTTGACCCCCAAAGGCCTAGATGAATCCTTGAGTTTTGCACCTTATTTATAATTTAATTTATGTTTGTATTTTTCACCTCCTGTTCCTTTGTTTTTGGGCTTCCCGCCATGTCAGTCAGATTTGCTGTCATCATTTTCGTGTTTTTAATTGTTTTTATTTCTTTCTTTTATTACCAGTATATGACTGTTTGGACCTCATCTTTACCGATCTGACCCCTTAAGGACACTGCTATTTACAAACCAATACATCGCAGCCTGATCAAGAATGGGTCGACCATCATACAAGCGGACTCTATATATGTCGATATGGCAGTGTTCTGTAATGACATCTCTTTTATTGTATACATGTCTATTTTATACTTTATTTATAACTTAGCAACTAAGTTCATGCCTTATCCTTCTGTGTCTGCTTATTATGGTGGCCCCTTTCTTCTGTGGCCGTGCGTATCTCGCTGTTTGCGGCTGGCTCTGACACGGGGGCGGGCGTCTTTTCACCTGCTGTGCCTGCTCCGGGTTTATTTCCCGGCGCCCATGCGCATTCGAGTTGACGCCAGGTCTCCATGCCGGGACTTCGCCGGGACAGTGCGCATGCGCCGTTCGCGCCACGTTCATTGGTCGGCTGCACCCACGTGACCGGGGTTGGGCGGTACTTTAAGGTCCTAGTCGGCACTACTCCTTATCCCCTTGAGAAAGCTGCGTGCAGCGCCGCGAAACGCGCATCGGGGGTTGCTCTCTGGCTGCGCCCTTCCCTCCTCATCCCCCCTGCGGTAAGCCAACTGGTTACTTTGACCTATCTGCCCTCATTGTTTATTGGGTGTATTCTGCCACCAATATACGTGGATGAGATGTGTCTGAGGGATGTGATCACAAATCGCTATATAAACAATGGCAGGTAGCGTTACTCGCCAACCCGTGCCACCAGTCTCTATCAGCCGCGCGTGGTGATCCGGAAGGATGATGCAATGATACATTCAACAGGTTTATTTACAGTACCTTGGTGAGAGTGAGGACTGTAGGTTAGAGCTGTTACAGAATCACCAGATAGAGATAATAGAAGCTTCAGGTTAGAGGTAACAAGAGAATCCTTCTCCAGCTCTGCAGCACATGTGTATTCCAAGATGGCATGGAGTACAAAACAGGAAGAGAAGGAAAAAGATAGGAGGAGCTAAAGACAGAAAGGTGTTGTGGGGAAAATGCCATAACAAATATTACAGTGTGATATAGCAACGGCCAGTAGATGGCAGCAAAGTATAACAAATACAACAAATGATAGAACCAGGCATTTTAGCACTACATAAATGTCCATGTATGACTGAAAGTCTATCAGAATAAAGCGAGCAGCACACTCCCCTTCTGAAATCCTCAGATTTCACTATACCAGTCTCAAATTGGAAGTGTTTACCAGAAGTGCATGGAGGGATACCTCAACCTGTAAGATAAAAACAACGCATGCAATGCAACAATAACATATTGAATAACAAGATAGACAAATGTCTATAACGAGTTCTTGAAGTAATCCAACGGATAACCCATCTTCGGATTGGAGAAGCTGCGCTAGGCCAAACTGTCTCCAACCCATTTGTAATCCAAAGGTTGAAGTTCCTTGAAAGAGTTCCTACTGATTGGATGGATAATCAATCCTCAACCGGTATGAGTAAGATAATCTCTGATATAGGCCTAATGAAAGTTTTGGGGTCACCTTGCTTAGCAACTGTCACTTCTACCTTGCGTACCTTGCCATCGTCACTTGGAAAGGTTTTAGATATAAGTCCCATAGGCCATGTGCTTCTTTCTTCCTTCTGGTCTTTCATGAGGATAATATCTCCTACTTGTAAATTTGGCTTTACTTGTTGCCATTTTCTTCGTTTTTGGAGAAATGTCAGGTACTCCCTCTTCCATCTATTCCAGAAACAATTAGCCAGATGTTGCACATATTTCCACCGTCTCTGATATTTGTTACCGGACACAGAGTCTTCAGGCGGGTTTGGAACAGTTCCAAGTTTCTGGGTGAGGAGAGTTGCTGGAGTGAGAATTGTAGGAGATTCTGGATCCGTAGATATGGGTACAAGTGGTCTTGAGTTTACTATAGCAGAGACTTCTGCTAAGAAAGTGGTCAAGGTCTCGTGAGTGAGTCTTGAAAGATTTGAGTCCATCAGCATAGATTCCAGTATCCGACGAGTAATGCCTATCATTCTTTCCCATGATCCGCCCATATGGGAAGCATGAGGAGGATTGAAGACCCAGGAACAGCCATTGGTTGTCAAGAAGTTCTGGACTGTTGTTGAATTCAGTTGTAGTTCTCGACAGGCACCTACAAAGTTCGTTCCACAATCAGATCTTAGTTGTTTTACTGGTCCTCTGATGGAGAAGAATCGTCTTAGGGCATTAATGAAACTGGAGGAATCCATGGACTCTATCACTTCTATGTGTATTGCTCGTACACTCATGCACGTGAACAACACTGCCCAACGTTTACTTTCCGCATGCCCGCCTCTGGTCCGACGTGCAGCGACTGCCCATGGGCCAAAAACGTCCAAGCCAACATAGGTAAATGGGGGCTCTGTGCTTGTCCTATCAGCAGGCAAATTAGACATCTGTTGTTGTTGCAGTTTTCCGCTTGTCTTACGACACTGAACACAATGATGAATTAAATGGGAAACCGGTCTCTTTGCTCCCACAATCCAGAGGCCTGCAGCTCTTAAGGCACCTTCAGTGAAGTGTCTGCCTTGATGTTTGATTTTTTCATGGTAATGTCGTATAAGTAGAGTGGTGATATGGTGATGACCAGGAATAATTAGAGGATTCTTTTCTGCCTCATCCAATTTAGCTTTGTTTAAACGACCACCAACTCTCAATAAACACCTTTCGTCAATTACTGGGTTTAAGTTGACAATGGGGCTGTTTTTAGGAACGTCTTGTTTTTTACGTATACATTCCAGTTCCTTGTGAAAAACATTCTGCTGCACATTGCGTATCACAATGAGTTCACTTAGAGCAATGTCTTCTGCAGAGAGAGGCTTATGGCAGATATGCCAACCGTGACAATTAGTGTTACTGTCCTTATTGCGATAGCATTGTACAATGTGTACTAACCTTGCAATGGCACGAACCAGCCTCGTCCATCTTGAGAAGCGATCAAAACGCTGACAGTCCAAGCCAATCTTCTCCTTGAATTTGGTGATGAAGGTGCTGACATCAGGACGGATCTCTGGGTCGACATCTGGATCCTCAAGGCTGAAGCTGTCTTCAACGGCAGTCTCTTTGCATTGTTCGTGAAGGAACTCCGGTCCAGTCAACCAAGAAGAGCTTGCGAAGGCACCAATAGACAATGGTCTAGTAGCAAGGTCCGCAGGGTTAAGATGGGATGGGACGTGCTGCCATTGCTGGGGTTTGGAGGATTTCCTGATCCTTTCCACTCGGTTACTGACATAGACGTAGAAGCGTTTCGTCTGGTTGTATATGTAGCCCAGAACTACCTTACTGTCTGTGTAGAATTTTGTGTCATCCACGTGAATAGCTAGTTCGCTCTGTATGAAGTCTGCAATCTCTATGGCTAGTACAGCCCCACAGAGCTCGAGTCTGGGTATGGTGTGCTCGGGTTTAGGAGCCAGTTTAGCCTTTCCAAACAGAAATCCAACATGGGCTTCATTATTAGAGTCTACAACCTTCAAGTAAGTGACAGCGGCAATAGCTTCAGTGGAGGCATCAGCGAATACATGAATCTCCTTCCTTTGACTTGTAGTTAGGGATGCCGGAGTGTAACAACGTGGTATGTGGATCTTATCCAAGGCGCAAAGAGATTCTCTCCATGACTTCCACTTTAGTTGTTTGACTGCAGGGAGTGGTATATCCCAGTCCTTAATGTACTCTGAGAGTTGTCTTAGCAGGAGCTTGCCTTGCATAGTCAGGGGTGCGACAAACCCAAGTGGATCATATAGACTGTTCACCACTGACAGAACCCCACGCTTAGTAAATGGTTTTTCTGCACCACTAACCTGAAAGCTGAAGGAGTCATTTAGCAAGTTCCACCTCAGGCCTAGACTTCTCTGTACTGGTGGATTGTCTGAGCCTAGGTTCAAGTCCCTAAATTCTGCGGCATGATCATTAGGGTGAAAGGCCTTCATGACAACAGCACTATTGGAAGCAATTTTATGCAATCTTAAATGAGCTTTAGAAAGCATACTTTGTGTCCGTTGGAGCAGATCTATGGCTTCCTCCACTGTAGGAAGGGATTTAAGACCGTCGTCCACGTAGAAGTCCTTTTCAACGAACTGTTGGGCATCCTTCCCGAACTCTGCAGCACCATCGGAGGCGGTCCTACGTAGGCCATATGTAGCGACTGCAGGAGAAGGACTGTTTCCGAAAACGTGCACCTTCATGCGGTATTCAATCATTTCCTTGTTGGTGTCATAGTCTCGGTGCCATAGAAAACGGAGATAATTTCTGTGATCTTGTTGCACGATGAAACAATGGAACATTTGTTCGATGTCGGCGGTAATGGCGACCGGTTCCTTTCTGAATCTCATGAGCACTCCCACCAGGTTGTTAGTCAGGTTCGGACCAGTGAGGAGAACGTCATTCAGAGATACGCCGTCATGTTTGGCGCTTGAATCGAACACCACTCTGATTTGTTTCGGCTTTCTTGGATGATACACTCCAAAGGCAGGGAGATACCAGCATTCTTCATCAGCTTGCAATGGTGGAGCTGGCTCTGCATGGTCATTGCGAAATATCTTGTCCATAAAGGCTATGAAATGTTCCGTCATTTCAGGCTTGTTCCTTAATGTTCTCTGCAGTGAGATGAATCTAGATAAGGCCTGTTCTCTGTTGTTAGGAAGCCTGGTCCTTGAAGCCTTGAAGGGTAAGGGAGCAACCCAGCGGTCCGATTCATTTTTGAAGAATCCACTGTCCATAATTTTAAGAAACTCCTTGTCTTCTATGGATAAGGCGACTTTGTTGTCATCTTTTGTTGTGTGAAACACTGTTCTCCCTAAGTCATCACCGTAGGGAGTGGGAATGATGTCAGGCTCCTGGATGCAATCAGAGAACCTCTCTTTCACTTCGTAGTGATGAAGGCATGGCTTAAAGTGAGTTGCGCGACCATTTTGGAGCACATACGTTTTACAGGCGTTGACTTCGGATGCCTTGTGACTCCTATCCAGACATACATCGCCCACGATTACCCAGCCTAGGTCGAGTCTTTGGGCGTATGGAGCATCATCTGGGCCATTGCATTGTTGGTGTACCTTGTGGACCTTCAGAATGTCCCTTCCGAGTAGGATTAGAATATCAGCATTCATGTCCGGAGGAGGAATTTCATTAGTCAGGTGCCTCAAGTGGCGATGATGAAGTTCGGCTTCCGGAGTGGGAATCTCCTCCCTGTTATCAGGTATCTGGTCACATTCAATTAGGGTTGGCAAGGGTATATGCACGTTTCCCTTGATTGAAGAGACTATGTACCCAGAGGCTCTCCTGCCAGAAGTCTCAATACGACCAGAGCAGGTGTTGAGGGTGTATGGAGTCGTTTGTCCCTTTATGTTGAAGATCTCAAAGAATTTGGGCCTTGCTAGAGATCGGTTACTTTGCTCATCTATTATGGCATACATTTTGGAGACCTTGTCGGGTTGTCCTTTTGGATAGACCTTAATCAGACATACCTTGGCACAGCATTTAGGATCAGTCCCTTCTCCACATACCTCAGTACATGAGGAGGAAACAGCAGTTGCAGTTGGGTCAGGGACCTGTGGCTCCCCGCCATGCATTTGAGCAGGATTAGATGCTGCAGAAGGTTGTGAGTTGTGTGGAGCTGGTGTGGGATGCATGGCTGTGACGTGTTTATCACTGCTGCATTCAGTGCACTTAATGGCGGCCTTACAGTCCTTAGCGAGGTGGTCTGAGGAGGTGCAACACTTATAACATATCCTAAGCTCCTTGAGGGTATCTTTACGCTCCTGCAAATTCCTTGCTCTGAATCCACGGCATTCTTTAAGTGGGTGAGGCCTTTTGTGGATAGGGCACATACGGTTACTGTCCATGACTTTAGGAGCAACATTATTTGTCTTAGTGAAGGCAGGTGTAGTAAGTGGAACGTCAGTCTTTCTCACAGATACTGTGTTCCTTGAATCTCTACGTTTGGCAATGTTATCATACCTTGTAGATGATGATGATGCTGGTGGAGTAGGCTCAGTGAAGTCGAAGCTGGGATCATTCTTCTTCCGAGCTTGGTCACTGATGAACCTGGAAAAATATGAAAAGGGGGGAAAGGACACATCATGCTGCCTTTTATACCGTGAGCCGTGGTCTGCCCATTTATCCTGCATGCCGTGTGGCAACTTGGACACTATTGGATTAACGCCATGAGCAGTATCTAGGTAGCTCAGTCCTCAGAGACGTGGGTCTAATTTTGCCAACTCTATTTCCTTTAGCAGGTCGCTCAGATCTTGAAGTTTTCTATTGTCCTTGTTAGTTATCTTTGGGAAGGTTTGCAGTCTTTTAAATAAGGCACATTCTATAGCTTCTGAGCTGCCATAGGTTTGTTCCAGTCTCTCCCAGGCTGCAATAAGACCTGCATCTGAATAGTCCACATGAACTGCCCTTATTGTCTTTATGCGCTCTGCTGATTCAGGGCCTCACCAGTTAACAAGCAAATCCAGTTGTTCCTTGCCGGTGAGATTAAGGTCTTGGATCACTGCTTGAAAGGTGGATTTCCAGGCTCTATAATTCTCAGCACGATCATCAAACTTTGAGAGACTAATGTTTATTAACTCCCGGCGAATCATGTATCTGGCAAAGTCAGACATGTCCGATCTCCCGGTCATTGTTGCAGGATGAACTTGTGGTATCCGTAGGGAATGTAAGTTCTCTGGCTTATATGACTGCGACAAATCAGGACGAAATGATGCGGCATAAGGGTTAAACTGCGGTTTAGTCTCTATAGGGTCCGCTGGCTGTGGCCTAAATTGTGAGTTAGTGCTGGAAGTTACCTTGTCGGCAGTAGGTGGCGACATTCCTTGACTTGCGGGCGCATCAGTGTTAGAAACTGGAGGTGGTGCTGGTGCAGATGTTAGATGTCTTAGCACGTAGTCAGAGGTGCGATCAGCTGAGTCCACCATTTCTTCTGGAATAAGACAGTCCGAGTTGTTTTCTTGTCCCAATGCTTGCTCAAGGACCTTCAGTTTAGCAAGGGCTGTTGCTTCTTCCCTTTCTGCTTGGAGTATTTTTAATTTCCTTTGAGCTTCCATCTCATTTCTTTGAGCTTCCACTTTGTTTCTTTGAGCTTCCACTTCCACTTCAGCCTCCCTTTTAGCAAAGGAGCTTTTTACTCTAGCTTCCTCTGCAGCTGCACGGATCTCCAGTAGCTTGTCGGACAATGTTGACTTCCTGGAGTGAGATGATCTGGAAGACCGAGCTGTGATTTTGGTCTATGTTGTGCGATGTGACCTAACCTCTTGGAGGTGAGCGATGCGGAGTTCTGCTTTATCCTGGGCATCTCGTACTAATGAGGTCTTTTCTTGGAGAAGAGTTTCCCTTTCAGTTACTTCTGTGTGCTGGGGCATCTTCCATGTCACAGTTACTCAGGAATGTGATGTACTTTGCAGACAGTCTCTGGTAGCGATCATAGGCGGCAGATAAACTCGTCAATGTGGCGGTTAAACCTGCAGCGTCACTGTGGTAACTTGGAAGAGCTGCTAAATAGTGATCAACTCTGCCCCATAAATGTTCTAGGTTATCATGGAACTCGTCTCTAGTAGTCTCAAAGTTCTCTCTGGCCTTTTGTGTCGGCTTGGTTACACGTTTGGGTCGTACGTCCTGCTCTGCAGTAAGTGTGGACTCTGCTCCTGCAGCATCTATGGTGTCGGGAACCTGATGTGCTTCACTTGCAGATGGGTCCACGGTGCTTTTTGTGGACATGTTTTAGCTAAGATGGCGGACGGTTAAGACTTGCTAGCAGACAATGCATATGCACACAGACACTGTAGACTTAGGTCTCTTGTTACTATTCTGCCACCGATATACGTGGATGAGATGTGTCTGAGGGATGTGATCACAAATCGCTATATAAACAATGGCAGGTAGCGTTACTCGCCAACCCGTGCCACCAGTCTCTAGCCGCGCGTGGTGATCCGGAAGGATGATGCAGTGATACATTCAACAGGTTTATTTACAGTACCTTGGTGAGAGTGAGGACTGTAGGTTAGAGCTGTTACAGAATCACCAGATAGAGATAATAGAAGCTTCAGGTTAGAGGTAACAAGAGAATCCTTCTCCAGCTCTGCAGCACATGTGTATTCCAAGATGGCACGGAGTACAAAACAGGAAGAGAAGGAAAAAGATAGGAGGAGCTAAAGACAGAAAGGTGTTGTGGGAAAAATGCCATAACAAATATTACAGTGTGATATAGCAACGGCCAGTAGATGGCAGCAAAGTATAACAAATACAACAAATGATAGAACCAGGCATTTTAGCACTACATAAATGTCCATGTATGACTGAAAGTCTATCAGAATAAACCGAGCAGCACAGGGTGCACTTCCTAAACCCCTATATGTGGGATGGACGATTTATGGCACACGTCCCTGTTGACATGGGCTTTACTATATAGTATCTGTGTGGGGTTTACACTATACTCTGTCCTTTTAGTGGCTATGTACGGTGCATGAGGGATGTTTGGGGGAGGAAGTTTTCCCCTTCATGTGTTTACTGGTAATGTTTTTACCCTGACCTATTACTGCCTGTTAACTTTTAATATTTTGTATTTTGTAATCATTAATAAAGTGTTCATGTTTTTTCTACGTTTGGCTCCTTGTTCTCCGGGTGTTATATGATATTTTTGGACTTAGCTTGTCTGGGGGCCCATTACACCTTTTTTGGGCTTCTTTTCCCAGACCGTTGTAATGTTGTTGGGATTCTGTATATTATAGACTACCAGTTATATATATATGGGGAGTGACCTAATAAATAGAAGCAGAAGCTCCCCCGGGTGGTCTGGAGTGTGAAATGTGTTGCATGTTTGTGATACCTGGATGCAGTTATCCTTCTTTGCCTCCAAACGTAGCATCACTCTCCCCGAGAGGAAAGCAATACCACTGGGGTGCCGCAGGTCCCCATGTGCCATATATAATATTGGCACCTTCTCTGTAACGTGGAGGCTATTGAGATCCTCAGATACCAAGATCTGGGTGCGTCTACCAAATCTACACCCCCTTTATTGTGTGGCTAGGAACAAAAAGTGTTTTTCTTCATGCTCCATGTATTCAATATAGTCTTAAAGGGAATCTGTAATTGAGTTTTCCCTTGGTTATCAGCCACTTCCATGCTATTAAGACACTTAATTCAATTCTCTGCAAATCCTCCATAGCCACTGTCATGAACCCACATCTCTCCAAACTGCCTGACATTACAATTATGGTCTACCAACTATCACAAACGTGATGTTCTGCACCGCCTGGGGACGCATAAGATACATTTAGTACAGTTTAACACAGACTTCCTCTGTCCACACGAACCCAGGGAGGCACACGGAGGGGGAGGATGTGTAACACGTAATCACTTATGTGGCACCAATCTCACCCACAACCCTGACAGGCTGAGAGAGGCCCCTTTCACTAGCACCAGGGAAGCAAAGCATTGCCAGTCCGGTAGGACTGCCACCAGTTACTCGTTAGATATAAACCCAGTCCGTTAACAGGATTATATCAGGCCAGAAACCAGCCCAGGTAGCATGGAAAGTTAAGCAGAGGAATGGAAGTGTGGATTGATGGATCAAGATAAAAGAGCAGCCCAAGGTTAAATTATATATTTAATCACCTTAAAAGCACACTAGAAAATACAGTGGCCCCCATTTCCGAAGTGAACCACATGCATCACAGAGAGAGCAACCACATGGGCTTACACTAGCCTTTACCCCCTTTGGGTCACTTCCTTCCTGCATTTTTGGCTGAATCTAAATCCCATCCCCTGCCTCTACTACCTTCAGTATGAAGCATTTCACAGAGTTGCTAGGAGTAACATAGTAGCATAGTAACATAGTTATTAAGGTTGAAGGAAGACTTTAAGTCCATCCAGTTCAACCCATAGCCTAACCTAACATGCCCTAACATGTTGATCCAGAGGAAGGCAAAAAAAATAACATGTGGCAAAGAGTAAGCTCCACATTGGGGAAAAAAATTTCTTCCCGACTCCACATACGGCAATCAGACTAGTTCCCTGGATCAACACCCTATCAAGGAATCTAGTATATATAACCTATAACATTATACTTTTCAAGAAAGGCATCAAGTCCCCTCTTAAATTTAAGTAATGAATCACTCATTACTAGAGTTGAGCGACTTGTACTTTTTTCGGATCGAGTTGGGTTTCGCGAAACCCGACTTTGTCAAAAGTCGGGTCGGGTGAAATCGGCCGATTATTGCGAAAAGTTGGGGGCCGACTGAAACCCGAAACCCAATGCAAGTCAATGGGGAATCAAAGTCGGCAGTGAGTGGAGGACAGGAAAACACCTACAGTGCCCATTTTAATGCCAAAAACATCAATTCTTATTACTTAAGCTTGTCAATCTTAATTTACTTTATAATAATAGTTAGGCATTGAAAACTGGGGGGCATTTGGCTAAAGTTGTGGGGGGTAGGGCTGCCTCAAGATTTTCGTGGGCCCAGGAAACGCAGAATACGTCACGGCGGTGGAGCAGGGAGAGGTACCGTATATACTCGAGTATAAGCCGATCCGAGTATATGCCGACCCCCTACTTTTGCCACAAAAAACTGGGAAAACTTATTGACTCGAGTATAAGCCTGGGATAGGAAATGCAGCAGCTACCGGTGAATTTCAAAAATAAAAATAGATGCTCCATACCGTTCATTATTGCCCCATAAGATGCTCCATATAAAGCTGTGCCACATATAATGCTGCATACCGTTCATTATGGCCCCATAGATGCTCTGTATAAAGCTGTGCCACATATAATGCTGCATACCGTTCATTATTGCCCCATAGATGCTCTGTATAAAGCTGTGCCACATATAATGCTCCATATTGTTCATTATTGCCCCATAGAAGCTCCATATAAAGCTGTGCCTCATATATGCTCTGCACCGTTCATTATTGCCCCATAGAAGCTCCATATAAGGCTGTGCCACATATATGCTCTGCACCGTTCATTATTGCCCCATAGATGTGCCATATAAAGCTGTGCCATATAGTGCTCTGCACCTTTCATCATTGCCCCATAGATGTGCCATATAAAACTGTGCCATATAGTGCTCTGCACCATTCATTATTGCCCCATAGATGTGCCATATAAAACTGTGCCATATAGTGCTCTGCACCGTTCATTATTGCCCCATAGATGCTCCTTATAAAGCTCTGCCATATAGTGCTCTGCACCGTTCATTATTGCCCCATAGATGCTCCTTATAAAGCTCTGCCATATAGTGCTCTGCACCGTTCATTTGTGCCCCATAGATGCTCCTTATAAAGCTCTGCCATATAGTGCTCTGCACCGTTCATTTGTGCCCCATAGATGCTCCTTATAAAGCTCTGCCATATAGTGCTCTGCACTGTTCATTTGTGCCCCATAGATGCTCCTTATAAAGCTCTGCCATATAGTGCTCTGCACCGTTCATTATTGCCCCATAGATGCTCCTTATAAAGCTCTGCCATATAGTGCTCTGCACCGTTCATTTGTGCCCCATAGATGCTCCTTATAAAGCTCTGCCATATAGTGCTCTGCACCGTTCATTTGTGCCCCATAGATTCTCCTTATAAAGCTCTGCCATATAGTGCTCTGCACCGTTCATTTGTGCCCCATAGATGCTCCTTATAAAGTTTTGCTACCGGTATATATAATGCTGCAATAAAAAAAAAAATGCCATACTCCCCTCTCTTGCTTGCAGCTCCCGGCGTCTCGTCCCGACGTCTCTCCGCTCTGACTGTTCAGGCAGAGGGCGCCGCGCACACTATATGCGTCATCGCGCCCTCTGACCTGAACAGTCAGTGCGGAGAGACGCTGGGAAGATGGAGCGGCGCCCGGCGTGTGGAACGGGGATAGGTGAATATGCGATACTTACCTGCTCCTGGCGTCCCGCTCCTTCTCCCGGACAGCTGGTCTCCGGGTGCCGCAGCCTCTTCCTCTATCAGCGGTCACCATTACCGCTGATTAGAGAAATGAATATGTGGCTCCACCCCTATGGGAGTGGAGTCCATATTCATTTCTCTAATGAGCGGTCCCACGTGACCGCTGAACAGGGGAAGAGCTGCGGCACCCGAAGACCGTGGGACTGCAGGGATAGCACCAGGATTGCTGGGACTAGGTGAGTATGCCTCAGCCCTCTCTCCCCCTCACCCGCCGACCCCACCGCCGACCGTGACTTGAGTATAAGCCGAAAGGGGCACTTTCAGCCCAAAAATTTGGGCTGAAAATCTCGGCTTATACTCGAGTATATACGGTAAGTATAGTGCTGTGATCCTGAGCAAGTGGAGGGGCCCACTCGTTGGCACTGGCACAGGGCCACTCATAGTACGGCGGTGTGTTTGACGGCGGGTGGCGCCTCCCACTGGCAGAGACACTTTTGCGTACTATGAGGGGCCCTGTGCCAGTGACGTCGCCAACGAGTATGCCCCCCCACCTGATGAAGGAACCTGCACTTTCATCTGCACCTTCCTCTTTGTCCCCGTGTAAGGTGGTATAGTAAGCGGGAAGGGGAACCTGAATTTCAGCAGGGTCAGATTCTGGCTGTGTAGAGTGCAAGGGGAATGTAGTGGTCTGGGTCAATATACCAGCAGACTCATCTAGCAGTGACTGGGCAATGGGCAGGATGAGGAGGAAACACAGATATAGGCCCAAATAATAAAATAGGCTAAATACAGTTCAAAATTGGTAACAGGACTAAATAGACGGCATTGCTTTGTTCAGTGGAGGACAACTGTAATGAGTGGCAGACACAGTTAGTAGGCCCAAATAATAAAGTAGGCTAAATGCAGTTCAAAATTGGTAACAGGACTAAACAGGCGGCATTGTTTTGTTCAGTGGAGGACAACTGTAATGAGTGGCAGACACAGTTAGTAGGCCCAAATAATAAAGTAGGCTAAATGCAGTTCAAAATTAATAACAGGACTAAACAGGTGGCATTGCTTTGTTCAGTGGAGGACAACTGTAATGAGTGGCAGACACAGTTAGTAGGCCCAAATAATAAAGTAGGCTAAATGGAGTTAAAAATTGGTAACAGGACTAAACAGGCGGCATTGCTTTGTTCAGTGGAGGACAACTGTAATGAGTGGCAGACACAGTTAGTAGGCCCAAATAATAAAGTAGGCTAAATGCAGTTCAAAATTGGTAACAGGACTAAACAGGTGGCATTGCTTTGTTCAGTGGAGGACAACTGTAATGAGTGGCAGACAGAGTTAGTAGGCCCAAATAATAAAGTAGGCTAAATGCAGTTCAAAATTGGTACAGGACTAAACAGGCGGCGTTGCTTTGTTCAGTGGAGGACAACTGTAATGAGTGGCAGACACAGTCAGTAGGCCCAAATAATAAAGTAGGCTAAATGCAGTTCAAAATTGGTAACAGGACTAAACAGGCGGCATTGCTTTGTTCAGTGGAGGACAACTGTAATGAGTGACAGACACAGTTAGTAGGCCCAAATAATAAAGTAGGCTAAATGCAGTTCAAAATTGGTAACAGGACTAAACAGGTGGCATAGCTAGGTACAGGGGTGGGCTCATCTGCTGAGTAGCAGACAGTGGTAGTAGGCGCAAAGTATTAACTGGTCTAAATGGAGGCCAGGGCCCCTGTATATTTTAACTATCATGTATCATATCCACAAATTTGTATTGGCAGTGCCAATGAAGGATTTAGCAGCACAGACTACACAGTGGTGGAGCAGGAAGAGGTAAGTATTGCAAGTGGTAGAGCACTGTTTGAGCTGGGGGGGAACACTCTCATGGGCGGCGGTACTGGCACAGAGCCCCTCATATTACGACAGTGTGTCTGACATTGGTTGTGCACCACCACCATCAGAGACACTTCATTGTACTATGAGGGACCCTGTGCCAGTGCCGTCGCCCAAGAGTGGACCCACCCACCTGTCCAGGCAAACGGCACTCGCATGGGTGCTTGCACCAGGTGGTGACCACGGCCCTGTGGGGGGAGTCAGCCCATTTAGGGAGGTATAAAAATGGCCTATGGTGGACATTCAGCAGCTGCAAATGGAGGAATTGGAGAAGTCAGTAAGAGGAGGCCAAAAGCAAGACATTTTTCAGGCAAGCTACGTTTCAGCAGTGGAAGGTGGGGCAAAATAATTTGAAATCCATGATTGGTTCAATTTAATGAAAGTTAGATCACGGTATGTGTAAAGAGCTCCATGGAGTAACCTGTAGTGTCGCCTGACGCATCCTTCACTTTTGGTTTGGGTGAAGGACACAAGGAAACGTCTTGGTCCTGACCAGGAGCATCCACTGACGACTCGCTGCTTTCATATTTGGAACTTTCTGAAGAGGAGGCGAAAGAGCTAGAGGCTGAGTCAGCAAGGAAAGCCAAAACTTTTTCCTGCTGCTCCGGCTTTAAAAGCTGTTTTCCTACTCCCAGATAAGGGAGCCTTCGAGGCCTTGTGTAGCCAGACGATGACGCTGGCTCAACACCTCCAGCCTTAGGTGCTATTGTGCTTTTGCCACTACCACCAGATGCACCACCACCACCATCAGTACCAGCTCGCAACCACCGCCCACGGGCTCTTCCACCAGACTTCCTCATTTTTTGGAAACTCTAACCAAAACAACAACCGTTATATGGTACTGTAAAACAAGGTGGAAGGTGTATATAAACTTGTTGAGAATTTAAATCTCCCTTTTTTTGGGGGGGGGAGACTGAACCAAATCTCAGGCCCAGTGTATATAACAACGCAATCTAGTAAGTGGCAGAAAGTGGCTGGCTGACATACGACAAACTAACAGAACTGAAGTATATACACTTTTTGAGAATTTGAATCTCACTTTTTTGGGGGGAGACTGAACCAAAACTCAGGCCCTGTGCATAAAACAACACAATGTAAGTGGCAGAAAGTGGCTGGTTGATATACAACAATCTAACAGGACTGAAGTATATCCACCTTGTGAGAATTAGAATCTCCCTATTTTGGGGGGGGGGGGACTGAACCAAAACTCAGGCCCAGTGTATATAACAACGCAATCTAAGTGGCAGAAAGTGGCTGGCTGATATACGACAAACTAACAGGACTGAAGTATATCCACTTTGTGAGAATTTGAATCTCACTTTTTTGGGGGGAGACTGAACCAAAACTCAGGCCCAGTGAATAAAACAACACAATGTAAGTGGCAGAAAGTGGCAGGGTGATATATGACAAACTAACAGGACTGAAGTATATCCACTTTGTGAGAATTTGAATCTCACTTTTTTTTTGGGGGGGGAGACTAAACCAAACCTCAGGCCCAGTGTATAAAACAACACAATGTAAGTGGCAGAAAGTGGCTGGAAGATATATGAAAAAATACAAGGACTGTAGTACAATTTCAATCTCCCTACAATGATCTCAGGAAAAGTATGGCAGCAATGAAAAGGACTGCTGCACACAAAAGTGTGGACAAATAAAAAAGATAACTGTGCAGAAAGGAGCAACAGGATTTTTGCTTTTAAAAAAGCAGTTGGTTTGCACAGCAGCGTGCAAACAGCAATGCATCTATCAGTGAGCCTTATAAGGCAGCCTAATAAGCTACAGAGCTGATGCACAAAAATATAGCCTCCACTGTCCCTGCAAAAAAATGGTGGTGTTGGACAGTGGAAATCGCTACAGCACAAGCAGTTTGGGGGTTAATCTTCCCTCCCTAACTATATCCCTTCTTCTAAAGAAGCTGCAGCAACCTCTCCCTATGCTAAGATCGGCAGAAGTAAGATGGCGGCCGGCGTGCACGCCCCTTTATAGCCCCTGTGATGCCACAGAAAGCAAGCCAATCACTGTCATGCCCTTCTCTAAGATGGTGGGGACCGAGACCTATGTCATCACGCTGCCCACACTCTGCGTCCTCCTTCATTGGCTGAAAAATGGCGCTGAAAGCGTCATATGAAAAGTGACTTTTGCGCGCAGATCGGCGACCTCATGGCCGATCCCACACTAGGAATGGGTTGGGTTTCATGAAACCCGACTTTGCCGAAAGTCAGCGATTTTTTAATTTGTCTGATCCGTTTTGCTCAACCCTACTCATTACAACATCATATGGCAGAGAGTTCCATAGTCTCACTGCTCTTACAGTAAAGAATCCGCGTCTGTTATTATGCTTAAACCTTCTTTCCTCCAGACGTAGAGGATGCCCCCTTCTCCCTGTCTCAGGTCTATGATTAAAAGATCATCATAAAGGTCTTTGTACTGTCCCCTCATATATTTATACATTAAAATAAGATCACCTCTTAGCCTTCGTTTTTCCAAACTAAATATCCCCAAGTGTAATAATCTATCTTGGTATTGCAGACCTCCCAGTCCTCTAATAACCTTGGTCGCTCTTCCCTGCACCCGCTCTAGTTCAGCTATGTCTTTCTTATACACCGGAGACCAGAACTGTGCACAGTATTCTAAGTGTGGTCGAACTAGTGCCTTGTATAGAGGTAAAATTATGTTCTCCTCATGAGCATCTATGCCTCTTTAATGCATCCCATTATTTTATTTGCCTTTGTAGCTGCTGCCTGACACTCGCCACTAAATGTGAGTTTGTCACCCACCCATACTCCCAGGTCGTTTTCATTGACGGTTTTGCCCAGAGTTTAGAATTAAGCACATAATTATACATCTTATTACTTCTACCCAAGTGCATGACCTTACATTTATCCCCATTAAAGCTCATTTGCCATTTATCAGCCCAAGCTTCTAGTTTACATAAATCATTCTGTAATATAAAATTGTCCTCCTCTGTATTGATTACCCTGCAGAGTTTAGTGTCATCTGCAAATATTGAAATTCTGCTCTGTATGCCCCCTACAAGGTCATTAATCCCTTTACCCCCAAGGGTGGTTTGCACGTTAATGACCGGGCCAATTTTTACAATTCTGACCACCGTCCCTTTATGAGGTTATAACTCTGGAACGCTTCAACGGATCCCGGTGATTCTGACATTGTTTTCTCGTGACATATTGTACTTCATGTTACTGGTAACATTTCTTTGATATTACCTGCGTTTATTTATGAAAAAAACGGAAATTTGGCGAAAATTTTGAAAATTTCCAACTTTGAATTTTTATGCAATTAAATCACAGAGATATGTCACACAAAATACTTAATAAGTAACATTTCCCACATGTCTACTTTACATCAGCACAATTTTGGAACCAAATTTTTTTTTTGTTAGGGAGTTATAAGGGTTGAAATTGACCAGCAATTTCTCATTTTTACAACAACATTTTTTTTTTAGGGACCACATCTCATGTGAAGTCATTTTAAGGGGTCTATATGATAGAAAATACCCAAGTGTGACACCATTCTAAAAACTGCACCCCTCTGTTTGCTCAAAACCACATTCAAAAAGTTTATTAACCCTTCAGGTGTTTCACAGGAATTTTTGGAATGTTTAAATAAAAATGAACATTTAACTTTTTTTCACAAAAGTTGTACAATTTGTCCTGAGTATGCTGATACCCCATATGTGGGGGTAAACCACTGTTTGGGCGCATGGGAGAGCTCGGAAGGGAGAGAGCGCCGTTTGACTTTTCAATGCAAAATTGACAGGAATTGAGATGGAACGCCATGTTGCGTTTGGAGAGTCACTGATGTGCCTAAATATTGAAACCCCCCACAAGTTGCACCATTTTGGAAAGTAGACCCCTAAGGAACTTATCTAGATGTGTGGTGAGCACTTTGACCCACCAAGTGCTTCACAGAAGTTTATAATGCTGAGCCGTAAAAATAAAAAAATCA
Organism: Ranitomeya imitator; assembly: GCF_032444005.1. Lineage (NCBI taxonomy): Eukaryota > Metazoa > Chordata > Amphibia > Anura > Dendrobatidae > Ranitomeya > Ranitomeya imitator. The sequence continues at coordinate 776,529,386 of NC_091282.1, forward strand.
TATTTTTTCACAAAAATGATTTTTTCGCCCCCAATTTTTTATTTTCCCAAGGGTGAGAGAAGAAATTGGACCCACAAAGTTGTTGTCCAATTTGTCCTGAGTACGCTGATACCCCATATGTGGGGGGAAACCACCGTTTGAGCGCATGGCAGAGCTCGGAAGGGAAGGAGCGCAATTTGGAATGCAGACTTAGATGGATTGGTCTGCTGGCATCACATTGCGTTTGCAGAGCCCCTAATGTACCTAAACAGTAGAAACCCCCCACAAGTGACCCCATATTGGAAACTAGACTCCCCAAGGAACTTATCTAGATGTGTTGTGAGAACTTTGAACCCCCGGGTGTTTCACTACAGTTTATAACGCAGAACCGTGAAAATAAAAAATCTTTTTTTTCCACAAAACATATTTTTTAGCCACCAGTTTTGTATTTCCCAAGGGTAACAGGAGAAATTGGACCCCAAAAGTTGTTGTCCAATGTGTCCTGAGTATGCAGATACCCCATATGTTGGGGTAAACCCCTGTTTGGGCGCACTGGAGAGCTCAGAAGGGAAGGAGCACTGTTTTACTTTTTCAACGCAGAATTGGTTGGAATTGAGATCGGACGCCATGTCGCGTTTGGAGAGCCCCTGATGTGCCTAAACAGTGGAAACCCCCCAATTATAACTGAAACCCTAATCCAAACACACCCCTAACCCTAATCCCAACGGTAACCCTAACCACACCCCTAACCCTGACACACCCCTAAACCTAATCCCAACCCTATTCCCAACTGTAAATGTAATCCAAATCCTAACCCTAACTTTAGCCCCAACCCTAACTGTAGCCTTAACCCTAGCCCTAACCCTAATGGGAAAATTGAAAAAAATACATTTTTTAAATTTTTTAATTTTTCCCTAACTAAGGGAGTGATGAAGGGGGGTTTGATTTACTTTTATAGCGTCTTTTTTAGCGTATTTTTATGATTGGCAGCTGTCACACACTAAAAGACACTTTTTATTGCAAAAAATATTTTTTGTGTTACCACATTTTGAGAGCTATAATTTTTCCATAGAGTCATCTGAGGTCTTGTTTTTTGCGGGACGAGTTGACGTATTTATTGGTGACATTTTTGGGCACCTGACTTTTTTCATCGCTTTTTATTCCGATTTTTGTGAGGCAGAATGACCAAAAACCAGCTATTCATGAATTTCTTTTGGGGGGGCGTTTATACCATTCCGCGTTTGGTAAAAATGGATAAAGCAGTTTTATTCTTCGGGTCAGTACGATTACAGCGATACCTGATTTATATTATTTTTTATGTTTTGGCGGTTTTATACGATAAAAAATATTTTATAGAAAAAATAATTATTTTTGCATCGCTTTATTCTGAGGACTATAACCTTTTTTTTTTTCGCTGATGATGCTGTATGGCGGCTTGTTTTTTGCGGGACAAGATGACGTTTTCAGCGGTACTATGGTTATTTATATCCATCTTTTTGATCGCGTGTTATTCCACTTTATGTTTGGCGGTATGATAATAAAGCATTGTTTTTTGCCTCGTCTATTTTTTTTTACTGTGTTCACTGAAGGGGTTAACTAGTGGGACAGTTTTATAGGTTGGGTCGTTATGGACGCGGCGATACTAAATATGTGTACTTTTATTGTTTTTTTATTATTTAGATAAAGAAATGTATTTATGGGAACAATATATACCGTATATACTCGAGTATAAGCCGACCCGAGTATAAGCCGACCCCCCTAATTTTGCCACAAAAAACTGGGAAAACTTATTGACTCGAGTATAAGCCTAGGGTAGAAAATGCAGCATTTACCGGTGAATTTCAAAAATAAAAATAGATGCTCCATACCGTTCATTATTGCCCCATAGATGCTCCATATACAACTGTGCTATATAGAATGCTCTGCACCGTTGATTATGGCCCCATAGATGCTCCTTATAATGCTGTGCCATATATGCTCTGCACCTTTGATTATGGCCCCATAGATGCTCCTTATAATGCTGTGCCATATATGCTCTGCACCTTTGATTATGGCCCCATAGATGCTCCTTATAATGCTGTGCCATATATGCTCTGCACCTTTGATTATGGCCCCATAGATGTTCCTTATAATGCTGTGCCCCATATATGCTCTGCACCTTTATGGCCCCATAGGTGCTCCTTATAATGCTGTGCCCCATATATGCTCTGCACCTTTATGGCCCCATAGGTGCTCCTTATAATGCTGTGCCCCATATATGCTCTGCACCTTTATGGCCCCATAGGTGCTCCTTATAATGCTGTGCCCCATATATGCTCTGCACCTTTATGGCCCCATAGGTGCTCCTTATAATGCTGTGCCCCATATATGCTCTGCACCTTTATGGCCCCATAGGTGCTCCTTATAATGCTGTGCCCCTTATATGCTCTGCACCTTTATGGCCCCATAGGTGCTCCTTAGAATGCTGCTGGTGCTGCCATAAAAAAAAAAAAAATCACATACTCACCTCACTTCTCAGGACGCCGGCGCTTTCAATAATTACCTGCTCCTCTGCGGCTCCGTCTCCAGCACTGACGCTCAGCAGAGGGCGCGCACTGACTACGTCACAGCGCCCTCTAACCCTCTAACCTGAGCGTCATTGCTAGAGGACGCTGCAGACGGAGCCGGAGCGAGGAGCAGGTAATTATAGCGCTGCGCTCCCCTTACCTGCTGCGGCGCGGTCCCTGCAGTCCCTGGCTTCTCCGGCGCTGCAGCTTCTTCCTGTAATTGAGCGGTCACATGGCACCGATCATTTACAGCAATGAATATGCGGCTCCTCCCCTATGGGGGTGGAGCCGCCTATTCATTTCTGTAATGAGCGGTGCCATGTGACCGCTCAGTGCAGGAAGAATCTGCAGCGCCGGAGAAGCCAGGGACTGCAGGGACCGCGCTGGGAGCAGGTAAGTATGATTACACAGCCCCCGCTCCCCCTCCCCTGCTGACACCCGGGTATATGACTCGAGTATAAGCCGAGAGGGGGACTTTCAGCCCAAAAAAATGGGCTGAAAATCTCGGCTTATACTCGAGTATATACGGTATATATTTTATTTTTGTTCGGAATTTTTTTAACATTTTTTTACACATGTGAATATTTTTTTTTTACACTATAACATTGCCCCAGGGACGGGCATCATGTTATAGTGAAAGATCGCTGATCTGACACTTTGCTGTGCACTGTGTCAGATCAGCGATCTGACGTGCACTCATAGAGGCTTCCCGATGCCTGCTCTGAGCAGGCGCTGTTAAGCCACCTCCCTGCAGGACCCGGATGCAGGAAGGTAGGAGACCCTCGGAGCAACGCGATCACATCGCGTTGCTTCGGGGGTCTCAGGGAAGCCTGCAGGGAGCCCCCTCCCTGCGCGATGCTTCCCTATACTGCCAGAACACTGCGATCATGTTTGATCGCAGTGTGCTGGGGGTAAATGTGCCGAGGGCGGTCCGTGACCACTCCTGCCACATAGTGCCGGATGTCAGCTGCGATAGTCAGCTGACACCCGGCCACGATCGGCCGCGCTCCCTCCGTGGCCGATTGCTATGATGTACTATCCCGTCGGTGGTCATACGGGCCCACCCCACCTCAACGGGATAGTACGTCACATGTCAGAAAGGGGTTAATAAATATGTTAAAGAGAATAGGGCCCAATACTGGCCATCAGGCCAACCATATCCACAGCCACCCTCCTCAAAGGCTTTTTACAGCTGATCTTGCGATGATGGGTGGGGGCCCACTGCTAACATTCTCCCTGCTGTGCCGCAGAATGTAACTGTATCGGCACACTGCGCACACCGATGCAGTTGCAGTAGCGTAGCTCCGGGTGGGCCCCCTCAGAGCGCAGGGATCGGGGCAACTGCCCCCTCTACCAACCCCCCCCCCCCCCCGTAGCTACGCTACTGATTCAGACCCTTTGCTCTGTATTGAGTAGAAGCACCCTTTTGATCTAGTACAGCCATGAGTCTTCTTGGGAATGATGCAACAAGTTTTTCACACCTGGATTTGGGGATCCTCTGCCATTCTTCCTTGCAGATCCTCTCCAGTTCCGTCAGGTTGGATGGTGAACATTGGTGGACAGCCATTTTAATGTATCTCCAGAGACATGGGGGGTCTCTCCAGAGAGATGGGTTTAGGTCAGAGCTCTGACTGGGCCAGTCAAGAATGATCACAGACATGGGCGGACATACCGCCTGTTCAACCGGTGCACCTGCACCGGAGCCCAGAGGCTCCGGGGGGGGCCTTGCAGGGCGGCTAATAATGAGGGCAATCTGGCCATTTTATCCAACCCTGAGGCTCCGGGGGCCCCTGGCTAGGTTGCCCTCATGTGGGGCAGGCATGTGTGGCACCCCTAGGGGTATTTGCCACAAAAATAGTTACTGACACTGAATACAAATACTAAAATAGCAAGACTGCACTACCACCTCCGGCCAGAAGGGGGAGCTCCAGAGACTCCCCTTGATCCATTCTGGTCTGAGAGAAGAAATGGCAGTTGGGCCAAGGAGCTGAAAGTGGGAGGTCATACAGTTGAATATCTAACAGCCTTGTGACTGTTACCAGGCCTAAATCACCGGTCTGAGGAGAAGAGGGATAGAGAAAAAGGACATTGTGAGAACCGGGTAGCATTAATCACTACCCAGAACAGGCGCAAAGACGGATACCGGATCCGTGGCTGTATTCATTATATATAATACAGCAACCGGAAAAACGTGAGGTGATATCAGCTTCACTAGGGCCGGACGCAGCAACAGACACAGAGTTCAGCGGTACTCCCAGAGGGGGTAAACCGATAAAAGGACTCGGGTTGCCCGTCGAACCAGGACCCGGAGGGGACAGATTGGGCCGGCAGCCAGTTCACATACAGCAGCAGGGCCACACAGAAATTGCGCACAATAAGAGACGAAGACCCCAGCAGGGTCAAAGTAACTCAGAGTTCCCATACAGACTCCGGTGACAGGACTGGTTGTAAATCCTTTTATGTTAAAGTAAACTGGTTAAACGTTTCAGTGCCTCAGTCTTTCATTTGGACAATAGCCATCTATCCAGGATCGGGATCGTCACCGCTGGGAGAACCTGCTGCTGATCAAGTAAGTGCCTGTCCCCTCACGATACCCTTTACACTGTGCATTGCCTGAGGCCACAGCACCGGGTCAAGCCACCCGTGACATCCCCCTCAAGAGACAGACTCCATTGGTCCGGTGCTGGGTATCCCGGTCTCCTGGGCGTCACAATTGGCGTCACGAACAGGATCCAGCCAGCCCGTATACCGGGTATTGTGTGCCATGATTGGAGTCCAAAATTGTGAAAACTTGGATGAAAAAATCTTGAAAATTGACTTTGTTAAAGAAAATTCCATTTCCCATTGAAAACTATTGAAAGTGACTTTTCCCCATTGGTTATAATGGAGTAAAGATGGCCGCCATCCCCTGGGGTAATCACCTCATAACCGTTAGGCACGAGACTGTTAATTGAGCTACGCCATCACCTGAGCCCCAGTCTAACTGAAAAACTTCAGAATCTGCCATTACAGAGCGCGCGGCGGGTGGGAGCAGCAGGGGGCGTGTCATTGTGGGCGGCACCAAGCTGAGCGCTCTGACGTCAGAGCAAGGGGAAAATCGATCCTGCTGCACAGCGGAACGAATCTACACTATCCCGACGGAAGCGGAGGACCGGAAGGGTCCGGATTAACTAAGGGGGCACAGTATGTCGCAGCACGGAGACGCCGCAGCACCCGGCGACGCTAATGCAGCTGAAAGACAGAGTGTCGATAGAGAGTCCGGTAGCGCAGCGGTGCAAGGAGTGGCGCCCATCATGCCGGTGCTGATGCCATATACCCCGGGTGGTCCATGGCTTCCAATGTATGAAGGTGAGCCTAATACCCTTGATGATTTCAGAGAAAAGATGCTGGCCCATTTTGACATGTTCCCCGTGGGTGAAGTTCAGCGTGTTAGTCTCCTGATGATGCAGTTAAGTGGCCATGCTAAGCGAGAAGTTACAGCATGGGCAGCTGATCTAAAATGCACTGTTGAACGCATATTTGCTGGATTAAAAGCTACATTTGAAACCACTGCCAGCAGCAAAGCTAAAGTACGATTCTTTAATTGCAAACAAAAAGTTAATGAGGGCGTGAGAGACTTTGCCTTAAACCTGCAGGAAGCCCTTAAATCACTTACACTGGCTGAACCCATTTTTAACACCGGAGCGGATAAACTGCTAAGAGATCAATTTATTGAGGGACTCTACACCCCTTCTCACCGGGGGCATGTGAGCATGCTTGTTTTTAAGAACCCTGAATTGACATTTGCCCAATTAAAGGAGAGCGTTATACGTCTCCAGCTGGCAGAAGCACCTCGGGATCAGGAGCCTGCGCAACTCATGGCAGAGGCTCCTCAACAACATGGAGTACCAGTGACATCAGCTATGTCCGGGGCCATTGCTAAGCCCCTGGGGCCCAGTACTAATGAGGCTCTTCAACAAAAGCTTGACTCTTTAACTGATGTTGTTGCTTCAATGGCTAAAACCATGCAGGAGATGAGAGGACCCAAGATGGAGTTGGCAAACCATAGAGAAGATGTTCCATTGAAGGGGCCCCCGGAGATACCCGACATGGAGAGGACGACCCCGCGACCGCTACCAACCGGATGGACAGCCCATTTGCCGCCGTTGCCAGCAGCCAGGCCACTTTGCACGAGATTGTGATTTAAATGGGAATCCCCTGGGAATGTGGGCCGCTTCACAGGAATGAACTTTCAAGGCCCAACACCCTGGCACGACAGGTACATCGGAGGACGACCCATTATCCCTATTGTGCTGGACGGAATTCCTCTCAACGCTTTGCTGGACACAGGTTCCCAGATTTCATCTATACCGTATATCCTTTATAAGAGGTACTGGGCTGATGCAGATATTGATAAAGGGCCCTCTGATGTTGAACTAGATATATGGGCCAGTAATGGTAAGTTGGTACCGAAACTAGGATTCAGGGAGATGACCATAAAGATTGGTAAAGTAGAATTGAAGAAACAGGGTATAATTGTTGTTGATGTTGACCGGCGGAACTGTGAACCAACTGTATTGATAGGAATGAATGTGTTAGAGAACTGCTTTTCCGAAGTCATTTCTGTCTTACAGCAAATTGCTGAAACTGCCCAATCCTGCCAGCAGAGAGTTCTCCGGAGGGAAATAAAAGTATTGATGTTAAGGCAACAGGTAGAAGTTGCAGGTGGAGAAATCGGCAGTGTGAGGGTAAGTGATCCAACGTCTATTGTAATCCCACCAAAAACAGAAATGCTGGTATGGTGTAGAGCAGCCATTGGTACTAAGGGACGAGATTATCAAGCCTTAATAGAACCAGTGTACACCGACAGCAGGCCCACTATACTCACAGCACGAGGGATAGTCGAGGTACACCGGGGACGAGTGCCGGTACGACTTTTGAACTGTGGAGAGGAAGAGGTCACTTTGCCAAGGTATGCTACAATGGCAAAGCTATATACTGTTGACAACAATGCCATCACAACCATTGAGCCCTTAGAACCAACCTGTCAGGTGGAAGGCAATGGCTCAGATGGAGAAATGGAGGATTGGTGCCAACAGCTACACGTGGGCATAAATTCAACACCTACCCATCAAAAACAAGGGGTGTATAGGCTAGTGATGGAATATGAACAAGTCTTCAGTAAACACCCATTGGACTTCGGACGGATAGAAGGGGTAGAACACACAATCCCCACCGGTGACCATCCCCCAATAAAAGAAAGATATAGACCCATACCGCCCGCTCACTATCAATGTGCAAAAGATATGCTGAGGGAGATGAAACAGGCCGGGGTAATAAGAGACAGCTGTAGCCCCTGGGCGGCCCCTCTAGTGATTGTCAAAAAAAAAGACGGAACCATGAGAATGTGCGTAGACTACCGGCAGATTAATAACATCACCCATAAAGACGCCTACCCATTGCCTAGGATAGAAGAGTCCTTGACTGCTTTGAAATCTGCTAATTATTTTTCCACCTTAGACTTAACAAGCGGGTATTGGCAAGTCCCTGTGGCTGAGAGAGATAAGGAAAAGACGGCATTCACCACACCAATGGGTCTAAGTGAATTTAATCGCATGCCGTTCGGACTCTGCAATGCATCCGGTACCTTCCAGCGGCTGATGGAATGCTGCCTCGGACACAAGAACTTCGAGACCGTCCTCCTGTACCTAGATGATGTGATCGTCTACTCAAAGACTTACGAACAACACTTAAAAGACTTGGCAGAAGTGTTCGAAGCCTTATCCAGGTATGGCATGAAAATCAAGCCATCCAAATGTCACCTTCTCAAGCCAAAGGTACAGTACCTGGGACACATCGTGAGTTCGGAGGGAGTAGCACCGGATCCCGAGAAAATAACCGCCATAAGGGATTGGCCGAGACCTACCAGCGCAAAAGAAGTGAGGCAATTCCTGGGATTGGTGGGTTACTATCGCAGATTTATAAAAGGATTTACCAAGTTGGCAGCACCCTTGCAAGACGCCTTGGTAGGGCAGACGAAGAAACCTTCAAACCGAAACCCTCCTTTCCAGTGGAACGACGAAAGGGAAGACTCCTTTGAACAACTAAAGAAAGCACTAACCGGAGAAGAGGTTCTGGCATACCCAGATTACCATCAACCTTTCATCCTCTACACCGATGCCAGTAATGTGGGACTAGGAGCGGTGCTGTCACAAAAGCAAGAAGGTCGGGAGAAAGTCATCGCCTTTGCAAGTAGAAAGCTCCGGCCTACTGAAAGAAATCCAGAAAATTATAGCTCCTTCAAATTGGAACTACTGGCAGTAGTTTGGGCTGTGACTGAACGTTTCAAACACTATCTGGCCGCTGCAGAATTTATTGTCTATACTGACAACAATCCGTTGACCCACCTGGACACAGCCAAATTAGGTGCGTTAGAACAGCGATGGATAGCCCGGTTATCTAATTACAACTTCAAGATCAAGTATCGAGCAGGTCGCAAGAATGGAAATGCTGATGCCCTATCCCGGATGCCACACTTGAGAGATGTAGAAGAAGAAATGGGGGAGCTTGAAGAAATTGAACTACCAGCCTTCCATCATCCCAAGGCAAAACATCATCAGTCAAGTACCTATCAGAAACAACAAGAGGTGAATTTTAATCCGTTAGCACACCATAGATGGGCTGACACCCAAGACAGCAATCCGGCTGTGAAGTTGGTGAAGGAACTGTTAACTGACCAAAGTGCATATCCCGATGAGGATGCCCCAGAAGAGACGCATCAACTCTGGAAAGAGAGAGGCAAAATGTTCCTGTATCAAGAGAAGCTCTGTAGAAGGTACACCAATCCGAAAACACATGAATTGGTTTGGCAGATTATCGTGCCTAAACAAGATGTCAAGATTGTCCTCGAAGCTTACCATAATGGTGCTGGTCACTTCGGTTGGAAAAAGTTAGAAGTACTTCTAAGAGAAAGATTTTATTGGGTCGGGATGAGAAAATCAATCGAACAGTGGTGCAGAAATTGTGGCCCGTGCAACCTCAGAAGAAACGATCAAAAGAACCAAAGAGCACCACTGCAGCCCATAATCACCAAACAACCACTTGAACTTGTAGCCATAGACCACGTGAAGTTAATACCAAGCCGGTCCGGCTATGTCTATGCCTTGACCATCGTGGACCATTATTCACGCTTCTTGGTAGTAGTACCCGTAAAAGATCTGACAGCAAAAACAGCAGCCAAAGCGTTCCAAACGTACTTTTGTAGACCCCATGGATATCCGGAACAGGTTCTCACTGACCAAGGTACAGCCTTTGAATCAGAGATCTTCAGAGAATTCTGTAATATGTATGGTTGCAAAAAGATCCGGACGACGGCCTATCATCCACAAACAAACGGCTTATGCGAGAAGATGAACCATATTGTAATAGACCTACTAAAGACTTTACCTGAGACAGAAAGGAATCAATGGCCAGAGAAATTGCCTGACTTGGTGGATCTGTATAATCATGTCCCGGTGAGCTCCACCAACTGCACCCCAGCTTACCTTATGCGTGCAAGACTCGGCCAATTACCAATCGATCTAGAAATGGGAATTCTGAAACCAGACGCAGAAGTTCAAGACTCCAATTGGGATATCATACGGCAAAAGCAGTATCGCCAAGTGCAAGAGAGTGTGGAAAGAAGCCTTCAGCAAATTAGAGAAAGACAAGAGCGAACTTTCAACCAGAATGCTCTAGCGACCCCATTAAGACCGGGTGACCAAGTGCTCAAGAGAAATCGTCGAACCAATAAACTGGACAATCAGTGGGAAGCCGTACCCTGCACAGTTTTACCAACAAGAGCGGATAATCCTAAAATGTGTCTCATTAGCAAAAACGGAGGCTTAACATCTGTACTAGTGTCAAGAGACAATCTTAAATTATGTCCGGAAGCATTGAAAGAGCCAGACGTTGTCCAGCCAGAACCAGAAGTTATTCAACCCATACAGGTTCAACCAGTAAAGGAAAAAGAAGAGGAAGTGTATCACACCTGTATAGGAGACTTTCCCAAAACCCTACTAACATACCATGGTGCAGTAGTGGTTCCCATGGTGGCCTTTTACCCAACACCGAACCCAATACCAGAAGTCCCAAGACAGGAAGAGGCTGACCCCGTACTACAGGAGGTTCCAGGCCAGGAAGAACAGATTCCTGGTCAGAGTAATCCCATTCACGGTGGACTTGCCAACTCCATAGTCGTGGAATTATCTTTAGCAGAGCGGGCAGATACTACATCCGCAGTAGACAGTAGTACACCACATGAAGAGACACCACTATTACATAGATCACAGCGTAGTACCCAGGGTCAATTACCGGCCAGGTATGCAGATTACCAACTATAAAGCTCATAATGTGAATTGTATATATGTTATGCCGTATATAGTTAAACAGAAAATGTAGTATAGTCATTGTTATCAGTCTGCAACGTTTAAGCCCAGTGCCTACAGAGACTTGTCTGTATGAACTTCTTGCATATTCTTGAACTTTTTATCAGCCCGGAGGCACTAAATCAAAGCTCCGGAAAGACTGCATTTTGAACTTTGCTTTTTGCTCTTTTTGAACTTTCTTTAGACTTTATATTGATAACTCCGTTGGAAAAATGGAACTGAATTCCTGGACACTAAGTACAGTGCCTTTCCTAATACCTTCAAGGATAGAACTGTATTAATGGACGCTATTTGAAGTGACTTTTTACAGAACTCTATTTTTGTTTCCTTGAGTGGTTTTTGTAACTTTTCATTTTTAAGACTCTGTACATATTAATTGTTATTTCAAAATGTTATTGTCCCACAGTCCCGGAGTACTGTTCTTAACTAAGGGGGAATGTGGCACCCCTAGGGGTATTTGCCACAAAAATAGTTACTGACACTGAATACAAATACTAAAATAGCAAGACTGCACTACCACCTCCGGCCAGAAGGGGGAGCTCCAGAGACTCCCCTTGATCCATTCTGGTCTGAGAGAAGAAATGGCAGTTGGGCCAAGGAGCTGAAAGTGGGAGGTCATACAGTTGAATATCTAACAGCCTTGTGACTGTTACCAGGCCTAAATCACCGGCCTGAGGAGAAGAGGGATAGAGAAAAAGGACATTGTGAGAACCGGGTAGCATTAATCACTACCCAGAACAGGCGCAAAGATGGATACCGGATCCGTGGCTGTATTCATTATATATAATACAGCAACCGGAAAAACGTGAGGTGATATCAGCTTCACTAGGGCCGGACGCAGCAACAGACACAGAGTTCAGCGGTACTCCCAGAGGGGGTAAACCGATAAAAGGACTCGGGTTGCCCGTCGAACCAGGACCCGGAGGGGACAGATTGGGCCGGCAGCCAGTTCACATACAGCAGCAGGGCCACACAGAAATTGCGCACAATAAGAGGCGAAGACCCCGGCAGGGTCAAAGTGACTCAGAGTTCCCATACAGACTCCGGTGACAGGACTGGTTGTAAATCCTTTTATGTTAAAGTAAACTGGTTAAACATTTCAGTGCCTCAGTCTTTCATTTGGACAATAGCCATCTATCCAGGATCGGGATCGTCACCGCTGGGAGAACCTGCTGCTGATCAAGTAGGTGCCTGTCCCCTCACGATACCCCTTACACTGTGCATTGCCTGAGGCCACAGCACCGGGTCAAGCCACCCGTGACATCCCCCTCAAGAGACAGACTCCATTGGTCCGGTGCTGGGTATCCCGGTCTCCTGGGCGTCACACATGGAAGCAATCCCTGCAGCTCTGCTGCCTGCAAGAGAAAATGTCAGCACAGCGGAGCTGCAGGGAATGGATCCATCCTGCTTCCTGCCCGCGCTTTCTGTCTCACACAGCAGCATCTGATTGACATCATTCAGCGTTGTGGTTGTGCAAGACAGAAAGCTGCCGGCATTGGTGTGGCTTCGTGATACCATGGGCAGAGGTGAGGTGTGTGTGTATGCAAAGAGGTGAATGGTGCTGTGTGTGTTTGTGTAGGTGGAGGAGAGGGCAATGATGGGTGTGATGGGGCAGAAGGCAATGTTTGGGTTGACAGAGAGGGCAATGATGGGTTGGTGGGGGAGAAAGGAATGATGGGGTGGTGGAAAGGGCAATGGCAATAATGGGGGTAGTGGGGGAGGAGGAAATGATGGAGGTAGTGAATGGGCAATAATGGGGTGGTGGGGAGGAGGAAATGATGGAGGCTGTGTAATGGACAATGATGGGGTGGTGGGGGAAAAGACAATGATGATGGTGGTGGAAAGGGCAATGATGGGGATGGTGGGGGAGGTGGAAATGATGGAGGTTGTGGAATGGGTAATGATGGGGGTGGTGTGGAGAAGACAATGATGATGGCAGTGAAAAGGACAATGATGGGGTGGTGGGGAGGAGGCAATGATGGAGGTGATGGAATGGGTAATGATGGGGGTGGTGGGGGAGAAGGCAATGATGGTGGTGGTGGATAGGACAATGATGGGGTCAGGTATGGACTGGGGATGAAATTCAGTCCTGGCATTTGAAAATCACAAAGGCCCATGGTGTCCCGGTCCCCAATAACCAGATGGGATATATTACTAATATTACCCTGGATGAAGGAAAGGAAGATTTACTACGAGACCAATATTTCTAATTTTACCCACGGCATGCTGAGGAAGGTGACCGACTTTGTGCTCCATCACAACTGTTAACAGTATGGGTGTCTTGAGAACATTGATTCTGTTAACAACGTAGCACACAAGGCAGCCCACAACCAGACCGGCCCTTCTGGCATTTGCCAGAATTGCCAAATGGCCAGTCTGGCCCTGGATGGGGTGGTGGGGGAGGAGGAAATGATGGAGGTCATGGAATGGGTAAAAGATAAGGGAGAAGACAATGATGATGCCAGAAGATCAGCTCTCCACCCTCCTGTCAAGATCACACCTCACCACATGCACGCTTGACCCGCTCCCATCCCACCTCATCCCTAACCTTTCCACGGTCTTCATCCCAACCCTAACGCATCTCTTCAACCTCTCACTCACAACAGGTGTCTTTCCCTCATCCTTCAAGCATGCCAAGATCACACCCATCCTCAAAATGCCCTCCCTCGACCCATCCTCTGTGTCTAGCTATCGCCCAATATCTCTTCTCCCTTATGCCTCCAAATTGCTGGAGCAACACGTCCATCTTGAACTGTCCTCCCACTTCTCCTCCTGCTCCCTCTTTGATCGGTTACAGTCAGGCTTCCGTTCCCATCACTCAACTGAAACTGCCCTAACTAAAGTCACCAATGACCTACTAACTGCCAAGAGCAAGCGACATTACTCTGTCCTCCTTCTCCTGGACCTGTCTTCTGCCTTTGACACTGTAGACCACTCCCTTTTGCTACAAATCCTCTCATCTCTTGGCATCACAGACTTGGCCCTTTCCTGGATCTCGTCATATCTAACAGACCGAACATTCAGTGTCTCCCTCCCCCACACCACCTCCTCACTTCGCCCCTTGTCAGTCGGTGTTCCTCAAGGCTCTGTTCTAGGACCCCTACTCTTCTCTATCTACACTTTCGGCCTGGGACAGCTCATAGAATCCCACGGTTTGCAGTACCATCTCTACGCTGATGACACGCAGATCTACCTCTCCGGACCTGACCTCTCCTCCTTGCTTACCAAAATCCCACACTGTCTGTCTGCCATTTCAGCCTTCTTTTCTGCTCGCTTTCTACAACTGAACATGGACAAAACAGAATTCATCATCTTTCCCCCATCTCACTCTACCCCTCCACCAGACCTATCCATCAATGTCAATGGCTGCTCAGTATCCCCAGTCCCACACGCCCGATGCCTCAGGGTGATCCTCGACTCTGCCCTCTCTTTCAAGCCACATATCCAAGCCCTTGCCTCCTCCTGTCGTCTCAAACTCAAAAATATTTCCCGGATCCGTGCTTTCCTTGACCGCAACACTGCAAAAACGCTAGTGCATGCCCTTATCATCTCCCGCCTCGACTACTGCAACCTCCTACTCTCTGGACTCCCCTCTAGCACTCTGGCACCACTCCAATCCATCCTACACTCTGCTGCCCGACTAATCCACCTGTCCCCCCGCTATTCCCCAGCCTCTCCCCTGTGTCAAGGCCTTCACTGGCTTCCTATCGCCCAGAGACTCCAGTTCAAAACCCTCACACTGACATACAAAGCCATCCACAACCTGTCTCCTCCATACATCTGTGACATGGTCTCCCGGTACCTACCTACACGCAACCTCCGATCCTCCCAAGACCTCCTTCTCTACTCCCCTCTCATCTCTTCTTCCCATAACCGCGTCCAAGACTTCTCCCGTGCTTCCCCATACTCTGGAACTCTCTACCCCAACACATCAGACTCGCGCCTACCATAGAAACCTTCAAAAAGAACCTGAAGACTCATCTCTTCTGACAAGCCTACAGCCTGCAGTGATCCTCAACCTACTGAACAGCCGCACAGCCAGCTCTTCCCTCTCCTAGTGTATCCTCACCCACCCCCTGCAGACTGAGAGCCCTCGCGGGCAGGGTCCTCCCTCCTTATGTACTCGTGTGCCTTGTTATCTGCTCATGTTTAATGTATTTGTCTATATTTGCCCCGCATTCACATGTAAAGCGCCATGGAATAAATGGCGCTATAAAAATGTATAATAATAATAATAATAATAATAATAATAAAAATGGCAGTGGAAAGGACAATGATGAGGTGGTGGGGAGGAGGCAATGATGGAGGTGGCAGAATGGGCAATAATGGGGTGGTGGGGAGAAAGCAATGATGGAGGTGGTGAAGAGGGCAATCATGGGGGTGGTGGAGAGAGCAATAATGGGATGCGGGGGAAGGAGGAGGACAATGAGGGGCGTGGGGGATTGGGATGGGAGGAAGGGGGATTTATAATGGATTTAAGAACAGGGGGAGGTGGAGGAAAATGTTATTATTGATTATTATGTCTAACACAGTCCCTTAGTATAAAGTGTACTCACTTATTATGTATAGCAAAGTCCCTTAGTATATAGTGTACTCACTTATGTATAGCACAGTCCATTAGTGTATAGTGTACTCACTTATTATGTATAACACCATCCCTAGTTACATAGTTTCCTCTTTTGTTATGTATAACACCAGGCTCGGACTGGCCCACCAGAGAACCAGAGGATTCTCCGGTGGGCCCAGGCACTGACACCTGCTGGCATACTGGCCAGCAGCTGCCTAGGGCCCCCACTGCTCCAGGGGACCCTTGCCAGTGGCTATAGGGCTCCTGAGTCAAGGGGGCCCGCCCTGTGCCAGTAGCAGCAGCTGGAGACAGGATCCTGTCCCCGCTGCTAAAGCCAAATGAATATTCACGCTTCCCCGCGCCCCTTTAATAGCGGGCAGCGTTAGCCGCAGGGTGCAGCTAACACTGCCCGCATGTAAAGCCGCACCACACACACACAGACACACTCACAAAGTACCGCACACCCACACACACAGCACAGCACCGCACGGCACACATACACACGCAGGCACACAAACTCCCAGAGCAGCTCACCTCCCAGCGTCCTGCTTCCTGTCTGAGACAGCCCAGCTGGATGACGTCATCATCCAGCGTGCTGCTGTCTCAGTCAGAAAGCTTCCAGGAATCCAGCGAGGAAGAGGCTGCTGGAATGAGCTGCTGCTGCGGGGAGGTGAGCTGTGCTGCGTGCCTGTGTGTGTGTGTGTGTGTGTGTGTGAGGTGTGTGAGTGTGTGTGTGTGTGTGAGAGAGAGAGAGTGTGTGTGTGTGTGTGTGTGAGAGAGTGTGTGTGATGAGCTGCGATGAGCTGTGTGTGTGGTGAAGGACAATGATATTGGTGGGGGGAGACAATGATGGAGGTGATGGGCAATGATTGTGGTTGGGGGAGACAATGATGGAGGTGATGGGCAATGATGGTGGTGGTGGGGAGGCAATGATGGAGGTGAGGGGAGGCAATCATGAAAGTGATGGGCAGTGATGGTGGGGGAGACAATGATGGAGGTGATGGGCAATCATGGTGAGGGAGGGAATGATGGAGGTGATGGTCAATGAGGGTGAGGGGAGGCAATGATGGTGGGGAAGGCAATGATGGAGGTGATGGGCAATGATGGTGGTGGTGGGGAGGCAATGATGGAGTTGAGGGGAGGCAATGATAGAAGTGATGGGCAGTGATGGTGGGGGAGACTATGATGGAGGTGATGGGCAATCATGGTGAGGGAGGGAATGATGTAGGTGATGGGCAATGAGGGTGAGGGGAGGCAATGATGGTGGGGGAGGCAATGATGGAGGTGATAGGTAATGATGGTATGGGAGGCAATGATGGAGGTGATAGGCAATGATGGTGGGGAGGCAATGATGGAGGTGATGGGCAATGATGGTGGTGGGGGAGGCAATGATGGAGGTGATGAAATGGGCAGTGGTAGTGTGAGGCAATGATGGAGGTGGGGGCAATGATGGTGGTGGGGGAGAGGCAATGATGGAGGTGATGGGCAATGGTGGTGGTGGGAGGCAGTGATGGAGGTGATGAAATGGGCAATGATGGTGGTGGGGGGAGGCAATGATGGAGGTGATGGGCAAGGATGGTGGTGGGGAGGCAATGATGGTGGTGGGGGAGAGGCAATGATGGAGGTGATGGGCAATGGTGGTGGTAGGAGGCAGTGATGGAGGTGATGAAATAGGCAATGATGGTGGTGGGGGAGGCAATGATGGTATGACGGGCAATGATGGTGGTGGGGGGAGGCAATGATGGAGATGATGGGCAATGGTGGTGGGGGAGGTAATGATGGAGGTGATGGGCAATGATGGTGGTGGGGGAGAGGCAATGATGGAGGTGATGGGCAATGGTGGTGGGAGGCAGTGATGGAGGTGATGAAATAGGCAATGATGGTGGTGGGTGGAGGCAATGATGGAGGTGATGGGCAAGGATGGTGGTGGGGGAGGCAATGATAGAGGTGATGAAATGGACAATGATGGTGGGGAGGAGGCAATGATGCAGGTGGTGGAATGGGCAGTGATGGAGGTGGTGGGGGAGAATGATAGGGGTGGTGGGGGAGAAGGCAATGATGGAGGTGGTGATGAGGACAATGATGGTGGTGGAGAGGGGCTGCATTATACTTTATGAGGGGGCTACATTATATTCTGTGGGGGGACTGCATTATTCTCAGGGGACTACATTATATTATGGGGGGCTACATCATACTATGTGAGGGGGCTACAGTATACTCTATGGGGGGGCTGCATTATATTCTGTGGTGGGGCTGCATTACCTCAGTTGACTACATTATATTCTGTGGTGGCTGCTAATACTATGTGAGGGGGCTGCATTATACCCTATGAGGGTGCTACATTATATTCTATGGTGGGGACTGCATTATACCTGAGGGGGTTGCATTATATTTTGTGGGGTGCTGCATTATATTCTATTAGAGGGGACTGCATTATATTTTATGAGGGGGCTAAATTATATACTGTGAGGGGGCTAAATTATATTCTGCAAGGGGGCTACCCCAACCCTTGCTACATAATTAAGACATGTACTACCTTATATTATACCCTGATATTAGTGCTTTTTACCGCACAATTGGTGGTCTTGTATCTATTTCTATGTAGCTACATAGTGGGCCCCAAGAATGATTTTCTCTGGTGGGCCCAAGGTGCTCCAGTCTGACGCTGTATAACACCATCCCTTATTATGTACCATCCTCTCTAGTTATATATGATGCCCTCCCTTATTATATAGCTTCCTCTGCTGTAATGTACAGTGTCTTTTGCATGGTGTATTTGTGTTATTTTTGTTATTCACAGCGCCCTCCTTTGTTATTTTAGCTGTGTGCTTAGGGTCACTGTCTTGTTGGAAGGTGAACCTTTGGCCAAGTCTGAGGTCCAGAGAACTCTAAAAGAGGTTTTCATCCAGGATATCTCTGTACTTGGCCACATTTATGTTTCCTTCAATGCCAACCAGTTGTCATGTCCCTGCAGCTGAAAGACACCTCCATAGCATGATACTGCCACCACTATGTTTCACTGTTGGGATTGTATTAGGCAGGTGATGAGCAGTACTTGGTTTTCTCCACAAATATGGCTTAGCATTATCACCAAAAAGGTCTATCTTCGTCTCATCAGACCATGTGTTTTTTAGCCAACTCTATGTGGGCTTTCATATGTCTTGCACTGAGGAGAGGCTTCCGTCGGGCCACTCTGCCATAAAGGCCCAACTGGTGGAGGGCTGCAGTGATAGTTGACTTTGCGGAACTTTCTCCCATCTCCCTACTGCATCTCTGAAGCTCAGCCACAGTGATCTTGGGGTTCTTCTTTACCTCTTTCACCAAGGCTTTTCTCCCATGATTTCTCAGTTTGGCTCGATGGCCAGGTCTAGGAAGACTTCAGGTGATCCCAAACATCTTACATTTAAGGATTATGGAGGCAACTGTGCTCTTGGGAGACTTGAGTACTGCAGAAATTATTTTGTAACCTTGACCAGATCTATGCCTTGCAACAATTCTGTCTCTGAGCTCCTTGGCCAGTTCCTTTGACCTCATGATTCTCATTTGGTCTGACATGCACTGTGAGCTCTGAGGTCTTATATAGACAGGTGTGTGCCTTTCCAAATCAAGTCCTATCAGTTTAATTAAACACAGCTGGACTTCAGTGAAGAGTAGAACCATCTCAACGAGGATCACAAGGAAATGGACAGCATGTGACTTAAATGTGAGTGTCTGAGTAAAGTGTCTGAATACTTAATGACCATGTGATATTTCCGTTTTTATTTTTTAATAAATATGCAAAAATTTCTACATTTCTGTTTTTTTTTGGTCAAGATGGGGTGCAGAGTGTACATTAACGAGAAAAATATGAACTTTTTTGAATTTACCAAATGGCTGCAATGAAACAAAAAGAAAAATTTAAAGGGGTCCGAATACTTTCTGTACCCACTGTATAAAGGATGTGAATGAACATAAGACAGGTAGATAGATAGATAGATAGATAGATAGATAGATAGATAGATAGATAGATAGATAGATAGATAGATAGATAGATATTAGATGATCAGAATGGTAAATCTATAATAGAAATGTATATTAATCACCAAAAAAGTGCATAGCGCAGAAATAGCTTTGCAGCCTATATAACCAGCAGCCTAAGATAATGATTTATAAAAGAGAATAGCGGTCAAAATAAATCCATTGTAAAAGTTCAATACCAACCAAAATGACACACCACTGCCCCCACACACTGCTCCAATGTGTGTTTCAGTTTCACATTGTCAGGGATGAGCGAGTCTGGCCTTTTTGTTAGTGATCCCTAGATGTCCAGCCATCAGAATCTCATGTGCAATCCGCAACAACTCTGCCCTGAACGGATAGGGTAGTACCAACTGTTGATCCCTAAGCCATGCCTCTGGTGAAACCTGGTGGAGTGTTACCCAGTACAGCCACATGGTTGAAAGGGGGAAAGCCGTCAGACCCCCAACGGGCCCTTGAGGACTTGGCGCCAACTCCGCCTCGTGACGGGCAGGTACCGCAGTTAGTTCCCGCTTCTTCTCTGCTTATGACCAAGTCGCCGGTCCAGACTGACTATCCTGGCCCTCTGACATCCTGGTCATGGAAGAACCCTGAAATGAGGCCTTACCTGTGAGCCCTATCTCTCCTGGGACTGCCTCGCACTCAATTGCATGCTCCCTCCCCAGCTGTCTGCCCCGTTTGTCCCTTCTATGACAACATCACAGGACAACTGGTTCCAGCAAACCTGCTGGCCACACTCTAAGGCATTATTACAGCTTGTTTGAATTATTTCCTCACCCCCGAGGTGAGTGGGACACAGTACATTACCCACCTCCACATCCCCATCAGTAGGCATGTTATTCACATTGACATTAACAGGAGAGGCCATTATATTGTTGTCTGGAGGATCAGACCTTGGAGGTTCAGTGCCCAATATTGGGACACTAGCTGCCCCAAGTTTGTCCCAAGCAAAACAGTCAGGGGGATATTCCAGGTTACCCCCACATCCCTCACTCACTTCCCGGCACCCCAGTTCAAATACACCTTGGCGATGGGCAGCGTCAGTTCAACTCCTCCAATCCCGAATATAGCAAGGAATTCCCCAGGTACCAAATCCTGTGGGGACACCAACTCAGGCTGCACAAGAGTTCACTGAGTCCCATGGCCATGGCCTAGCCTACGGTGATGGGTTGAAACTTGTCAAGGGACCTCCCACCACCTTCTGGCACTGCTGACACATGGCTTTGAAGTGTCCCGGCTGTTTGCGGAGATAGCCTAGTTGGAGTTCCCCCATGGAGAGGGAAGCATGGGCAGCTGCCCCATTGAGCTTGAGGGCAGGGACAGCAGGCACGGAGTTCATCTTACTCTCTGCTGCCGTCAGGTTTTCTTGGCCTCTGGATTCTTGTTGGAGTACTTGTCGGCAAGTGTTGCTTTTGCAGAGTCCCCTGATGGCTTCCAGTCATGGAGTTACTGCTGGAGGTCCCCGGGGTAATTCCATAAAACCTGCTCAATTGCTATGAGCTCCTTCAGCTGTTGGTCGACTGCTCTCAATAGGGCCCACATGTGATTGGCTCAGCTGTCTGCAGGACCCAGCTGCATATTCTGGAGCTGTTTCCGGTATGTCTCAGGGGTCAAGTTGTACTGCCGAACCAGAGCCTGCTTGATGTACTCAGGGTGGTCTCGCTGGGCAGGCACCCAAAGATTTCCAGGGCTTTACCCCTGAGGTGAGGGGTTAAGAACCGGACCCACTGGTCCTTAAATAGATGGTACTGATGGCACGTTTTTTCAAATGCCAGCAAGAAAGTATCCAAATCCCCTCCTTTGTCCAGCAGAGGGAACTCCTCTGCCCATAGATTTGGGACCTGAAAATCGGGACTTGAGACTGGCTGGGGTCTGCAACAGGAGCTGGAGATGGAGCATTTGTTGCTAGTGTTTGCACTCCCGCTGACTTTCTGCAGCTTTCTTGCGATATTCTGCCGCAGCTTCGCGATGTTCTACTGCTGCCATGCAATGTTCTGCTGCTGCTATGAGGTTCTCATAGGAGGCCTTGACTCCTTCCTTGAGTCTGGGCAGGGCAACTTGCAGGAGTGTATCCTTGCCTGGCTGGCTGTGAGGACAAGCAGGTGTTGAGTGGCCCATTGCGGGACTGATTGCTGGTGACTGGCTCCTTGGGCAGCCTGGGCTGGACTCTCCTTCTGCTTGAGCAACATCGTCTTCCACCAACTTCCCCCCTACCAGTCGTAGCATTGGCCATCTCCCTGGCTCTACCCCTGGTGCCACTGGCCATCCTTGCAATTTTTGGTCACCGAAACAGATCTGCACCCTGATGCACCTACACAACTTACAGTATTTGCACTCAGACTGTCTAATGCTGAACTGATCTTAAGACCCCAGCAGCAAAAGCTACTGCTGGTAGTCTTTAATGTCTAGGAGTTGGGGTCCCACACTCACACACTATTATCTAGATCCCACCGCACTTCCACCATATGTGATGAACACGCTCCTCGCCCCCCCCCCCCCCAGAGCGTGACGTCACTATTACGTCAGAAGGATCACGTTATGTGTTCTCCCTACTATCACCAACGTAACGTTCCGCACCCCCTAGGGACATGTATGGTGAGCTTCGTACAGTTGTACACAGACATCCCCTTTCCACACGGGCAATGGGAGGCACGGGCAGTGAGAGTATGTGGCCCAAACAGTCATTGATGTGGAACCACACTCACCCACAACCATGACAGGCCCCTTTCACTAGCAGATAAAGAAATACCAACTCACCCATGCACTAGGCGGTTGGAGGTACAAGATCCATAGGACAAAATCCAATCATATGTGGATGAAAGAAGGGGTTGATCCAGATTCCAGAATTTTTTGTCCAAATTTTTTTTATTTGATATAAGAAGCTGCTATGCTGTCCTTTTATTGATTTTTGTGCATATTTTTTGCACCTTCTGCTATCAAATATAAAAATTTTGGACAAAAAATTCTGGAAGCTGGATCAACCCCTTCTTTCGTCCACATATGATAGCACCCTTTCACTAGCACCAGTAAAATAGAGTGCTGCCAGCCCGGGAGGACTGCCGCCAGTTCCTCGTTAGATATAAGCCCAGTTCATTAACAGGATTATATCGGGCCAGAAGCCAGCACTGATAGCATGGGAAGTTAAAGGGAGAAACGGATGTGAGGGTTCATGGATCGAGATAAAAGAGCAGCCCAAGGTCAAAATATATATTTAATCTCCTTAAGGGCACACTACACAATACACTATACACACGATGGTTATACAACGGTATAACCAATGGTCATATACAATGGTCATCTATGCAAATAAAAATAGTGTTAGTACAAAAGATATAATCAGATTGATCATGTCAATTACTGGGTTGATGTTCGACCATGTGTGTGCTGGGCCACAGGGGACATGGACTGCCTGCTTGTTTCTAGGTCCTTCACAGCACATTACTCAATGTGGCCCCAGTTCCGAAGTGAACCACATGCATCACAGAGAGAGCTACCACATGACTTTACACTAGCCTTTATCCCCTTTGGGTCACATCCCTCCTGACCTCTGGGCTGAACCTAAATCCCCTCCTCTTGACTCTAGCAGCTAAAAACTCCAAAACCTAAGATGGGTCATCACTCCTTAATAGACGGTCCTTGGAAGGCGGCTTTGGAGTCAACGGATCCAGATGGGTCCCTGCTATGCGTTGAGACTAAACACATCTTTGCTATCTGGTTCTTACTAGCTATTCTATGTTTCTCCCCTCCCTAGGGTGCTAGAACGGATCCGACCCTGGAAGGCGTTTAGCCCATTCCAGAGATCACGAAAATATAACATGGGTGTGGCTAAGGCATATAATCATAGAATCATAGAATGGTAGAGTTGGAAGGGACCTCCTGGGGTCATCTGGTTCAACCTCCTGCTCAAAGCAGGATTCACTAAATCATCCCAGACAGATGTCTGTCCAGCCTCTGTTTGAAGATTTCCATTGAAGAAGAACTCACCACCTCTCGTGGCAGCCTGAAATTCAAGCTGTCTGAGCAAAGCAGTTAGAACTCATGGTATCCCACATGGGGTCTTTCTGTTGGAGCCTTCAAACTAGCTGGCTGGTTGGGGTGTGAATTTCTTCTCTGGCACCCTGCTGAGCCAGGTGTTCTGTTACAGCTGCACACAGTTCAGGAGGATAGTAAGCTGCCATCTGTAAGCTGACATCTCCACCTTCTTCACAGCTCCCCACATGAATGCCAAAAAACTGTCTTTCTTATGATAATGAGCGCTAAGTGATAGGATGGGCAATTCCAACTTGGCGCCTCCATGCCAGCTGATGCCTGCCCCATCACCTCTGACTTTGGTTGACGTCTCCTATATTTACATGGCCACAAAAAGTATGCACCATGTGTGGCCCAAAAACTTGTGCCTGTGCAATCTGCTCTGCCTTGTTTAGCGCATTGGAAAGTGATCCTCTGCGTATGTGAGGGACACTTTCAGGTCAGAGGGGACAATACACAGAAGTAGAGAAGTTAAGAAAGTTTTAGAACATGATCTTT
Organism: Ranitomeya imitator; assembly: GCF_032444005.1. Lineage (NCBI taxonomy): Eukaryota > Metazoa > Chordata > Amphibia > Anura > Dendrobatidae > Ranitomeya > Ranitomeya imitator. The sequence goes on from NC_091282.1 coordinate 776,553,427, forward strand.
TTATAATGGTTCCTTTTGGGAAAAAAAAACAAAAAAACAGTAAACGACCGTATTGTTACTCATTTTGTGCTCGGCCGCCAATCACCGTCCAGAGTAAAATGTAACTCATCAGAAGATACAATGTAACAAACACAAAGGCCGCAAAGAAGAATTGTTATTTGTACTGCAGATTGGAAAATTTACCATTGAGACAATGGAAAATCCAGAACTGATTGTCAGCTCGCTCCCTGTCACCTTGAAGACGAGGGTCGTCATCTGACATTGTGCAAATTACCCCATAAGGCTGAGTGCCGCACTCCGCGTGTCTGGCAATGCTTTATGAATCTAATTGAGCATAAGAATCAAGTTTCTCAGACAGACACAATTTATTTGGGAGGAGAGAGATGCAGCAGCAAGTTATTGATTCAGGAGAAATCTACACCTCGTGAAAAATTAAGCAGACATTTGGAGGGGATCAATACGATTATCTCCGTTGTTTAAAACTGCTTAATCTGATCAAACACACATCTTCAGTCCGGAGGGCACTCCCCGCAACACCGAGGCTGAGACCAAGAAGAAATGCCACATCCAGAAGGAAAGCTGCAAAGACAGAATAGAGGTAAATACAGGGGGCTGTACCCAGTCCTTGGGGGTCCATCAGTGTGTACCCGGCAAGAGCAACGCCCACTGTCCGAGGATTTCACATGCTGCAGATTTGACATTACTAATATAACCGCCCTCAGATGATCTGCAGGCGGTAATGAATGCCGCCAGTGCGTTACTGCTATTATGATGCAGTATATTAATAGTTCTCAGGACTATAATCTCCATCAGTCATCGCCTCCATCACAGTCAGGACCAATCTGTCACAACGCCAAGTGCAAAACTGCAGAAAGGAGGAGAGAAATGCAAGAAAAAGGTCACTGAGGTAATTCATGTAAAAATATGCAAATTAACAAAGAGGAAAAATAAACTGAGACAACAATGGGGGTAAATGTATAGTACACTACATGGAGAAAAGTATGCACATCCACCTCCAGAGGTTTCTCTGTTCTCATCTACATCCATAGATATTAATATGGAGAAAGTATGTGCCCCCACATCCACCTCCAGGGGCTTCTCTGTTCTCATCTACATCCATAGACAATATGTCACTGGTTTACTACAAAAGACAGGAGCCAGAAGACCGCAGCATCTGATTTCTCCTACTCCTGCGCTGATTAGAAGCATTTTACATTCATGTTAAATGTTACGTTTCTTTTAGCAGTACAGGGGTTAATCTAGTCAGTTGAGTGCTCCTGGAACCTTTCCTGAATTAAGGCTCTCAGCTGTTCATGGTTATCCACTCCCATCTCCTATATAATCTGGGTCCTGACTAGCACTCATTGTCAGAGTTAGCTTATGCTGCATGGCTGAAGGTTGTGGGTGGTTGTTATTGGAGTAGGTGTTTGGTGGATTTATCTATGACTATTTCTTGATTTTGAGTGTGTGATAATTCACTCTCTTCTCTTACTTTGGTTTTGCCCCATTCTCCACTCCTGTTGTATTCCTCTGTTGTTTATGTGTGTATACTTGTATGATCGGTATTTTCTTTTGTTCCTGTTTGTATTACTTTGTTAGTCACGTTGGTGTAGCACGTTAAACTATAACTCCCCTCTTTCCTGGGTGGGGGAAGAGGTACAGACTGAGGGCGGACTCAGTAGCTAAGGCAAGGTACATGGCCCAGGCATCTTCACCATCAGAAGTAATCCGGAGAACAGGGCGAGGTAGGGGTAGGGAAGGAGGCCCTGGTCCTGGGACACCCGACAACAGTCGTGACACATGGCCATTAATAAAAAGTATGTGCCCTCCCACATCCACCTCTGGGGGCTTCTCTGTCCTCATATACATCCATAGACATTAATATGGAGAAAGTATGTGCCCCCCACATCCACCTCCAGGGGTTTCTCTGTCTTCATCGACATCCATAGACATTAATATGGAGAAAAATATGTGCCCCCCCACATCCACCTCCAGGGGCTTCTCTGTTCTCCATCAATATCTATAGACATTAACATGGAGAAAAGTATGTGTCCCCCACATTCACCGCCAGGGGCTTCTCTGTTCTCCATCTATATCTATAGACATTAACATGGAGAAAAGTATGTGCCCCCCACATCCACCCCCGGGGGCTTCTCTCTCCTCCATCTACATCTATAGACATTAACATGGAGAAAAGTATGTGCCCCCCACATCCACCTCCGGGGGCTTCTCTCTCCTCCATCTACATCTATAGACATTAACATGGAGAAAAATATGTGCCCCCCCACATCCACCTCCAGAGGCTTCTCTGTTCTCCATCTACTGTATATCTATAGACATTAACATGGAGAAAAGTATGTGCCCCCCACATCCACCACCAGGGGCTTCTCTGTTCTCCATCTATATCTATAGACATTAACATGGAGAAAAGTATGTGCCCCCCACATCCACCTCCAGGGACTTCTCTCTCCTCCATCTACATCTATAGACATTAACATGTAGAAAAGTATGTGCCCCCACCACATCCACCTCTGGAGGCTTCTCTGCCCTCATCTACATTCATAGACATTAATATGGAGAAAAGTATGTGCCCCCTCCACATCCACCTCTGGGGGCTTCTATGTCTTCATCTACATCCATATACATTAATAAGGAGAAAAGTATATGCTCTCTCATCCACCTCCAGGGGCTTCTATGTGCTCATCTGCATCCATAGATATTAATATAGAGAAAAGTATGTGCCCTCCACATCCATCTCCGGGGGCTTCTCTGTCGTCATCTACATCTATAGTATGGAGTCAGCTGCACTGCAGATATAACGGCTCCTTCTATTCTGAGCAGGATTTCTACAAGATTTTGTAGGCATCTGTGGGAATTTTTGCCCCTTCATCCAGATTATTTGTGGGTTCAGATTCAGATGTTGGAGGCCGGTACCACAATCTCAATTACAGAATGGGGTTGGTGTTCAGGCTCGGAGCTTCTGCTCATGTTGATCCCTCCATTTCTGAATGGATCTTGTGAACTGGGCACAGTCATGGGGAACAGGTACAGACCATCACTTGCCAGATAGAGAAATGTAATCCGTCACTGTACAGGACACGTCTCCTCCAGAGTCCAGTGGTGGTGACTTTACACCACTCCATCCAACGCTCAGTATTGTGCTTGGTGATGTAAGACTGCATTCAGCTGTTCGGCCATAAACCTCCCGGTGGGGGCACAGTGATTGTGCTCATTCCAGTGGAGGATGGAAATCTGAAGATATGGGGTCAGCAGAACAGTGGTGACTTTTCTGGTCCTGTGCACTCGGCCCCCCGCTCTGTAATGTTACGGAGTCTCGACTTCGTGGCTAAGTTTCTGCGGATTCTTCCACTTCTCTATAGTTATCACTCACAGGTGATGGAGAAAATCCAGGGGGAAGAAATGTCATGGGCAGACTTGTTACCCCAGTGAAGGTCTAGAACATGGACATAAAGTCCATATCATATCTCCTCTGTAAAGACGTCTCTTGTTCTCTGAGGTCTTGCTAGACCCCAAAACAATTGTATTGAGAGCAGGAGAAGGGTTATAAATAGCACCAGACTTTACTCGCCTGTCCTAGGCCCACTGCTCACCTTTGCTGCCACCGCTCACCGGTGCTCCCAGTCCGGTCCTCGCTTTGTATTGGTCTTCTCTTCAGTTTTCACCTTCCGGCATTGATTAGTACTCTCGCAGTCACACGAGAGGCAACACATATCGATAACGAATGTTGCACAACATGAAACTGAGTGAGGTCCAGTCAGTGCCAGAAGATCCAGACTAACATCCAGTCCTCTGAAAACTGATGGCCAGATGACAGACCATCTGCTGGGGACATGTGAATTGAATCCTGAAAATATTGTATTCTAATGAATTCATGGAATCAGAGAATTCTAGAATGTCAGAGTTGGAAGGGACCCCCAGGATCCTCGTGTCAAACCCCTGCTCAATGCAGGATTCAATAAACCATCCCAGACAGATGTCTGTTCAGCCTCTGGTTGAATACTTGCTTTGAAGGAGAACTCACCACCTCTCGTGGCCGCCTGTTCCACTCATTGATCATTGTCACTGTCAAAACGTTTTTTCTAATATCTAATCTGTATCTTCTCCCTTTCAGTTTCATTATATTGCTTTTCATGTTTCCATGTGCATATGAGAATGAGGATGATCCCTCTACACTGACAGCTCTTCAGACCTTTGTAGATAGCTATTCAGTCTCCTCTTAGCCGTCTTTTTTACAAGCTAAACATTCCCAGATCCTTTAACTCAGAGGTCCCCAACCTTTTTTGCCCCAGGGACCGGCTTTAAGCAAGACCAGTTTTCCATGGCCCGGTGGGGTGGGGGTGGGGCAGGGGTGGGGCTCTGGTCATATGGGGGTGGAGTTATGGAGGGGTGGAGCTTAGTGCATACTTATCATGTAATTATGACATTTATAATGAGAATTTGATTCACACATTCACACACACACATTCTCTCACACACATTCTCACACACACACATTCTCACACACACACACATTCTCACACACACATTCACACACACACTCACACACACACATTCACATTCTCACACACACACACACACACACACACACACACACACACACACACACACACATTCACACACACACATTCACACACCCCTCTCACCTCTCCTCGCACTCTACCACAGCATCTCATTGCCTTCCTCTGACACAGCCGGCCGCTGAATGATGACGTCATCCAGCGGCGCGTCTGTGTGAGAGGAAGCAGGGAGACAGATTGCTGGGCAGCGGAGCTGCACGGATTTCTCCCTGCCTGCCGCAGCCACCCTGCAGGGGCTCCCCTCCACACATTGGGATCCGGCGCTCTGCAGCTTCTCTGTGCCGGCTGTCAGCTTGACAGTCGGCACAGAGAACAGCTGACTCCCTGACCGGGGACGGCAGAATGCAGCCGCCGGGGGGAGACACTGCGGACCGCCGAATGAGGCGGCCCGACTGCGCCCCTCCCTGCCGGCTGCACCCGGGGCAAATGCCCCGGCTGCCCCCCCCCTAGATACGCCACTGGGCGTGTCAGTGAGGAGAGCCTGCCGCCCCACCCCATCAGGAACACACCATGCTGCGCAGGAGGGCTGCCCCCTCGTCCTGCATAATGTTCTCTGCCGGGAACTGCGAGCTGTCACAGAGCGTGCTCTGACCAGGCGCAGGGCCGCGAAGCTAGCTGTCAGCGGCGCCGCGGACCGGCTGAAAAACCTCAACGGCCCGGTCCTGGTCCACGGACCGGCGGTTGGGGACCTCTGCTTTAACTGTTCCTCGTAGGACATACTTTACAGTCCGCTCACCATCCTGGTAGCTCTTCTCTGAACTTGCTCCAGTTTTTCTATGTCTTTTTTACAATGTGGTTACCAGAACTGGACACAGTATTCCAGATGAGACCTGACCAAGGAGAAGTAAAGGGGGATAATTACTTCACCTGATCTAGACTCTGTGCTTCTCTTATTACATCCTAAAACTGTGTTGCCTTTTTTGCTGCTGCATCACACTGTTGACTTGTGCAGTCTGTGATCTATTAGTATACCCAAGTCTTTTTCACACGTGCTGTTGCTTAGTTCTATTCCTCCCACTCTGTTGATCTAATTTTCATCTAAAAGGAAATCAATAAAACCCAGATCACCAGAAGGAGGAGCTTCACTGCTGAGGGCGCAACTCTTCATATCTTGTACTTCTCAGGGAGTGATGTGTGGATTTATACATAAGGTGAACTTAACCTTGTCCCTTTGTCACCAGATAAGAAGTGACGGGTTTTGGTCTTATGTTATACCTGCTACCTTCATGATTATTCCGCTTTTTTTTCTTAATTCTGCCATATGGTTTCAGAAATGTGAGGTTTTATATTTATTGTTATGGTATTTATCAAGGGGGTGTGGCTCACAGGATCCTCCAGGGTGGGTCTATAGGTTGCTTTGAATAATTACCCGTTGAGCCATGCCCCTTCATTAAGACTATATTACTTAGCGCTAAATAAAAGCCCTGTATCTCCAGAACCTTGTGGTGGAATTACAAGCAAACATCAGGGGAATGGTGGGGATAAGATAGGAGCGGACAATGGCCACCTCTGATCCGGTGACAGCTCCTCTGCATCTGAGTCCCCCAGCGCAGGGACGACACACCGAGGAGTCGCAGCTGCAGTGTATTTCACAATTGTAGCAGCAGAAAAAATTACTCCTTAATGCAACATCTCAAGAAGAAACCAAAGAAAATCTGATGTTTATATCCAATTTAACCAGAAATGTTTCTCTGATAAATAATACTTAAAGCTGAAGTAAAATAATATCCCCGGGCGTCGTTGTTACAGAAGTCAAATCCCAGAATTAATTTCACAGTCATAGATGTGTCCTTATTGGCTTTAATATAAATCCCTGCGCCTGGAAGAAACACAACACCTGCTGCAGCCGCAGTGAGATGGGAGGTGGTATCGTCACCGCGAGCCGAGGAGCGACAGCCGGTAGCCATCAACATGAAGGCAAAGTATAAAGGGGAAAATGAAATCACTCTCCTGTGTAATAGGGTCCGTGGCCTTAAAGGGGTACTCTAAACTACTGGCAAATATATTGATGTGATCACAGCTTCTATTACAGCATCGGCTCCTCATCTATCACTGCTGACAACCAGCCTTTATATAGTGTGAGGGAGGTTGTCAGCCCCGCCCCCTGGTGATGTCATCACTGATATAACTACATGTGATCCCCCACATCCACATACCCCGTGAACGTCTCTGCATTTTTTCACGTTACACCACAAAACTTAAATGCATTTATTGGGATTTTATGTGATACCAACACAAAGTAGCAAGAATTTGTAATGTATAAAGGAAATGATACAAAGTTTTTTGGTTTACTAAATATTTAAAAAGTATAAATCTGACAATTGTGCTGTACATTAGTATTCAGCCCCTGAGTCAGTACTTTGACCACCTTTACTGGAATTCCTGCTGCATTCTTTTGGAATCTTTTCTCTCTATCTTTCTCTGCTGCAGTCTTTTGGGGTCTGTCTCTCCACCTTCCTCTGCAGTCTTTTGGGGTCTGTCTCTCCCAGCTTTGCACATTTAGAGGTGACATTTTGCCCCTTCCTCTTTGCACACTCGCTCTCTCTTGGTGACATTGGATGGAGACGTCTGTGATCAATAATTTTCATGTCTTGTCACAGATTCTCTGGGATTTGTGTCTGGACGGTGACTGGGCCGTTCACACACATGAATGTGCTCTGATCTATACCCTCCATTGTGGCTCTGCAGAATGTTTAGGGTTGTTGTCCTGCTGGAAGGTGAACCTACTCTCCAGTCTCATGTTTTCTTCAGCCTCTTACAGGTTTTCCTCCAGGATTACCCTGTATTTAGCTCTGTCTCTTCTTCGCATCACCTCTTTTCATCACCTCTGACCAGCTTCATTGTCCCTGCTGAAGAAACGCTTCCTTACAGCAGGATGCTGCCACCACCATGTGTGACAGTGGGCATGATGATTTCAGGGGGATGTACAGTGTTAGTTTTCCGCCACTCATAGCATTCTGCATTTATCCCCCAAACTTCTCCTTTGGTCTCATCAGATCATAGCCCCTTCCTCCACATTCTTGCTGTGTCACTTACATAGGATTTCTTATGGCTTTCTTCTTGCCACTTTTCAATAAAGGCGAGATTTGTGGAATCTTTCATGTGGACAGATTCTCCTTTCTGAGCTGTGGATCTGCAGTTCCTGCAGTGACCATGGACCTCTCGGCTGCTTCCCTAATTATTGTTCTCCTTGCTTGGGATATCAGGTTAGGTGGACAGCAATGTCTTGGTAGGATTGCAGTTGTGCCATACTCCTTCGATCCTTGGAAGATGGATTGATACGTTAGGTGTGTTCAGAGCTTGGGATATTTTTTATAAATTAACCCTGCTTTACTCTTTTCAGTAGTGTAGCTACCGGAGGCGCAGAGGGTGCGGGCGCCCCGGGCCCGGTGCTCTGAGGGGGCCCACCCAGAGCTACGCTACTGTAACTGTATCGGCGCGCCCACCTGCTCAGCCGCTATGGGGCCCCTGAGCAGGCGGGGAGGCCCCGGTGCCAGCAGTGGGCGCCCCGCCTCTCATCGCAGGGTGAGCTGTACCGGCATTTATCCGATACAGCCGACCGCAATGATGAGGGAAGGAGCGCTGGGCTCCTTCCCTCATCATCCCCCTGTAAGCATCTGACGTCAGCGATGCTGACAGGTGGCGCGATAACGTCGCTGCCCGTTGTCAGGAGACAAGCGGGAGCTCAGAGCAGTGCAGGAACCAGGAAAAGAGGTATTTATTTATTTTTTAAATCGTGCTGCATTATAATACAGGGTCTGCCTATGGGGGGTCTTCCTAATACTACCTGGTCTGCCTATGGGGGTCTGCCTAATACTACCTGGTCTGCCTATGGGAGGTCTGCCTAATTCTACAGGGTCTGCCTATGGGGGTTGGTCTAATGATACAGGGTCTACCTAATACTACCTGGTCTGCCTATGGGGGTCTGCCTAATACTACAGGGTCTGCCTATGGGGGTCTGCCTTATACTACAGGGTCTGCCTATGGGGGGGTCTGCCTAATACTACAGGGTCTGCCTATGGGGGGTCTGCCTTATACTATAGGGTCTGCCTATGAGGGGTCTGCTTTATACTACATGGTCTGCCTATGGGGGTGCTGTCTTATACTACAGGGTCTGCCTATAGGGGTGCTGCCTTATAGTACAGGGTCTGCCTATGGGGGGGTGCTGCCTTATAGTACAGAATCTGCCTATGGGGGTGCTGTTTTATAGTACCAGGTCTGCCTATGGGGGTGCTGCCTTATAGTACAGGGTCTGCCTATGGGCGTGCTGCCTTATAGTAAAGGGTCTGCATACGGGGAGTGCATTATACAATATAGAGTAGGCCTATGAGGAGTGCATTATACTATATTGAGGACTATCTGGTGCATTTTACTATATTGAGGACTATCTGGTACATTATACTATATTGAGGACTATCTGGTACATTATACTATAAAGAGGCTATCTAGAGGGGCATCATACAGTGTGTGGATTACAGTGTTGGAGCCATCAAACAGTTTGGAGGCTACTAAGGGGTCAGTATACTGTGTATAAGAGAGCATCATACTGTGTATAGGGGACCTGTACAGGGGGGAGACTCGGGACATTATTAAATGTAAAGTTGGCACTTATTGTTATAGGGGAACTCAGGTTACTGTGACTGTCAAAGGAGCACACAGGGCTTACTTTCTAGGGGAAAAAATATGGGCACTGTTTTCTAGGACACTTGTGCCAAGCATTTTCTATATTCTAGAGGGGTGCTTTAGAATTTAGAGTGCACACAGAACCACACAGCAGGTGCAGTAATAGTGATACATATGGCAGCAGAGGCTCAGTATTGGGGTTTCAGGTGCAGAAATAGGGACACATACGGCAGCAGCGGCCCAGTATTGGGGTATCAGGTGCAGTAATAGGGACACATACGGCAGCAACGGCTCAGTATTGGGGTATCAGGTGTAGTAATAGGGACTCATACGGCAGCAGCGGCTCAGTATTGGGGTATCAGGGGCAGTAATAGGGACACATACGGCAGCAGCGGCTCAGTATTGGGGTATCGGTAGGATGAGGAGTTTGTGCAGGTTGGGAATAGATGATGAAGGGGCTGGAATGTGAGAAGTGAAATGTGTTTTTGTTGTTTTCTCTGCAGCCGAGTCCTGGCTGGAGAAGTTGTCATATCGTTCTGGGCCAGATGGGAAAAGCGAGCGATTCCATCATAAAGAACGTCAGCGGTAAGTCATTATCTATAACTGTGCAGTGATCTCTTATATATTTGTAGGGCTGGTATCTACCACTGACCATATGGCGGTAATATCCATGTTGGTCTTTGTATAGAGATTATTTTCAGTAACAGCGCAGTCATCTGCTGAGGTTCTCCTCCACTATTAGGGGGTGTCACCCAGCTGTAATTAAGGTTACCTGGCTAGGTGCCCACTCAGAAGCTTTGCCCCCCTGAACCAAAACCCTAGCTACGCCTCTGACTCTTTTCGACAGCTTTATTCCTGACCTGTCTGGCGAGCTCCTTGGTTTTCATGAAGCTGTTTGATCCCTAATGTTCTCACACAAACCTGTGAGGCCTTCATAGAACAGCTGTAGTTATATTGAGAAGAAATCACATCCAGGAGGACGCAATGTACTAATTATGTGACCTCTTGGGGTGACAGGTCACTCAGGATGATATTTAGTGACATCAGACTACAGGGGACTGAATACTAATGCACCACACAATTGTCACATTTATGTTTTTAAAACATTTAGAAAACCTCGCATAATTTCCTTTACACTTCACAAATACTTGTTACTTTGTGTCAGTGTCACATAAAATCCTAATAAAATACATTTAAGTTTGTGGGTGTAATGTGAAAAATTGTGGAAAAGGTCACGGGGTATGAAGACATTTTCAAGGCATTGTACTGGGAGTGGAGTGAAGCAATAAACATGTGAAAGCTCCAGCACATGTCCTTCCTTCCCGAGTGGCCGCAGGATTAATGGCGTCATATGTCGGCGCAGTCCTAGTGTGACCTGACCTTAGAGGTGCGGCTCGATCAGCTACATGGTCTCATTAATTATTTACTAATCGTCCTTCTATTAATGCTTCTATTGACTTAAAATCTCCCACAATTACTGAGTTAATTTCCAGCACAATTGCAGCATCAATCTCCAGCACGAGGTGCTGCGCTCGCTCCTCGCTGCGGATGATGCTCATCTGGACTCAATAAGCAGCGAGCAGCAGCAGTTTCCATCACACACTGATCTTCAGTAACTTTTGGTCGGGATTTTACTTCTTTTTATCAATAACATAAATAACAAAAACAATCCAGCAAGAATTCTGCTTCAAGATCTCTACAAGGTGTGAATGAATTTTTATCACAAATTTAGAGACTAAAACCAGGATTTAATATTTTCACCCTCAGAGGTTTTGTAATATTTGTAACATTTGCATCCAGGCTGGACAATCCTCTGTGAGCTGAAGAGCTTGCGCTCCAGACTGTTACATTGCAACGAGGACTGGAGAGGTCAGTGCAGAGGATGTTTTCCCTGGATACATTTCACATGTGATACATTTCAGGCCTCTGCAGGTTTTTAGCTTCTTGATGTCAATCATTTTCCATTCACTGACAGCAAGCAGAAACTCTACTAGGAACTTGTGTAGCTTTTCATTATGCAATGATGAAACTTTATTAATGTAGATTATGAAATTCCCTCTAAAGACTAGTTTCAACTTTGGTTTTATCCCACTGCTATAAATGGGTTCTTTCTTAAAGGGATTGTCCCATCTCAGACATTTAAGGCAAACACCCACAGGAACAGCAAGTTATGCCACACACGTCTGGTAGATGCAGTTACTGCAAGTCCCTCAAGAGCGGGGTCTATCACACGCTGCTGTGAATGGAGTTGTGGTCACATATGTGCAAGTCTCTTCATGGGAACTCTGAAAATAGCGAGGTGCGCTCCATAGATGTGAATGGAGTTACACATATGCAGGTGTCTATCCAAGGATAGAAGGAACAAGGCGAAGAGGAAGACCAGCAACCCGATGGCTTGATACTGTCAGGATAACAGTAGAGAAGACCCTGGTGGACCTATCTAGTCCCAGGTGGACCTACCCAGGCCCTGGTGGACCTATCTAGACCCCAGTGGACCTACCCAGGCCCTGGTGGACCTATCTAGACTCCAGTGGACCTATCTAGACCCTGGTGGACCTATCTAGGCCCTGGTGGACCTGTCTAGTCCCTAGTAGACCTATCGGGAATCTGGTGGACCTATCTAGAATCTGGTGGACCTATCTAGACCCTATTAGACCTATCTAGAATCTGGTGGACCTATTTAGAATCTAGGCTTGTACAAGATTGATCTGCCTAGAAAGCGTTCATCCATCAAGTCACCATGGTAAGAGATCAAGCTGAAGGCCCCTTAGTAACAATAATAAATAGTCGTATTACCCGGTTGTTTCACCCCACTGTATACCGTGACCACAAGGTTTTGTTTCCCTTTGCATAAGATAACAAGGTCACATCCACTTTACCAAGTGCTGTTTTATTTCCGTTTCGCTACGTTGTGTCCCCGAAGCAGCATTTCAGGACCACCCGCACCACTGACGATACAAGAAGCAGGTCATAGCTTCCCACTGAAATCATGTCCCTTTAAAATTAACAGGTGCCAGCAGGTGTCACAGGCTTCTCATTGCTGCCTGTTATTGGGGACCGCTGCAAGAGCCGGTCATTAAGGGTATGTGTCCACGTTCAGGATTGCATCAGGATTTGGTCAGGATTTTATGGCAGTATTTGTAAGCCAAAACCAGGAGTGGGTGATAAATGTAGAAGTGGTGCATGTGTTTCTATTATACTTTTCCTCTAATTGTTCCACTCCTGGTTTTGGCTTACAAATACTGAGGTAAAATACTGACCAAATACTGATGCAATCCTGAACGTGGACACATACCCTAACACTCTCTGGGTTATGGCTCCGCACTCTCCGCTCTGCCCCGAGCTCAGCACAGGTACAACAAGAACATCCATGCTCAAACATACGGTAGCCCCCCAAAAAAGAAGGACTAATTACCATTGTTGATGGCGAATGATGAGGACGGTAATCAGAGAATCGCTTCGTTCGCTGGATTTCGATCTCTGGTTTCATTCGGCTAACACTTACTAATGGAAATTGCATTTAAATGTTAACAAATGCAAGATCCCCAGGGTGCGGAATAATGAAAATCCGCTGAAAACAAGGATGAACTTTCTGTTACTGTGACACTTGGACTGGATCTTCCCCACACTAAGTTTACTTTACCATTGGACCCTGGGCTGAGCCTGAGGGTGCGGGGATTCTGGAGTAGACGCTCAGTGGCAAATATAGTTTTATGTTTGGGAAAATAATTGCAGGATGAAATCCAATCTGATAAAAACGGTTTTCTTAAATTATAGTGAAACATAATAACCCGGTATGACTTCTATAGAACCAGTGTACCCCTCCCCCATGATACAAGGAGCCAGTATCTAGTGACCCACAAGCAGACTGCGTCTTTGGAATTCATAGCGAGCGCTCCATCACATATAAGTTTGCATCTTCCTTTCCCGTGCTGAGATCTCTCACCGCCATCCTACGTCAGAGATGGCGTCTCGTAGGCTCCTGTCAGTAGGGACGTAACATCTTCCGATAACCACCTGATGGTTCTCCTTGAGTGTTTTCAAGGTGTTGTAGACCCCATAGACAAGGCTTTGAGAGAAATGAGGGGTTCTACCTAAGTAAGAGCTTTTATTAATCTGTCTTACCCATGGGTCCATCGCTCAAGAATCCATAAAGAAACGTCTGTAGTCATTTACAGCACTCAGCGCCCCACTACATGATTAGGGACACGTTAGCGGATCGCGACTCTCATGGCTCCGACTAGCATTACCTGGACCTAGATCTTATCAGGAGGAGCGAGTGCTTTACGGCCGGCGCTTACACAGTGCAGGGAAGCTGACGCCGGGGGACGCGACAGACACCGGAATGTGAGTATGTAGTGTTTGTTTTTTTTTTACATTTACAATGGTAACCAGGGTAAACATCGGGTTACTAAGCGCGGCCCTGCGCTTGGTAACTCGATGTTTACCCTGGTTACCCGGGGACTTCGGCATCGTTGGTCGCTGGAGAGCTGTCTGTGTGACAGCTCTCCAGCGACCACACAACGACTAAACAGCGAAGCTGCAGCGATCGGCATCGTTGTCTATATCGCTGCAGCGTCGCTTAATGTGACGATACCTTTAGTAGTGTCCAAATGACCTCAACATATCTGGCTGTAGATAACGAGACGGGAGCTGTTGGTCGCTCCTGTGCTGTCACACACGATCTGTACATGTTGTTTTCTCTTCTTATCTGTATTGCTGAGCTGTGATGTCCTCCTACTATTTAGATTTTCCCCAAAAATGCTGCTGCATTCCCTGCCTTAACTTTTATACTGGCTCTGATTAGCTGTGTGGTACCATGTAATGTCACAGCTGCAACGTATCCTGGGTAAACTTGTGCCGTCGTCATGCCTGAGATCATGTGTGCCTTCTCTGGATGATTCATTCTCTTTTTTTGGGTAAAATAACAGGGACCATTTTGGGGGGGGCGATTTGCATGAAATAAATCACAAATTGTATGAATTCCCGAATTTCTGAATATTTAACATGAATTTAAAGAAATAGGGGGATAGGTTGAATCTCGCTGATACCTGGAGTTCGGAGAGGTCCTGTATCCTTCTCCTGCAGCGGATCATTTATTTACGAGCATTTCACATCATCCAAAATCTGATTCAGCAAAGAGAAAACTGTCCACAGTTGTAGATATTGTATCTGTGACAATGTTGTATCATTGGATCGCAATGTTTCTGCACATTTATTGCTCCCAGATGCAGCAGAGTTGGCTCTGCACATTTATTATTAGTAGTAGTTGTCTTGTTCCCGGATGTAGCAGAGTCGGCTCTGTGCACATTATTAGTAGTATTTGTCTTGTTCCTGGATGTAACAGTCGGCTCTGTGCACATTATTAGTAGTATTTGTCCTGTTCCTGGATGTAACAGTCGGTTCTGTGGGCATTATTAGTAGTAGTAGTCTTGTTCCTGGCTGTAGCAGAGTCGACTCTGTGCACATTATTATTAGTAGTTGTCTTGTTCCTGGATATAGCAGTGTCGGTTCTGTGCATATTTATTAGCAGTAGTTGACATGTTCCCAGATGTAGCAGAGTCGGCTCTGCACATTTATTAGTAGTAGTTGCCTTTTTCCCGGATGTAGCAGAGTCGGCTCTGTGCACATTATTAGTAGTAGTTGTCTTGTTCCCGGATGTAGCAGAGTTGACTCTGTGCACATTATTAGTAGTAGTTGTCTTGTTCTCGTTAGGCTGCTTTCACACATCAGGTTTTTTCTTTCAGGCACAATCCGGCAGTTTCAGGCACAATCCGGATCCGTTTTTTTCTTATGCCGGATCCGTTTTTTTTCCATAGAGTTGTATTAGCACCTGATTGTGCCTGAAGGACATGCGTTTCATCCGTTTTGTGCTGGATCCGTCCCTTCAGGCTTTTTTGCTGGACACAAAAAACGTCTCCTGAAATGTTTTTTGTGTCTGGCGAAAAAGCCTGAAGAGACATTTCCGGCAATAAACGCATGAAACTGATGTGTGAATGAACCTTTACGGCGACCGAATCCGTTTTTAACACATTGAGCATGCCCAGAAGCTTTGCTTTTGATTCTGGCATGGAATCTCAATCAGTGCAGGGGTACCTTTCTTTTCCCAAGCTGGCTCCATTACGGCTGGGGCTGTCACCCATGTAGCAGGGGGGAAGACATTCTTTCCAGGATGGACCCTTGCATGTGACTGTAGTAGGCTGATACAAGTAGCGCAGCGCACGGGAAAAGACTTAGACCCGGGGCGTGAAAGTTGAGCGGTGAGTCAAGGGCAGTGTCTGCTGACAGGGGAGAGCGTGCCGGACATACAACCCAACCGTACTCCTCCACACAGGCCCACCGTAGGAGAAACACTAGGTGACAGACCTCAGCTTTCCTCCGTGACTGAAGAAGACTCAGTCTCGATATCGGGGACTTGACAGGGGTGCGGTGCAGGGAGAGGCAGGTGATTAGGCCCGAGCCCCGTCACCCCACCCCTGTGTACACCGCGGAGCAAAGTCTCAGTCCGGCGGCCTCATATGTTGGACTTAGTGCCGTACCAGACACACGTGGGCACAGGAAAGAGACTTCCTCCAGAAAAACTACGCCAGGACGACACGTGCCGCTGTTGTCGGTGCCATCATTGGATCCCCGCTCATCACAATCCACCTTGAGACATCACATGCCGCTGTTGAAGGTGCTACCGTTGGAACCCTGAGAAGCCGTACAGAAGATGACTACATTCCGATAAGATTTGTCTCTCTTGTTATTGTGTTAACATTTGTCCCTATTCTGATTTGCCTTTCCCCAATCCTGTCCCACTCTCTTCCACTAACCTAAAACTCGTCATTACCCTGCCACCTATCACTCCCTGCGTGGTGTGTGTTTTGTTGTTAAATAAAACTGAACTCTTGATCTGCCTCCTGTCTGTGATGACATCCCGCGTTCTTGCAAGTTCTACATTTGGCGTAGTAGGCAGGATGTCGTTCAATGGCACGGAGGCAGCAGATCAAGCAGTTGGAGGGGGCCCTAGATCCATTGTCTCCTTGGGGGGCAAGTTGTATGACCTCCCTAAGTTCACTGGGAGTAACACCATGCTCTAGAGTTGGACAGAGCGTATAGGGGGTTGATGAAGATGCATCCCATGACTCTGGCCCTAGAGGCAGAAGTGGCTATGTTGGCTTTAGATAGGGAGGCTAGGGACTCTGTTATGTTCTGACCCAACAGATGAGGGACACCCTAGAAAAAGTGTTGCTAATTCTTGAGGAGATGCATGGGGACCCTACAGATGCAGGAGACCTGCGCATGCGTCTGTTCGGCCGAGTTCAAAGAGAGGGGGAGACAGTAACCCAATTTATGAATGCGTTACAGGAACTCCATACGGCCACTGTTCGCAAAGACTGAGTAGGCGTAGGGCCTATTGACGTGGTATTGCGGGAACAACTAGTGACAGGCCTACGTGACGTGATGCTGAAGAAGGCTTTGCGGGAACTCCAAAGAGTAAAACCCAGTATGAAACAGGAAGGGAGGCTCGCACGGGTGAGCAGGAGCAGGGGTGAGAGTTCCGGTGGGAAAGGTCCGGAACGGGAGGTGTCCGCCAGCACAAGTACTGAACCCCAATGGGTAGAAGATTTGCGTAAAGAAATACGGCAGATACGCGAAGAATTGGCTGAGACTATAAAAACTCCGTCTGTAACTGTCAGCCCACCTGAAAATCATCAAGAACCTGTTCCCCAGCGAGGGATAAGAATGGGTCATGGAGGAGGACCCCCGCGTGTTATAACTGTGGAGAGTTAGGACACATGGCCCAGTGTTTTCCAAAAGGTGGAGGCCTCTCCAGTGTTGCACCTTAAACTAAGGGGCTCTGAGCCTGGAGGACGCTGCTCAGAGCCTGTTCCAGTAAGAAGGAGTACTAGAATCTGGTGTCTGTCTGTGTGCCCCCTAGTCGGGGCAGAGATGAACGGTCGAGATGTACGCTGTTTGGTTGATACGGGTTGTCAGGTGACCACAATGCCCGAGGTATATTTTCGCCGGCACTTTACTGAAGCGATGCGGCCAGAATGGGGACCGGAAATCAAGCTCACGGCGGCCAATCAATTGCCCATCCCAGTCTCAGGGATGGCCTGGATGAATATAGTGGTATGCGGAAAGACTTGGGATGTAAAGGGGTGGTGTTGACAGCACGAGAGGCTAACAAAGAACATACTGTCACGCTGGGCATGAATGTGCTGAAAGAGTTTGGATGTCTCCATATCCATGAGTCCCCAGATAGATTCCTCAAGCAATGGAGTACCTGAACACCCCAAAGGAAAATTTTTCAACAACTAATAAGAATGGCCCAAGCCCAAGAGACCTCCAGCGAAGGGAAGGCCCTGGGGAAGGTAATTGCCCCATCTTCAGTGAATCGAGTCATACCACCAGGACAAACCGTGCTGACCCTGCCTGTCTGAGCCTGTGCCCCCCTGGAGGGCGTGGAAGTACAGATTTAGTCGAGCAATCCCGACCAGCTACCGCCAGGAATTCTGGTAGCGCGAACGTTGGCCACGGTGAGAGATAGAGCAGTGCCTATACGTTGCGCGAATTTGGCAGAGAAAGACATAACCTTACCCCCCAAGAGTGAAGTAGCCCATATAATGGGTATGCCAGAAGAGCTGGTGCCCCCACAAGCCGTACAACTAACCGTCAAGCAAGGAGACCCCTGGATGGTGACCATGGACACAACCCTGTCACCTGACCCACAACATCTAAAAGAGGGATGTCAAATTCTGGAACAGATGAGAGCAGAGCTGACTGAACTCATGCCACAACAAGTACAGCAGGTGGAGGCTTTGTTGGGAAGATATCAGGATGTGTTTGCAAAACATGAGGACGATTTTGGGTGCACCATGGCAATCAACCATGAGATTCCCACTGAAAATGCCACACGCATCAGGGAACGTTATCGTCTGATCCCTCCTCAAATGTATCCAGGGCCGCCATCAGGGCATTACAGGCATCACTGCCGTATGGGGCCCGGTGATGAGGAGCAAAAAGGGGGGCCCGAGCGAGCACGCTGGCAGCCGGTCCGGTCCGCGCTCTGCTCGGGCCCCCCCTGACATTTTTATTCAGGCTGCGGCTGCAGTGCCACTGTGCTGTGCCTGCTGTCTCTAAATGAGCCTTGTACCATTAAGGCGGCCGGGCCCGCGGTGATTCATGGGCCCGCCCGCCGCAAGTTAGTGACGTCACACGCTGCCCTGCTCCACTTCCTCATTCCGGGACCAGAGCAGAGCAGCGTGCGGCGGCACACCACGTGGACGGCGGAGGCCGAGGGAGCAGAGAAGAGGCAGCGGGGGACCACCGGACGACGAGGGACCCGGCGGAGGAGAAGAGGCAGGCGGCAGCGGGGGACCGGTCACCGGCAGAGGAGAAGAGGGCAGAGGCAAGCGCCGGCGGCAGCGGGGCCCGGGGGACCGGCAGAGCAGAGGAGAAGAGGCAAGCGCCGGCAGTAGCGGGGCCCGGGGGACCAGTCAGTGGGGCAGAAATGCTGGACACAGTGGGGCAGAAATGCTGGACTCAGTGGGGCAGAAATGCTGGACACAGTGGGGCAGAATGCTGGACACAGTGGGGCAGAAATGCTGGACACAGTGGGACAGAAATGCTGGACACAGTGGGACAGAAATGCTGGACACAGTGGGGCAGAAATGCTGGACACAGTGGGGCAGAAATGCTGGACACAGTGGGGCAGAAATGCTGGACACAGTGGGGCAGAAATGCTGGACACAGTGGGGCAGAAATGCTGGACACAGTGGGGCAGAAATGCTGGACACAGTGGGGCAGAAATGCTGGACTCAGTGGGGCAGAAATGCTGGACACAGTGGGGCAGAAATGCTGGACTCAGTGGACAGTGGGGCAGAAATGCTGGACACAGTGGGGCAGAAATGCTGGACACAGTGGGACAGAAATGCTGGACACAGTGGGGCAGAAATGCTGGACTCAGTGGGGCAGAAATGCTGGACACAGTGGGGCAGAAATGCTGGACTCAGTGGACAGTGGGGCAGAAATGCTGGACACAGTGGGGCAGAAATGCTGGACACAGTGGGGCAGAAATGCTGGACACAGTGGGGCGGAAATGCTGGACACAGTGGGGCAGAAATGCTGGACACAGTGGGGCAGAAATGCTGGACACAGTGACAGGGGCAGAATGCTGGACATAGTGACAGGGGCAGAATGCTGGACACAGTGACAGGGGCAGAATGCTGGACACAGTGACAGGGGCAGAATGCTGGACACAGTGACAGGGGCAGAATGCTGGACACAGTGACAGGGGCAGAATGCTGGACACACTGGGGCAGAATGCTGGACACAGTGACAGGGGCAGAATGCTGGACACAGGGGCAGACTGTGAGACCCGGGGGCAGAATGCTGGACATTGGGGCAGAATGCTGGAAATTGGGGCAGAATGCGAGACACAGGGCAGAATGGAGATACAGGGCAGGATGAAAGACATGGGGGCATGACTGGAGACAGATGGGGGAGGATTGGAGACAGATGGGGCAGAATGGAGACACAGGGGGCATGATTGGAGACAAGTGGCTGGATTTCAGACATGGGGGCATGGTTGGAAACATAGGGGGCAGAATGGAGACATGGGGCATGATTGGAGACAGATCGTGCAGGATCATGGGGCAGGATGGATATGATGCAGAAAGATGGGGCAGGATGGAGAGATCACATGGGGCGATCATATGGGGCAGGATGGGGAGATCATATGGGGCAGAATGGATACTCATGAGGCCAGGATGGGAGAACATGTGGCTGACGCCAGGAATGAGACACACGGGGCCAGGATGGGGAATATTATTACCATAGGGGCTAATTTAGGGATATTATTACTGCAGTGATGTATTTATTTTATTTTTTGAGGACACGGTTTTAAATGGGGGGGCGGTCCTGTTACTGTGTAGAGTGACACTATGTCGCCTCTTTTTCTTCATGTGGTGTAATGTAGAAGGTGGGGAAAAATTAAGTAATGTATTCTACAAGCGGAGCTCGAGATAACTGTGTTATTTCCTGCAGAGAGAAGTCCTGGCTGGATTAAATGATGGCGGTCTGTGCTGGATGAAAGATGAAGGACTTCACCTAGAGACGTCACTGGTGAGTCAGTGTGTTACCTATACACTGACACTATACACTGTATACTGTATTATTGTAGTATGGTGCTTTTTTTTAATTACTGATCAGAATTGTAGTATTCAGTCACTATGTGGTGGTAATATGTGGTCTGGACATGGTGTTGCGGTATTTGTTCCTTGTATGTGATATTATTCGATCACTGTGGTGGTAATATGTCATCTGGTCATGGTGTTGCGGTATTTGTTCCTTGTATGTGATATTATCCGATCACTGTGGTGGTAATATGTCATCTGGTCATGGTGTTGTGGTATTTGTTCCTTGTATTTTATATTATTCGGTCACTGTGGTGGTAATATGTCATCTGGTCATAGTGCTGTGGTATTTGTTCCTTGTATGTAGTATTATAGGTCATTTTAAAAATTGAAAAATAAATAAAAATATACCTAAATTGTATTGCATATTTTAACAAATATTTAGTAGGTTACAGTACAGTAGGGCCCGGCCAAAAGTGTCTACCATGTTATGGTGGCGGCTTAAAAAATCTTTTGGCCAAAACAAAAGCTGCTGGCTATATTTATGATCTGGTGATGGGAACTGTTAATGTGTGATAGGTGAGAAGTGGAGTTTTTCCAAGAGAGAGCGGTGGGTCTGTGGACAGTTCGAAGGGTGGAGCGTGGAGGCGGGGCTGGGGTGGAGCCTGGGCGGAGTCTCAAGGGGGCCCCGAAAATTTTGCCAGTATGGGGCCCCGAAATTTCTAGTGGCAGCCCTGAATGTATCAAGAGGTGACGGGTATGTTGTCTCAGATGCTACAGAGAGGGGATCCAGGAGAGCCAGAGCCCCTGGGCTGCCTCCATCGTGTTGGTGCAGAAGGACGGGACGTCTCTATGTAAAGTCTTGTCTAAAGTCCACTTTAAGGGAGGATATTAGCGAAGGGAATGAGGATGTCGAGTCCATATGGGTTGAAATTCATGGAGGGAAAAATGGTAACAAAATTCTCATTGGGGTCTGTTACAAACCCCCAAATATAACAGAAAGCATGGAAAGTCTACTTCTAAAGCAGATAGATGAAGCTGCAACCCATAATGAGGTCCTGGTTATGGGGGACTTTAACTACCCGGATATTAACTGGGAAACAGAAACCTGTGAAACCCATAAAGGCAACAGGTTTCTGCTAATAACCAAGAAAAATTATCTTTCACAATTGGTGCAGAATCCAACCAGAGGAGCAGCACTTTTAGACCTAATACTATCTAATAGACCTGACAGAATAACAAATCTGCAGGTGGTTGGGCATTTAGGAAATAGCGACCACAATATTGTGCAGTTTCACCTGTCTTTCACTAGGGGGACTTGTCAGGGAGTCACAAAAACATTGAACTTTAGGAAGGCAAAGTTTGAACAGCTTAGAGATGCCCTTAATCTGGTAGACTGGGACAATATCCTCAGAAATGAGAATACAGATAATAAATGGGAAATGTTTAAGAACATCCTAAATAGGCAGTGTAAGCGGTTTATACCTTGTGGGAATAAAAGGACTAGAAATAGGAAAAACCCAATGTGGCTAAACAAAGAAGTAAGACAGGCAATTAACAGTAAAAAGAAAGCATTTGCACTACTAAAGCAGGATGGCACCATTGAAGCTCTAAAAAACTATAGGGAGAAAAATACTTTATCTAAAAAACTAATTAAAGCTGCCAAAAAGGAAACAGAGAAGCACATTGCTAAGGAGAGTAAAACTAATCCCAAACTGTTCTTCAACTATATCAATAGTAAAAGAATAAAAACTGAAAATGTAGGCCCCTTAAAAAATAGTGAGGAAAGAATGGTTGTAGATGACGAGGAAAAAGCTAACATATTAAACACCTTCTGCTCCACGGTATTCACGGTGGAAAATGAAATGCTAGGTGAAATCCCAAGAAACAATGAAAACCCTATATTAAGGGTCACCAATCTAACCCAAGAAGAGGTGCGAAACCGGCTAAATAAGATTAAAATAGATAAATCTCCGGGTCCGGATGGCATACACCCACGAGTACTAAGAGAACTAAGTAATGTAATAGATAAACCATTATTTCTTATTTTTAGTGACTCTATAGCGACAGGGTCTGTTCCGCAGGACTGGCGCATAGCAAATGTGGTGCCAATATTCAAAAAGGGCTCTAAAAGTGAACCTGGAAATTATAGGCCAGTAAGTCTAACCTCTATTGTTGGTAAAATATTTGAAGGGTTTCTGAGGGATGTTATTCTGGATTATCTCAATGAGAATAACTGTTTAACTCCATATCAGCATGGGTTTATGAGAAATCGCTCCTGTCAAACCAATCTAATCAGTTTTTATGAAGAGGTAAGCTATAGACTGGACCACGGTGAGTCATTGGACGTGGTATATCTCGATTTTTCCAAAGCGTTTGATACCGTGCCGCACAAGAGGTTGGTACACAAAATGAGAATGCTTGGTCTGGGGGAAAATGTGTGTAAATGGGTTAGTAACTGGCTTAGTGATAGAAAGCAGAGGGTGGTTATAAATGGTATAGTCTCTAACTGGGTCGCTGTGACCAGTGGGGTACCGCAGGGGTCAGTATTGGGACCTGTTCTCTTCAACATATTCATTAATGATCTGGTAGAAGGTTTACACAGTAAAATATCGATATTTGCAGATGATACAAAACTATGTAAAGCAGTTAATACAAGAGAAGATAGTATTCTGCTACAGATGGATCTGGATAAGTTGGAAACTTGGGCTGAAAGGTGGCAGATGAGGTTTAACAATGATAAATGTAAGGTTATACACATGGGAAGAGGGAATCAATATCACCATTACACACTGAACGGGAAACCACTGGGTAAATCTGACAGGGAGAAGGACTTGGGGATCCTAGTTAATGATAAACTTACCTGGAGCAGCCAGTGCCAGGCAGCAGCTGCCAAGGCAAACAGGATCATGGGGTGTATTAAAAGAGGTCTGGATACACATGATGAGAGCATTATACTGCCTCTGTACAAATCCCTAGTTAGACCGCACATGGAGTACTGTGTCCAGTGTTGGGCACCGGTGCTCAGGAAGGATATAATGGAACTAGAGAGAGTACAAAGGAGGGCAACAAAATTAATAAAGGGGATGGGAGAACTACAATACCCAGATAGATTAGCGAAATTAGGATTATTTAGTCTAGAAAAAAGACGACTGAGGGGCGATCTAATAACCATGTATAAGTATATAAGGGGACAATACAAATATCTCGCTGAGGATCTGTTTATACCAAGGAAGGTGACGGGCACAAGGGGGCATTCTTTGCGTCTGGAGGAGAGAAGGTTTTTCCACCAACATAGAAGAGGATTCTTTACTGTTAGGGCAGTGAGAATCTGGAATTGCTTGCCTGAGGAGGTGGTGATGGCGAACTCAGTCGAGGGGTTCAAGAGAGGCCTGGATGTCTTCCTGGAGCAGAACAATATTGTATCATACAATTATTAGGTTCTGTAGAAGGACGTAGATCTGGGTATTTATTATGATGGAATATAGGCTGAACTGGATGGACAAATGTCTTTTTTCGGCCTTACTAACTATGTTACTATGTTACTATGTTACTATGTTACGTTTCTGTGTGGATTACTGCAAACTCACACCTGTACTGTGAGGGACTCGCTCCAATTGCCAAGGATCGAGAAGTCCTTGTCTGCTTTTGGGAACACTAAGTACTTTTCCACTCTTGATCTCTCCAGTGGATACTGGCAAGTACCTATGTCTGAGCAAGATCGAGTCAAAACAGCCTTCATACTCCCCATGAGTTTATTTGAATTTGATCAGATGCCATTCGGCCTAGCCAATGCCCCAGGCACATTTCAGCGGCTCATGGAAAGATGCTTCGGAGATTTGATCTTTGAGGCCACCCTGATGTATTTGGACGACATTATTGGTTTTGCTTCCTCATCTGAAGGACATCTCCAGTGACTGGAACAAGTACTGAGTCGCTTTCAACAACACGGGCTAAAAGTAGTCATCTGAAGTGTTATCTGTTCCGCGCTGAAATCGAATATCTTGAACAGGTCGTCTCCGTAGAAGGAGACCTTCTCGAGAAAAAATTACGGCGGTGCAAGATTGGCCTACCACAAAGACCGTGAAGGATGCGCGCGATTACTTGGGACTCACGGGATGCTTCCGTAAAGAATTTCACTCACATAGTGAACCCTCTGCTGGAGTTATTAAAGGGAGTACCCTTTAGTGCAAAAAACAATGGTACAGTGGGGTGAATGCCAAGAACAAGCATTTCAAGCCCTGAAGGTGGCCCTAATGGAGGCACCGTTGCTGGCCTATGCCGACTTCACACTTCCCTTTATTCTGCATACTGATGGGAGTCTACACGGACTCAGAACAGTGTTGTCCCAGATCTAGAAGGGAGATGAGCGAGTGATCGCCTGTGCGAGTCATTCTCTACATGAATCTGAGAGGAACCCAGAAAGCTACAGTTCTTTTAAGATGGAGTCGTTGGCAATGGTGTGGGACATGACCGAAAAGCTTGCCGAGTAATTGTCCGTTCTGAAGTCCATGTGCTATGGACAACAATCCATTGGCCCACTTAGAAAGAGCAAAACTGGGGGCACTAGAACAGCGCTGGGTTGCCCAAATGGCAAAATTCCGCTACAGAATCACTTATAAGAGAGTGGCAGAGAATACCCATACTGATGCCTTGTCCCGAGTGGATTACGGGAAATCCGGACCCAATCGTGATGAAGAACTGGAAGCGGTCCCTATTTTCAGAGATTCTGGTAGGACGGTGGCAGCTACGATGGAACAGGCGGGTGAAACAAAGAGTCGATGCCAAGGGACCTGTTTATGACATTCAGCCTCAAGGGAAAGACAGTGAACCTACTCGTATAGTTCACCGAAACATGCTACGGCCTTGCCCCTCGAGGGATCCCAACCCTGAACAAGAGAAACTGGATTCTCCGAATGAAGTTCCAACGTTCCTCGTGGGAAACGAAGAGGAAGAGTCCGACATCGACAATTTGGCAGAGGAAAATATGTCTACCAGTCCCCCAAGACAACCTTATCCAGTGGATCCCATGGAGTCTACCACTCCTTCTACTCTACGATGCTCCAAACGTTCCACTGCCGGTGTATCCCCTATTCACTACAATCAAGATCAGTTTGTTTGGCAACAGATAGTTCAAGGTCTGGAAGAATGTCGTTGGGAAATAAAGAAGCTCCCACCCTTGGAATGGCAAGCTAAAGGAGAGGGGGAATGTAAGAGGAAGAACCAGTACAAGGGTACCTTTCCCATGCCAGCTCAGGAACTGCCGGGGTTGTCACGCATGTTGCAGGGGGTAAGACATTCTTTCCAGGATGGTCCTTTGCATGTGACTGTAGTAAGCGGGGCTGATACAAGTAGCGCAGTGCGCAGGAAAAGACTCCGACCCGGGGCGGGAAAGCTGAGCGGTGAGTCAAGGGCAGTGTCTGCTGACAGGGCAGAGAGTGCCGGACATACAACCCGTCATGACAGTAATCCTAAACACAGGTCCACTAGGTGACAGACCTCCGCTTTCCTTCGTGACTTAAGGAGACTCAGCCTCGACATCAGGGACCGTGACAGGGGTGCGATGCAAGGAGAGGCAGGTGATTAGGCCCCAGCCCCATCACCCAGGATCTGTGTACACCGTGGAGCAAAGTCTCACTCCAGATCCCCACTCACCACAGACGACCTCGAGACATCACGTGCAGCTGCTGTCGGTGCCATCGTTGGATCCCCGCTCATTACAGTCCACCTTGAGACATCACATGCTGCTGTTGTCGGTGCCACCGTTGAAACCCTGAGAAGCCGTACAGAAGAAGACTACATTCTAGTAAGTTTTGTCTCTTTAGTTATTGTATTAACATTTGTCGCTATTCTGATTTGCCTTTCCCAAATCCTGTCCCACTCTCTTCCACTACCCTCCAACCTGTCATTACCCTCCCATCTATCAGTGGAGTGTGTTTTGTTGTTAAATAAAACTGTTAATTCTTGATCTGCCTCCTGTCCATGACAACATCCCACGTTCCTGCAAGTTCTACACCCAGATGTAGCAGAGTCGGCTCTGTGCACAATATTAGTTGTAATTGTCTTGTTCCCGGATGTAGCAGAGTCGGTTCTGTGCACATTATTAGTCATAGCTGTGTTGTTCCCGAATGTAGCAGAGTCGGCTCTGTGCACATTATTAGTAGTAGTTGTCATGTTCCCGGCTCAGCTCTGTTCACTGCTTTTGATGCTGCGATTGTATTATTCTTTTTTTCCTTTAATTCG
The DNA here is from genome assembly GCF_032444005.1 of Ranitomeya imitator. Taxonomy (NCBI): domain Eukaryota; kingdom Metazoa; phylum Chordata; class Amphibia; order Anura; family Dendrobatidae; genus Ranitomeya; species Ranitomeya imitator. The sequence continues at coordinate 776,580,014 of NC_091282.1, forward strand.
TCATTTTCAGAAGATAAATGCGTTCAGATCCGGCAATCAGTGGAGAGTGTCAGGAGCGTACGGCTATTCATCATCCACAGGGAAGTCGCTGTCTGCGCATCACAAGGGATAAACCTTAAGAAAAGTTTATGTTACATCCATTTGGAAAGGTGAAGTGCGGCCGGTAAGATACTGCTGTTCTTCGCTCGTTTGTGTTGTCACCGTGAGATGTCTGCACAGTCACATGACTTTTGGATATGGGATGGACCCCACTCCTTCACTCCTTAAAACCACCATAACTACTGTAAACCCCAGGTACTAAAATAAATACACAAAACACATTATTTTGGTTGTCAAAATGGCCACAGCTTTTATTCAAATCACAGGATTAAATAATCACAGTAGGAGTCAGGTGGAGTGCTAGTACATTGGGATTCACAGTGCTAGTACATTGGGATTCACAAGTACTGCGATATCCCCAGCTGTCTGACATACAGCACCAGGACAGACAGCCATAAAGGGGCGGCACGCACTGGCTTGCCATTGAAGCAGAGCCAGTAAACTTTCAGGGCACCAATGACCCTATTATCCTCACTCCTGTGCTTAACCACTGTGCCCGCCCCTGATTGATGTTACCATTACAACGTCCTTGAGGCTGGCCACCAAAGCCGAGCCTGCTCACCACCATGAGGTTTTACATCCTCTATTAGTTAAAATGAGTCCACCTTAACTTGTCTGCAACTTCCACCTAACTCCTAAACCTAAGTCTCATTTGACACTTTTTTTTTTAATAATTAACCCCTTTCTGACCTCGGACAGGATAGTACGTCCGAGGTCAGATCCCCTGCTTTGATGCAGGACTCCGCGGTGAGCCCGCATCAAAGCCAGGACATGTCAGCTGTTTTGAACAGCTGACATGTGCCCGTAATAGGCGCGGGCAGAATCGCGATCTGCCCGCACCTATTAACTAGTTAAATGCCGCTGTCAATCGCAGACAGCGGCATTTAACTACCATTTCCGGCCGGGCGGCCGGAAATGACGTCATCGCCGACCCCGTCACATGATCGGGGGTTGGCGATGCTTCAGAATAGTAACCATAGAGGTCCCTGAGACCTCTATGTTTACTGATCCTCGGCAGCTGTGAGCGCCACCTTGTGGTCGGCGCTCACAGCACACCTGCAATTCTGCTACATAGCAACGATCTGATGATCGCTGCTATGTAGCAGAGCCGATCGTGCTGTGCCTGGTTCTTGCCTCCCATGGAGGCTATTGAAGCATGGCAAAAGTTTAAAAAAAAAGTTAAAAAAATGTGAAAAAAATAAAAAAAAATAAAAGTTTAAATCACCCCCCTTTCGCCCCAATCAAAATAAAAATCAAATCTACACGTTTGGTATCGCCGCGCTCAGAATCGCCCGATCTATCAATTAAAAAAAAGCATTAACCTGATCACTAAACGGCGTAGTGAGAAAAAAATGCGAAACGCCAGAATTACTTTTTTTGGTCGCCGCGACATTGCATTAAAATGCAATAACGGGCAATCAAAAGAACATATCAGCACTAAAATGCTATCATTAAAAACGTCATCTCGGCACGCAAAAAATAAGCCCTCAACCGACCCCAGATCATGAAAAATGGAGATGCTACGGGTATCGGAAAATGGCGCAATTTTTTTTTCGCAAAGCTTGGAATTTTTTTTCACCACTTAGCTAAAAAATAACCTAGTCATGTTAGGTGTCTATGAACTCGTACTGACCTGGAAAATCATAATGGCAGGTCAGTTTTAGCATTTAGTGAACCTAGCAAAAAAGCCAAACAAAAAACAAGTGTGGGATTGCACTTTTTTTGCAATTTCACCGTACTTGGAATTTTTTTCCCGTTTTCTAGTACACGACATGCTAAAACCAATGGTGTCGTTCAAAAGTACAACTCGTCCCGCAAAAAATAAGCCCTCACATGGCCAAATTGACGGAAAAATAAAAAAGTTATGGCTCTGGGAAGGAGAGGAGTGAAAAACGAACACGGAAAAACGTAAAATCCCAAGGTCATGAAGGGGTTAAATCATTTTTGTAAACTTAAAAACTAGAAGTCCCTGCAAAAGCATTAATGGGACTAAACTTAGCAAACCCCCGACTCACAAAGAGTCATCCTACAGCACTCAGGAGAGGGAAAAACCCCTGTGGAGGAAACCTCCAGGGAACCATGGCTGAAGGATTGCCCTTCCCTTGGGCTTAGAAGGTTACCGCAAATAATAACTCTTTATAGCCAATATACAATTGAACCTGGTGCAATGACAAATTAAAAAATACAATAAAGCATTTATCATTATACAAGTAATAATTAAAAAGTTTAAGGACAGAGATTATAAACAAGGTGGGAGGGCGGGTAATGTTTCCTCCTGTCCATCCTGTGAGAGAAAGAGGGAGAGCCAGAGTTGCCTCCCCTATATAAGCCCCACCCTCCTCACAGTAATACACCAGGCACAAACATCTAAACTTCCTCTTTAAAGCAACAACTCTTGTTTAAAATCTACACCGCAATACAAACAAAGGCTGCAGGAGTTCTCGGTCCACCCATCACCAAGTCATGTCCACCTCTGTCTAGTCTCCGGTGGTTTCATTGCGGTTTGTCTTGTTGCCATGCGATGTCCGCACAGTCACATTGCGGTTTGTGTTTGTCACCGTGTGATGTCCACGCAGTCACATTGAGGTTCGTGTTCTCGCCGTGCAATGTCCGCGCAGCCACATTGCGGTTTGTGTTCTCGCCCTGCAATGTCCGCGCAGTCACATTGCGGTTTGTATTGTCACCGTGCGATGTCCGCACAGTCACATTGCGGTTTCTGTTGTCGCCGTGTGATGTCCACGCACATTGTGGTTTGTGTTCTCGCCCTGCAATGTTGGCGCAGTCATATTGCGGTTTGTGTTGTTACCGTGCGATGTCCGCGCAGTCACATTGCAGTTTGTGTTCTTGCTGTGCAATGTCCGTGCAGTCACATTGCAGTTTGTGTTGTCACCGTGCGATGTCTGCGCAGTCACAAGGCAGTTTGTGTTGTCACCGTGCGATGTCTGCGCAGTCACATGGCATGGCAGTTTGTATTGCCACCGTGCGATGTCCGGACAGTCACATGGCATGGCAGTTTGTGTTGTCACCGTGCGATGTCCACGCAGTCACATGGCAGTTTGTGTTGTCGCCGTGCGATGTCCGCGCAGTCATATGACAGTTTGTGTTGTCACCGTGTGATGTCCATGCAGTTACATTGAGGCTTGTGTTGTCGCCGTGCGATGTCTGCCCAGTCACATGGCAGTTTGTGTTGTCACCATGCAATGTCCGCGCAGTTACATTGAGGCTTGTGTTGTCGCCATGCGATGTCTGCGCAGTCACATGGCAGTTTGTGTTGTCACCGTGTGATGTCCGCGCAGTTACATTGCGGCTTGGTTTGTCGCCGTGCGATGTCCGTGCAGTCACATGGCAGTTTGTGTTGTCACCGTGCAATGTCTGCACGGTCAAATGGTAGTTTGTGTTGTCACCGTGCGATGTCCGCGCAGTCACATGGCAGTTTGTGTTGTTGCCATGCGATGTCTGCGCAGTCAAATGGTAGTTTGTGTTGTCGCCGTGCAATGTCTGCGCAGTCACATGGCAGTTTGTGTTGTCACCGTGCGATGTCCGCGCAGTCACATGGCAGTTTGTGTTGTCACTGTGCGATGTCCGTGCAGTTACATTGCGGTTTGTGTTGTTGCCGTGCGATGTCCGCACAGTCACACGTCTGTTATTACCTTATACTCTCAAAGTAAACTGAGAATTAACTAAGACCTATCAAAACGAGCGGCCGGACATCATTCACGAGGCCGGAGACGGCGTGGCACAACGAGCTTATTATCACTCACAGTTGGGGGCTCACACAGGAACAAGCGACCTGTCACAGAAACGGGAACTGTACTCAGGGGCAGGTCCAGCATTATACAGCACAGAGAGCGAAGAGCTTCAGCCTACATAGTGTTATCCTCTAGTCACCTCCAGAACTGCACTTACTATTCTGCTGTTACATTGTCTTATCTTCCAGGTCTTTTATTAAATAAAATAAAAGTACTTTACATGACAATAACTGTGATAAATTACAAATAAAACACAACAGAACAGAACATAAGAACAAAGCTCCAATCAGACGACAACAAAGGACAAAAGCCACAAAGAAATAAACCGGAAATGGAACAAAAATGGAGAAAGTTCATGACCTACAAATCAGGGACGTGAAAGAAAAATTCCAATAACATAAAAAAAACAAAATTAAAAGGCAACAAACAAAATACTCATAACTTACTTGAATACCTGTAAAAAATTATAACTAATAAATAGTATAAAATCATGTAAGACCCCCGGCCCAGCTTCATTCATACTACTATATACAACCCCAACTACATTCACACTGTCCTATATAGAATATTATATACAATATATATACTATAAACATATTATACTAAACATACATATAAACATACTATACTATACATACTAAACATACTATACAACACCGCAAACACAACACAACCCTACTGGTCCCACTGCCTTACCTTACAGCCCCCCCTTACACCATCACATTCACCCTACAACAAACCTAAACACAACATAGTGTACAAAATTAACATTTGTATTTTGTTTTTGTTTTTTTTAAATATATATATATATATATATATATATATAAACACACCTACTCTAACGATCCCGCCACCCCTGATCCAGCTCTGGCCACAAAGTTCAGGAATTATCCGAGCTAGGATCAGGCCCCAAAGTTTTTCCCCAGGCGGGGCCTGGGCCAGGCCAGATCAGTCTCTTATCACCGCCGTTGAACCCCCCAATCTCCCCACCCAATCTAACTAAGACCCTCTATTATACACACTATATACAATATATACAATACACTATATACAATATATACATAAACCAACATCACAGAACACAACCTACATACTCACCACCCAAGGCTCAAGTTCGATGCCTGCAAACCTTCTATTCAGGGAACAGAAATATAAAACAAAAATCTAGGGTGTAAAGATATCAGCCCACCACCAGGATATAGGAGCGCTAATGGACTAAGGCACCCCGAAGGAGAAACCCCTCCAGAGATGGGCCGCCCTCCGGGCACCCAGTCTTTCGCACTCCAGAGAACGCACCTTCACCAGGGCACCTAGGATGCTGCTACAAACTTCATCTACACAGAGGATTTTACTCTGCGTCGAAACTAAAACTTGTGCGTTCCACGTGAAACACCTGACCACTGCGCTAACTAAGAATAAAGTGGCTCGGTCCCTTCTCCCGAGGTCTCTGAACGCTCCATAGGCCCACTCGGCATCTGACAGATGGCCAACCAATGGAAGCGCCTACCCTGTTTTACACCTCTGTATTAAAGGGACAATGAAGCAGGAAGTGCTCCATGCTTTCCAGCATGGTAGCGCAAGCCTCACGGGGACCATTCCTGTCCACGTAGCTCCTGTGCTTCAATTTGTCCCTCACATACAACTTACCTTGGAAGCAGCGCCAAGTCAAGTCCCAATATTTCTTGGGGATCCTGCTAGAATTTAACAAACTCAACCCAACCTCTAGATCCCGACTCGGGCAGTCCTTGAGGACCAATGGTCTCTGAAAATGCGAAAGCAAGACCCGCATGTCGAGGAGTTTCCTCGGGAAGGACCTCATCTCCCACATTCCCAGACCCCACCGGCACATCATTTTCAGAACCGGGGTAACATAAGCCGGGAGATGCCCGTGCGGTGTGCGAAGATCCTTCAATCTTCCCCGTCTCCCATTCCTGGAAGAAAGGCTGAAACCATCCCTTGCAGGAGAATACCCACGGAGGAGCCCTCTCTTTCCAGAGGTTTGCCACGTTAACTTGCAAAAAGGTGTTCACTAGAAACACCACGGGGTTGACCATATTCAACCCCCCTAGTCTCCTCGTGCGATAAGTGACCTCCCATTTGACTAGGTTTAGGCTATTCCCCCATAACATCTGGAATAACTGACTGTAGATCCGTGTCCAGAGAGGCTCTGGCAAGACACAGACGCTGCCCAGGTAGATTAGCAAGGGGAGCAGGAAAGCTTTGCATAGGTCAACCCTTTCCCTCAGGGTCAAAGACCAACCCTTCCATTGGTCCACTCTTTGGGCGACACCTTTGATTCTGCCTTCCCAGTTTTTCATGGGGTAATAACCCAGGCCAAATTCGATGCCTAGGACTTTGGCATGTTCTTGGGGTTCGGGGAGGGTGTACGGAAGATCAAACGTGGGATCCCCGCCTCCCAGCTAGTGTTATGATGCGGTGGTCTAGGAGCAACATGGAACGAGCTCTGAAGGAAGTGGTAACTGTACTGACCGCAGTCCCTAAGCTCAACACAACACTAGAAGTAGCCGTGGAATGCTCCTAACTCTCCCTAGGCATCTCGTCACAGCCTAAGACCTAACTACCCCTAAAGACAGAAGCAGGAAAACTATCTTGCCTCAGAGAAAATCCCCAAAGGATAGATTAGCCCCCCACAAATAATGACTGTGAGTGGAGAGGGAAAAGACATACACAGAATGAAACCAGGATGAGCACAGGAGGCCAGTCTAGCTTGATAGATAGGACAGGATGGAATACTGTGCGGTCAGTATAAAACACTACAAAAATCCACGCAGAGTTTACAAAAAAAATCTCCACACCTGAATAAAGGTGTGGAGGGCAAATCTGCCTCCCAGAGCTTCCAGCAAGACAGAATTAATTCATACTGATAACGCTGGACAAACATAGAAAGCACTGAACGGATAAGTCCACAATCTGTGAACAGAAAAGCGCAAGCAAAAACTTAGCTTTGCTGAACTGGTCAGGATAACAGGGAAATCCAAAGAGATGTGAATCCAACCAGGAACCATTTACAAGTGGCACTGGCTGAAGGAACAGCCAGGCCTAAATAGCCGAGCAGAAGAGACGATAAGTGGAGGCAGCTGATGACAGCTACTTCAAGGAGCAGCCATACCACTTGAAACCACAAGAGGGAGCCCAAGAGCAGAACTCACAACAGTACCCCCCCCCTTGAGGAGGGGTCACCGAACCCTCACCAGTGCCCCCAGGCCGATCAGGACGAGCCAAATGAAAAGCACGAACCAAATCGGTGGCATGGACATCTGAGGCAACAACCCAAGAATTATCCTCCTGGCCATAACCCTTCCACTTGACAAGATACTGAAGCCTCCGCCTCGAAAAACGAGAATCCAAAATCTTATCAACCTCATATTCCAACTCTCCCTCAACCAACAACGGGGCAGGAGGGTCAACCGAGGGAACAACGGGCACCACATATCTCCGCAACAAAGATCTATGGAAAACATTATGAATGGCAAAAGAGGCTGGAAGAGCCAAACGAAAAGACACCGGATTAATAATTTCAGAAATTTTATAAGGAACAATAAACCGAGGCTTAAACTTAGGGGAAGAAACCTTTATAGGAACATGACGAGAAGACAACCAAACCAAATCCCCCACACGAAGCCGGGGACCAACACACCGACGGCGGTTAGCAAAACGTTGAGCCCTTTCCTGAGAAAACGTCAAATTGTCCACCACATGAGTCCAAATCTGCTGCAGCCTATCCACCACAGAATCAACACCAGGACAATCAGAAGGCTCAACCTGCCCAGAAGAAAAACGAGGATGAAAACCAAAATTACAAAAGAAAGGTTAAACCAAAGTAGCCGAACTAGCCCGATTATTAAGAGCAAACTCGGCCAACGGCAAGAAAGACACCCAATCCTCCTGATCAGCAGACACAAAGCATCTCAAATAGGTCTCCAAGGTCTGATTAGTTCGCTCAGTTTGGCCATTAGTCTGAGGATGAAACGCCGAAGAAAGAGACAAATCAATGCCCATCCTAGCACAAAAGGCCCGCCAAAATCTAGAGACAAACTGAGAACCTCTGTCAGAGACAATATTCTCCGGAATGCCATGCAAACGAACCACATGCTGAAAAAATAATGGAACCAAATCTGAGGAGGAAGGCAACTTAGGCAAAGGTACCAGATGGACCATTTTAGAGAACCGGTCACAAACAACCCAGATAACAGACATCTTCTGGGAAACAGGAAGATCCGAAATAAAATCCATGGAAATATGCGTCCAGGGCCTCTCAGGGACCGGCAAAGGCAAAAGCAACCCACTAGCGCGGGAACAGCAAGGCTTGGCCTGGGCGCAAGTCCCACAGGACTGCACAAAAGCATGCACATCGCGCGACAAGGAAGGCCACCAAAAGGACCTAGCAACCAAATCTCTGGTACCAAAAATCCCAGGATGACCAGCCAACACTGAACAATGAACCTCAGAAATAACCTTACTTGTCCATCTATCAGGAACAAACTGCTTCCCCACTGGACAGCGGTCAGGCCTATCAGCCTGAAATTCCTGAAGCACCCGCCGCAAATCAGGGGAGATAGCAGAAAGAATCACCCCCTCCTTAAGAATGCCAACCGGCTCAAGGACTCCAGGAGAATCAGGCGAAAAACTCCTAGAGAGGGCATCAGCCTTAACATTCTTAGATCCCGGAAGATACGAGACCACAAAATCAAAATGGGAGAAAAACAGGGACCATCGAGCCTGTCTAGGATTCAGCCGCTTGGCCGACTTGAGGTAAATCAGATTCTTATGATCGGTCAGGACCACAACGCGGTGTTTAGCTCCCTCAAGCCAATGTCGCCACTCCTCAAATGCCCACTTCATAGCCAACAACTCCCGATTGCTGACATCATAATTGCGTTCCGCAGGCGAAAACTTTCTGGAAAAAAAAGCACACGGTTTCATCAAAGAACCATCAGACTCCCTCTGAGACAAAACGGCCCCTGCCCCAATCTCAGAAGCGTCGACCTCAACCTGAAAAGGAAGAGAAACATCCAGCTGACGCAACACAGGGGCAGAAGTAAATCGGCGTTTAAGCTCCTGAAAGGCCTCAACAGCCTCAGAGGACCAATTTGTCACATCAGCGCCTTTCTTCGTCAAATCAGTAAGGGGCTTAACCACACTGGAAAAGTTGGCAATGAATTGGCGATAGAAATTAGCAAAGCCCAAAAATTTTTGAAGGCCCTTCACAGATGTGGGTTGGATCCAGTCATGAATAGCTTGGACCTTAACAGGATCCATTTCTATAGACGAGGGAGAAAAAATAAAACCCAAAAAAGAGACCTTCTGAACTCCGAATAGGCACTTAGACCCCTTCACAAACAAAGCATTCTCACGAAGGATCTGGAACACCATCCTGACCTGCTTCACATGAGACTCCCAATCATCGGAAAAAATCAAAATATCATCCAAATATACGACCATGAATTTATCAAGATAATTGCGGAAAATATCATGCATGAAAGACTGGAACACAGATGGAGCATTAGAGAGCCCAAATGGCATCACAAGATATTCAAAATGGCCTTCAGGCGTATTAAATGCAGTTTTCCATTCGTCACTCTGTTTAATACGAACAAGATTATATGCCCCTCGGAGGTCAATCTTAGTAAACCAACTAGCCCCCTTAATCTGAGCAAACAAATCAGTAAGCAAAGGCAAGGGGTATTGGAATTTGACCGTGACCTTATTAAGAAGACGATAATCAATACAGGGTCTCAAGGAGCCATCCTTCTTAGCAACAAAAAAGAAACCCGCTCCCAATGGTGACGAAGAGGGCCGAATATGCCCCTTCTCCAAAGACTCCTTAACATAACTCCGCATGGCGGCATGCTCTGGCACAGACAGATTGAAAAGTCGGCCCTTAGGGAACTTGCAACCAGGAATCAAGTTAATAGCACAATCACAGTCCCTGTGCGGAGGAAGGGAACTGGACTTGGGCTCATCAAATACATCCTGGAAATCCGACAAAAACTCAGGGACCTCAGAAGAGGGGGAACAGGAAATTGACATCAAAGGAACGTCACTATGTACCCCTTGACAACCCCAACTAGTCACCGACATAGTTTTCCAATCCAGCACCGGATTATGTTCCTGTAACCATGGAAAACCCAGTATAACAACATCATGCAGGTTATGCAACACCAGAAGACGGCAATCTTCCTGATGTGCTGGAGCCATGTACATAGTCATCTGTGTCCAGTACTGAGGTTTATCCTTGGCCAAGGGTGTAGCATCAATACCCCTCAAAGGAATAGGGCTCTGCAAAGGCTGCAAGGAAAAACCACAGCGCCTGGCGAATTCTAAGTCCATTAAGTTCAGGGCAGCGCCTGAATCCACAAATGCCATGACAGAAAAGGACGACAATGAGCAAATCAGGGTCACAGATAAGAGAAATTTAGGCTGTATAGTATTAATGGTAACAGACCTAGCGACTCTCTTAGTACGCTTAGGGCAATCAGAGATAACATGAGCAGAATCACCACAGTAAAAACACAGCCTATTCTGACGTCTGAATTCCTGCCGTTCTGTTCTAGTCAAAATCCTATCACATTGCATAGGTTCTGGACTCTGCTCAGAGGATACTGCCATATGGTGCACAGCTTTGCGCTCGCGCAGACGCCGATCGATCTGAATGGCTAGAGACATAGATTCGCTCAAACCGGCAGGCGTAGGAAAGCCCACCATAACATCTTTAAGGGCTTCAGAAAGACCTTTTCTGAAAATAGCAGCCAGAGCCTCTTCATTCCATTTAGTGAGCACAGACCATTTTCTAAATTTCTGGCAGTATAACTCTGCCGCTTCCTGACCTTGACACAAGGCCAACAGGGTTTTTTCTGCATGATCCACAGAATTAGGTTCGTCATACAATAATCCGAGCGCTTGAAAAAATTCATCAACATTCAATAATGCCGGATCCCCTGTTTCAAGAGAAAAAGCCCAGTCTTGAGAGTCACCACGCAGCAAGGATATAATGATTTTTACTTGCTGAATGGGATCACCAGAAGAACGGGGTTTCAAAGCAAAAAACAATCTGCAGTTATTTTTAAGGTTCAAAAACTTGGATCTGTCCCAAAAAACAAACAAATCAGGAGTAGGAATTCTAGGCTCTAAAGCCGGAGTCTGGACAACATAGTCCTAGATACTCTGTACTCTTGCAGCAAGTTGATCCACACGAGAAAACAAACCCTGAACATCCATGCCAAAGCATATATCCTGAACCACCCAGATATCAAGAGGAAAAAAAAGACAAACCAGAGCACAGAAAAAAAATGGTTCAGAACTTTCTTTTCCTTCTTTTGAGATGCATTTAATTCATTTTTGGCCACTTGTACTGTTATGATGCGGTGGTCTAGGAGCAACATGGAACGAGCTCTGAAGGAAGTGGTAACTGTACTGACCGCAGTCCCTAAGCTCAACACAACACTAGAAGTAGCCATGGAATGCTCCTAACTCTCCCTAGGCATCTCGTCACAGCCTAAGAGCTTACTACCCCTAAAGACAGAAGCAGGAAAACTATCTTGCCTCAGAGAAAATCCCCAAAGGATAGATTAGCCCCCCACAAATAATGACTGTGAGTGGAGAGGGAAAAGACATACACAGAATGAAACCAGGATGAGCACAGGAGGCCAGTCTAGCTAAATAGATAGGACAGGATGGAATACTGTGCGGTCAGTATAAAACACTACAAAAATCCACGCAGAGTTTACAAAAAAAATCTCCACACCTGACTAAAGGTGTGGAGGGAAAATCTGCCTCCCAGAGCTTCCAGCAAGACAGAATTAATTCATACTGATAACGCTGGACAAACATAGAAAGCACTGAACGGATAAGTCCACAATCTGTGAACAGAAAAGCGCAAGCAAAAACTTAGCTTTGCTGAACTGGTCAGGATAACAGGGAAATCCAAAGAGATGTGAATCCAACCAGGAACCATTTACAAGTGGTACTGGCTGAAGGAACAGCCAGGCCTAAATAGCCAAGCAGAAGAGACGATAAGTGGAGGCAGCTGATGACAGCTACTTCAAGGAGCAGCCATACCACTTGAAACCACAGGAGGGAGCCCAAGAGCGGAATTCACAACAGCCAGAGACTCTCACACTTGTGCTGGTTGACCTTGGACCCGGATGCCTCCGAGTAGCTCTCCACTTCTGACATCACCACCATCGCCTCCTCTTGGGAAGAAACAAAGACGGTAATGTCGTCCGCGTAGGCCACTACCCTCAGTATAGCCTCTGGCGCCAAGCCGCCCATCCTCACCCCCGCCAATAGTCCACAATCAACCCTTCTGAGGAAGGGATCGATCGCAAACGTGTAAAGCAAAGGGCTAAGAGGGCAGCCCTGGCGGACACCAGATCCCACCCCGAAAGGTTGTCCATTCCACCCGTTTAGCAGAGGGAAAGTCTCAGCCCCTGCGTACAAGGTCTTAAGCCAGTCCACAAACCCTCCAGGCAGACCATACCTCAAAAGAGTGGACCAGAGGTACTCGTGGTCGACCCGATCAAAGGCCTTTGCCTGATCCAGGGTCAGCAAGAACCCCCTCCAAAGGCCCGCCCTGCCCTGCTCCACGGCCTCTCGGACACCCAGAACAGCACTGAAAGTGCTACGGCTAGGAACGCAACAGTGCTGGGCCTCCGAAAGGAGCCGTGGTGCAAACTTCACCAGCCTGTTGAAGAGTATCTTAGCCAAAACCTTCCTGCCAACATTGAGAAGTGATATGGGACGCCAATTCTCAATGTGTGACGGATCCTTACCCTTTGACAAAATGATCAAAGCCGACCTCCTTAATGATCTCGGCAGAGTGCCCGAGGAGAGACACTCATTAAACACCTGAGTCAAGAGGGGGACCAAGGAGTCCCTAAAGGTCTTAAAGAACTCGGATGTTAAGCCATCCGGACCTGGTGATTTTTTGGGCCGGAGGCCATCGATCGCCAGTCTCACTTCCTCTTCTTTGATTTCTTCTGTCAAACCGCCCAGCAAGAGGTCAGTCCCTGGCTCAGGAACAGCTTCATCCAGGAAAGCCGGCATCCTGTCATGATCCAGTTCCGTCCTTCCCAAGAGGTGCGAGTAGTATGAACTGACGACCTCCAAGATCCCTGATCTGGACCTTCTCAGGGATCCCGTACTGTCCATCAGCCCTGTCACTATCTTACTATTTACTGACATCTTGCAGCTTCTGTAAGGGTCGGGCGAGTAGTACTTCCCGTAGTTCCTCTCAAAAACCAAAGATGCGTGCCTATCGTACTGACACTTCTTTAGCAAGGATTTCACACTAGAGATCGCCTCGTGGCTACCCCCAGTCGAGACAAGATGCTCGAGTTTCCTCGAGTTTTCTGAGGTTCGGGAGTTGCTGGAAGAATCTCGCCACCCGATGTTTGAACATCTCCCACCACTCAGACTGAGTGTTACTTAGGCCCAGCAGCGGTACCTGGCTCTGAAGAAATTCCTCAAAGGACCGTCTTACAGCTTCTTCCTCAAGGAGTGACGAATTCAGCTTCCAATAACCTCTTCCCATCCGAGAAGTCTCTGTAACGCTCAGAGAAAACATAATCAAACAGTGATCGGAGAATTCCACCTCCACAACCGACAACGGCGAGGAAACGGCCTCCTCCTTCAAATAACACCTGTCTAACCTAGACCTGCACTGACTACCTCTAAAAAAGGTGAACCCCGCGTGACCTGTGTTGTGCTGGATGTGGACATCCACCAGACGTGCCTCACTTACTATCCTATTTAGCGCGACGCAATCGTAAGCCAACCGGTCTCCGGAACCTCCTCTATCACAGGGTCTCGTGACGTGTTGAAATCCCCTCCAAAGACCACCTGCCAACTCGAAGATAAGAAAGGTTTGATCTTCATGAAGAGACACTTGCGGTCCCACTTGGACTGGGGACCATAGATGTTAATGAGCCGAAGCTCCTGTCCCCCCATGGAGACATCTAGGATCAAGAATCTCCCCATTTCTAACTCGATCAATCGTCTGCATTCAACCGCTGCGGTCTTAAAAAGGACCGCCACCCCACTATACGGCTCGGCCGCAAGAGACGAGTAGGAGGGCCCGTGCCTCCACTCCCGCCTTGCTTTATGCATGGTTGATAGGTCGGTCAACCTGGTCTCCTGCAAAAACAAAATGTCGGCGTCAAGTTGGCTGAGAAAATGAAAAGCCGTGTACCTTGCGGCTTCTGACTTTATGCTGGCAACATTAATGGTTGCCAGCGTCAACGGGGTGGGTGCCCCCATCATGATTGATTGAATTAGATAGCCTTTTCCTTCCCACCCCCAACAGTTTCACCCTCTTCCTCTGACATTGATGAGTTTTTAGTGCGCTTAAGACAAACAGACTCATCCATTCTCTCCTTACATACACTCTGGCCCTTGTCTGATGGTCCTGAGGTAGTCCCCCCCTCAGAAGGCTTTGTGTTTGCCCCCTGAGAAGACCCAGCGACCTCCTGAGCCCCAACAACCTTGTCCGCAACCTCCGGCCCCGGGTCCCCATCACCCCCCTCTGGAGGGGAGTCCTGGAGGGCCCAGAACCGGTTAGAGAGATCCACCAGGGGGGGGGGCGGCTGGACCTTCCAATGGCACCTGGATCAGGGCTACGGAGTCAGAGGGGTCGCACTCCAAGGAGGAGGCTCGAGGCCCGGACCCCCTCTTATCCTTAGTTGTTTTCCTGTTACCCTTTTTCTTTTGCTGTGACCACTCGCCCTCTCCCTCATCCAGACTGTCACCGGATGAAGGTTCCTGGGCAGACATGGCGTCCTTTTGCTCCTCCCCTTCAAGTCTCTTGACTACCTCGCTCAATTCGCTGTCTTTAGGATCTTCAGCTGCAAGAGAAGCACCCGGGTCAGAGTTTAGGGTCATTACTCCCTGCCCCCTGTTCCCATGGTGCTGCTCCTGCCGCCTGATATTGGATGGCGGCAGCCTGCTCCTCACCGGTTCCCTGCCTCCTCCGCCTCTGCTGGCCCCTTCACCAGCGAGATTGGTCCCGGCTTTCGCCTGTCCCGCACTCGCCGCTTTCAGGGCCGCATTGGCGAAGGAACGCGGACAGCGACTGAACGGGTGACCGAGGTCACCACACAGGTTACACCTAATCCTGCCACAGGTAGAAGCAAGATGGCCGAGGTCCCCACACAGTGCGCATTTATGGGTGGTACACTGCGCACTGAAGTGTGTGGGGCTGCCGCACCTGTGACAGACCTTAGGCTGCCCCCGGTAGAAAATCAAGATCCTCTCCCTCCCCAAAAATGTTGAGGAAGGGATATGGGTAACAGTGTTTCCTGAAACCTTCAATTTCACCATGAAGATCCAGGCTCCTGACCCGATACCATGCTCATCGAGGGTCTTCTCGGGAATACCGACGATGTCGCCGTATCGTCCAACCCAGGTGGAGATGTCGACACAGGAAAGTGACTCGTTACTGGTCAAAACGGTCACCTTCCTGACTGAGTTCTGGCGGGATATTGCTACAGCGAGGAAACCCCGCCATTCGGGGCAACCCCGAGCCAGCTCATGGCGAGACCAGAAAAGCTCAAGGCCCTCCGGTCTCACGAAGCTGACATCGAAGTAGGAGGTCCCATAGGGATGGATCAAGGCAAAGATGTCATATGCCGCGAAGCCCATCCCCAACAGGAGCTCAGCAACCTTTGACCGATCAGGACAGGCATCCTTGCTTACCCACTGGAGACGGGCCACATTCCTACGGTTACTCCTCTGCCCCGGTGTCAGCAGAGACCAGACAGTCTCTGCCCCTCTATCTCGGAAGGCAGAAAGACCGTGTCTCTCTATCCAGAAAGACAGATCAACCTCCCTCCCCTCTACATTGATGGAACTCTCCCCTCTCCTCAGGACGTCCAGGAAACGCTGTTGCAAGTCACCATCCTCAGGGTCACCAGACAAGGGCGCACTACTACCCCCAGCAGTGACAGCTCCTGAATAGCTTGGGGCTGAAGCCCCCGCCACCGCTGGGGGGGCAGCAGGACCACTACCTGCTTCCCCTCCACCAACACCAGTAATGCTCTCCTCATTCACTCCACCACTACTCCCATCATTTGCAACACCACTACCATTCACTCCACCACTACTCCCATCATTCACTCCACCACTACTCCCATCATTCACTCCACCACTACTCCCATCATTCACTCCACCACTACTCCCACCATTCACTCCACTACTACTCCCATCATTCCCCTTACCATTGCCACCACTTCCCGTCACTTTATTACCAGTATTCTCACCACCATTTTTCCCAGTGTTCTCTGCACCTTCCACAGTCACATCCATTCCTTCCTCACTTGTGTCTGGCTTCTCTGCAATCACACCTGCTGGACCGGGGGAGGGGTGCAGCACCACACCCGGTTTCCCTTGATTGGTGCTGTGTTGTGTCTCTGGAGCGCCTTGCCCCCCCACTGCAGCAGTTTGCATTTTATTATCCTGGGCCCGCTGCTTGCTGGGGGGCGCCGCCCGCCCCACACCCACAGACTTCGGGGTCCTGGTGTCACGTTTGGGCGCTGGAGCACTCTGTCCTTCCATCGCTGCAGGGCGCCCAGTGTTCCCTGCAGTTGATTTTTCCTGCTTTTTTTATCCTTTTTGGACTCGCTGCTCTCCTATCGCAGCCGCATGCCTCTTCTCTACTGAGGCGCACTGCGCCCCTGTCACAACAGTGCGCCCCCCTTTCGCCGCACCAAGTTTCTCGGACCTGCCCCCCACAGCCCCGGCGTCGGCCGGCTCAGCCGTAGTGCCCCCCTCAGCCCCGGTGAGAACCGGCTTAGCCGCAGAGGGCAGTGAGGGAAACTCCTCGGGGTCCCCTATGTCCGGCGCCGTGAGTACCACCACAGCCTCGCCCCCTGCACTGTTCCCGGCACAGACGGCAGCACCGCCGAACGTCCTCCTCCTCTCCCCACCTTGCCTATGCCCCGGACCCACTGCAGAGCCCGTGCCTTTAGGTTTGGTGGGGTTTACACAGGAGGCGGTAGGTGTAACATCATCCATCAGTACATATCTGTAACTCACCACCTCCCGTGCGGTCTCCTTCCTTGTCTTCTTCCACTTCTTGGATTCCTCTGCTGGCTCATCCTCACCAAAGGAAAAGCGGTCCAGGTTCACTGGAGACTCCAGCTGTCGGATCTCCTCTAGCAGACCGCCCTCCTCCTCTTCCTCCGCTGACACTCCAGCCTGTGCTATCGGAGTCCTCTGCCGTGCCTGGAGGCCGGTCCCCTGTTGTCGGCTCTGCGACTCACTCTCCCGGCTGGTTCCAGCTTGTAGGACTCCAGTCACAGCCATGTCGTCGTCCTCTTCCTCCTCATCGCTTAGGACGCTGGCTGGCGGCTCTCCTGAGGTATTTAACCCCTTCATTTCTGAGAACCGCCGCTGGTTCTTAAACCTCTCCAGGAAGGGACCTGCGCTTTTCTCAATCCCCTCCCGGAGGAGCACTAACCGGACCATCTCATCTTTGAGGGCTCTGAACCTCTGGGAGGTCGCGGGTTTCTCTTTGTTAGAGGCTTGGGTGTTCAGGACCCGAGCCACCCGCAGCTTCTCCTTCAGCCCGGTCAGTGCTTTGCCGGCGTCCTCGTACTCACGTAGCATGGCGACCACTCGGGAGGAGAAGGTACTCGTGGACTCGCCGGAGCTCGTCTCCCCCCAGGATGTTCCTGGGCTCTCCTTCCTGGGGCCTGGGGTGCCCCTGTCTCCCTCTCTGGGCGGACGATGAGCCGTCTCAGGGTTGGTGTAGGTGGGTATGGTTCTTCTCACCCGTCCCGACCTCCTCAGTCCCTCTTGGGCCGGTTGCTGCTGATGATCTCTGTCCCCCGCCGACACAGACAGGGGAAGAGAAGCCTGGGAAGCCATGCCGGACTCCCAGGAAGCCTGCCTCTCCTTGGGGAGAAGAGAGGCAGACTCTGGGCCTCCTGCTGGAAGTGCTGGAGCTCACAAGACAGGTGCTGCTCCTAGCAGGGTGTGGCTGATTGTGGGCACCTGTCCTCCATTCACCTCCAGAGCTGCAGTCACTATTCTGCTGTTACATCGTGTCTTATACTCCAGTCACCTCCAGAGCTGCAGTCACTATTTTCCTGTTACATTGTGTCTTATCCTCTAATCACCTCCAGAGTAGTGTTGAGCGATACTTTCCGATATTTGAAAGTATCGGATGGTATTGACCGATACCGGCAAAATATCGGATCTCGCCGATACCGAGTTCCGATATCAATACAAGTCAATGGGACACAAATATCGGAATGTATCCTCGATGGTTCCCAGGGTCTGAAGGAGAGGAAACTCTCCTTCAGGCCCTGGGATCCATATTAATGTGAAAAATAAAGAATAAAAATAAAAAAATATGGCTATACTCAAAGAACCCTGGCTGTCACGGCTGCAAGCGTCCGCCTCCGTTCCTGAGAATTGCAGAGAGTGAAGGACCTTCGATGATGTCGCGGTCAGGTGACCGGTCACCTGACCGCTCACGTGACCGCTCACCTGACCGTGACGTCACCGAAGGTCCTTCACTCACTACAGTCTCAGGAACGGAGGCAGACGCTTGCAGCGGTGACAGCCAGGGTCCTTCGGAGGGGTGACTATAGCCATATTTTTTATTTTTATTTTTTATTTTTCACATGAATATGGATCCCAGGGCCTGAAGGAGAGTCTCCTCTCCTTCAGACCCTTGGAACCACACGCACCGCACACTCCGATACCGATTTCCGATATCACAAAAATATCGGAACTCGGTATCGGAATTCCGATACAGCAAGTATCGGCCGATACCCGATACTTGCAGTATCGGAATGCTCAACACTACTCAAGAGCTTCATTAACTATACGGTCACTACCAATTCCTATGGTTTCCTGTTACCAGAGAGCAATGCATTGTGGGAGGTCTGGCGCAGATTATATCAGCAGATTTCTGCTATGTGTCCTAGTGAAACATTGATTAATTACAGATTAGTTCCAAAAACAACCAGCAGAATTGTGAGTGCAGCTCTGGATGCAACTTCAGAACTAAAGTAAACTTTGCTATTATGTATAAGTAGGGGTTCACCTTATAGCTGGAAGAAATTAACTTTTTTTTTGGTATTTTTTAAAATAAGAAATAGTCCACAAGTTTTTGGCCCCTCAGTATGGTGTATGGGAAACAAACCTTTCTGGATAAATTCAGGTGATTACTGGGCACTATGTCCCCCCTGAGACTGCAGCTTGGCCATCCGATTGGGATGTTAGGCTCCTTTAGTTGCCAGAATCTGGGGATCTGCACCTTTTGCTCCCAATAATTAAACCCCAAGTGTTTGGCCAAGAAGATCAATTATCCGACTGCACTTCAAAGAATGAATTATTCCCGAATCCTGAGATATTACCTGACAGTAAATTAATTGAATTCACTCCAAGCCGTAATTTCCCTGGAGCCGCCATATTACACATCTCGCTGTCTGTATTAGTAGCCAACAAGTGGCGTAACCAACATCTGTCAGTGTGCAGCCGGATAACTAATACTCTCATCGTCTCCGCACTGATATTAGGCACTGGAAATGATGGCGAATGAATCCCGTAATATTACATTATTGCTCACATTATGTATCAGCGGACTCCGCCGGCTCGGCTGGAACACACAGTGTTTATGTAGCAATGGCCCTTTAATGAAATTATAGGCTTGGTTACAATGTAATATATCACATAAACATCCTATATAAAGCAATAAATAAGAGCGAGCATTTATTAATGGCGCGGCTCACAGCGAAGGCTCCCGGTGTGCACAGGAGCCAAGGTCTCTGCATATTTACTTGCGAGGTTACACGACGTGAGACAATGAAATAAAAACATATTTGCATCCAAGACGATGAATCCTGTCGGTGAGAAAATAGATCAGAGAGAGAAGGTTCCAGCCGGAGCTTGTAGCTGATGTCAAGGAAGAGAGATGATTAAAATATCTAATGAGGAAGACAAGTCTGAGCGTCCGCCACACACAGCAATCATACGACAATCACGAGCCGCCAGAAGGGGCACAGACCTCACTGCGTTACCTCCCAGAAGTGGACGGCAGCGCCTGTCTACTATTCTCAGAAATACAAGATTCATCCATCAGGCGATAGTGCAAATATAATAATAGGAAATTCATCTGTAAATGCACATGTTTCATTGTCATTATCATTACTAGTAGCAGTTGTATTATTACTAGTTGTGGTTGTCTTCCCAGGTACTAGAGTAATAATAAGATCTTACAGTTCCCATACTGGCCACCAGATGTCAGCGATCTGCACTCTGGCAAAAGCTCATTTACAGCCTGCTGTAAAACATTACCATTGCTTTAGCACTGATAGGTCAGAGATAAAATGATGGCTCCTCACAGGAAAAGGTGTTCTGCTCTTAGGATTGGTGGCTGGCTCAGTGGTCAGACCCCCAGCAATCTAAATCTTTGTGAATATGTGATAACGTGCCCTGTTGGGAACAACGCTTTTAAAAATCTGACCCTTCAGCAATCAATTGGTCCATTATAATTAATGTAATTGGGAATGGTTGGAAGTGGCTGTGAATAACTCTTAAAACAAAATGAGGCCGAGGTGTCTGTAGTTTGGCACCTATTGAAGTGAATGAGCTGCAGTGTTATACACAATCACAATGAGTCCAACAGAGCAAGGTCTTCTCTTTGTAGCAGCATTACACTTTTTTTTACTGCAGTCTTATTCTTTTTTTGTAGCAGCGCTCTACTATTTTGCTTCAGCACTCCACTTTTTTGCAGCAGCACTCCACTATTTTTGCAGCATCACTCCACTTTTTTGCAGTATCACTCCACTTTTTTGCAGCAGCACTCCACAATTTTTGCAGCAGCAGCACTCTACTTTTTGCAGCAGCACTCAGCTATTTGTAGAAGCTCTACACTCTTAGAGCATCTCTCCACTCTTTCTGGCACTTCTTTACTTTTTGCAGAATCTATTTTGTAGTCCGTAACTGAGGATATTTATGCGGATATATTATTTTCAGTTTTCACATATATATTTTTATATCCTTTTCCTCACCTTTGACAAGTATGGCTACAGCCCTTTGCTTTTTTTCTCCCTGCAGCAGGTCTCTTTTCTTTACAAGCGGTAGCCATTCTTTGCAGTGGTTCTCTATTGTTGTTTGCTGCTCTTCTTTCTCGTTGGTGACTCTCCTTTTTTGCAGTGGTTTATCTGGCAGATTTTCTCTCGGCAGAACCTCTCCAGAGCAGTTCTCCATTCTTTTCAGGAGTTCTACACTTATGCCAACATTTTTCCTCTCTCTGCAACAGTTCTCCTCTCTTTCAGTTCAGTTCTTCAGGGACTCTTCCTTCTTTGCTGTGGTTCTCCGTTCTCTTTCCTTTTTCTGCAGCAGCTTTTTATTCTTTGTGTTGGTTCTCTACTTACTCCAGCAGTTCTCCTCTTTCTGCAGTTGCTCTTCATTCTTTTCATTGGTTTTCACTTGTCAGTGGTTCTCCTCTTCTTTCCATTCATATCTTTCTTCAGTAACTCTCCCTTCTTTTCAGTGGTTTTCCACTGTCTCCTAGTTTATTTTTTCTGCAGCAGCTCTCTCTCCTTTGTAGCAGTTCTCCACTCTCCCACGCAATTTTTTATCTTTATTTTTTTACTAGAATTTCTTCTCTTTATTTTTTTACAATAAGGCTAGGTTCACATTGCGTTAACAGCAGCCCGTTCAACACATGCGTTAACAGGCTGCTGTTAACGCAAGTGTCGATATGTCGTCGCGCTAGAGCGCAGATAGAGCTAGCAAATGCGTCCGACATTGGACTAAATGGCGGCGTTAACGGACTACGGTACACCGCGTTATGCCGCGGTGTAACGTAGTCTGTCTAACGGACGCCAAAAACGTAATATGGACCTGGCCTAATTGTTACTCCTTTTTTATTCTGCATCAGCTCTCCTTTCTTTGTGGCAGCTGTTCTCCCCCCTATTTAGTGATATTCCAGTCTTTGCTGCAGTGACTCCCTTTATGACATTCAGGGTGTATGAAGGCATATGGGCACTGATTATCCAGATGGGATAACGCCTTTAAAAGTCAAAATATTAAACAGTTTATGAGATACCCACATTTTATCCCGGAGCAGCACACATCAGTTTTTCTACCAGTCTACTGTGGAAAAGAAACGTTTCTAGCACTTTAACGTTTTACTAAATCTGGATAATTATTAATACTTTGTATATAAAATCAGAGAAGAAATCCTATAAAGTTACCCAATAACACAGTAGAAGCAGAACGTGGCGGGTAATTGTCCAGAAAATGGAGGTGATATAAGTCTATACCCAATAAAGTATTAAGTGTTAGCAGCTGCTTATCACAGCCCGGTCCATAAAGGTTTAATAATGGAGCTTGGAGTTCATTGGTCTCCACGCTGGCCGCTCGCCTCCATCTCCTGTTTCCTCCACTTTTATAGAACTTTCCCCTAATACCTCCTTCTCCTTTAAGTGGGGATTACGGAGTTTATTCTATAAAAAGACTTAATGGCGGAAACTACTTAGAAGCTCTTGTAAACTCTTGCGCCATTTTCAGGTCATTTGTACGTAATACACAGACATTTATCATCTACAATGCAGTCATATAATATAAGGTTAGGCTCAGCGAGTTCGCTTTAAATATACATTGGAAAGCAAATTTCTACTGGGATCGATGTTCAAAAATGGAAAATTCCAAATTAAACATTTTTTCCAGAATGTGATACAAAAGTTATAATAGACCGTTCCTCGTTTCCCCTGGAGGTTGTCCAGGGACATGGTGGTGGAATGTACCCCAAGATCATCTGACTGACAGTGGATCCCATCAAACCATTGGGCACCACACACAGGAGCCATTGTTTGCCCAGCTCTGATGATGATTTGGTGACTCAATTTGTATATAAATCTTAATAGAAAGAGCAGATTGGATATTTTGTGTCCTCTTTTTATACAAATATTTAGTAGTGTTATGTCCCTTTAAATAAAGCGCAGTTGTGTTTCCAGATATCATATGTGTATAATCACACGTTTGCATAAGGAATAACGCACTTTTGCTCATTATATGGCTTGTTTTCTGCATTTTCACACGTTTAACCCTCTGCAGGCTCAGTCTCTAATATTCAGTTGTCTCTGAGCTAGTGGATGGAAAAGAGCTGTTATGGTATCTCCCATTACATTGTACACACAGACATGAGGGATTCCTGCTCTCCTGCCTCTATGTAGCTCATATTAAGAAATTAAGCAGAAGTACTGAGCAGAGGAGCTGTGAATCCAGCTTTGTCGGAAGATAAATACTATAAGCTGCAGCATATTAGCCGTCATACAGCAATACTGAGCAGTGTTGCTGATAATCAAGCTCTGAGGTGAGATAAACAGTTACTAGAAATAGCATCATGGAGGACATTATAACACAGCACTGAGCAGTAGATATGTGAATCCAGGCCTAGAGTCAGATAATACTGCAGCATTGAATAGTGTAGATGTTAATTCATCTCTGGATTACATAAAAACTTACTAGAAGCAGCAGCATGGAGGGGATTTTATTATACAGCAGTACTGAGCAGTATAGCTCTAAAACCAACTTTGCGGTGATATAAAACATATAGTACAAAGCAGCATGTAGGACATTATATAGCATTATTGAGCAGTTTAGATGTGAATACAGCACTGGGGTAAAATAATACATTGACTAGAAAGCTATTAAACACCACGGGATCCAATATCAATAATACAACTCTATATTCACCATAACACCATCACCCCTATTGCATATTAATCCAATGAGGTAGAGAGTTTTTTACCAAAATATCAATATTTTATTATACAAAAAGATTTGTTTATACAGGATCAGAGTACCACAAACCAAGCAGGTTTAAAGAGGAATTATAACCAGGTATGTTTACAAGTAACATTTGCACCATAACAGAACATAACTATAAAAGCTGCCATAGCAGATACCAAATATATCCTTATTATATTATGTCTTTTCATGCAGAAATTGCTGTATATAAAAATATAGACTAAACAAGGATATCTGGTCCTCTAAGCAGCAAGCAAGTGAAGACTAACTGGGGCCAACTCGTATATAGGAAGCTAGTTTGTCCTGGATAATCATTAGGGCTGATATAAAGGTTACTTAAAATCGGCAAGTGCCATGCAAGCAGTCCTACCAGGGACAAAAATACTATGTTTAAACCTAAATTAGGAGACCCATGTCAGAGGTAACTTACTTAGAATTAGGAGCCTGGTATCCCCACCTGCCGCCCCGACGCGCGTTTTGCTGTTTTTCTCTTCTTCAGGAGGCGTGGCTAAACGCTGAGCTCATATCCGTATATATACAGGGACTGACCAATAGAAGGAGAGCAATATAATTAACGTCAGCCGATGTTTGGCGCATGCGTCGGTACTATCCAGCCCCATATGGGTACTTCCTCCTACGCTCCTGAGACGCAAGCAATCCACCGCTGCCTAGCAGCGGGGGACACTCGCGCGTCACATGAGCGCATCGGGAAGACCCGGGCATAGAAGTATCCGGGCATGCGCACTGGCTGAATAGATGTCCGGGAACATGAACATGAAATGAGCTCAGCGTTTAGCCACACCTTCTGAAGAAGAGAAAAACAGCGAAACGCGCGTCGGGGCGGCAGGTGGGGATACCAGGCTCCTAATTCTAAGTAAGTTACCTCTGACATGGGTCTCCTAATTTAGGTTTAAACATAGTATTTTTGTCCCTGGTAGGACTGCTTGCATGGCACTTGCCGATTTTAAGTAACCTTTATATCAGCCCTAATGATTATCCAGGACAAACTAGCTTCCTATATACGAGTTGGCCCCAGTTAGTCTTCACTTGCTTGCTGCTTAGAGGACCAGATATCCTTGTTTAGTCTATATTTTTATATACAGCAATTTCTGCATGAAAAGACATAATATAATAAGGATATATTTGGTATCTGCTATGGCAGCTTTTATAGTTATGTTCTGTTATTGTGCAAATGTACTTGTACACATACCTCTTTAAACCTGCTTGGTTTGTGGTACTCTGATCCTGTATAAACAAATCTTTTTGTACAATAAAATATTAATATTTTGGTAAAAAACTCTCTACCTCATTGGATTAATATGCAATAGGGGTGATGGTGTTATATTGACTAGAAAGCTGCAGCTTGGAGAAAATTACACAGACCTGAGCAGTGTTGCTGGGAATCCAGCACCGTGATAAGATAAAAAAGTAACTATAAAAATAGATTGACCTCTGTGTGTATCTGTTCTTTTTTCTTTCATTTTGCACCGTTCTCCATAGACCTTAATAGGTAGCTGTATTCTGATCATTGAAGTGACGGGAAAGGGAGGAGAAAATGTGGTTCATAAGTGGAGAATGTAGCAGATATGATAAGATATTCCTAGAACTGTTGATTTTTGGAAAATCTGGTGAAATGACAGCGACCATTCAATGTCGCTAATTAATATTCATCAGGGGCAGGGCTGTAATAACCTCATAAGAATAAAATGTATAATGGTTGCCACGACTACCAGATGAAACAATGTAACTGCTGCCTAAACCTGGAAGATGCGATAACTGCACTGATAAATAATGGAGGAGGGGGTTGAGTTATCTTTAGTGGAAATACCCTTTAAATGAGCGGCGGCTCTTCCTGGATGGAGATCCCCGGACATGAAGCTTGCTGTTTGCAGTTAGTAATGGCTACTAGTGATGAGCGAATATACTCGCTACTTGAGATTTCTCGAGCACGCACGGGTGTCCTCCGAGTATTTTTTAGTGCTCGGAGTTTTAGTTTATCTTGCTGCAGTTGAATGATTTAGGCTACGTTCACATTAGCGTTTTGCGTGTTTGCGTCGGGCGACGCAGCGGCGACGCATGCGTCATGCGCCCCTATATTTAACATGGGGGACGCATGGACATGCGTTGTGCTGCGTTGTGCAACACATGCGTTTTTTTTGCCACAAGCGTTGGGCGCAGAAAATGCAACAAGTTGCATTTTTCTTGCGTCCAAATTTCGACAAAAAAGGACGCATGCGTCGCAAAACGCAGCGTTTTTGCGTGCGTTTTGGTGCGTTTTTATTTGCGTTGTGTGTTGCGTCGCCGACGCAGCGGCGCACAACGCAAATGTGAACGTAGCCTAACATCTGTTAGCCAGCATAAGTACATGTGGGGGTTTCCTGGTTGCTAGGGAATCCCCACATGTAATCAAGCTGGCTAACAGATGTAAATCATTCAGCTGCGGCAAGAAAAACTAAATCTCCGAGCACTAAAAAATACTCGGAGGACCCCCGAGCGTGCTCGAGAAATTTCAAGTAATGAGTATATTCGTTCATCACTAATGGCTACCCGTCAGGAGAGCAGCCATCACTGAAGGTTTTGTAGGAGGATTTTGAGCTTTTCTCTCTGGATCCTCGGGGCATCTGGTCTGAGCTATTACCGTCCAGGCGTTATGGGGTGGCTGCACTTCAATTATAGGATGCAGGAGGGAAAATCCACTTTATTGAGCTGGCAATAAATAGAGCTGACAGGGCGACCTCTGGGATACAGGGGAGAGGAATATTGGATTTAAGGGCGCCTCGGATAAAGCTCAATGACCTGTGTGTGCGCCACGGAGAAAGGCGAGAAATGGGAATATGTCACCCGTGCCGCGGAATTATTCTTACTGTGTCAATAGATTTCGGAGTTTCATATCTGAGCAGTAAATTAAAGCTGCCCTCAACCTGCTCATCCCCATAACTGAGACCCTTCCTGATTATGTGCGGCCCACCCCTAATAATCCTCTCTCCATGCACTGAGCCAGTCTAAATAAGCAGAGCTGCAGTGTAAAGCATTAGGCACAGAGCAGAAGCCTGTGCCAGGGGTGAGCAAGCTGTAGATGATCTCGCACTCCAAAATTCAATGCCCATATACTGGAATCACTGAACATATGGGAGGGCTATGGGAGCAGAGATGTAGTGTAAAGCATGGTGAAGACATAAAGGGAAACGCGTGAACGAATTTCAGCCTCCGTAGATGGTGATAGACAACAAAGCTAGTTATCCAAGTTATTGTTGAGCACAGCTGCAGTGTAAAGCATGGGGGGAAAGTATGACAGCCTGAAGTTCTGATAATACGGGAAGCAGATTTTTGATCACCCCAGAGCAATAGACAAGGATGCAGGAACTATTTATAATACACAAGCTTTTCTGGAACACAGCTGCAGTGTAAAGCATGGTGCAGAGCAAGTATTCAGTATCCGATGAGACAAATATGAGGTCTCTGACTACCTGAAACACCAATAGACAATGTGTCAGGACTGGAGCCACTGAGATGTATACAATCAAGCCCAAGTACCATCCATGGTGGCCCACGAGCCACAGTAGTGGTGCTCTGCTTAGCACTAGTGGTAGGAGTCGGTATTGCATTTTTATTCCTTTATTTCTCTTGTGTCTTCATTTTGTGATTTTTTGGGGGGTGATTTTGACTCTGTCCTGACTTCTGTGTGCTGTGATGGAAGGCTGCGGCGCTGCTCCGCCAAGCGTCGGCTTCATTGCTACATCTATAATCCGGGTGACACCATTCCTTGATTGATATTAATGGCTCTGAGGCTTGTGCAGACCGTGAGTCCGGTGAGACGCCTCTTGCTCTCAAGCTCGGACCTTCAGCGGGTTTTGGACCATAAAACCTTCAATTCCCTGAATGTGCAGCGTTCAATGACTTCTTGGAAGGGGAAGGTGACAGAAAGTATAAGCCCGGCGTCGGCTCCAGAACAGGCCCAGGAGTTCTTATAATGTCAAACAGATGCTAATTTCAGGAGAATGAAGCAAAACTGTTAAGATGTGCGGAAACTGAAGACAGAGGAAAAGGTGAAAAAGGATGAAAAAGAAATAAAGGAGGAAAAGGATAAAAATAAGAAAAGGGAAAGAAAAGGACAAATAGGAGGAAATGGAGAAAAAGAAGGAAATGTGACAAAAAGTTCAAAAAGAAGGAAAAAGGTCAAAAGAAGGAAAGGACAAAAAGTAGGAAAGGGTAAAAGTGAAGAAAAGGACAAAAAGGAGGAAAGAAGGAAAAGGGACAAAAAGGAAGAAAAGGATGAAAAGGATAAGAAGACAGAAAAGGGGAGGAACAGGGCAAAAAGTGCAAAAAAGAGGAAGATGATAATAAGAAGGAAAAGGACAAAAAGAAAGAAAGGGACAAAAAGGAGGAAAAGTACAAAAATGAAAAGGGAAAAGTACAAAAAGGAAGAAAAGGATAGAAAGAAGAATAAGAAAGGAAATGGACAAATAGGAGGAAATGGACAAAAAGAAGGAAATGGGACAAAAAGTTCAAAAAGAAGGACAAAGGTTAAAAGAAGGACAGGACAAAAAATACGTAAGGATAAAAGTGAAGAAAAGGACAAAAAGGAAGAAAAGATGGAAAAGGGACAAAGTACAAATAGGAGGAAAAGGATAAAAAGAAGAAAAAGGAAAGAAAAGGACAAATAGGAGGAAATGGAGAAAAAGAAGGAAATGTGACAAAAAGTTCAAAAAGAAGGAAAAAGGGCAAAAGAAGGAAAGGACAAAAAAGAGGAAAGGATAAAAGTGGAGAAAAGGACAAAAAGGAGGAAAAGATGGAAAAGGGACAAAAAGTACAAAAAGGAGGAAAAGGATAAAAAGGAAAAGGGAGGAAAAGGACAGAAAGTACAAAAAGGAGAAAAGTGCTAAAAAGAAGGAAAAGGACAAAAAGTACAAAAAGGAGGAAAATGCTAAAAAGAAGGAATAGGGAGGAAAATGACAAAGAGGAAGAAAAAAGGACAAAAAGTACAAAAGGGGGAAAATTATAAAAAGAAGGAAAAGGACAAAAAGGAGGAAAAGAAGGAAAAAGGTCAAAAAGTATAAAAAGGAGAAAAAGAATGAAAATGACAAAATGGATGAAAAGGCACCATTTTGCTGAATTCAATTGAAGAGCATTGCAAAACAAAATCAGAATCAGGAAAACGCTATTTTTTCCCTAAGATTTGCAGTACACTTATCTTGCCTCAAACTGATTCACTCATTTATAAAAATTGAGAAATGTAAGAATTTCTTTTAGTATGACTCAGAATTTTTCAGCCCCTTCTTCACCAGCAAACTCTGCCTTTCCTGGGGTCCCGCACTGTGGGGGGTTTCATGTAGAGTTAGTGCCATCTATAGACTTGGATGTATCTTTTCCTCTGTGAAGAGGTTTTCACGTCTCTCTATACTTGACGGCTTCTTTGCCCGGTGCTCTGAGGATGTCTACAGTCATGATGAAAACTCAGTACACCTGTTGTAAATTCTTTAGTTTTATGTATCGGGACAGAAGATGAAAGAAACATCTGGTCCTTAGAATTACACTAGACATATTACACTGGGTTCTTATTTGCCAGAATGCAGACGTGTGAGAAATGAAGCACACACCGTGGACCGGTACCGTGATATGAGTTTCTGTATGACCATCAGTCTCTTGCATCGCTCTGGAGGGATTTGGCCACTCTTCTTTACATTTTTGCTTCCGTTCTTTGTGATTTGCAGAAGTACGTTTCTGCGCCACTCCCTAAAAGTCCAGACACAGCATTTCTATGGTGTTCTGACACAGCCACTGTGGCACCGCGATTCTTCTATTTTTCCAGCCATTCAGTTGTAGATTACCTGCTGTACTCGGGGTCACTGTCCTGTTGCCTGACAAGTTTCAGCCAATCTCCAGCTTTTGGATGGACTCTAGAACACTTGGGTAACATAGAAGTTTAAGGTCAACTCAATGACTGCAATGTGCCCGAGGCTGCAGTACAAGCCCCAATCATCTTCTCTCCACCCCCATGCTACAGATTGTTCCAGAATTATTGTGGTTTCTTCAGATCCAATTTTCCATCTTGAGTCATGCAACCATGTTCTTTTTAGAAAGCCGAAGTTTTTTTCCCTGGCAACCCGTCCAAACAATCCATTCTTGTTCTATTTGTATTGTCATTCATTTGAACATTTAACATGTAACAAGCTGAGGCCCTTTTGTGTCTGAGCTATAGCTCTTGGGTTTCTTGCAATGTCTTCTTGCATTCCCTGTCTGGCCTTGGGAGTGACTTTGCTGGAAAGTCCATTCCTAGCAAATTGTCAACTGTCTAGAATGTTTCCCACTTCAGAAAAATATTTCTCAACGCAGATTAATGGCCTACAAATTATTTGGAAATGGCCGTATATTCCTTCTCACATTGATGAGCAGCAACGTATCATTGCTGATGTCTTTCCTCCTTGGCATTGTGGAAACGCATGCCTGAAAGCACCAGACCCCCAGACCAGGGGCTCACAGTTGCTGATTAAAGGGACTCTGTCACCTGAATTTGGAGGGAACAATCTTCAGCCATGGAGGCGGGGTTTTGGGGTTTTTGATTCACCCTTTCCTTACCCGCTGGCTGCATGCTGGCTGCAATATTGGATTGAAGTTCATTCTCTGTCCTCCATAGTACACGCCTGCGCAAGGCAAGATTTATCAGGGGAATGTGATTAGCGTCCCACGGCTGCTTCTTACCTTCTCAATTCCTTTCAAAGTTGTACAGGTGTACTTAATTTTTCACACATTGCTTTCATATATTGGCTAGGTTTTGTTACAACATTTACAAGAACCATGTTGTTCTTCTCAGGTTGGATTTACCTAATTGTAAGAACTTCTTAGGACCATTTGCTTTTTTGTTATCATGTTCTCGGACATAAAACCATATGTGAAAACCACAAAAAGAGAAAAAAATACTCCAATATTCAAGAAAAAAACAAAAAGGCAGAGATGCTTACCTGTCTACAGAGGCGTAGCTAGAGCTTTTGCCGCCCGGGGCTGCTCCCGAGTTTGGCGCCCCCCCCCCCCCCCCCCAATACACACAAAGGTTACCAAAAATGGTTTTCTTGTTTTCTAGAACTTAAACTGGGCCTAATGGTGTCACCCCCACATGCCAAACCTGTGACTTAATACCACCACACCATGACCAGACCACATAGTGACCGAATAATACTACATACAAGGGACAAATACCACAACACCATTTCCAGACCACATGTTACCACTACATAGTGACTGAATACTACAATACTGATCAGTAATAAAAAAAAAACACAATACTATCATCATAAGTGCCAGTATTCACAGGAGATCTGTACTTAGTATGCAGTGTCTGTGTAGAGGTAATACAGAGATCACTGGTGACATTGTACACAGGACCTCAGTATATAATGTATAGATAATACAGTGATCACTGGTGACATTGTACACAGGACCGCTGTATATAGTATACAGTGTATAGTGTCAGTGTATAGGTAACACTGACTCACCAGTGACGTCTCTAGGTGAAGTCCTTCATCTTTCATCCAGCACAGACCGCCATCATTCCT
Organism: Ranitomeya imitator; assembly: GCF_032444005.1. Lineage (NCBI taxonomy): Eukaryota > Metazoa > Chordata > Amphibia > Anura > Dendrobatidae > Ranitomeya > Ranitomeya imitator. The sequence goes on from NC_091282.1 coordinate 776,611,200, forward strand.
TCCAGCCACGACTCGTTTCTGCAGGAAATAACACAGTTATCTCGAGCTCCGCTTGCAGAACACATTACTTAATTTTTCACAACTTCTACATTACAACACGAAGAAAAAGGCGATATAGTGTCACTCTGCACAGTAACAGGACCGCCCCCCCCCCCATTTAAAACAGTATACTAAAAAAATAAAATAAATACATCACTGCAGTAATAATATCCCTTAATTAGCCCTTATGGTAATAATATTCCCCATCCTGGCCCCGTTTATCTCATTCCTGGCTCCAGCCATATGTTCTCACATCCTGCCCTCATGAGTATCCATTCTACCCCATATGATCTCCCCATCCTGCCCCACCAGCCTCCATCGTATCCGTCCTGCCCCATGATCCAATCCTGCCCCATGATCCAATCATGCCCCGTATCTACATTCTGCCCATGCCTCAAGTCCTGCCCCCAGTGTGTCCAGCAATCTGCCCCAGTGTGTCCAGCATATTACCCCCATGTTGTCCAGCAATCTGCCCCAGTGTGTCAAGCAATCTGCCCCAGTATGTCCAGCACTGCCCCCAGTGTGTCCAGCAATCTGCCCCAGTGTGTCCAGCATATTACCCCCAGTGTGTCCAGCAACCTGCCCCAGTATGTCCAGCATATTGTCCCAGTGTGTCCAGTATTGCCCCTGGACAGTGTGTCCAGCAATCTGCCCCAGTGTGTCCAGCAATCTGCCCCAGTATGTCCAGCACTGACCCCAGTGTGTCCAGCAATCTGCCCCAGTGTCCAGCATTGCCCCAGTGTGTCCAGAAATCTGCCCCAGGGTCTCCAGCATTGCCCCCAGTGTGCACAGCAATCTGCCCCAGTGTGCACAGCAATCTGCCCCAGTGTGCACAGCAATCTGCCCCAGTGTGCACAGCAATCTGCCCCAGTGTCCAGCATTGCCCCAGCGTGTCCAGCAATCTGCCCCAGTGTCCAGAAATCTGCCCCAGAGTCTCCAGCATTGCCCCAGTATATCGAGAAATCTGCCCCAGTGTGTCCAGAAATCTGCCCCAGAGTCTCCAGCATTGCCTCAATGTGTCCAGAAATCTGCCCCAGGGTCTCCAGTATTGCCCCAGTGTGTCCAGCATTGCCCCCAGTGTGTCCAGCATTGCCCCCAGTGTGTCCAGCAATCTGCCCCAGTGTCCAGAAATCTGCCCCAGGGTCTCCAGCATTGCCCCAGGGTGTCCAGAAATCTGCCCCAGGGTCTCCAGCATTGCCCCAGTGTGTCCAGCATTGCCCCCAGTGTGCACAGCAATCTGCCCCAGTGTCCAGCATTGCCCCAGTGTGTCCAGCAATCTGCCCCAGTGTCCAGCATTGCCCCAGTGTGTCCAGAAATCTGCCCCAGGGTCTCCAGCATTGCCCCAGTGTGTCTAGCATTGCCCCCAGTGTGCACAGCAATCTGCCCCAGCGTGCACAGCAATCTGCCCCAGCGTGCACAGCAATCTGCCCCAGCGTGCACAGCAATCTGCCCCAGCGTGCACAGCAATCTGGCCCAGGGTCCAGAAATCTGCCCCAGGGTCTCCAGCATTGCCCCAGTATGTCCAGAAATCTGCCCCAGTGTGTCCAGAAGTCTGCCCCAGGGTCTCCAGTATTGCCTCAATGTGTACAGCAATCTGCCCCATGGTCTCCTGTATTGCCCCAGTGTGTCCAGCATTCTGCCCCATGGTCTCCAGTACTGCCCCAGTGTGTCCAGCATTCTGCCCCATGGTCTCCAATACTGCCCCAGTGTGTCCAGCATTCTGCCCCATGGTCTCCAGTATTGCCCCAGTGTGTCCATCAATCTGCCCCATGGTCTCCAGTATTGCCCCAGTGTGTCCAGCAATCTGCCCCATGGTCTCCAGTATTGCCCCCAGACAGAGTCAGACATAAAGAAAAAAAAAAAACGTAAAATCCTCACCTCTCCCGTTCCCAGCGCAGGTCCGGTGCACTCAGCGTCCCTCCGGCTCTGCAGCGCTCAGGACAGAGAGGCTGAGCGGCGCGCACAGTGATGACGTCATCGCACCCTCTGCCCTGAGACGTCGCAGAGTCAGAGGGCGCTGAAGACGCTGCAGCTGCCGCAGGAACCAGGAGAGGTGAGTATTAGAGCGGGGGTCGGGGGTGGGGGGAGCCTGGTCGTGGCGGCGGACGGCGTCGCCCGTAGATTTAACCCCTTTACCCCCAAGGGTGGTTTGCACGTCAATGACCAGGCCAATTTTTACAATTCTGACCACTGTCCCTTTATGAGGTTATAACTCCGAAACGCTTCAACGGATCCTGGTGATTCTGACATTGTTTTCTCGTGACATATTGTACTTCATGATAGTGGTAAAATTTCTTTGATAGTACCTGCGTTTATTTGTGAAAAAAACGGAAATTTGGCGAAAATTTTGAAAATTTCGCAATTTTCAAACTTTGAATTTTTATGCAATTAAATCACAGAGATATGTCACACAAAATACTTAATAAGTAACATTTCCCACATGTCTCCTTTACATCAGCATAATTTTGGAACCAATTTTTTTTTTGTTAGGGAGTTATAAGGGTTAAAAGTTGACCAGCAATTTCTCATTTTTACAACACCATTTTTTTTTAGGGACCACGTCTCATTTGAAGTCATTTTGAGGGGTCTATATGATAGAAAATGCCCAAGTGTGACACCATTCTAAAAACTGCACCCCTCAAGGTGCTCAAAACCACATTCAAGAAGTTTATTAACCCTTCAGGTGTTTAATAGGAATTTTTGGAATGTTTAAATAAAAATGAACATTTAACTTTTTTACACAAAAAATTTACTTCAGCTCCAATTTGTTTTATTTTACCAAGGGTAACAGGAGAAAATGGACCCCAAAAGTTGTTGTCCAATTTGTCCTGAGTACGCTGATACCCCATATGTGGCAGTAAACCACTGTTTGGGCGCATGGGAGAGCTCGGAAGGGAAGGAGCGCCGTTTGACTTTTCAATGCAAAATTGACAGGAATTGAGATGGGACGCCATGTTGCGTTTGGAGAGCCACTGATGTGCCTAAACATTGAAACCCCCCACAAGTGACAGCATTTTGGAAAGTAGACCCCCTAAGGAACTTATCTGGATGTGTGGTGAGCACTTTGACCCACCAAGTGCTTCACAGAAGTTTATAATGCAGAACCGTAAAAATAAAAAATCATATTTTTTCACAAAAATTATATTTTTGCCCCCAATTTTTTATTTTTCCAAGGGTAAGAGAAGAAATTGGACCTCAAAAGTTGTTGTCCAATTTGTCCTGAGTACGCTGATACCCCATATGTGGCAGTAAACCACTGTTTGGGCGCATGGGAGAGCTCGGAAGGGAAGGAGCGCCGTTTGACTTTTCAATGCAAAATTGACAGGAATTGAGATGGGACGCCATGTTGCGTTTGGAGAGCCACTGATGTGCCTAAACATTGAAACCCCCCACAAGTGACACCATTTTGGAAAGTAGACCCCCTAAGGAACTTATCTGGATGTGTGGTGAGCACTTTGACCCACCAAGGGCTTCACAGAAGTTTATAATGCAGAGCCATAAAAATAAAACAAAATTTTTTTCCCACAAAAATTATTTTTTAGCCCCCAGTTTTGTATTTTTCCTAGGGTAACAGGAGAAATTGGACACCAAAAGTTGTTGTCCAATTTGTCCTGAGTACGCTGATACCCGATATGTGGGGGGGAACCACCGTTTGGGCGCATGGGAGGGCTCGGAAGGGAAGGAGCATCATTTGGAATGCAGACTTAGATGGATTGGTCTGCAGGCATCACATTGCGTTTGCAGAGCCCCTAATGTACCTAAACAGTAGAAACCCCCCACAAGTGACCCCATATTGGAAACTAGACCCCTCAATGAACTTATCTAGATGTGTTGTGAGAACTTTGAACCCCCAAGTGTTTCACTACAGTTTATAACGCAGAGCCGTGAAAATAAAAAATCTTTTTGTTTTCCCACAAAAATTATTTTTTAGCCCCCAGTTTTGTATTTTCCCAAGGGTAACAGGAGAAATTGTTCCACAAAAGTTGTTGTCCAATTTGTCCTGAGTACGCTGATACCCCATATGTGAGGGTAAACCCCTGTTTGGGCACACAGGAGAGCTCGGAAGGGAAGGAGCACTGTTTTACTTTTTCAACGCAGAATTGGCTGGAATTGAGATCGGACGCCATGTCGTGTTTGGAGAGCCCCTGATGTGCCGAAACAGTGGAAACCCCCCAATTATAACTGAAACCCTAATCTAAACACACCCCTAACCCTAATTCCAACGGTAACCCTAACCACACCTCTAACCCTGACACACCCCTAACCCTAATCCCAACCCTATTCCCAACTGTAAATGTAATCTAAACCCTAACCCTAACTGTAGCCCCAACCCTAACCCTAACCCTAGCCCTAACCCTAGCCCTAACCCTAGCCCTAACCCTAGCCCTAACCCTAGCCCTAACCCTAGCCCTAACCCTAGCCCTAATGGGAAAATGGAAATAAATACATTTTTTTTTATTTTTCCCTAACTAAAGGGGTGATGAAGGGGGGTTTGATTTACTTTTATAGCGAGTTTTTTAGCGGATTTTTATGATTGGCAGCCGTCACACACTGAAAGACCCTTTTTATTGCAAAAAATATTTTTTGCAATACCACATTTTGAGAGCTATAATTTTTCCATATTTTGGTCCACAGAGTCATGTGAGGTCTTGTTTTTTGCGGGACGAGTTGACGTTTTTATTGAAAACATTTTCGGGCACGTGACATTTTTTGATCGCTTTTTATTCCGATTTTTGTGAGGAAGAATGACCAAAAACCAGCTATTCATGAATTTCTATTGGGGGAGGCGTTTATACCGTTCCGCGTTTGGTAAAATTGATAAATCAGTTTTATTCTTCGGGTCAGTACGATTACAGCGATACCTCATTTATATCATTTTTTTATGGTTTGGCGCTTTTATACGATAAAAACTATTTTACAGAAAAAATAATTATTTTTGCATCGCTTTATTCTCAGGACTATAACTTTTTTATTTTTTTGCTGATGATGCTGTATGGTGGCTCGTTTTTTGCGGGACAATATGACGCTTTCAGCGGTACCATGGTTATTTATATCTGTCCTTTTGATCGCGTGTTATTCCACTTTTTGTTCGGCGGTATGATAATAAAGCGTTGTTTTTTGCCTCGTTTTTTTTTTTTTTTTTCTTACGGTGTTTACTGAAGGGGTTAACTAGTGGGACAGTTTTATAGGTCGGGTCGTTACGGACGCGGCGATACTAAATATGTGTACTTTTATTGGGTTTTTTTTTTATTTAGATGAAGAAATGTATTTATGGGAATAATATTTTTTTTTTTTTTCATTATTTTGGAATATTTTTTTTTTATTTTTTTTACACATTTGGAAAAATTTTTTTTAACTTTTTTACTTTGTCCAGGGGGGGGACATCACAGATCAGTGATCTGACAGTTTGCACAGTACTCTGTCAGATCACTGATCTGACATGCAGCGCTGCAGCCTTCACAGTGCCTGCTCTGAGCAGGCTCTGTGAAGCCACCTCCCTCCCTGCAGGACCCGGATCCGCGGCCATCTTGGATCCGGGGCTGGAGGGAGCAGGGAGGGAGGTGAGACCCTCGCAGCAACGCGATCACATCGCGTTGCTCCGGGGGTCTCAGGGAAGCCCGCAGGGAGCCCCCTCCCTGCGCGGTGCTTCCCTGCACCGCCGGCACATCGCGATCATCTTTGATCGCGGTGTGCCAGGGGTTAATGTGCCGGGGGCGGTCCGTGACCGCTCCTGGCACATAGTGCCGGATGTCAGCTGCGATAAGCAGCTGACACCCGGCCGCGATCGGCCGCACTCCCCCCGTGAGCGCGGCTGATCGGCTATGACGTACTATCCCGTCCAGGGTCAGATAAGCCCAGGGCACCTCGACGGGATAGTACGTCTAAGGTCACAGAGGGGTTAAAGAGCCCGCGTCTTTTTTTTTTTTTCTTCTTTCTCCTCCTGCAGCGCCGGCCGCCCCCCGCATTGTGCCGCCCGGGGCGGCCCGCCCCCGCACCCCCTTTCCTACGCCACTGCCTGTCTAAATGGGCCTCAATACAATTGCATTGACAGGGTGCAGCGGACCCAAGTAAAATGGCAACCGCACAGGTGCAATACCAAATGAAAGGCCAGCCTTCAATTAGGGATTGGCCGTGTGGCACACCAATGCAAAAAAAAAAAAAATACTCTGTATGTGGCAATGTTCACACAAGGAATGCAGAGCATCTGGTTCTCAGCCTATTAATGACGCGCTATGGCGGGCTGCCCAGTGCTGACTATTTTTGTGGTTTTCATGTTAAAGTAGGACTGGCAAACGTAAGGACCCTTGACGCGGGTTGCCAGCTTACATATTATGGCCAGAATATCAACCAATACCTTACATATATTGATATGTTTTTTTTCACGTTATATTTTTTTTTAGGGTGCAGTTGGGCCCAAACGGTTCTGTAAACTGTGGCCTCTGTTCACACAGGATGCATTATAGTCAGCACTGGGCAGCCCGCCATAGCACGTCATTAATAGGCTGAGAACCAGATGCTCTGCATTCCTTGTGTGAACATTGCCACATACAGAGTATTTTTTATATTTTTTTTGCATTGGTGTGCCACACGGCCAATCCCTGATTGAAGGCTGGCTGTCTCATTTGGTATTGCACTTGTGCGGTTGCCATTTTACTTGGGTCCGCTGCACCCTGTCAGTGCAATTGTATTGAGGCCCAGGTAGACAGTTAGGCATCTCTGCCTGTTTTTGACATAAAACCATAGAAATGAAGCCGGGTGTACTTAGTTTTTCTCATGACTGTCCCGAGGACTCAACAGCACACGATCAGGTTCAATATCTTCTGCATATAAAGGATTGTTCGGACCCGATGGAGGATCCTTTGGTGGCCCTGTCTGACTCTATGAAGTCATGATATCGCCTGCATAGACCGTAGTATGCAGAGAATTCCTCCCAGGCCCCGGAAGCCGTCATCTCAGTGCAGTTTGATGGCAGCACGTAATCTCAGACCTCCGAGTCCATAAATCAGGGAGACTTGTGAGATGACGATATATTCTTGGCTTTGGGGCGAGTTTGGTTAGAGCATAATAAAAGTAAATAGACTTTTTGAAGAGGTTTATAGTATCCTCCGCGATCAAGAAGAAGAGATATCACATCTATAAAACAGAGCCAGTGGCTCGGTAAACAGCCGCTCAAATGACTGGCTGGTCCCATAACGCTGCGCCGCAGCGAAGAGGCCAACAGCATGGACGCACGAGGCAGGAGCAGGAGACAAGCCACGCTTTTATTGTCACTTATATCCCAATCTCAGGCAATCTGACCACAACGACCGCGGGAAGGCGGAAAAAAGTCATTCACTGGGTGAGTGGACCAGGGGAGGGGGAGCAGGTGATGGCCGCAAGATAGCTGCCTCCGCAGGCTCAGTGCACTCTGGATTGTAGGGGGATGTGATTAGAGAAAAGGGGGTGAAGAGCAGCCACTTCTTATATTAAGACCCCCAGGTCATTTCAGGTCTCCCCACAGCTAAATACATTCTGTTCAGGGGGAAGAAGAGTGATAAAAGCAAAGGCCATCACTACAGGAGAAGCCACCCAGCGTTCACACAGTCCAGAGTGGCAACGGGTGCAGAAATGGGCGCCCTAGGGGTCTCGAAGGCCCCGCTGTTACATAGCGCATATATATGGCATGGCAGACATGTATACTTGAGGTTTTGTCTCTGGAAACTGGGAAAGCTGGGTGACAACTAATAAAGGCAGAATCGTGGCTGAGATTAGAGTTCTCTACCTGAACACCCCACACACGAGCAGCGTCCTGAGTGACAGGCAGGAATTACAGACAGAAGAGGTCACTTGTCTTGTGGATTTGGGTCCTCATCGTGTCATTCTTCCAAAACTCAACTCTATCTTTCCACCCATGTCAGTAGTGATCTATCATTTACCAAGAGCTCAGCATCCTGCGGCACTTCAACTACAACTCCCAGCATCCCCAGACGCTATAAGCAATCAGCTGGCTGCAGGGTCCTGCTGGGAGTTGTACTGGAGCTGCACACAGCTCTCCTGACCTGATGGTTTGCTACAATGTTTATGTGCAGATACAATGTGTCTTAGTCCAAAGGATTCTAAAGACAGGATACAAATGTGTCAACCTCTCTGCAAATGGGAGAATCAAATTCATTCACACTTCACACTTGCGAGTTTTACGGACGTAAGAGCGCAGAAACTACGTCCGTAAAACTCGCAAAACATACGGCACAATTATTCTCTATGCCCCTGCTCCTATCTGTGGTATTAAACTGATCAGTATTATACGGCTTTCTACGGCCGTAGAAAATCGCAGCATGCTGCGTTTGTCACCGTATTGCGCAAATAAAACGTCAATGAAAGTCTATGGAAGCCCCAAAAATACGGATTACACACGGACCAGCAGTGTGACTTGCGAGAAATACGCAGCAGTGTTAGAGAGAAAAGCCGGTAATTCAGCGCAGTGTACAGTAAAATCACACTGACAGCTTACAGTAGAATAGGTAGAATAAATGTGTACACATAGAATAGGTATATATGTATATATATATATATGTCAGTGAGACACATATATTTCTTCCAGCGCTAGACAGCTTTAAAGCCGGTAATTCAATTACCGGCTTTTGCTTTCTCCTTCCTAAACCCGACATGATTTGAGACATGGTTACATACTGTAAACCATCTCATATCACCATTTATTTGCATATTCCACACTACTAATGTCAGTAGTGTGTCTATGCAAAATTTGGCCGTTCTAGCTAGTAAATTAAGGGGTTAAATGGCGGAAAAAATTGGCGTGGGCTCCCGCACAATTTTCTCCACCAGAGTGGTAAAGCCAGTGACTGAGGGCAGATATTAATAGCCTGGAGAGGGTCCATGGTTATTGGCCTCCCCCTGGCTAAAAACACCTGCCCCCAGCCACCCCAGAAAAGGCACATCTGGAAGATGCGCCTATTCTGGCACTTGGCCACTCTCTTCCCATTCCCGTGTAGCGGTGGGATATGGGGTAATGAAGGGTTAATGTCACCTTGCTATTGTAAGGTGACATTAAGCCAGATTAATAATGGAGAGGCGTCAATTATGACACCTATCCATTATTAATCCAATACTAGTAAAGGGTTAAAAAAATACACAAACACAATATTAAACATTATTTTAATGAAATAAAAACAAAGGTTGTTTTAATATTTTATTGAACGCCCAATCCAATCACTGAAGACCCTCGTTCTGTAACAAAAAAAACATAATAAACCAACAATATCCTTACCTTCCGCAGATCTGTAAAGTCCAACGATGTAAATCCATCTGAAGGGGTTAAAATATTTTGCAGCCACGAGCTTTGCTAATGCAACATTGCTCATGTCTGCAAAACCCCGGAGAATGAAGGTAAAGTAGGTGAATGACCTATATTTACCTGCATTTGCGGTGAGGCGCCCTCTGCTGGTTGTTCCTAGATCATGGGAACTTTCCTAGAAAGCTCCCTGGCTCGAGTTCATATGAGGACAACCAGCAGAGGGCGCCCTCTTATGATCTCGAGCCAGGGAGCTTTCTAGGAAAGTTCCCACGATCTAGGAACAGCCAGCAGAGGGCGCCTCACCGCAAATTCAGGTAAATATAGGTCAATGACCTACTTTACCTTCATTCTCCGGGGTTTTGCAGACATGAGCAATGTTGCATTACCAAAGCTCGTGGCTGCAAAATATTTTAACCCCTTCAGATGGATTTACATAGTTGGACTTTACAGATCTACGGAAGGTAAGGATATTGTTGGTTTATTATGTTTTTTTTGTTACAGAACGAGGGTCTTTTAATCCTTTACTAGTATTGGATTAATAATGGATAGGTGTCATAATTGACGCCTCTCCATTATTAATCTGGCTTAATGTGACCTTACAATAGCAAGGTGACATTAACCCTGCATTACCCCATATCCCACCGCTACACGGGAATGGAAAGAGAGTGGCCAAGTGCCAGAATAGGCGCATCTTCCAGATGTGCCTTTTCTGGGGTGGCTGGGGGCAGTTGTTTTTAGCCAGGGGGGGGCCAATAACCATGGACCCTCCCCAGGCTATTAATATCTGCCCTCAGTCACTGGCTTTACTACTCTGGCGGAGAAAATTGTGCGGGAGCCCACGCCAATTTTTTCCGCTATTTAACCCCTTAATTTACTAGCTAGAACGGCCAAATTTTGCATAGACACGCTACTAAAATTAGTAGTGTGGAATATGTAAAAAAAATGGTGATATGAGATGGTTTACTGTATGTAAACCATGTCTCAAATCATGTCGGGTTTAGGAAGGAGAAAGCAAAAGCCGGTAATTGAATTACCGGCTTTCTGCTATATCGCGCTGGATGAAATATTAATATATATACATATATGTGTCTACTGACATATATATATATATATATATATAGACAGTATATATATATATATTTTTTTTTAACACATGGATCCCTTGTATATCCGTATGTCGGTTTTGCAAGCCTGCAATAAAAACACGCAGTACGGATGACATACGGATTACATACGGAGGATGCCATGCGCAAAAAACGCTGAAACACCCTGCCTACGGAGGAGCTACGGACCACTATTTTCGGGACTTTTCAGCGTATTACGGCCGTAATATACGGACCGTATTTTCATACGCTGAGTGTGAAGCCGGCCTTAGTCGAATATTTGGTGATTCGTCTTCTGCAATTACAGAAAAATGACAGGTAAAATACAGATAAATTCTAGAAGCTCAGAAAAGGGCTAAAATCTAAAATGATTTCTTCTCGCTGTGACCTTCGCCTGTCCAGCCACCATCCCATCTATGCTCCGATCAGTCTGCCGCATCCCGGTATCATCAGCCCCCTTCGCATTTCACTAGGCCTCAAGATGTTGCGATGATCGGCGACCTCATAATGACGCAATTTTTAAGTCAATTCAATGCCAATTGATTTTCCTAACCCAATTTGGGCGGATTTTCAGATCCAGATTTCAGCAGATCCACTCATGAGTATTTGTCCATCAGTCCCTCCTCGGACTCTACTTTCTGCACTCAGTGCTCTTAACCACTGAGCCATCCCATCTTTTTCCTATCTTATGATACAAATCTTCCATCAGCCACTATTTTGTTGAAAATTTTAAGACACCAGAACAGAAAAACTGCTGCGGCGGCCTCTTCCTCCCTGGGGGTGACACTGCCTGTATTGGAAATCCCTTACAAAGACGCATCGGCCTGTCTATATATCAATATCTGTATTTATGGCTGCAGATCCGAGGGTCAATCAATCCGCAGCTCGCAGTTAAGAAGTGATTTAACCCTGAGGTCTGTGTAATAAACTGCACCGGAAATCGGTCAATTATTGGCTGTGGACGGATATAAAAGCCTTTTCTTTATGTCATCCTGGAGTCCGGTGATATCAGAGGAACAAATCCTATATAGAAAATGAGGAAAATGTTGATTGTGTCTCTTGGGGTTCACAGATAGCGGTCAGAGAAGAAGGCGCGGATCGCGCATATTCAGGGCGAGACCTCGCTTTCATGATGGACATTAATGGTAATACTTTCCCAGTCACATCACAAGCGGCCGTCTCAATGTCTCATTCCCTTTCTGATGCAGGAGCCAATATCTCTAAGCCGACTGGAAAAGTCTGCGTCCGCTCAGCTGTGACAGTGAGAGAAGGTCGTGTTTATTGCAAACCGCATATAAAGATGATGAGGCCGGGCAGAGACGAAACGAGAGAAATACACAATGCTGGGTGTAATGATCCCGGCCTCTCTTCGCGCCCTATCAGCACTTAGGAAAAAGGAATCGAAATGTAGAATTTACTCAGGAAAAGGATCAGACAAGTAATACAGATATAAAAGCAAATTCAGCAGAAAAGTAACAGAAATAAAAACGACGAGAGCGAAAAATCAGTAAGATACTAAACACCCATACAATAATAAATAATATCCTAATAACTCACTGAATCAACCTTGGTCCTGAGTAATGTCCACGATGATCACCTGGTACCCCGAAGCACCAAAGCTTTATTCACAATATGCAAAGGATGGAAGAGGTGCATCGCCAAGGGGTGAGAGTCACCGAAAGACTTGAGCTGCTGTCACACTATTAGTATTTGGTCAGTATTTTACATCAGTATTTGTAAGCCAAAACCAGGAGTGGGTGATAAGTACAGAAGTGGTGCATATGTTTCTATTATACTTTTCCTCTAATTGTTCCACTCCTGGTTTTGGCTTACTAATACTGATGTAAAATACTGACCAAATACTGCTGGTGTGACAGCAGCCTTAGGCAGTCAGCAACATTTCAGTTACAAAGTCTGTTATTTGGGTGGATTCTACAGTCTGGGATTTAGGAAAGACTGAAAGTTTGGGGTCGTTCCTGTACTCCACACCAAGGTTTATGCCCCTGAAATAAAGCTCCAGGTGCCGATCTACAGTAGAGGTGATTAAATGGGAAGATGCCTGTGAGAGGAGAGAGGAAAATCTGGGTGTCTAGAGAACTCGGGAAGGGGAGATCTGCTGAAAATAATAAAACGCTCTGCAAGAAAGGATGCGCTTTTTTGTGGCCGATAGAAGGTGAGGTCCTGCCTGTTGTGGAGATTGGGTATAATATACCGTGCCTAAGGAAACGGTCTTGAATTGTTTGCATCTTTCTACAATTTTATTTTATAACCTACCATTTGTTTCTAATCTTCCACGGGACGGTTATCTTTACCAGTGACGTCAGAACTCATGCAACAGATATGTAACTATCAGAGGCGTATCTAAGGTTTCTGGCACCCGGGGCATGAATTCCTTTTGGAGCCCCCCCAGGACAAATGTGATTTGCACACTTAGTCATGTACCGACGAGCTCCTCTCCCTAATGCTCTCAATAGTCAGTGAAAAACAGAGAAGCAGAAGAGAAGCTCGTTGTCACGGGACCACAAGTATGAAAATCCCATATGAGTGACGTGTCCATGTGACGACTACTGGAAACTGCAGAGCTGAATCCTGACATCGCAGCTTCTGAATTCTCACAACTCATGCACTGCACACTTTTAGGATTCTCCCTTGCTGGTGGACGGTCATGTCAGCACAAGCATGTGATTTGTATACTTCTGACCACATTCCGACTAGACGTTCCCGGCCTCACTCAGTCAATTTTCATTGATGGAGGCCACACACGTCTAGTCAGCATGTGACCACATATATGTAAATCCCCAGCATGAGAGAATCCTGACAGCGTGCAGGGCGCACTGTGAGAACTCAGAGGTCTGTAGTCACAAAGAATAACTGCAGACTCATCACAAACCTGGACATCCCCTTTAATGCTCCTAACATAAATAAAAACATGAGAGTTAGTCAGTATCACAAATAACATTTGCATCCAGGTACCTTATAGATGACGTCATCTCTGGAGTCGTTCTCCTTCTTTTCTTCATCTTGTCTAGATCCCATGATGAGTTTTCTCATCCACAGCTGTCTCTGCAGACTTCCATCTTCTCCGTTCTTTTGCAGAAAATCTCCTCATGATGCCCTTAAAGATACAAGTGTCATTATAATGCTCCTGAATAAAAAAATGCCCCTCACTATATTGTCTGCACAAAATATGACCACCACACTCTCCCTCTTATGGTACATACTCTTCACACTGACCTCTCCTTTCTATAACGGCCCCCTCTTCACACTGTCCTCACACTGTGTTCCCCCTATAGGGCCAAGTATTTATACTCCATATTTATACTCCATCCTCCCACCCTGTGTGCATGGCTCCCCCATCTTCCCACTCTGTGTGCATGGCTCCCCCATCTTCCCACCCTGTGTGCATGGCTCCCCTATCCTCCCATCCTGCATGCATGGCTCCCCCATCTTCCCACCCTGCGTGCATGGCTCCTCCATCTTCCCACCCTGTGTGCATGGCACCCCCATCTTCCCACCCTGCGTGAATGGCACCCCCATCTTCCCACCCTGTGTGCATGGCTCCCCCATCCTCCCACCCTGCGTGCATGGCTCCCCCATCCTCCTCCCCTGCGTGCATGGCTTCTCCATCTTCCCACCCTGCGTGCATGGCTCCCCCATCCTCCCCTGCATGCATGGCTCCTCTATCCTGCCACCCTGCGTGCATGGCTCCCCCGTCCTCCTCCCCTGCGTGCATGGCTCCTCTATCCTCCCACCCTGCGGGCACAGCTCCCCCATCCTCCTCCCCTGCATGCATGGCTCCACCATCCTCCTCCCCTGCATGCATCGCTCCTCTATCCTCCCACCCTGCGTGCATGGCTCCCCCATCCTCCTCTCCTGCGTGCATGGCTCCCCCATCCTCCTCCCCTGCGTGCATGGCTCCTCTATCCTCCCACCCTGGGTACATGGCTCCCCCATCCTCCTCCCCTGCGTGCATAGCTCCCCCATCCTCCTCCCCTGCATGCATGGCTCCCCCATCCTCCCAACCTGGGTGCATGGCTCCCCCATCCTCCTCCCCTGCGTGCATGGCTTCTCCATCTTCCCACCCTGCGTGCATGGCTCCCCCATCCTCCCCTGCATGCATGGCTCCTCTATCCTGCCACCCTGCGTGCATGGCTCCCCCGTCCTCCTCCCCTGTGTGCATGACTCCCCATTACTCCTCCCCTGCGTGCATGGCTCCCCCATCCTCCTCCCCTGCGTGCATGGCTCCTCTATCCTCCCACCCTGCGGGCACAGCTCCCCATCCTCCTCCCCTGCATGCAAGGCTCCACCATCCTCCTCCCCTGCATGCATGGCTCCTCTATCCTCCCACCCTGCGTGCATGGCTCCCCCATCCTCCTCTCCTGCATGCATGGCTCCCCCATCCTCCTCCCCTGCGTGCATGGCTCCTCTATCCTCCCACCCTGGGTACATGGCTCCCCCATCCTCCTCCCCTGCGTGCATAGCTCCCCCATCCTCCTCCCCTGCGTGCATGGCTCCCCCATCCTCCCAACCTGGGTGCATGGCTCCCCCATCCTCCTCCCCTGCATGCATAGCTCCCCCATCCTCCTCCCATGTGTGCATGGCTCCCCCATCCTCCTCCCCTGCGTGCATGGCTCCTCTATCCTCCCACCCTGCGTGCATGGCTCTATCCTCCCACCCTGCATGCATGGCTCCCCCATCCTCCTCCCCTGCGTGCATGGCTCCCTCATCCTCCTCCCCTGCGTGCATGGCTCCTCTATCCTCCCACCCTGCATGCATAACTCCCCCATCCTCTTTCCCTGCGTGCATGGCTCCTCTATCATCCCACCCTGTGTGCACGGCTCCCCCATCCTCCTTCCCTGCGTGCATCACTCCCCCATCCTCCTCCCCTGCGTGCATGGCTCCTCTATCCTCCCACCCTGCGTGCATGGCTCCCCCATCCTCCCTTGCGTGCATGGCTCCCCCATCCTCCTCCCCCGCGAGAATGGCTCCTCTATCCTACCACCCTGCGTGCATGGCTCCCCCATCCTCCTCCCCAGCATGCATGGCTCCCCCATCCTCCTCCCCTGCGTGCATGGCTCCTCTATCCTCACACCCTGCGTGCACGGCTCCCCCATCCTCCTCCCCTGTCATACTCACCTCTCACCGCGCGGCGCAGAACTTCCTGGCATCTGTGCAGCATCTTCCTTCCTGTATGAGCGGTCACGTGGTACCGCTCATTAAGGTGATGAATATGTGCATATTCATCACCTTAATGAGCGGTACCACATGACCACTGAAGACAGGACGAGCTGGCGGCACTGAGATGGAGTTGCAGCCACCGCTGGAGGAGGGTAAGTATGACGTCATCAGGGAGGGGGGCGGGAAGGAGGGAGAGAGGGAGGAGGGGGGGCATACACTTGACCGCAGACTTTTATAAAAAAAAAAGAAAAAACTTAGCTCAAATACACCCCCCCCCCCCCCCGCATCCTGGCCCCCTCAAGTGCCTAGTGGCAAATACGGCCCTGGCTACGGGACATACTGTTCCACACAGCCTCGGGTTTCCGATGCCCGATTCTTGCACTTAGCATGGAAGGAGCTCAGTCGCATCTCCCTTCCAGCTCCTTAGTTCTCCTGTGCTTCTCCCCTCTGGCACGTTCTACAGATACAACACTGTCCACTTCTCCTCTCTGGCCTGGAGCTCCAGCACCATGTGGCTGCACAGCCCCAGCTCTCCTGCTCACCTCTCCTCCAACTGACTGTCTGACACAAACTAACTCCTCCTCCAAGCCAGAATATATTTCTCTGGAGAAGCTCCCCTGAAACCGGGTTCAGAGCTCCCCCTTCTGCCCTGGAATCAGAACATGTTGCATGTATGCACCACCTGTTAAAGGGATCCTCCTCGCTTCCAGGCATGGCATCACCCTCCCCGAAAGGAAAGCGACACCACTGTAACAGCCGGCTTCCTGGGGTGTTGCAAGATAACTACTATAATACTGTCCATATGTACAATAAAATAACTACTATAATACTGCTCCTATGTACAAGAATATAACTGCTGCAACATTGCTCCTATGTACAAGAATATAACTACTATAATACTGTTCCTATGTACAAGTATATAACTACTATAATACTGCTCCCTATGTACAATAATATAACTACTATAATGCTGTTCCTATGTACAACAAAATAATTACTATAATACTGCTCCTATGTACAAGAATATAACTACTATAATACTGCCCCTACGTACAAGAATATAACTACTATAATACTGCTCCTATGTACAAGAATATAACTACTATAATACTGCCCCCTATGTACGAGAATATAACTACTATAATACTGCCCGTATGTACAACAAAATAAATACTATAATTCTATTCCTTGGCATACCATACACATATGTGGCAAAAATTAAGAGACCACTGCAAGTTTTTCAGTTTATCTGCTTTTTCTCTTTATAGACATATTTTTTAGGAAAATGTAAATTGTTCTTTTATTCTATAAACTTCTGACAACATGTTTCCGAATTTCCAAGCAATAAATGTTGTATTTTTTTCTGAAAAAGAGAAATGGTCAAAATTTAAAGGGAACCTGTCAACTGAATTTGGCGGGACAGGTTTTCAGTCATATGGGCGGAGTTTTCGGGTGTTTGATTCACAACAACTTGCCTTGCGCAGGCGTGTACTACGGAGGACATAGAATGAACTTAAATCCAATATTGCGGCCAGCATGCAGCCAGCGGGTAAGGAAAGGGTGAATCAAACACCCGAAAACTCCGCCCATATGACCGAAAACCGATCCCGCCAAATTCAGGTGACAGGTTCCCTTTAAAAAAAAAACAGTGCTTTCAGACCTCAAATAATGCAAAGAAAACAAGTTCATAATCATTTAGAATCAACAATACTAATGTTTTAACTCAGGAAGAGAAAACCAATATTTTGTGGAATAACCATGATTTTTAATCACAGCTTTCATGCTCTTGTGCACAATGAGTGTGGATTACTTCCACGCTGCCGCAATAATACAGTTCCAGAGTTAGTAAAGTAGTAATGGTGGTTTATTCAAGGCGTTTCATGGTCTTAATGACCCTTCTTCAGGAAATGCCATACAAAAGCAATGAAGAAGTGGTCATTAAGACCTTGAAATGCGTTGAATGAACCACCATTACTACTTTACTAACTCTGGAACTGTATTATTGTGGCAGAGCGAAAGTAATCCGCACTCCTTGTGCACATTGTTCCATATGGTCGTTAACCGTCCTGTGGATCTGCAGCATCCGACATTTAGAGCCTTTACTTAGCATCACCAGGTGAGCAGTTTTCTTGGAGATTACCGCATTAAATCTGTGGGATAAGACCCTATTTGCGCTTTTTCCATCCCTTTCCCTCAAAAACTCTTTCATGCTTCTTTTCATGCTATCCACCAGTCTTTCCCACTGCTTCTGGTGCAAACATTTAAGCAGCTCTTCTTTGCTTGATGGCTTGTGACTATCCATGATCATCTTGATTAAATTCCAGAGGTTTTCAATGGGGTTTAGGTCTGGAGATTGGGCTGCCCATGACAGGGTTTTGATGTGGTGGTCTCTTAATTTTTGCCAGAGCTGCATGTATGTAAATATACAGTGCTGCTCACCATTATTGGCACGCCCTCATTTTTTTCATAGACTGTACAATGTCTTCAGAAACAAATGGAAATGTTCCATAGCTCTATCCTCAGGATTTTTGCTTAGTGGTCCACAGTAATACAACACTAAAACTTTGTTTTTCATCTTACATGTTGCAATTTCAAAGAAGAAACAGAGTAACAGCATGTGCAGCATAAAGGCGCCCCAAATTAGTACTTGGTTGTAAACCCTTTTACATTGATGACAGCCTCCAAACGTTTCTTTGATGCCATCTATAAGCTTCTTGCACTTCTCAGATGATATTTTCTCCCACTCTTCCTTCGCAGCTTGCTCAAGCTCTTGAATGTGTGCAGGGTTCTTTTTCCCAAAGGAAGATTTCAGCTCACCCCAAATATTTTCAATGGGGTTGAGGTCAGGACTCGTTGCTGGCCATTTGTGTACTTTTGGATGTGTGCTTTGGGTCATTGTCTTGCTGGAAGACCTATGATTTTCAACTCAAACCAAGTTTGCAACCCCACAGCATCATGGATCCTCCACCATGCTTAACTGTTGGTAGGGTATGCTTTCCCTTATAAGCTTCATCGAGCCATCGGTGAACAAACTGTTGCCTTGCACTGCCAAAAGCTCTATTTTTGTTTTATCTGTCCACAGAACATTTTCCCAGAAGGATTGTGGTTCGTCAAAGTACTCTTTAGCAAATATCAGTCATTTCTTTTTATGTCTTTTCTTCCGTAATGGCTTCTTCCTTGGCCTTCGCCCATAAAGCTCTGCTTGGTTTAGTGTGAGGTGTATGGTACCTGAAACCGTAACTCCACACTGTTCCAGGTAGGCCTTCATATCTTAGATGTCTGTGACTTTCCGTTCCTGTGTCTGGTTTGGTTTTTCTCAGTGTCCGGCTTTTGCTCCTCTTAATCAGTGCTGATTAGGAAGAATTTCTCTCCATATAATTTAATCTGCAGAAGATTTCTTGTTCGGCTCCTTCTAATTATTTCATTCTTCTGAGTTCTCATTTCCATTGCTGGTGACAAGGAGTTATAAGCTTATAATATGGCAGCATTGTTCCCTCCGCTGCATTTCAACCTTTCACCAGATTTTATGATCTCGGGTGATGAATGGGGCGAGCTGCACTTAGACTCCATTAGACACTTTCTTGGGGTTTTCTATTTTCCTTCTTGTAATTATCGGATCTCTTTTGGATACAATGCTCTTAATCTGTCAGTGAATGGAGGACAATTTATATGTTCTTCTGATTTTCTGCTTCGACCACATATGAGAATATTACTACCCTCATATTACATCTCCAGATCGTGTGCGATTCACATTTGTGATATTTTGCATCTTTACACTTTATCTAACAAAAATACAATATTACTTGGAACCGTGGGGCACAACATCACAAAAAGTTCTGGAAACTTCCACTGAATGGGCTGGAAACATCTTGCTCTTCAGGAATAATGGCCAATGTGTCAGGTGACTCTTTTTAAAGGGGTCAGGGCCAGAATTAAAGGGGCTGTATAGGTTTTGAGGACCCCACATAATCTACTCCATAATGAGATTTGTTCTATAATTTACATGTGATGTGGGGCCCTATTACAGATGTTCCTGTCCTCCTACCTGATTGGGTTGTGCAGCGCCCCAGGGTCCTGGTCGTTGCAGTAATGTCATTTTCCTCTAGGGGAGAGTGATATTACGTTTGGAGGCAAAGAAGGACAACTGAATCCAGGTATCACAAACATGCAACACATTTCGCACTCCAGGCCACCGGGGGAAGCTCTGCTCCTATTTATTAGGGCACTCCTCACACTTAAAACTGGTGGCCTGGACAGTAAGTTAGTTAGTTGCTGGCTGAGCTTCGCTCAGTTAGTTGGTCCCTGGCAGGGGTGGGATCCTGTCAGAGGTCAAGACAGAAGGACACGGAGCTGTGTCTGCCCTGAGCGCAGCTTCTAGAAAGAGACCCTGAAGGCGAACTGTATTGTAGAGAGGGTGAAGAAGTCATAGCAAAGGAGTGGATACCAGGAGGGGAACAGCCCTACACAGGCTGCCTCCTTCTGAGGCACAGGATCCCGGTACCCGGAACACTGAGGGAGCAACGATCCTTTATGCCTTGCTCCAGAGACCGGCAAGACAGCTAATTTCACGTTACCTGTCTGCCCCTACACCCAGGAGGCAAGGTGGCACCCCTTAGAGGCTGGGGCATGATAGAGTCCCTGTAAAACGCCTCAAGCCACCCGTCATACGGGTTTGTCCTATCCATCTGGGGGACAGAGAGAGACATAACATCTACAACATCTTCAACAGTTGTGAGGACCTTAATGGAAGCTTAGCAGTAAAGTACTACAACACCCAGGCGCCAGAGGAAGGCTACTGATTTCTATCTGGATAAGGGGACTCGGGAATTGCCTCCAAACCGGCCGGACTCTGCCTGCCCTGTGATCTGTGCTCTGGACTGTGGATGCTGAAACCTTCAGTAAAAGGTAAAGAGACTGCAACCTTGTGTCCTCGTTCTTCACTGAGCCTCACACCATCCACCATCTTCACACTGGGAAGCCCTGGGTATATACTTCACCTGTGGGAAGGTATACCATCTAGCTGCCATAACATCACCCCAGCGGACCCCTTAAAGCAGCGTCGGTCACCCTGACCGAATACCACAGGTGGCGTCACGAACATTCCCTTTAAAGACCTTTCCCTTTTCACGGACGTCCCAAGGGCCACAGACCGGGTCAGCCACCGTGACATCCCCCTGTGAACCAAAGGACCCGGTACCGAGTACCCCGCTGCCCTTGGGGGCGCTCCAGTTGCACATTTGTGGATGATGTTTGTGGAAATCTCTCGCGTTATGGACCAGGATGTTACAAATTTGCTAGGATTGTTTCTGTAAGGCTATGTGCCCACGTTGCGCTTTTTAAGCATTTTTTGACACTTCAAAAAACTCTTACAACAGCATCCCATTAATTTTTTTATGCATTCCGTAATTGATGTGCCTATGCTGCATTTTTTTCTGCGGCGGAAACGCATCGCAGAAAAAAATGCAGCATGTTCATTATTTTTGCAGAATAGAGGCAATTCCGCACCCATAGACATGTATTAAAAAACTCTTGAAAAACACATGGAAAATTTGGTAAATATGCGGTAAAACACATCTAAACCGTGTAGAAAGCCACATGCGTTTTCCTGCCAAGGGTATGCAGAATTGAAGCAGAAAATTCTGCTTCTATTCTGCTATGTGGGCACATAGCCTAAAATCTGGATGTGTGTTAAGGCGGCCACTGTGGGGCTGGTGAGTTTGGGGATCTGGTGCCAAAAGACACCTTCCCTCCACGCCAGTGCCTGTTGTTTGGATCATAATGGTATAGGCATCCTCAGGATGCAGATATGGTTGAATAAGATGGAAGAGGAATAGACTGCTCTCTATTCCACTATTCACCCTGTGCGTCTAAGACTCAGTGTAGCGGGTTATGGGGGCATCATACTGTCTGAGAGGGGACTATAGGGGCATTGTACTGTGCGAGATGGGACTATGTGGGCAGTGTACTGTGTGAGGGGGGACTATGGGGGCTGTGTACTCTGTGAGATGGGACTATGGGGGCAATGTATTGTGTGAGGGGGACTATGGGGCAGTGTACTCTGTGAGGTGGGACTATGGGGGCAATGTACTGTGTGGGAGGGGAGTATGGGGGCATTTAACTCTGTGAGGTGAGACTATGAGGTAATGTACTGTGTAAGAGGGGAATATGGGGGCATCATACTGTGTGAGGGGACTATGGGGGCATTGTACTGTGTGAGATTGGACTATGTGGGCAGTGTACTGTGTGAGGGAGGAATATGGGGGCAGTGTACTGTGTGAGAGGGACAATGGGGGCAATGTACTGTGTGAAGAGGGACTATGGGGCAGTGTACTCTGTGAGTGGGACTATGGGGACATTTTACTCTGTGGGGGGTAACTATGGGAGCAATGTACTGTGTGGGGGGACTACAGGGGCAGTGTACTGTGTGAGAGGTGACTATGGGGGCATTGTACACTGTGATGGGAAACTATGGGGCCATTGTACTGTGTGAAGGGGAACTATGGGGGCATTGTACTCTGTGAGGGGCGACTATGTGGGCAATTTTTTGTGTGTGGGGGACTAAGGGGGCAATGTACTGTGTATGGGGGCATTGTATAGTGTGAGGGGGACTATGGAGCAGCAATGTACTGTGTGAAGGGGTACTACAGGGCCATTGTACTGTGTGGTGATGGCTATAGGGCATTATACTGTGTGGGGGGAACTGTAGGGGCATCATACTGTGTGAGGGGGACTATGGGGGCAGTGTATTGCGTGAGGTGGGACTATGGAGGCTGTGTACTCTGTGAGGGGGACTATGGGGACATTGTACTGTGTGAGGGAGACTATGGAGGCAATGTACTGTGGTGGGGACTATGGGGGTATAATACTGCATGTGGGAGACTATGGGGGTAATGTACTGTGTGAAGAGGGACTATGAGGCCATTGTACTGTGTGGTGCGGGATATGGGGGCATCATACTGTATGTGGGGGAAAGTGGGGGCATCATACTGTGTACAGGGGACTATGGGGGCAATGTACTGTGTGGTGGGGATTACGGGGGCACAGGGGCGGATTATAATAGGGTCAATCTGGGCGGTAGCCCAGGGCCCAGTGGTATGGGGGGGCCCTGGGCTACCGCTCAGATTGCCCGCCGCCATCAGGGCATTACTGCCCTGACTGGCGTATTGGCTCGGTGGGCAGAGGGGGCCCACATCGGGCCACGTCTCATCTGCTCACCGGGACCCTACCGGCGCTGCAGCAGTTTCACGTATTGTCAATAATTAAAAACAGCCGCCAGCCAATTGGAGGCTGGCAGCTGAAGTCGGCCGCAGGCGCAGCGCACACGTCGCCGGCGTCTGACGTCATTGTCAGTCGCTGGTGAGTGCGCGCTGCTGGAGCGCACAGGTCAGGTGAGGAGAACTCGGGTTTTTTTTTCTTTTTTTCTAACGGCAATCCGGGGGGCCCGGGCGAGCCAGAATGCTGGACACTGTCTGTGGGCAATATGCTGGACACACTGGGGCAGATTGCTGGACACACTGTCTAGGGGCAATGCTGGACACACTGGGGGCAATATGCTGGACACACTGGGGCAGATTGCTGGACACACTGGGGGCAATGCTGGACACACTGGGGCAGATTGCTGGACACACTGGGGGTAATATGCTGGACACTGGGGCAATATGCTGGACATACTGGGGCAGATTGCTGGACACACTGGGGGCAATGCTGGAGACACTGGGGCAGATTGCTGGACGCACTGTCTGGGGGCAATGCTGGACACACTGGGGCAGATTACTGGACACTGGGGCAATATGCTGGACATACTGGGGCAGATTGCTGGACACACTGGGGGTAATATGCTGGACACACTGGGGGTAATATGCTGGACACACTGGGGCAGATTGCTGGACACACTGGGGGTAATATGCTGGACACTGGGGCAATATGCTGGACATACTGGGGCAGATTGCTGGACACACTGGGGGTAATATGCTAGACACACTGGGGGTAATATGCTGGACACACTGGGGCAGATTGCTGGACACGCTGTGGGCAATGCTGGACACAGTGGGGCAGATTGCTGGTGGACACACTGTCTGGGTGCAATGCTGGACACACTGGGGCAGATTGTTGGAGACACTGGGGGTAATATGCTGGACACACTGGGGCAGATTGCTGGTGGACACACTGTCTGGGGGCAATGCTGGACATACTGGGGCAGATTGCTGGACACACTGGGGGTAATATGCTGGACACACTGGGGCAGATTGCTGGTCACACTGGGGGCAATGCTGGACACACTGGGGCAGATTGCTGGACACACTGTCTGGGGCAATGCTGGACACACTGGGGCAGATTGCTGGACACACTGTCTGGGGGCAATGCTGGACACACTGGGGCTGATTGCTGGACACTGGGGAAATATGCTGGACATACTGGGGCAGATTTCTGGAGTGGACACACTGGGGGTAATATGCTGGACACACTGGGGCAGATTGCTGGACACACTGGGGGCAGGACTGGAGGCATGGGTAGAATGTAGATACGGGGCATGATTGGAGACACGGGGCAGAATGAAAGACATGGGGCAGGATTGTATCATGGGGTAGGATGGATACGATTGAGACAGATAGGGCAGGATGAAGAGATCATATGGGGTAGAATGGATACTCATGAGGGCAGGATGCGAGAACATATGGCTGGAGCCAGGAATGAGATAAACGGGGCCAGGATGGGGAATATTATTACCATAGGGGCTAATTAAGGGATATTATTACTGCAGTGATGTTTTTATTTTATGAGTATACTGTTTTAAATGGTGGGAGGCGGTCCTGTTATTGTGTAGAGTGACACTATATCGCCTTTTTTTTCTTCATGTGGTGTAATGTAGAAGTTGTGAAAAATTAAGTAATGTGTTCTGCAAGCAGACCTTGAGATAACTGTGTTATTTCCTGCAAAAACGAGTCCTGGCTGGAAGAAATGAGGGCGGTCTGTGCTGGATGAAAGATGAAGGACTTCACCTAGAGACGTCACTGGTGAGTCAGTGTTACCTATACACTGACACTATACACTGTATACAATA
This sequence comes from Ranitomeya imitator, assembly GCF_032444005.1. Taxonomy (NCBI): domain Eukaryota; kingdom Metazoa; phylum Chordata; class Amphibia; order Anura; family Dendrobatidae; genus Ranitomeya; species Ranitomeya imitator. The sequence goes on from NC_091282.1 coordinate 776,635,873, forward strand.
TACAGAGGTCCTGTGTACAATGTTACCAGTGATCACTGTATTACCTATACATTATATACAGAGCTCCTGTGTATAATACCACCAGTTATCTCTGTATTACCTCTACACAGACACTGCATACTAAGTACAGATCTCCTGTGAATACTGGCACTTATGGTGATAGTATTGTGTTTTGTTTTATTACTGATCAGTATTGTAGTATTCAGTCACTATGTGGTGGTAATATGTGGTCTGGAAATGGTGTTGCAGTATTTGTCCCTTGTATGTGCTATTTGGTCACCAAGTGGTGGTAATATGTGGTCTTGACATGGTGCGGTGGCATTCGTTCCTTGTATGTGATATTGGTCATTTTAAAAATTGAAAAATAAATCAAAATATACCAAAATTGTATTGCATATTTTAACAAATATTTAATAGGTTACAGTAGAGTAGGGCCCGGCCATTTTTCTGGAATAATCTGGTTCAGGTATATCATGACCCCCGTCACATGAGCCCCGTCACATGACAGGGGGGGCCACAGTGTCTGAACAGCCCGGGGCCCTGGCTACCCTTAATCCACCCCTGCGGGGGCATAATACTGTGTTGGGAGATTGTATGGCCACATTACTGTGTTGGGCCCATGATTTCTTTGAAGCCCCTGGTTACAAGAATTATAGGGCTGATACTGTACATTTTGTGAGATAATGAAACTTGATTGCAAGCTTTTCTGAACAGGGATGAAAAACTATTGGAGATACAGCAGACATATTGGAAGAGCTGGGATTAGAATTTATCTGGGGCCTTGTCCTTGTGAACTGCGGCTTTTGTGGCAAGGTGGGTCCTCTTGTTGCGATGTCAGCGTGACTACACAAGGAGCCGCCAAGGTGCCGAATGTCTATTTCAAAGTGACAAGTTCAATTTCCAGATAGAGATTCTCTTTTCAGGATGGAGATAATGTGTGAGAGTTTGGCAGCGGGAACTTCCTCTGAGTTCTTCTCAAGTCTCTGACCATAAATTAGAAGCAAGTGAAGAAAGAGGAAACAGTCAGGGACAGGGAACATCAATCTGTATGGAGGTCACAGTTTTGCTATGTGGTCCCGGTTTTTATGCAGACGTATCATATATGCTGATTATCTTGGCTCTGTCCAGAGGTTGACGTTGTCCTAGTTATCATTGGACGATGAGAATTCTGAAAAGTTTCTTCCCTTCCATAAGAGACTGAGACGGAGCGTAAGCACGCACCCTAATGTTTTGGATGGGGTGCGATGCTGCGAACCAAATCCAGTTGGTGCAATTTTGCATTTTATTGTGGGTCTGTCTGAACCTTGTCTGCACCCATTGGTTTGTCTCCAGCAGAACTTCCATGATAAGACACAGTTGTCACCAAGGCTGTGCCCTAGAAGAGTGGCAGAGCCTGGTACAGAGGGACGTGCCTGTGTATATTGCTGGCTATTACTTCTGCCTTGTGTAACTTTTTGCGCATCTCCAACAACTTTTCGACTAAGTGACTATCTGAGATGATTCCCCTTTAAGGTTAATGAATTGTCACAGCCCATTACCAGGAATGTAATAAGGTCAATGAATAGACAATTAATGAATGCCCCCTTCTTCTCACTGAACACAGAAGGAGCGCGGCGCGGAGCATTAGAAGCACAATCTGGAAGGCGTCTTGCTCCTGCGCTTGCCCCGGGCGCCGCTTCCTCATATTCCATTCAGCCCTTAAGTGACTTTCTTCGGGTTCATTTATCATTGGGCAGAAAATATTTATAAATGAGATTACATCAAATATTCTCGCAAACCCCAATCATTACAAGTGATTAATTCTGGATCCCAGACTCCATTAAGTGTCTCCGTGCATATTCTCAGCCAGGACCTGAGTCTGTCATTTATTTCTGCCCTCCCCTGGTGTCACTGGGCCATGCTGGGATTCTCATTAAGCTCACGCGAGCTGTCTCCCTGTGCTACAGAGCCGCCATCCAACTCACCTCAGAAATCATTAAGCAGGCAGGAGCTGCAATCTACAACTGCCAAGAGCGGATAATCACTCAGGGCCCTGAATCATGTTCTTCCATAAATGAGCATTTTGAAGAGAGAGGGAGAGAAATCACACAAGTGTCTCCTTCTTTCTCTTCAGCCAAATGAGATCTTGGAAATTAGATTATCCTACGAGATGACTCCGACCACGTCGTTGGCACCGGGCGATGTGTATGGATTTCATGGCGGCCGCGCAGACTGATGGGATTACGTGTTATGTATTAGGATTCTTCTGACACTGTTTATGGCAACAATGTATCAACTGCAACATGAAATATGAACACCCGGAACACGTGGCACACCCGCTGCACATATACAGGAGATGCCATCCTAGCCAGTCAGTAGCCAGACCATGCTTGCTTCACACCTGTCCCGGGTCTGGGCTCTGCTCCTTCCGCCCTGGTCCGCTGAACTCTGTTGTGCTCCACATCGGGCTTTGCAGGTTGCCTCGTGTGTGACATCATTTCTCTTTAAGGCCCATTAAGACTTGAAGGAGTATTCCCATCTCCAATATGCTATCCCAGTATGTAGTAGATGTATTAATAATATTAGCAAATGTCTCCAATTAGAAATATAGTATAGTTCTTCAGATTAGCTATGTCGCTAACCCCATGTGCAGCACATTTCAGTAGCTTAGATATCCATGGTTACAAACACTAGCAACTAACTGTCACTATATGAGTGGTCATAACCATGGATACCTAAGCTACTGCAATGCCTCCATATGGGGTATGTGACATAGCAAATCAGGAGAGCTATACTACATTGCTAATTGGAGATATTTGCTGATATTATTATTATTAGACCTACTACATATTAGGATAGGATCTTGGAGATCGGAATACTGCTATAAGACTCTAGTCTCTAGTGTTTGGTGTGCGCCGCCATTTGTGCTCCCACTCTGATCCTGCACGCCTACAGCCATACCTGCATTCATTTTTGCTTTGTCCCATTGCGCCTTTACTTCTGGTACCGAGTCTCCAGCATTTGCTTAGGCCTGGTGAGCCACGTGCCTTACATGCCTGCAGCACTGACTCCCGTAGCCGTATGCCCACCCGGACCTGCTGCTTGGAGGATCCACTTCACCAGGTGAGCCGAAACACCTGGATGGCATTTCCCAGCATTTAGTTACCGGCTGGACAACCCCTTTAAGATGGCTGATACAGAGATCCCCCCAGTCCCATGGTTTGGATGCCTAAACATCTGATTATTCTAAGAGCCCCCCCATGATTCCGTCTCACCTGATGAGGTGGATCCTCAAAGATTAGAAGTTGCAATGCAGAATGGACCAAAAATGTTGGTGCATGGTGGTCTGGCCGGGACCACAGAGGCTGTAGAGATATGGAGGACAACGAGAGAAGTGGATCAGAGTCCGCCTGGAAGCCGCCTATTCGGGGCAGGGAGAGCAAAGAAGCAAGCAAAGGGCACAGCAGGGAAAAGTTGGCATTGTGGGAGAGCTCAATGTATCAGGAGGCTCACTAAAGTGATGTAGCAGTGTCCAGATGGTTAGAAGACTCACTGTATAAGAGTCCAGTGTAGCAGAGTTGAGTAGGTATGACGACTTATTATAGCGATGTAGCAGTGGCCAGTATTGTAATGAAGAAATTATAAAAAAGTGGTGCAAGGTATCAGAAAGCAGTTCCCTGCAGCGAATAAACAATTGTAATGAGCAGTAGCAAGGTAGCAGAGCCCACCAATATACAGCTTTGGCAAAAAATAAGAGACCACTGCAAAATGTTCAGTTTGTCTGATTTTTCTCTTTATAGGTATATTTTTGAGTAAAATGTAAATTTTTAAATTATTCTATAAACTACTGATAACATAAATAATATAAAAATAATAATAATAATGATATAAAAAAAATTTCTGAAAAGGAATTGACCATTTCGGTCAAAATAACAAAAAAAATGCATTACTTTCAGACTTCAAATGCAAAGAAAACAAGTCAATCATTTAGAAACAACAATACTAATGTTTTAACTCAGGAAGAGTTCAGAAATCAATATTTTGTGGAATAACCATGATATTTAATCACAGCTTTCATGCGTCTTGGCATGCTTTCCACCAGTCTTTCACACTGCTTCTGGAGCAAAAATGTAAGCAGTTCTTCTTTGTTTGATGGCGTATGACTATCCATCTTCCTCTTGATTACATTCCACAGGTTTTCAATGGGGTCCAGGTCTGGAGATTGGGCTGCCCATGACAGGGTTTTGATGAAGAGGTCTCTTAATTTTTGCCAGAGCTGTATAAGACCAGGGTATTTTAGGAAGCACACCGTAGCAATGTAACAGAGGCATATTTAGAATCACACTGAAAATATAGTAGAGCCCAGCAATAAAGCAGAGCTGGATATTTCAGTAGTTACATTATAGCAGTGTAATAAAGTCCAATCATAAAGCTGAGTCGGGGATGTCAGTGGGCATACTGGCAATATAGCAGAGCCCAGTAATGAAGAAGAGTTGGGTATTTCAGGAGTTACTTTGTAGCAATGCAATAAAACTCAGTGACATGGCAGAGTCAGGGATGTTAGGAAGCATACTGGCAATAAAGCAGAGCTCAGCAATGAAGCAGAGTTCGCTATTTCAGGAGGCACCCTTTTGCAATGTAGCAAAGTTAGGTATATTTAGAGGCACACTGTGGAAATACAGCAGAGCCCAGCACTGTAGCAGAGCTGGGTATTTCCGGAATTACATTGTAGCAATGTAATACAGTCCAGTGATGTAGCAGACTTGAGTATCTCAGGAAACACACTGTGGCAATATAGCAAAGCCAGGTAATGTAGCAGAGCTAGGTACATTTAGAGCCTCACTGTAGAAATATAGCAGAGCCCAGCAATGTAGCAGAGCTGGGTATGTAATGAGGCATACTGTGGCAATGTAGCAGGGCTGGGAATATTAAGAAGTATCCTGTAGAGATTAAATCCAAATTAGAACCCCATCCCTCTATGATATGAGAACATTTTCTGGATTACACTATAACATATTTTTGATAGTTTTAACTTCTGATCAAGGACCAAATAAAATTAGATTTGATAAAGGGTCGGGGTCAAAGCTTTGTCTCCACCTACAGTTCTGCACACTCCGCCCTTTGCTAAAATCCATGATATAAGTTACGCCCTTATTTTCTGGTCATTTTCTATTAGGAACAGTAGAACCACAATCCTCCTGCAGAGGAGAGCGGTAAAGTCTGTCTCTGCTGTTATTTTCCCACTTTCCTTTCCAGACGTAGCGTACCGTACCTTTAAATGAAGTTTCTTTGTACCTTTGAAGCACCAGGGACTTAGTGACTCACAAGGAACTTTTGCAATAGATTTACTTGCACTTCAAACATAAAGCGGGAGTGTGGGGGGTGCGATCTCCATAATGATTACAGTCTGCCGCTTGTGAAATGAACTGACTTCTTTAAGGGATTTCATTACGAGCCGCCGCCTTATTAATTCTGATTGCCTTTGCTCCCTTTCCGCGTGACGCGAGTTTCATTTCCAGTCCTGAGTGCGGCGGCCTCTCCCATTTGTGCTGCTATTGTTCCTCTTAATTTGTGCATCCACAGATCACTTTGCGCCGTTGTTTTCCGGCTCAGACAATCTCAGGGAAATTGAATATTTATGATTTAAAAATGAAACCGTAAAAAAAATATAAAAAAAAAATAATTGCAAATCATAGACGTCTGTGAAGAGCTGTGATTTATTCCGGCCGAGTACAGAGGAAAATAATCATCTTGGTAAACAATGGCGCGCGGGTTCGGAGGGGGAAGATTTTAACCTAGATTAGTTTTTAATATTCTTATAATTTGTTAGAAGAGCTCCAGGCGTTTTCCATCTCGCTGGACAAAAAAGCAAAGGAGGGAGAGATACAGTATTTACTATAGATGACGGGGCCGCTGTGCCATATGAGACATTGCAGGACTCTGGGGTCCAGCTAAGGACCCTTCATTGCCCCATAGGGTCCAAAATGCTTGGCTATAGGTCATCACAAGCATCCCTTTATCCTTCCCAGATTGGGTGATGTCATCTGTGCAGGGAAGTCTAAGTTATATGAGGGGTCCTTAAATGTAAGTAACCCCCAACAACCCCCATAATCAGCCTATGGAAAGAAGTATAACTTCAAGCTTGTGGGCCCCATCACAAAATGTCCATTAGGGTCCCGATTATCAAACGTCTTTAATAATAGTTTAGAAGCTGACATGCGCACACTATGATCACATAAACTGGCACATGCACACCCAGATGTTTCCTGTGGCTGCTCAATACACTGATACACCTGGAAAAGGAGAAAACAGCCACCTCAGAGGGTTGGTGTATGCACAGGCACCGGCTCAAGTGTCAGTGCATGTGTGCAGCGGCTCCTCATCTGTCAGTGTGCTTGCACCAGCTCCTCATCTATCGGTGTGTGTGTGCGTGCACTTGTCTCCTCAACTGCCAATGTGTGCATGCGCCAGGTCCTCAACTGTTAGTGAGTGCACAGACACCGACTCCTCAGTTGTCAGTGCAAGCACACACTGTCAGTGTCACAGGGATGCTGCGGCAGAGAGGGGTCAGAAGATTGGGGCGTTCAGTTTCACAAACTCCTGCACTGGTTAGAAGTACCATATTAAACAGTGCTGTTTTTTCCCTTGCCAGCAGTACAGGGGTCAATCAGTTCAGTGGATCTGCTGGAGCTTTCCTACCTGGATTGTCTCAGCTGTTCAGTGTTGACCACTCCCCCTTCTACAGTTCTGCTCAAAAGTTTACATACCCCTTCAGAATTTTTGCTTTCTTGGCCTTTTTTCCGAGAATGTGAATGATAACGCCAAAAATTTTTTCTCCACTCATGGTTAATGGTTGGGTGAAGTGTTGTGAATTCTGCTTTTGGCTCCCTCCGGTGGCTGTAGGTGGTAATGCAGTTGTCCCTGGCCTGCAGTTCTGGACAGGTGTATCTGCTGATTGCAAATCTGACTGGGGTATTTAGGTTTGCAGGACTCATTAGTCCTTGCCAGTTCCAATGTTTCTTGTGAAGTATTGGATCACTTTCTGGCTCTCCTGCTTAGCTGCCAATTCAGCAAAAGATAAGTGTCTGTTCCTTTTTCTGTGGCACACATGCGGTGTGCTAGTATTCTGTGCTATTCATTTGTTTTTCTCTTGTCCAGCTTAGACTGTGCCAGTGTTTTCTCAGTCTTGTTGGATTCTCTGGAGTTGCAGATGTACACTCCACATCTTTAGTTAGATGGTGAAGTTTTTGTATTTTCTGCTGTGGATTTTTTTGGAAGGATTTTTAATACTGACCGCTTAGTATCCTGTCCTATTCTTTCCTATTTAGCTAGTGTGGCCTCATTTGCTAAATCCTGTTTCCTGCCAGTGTGTGTCTTTTCCTCTACTACTCACAGTCATTATTTGTGGGGGGCTGCCTATTCTTTGGGGTTCTGCTCTGAGGCAAGATAGTATTCCTATTTCCATCTATAGGGGTATTTAGTCCTCCGGCTGTGTTGAGGTGTCTAGGTTTGTTGGGCACACCCCACGGCTACTTCTAGTTGCGGTGTTAAGATCAGGGTTTGCAGTCTGTATAGTTACCACCTACTCCAGGGAAAGTTTTCATACTGCTCCAAGGTCACCTGATCATAACAGTGAAGCCATTTATTGACAATCTACTGTGTTTTCTCTTTTTAAATCATAATGACAACCCAAAACATCCAAATGACCCTGATCAAAAGTTCAGAAGTTGACACAAATGGATTTGAATGGCTACTAAAGGTAACATCCTCACCTGTGACCTGTTTGCTTGTAATCAGTGTGAGTGCATAAAAACTGAGTGAGTTTCTGGGATCCAGACAGACTCTTCCATCTTTCATCCAGCCACTGATATTTCTGGATTGTGACTCATGGGGAAAGCAAAAGAATTGTCAACAAATCTATGGGAAAAGGTAGTTGAACTGTATAAAACAGGAAAGGGATACAAAAAGATATCCAAGGAATTGATAATGCCAGTCAGCAGCATGATTAACAAATGGAATATCAGGGGCTCTGTAAAAGCAAAACCACAGTCAGGTAGATCAATAAAAATGTTGTCTACAACTGCCATGAATATTATTCAGGATGCAAAGAAAACCCACAAATAACATCAGCTAAAATACAGGACTCTCTGAAAACTAGCAGTGTGGCTGTTTCAAGATGCGCAATAAGGAGGCACTTGAAGAAAAATGGGCTGCATAGTCGACTCGCCAGAAAAAGCCATTACTGTGCAAATGCCACAAAGTATTTCACCTAAAATACGCAAAACAGCTCAGTGACAAGCCTCAAAACTTCTGGAACAAGGTAATTTGGAGTGACGAGACCAAAGTTGAATTTTTTGGCTATAACTATAAACGTTACATTTGGAGAGAGGTCAACAAGGCCTATGATGAAAGGAGCACAATTCCTACTGTAAAGCACAGAGGTGGATCTCTGATATTTTGGGCATGTGTGAGCTACAAAGTCACAGGAAACTAGGTCAAGGTTGAAGGAAATATGAATGCAGCACATTATCAGCAAATACTGGAGGCAAATTTGCATTCATTAGCCCGATGTACAATAACAAATTGTATTGTATTACCGTGTTAGCCAGAAAAATCGATGTGAATATTTTTCTGCCCAAAGATGACAGAAGTATTCTAGGAGTGATACCCTTATTGGCTAAAGGTACCTTCACACATAACGATATTGTTAACGATATCGTTGCTATTTGTGACGTAGCAACGATATCGTTAATGAAATCGTTATGTGTGACAGCGACCAATGATCAGGCCCCTGCTGGGAGATCGTTGGTCGCTGAATAAAGTCCAGAACTTTATTTCGTCGCTGGATCTCCCGTGGACATCGCTGGATCGGCGTGTGTGACACCGATCCAGGGATGTCTTCACTGGTAACCAGGGTAAACATCGGGTAACTAAGCGCAGGGCCGCGCTTAGTAACCCGATGTTTACCCTGGTTACCATGCTAAAAGTAAAAAAAAACAAACACTAGATACTTACCTACCGCTGTCTGTCCTCCAGCGCTGTGCTCTGCACTCCTCCTGTACTGGCTGTGAGCCGGAAAGCAGAGCGGTGACGTCACCGCTCTGCTTTCCGGCTCACAGACAGTACAGGAGGAGAGCAGAGAAGCAGAGCGCAGCGCTGGAGGACAGACGGCTGTAGGTAAGTATGTAGTGTTTGTTTTTTTTTACTTTTAGCATGGTAACCAGGGTAAACATCGGGTTACTAAGCGCGGCCCTGCGCTTAGTTACCCGATGTTTACCCTGGTTACCGGCATCGTTGGTCGCTGGAGAGCGGTCTGTGTAACAGCTCTCCAGCGACCAAACAGCGACGCTGCAGCGATCCGGATCGTTGTCGGTATCGCTGCAGCGTCGCTTAATGTGAAGGGGCCTTAACCCGAAAATAATATGTTTGCAAGCTTTCAGAGCCCAGTGGCTCCTTCTTCAGGCATGATTACAAATAGATTAATAAGAAAAAGCACATTTAAAGAATACTACAGGAGGACATTTGTTAAGGGGTGGGAAGTGTGATGAGTCCATAGATAAGCCAAGGTAATCAAATTAAGCATTTTCTTACAAATGGAGATGCAGTGGGAATAATGTTCTTAGTTATCTGGAGTCCATCTGGTGGAGGTGTGAATTGTATCCATGTAGTGACTCATAAATCCAGGTGTTAAATTGAGTCCTAGTTTCAAGGAATTAAACATCTTCATTAGTTTGTATTCCCAAATTTTTCTTTCCCTGTGGTCCTTAAAATTACCTTTTAGTATTAAGACTTTTAAGTCTGTAATACTGTGTCCAGGTCCAGAGAAATGTTTTCCCACCAGTGTGTCCATTTCATTCCCGATTGTGTGTCTGTGTAGATTCATCCTAGTTTCCCCAATATAGATACTTCCAGGGCGCCTCGTACATTGTATCATGTACACCATGTTGGAGGATGTACAAGAAAAGGAACCCATGACCTTATAGTCCTGATTTGTGTTTGGTACACGGACTATATCTGTTGGTAATATGTGGGTACATGTTTTGCATTTTTTATTGTTACAGGGGAATGTGCCAGTCAACAAAGGGAACTACAGCTGCGATCACTGAGGAATACATTCCTACAACAAGGATACCATCCACTGGTAATAGATGAGCAGATCCACAGGGCTACAAGGATCCCATGAAACAGCCTCCTGGATTACACACTGAGAGAGGATAACAACAGGGTACCTCTTGTGATCACATACAACCCCCACAGCATCCTAAGGAAAATTGGTGCTGATCTCCAACCTATATTCCATGGAGATCATAAATTGAAAGATATATTCCCAGAACTACCACTTCTCTCCTATAAACAGCCCTGTTATGACCTGGTGGTCAGGACAATAATGGACCTGGTGGTTAAGAGCACACGAAATGACCTGATAGTTTCTGATAATAAAGGACGAGCTCTGGGACGTGGGAACTCTGCTGACCGCAATCCCTAATCCTATCAAACACACTAGAAATAGCCGTGGATTGCGCCTAACGCTCCCTATGCAACTCGGCATAGCCTAAGTAACTAGCTAGCCCTGAAGATAGAAAAATAAAGCCTACCTTGCCTCAGAGAAATTCCCCAAAGGAAAAGGGAGCCCCCCACATATAATGACTGTGAGTAAAGATGAAAATACAAACACAGAGATTAAATAGATTTAGCAAAGTGAGGCCCGACTTACTGAACAGACCGAGGATAGGAAAGGTTACTTTGCGGTCAGCACAAAAACCTACAAAAAGACCACGCAGAGGGCGCAAAAAAGACCCTCCGCACCGACTCACGGTGCGGAGGCGCTCCCTCTGCGTCCCAGAGCTTCCAGCAAGCAAGACAACAATAAAAATAGCGAGCTGGACAGAAAAATAGCAAACCAAAGAAATACAAGCTGAAACTTAGCTTCTGCTGGGAAGACAGGTCACAAGAACGATCCAGGAGTGAACTAGACCAATACTGGAACATTGACAGGTGGCATGGAGCAAAGATCTAAGCGGAGTTAAATAGAGCAGCCAGCTAACGAATTAACCTCGTCACCTGAGGAAGGAAACTCAGAAACACCCACCAGAGGAAGTCCATGGACAGAACCAGCCGAAGTACCATTCATGACCACAGGAGGGAGCCTGACAACAGAATTCACAACAGTACCCCCCCCCCTTGAGGAGGGGTCACCGAACCCTCACCAGAGCCCCCAGGCCGACCAGGATGAGCCAAATTAAAGGCACGAACCAGATCGGCAGCATGAACATCAGAGGCAAAAACCCAGGAATTATCTTCCTGACCATAACCCTTCCACTTGACCAGGTACTGGAGTTTCCGTCTCGAAACACGAGAATCTAAAATCTTCACCACATACTCCAACTCCCCCTCAACCAACACCGGGGCAGGAGGATCAACGGATGGAACCACAGGTGCCACGTATCTCCGCAATAACGACCTATGGAACACATTATGGATGGCAAAAGAAGCAGGAAGGGCCAAACGAAATGACACAGGATTGATAACCTCAGAAATCTTATACGGACCAATGAAACGAGGCTTAAACTTAGGAGAGGAAGGGGGGGCGTGGCCTGAACGTTCGTGTGAGCGGACGCGTGACAGAGCGCTCCCGCTGCCAAAGTTAATATTATCCTTATAAGCCGCAGCTGAGCGGCGATTCACAGCGCTTACCGGCTGCAGGAGAGTCCCGGGAGTGCGGCGGTGTATAGCGGCGGCCCCGAGGTCAATGAGTATGACCAGGAGGAGACAAAGAGACGCCGGAGCCGGCGAGGCAGGGACCGGCCAAGATGGCGCCGACGCCAGGGAGAAGGCGGAGAAGGACAACGCGGCATGCCAGAAGAGAATGTCGGCGGCGGCAAAGCTCCAGCAGTTTGCTAGAGTGGAAGCCGCAGGGAACACAGGAAAAGCAGAGGAGGACGCCGGAGTGGACACAGACACAGAAGGAGAGGAGGAAAGCCCAGCAGAGGAGCAGGAGGTACAACAGGGGAGCAGGGATGGGGACATGGCGGTGGTAGTAGGGGGACCTGAAGATAAGGAGTCAGGAGCAGAGCCCACTCTTAGAGATGTCTTTGCACTGGTATCATCCTGCAAACAATCCCTGACCCAGCAGATACAGGAGGTTAAAGGGGATACAGCCCAGATAAATGCAGCCCTGCAGAAGATTGACAAACGTGTGGGGGCTGTGGAGGAAAGAGTGAGCACGGCAGAAGACCATATAGTGCAGCTGCAGAAAGCGGAGAGGAAGTTTGCTCAAACAATATCGGAGCTAGCTGCAAAAAATGAAGATCTGGAGAATAGGTCCAGAAGAAATAACATTCGCATAGTGGGTGTCCCTGAAAAAACTGAGGGGAGGAATCCCACGGAGTATATTGAAAGCTGGCTCCTTGAGACTTTTGGTGATGCAGCACTGACAAAAGTATTTGCGGTAGAGAGAGCCCACAGGGTCCCACCGAAACCACCTGTCCCTGGAGCAAGTCCCCGTACCATGCTTGCCAAAATCCTAAACTACAGAGACAGAGACATTATCCTGAGGAAGGGTAGAGACATGACGGATCTGACAATTGGAGGTCAAAGAATCGCTATCTACCCCGACTATTCCGCCCTGGTCCAGAAACAACGGATGATGTTCACGGGTATCAAGAGACGGCTGAGAGAACTGGGAGTGCAATACTCCATGATGTTTCCGGCACGACTGAGAGTGGTAGCGATGGATAAGATTCACTTTTTCCAGACGCCGGAGGACGCTACCCAGTGGATAGATCTTAACGCTAAAAAACTTAAAGGGAAAGGAGATTGAAAATGTGGGGCGGGTTGGTCGGGAGGTATCTTAATTCTTTCAAAAAGGGGAAAAAAAGAGATTGACTGACAGTACACTGGTAATTGAAATGTGAAGGTTGAAGGGTGGAGTTGGGTATTACTCAGGGAACGCACTGGGAGAGCTGGTGCGGCGGTGAAATATGAGGGAGGAAGGGTGTGCAGCGTACTAAAAAGTTCATTTAGTTTCTTGCAGTTGTAATATCATACAGGTTTAATTATACTGTTCTTCTAAGAATTGCGCCGAATTCTGTTATAAACGGTAGCGGGAGGCGGAAAGAGAAGGTTTAGCAAGAGTGTTTGCAACGGGTGATGGTGCCCCACTCTTGATAAGAGGCAGAATGTATAATATTGGGGGGTGTGGGGGAGGGGGGGGAGGGGTGAGGGTGGGGAGGGAAGTTAGACAGCTCAGAACCGGGAGTATTGACATAACTAAGGATGATAAGTCACATAATAGGGGACCGCTTTAAGATATTGAGCTGGAATGTGAGAGGCCTGGCGGATAAGTCTAGGAGAGCTGCGAGCTTGCAGTATGCGAAGGATCAACGGGCTTCTATGATATGCTTGCTAGAGACGCACTTGATACAGGAGAAAGTGGACGTACTAAATAGACGTTGGATACAGAAAGGGTATCACTCTACCTTCTCGACGTACTCAAGAGGGGTGTCAGTATTGGTGCCGGTGGGAGTGCAGTATGAAGAGGTGAAAGTATGCGTGGATGCTGAGGGTCAGTATGTGGTGATACAATGTATATTGTATGGAGTGAGATTGTGTGTTGCGGCAATGTATATTCCACCTCCATATTCAAGTAAGAAGATCAGGGAGGTATTGGAGAGGGTGGAACGATGGGAACCACTGCCACTCTTAATTATTGGGGATTTGAACAATATATGCGATGACTTTTGGGATAAAAATAAGAACGCCCAGAATAGGTCGGAGGGGCACACTACAACATTTGGAACCTATGTGCGTGAATTAGGCATGATTGATCTATGGAGAGTCAGACATGTTGGGGAGAGAGGATACTCGTGCTATTCGCCGGCTCATGCTACGCTGTCCAGAATTGATATGGCACTGGGTAACCGCCTGTTGGACACAATGGTGGGGGAGGTGCGTTATCTGCCGAGGGCCCTTTCGGATCATAGTCCAATTGAGGTGGAGGTTAGGTTGTTGGGGACACGGACTACAAGCGGGAGAGAATGGAAGATCCACCCTAACTGGTTACAGAGTATTGACTTGGACGGTATAGGGAAAGAGGTGACGGAATTCTTTGCGTTAAATGATGGGAGTACTGATGCTCTGACTGTTTGGGATGCAATGAAAGCGTACCTGAGAGGGCTACTTTTTAGAGACATTAGTAGGTGTAAGAGGAGGACAAGGGAAGCGGAGGGAGTGGCATTGGAAGAGTTGAAAGCCGCGGAGGACGAGATGGTAGTACTGGGGACCTCCGAGGCAGAGAAAAGGTTGAGAACAGCGCAAAATTGTATGGAAAAGATTCTGCTGGGAAAAGCTGAAAGGAAGCGGGAGTTTCAGAGGGTGGCTTATTTTCAGGAGGGAGAAACAGTGGGACACATGCTATCGGTGGTAGCCGCGGCTCAGCGTAGTACCTCATATGTACACTCGTTGGTTTCGGATGGGGGGAGCAGGGTATCTGAAACACCTGATATTATAAAGGTCTTTGCGGACTTTTACGCGGACTTATATTCCTCCAGGGTCAATGAGTCAGCCGGAGATACGGAGACTTTCCTTGAGAGTCTGGGTCTTCCGAAATTGAGTGAGGAGGATAGGGTGAGCCTCGATGCCCCTATCACCGAGGAGGAACTGAGTCGGGCGCTGAAGTCTATGGCCAATGGGAAGGCACCTGGGGTTGATGGGTTACCAGCCGAAATCTATAAAAGTTTGGAGGAAGTGCTGATTCCCAGATTAAAGTTAGTACTGGAGGAGGCTGGATGTAAAGGGTATCTCCCAGCATCTATGAGGGAGGCTATTATAGTGGTTATTCCGAAGGAGGATAAGGATCTGGGGAAGCCTGAGTCATATCGGCCAATCTCTCTGTTAACCATTGATGTCAAACTCTTGGCCAAGGTGTTAGCTACCCGTCTGTCTAGTGTCATTACTAACCTTGTGCATCCGGATCAGTCTGGTTTTATGCCTGACAGATCTACAGCGGTTAATCTGCGGAGGCTGCATATGAACCTGCAGCTGAAGTCTGACAATTGTGGCCGAAGGGTTATTGCATCCTTGGACGCCCATAAGGCGTTTGACAGTGTGGAGTGGGGATATCTCTGGCGGGTGTTGAAATGTATGGGTATTGGCCCGCAATTTGTGGCGTGGACTCAACTGTTATATTCACTACCAACAGCTAGAATTAGAGTGAATGGGGAACTTTCTCAGCCTATAAAGCTGGCCAGGGGTACGAGGCAGGGTTGCCCACTGTCGCCCCTTCTGTTTGCCTTAGCTGTGGAGCCATTGGCCGCCAAGATCCGACAGTCGGATGAAGTCCCTGGGTTCAGTTATGGGAGTGTTGAGGAGAAGATTGCGTTATATGCAGACGACATCCTACTGTTCCTAGCGGACCCGGATGAAGCCTTGAATGGGGCTATCGAGATCGTTGGGAAATTTGGAGACTTATCGGGATTGAGGATAAACTGGGATAAATCGGTCCTCTTTGAGGTGGATGGGGTGGAGGAGAGCAGAAGTGAGCCATTGGGAGAGGGGCGGCTTAGGGTGGTATCCCTTTTCAGATACCTGGGAATATGGATCTCGATGCCAGTTACAGAGTTTCTGTATAGGAATTTGACACCTCTCGTGGGCGCCCTTAAAGCAAAAGTGGATGCATGGAATAAATTGCACTTATCGGTGGTGGGGAGGGTTAATCTAATTAAAATGGTTCTGATGCCCAAATTACTCTACGTCCTACATAACGCGCCAGTTTGGATTCCACGTGGGAAATTCCGGCAGATTAATGCTCTATTTAGAAGTCTGATATGGGGGAGGCGGTACCCACGTATTCGCCTGGAGACGCTTCAGCGACCCAAGGAAGATGGAGGATTGGCTTTACCCAATCCTGAGTTATACTTTCTTGCAGCCCAGAGCCAGCATTTGAAGGGCTGGGCGCGGGAGGCGTCTGCCAGTGCGGTGCAGCACTTGATGGAGAGGGTGACAGACCGACGACCGGTAGCGCAGTGTCTGGAGGATGGTTCCTTGGGAGTATTGGGGAAATTATACCCAACTATGTTTTTGATATATAAATTATGGACCAGACTGCGACAGATTCGGGGGGTTACGGGGCTGACTAAATTTACACCGATATGGTTTAATAATAATTTGGTTGAGTTTGCGGCCCTTGGAGTGCTGGCGGAGTGGAGGGCCAAAGGAATCCACTTGGTGGCTCAGATAGTTCAACAACGAGGATTAAAGTCCTTTTCGCAGCTGCAAGGGGAGTTTGGACTGAGACCGACTGGGGAGTATCAATATGCTCAGATGAAACATGCTTTTAAAGCTCAAAACAGGGGCGGTGGTGTTGAGATCCAAGAGGACATAGTTCTGGAATACGTGTGTGGGGAAGGGTCCACAAGGGGAGTCATTACCACCCTTTATAAGGACCTTCTACATGCATATTTGTTAGACTTCCCTTTAAAAGCGAGAGCGAAATGGGAAAGAGATTTAGGCCCAATGGAGGATGAAACCTGGGAATCGGTGTTGGAGTCGGTTCCACGAGTGTCGCTGAGCGAGCCGTATAGACTATCGCAGCTGTACATCTTGCACAGAGTCTATAAATCACCGGAAGTGTTGTGCAGAGCGGGGTTGCGAGCTGACTCTGAGTGCCCGAGATGTAAGACTGGGAATGCAGGAATATACCACATGATGTGGACATGTCCAAGACTGGTTGCTTTCTGGTTGGTGGTAATGAGCCGTGTGGAAGGGGCGTATAAATGCAGAGTGCCGAGAGATCCGATAGTGTGTATACTAGGATATGTAGAGGAAATTAGAGTGGATAACATCTGGAAGATAGCAATAGCTAGGCTATTATACATGGCAAGGAAGGTAATAGCAAGGAACTGGATCAAGGAGGAGCCGCCTACGAGGGGTGAATTCCTGAATTATGTTAAACATGGTCTCAATCTGGAAAAGGGGGTCTATAAAAGACGTGGGAAAATAGAAACGTTTGACAAAATGTGGTCTCCGTGGCTCGAGCTGGGATGAATAGTTATGGGAAACGGGAGAGTGAGAGCCTCTGAAAGGAAGAGAGTGCCAAAGGAACAAGCGAACATAAGTGAGTCAAATGGCTCAAGGAACCATCAATACTGGTAACAAAAGTATAACTGGGAAGGAGCTGTCAGGGGAGGGGGAGGTTTGGGTATGGTTGGGATTGTTGGGGGTTTGGAAAATGTTAAAATTTTTGTAAAATACTGGACAGTGCATAAATTGTATTGTGCATGTTTGCTTTCAATAAAAAACTATTTAAACAAAAAAAAAACTTAGGAGAGGAAACCTTCATAGGAACATAACGAGACGACAACCAAACCAAATCCCCAACACAAAGTCGGGGACCCACACAGCGCCGGCGTTTAGCGAAACGTTGAGCCTTCTCCTGGGACAATGTCAAATTGTCCACCACATGAGTCCAAATCTGCTGCAACCTATCCACCACAGTATCTACACCAGGACAGTCCGAAGACTCAACCTGCCCTGAAGAGAAACGAGGATGGAAACCAGAATTGCAGAAAAACAGCGAAACCAAAGTAGCCGAGCTGGCCCGATTATTAAGGGCGAACTCAGCCAACGGCAAAAAGGACACCCAATCATCCTGATCAGCAGAAACAAAGCATCTCAGATATGTTTCCAAAGTTTGATTAGTTCGTTCGGTTTGGCCATTTGTCTGAGGATGGAAAGCCGAGGAGAAAGACAAATCAATGCCCATCCTAGCACAAAAGGATCGCCAAAACCTCGAAACAAACTGGGAACCTCTGTCAGAAACGATGTTCTCCGGGATACCATGTAAACGAACCACATGCTGGAAAAATAATGGCACCAAATCAGAGGAGGAAGGCAATTTAGACAAAGGTACCAAATGGACCATCTTAGAAAAGCGATCACAAACCACCCAAATGACCAACATCTTTTGAGAGACGGGGAGATCCGAAATAAAATCCATAGAAATATGCGTCCAGGGCCTCTTCGGGACCAGCAAGGGCAAAAGCAACCCACTGGCACGAGAACAGCAGGGCTTAGCCCGAGCACAAGTCCCACAGGACTGCACAAAAGAACGCACATCCCGTGACAAAGACGGCCACCAGAAGGATCTAGCCACCAAATCTCTGGTACCAAAGATTCCAGGATGCCCAGCCAACACTGAACAATGAATCTCAGAGATAACTCTACTAGTCCATCTATCAGGGACAAACAGTTTCTCCGCTGGGCAATGGTCAGGTCTATCAGCCTGAAATTTTTGCAGCACCCGCCGCAAATCAGGGGAGATGGCAGACAAAATTACCCCCTCTTTGAGAATACCCGCCGGCTCAGGAACACCCGGAGAGTCAGGCACAAAACTCCTTGACAGGGCATCAGCCTTCACATTCTTAGAGCCCGGAAGGTACGAAACCACAAAATCAAAACGGGAGAAAAATAACGACCATCGAGCCTGTCTCGGATTCAACCGTTTGGCAGACTCAAGATAAGTCAAATTCTTGTGATCTGTCAAGACCACCACGCGATGCTTGGCTCCTTCCAGCCAATGACGCCACTCCTCGAATGCCCACTTCATGGCCAACAACTCACGATTACCAACATCATAGTTACGCTCAGCAGGCGAAAACTTTCTAGAAAAGAAAGCACATGGCTTCATCACCGAGCCATCAGAACTTTTTTGCGACAAAACAGCCCTTGCTCCAATCTCAGAAGCATCAACCTCAACCTGAAACGGAAGCGAAACATCTGGCTGGCACAACACAGGGGCAGAAGAAAAACGACGCTTCAACTCCTGAAAAGCCTCTACAGCTGCAGAAGACCAATTGACCACATCAGCACCCTTCTTGGTCAAATCAGTCAACGGTTTAGCAACAGTAGAATAATTAGCGATGAAGCGCCGATAAAAATTAGCAAAGCCCAGGAACTTTTGCAGGCTCTTCACAGATGTCGACTGAGTCCAATCGTAAATGGCCTGGACTTTAACAGGGTCCATCTCGATAGTAGAAGGAGAAAAAATGAACCCCAAAAATGAAACCTTCTGAACTCCAAAGAGACAATTTGACCCCTTCACAAACAAGGAATTCGCACGAAGGACCTGGAACACCATTCTGACCTGCTTCACATGAGACTCCCAATCATCCAAAAAGACCAAGATATCATCCAAATACACAATCAGGAATTTATCCAGGTACTCTCGGAAGATATCATGCATAAAGGACTGAAATATTGATGGAGCATTGGAAAGCCCGAATGGCATAACCAGGTACTCAAAATGGCCCTCGGGCGTATTAAATGCTGTTTTCCATTCATCGCCTTGTTATATACGCACAAGATTATACGCCCCTCGAAGATCTATCTTGGTGAACCAACTAGCCCCTTTAATACGAGCAAACAAATCAGACAGCAATGGCAAAGGATACTGAAATTTGACTGTAATTTTATTAAGAAGGCGGTAATCAATACAAGGTCTCAAAGAACCATCCTTCTTGGCCACAAAAAAGAACCCTGCTCCTAACGGTGATGACGATGGGCGAATATGGCCTTTCTCCAAGGATTCCTTTATATAACTCCGCATAGCGGCGTGTTCTGGCACAGATAAATTGAACAATCGGCCCTTAGGAAACTTATTACCAGGAATCAAATTAATTGCACAATCGCAATCCCTATGAGGAGGTAGGGCACTGGCTTTGGGCTCATCAAATACATCCCGATAATCCGACAAAAACTCTGGAACTTCAGAAGGAGTGGAATACGAAATAGACAAAAATGGAACATCACCATGTACCCACTGGCAACCCCAGCTGGACACAGACATAGATTTCCAGTCCAATACTGGATTATGAACCTGTAGCCATGGCAACCCCAAAACGACCACATCATGCAGATTATGCAACACCAGAAAGCGGATATCCCCCTGATGTGCAGGAGCCATGCACATGGTCAATTGGGTCCAGTACTGAGGCTTATTCTTGGCCAAAGGCGTAGCATCAATTCCTCTCAATGGAATAGGATACTGCAAGGGCTCCAAGAAATAACCACAGCGCCTAGCATACTCCAAGTCCATCAAATTCAGGGCAGCGCCTGAATCCACAAATGCCATAACAGAATAGGATGACAAAGAGCAAATCAGAGTAACAGACAATAGAAATTTAGACTGTACCGTACCAATGGTGGCAGACCTATCGAACCGCTTAGTGCGCTTAGGACAATCGGAGATAGCATGAGTGGAATCACCACAGTAAAAACATAGCCCATTCTGACGTCTGTGTTCTTGCCGTTCAGCTCTGGTCCAAGTCCTATCACATTGCATAGGCTCAGGCCCATGCTCAGATAGTACCGCCAAATGGTGCACAGCTTTACGCTCACGCAAGCGTCGGTCGATCTGAATGGCCAAGGACATAGACTCATTCAGACCAGCAGGCATGGGAAACCCCACCATGACATCCTTGAGGGCTTCAGAGAGACCCTTTCTGAAGATTGCTGCCAGGGCACATTCATTCCACTGAGTGAGCACAGACCACTTTCTAAACTTCTGACAATATATCTCCGCTTCATCCTGACCCTGACACAGAGCCAGCAAGATTTTCTCTGCCTGATCCACTGAATTAGGTTCGTCATAAAGCAATCCAAGCGCCAGGAAAAACGCATCAACATCACGCAATGCCGGATCTCCTGGCGCAAGGGAAAATGCCCAGTCTTGAGGGTCACCACGTAACAAAGAAATAATGATCTTTACTTGTTGAACAGGGTCACCTGAGGAGCGAGGTTTCAAGGCAAGAAACAATTTGCAATTATTTTTGAAATTCAAGAACTTAGATCTATCACCAAAAAACAAATCAGGAATTGGAATCCTAGGCTCTGACATTGGATTCTGAACCACAAAATCTTGAATGTTTTGTACCCTTGTAGTGAGATTATCCATCCAAGAGGACAGACCTTGAATGTCCATGTTTACACCAGTGTCCTGAACCACACAGAGGTAAAGGGGAAGAGAGAGAGACAAAACACACTGCAAAGAAAAAAAAATGGTCCCAGAACTTCTCTTATCCCTCTATTGAGATGCATTAGTACTTTTGGCCACCTGTACTGTTATGACCTGGTGGTCAGGACAATAATGGACCTGGTGGTTAAGAGCACACGGAATGACCTGATAGTTTCTGATAATAAAGGACGAGCTCTGGGACGTGGGAACTCTGCTGACCACAATCCCTAATCCTATCAAACACACTAGAAATAGCCGTGGATTGCGCCTAACGCTCCCTATGCAACTCGGCACAGCCTAAGGAACTAGCTAGCCCTGAAGATAGAAAAATAAAGCCTACCTTGCCTCAGAGAAATTCCCCAAAGGAAAAGGCAGCCCCCCACATATAATGACTGTGAGTAAAGATGAAAATACAAACACAGAGATGAAATAGATTTAGCAAAGTGAGGCCCGACTTACTGAACAGACCGAGGATAGGAAAGGTTACTTTGCAGTCAGCACAAAAACCTACAAAAAGACCACGCAGAGGGCGCAAAAAAGACCCTCCGCACCGACTCACGGTGAGGAGGCGCTCACTCTGCGTCCCAGAGCTTCCAGCAAGCAAGACAACAATAAAAATAGCGAGCTGGACAGAAAAATAGCAAACCAAAGAAATACAAGCTGAAACTTAGCTTCTGCTGGGAAGACAGGTCACAAGAACGATCCAGGAGTGAACTAGACCAATACTGGAACATTGACAGGTGGCATGGAGCAAAGATCTAAGCGGAGTTAAATAGAGCAGCCAGCTAACGAATTAACCTCGTCACCTGAGGAAGGAAACTCAGAAACACCCACCAGAGGAAGTCCATGGACAGAACCAGCCGAAGTACCATTCATGACCACAGGAGGGAGCCTGACAACAGAATTCACAACACAGCCCCCTAACTTAAGGAATCTGCTTGTTAGAAGTGTCCTCTCATCACCATCAGTGACTGGCACATTCCCCTGTAACAATAAAAAATGCAAAACGTGTACCCACATATTACCAACATATATAGTTCGTGTACCAAACACAAATCAGGACTATAAGGTCATGGGTTCCTTTTCTTATACATCCTCCAACGTGGTGTACATGATACAATGTACGAGGTGCCCTGGAAGTATCTATATTGGGGAAACTATGCAAAGACTACAAACTAGGATGAATCTACAATCAGGAATGAAATGGACACACCGGTGGGAAACATTTCTCTGGACCTGGACACAGTATGACAGACTTAAAAGTCTTAATACTAAAAGGTAATTTTAAGGACGACAGGGAAAGAAAAATTTGGGAATACAATCTAATGAAGATGTTTAATTCGTTGACACTAGGACTCAATTTAACACCTGGATTTATGAGTCACTACATGGATACAATTCACACCTCCACCTGAAGAACTCCAGATAATTAAGAACATTATTCCCACTGCCTCTCCATTTGTAAGAAAATGCTTAATTTAATGACCTTGGCTTATCTATGGAATCATCACACTTTCCACCCCTAACAAATGTCCTCCTGTACTATTCTTTAAATGTGCTTGTTTCTTATTAATCTTTTTGTAATCTTGCCTGAAGAAGGAGCCACTGTGCTCTGAAAGCTTGCAAACATATTATTTTCTGGTTAGCCAATAAAGGTATCACTCCTAGAATACTTCTGTCATCATTGGGCAGAAAAATATTCCCATCATTCATGGGACGTACTTGGACGTTCCAAAATGACAATGATCCAAAACACAAGGTCAAGTCAACCTGTAATTGGCTACTGCAGAACAAAGTGAAGGTTCTGGAGTGGCCATCTCAGTCTCCTGACCTCAATATCATTGAGCCACTCTGAGGAGATCTCAAGTGCACAATTCATGCTAGACAGCCCAGGAATTTACAGGAACTGGAGGATTTTTGCCAAGAAGAGTGGGCAGCTTTGCCATCTGAGAAAATAAAGAACCTCATCCACAACTACCACAAAAGACTTCAAGCTGTCATTGATGTTAGAGGGGGCCATACACAGTATTAAGAAATGGGGTATGTGAACTTTTGATCATAGTCATTTGGATGTTTTGGGTTGTCATTATAATTTAAAAAATGAAAACATAGTATTTTGACAATAAATGGCTTCACCCAACCACTAACCATGGGTGTAGAAACTTTTTTGGTGTTATCATTTATATTCTCTGAAAATAGGCCAAGAATGCAAAAATTCTGCCAGGATATCTAAACTTTTGAGCACAACTGTGTATATGATGCCTTTGGCACTTACAGATTGCCAGTGTTAGTTCTTACTGCCTCATTCTGGAGTTGGAGGTGTAGTTCATAGTTGGAGTTGGTGTTTGGACATTTGTTCAGGAGATTGTTCCTTGGAGTTTTGTTTCTGTTGTGGTAGATTGGCTCACTCGCCTGCACACGGAGGTAGTCAACGGAACACTGCGACGTTAAGGATGCACTTGGTTTATTAGTACCTACTGCATAAACTAAGGTGTGGTAAAGAAAATACAGCTTTCTGTGCAAAAAAGCAAAACAAAACAAAACGGTAGCACTTTGTGCAGTCCTTGCACTAGTGGGGGTCAGCCCACTCAGGGTTAACAATGTCCTTGCACAAGCACTATGTGCACAAACACTCTCCTGGAGTCTTCCTCTCCAGGCCATCAACAGCCCCGAGTAATCCTGAAGTTTAGCTATTTAAAGCCAGACCATGTGACTCTCCATAATGTGACTGATCACATGATCCTGACATCACACAGGTCCTGTCAGGACTTTGCATGTGGAGATACGGCGAACCCCCTGCCTCCTGCTCTATAGAGGTCCACTAAAACCAGCCAATAATATAACTTTCAATAAACCGACCCAACACATAGTGTGCTGGAGAAAATAATTCTTGTTTTACATCACTGACGCCATCATGCGCAGTTACACGTATCTCCTATCCATCACTTCACCAGTGACTCTGCCACATTGTGCACATCCTCATCCTCTTCTATTTGGTTTCTCCTTCCTTAAACTCCCTTGTGTCCCACTCTGTTGTTTGGTGAGTGTATTTTGTATGATTATTTTTATTTATCCCTGTCCTTCTCCCCTTGTTTATCTTGTTAGTATTATTCTATACACTTCAGCTTCCCACTACCCTGGATGGAGGAGGGGACAGATAAGGGCTGATATTGGAGCATAGCAAGGCACAGGAACCCGGCGTCTCCACCTTCAGGAGTATTCCGTGGGACAGGGATAGACTAGGGCGCCCCTAGTTCTAGGAATCTGGTTAGGACCCATAGTCCCAATACCATTGTGACAGTAACACTGGCCCACAGATCACTCTATAGGTGTTCTGGGGTCGGGATAAATTAGCTGTTTTCAGGGAGGCCTGTAAACTTTTTTTTAAATGACGTCCTCACTCCTCAGATACCGAGGAGTAGCTAGTGGGGATCGTAATCTCTCATCGCCTGGGTGACCCTCAAGCCTGAGCATTTTCTCCCCCGTCGGACTCTGTCTATTCGAATGGCTGAGGGATTTTTTCTGGCTCTGGATCATATACTGTATATGACGACACTGGCCGCGTATCTCTTGCTGAGTCTAAACTACGTCAGCTTCAGCAGGGAGACTGGCCAGCATAGGAGTATTGCTCTGAGTTCTCTACATGGTCCACGGATACTAAAAGGAATGACCCCGTGCTCCTTAGTCAGTTTTGTCAGGGGCTTTTTGTGAGGGTAAAGGATGCGTTTGCCCTGTGTGAGACCCCAGTTTCCCTGGAGGCTGCCATGTGTCTGGCTATCCGTGTGGACCGTCGTCTTCATTAGAGACATAGGGACACCCCAATTTTTAGGGTGTCTGGGGTAAAAGGAACCTAAGGTTAAGTCAAGCGAGGGACCCATGTAGTTGGGGGACGACTCATTTTATTGGACCTCCTGCAGTTCTGTGTAAAGAGGGAGTGTGTTTTTTTCTGTGGTGGGAAGGATCATTTTGTGGGTGCTTGTCCTTCTATACCTGACCACGAACAGCTGCTACAAAACTAAGGAGCCCAGCTGCGGGGAGGTTAGCAAACAAGGTGAGCATATGTCATCTATGGGTAGGTCACAATTTTTTTTTTTACCGGCTGAGATCCATTTTGCAAAAGTAAAGTGGTTATTTCAGCCTTTCTAAACAGTGGGACGGGGTTTAGTCTGATTGCCGCCCGGTTCTTCCAGGACCAGGCTGTAAAGCCACATAATCTGTTCAAATAGGTACAGAAAGGACAGGCTAACGGAGCGCCAGGCTGGCGGTCAAGGGAGATGTTGATTGAGAAAGGTCCGATGCAGCTCCTGCCGGGTGCCTCAGGAGAGGAATAAACAGTGAGTTGCAAAATACTCCGGTCACATGGAAGCGCACAGGACACAGATGAAAGGATTAAAAGTTTCTTTGTTTATTGAAATCCACAACGCGTTTCAACGGAACAGCTCCGTCTTCATCAGGTGGCAGATATTGCCACCTGATGAAGACGGAGCTGTTCCGTTGAAACGCGTTGTGGATTTCAATAAACAAAGAAACTTTTAATCCTTTCATCTGTGTCCTGTGCGCTTCCATGTGACCGGAGTATTTTGCAACTCACATAATCTGTTCAGACCTATAGTCACCATTAACTCTGCACCCTTGAGTTAGGGGCATTTTACTCAGGTCGTTCAAGTGCTACATCTACAGGTAGCGGCCATGCACTCAGAAGGTATTAAGTGTTATGTGCTAGAGGGTCTGCCCTCACTTGTGGTTCTTGGACTTGTTTGGCTCACTCTGCACAACCCTGTGGTAGATTGGCAGACTCGAGAGGTGGTAAAGTAGAGCAATTAATGTCAAGGACACTGCTGTTGTGAATTCTGTGGCTGAGTTCACTTCTGTGGTCACAAGTGGTATTGCAGTCTCTGGGCTTCCTCCCTCAGGTGTTTTGGTGAGCTCGTTGGCTGCCTTGCTATTTAGCTCCACCTGAGTCTGTCTTCCTTGCTCCTTGTCAATGTTCCAGTGTTGGATCTGAGCTACTGCATCTTTCCTTGGGCCTGCTGCTCTGCTAGATAAGTGCTTCTAGTTTGTTTTCTGTTTTTTTCTGTCCAGCTTGCTATTGTCTTTTGCTGGAAGCTCTGAGAAGCAGAGGGGTGCACCGCCGTGCTGTTAGTTCGGCACGGTGGGTCTTTTTGCCCCTTTGCGTGGTTTTCGTTTTAGGGTTTTTTGTAGACTGCATAGTTCTCTTGCTATCCTCGCTCTGTCTAGAATATCGGGCCTCACTTTGCTGAATCTATTTCATTCCTACGTTTGTCTTTTCATCTTGCTAACAGTCATTATATGTGGGGGGCTGCCTATTCCTTTGGGGTATTTCTCTGAGGTAAGTCAGGCTTGTATTTCTATCTTCAGGCTAGTCAGCTCCTCAGGCAGTGCCGAGTTGCATAGGTAGTTGTTAGGCGCAATCCACTGCTGCTTATAGTTGTGTGAGGATAGATCAGGTACTGCAGTCTACAGAGATTCCACGTCTCAGAGCTCGTCCTATTGTTTTTGGTTATTGCCAGATCTCTGTATGTGCGCTGATTACTGCACGCTGTGTTGCCTGATTGCCAGCCATAACAGTACAAGGAGCCTCACCAATGATTCCCAATAGAGGGAAAAAAGAAATCCTGACATCATTTTTTTTTCTTAGCTCTGTCTTCAGTCTTTTTTTTCCCCTAGACATTAGAGTGCTTCAGGACACAGCTGTGGACATGGATATTCAGGCTCTGTGCTCCTCAATGGATAATCTCGTTGTAAATGTACAAAAGATTCAAGATACTATTGATCAGAAATCGATGCTAGAACCAAGAATTCCGATTCCTGATTTGTTTTTTGGTGACAGAACTAAGTTCCTGAGCTTCAGAAATAATTGTAAGCTATTTTTGGCCTTGAAACCTCATTCTTCTGGTAATCCTATTCAACAGGTTTTGATTATTATTTCTTTTTTGCGCGGCGACCCACAGGACTGGGCGTTTTCTCTTGCACCAGGAGATTCTGCATTGAGTAATGTTGATGCATTTTTCCTGGCGCTCGGATTGCTTTACGATGAGCCTAATTCAGTGGATCAGGCTGAGAAAAATCTGCTGGCTTTATGCCAGGGTCAGGATGATGTAGAAGTATATTGTCAGAAATTTAGGAAATGGTCAGTACTCACTCTGTGGAATGAATCTGCACTAGCGGCTTTGTTCAGAAAGGGTCTCTCTGAAGCTCTTAAGGATGTAATGGTGGGATTTCCTATGCCTGCTGGTTTGAATGAGTCTATGTCCTTGGCCATTCAGATCGGTCGTCGCTTGCGCGAGCGTAAATCTGTGCACCATCTGGCGGTACTGCCTGAGAGTAAACCTGAGCCTATGCAGTGCGACAGGACTATGACTAAAGTAGAACGGCAAGAACACAGACGTCTGAACAGACTGTGTTTCTATTGTGGTGATTCTACTCATGCTATTTCTAATTGTCCTAAATGCACTAGGCGGTTCGATAGCTCTGCCGTTATTGGTACTGTACAGTCCAAATTCCTTTTGTCCATTACCTTAATGTGCTCTTTGTCATCGTATTCTGTCATGGCGTTTGTGGATTCAGGCGCTGCCCTGAATCTGATGGATTTGGATTATGCTAAACGTTGTGGATTTTTCTTGGAGCCTTTGCGGTGTCCTATTCCGTTGAGAGGAATTGATGCTACACCTTTGGCCAAGAATAAGCCTCAGTACTGGGCCCAGCTGACCATGTGCATGGCTCCTGCACATCAGGAAGTTATTCGCTTTCTGGTACTGCATAATTTGCATGATGTGGTCGTGTTGGGGTTGCCATGGCTACAAACCCATAATCCAGTATTGGATTGGAACTCTATGTCGGTAACCAGCTGGGGTTGTCAGGGAGTACATGGTGATGTTCCATTTTTGTCTATTTCGTCATCCATTCCTTCTGACATCCCAGAGTTCTTGTCGGACTTTCAGGATGTATTTGAAGAGTCCAAGTCTGATGCCCTACCTCCGCATAGGAATTGTGATTGTGCTATCGATTTGATTCCTGGTAGTAAATTCCCTAAGGGTCGTTTATTTAATTTGTCCGTACCTGAACACACCGCTATGCGCAGTTATGTGAAGGAGTCCCTGGAGAAGGGACATATTCGCCCATCGTCGTCACCATTGGGAGCAGGGTTCTTTTTTGTAGCCAAGAAGGATGGTTCGCTAAGACCGTGTATTGATTACCGCCTTCTTAATAAGATCACTGTTAAGTTTCAGTATCCCTTGCCATTGATTTCTGACTTGTTTGCTCGGATTAAGGGGGCTAGTTGGTTTACTAAGATTGATCTTCGTGGTGCGTATAATCTGGTGAGAATCAGGCAGGGAGATGAATGGAAAACGGCATTTAATACGCCCGAGGGTCATTTTGAGTATCTGGTGATGCCGTTCGGACTTGCCAATGCTCCATCTGTTTTTCAGTCTTTTATGCATGACATTTTCCGTGAGTATCTGGATAAATTCTTGATTGTTTACTTGGATGACATTTTGATCTTCTCAGATGATTGGGAGTCTCATGTGAAGCAAGTCAGAATGGTTTTCCAGGTACTGCGTGCTAATTCCTTGTTCGTGAAGGGATCAAAGTGTCTCTTCGGTGTGCAGAAAGTTTCATTTTTGGGGTTCATCTTTTCCCCTTCTACTATCGAGATGGATCCGGTTAAGGTTCAGGCCATCCAGGATTGGACTCAGCCGACATCTCTAAAAAGTCTGCAGAAATTCCTGGGCTTTGCTAATTTTTATCGTCGCTTCATCTGTAATTTTTCTAGCATTGCCAGACCATTGACCGATTTGACCAAGAAGGGTGCTGATTTGGTTAATTGGTCTTTTGCTGCCGTGGAAGCTTTTCAGGAGTTGAAGCATCGTTTTTGCTGTGCCCCTGTGTTGTGTCAACCTGATGTTTCTCTTCCTTTCCAGGTCGAGGTTGATGCTTCTGAGATTGGTGCAGGGGCGGTTTTGTCACAGAGAGGTTCTGGTTGCTCAGTGTTCAAACCATGTGCTTTCTTTTCCAGGAAATTTTCTGCTGCTGAGCGTAATTATGATGTGGGCAACCGAGAGTTGCTGGCCATGAAGTGGGCATTCGAGGAGTGGCGTCATTGGCTTGAGGGTGCTAAGCATCGCGTGGTGGTATTGACTGATCATAAGAACTTGACTTATCTCGAGTCTGCCAAGCGCTTGAATCCTAGACAGGCCCGTTGGTCGTTATTTTTTGCTCGTTTTGATTTTGTGATTTCATACCTTCCGGGCTCTAAAAATGTGAAGGCGGATGCTCTGTCTAGGAGTTTTGTGCCCGACTCTCCGGGGTTATCTGAGCCGGCGAGTATCCTCAAGGAAGGAGTCATTGTGTCTGCCATCTCCCCTGATTTGCGGAGAGTGTTGCAGAAATTTCAGGCTAATAAACCTGATCGTTGTCCGGCCGAGAAACTGTTCGTCCCTGATAGGTGGACTAGTAAAGTTATCTCTGAACTTCATTGTTCGGTGCTGGCCGGTCATCCAGGAATCTTTGGTACCAGGGAGTTGGTTGCTAGATCCTTCTGGTGGCCATCTCTGTCACGGGATGTGCGTGCTTTTGTGCAGTCCTGTGGAATTTGTGCTAGGGCTAAGCCCTGCTGTTCACGTGCCAGTGGGTTGCTTTTGCCCTTGCCGGTCCCGAAGAGGCCTTGGACACATATTTCGATGGATTTCATTTCTGACCTTCCCGTTTCTCAAAAAATGTCGGTCATTTGGGTGGTCTGTGATCGCTTTTCTAAAATGGTCCATCTGGTGCCCTTGGTTAAATTGCCTTCCTCCTCTGATTTGGTGCCTTTGTTCTTCCAGCATGTGGTTCGTTTACATGGCATTCCTGAGAATATTGTTTCTGACAGAGGTTCCCAGTTTGTCTCGAGGTTCTGGCGAGCCTTTTGTGGTAGGATGGGCATTGACCTATCTTTCTCCTCGGCCTTCCATCCTCAGACTAATGGCCAGACCGAACGAACCAATCAGACCTTGGAAACATATCTGAGATGTTTTGTTTCCGCTGACCAGGATGATTGGGTGTCATTTTTGCCGTTGGCTGAGTTCGCCCTTAATAATCGGGCCAGCTCAGCTACCTTGGTCTCTCCATTTTTCTGCAATTCTGGGTTCCATCCTCGTTTCTCTTCAGGACAGGTTGAGTCTTCGGACTGTCCTGGTGTGGATTCTGTGGTGGACAGGTTGCAGCAGATCTGGACTCAGGTAGTGGACAATTTGACCTTGTCCCAGGAGAAGGCTCAGCTTTTCGCTAATCGCAGACGCCGTGTGGGACCCCGACTTCGTGTTGGGGATTTGGTTTGGTTATCTTCTCGTCATATTCCTATGAAGGTTTCCTCTCCTAAATTTAAACCTCGTTTTATTGGTCCGTATAGGATTTCTGAGATTCTCAATCCGGTGTCTTTTCGTCTGACCCTCCCAGACTCCTTTTCCATACATAATGTATTCCATAGGTCGTTGTTGAGGAGATACGTGGCACCTATGGTTCCATCTGTGGAGCCTCCTGCCCCTGTTTTGGTGGAGGGGGAATTGGAGTATATTGTGGAGAAGATTTTGGATTCTCGTGTCTCTAGACGGAAACTCCAGTATCTGGTCAAATGGAAGGGTTATGCTCAGGAAGATAATTCCTGGGTTTTTGCCTCTGATGTCCATGCCCCAGATCTTGTTCGTGCCTTTCATGTGGCTCATCCTGGTCGGCCTGGGGGTTCTGGTGAGGGTTCGGTGACCCCTCCTCAAGGGGGGGGTACTGTTGTGAATTCTGTGGCTGAGTTCACTTCTGTGGTCACAAGTGGTATTGCAGTCTCTGGGCTTCCTCCCTCAGGTGTTTTGGTGAGCTCGTTGGCTGCCTTGCTATTTAGCTCCACCTGAGTCTGTCTTCCTTGCTCCTTGTCAATGTTCCAGTGTTGGATCTGAGCTACTGCATCTTTCCTTGGGCCTGCTGCTCTGCTAGATAAGTGCTTCTAGTTTGTTTTCTGTTTTTTTCTGTCCAGCTTGCTATTGTCTTTTGCTGGAAGCTCTGAGAAGCAGAGGGGTGCACCGCCGTGCTGTTAGTTCGGCACGGTGGCTCTTTTTGCCCCTTTGCGTGGTTTTCGTTTTAGGGTTTTTTGTAGACTGCATAGTTCTCTTGCTATCCTCGCTCTGTCTAGAATATCGGGCCTCACTTTGCTGAATCTATTTCATTCCTACGTTTGTCTTTTCATCTTGCTAACAGTCATTATATGTGGGGGGCTGCCTATTCCTTTGGGGTATTTCTCTGAGGTAAGTCAGGCTTGTATTTCTATCTTCAGGCTAGTCAGCTCCTCAGGCAGTGCCGAGTTGCATAGGTAGTTGTTAGGCGCAATCCACTGCTGCTTATAGTTGTGTGAGGATAGATCAGGTACTGCAGTCTACAGAGATTCCACGTCTCAGAGCTCGTCCTATTGTATTTGGTTATTGCCAGATCTCTGTATGTGCGCTGATTACTGCACGCTGTGTTGCCTGATTGCCAGCCATAACACACTGCTTCGACACCCGGCTAGCCAGGGTGGATACACAGTCTTTTGCGGAATACCTGTCTGATTTTAGAGATATGTTTTCAGAACAGGGGTGTCAAGAACTTCCTCTACATCATCCTTATGACTGTGCTGTTAATCTTATTGCTGGCAGGGCTGCCGTCAGGGCATTACTACCCTGACTGGCGTATGGGGCCCGATGAACAGAGGGGGTCCTGTCTCTTCTGGTTATCGGGCCCCAGAGGCAGGTTTCTGCCGCTGCAGTAACTGAACCTGCATCCCAGACGCAGGTTTAGTTACTCTGTTGCCGTGCGGGCCCAGCCAGCACGACAATAGTTAAAAGCTGCCAGCCAATTGAAGGCGTGCACGTCTCCAGCGTATGACGTCATTGTCATTCACCGGCGAGTGCGCGCTGAAACTACGAGGACGGAACTTTGCTGCAGGAGCGTGGCAGGGTAAGGAGAAAGGTGTGGGTTTTTTAAAATGATTATTTATTGAAAGCGGCCCAGGGCAGGAATGGAGACACGGGGAGCAGAAATGGAGACACGGGGGCAGGATGGGAGAAACCGGGGGGCAGGATGGGAAGCACAGGGGGCAGGATGAGAGACACAGAGGGCAGGAATGGAGACACTGGGGTAGGAATGAAGACACGGGTAAGAATGGAGACACAGGGGCAGGAATGGAGACACGGGGCAGGAATGGAAACACTGGGGGCAAGAATGGAAACACAGGGGGCAGGAATGGAAACAGTGGGGCAGGAATGGAAACACTGGGGGCAGGAATGGAAACACAGGGGGCAGGAATGGAAATACGGGGGCAGGAATGGAGACACAGGGCAAGAATGGAGACACGGGGCAAGAATGGAGACACAGGGCAGGAATGGAAACACTGGGGGGCAGGAATGGAGACAGGGAGCAGGAATGGACACAGGAGCAGGAATGGACACACAGGAGCAGGAACATGGGGCAAGATGGAGATACATGGTGCAGGATCATGGGGCAGGATGGAGACATGGGGCAGGATGTAGACACATGGTGCAGAATCATGGGGCAGGATGGATATGACGGAGACAGATGTGGCAGGATCATGGGACAGATGGGGCAGGATCATGGGAAAGATGGGGATGGATGAGACATCACATGGGGGCAGAATGGATACTTGTGAAAGCAGGATGGGAGAACATATGGGGCCAGGATAGAACATATGGCTGGAGCCAGGCATGAGACACATGAGGGCCAGGATGGGGGGATATTATTATCATAGGGCTAATTAAGGGATATTATTACTGCAGTGATGTATTTATTTTATTTTTTGAGGATACTGTTTTAAATGGGGGGGGGGTCCTGTTACTATGCAGAGCGACACTTGCATTTTTTTTTCTTCATCTGGTGTAGTGTAGAAGTTGGGAAAAAATTAAGTAATGTGTTTTGCAAGCAGTGCTCTAGATAACTGTGTTATTTTCTGCAGAGATGAGCCCTGGCTGGAAGAAGTGATGGCGGTCTGTGCTGGATGAAGATGAAAAGTGATGATGAAGGACTTCACCTAGAGATGTCACTGGTGAGTCAGTGTGTTACCTGTACACTGACACTATATACTATATACAGAGGTCCTGTGCACAATGTCACCGGTGATCACTGTACAGTATTACCTTTACACTGACACTATATACAGAGCTCCTGTGTATAATGTCACCGTTAATCACTGCATTACCTGTATACAGGCACTGCATACTAAGAACAGATCTCCTGTATATAATGGCACTTATGGTGATATTATTATTGTGTTTTTTTTAATTAATGATCAGTATTGTACTGTAGTATTCAGTCACTATGTGGTGGTAATATATTGTCCGGTCATGGTGTGGCGGTATTTTTTCCTTGTATGTGGTGTTATTTGGTCACTATGTGGTGGTAAAATGTGGTCTGGTTATGGTTTGGTGGTATTTGAACCTTGTATGTAGTATTATTGGTCACCATGTGGTGGTAATATGTGGTCTGGACATGTTATGGTGGTATTTGCCCCTTGTATGTGATATTATTTCGTCACTGTGGTGGTAATATGTGGTCTGGACATGGTATGGCGGTATTTGTTCTTTGTATGTGGTATCATACTGTAGGTCACTATGTGGTGGTAATATGGTGTCTGGTCATGGTGTCGTGGCATTTAGTCCCTTGTATGTGATATTATTGGTAATTTTAAAAATTCAAAAATAAATAAAAATATACCTAAATTGTATTGCATATTTTAACCAATGATTAAAAGGTTAGAGTAGAGTAGGGCCCAGGCCAAAAGAGTCTACCTTAAAAAATCTTTTGGTCAAAACAAAAGCTGCTATGTGATTGGTGAGGACATAGTGCAGATGTGAAGTTTTTCTGAGTGGGCGGTGGGACTGTGGAAGGTTTGAGGTGTGGAGCCTGGGCAGAGTCACAAGGGGGCCCCGGAAATTTTGGCAGTATGGGGCACCAAAATTCCTAGTAGCAGCCCTGATTCCTGGGGCCAAGCTGCCTAAGAGCAGACTATACAATATATGTGGTCAAGAGAGGAAGGCCATGAAGGTCTATTGATAAAAAAAAAAAGGGGGTTGTGCCCCTGCTTAGATTTCCATGAACTAAATCGGATCATGGTCTGGAATCCATATTCTATCCCTCTCATTCCGGACCTCTTTAACCAGATAATCTGGGCAAAATGATTTTGTGAACTGGACCTCAGGAGGGAGGGCATACAATCTCATTCAAATTAAGGAGGGGGTCGAGTGGAAGACAGCCTTCAATACCCCTGAGGGACACTATGAGAACCTTGTGATGCTATTTGGGTTGACTAATGCTACCGGCATCTTTCAGCACTTTGTAAGTGACATTTTTTGTCACCTGCAAGTAGATTTGTTGTGGTCTCTCAATGACATATTGATTTATTCACCTGACCTCATGTCACATCAGGTACATGTCAGACCAGTGTTACAGATACTCAGAAACAATATATTATTTGTCAAACTAGAGAAATGTTTGTTCTCGGTTCAGGTAGGTACCGTGTTGGGGGCAGTCAAATTAGACATTTGCCTAAGGGCCCCCACTTCCCCAGGGGCCCTCAGCCAGTGGTGTGCCATTATTAGCGGCACATTACATGGATGCTATGGGGCCCGTGAGTCAGGGGGGCCCAGCACTGGCTCCGTCATCAGCCCTACCCCCTGCATCGCGCATTCAACTGTATCAGCCTCAAAAATGCTGATACAGTTGAAAGCAATGATGGAGCAGAGAGTGTCAGGTGATGCTCCTTCTCCTATCATCCCCCCTCTGTATCTTTTGTCTGACTCAATGGGTTGGGTGTGATGACATCACTTCATCACGCACTAAGCTTTGTGGGCTGCTGAGTATTATGAAAGGCAATTCAGTACCACAATGGACATAGCGGTCAGAGCACATACAGTGATCTGACAATAACCCAAAATCATAGAACGAGCTCTGAGACGTGGGAACTCTGCAGACCGCAATCCCTAATCCTCTCCAAACAACACTAGAGGCAGCCGTGGATTGCGCCTAACTCTGCCTATGCAACTCGGCACAGCCTGAGAAACTAACTAGCCTGAAGATAGAAAACAAGCCTACCTTGCCTCAGAGAAATACCCCAAAGGAAAAGGCAGCCCCCCACATATAATGACTGTGAGTTAAGATGAAAAGACAAACGTAGAGCTGAAATAGATTCAGCAAAGTGAGGCCCGACTTTCTTAACAGAGCGAGGATAGAAAAGGTAACTTTGCGGTCTACACAAAACCCTAAAGAAAACCACCCAAAGGGGGCAAAAAGACCCTCTGTACCGAACTAACGGCATGGAGGTACACCCTTTGCGTCCCAGAGCTTCCAGCAACAAATTAGACAAGCTGGACAGAAAAAATAGCAAACAAATAGCAAAGAAGAACTTAGCTATGCAGAGCAGCAGGCCACAGGAATGATCCAGGGAAAAGCAAGTCCAACACTGGAACATTGACAGGAAGCCAGGATCAAAGCATTAGGTGGAGTTAAGTAGAGAAGCACCTAACGACCTCACCAGATCACCTGAGGGAGGAAACTCAGAAGCCGCAGTACCACTTCCCTCCACCAACAGAAGCTCACAGAGAATCAGCCGAAGTACCACTTGTGACCACAGGAGGGAGCTCTGCCACAGAATTCACAACAGCTGAGTAGACGAGCTGCAGAGACCAGAGAAGCGAGGGAACGAGGGGAGATGAGTATGTGGTGGTCATAATACTGGAGGATCATGAGGTGTGCATTATACTCTGTGGGGCTGCATTATTCTCTATATACTATATGGGGGCTGCATTTATAGTCTATGGAGGACTATGGGGAATGCATTATACTCAATATACTATATTGGGCTGCATTATAATCTATGGAGGACTATGGGGAGTGCATTATACTCTATATACCATATGGGGCTGGATTACACTCCATCGAGGACTATGGGGAGTGTATTATACTATATGGTGGTTGCATTATACTAAATGGGGCTGCATTATACTTTATATACTAAATGGGGGCTGCATTATACTCTATCGAGGACTATGGGGAGTGCATTATACAATGTGTACTATATGAGGGCTGCATTATACTGTATGGAGGACTATGGAGAGTGCATTATACTGTAAGGAGCTTCGTCGAAGAAGCGCGGACAGGTGAGGAAAACTCTTTTTTTAATTTTTTTATTGCGAACGGCAATCTGGGGGGCCCGGGCCAGAATACTGGACACTGGGGGCAGAGATACTGGACCCACTGGGGAAGAGATGCTGGACGCACTGGGGGCAGAGATGCTGAACACACTGGGGGCAATATGCTGGACACACTGGGGGCAATATGCTGGACACACTGGGCAGATTGCTGGACACACTGGGGGCAATATGCTGGAGACACTGGGGCAGATTGCTGGACACACTGGGGGAAATATGCTGGAGACACTGGGGCAGAATGCTAGACACACTGGGGGCAGATTGCTGGACACACTGGGGGCAATATGCTGGAGACACTGGGGCAGATTGCTAGACATACTGGGGGCAATATGCTGGACACACTGGGGCAAAATGCTGTACACACTGGGGCAGAATGATGGACAAACTGGGGGCAATATGCTGGACACACTGGGGCAATATGCTGGACACACGGGGCAATATGCTGGAGACACTGGGACAGATTGCTGGACACACTGGGGGAAATATGCTGGAGACACTGGGGCAGAATGCTGGGCACACTGGGGGCAATATGCTAAAGACACTGGGGCAGAATGCTGGACAAACTGGGGGCGATATGCTGGACACTGGGGCAGAATGCTAGACACACTGGGAGCAGAATGCTGGACACACTGGGGCAGAATGCTGGAGACACTGGGGGTAATATGCTGGAGACACTAGGGAAGATTGCTGGACACACTGGGGGCAGAATGCTTGGCCCACTGGGGCAGAATGCTGGACACACTTGGGCAGAATGCTGGAGACACTGGGGGCAATTTGTTGGAGACACTGGGGGCAGATTGCTGGACACACTGGGGGCAGAATGCTGGACACACTGGGGGCAGAATGCTGAAGACGCTGGGGGCAATATGCTGGAGACACTGGGGCAGATTGCTGGACACTCTGGGGGCAATATGCTGGAGACACTGGGGCAGATTGCTGGACACACTGGGGCAATATGCTGGACACACTGGGGCAAAATGCTGTACACACTGGGGCAGAATGCTTGACACACTGGGGCAGAATGCTGGACAAACTGGGGGCAATATGCTGGACACACTGGGGCAATATGCTGGACACACTGGGGCATATTGCTGGACACACTGGGGGCAGAATGCTGGACAAACTGGGGCAATATGCTGGACACACTGGGGCAATGTGCTAGAGACACTGGGGGCAATATGCTGGAGACACTGTGGGCAATATGCTGGAGACACTGGGGCAGATTGCTGGACACACTGGGGGCAATATGCTGGACACAATGAGGGCAATATGCTGGACACACTGGGGGCAGGATGCTGGCAGAGTATTATGGACCTGGTGGTTAGGAGCACCCGGAACGACCTGATGGTTAAACACACACAGGACAAGCTCTGGGAAGTGGGAGCTCTGCTGACCGCAACCCCTAATCCTATCACACAACTAGAAATAGCCGTGGAGCGTACCTAACACTGCCTAGATGCCTCTTCACAGCCTAAGAGCTAACTAGCCCTAAAGATAGAAAATAAAGCCTACCTTGCCTCAGAGAAATTCCCCAAAGGAAAAGGCAGCCCCCACATATATTGACTGTGAGTAAAGATGAAAGTCACAAACACAGAAATGAAACAGGTTTCAGCAAAGGGAGGCCAGACTTACTTAACAGACTGAGGATAGGAAAGGTATCTTTGCGGTCAGCACAAAAAACTACAAAAAGACCACGCAGAGTGTGCAAAAAGACCTCCGCACCGACTCACGGTGCGGAGGTGCCACTCTGCATCCCAGAGCTTCCAGCTAGCAAGGCAAAATCATGAAAGCAAGCTGGACAAGGAAACAATGAACAAATAATAACTAGCAGGGACTTAGCTTCTGCTGGAGTAGACAGGTCACCAGAAAGATCCAAGAGCAACTGAACCAGTACAAGAACATTGACAGCTGGCATGGAGTAACAATCTGAGTGGAGTTAAATAGAGCAGCCAGCCAAAGAATAAACTATGTCACCTGTGGAAGGAACCTCAGAAGCAGCAGCTCCACTCACAGCCACCAGAGGGAGTCCATGGACAGAACTCGCCGAAGTACCAATCTTGACCACAGGAGGGAGTTCGATCACAGAATTCACAACAGTACCCCCCCCTTGAGGAGGGGTCACCGAACCCTCACCAGAGCCCCCAGGCCGATCAGGACAAGCCAAATGAAAGGCACGAACTAGATCGGCAGCATGAACATCAGAGACAAAAACCCAGGAATTATCTTCCTGACCATAACCCTTCCACTTGACCAGGTACTGGAGTTTCCATCTCGAAATATGAGAATCCAAAATCTTCTCCACCACATACTCCAACTCCCCCTCGACCAACACCGGGGCAAGAGGATCAACGGAGGGAACCATAGGCGCCACATATCTCCGCAATAACGACCTATGCAACACATTATGGATGGCAAAAGAAGCTGGAAGGGCCAAACGAAATGACACAGGATTGAGAACTTCCGAAATCTTATACGGACCAATGAAACGAGGCTTAAACTTAGGAGAGGAAACCTTCATAGGTACATAACGAGACGACAACCAAACCAAATCTCCAACACGAAGTCGGGGACCCACACAGCGCCGGCGGTTAGCGAAACATTAAGCCTTCTCCTGGGACAATGTCAAATTGTCCACCACATGAGTCCAAATCTGCTGCAACCTGTCCACCACAGTATCCACACCAGGACAGTCCGAAGGCTCAACCTGCCCTGAAGAGAAACGAGGATGGAAACCAGAATTACAGAAAAAAGGCGAAACCAAAGTAGCCGAGCTGGCCCGATTATTAAGGGCGAACTCAGCCAAAGGCAAGAAGGACACCCAATCATCCTGATCAGCAGAAACAAAGCATCTCAGATATGTTTCCAAAGTCTGATTAGTTCGTTCGGTTTGGCCATTTGTCTGAGGATGGAAAGCTGAAGAAAACGACAAATCAATGCCCATCTTAGCACAAAAGGACCGCCAAAACCTCGAAACAAACTGGGAACCTCTGTCCGAGATGATGTTCTCCAGAATGCCATGCAAACGAACCACATGCTGGAAAAACAATGGGACCAAATCAGAGGAGGAAGGCAATTTAGACAAGGGTACCAAATGGACCATCTTAGAGAAGCGATCACAAACCACCCAAATTACCGACATTCTTTGAGAGACAGGGAGATCTGAAATAAAATCCATGGAAATATGCGTCCAGGGCCTCTTCGGGACCGGCAAGGGCAAAAGCAACCCACTGGCACG
This sequence comes from Ranitomeya imitator, assembly GCF_032444005.1. Taxonomy (NCBI): domain Eukaryota; kingdom Metazoa; phylum Chordata; class Amphibia; order Anura; family Dendrobatidae; genus Ranitomeya; species Ranitomeya imitator. Next base: position 776,675,339 of record NC_091282.1, read on the forward strand.
AGAACAGCAGGGCTTAGCCCGAGCACAAGTCCCACAGGACTGCACAAAAGAATGCACATCCCGTGACAAAGAAGGCCACCAAAAGGATCTAGCCACCACATCTCTGATACCAAAGATTCCAGGATGACCAGCCAACACCGAACAATGAACCTCAGACATAACTCTACTAGTCCATCTATCAGGGACAAACAGTTTCTCCGCTGGACAACGGTCAGGTCTATCAACCTGAAACTTCTGCAGCACCCGCCGCAAATCAGGGGAGATGGCAGACAAAATTACCCCCTCTTTGAGAATACCCGCCGGCTCAGGAACACCCGGAGAGTCAGGGAACAAAACTCCTTGACAGGGCATCAGCCTTCACATTCTTAGAGCCCGGAAGGTACGAAACCACAAAATTAAAACGGGAGAAAAACAGCGACCATCGAGCCTGTCTAGGATTCAACCGTTTGGCAGACTCGAGATAAGTCAAATTCTTGTGATCCATCAAGACCACCACACGATGCTTGGCTCCTTCAAGCCAATGTGGCCACTCCTCGAATGCCCACTTCATGGCCAACAACTCTCAATTGCCAACATCATAATTGCGCTCAGTAGGCGAGAATTTTCTAGAAAAGAAGGCACATGGTTTCATCACCGAGCCATCAGAACTTCTTTGCGACAAAACAGCCCCTGCTCCAATCTCAGAAGCATCAACCTCAACCTGAAACGGGAGCGAAAAATCTGGCTGGCACAACACAGGGGCAGAAGAAAAATGACGCTTCAACTCTTGAAAAGCCTCTACAGCCACAGAGGACCAATTGACCACATCAGCACCTTTCTTGGTCAAATCAGTCAACGGTTTAGCAACACTAGAAAAATTAGCGATGAAGCGACGGTAAAAATTAGCAAAGCCCAGGAACTTCTGCAGGCTCTTCACAGATGTCGGCTGAATCCAGTCATAATTGGCCTGAACTTTAACAAGGTCCATCTCGATAGTAGAAGGGGAAAAAATGAAACCCAAAAATGAAAAACCTTCTGAACTCCAAAGAGACATTTTGACCCCTTCACAAACAAAGAATTCGCACGAAGGACCTGGAACACCATTCTGACCTGCTTCACATGAGACTCCCAAATATCCGAAAAGACCAAAATATCATCCAAATATACAATCATGAATCTATCCAGGTACTCTCGGAAGATGTCATGCATAAAGGACTGAAACACAGATGAGCATTAGAAAGCCCGAATGGCATAACCAGGTACTCAAAATGGCCCTCGGGCGTATTAAATGCTGTTTTCCATTCATCGCCCTGTTTAATTCGCACAAGATTATACGTCCCTCGAAGATCTATCTTGGTGAACCAACTAGCCCCCTTAATCCGAGCAAACAAATCAGACAGCAGCGGCAAAGGCTAATGAAATTTGACTGTGATCTTATTAAGAAGGCGGTAATCAATACAAGGTCTCAAAGAACCATCCTTCTTGGCCACAAAAAAGAACCCTGCTCCCAACGGTGATGACGACGGGCGAATATGACCTTTCTCCAAGGATTCCTTTATATAACTCCGCATAGCGGCGTGCTCTGGCACAGATAAATTAAACAGTCGGCCCTTAGGAAACTTACTACCAGGAATCAAATTAATAGCACAATCGCAATCCCTATGAGGAGGTAGGGCACTGGATTTGGGCTCATCAAATACATCCCGGTAATCTGACAAAAAATCAGGGACTTCAGAAGGAGTGGAAGGCGAAATTGACAGCAATGGAACATCACCATGTACCCCCTGACAACCCCAGCCAGACACAGACATAGATTTCCAATCCAATACTGGATTATGGACCTGTAGCCATGGCAACCCCAAAACGACCACATCATGCAGATTATGCAACACCAAAAAGCGAATATCCTCCTGATGTGCAGGAGCCATGCACATGGTCAATTGAGTCCAGTACTGAGGCTTATTCTTGGCCAAAGGCGTAGCATCAATTCCTCTCAATGGAATAGGATACTGCAAGGGCTCCAAGAAAAAACCACAGCACCTGGCAAACTCCAAGTCCATCAAATTCAGGGCAGCACCTGAATCCACAAATGCCATAACAGAATAGGACGACAAAGAGCAAATCAGAGTAACGGACAAAAGAAATTTAGACTGTACCGTACCAATGGTGGCAGATCTAGCGAACCGCTTAGTGCGCTTAGGACAATCGGAGATAGCATGAGTGGAATCACCACTGTAAAAACACAGCCCATTCCGACGTCTGTGTTCTTGCCGTTCAGCTCTGGTAAAAGTCCTATCACATTGCATAGGCTCAGGCCTATGCTCAGAGAATACCGCCAAATGGTGCACAGCTTTGCGCTCACGCAAGCGCCGATCGATCTGAATGGCCAAGGACATAGACTCATTCAGACCAGCAGGCATGGGAAATCCCACCATGACATCCTTAAGGGCTTCAGAAAGACCCTTTCTGAAAATTTTCGCCAGGGCACACTCATTCCACTGAGTAAGCACAGACCACTTTCTAAACTTCTGACAATACACCTCCGCTTCATCCTGACCCTGACACAAAGCCAGCAAGATTTTCTCTGCCTGATCCACTGAATTTGGTTCATCATAAAGCAATCCAAGCGCCAGAAAAAACGCATCTACATCACGCAATGCAGGATCTCCTGGCGCAAGGGAAAATGCCCAGTCCTGAGGGTCACCACGCAACAAAGAAATAATGATTTTTACTTGTTGAACGGGGTCACCAGAGGAGCGGGGTTTCAAAACTAGAAACAGTTTACAATTATTTTTGAAATTCAGGAACTTAGATCTATCCCCAGAAAACAAATCAGGAATTGGAATTCTAGGCTCTAACATCGGATTCTGAACCACAAAATCTTAAATGTTTTGTACCCTTGCAGTGAGATGATCTACACAAGAGGACAGACCTTGAATGTCCATATCTACACCTGTGTCCTGAACCACCCAAAGGTTAAGGGGAAAAGTAAGACAGAACACACTGCAGAGAAAAAAAAATGGTCTCAGAACTTCTCTTATCCCTCTATTGAGATGCATTAGTACTTTGGGCCAGCTGTACTGTTATGGACCTGGTGGTTAGGAGCACCCGGAACGACCTGATGGTTAAACACACACAGGACAAGCTCTGGGAAGTGGGAGATCTGCTGACCTCAACCCCTAATCCTATCACACAACTAGAAATAGCCGTGGAGCGTACCTAACACTGCCTAGACGCCTCTTCACAGCTTAAGAGCTAACTAGCCCTAAAGATAGAAAATAAAGCCTACCTTGCCTCAGAGAAATTCCCCAAAGGAAAAGGCAGCCCCCACATATATTGACTGTGAGTAAAGATGAAAGTCACAAACACAGAAATGAAACAGGTTTCAGCAAAGGGAGGCCAGACTTACTAAACAGACTGAGGATAGGAAAGATATCTTTGCGGTCAGCACAAAAAACTACAAAAAGACCACGCAGAGTGTGCAAATAAGACCTCCGCACCGACTCACGGTGCGGAGGTGCCACTCTGCATCCCAGAGCTTCCAGCTAGCAAGGCAAAATCATGAAAGCAAGCCAGACAAGGAAACAATGAACAAATAATAACTAGCAGGGACTTAGCTTCTGCTGGAGTAGACAGGTCACCAGAAAGATCCAAGAGCAACTGAACCAGTACAAGAACATTGACAGCTGACATGGAGTAACGATCTGAGTGGAGTTAAATAGAGCAGCCAGCCAAAGAATAAACTACGTCACCTGTGGAAGGAACCTCAGAAGCAGCAGCTCCACTCACAGCCACCAGAGGGAGTCCATGGACAGAACTCGCCGAAGTACCAATCATGACCACAGGAGGGAGTTCGATCACAGAATTCACAACAGCAGAGATGCTGAACACTGGGGGCAGAGATGCTGGACACTGGGGGCAGAGATGCTGGACACTGGGGGCAATATGCTGGAGACACTGGGGCAGATTGCTGGACACACTGGGGGCAATATGCTGGAGACACTGGGGCAGATTGCTGGACATACTGGGGGCAATATGCTGGACACACTGGGGCAAAATGCTGTACACACTGGGGCAGAATGATGGACAAACTGGGGGCAATATGCTGGACACACTGGGGCAATATGCTGGACACACGGGGCAATATGCTGGAGACACTGGGACAGATTGCTGGACACACTGGGGGAAATATGCTGGAGACACTGGGGCAGAATGCTGGACACACTGGGGGCAATATGCTAAAGACACTGGGGCAGAATGCTGGACAAACTGGGGGTGATATGCTGGACACTGGGGCAGAATGCTAGACACACTGGGAGCAGAATGCTGGACACACTGGGGCAGAATGCTGGAGACACTGGGGTAATATGCTGGAGACACTGGGGAAGATTGCTGGACACACTGGGGGCAGAATGCTGGGCCCACTGGGGCAGAATGCTGGACACACTTGGGCAGAATGCTGGAGACACTGGGGGCAATATGTTGGAGACACTGGGGCAGATTGCTGGACACACTGGGGGCAGAATGCTGGACACACTGGGGACAGAATGCTGGAGACACTGGGGGCAATATGCTGGAGACACTGGGGCAGATTGCTGGACACACTGGGGGCAATATGCTGGAGACACGGGCAGATTGCTGGACACACTGGGGCAATATGCTGGACACACTGGGGCAAAATGCTGTACACACTGGGGCAGAATGCTGGACACACTGGGGCAGAATGCTGGACAAACTGAGGGCAATATGCTGGACACACTGGGGCAATATGCTGGACACACTGGGGCATATTGCTGGACACACTGGGGGCAGAATGCTGGACAAACTGGGGCAATATGCTGGACACACAGGGGCAATGTGCTAGAGACACTGGGGGCAATATGCTGGAGACACTGTGGGCAATATGCTGGAGACACTGGGGCAGATTGCTGGACACACTGGGGGCAATTGCTGGACACAATGAGGGCAATATGCTGGACACACTGGGGGCAGGATGCTAGACACACTGGTGGCAGGATGCTGGACATTGGGGGCAGAGATGCTGAACACTGGGGGCAGAGATGCTGGACACTGGGGGCAGAGATGCTGGACACACTGGGGGCAGGACTGGACACATGGGCAGAATGTAGATATGGGGCATGATTGGAGACACAGGGCAGAATGAAAGACTTGGGGCAGGATTGGAGACAGATCATGCAGGATCATGGGGCAGGATGGATACGATGGAGACTGATGGGGCAGGATGGGGAGATCATATGGGGCAGGATGGATACTCATGAGGGCAGGATGGGAGAACATATGGCTGGAGCCAGGAATGAGATACATGGGGCCAGAATGGGGGATATTATTATTACCATATGGGCTAATTAAGGGATATTATTACTGCAGTGATGCATTTTATTTTTTGAGGACACTGTTTTAAATGGGGGGGCGGTCCTGTTACTATGTAGAGTGACACTATGTCGCCTCTTTTTCTTCATGTGGTGTAATGTAGAAGTTGGGAAAAATTAAGTAATGTGTTCTACAAGTAGAGTTCGAGATAACTGTGTTATTTCCTGCAGAGACGAGTCGTGAATGAACTGATGGCGGTCTGTGTTGGATGAAAGATGAAGGACACTGACACTATACACTGTATACTATATACTGAACTGAAGGGTAAATTGACTAGATCAATGGATGTTTGACAGATTATAGTTTCACACAGCAACTATTTCTCTGGAATAATCTGGTCCAGGTATATGATGACCCCGTCGCATGACCCTGTCACATGACACCGTCACATGACTGGGGGGCCCACAGTGTCTGGACAGCCTGGGGCCCCAACTACCCTTAATCCACCCCTGATTATATTATATGGAGGACTATGGGGCGCATTATACTATATGGAGGACCATGGGGTGCATTATACTAAATTAATAAAATGCTGCCTATTCATCAAGTAATTGGATTGTTTATGCCGTAACAGAAATCAGCAGCACCTCGCCCAGTAAAAACTGCAGATATGCTGCTGATAACATGACATGTATGGGGACAGATTGATCTATTAGTGTTCGTTCTGTGCCCATCACTCTTCCTAAGCTGGTGTAAAAAGATCAGGAATAAGCATCGAACGACTTCAACATTGTCTATCACGATCATTTAGTGGCCTGAACTTAGCGCATGTAAATATAGCAGAAATGTTTCTGTGTGATGGTGCAATATGTGAGCATTTGGGGCCCCACTTTAAACTTTTGCCAAGGACCATGCTTTGTCTAAAACTGTCACTGGGTTCAGGAGATCCCTTTTCTGGGTTATTTCATATCGTCCACCCGTGTTCGCATGGATCTGGCGAAAGTCCAGGCGGTACTGGATTGGGATTGTCCTGAAGACTTAAAAGCTTTACAAAGGTTTTTGGGTTTCACCAACTACTACAGTAAGTTCATCAAGAACTTTTTGGTAGTGGCCAAACCTCTTTACGGATATGACCAGGAAAGGGACAGAGTTTTCTAAATGGTTCAGTCTGGCCAGGGAGGCCTTTGCACCTTTAAAGGGATATTTTACTTCTGTGCCGATTCATATACAGCCTAAGGCCACTCAGCCTTTTATTGTAGAAGTTGATGCATCTGAAGTGGGGGAGGTGGCACTATTGTCGCACGGTGCATTTCCTGCTAAATGGCGTCCATGTGCATACTTTAAAAAAAAAAAGTTATCCGCTGAAAAAAACTATGACATTGGTAATAGGGAACTCTTGGTAATAAAGTGGGCCTTTGAAGAATGGAATCATTTTTTGGAGGAGGAAGTTCATCTGGTTATTTTAATCACTGATCATAAAAATGTTGGAATCGGTGAAATGTCTAACACCTTGAAAGGCAAGATGGGTGTTGTTTTCCACCAGATTCAACTTTTTTGTGACATTTAGATCAGGGGATAAGAATATTAGGGCGGATGCCTTATTTTGTTGTTTTCCTTGGGGTGGAAATAATTGTGAACCCGTTCCTATACTACAGAAAGTTGTAGTTATTACGTCTACAGTATATGTTCTGGTCTAGAGAAGGAGTTCATAGAGGCTTAGGGGGCGCTGCTGCCTGTCCGTTAGGTAAATTGTTTGTATCTGTAATTCTCCGTCTGACAGTTCTTAATGAACATCATGATTCGGTCTTGGCAGGACATCCTGTTAATAAAGTCACAACAGATCTCCTTACTCAGCATTTTTGGTGGCCAGGTGCTCATCAGGATGTCTGGGAGTATGTAGCTGCCTGCAGTGTCTGTGCGCATTCTAAGACCTCTCTGTCAGGGACCCCATGACTGACCTGTCCAGGTCCGGACAAGAGTCCCGCACAGTGCAGAACGGGACAGGTAGACAGTTATTGTAGTCACAGAACAGCACGGTCACAGGCGTGCAAGACCTGCGGCACATGATCGAAGGAGGAGGGGCCCGGGCGGGGCAAGCCGCCGGAGCTCCCGGAGCGATCAGCAGAGAATTGAGGGTACTACCGGGGAGTGACCGGCTGGGGAGCCAACAAGCGTGGAAACAGAATAACCGGGTACAAGCGGGTGTCAGGAAACCGAGCGGGTATAACCAGAGCCGAGGGAACAACTGAAAGGGAAGTCAGAAACTAAGCCGTGGTCAGAGAACCAGATAATCCACAGACAGAACCTAATTGACAGGCAAGTGCAACGTGGGGGACAGGCTGACTCAAAACGGGAACAAAACTCACAAGCCTACAGGGGGTCACTTAACTCAGCCGAGGGTAGAAGTATAACTGACAAGGATGCAAGCCTCCAGTGGCTATAAAAAGCCCTCCCCTATCCAAAGGGAGGCCACCAGCATTAACCCTCGAGGCTCCTGCTCAAATTCTACCATAGGATCATGACACTCTCATAGTCGTCCGTCGGGGGGCTCTTCAACCATTGGAGATTCCCAGTAGACCTTGGACCTTGTTCGTCAATTTTATCACTGATCTACCTGTTACTTAATGCCGAGACTTTAAAGCAAACTTTTCTCAAAGAAATCGTGAAGTCACATAGGATTCCTACAGATATTGTTTCTGATCGAGGGGTGCAGTTTATTTCCAAGTTTTACAACGCATTTTGTGCTCATATGGGGATTCATCTGTAATTCTCCAGCATTTCATTCACAGTCTAATGGGCAGACTGAACGGATTAACCAGAATCTTGAGACTTATCTTAGGTGTTTTGTGTCTGATAATCAGGAGGATTGGGTTACCTACTTACCTCTAGCTCAATTTGTGGTAAATAATCGTTGTCATGAGTCTACTGGTAACTCCCCGTTCTTCGTGGTATACAGGTTTCATCCATTTAATTCTGGTCCAATAGGAATTGTTCTTCTGGAATACCTTAGGAAGAACATTTTCTTTTGTCTATTACGTCTGTGTGGCAAGGGGTTATTGATAATTTGAAGAAGAGAAGATGGGGTCCAAATATAAGAGTGTGGCTGATCGGACATGTTTGGTGTGTTTGGCCCTGTGTGTTGGTGATTTGGTGCGGTTGTACTCGAAGAACATCAAGTTGCCATTATTAATCCCTAGCATTTTGCCTTGCTTTACCACTCACTTTTAGGATTCATAATGTATTTCATTAATCTTTACTGAAAAAAATACATTGCGTCCTCTGTACCATCACCTCAGATGGAGACCTCTTCTATATTACATGGGATGGAGACCTCTCCTGTATTATACGGGATGGAGATCTCTTCTATATTACACGGGATGGAGGTCTCTCCTATATAACACGGGATGGAGGCCTCTCCTACGTTTACATGGGATGGAGGCCTCTCCTACATTACATGGGATGGAGGTCTCTCCTACATTACACAGGATGGAGGTCTCTCCTATATAACACGGGATGGAGACCTCTCCTACATTACACGGGATGGAGGTCTCTCCTATATAACACGGGATGGAGGCCGCTCCTATATTACACGGGATGAAGGCCTCTGATATGATGAGAAGTTGGAACAGTTTAGCTTGTTTAACTTAGGAAAAGGACGGGCACAGGATTCATTTCTTGCAAGGATCATAGGATACTCATTACGGGTGAAGGAAGGTGATTCCTGCAGCTAAATAGGAAAGGGTTCTTTGCAGTTAGAGCAGTCAGACTATGGAATGCCGACCACAAGAGGTAGTAATGGCCGATACTATACCTGTATGTATATACCGCCCGGAGGCATTGTGGTTAACTAATAATTCAGCGATAGAGAATGTAAAACTGGTGGAGAAAGGGAGAACCTGGGCCGGAGACTTTCTCTACTGATATGTTTGAGCAGTATTATGCCACCAGCCCCTAATCCCCGATGTAAGCCTCTGCGGCAGTCGCCCTGCGCGCGGGCACCTTCCTCTCTGCATTGTGCTGCGTGCATCCGTCCGGCGGGCGGGTGGGCTGCTCGCCAGCGCTCTCCCCTGATTTTACTCAGTGCAACATTTTAATGAAATTTAAATCAATAAGTGCTTGGTATTTTGTGTTTGTAACCGGGGGATTACAGATATGATCACATCTTGCTTAGCCAAATTGAGTCAGAAAACCTGACAGGCAGTTTCCAAATGAAAAGCAGCAGCCTATTTATTAAGAAGCTGCTTTCCCAGCAAGAATAGATCCAATTACAATTTTTTTTCTGCGCTGGTGAGACGGCGTTCATACCTGGAACATTTGATTGCCTGAGATGTTTGTGTTCATCTGGATTTTATTCTGAGCGGTTATCTCGCCTGTAGAAGGAGCCGTGGCCGCGCCGCTCACGTTCCAGCCGCTTGGGTAAGATCTACATCATTTTACTGGTTTACATTCCAAAAATGATGTGTAAAGAGCGGACGGGTAAATAGACCCGAGGACAAGGAATTGTTTTTGTTCCGTCTGGAAGGGAAGCAGATTCTAGACCTGATTGGCAATGCGACTCTGCGAATCGCCCGGCGCTGTTCACGTAAGAGCCACTTACCTGGGTGAAGGTCCCAGCGAAGGAGACACTTTTAGTCCCCGACATGAAGCAAAACTGCAGCAAAGAGGAGCTGTGTGCACCTGGTATTTCTTAAATCCGGCATCCGATTTTTTTTTTTGGGTGGAAACCCAATTTGTGCAAAAAATAATGTTTACACTTCTTGAAAAATGGATGAAAGAAATAAAGCACAAAGAACTGATTGGGAGTGTTCACGCTGGGTTTTTCATGCTCCGTTTTCGGGGGAGAAACGCCAATCAGGCGTTTTTATTGGAGAGTTGCTGCTCTGAAAACTTGGCATAGAAAACTCAGTGTGAACACACCCTATAGGGTTGTTAATTCTACGTTTTTTCCCCTGTTGTTAGGATAGGGAACACTTATTGGTAACTGGATTTTTTACATCAAGCACTTGTGAGAACGGGGCTCTAGATCCTGAGGATAGGTACGTACTCGACCTGGTCATCAATTGTGAAGTCCTGGACAATCCCTTTAAGGACAGAGACTGGGCAGATCTCTGCCTGCACTACGTGTAACGTTTCCGCCAGCTGCAGGTGACTGTTATCGCTCCGCATTGCTCTGACGCATTTTGCAGACATATTATCCTTCCTCTCTCCGTTTTCCATATTTCGGGATTTCTGCGTCAGTCGCGACTCTTCGCTCCGGGAGGAATCAGCTCTTTTGTGCAAGAATGAATTCAGCTCATAAAACTTGCATAGAGGAACATGAATTAAAGCTGCAGCTAATGGGTGAGCGTCGCGGGGAGGAGGCCCACGGGGCCCGAATGAACGCAAAATGCGCTTATTTGTATGAAAGCAAAATTGAGCGGATTCCAGCCGTAATGATGGGATATATAATGAGATGACAGCGCGGTGACATACATATCTATCTGCAACAAGAAAATCCATAAATCACTCCGTGCTGGCAGCGGGAAAGGAAGATTGCTGCACCTGCCAGGTCTGTCCTCAAGTGCCATGGACGGACAGGCAGCAGGGATGATTTAAAAGGGCAGTAGCCTATATGTTTGTGGGGGGGAAATAGCCATAGTTGTCATCTATCCAGTCCTAAAGTCTATTTTTGGTACATGGAAGCCATCAGCAAGATGTTGGTTCTTGTTGTGTGCATGATATTGATCTCATAGGAATAAGCTATGGCTGGAGGGTGGGAGCTCCCCGGGGGACTCACCTGTTCTCCTGTGGGCCAATCAGAGCCTGGATTTGCAGTTTCTAGGGAAAAATATTGAAGAAAGCAAAAAAAAAGTGAGAAATGGTGAAAATCGATGCAGGTATTTTGGATTTTTATCCATTTACTAAGGACTAAGCCTATGCTGTGCTGATGAACAACACGTCAGGAGAGCTAGGGACAGTGCTGTTGTCGTGTCGAGACCCTCAGTACAATGTGTATAGATATTCTGTACACTGGTGGGCACGGGCAGAAGAGGCCGCGGTGCAGTTACAATAATGGGGCCCTCTGCAGTCCAATAGCTCATTGTAATGCACATTGCACATGTGTCGGAGCTGGATGTGGCCCCTCACCTCCTAGGCCCTTGTGTGGCTTCACAGGTTGCACCAATGACATGCCAGCCCCTGCCTGATTCAGTATGTAGGAATCCTCTCCCAGTATAGAGCACAAATAACAAGAAATAGGAGCCGTATTCAGCACTGCCCCCACTGGCTGCCGGAGGTACTGCTCATACATTCAGTTACAGCAAATCCAAAGTCTGATGGTCGAATACTTTCATGAAGATGTCGTCTGACTTCCCTGGGAATGACCTTGTTGCCCGTCAGACATTAGTGTAAGCTCCTGTGGCCGCTGTATGAGGCGCGCAGTGATGGCTCGCACCTCACCGTCCGGCTCCTGGGCACCCTACTTAATTTCATGAATGCAGTAATGGCTTCTGGGCTGGTAGGGGCTGACGCTGCAGAACAATCCGCACAAGATTCATATCTTCTCCACCACCTAATGCAGCGTAGAAGCCTCAGACGTGGCGGCCTGAGAGCTGCAGCAATTAGAGATGGGAGCGGCGGTGTCTTTATTGCACACCAGTAAAGCACAGAGGAGCTGTCACCTCGGCTCCCACAGAAACACAACGAGACACCGGCGCTGCTGCCTTCACCGCTATTGAATGTGACAGCCTGGTGACAGCGGGGGAGATAGTCACCTTGTAATATACGCACGTTCAGACCTCACATCTCCAGCAGCTGCTCCGCACTGATCATAGGGCGGCGGGAGAGCAGGAGCCATCTGTAATGCTCTGATCATGGGGGAGATGTGTATCCTGGGGCCCCGACACAACCTGGACTGGGGCCCCGCTCACTACCCTTGTCTGATGCAAATTCTGCACCAGGACCCCCAGCCACCATGTACCGTTTATACTATTAGGCAGTGGCGTAACTTGAAACTCATTGGCCCCGATGCGAAAGCTCCAACGGGGCCCGCAAATATTTTAAATCTTTGATAGCAATAGTCTTTTTCTATAGGTCAAAGGGACTTTTAGGGCCCCCTAAGCTCCAGGGCCCAGGTGCGATTGCAACTCCTGCACCTGTTGTAGTTACGCCCCTGCTATTAGGGTCTTATACCGAGGGAGACAAGGGTCCACAGAGGGCATCCTCGAATAGGCCCCACTGCACTGACCATCTCCAGCCAGAACCTGCAAAGTCTGTGCCCCCATCACCCACCATTTATAATATTGGGGTCTTATGTGGCTGAGGAATAATTATTAGTCCCAAAGATTGCAACCTGGAATGGGGCCCCACTCTAACATAACCTCCTCCAGACAGAAGTACAATGGCGCTGCAATGCCAGATTTGGACCAGAACCACTAACCTTTATGGACCATTTATAATATTGGGGTCTTCCTATTTGGCTACAGGAACAATGGGCCCTAAACACAACCTGGAATAGAGCCCCGCTCCACCACAATCATCTTTCAGACAAAGACCCAATGCAAAATCTATACCCAGACCTCTACGCACCATGAACCACTTACGGCACTAGAGTCTTTTCCATACCGCTAGCAGATCACTGGAGCCCTATAGGCTCCTGGGGCCAAAAGCAAAAGCCGTGCCCAGACATTTCAACGTACTGGGTAGGACAAGAAATGCATATTTTGTTATCTTCTTGGCAGCTAAAGGAGATCAAATGTCAGCGAGAGAGCACATGTACGAGGCAGAGGTGTGGCCATGTGGAAGGAGCTGGCCGGTGTCTGCCGTGGGTGCTTGCCATGAAGCGCTATCAGGCCATTAGGTCTTCACCAGAACATTTAGATATAATGAAGAAAATATTTTTGTTCCTTTTAGGTTAAGGCAATCCCAACTACGCCTGTGCACTCGGCTATTTTTCTGATTCTGACTTCCAGGAGGTGACGAAACGCGTCGGTCTCCATCGTCTTTACCTTCCCTGTGGCGTCATACAATACCCTTTATCCTATGCAGCTCCACACAGTGAGGAATATGTTGTTCCCGTCTCTCGGTGTCGTTTTTCTGGCTTTCTTTCGCTATATTTTTTCCCAGCGCATTTCAAGAAAATACATTTTCTCCAACACATAAAGAGGCGCAAGAAATTAGCCTAATTGGCGATCCCACAGCTGGAGAGACCACCGCAGCGGCATCCCGTGCCCTCCGCAGCTTTCCATGACGCGTTTCTGCTTTGCTTCCCTTTTGTGTAGAGATCTCTCCGCTCGTGACGTCCGGTCCCACAGCATTTTATTGTAAGAAGCTTTTTAAATGTTTTATTGAGATCATAAAAAATGATGGCGGCGCTGGAAGTTTTGTTTTATTCCTCCATTAGGATATTTTGCAGGTGATAAAAGGCAGACGGCGCGGATACATCTAAAGTGAATTTTAATGGCCGATAAAGCAGAGGTTCTGGTGCTAATGCAAAATTAATCAGGTAGTTTAGGGGGTGCAATTCAAGAAATGCTTCATTGCTCCGTATTTCATGGGGCGGGATCGGGCGCAGGTTATGAAATCATATTTAATGTTGGTGTCACCACGCCGGACAGGCCGCACAATCGCGGCTTATTGATGTCGTGGGGGAAACGTAGCAGCAGACAATGAACGTGGCGTCCCAGCCGCAGCTCCGCAGACACCAACATTTTCCTGATTGTTACATTGTATCCTTTCCTCCCAGTTACTTAGTAGCAGCTCCTGTCACCGGGGACCTTCCCTATAGGGCCGCTGGTCATAATAGAAGTTGTAGTGGCTTTTATGGGCATGGGAATAGGGCATGTACCACAGCCGGCGTCCATAATCACAGGACCAGACTTAACCTGCCCAAATGGGAATTATCCATCAAATGAGCAGCAATAAAAGGCTAATGCGTCTCCCCATTGTGTCCAACCACTGTGCGCCCCACAGTCACCGTGACCGGGTCCACGTAACCCCTCCTGGCCACAATCTTGCAGCTATGGAAAGGAGGGAGACATGGGGCTCCACTGTGGACATCGGACCATTGGTCATGGTAGCCGCAAACACTGGCTACTTTCTCAGAAAAGATATATGGGTTCATTTTCTGGAGTTTGCTCATTATGCCCCAAACCTCTATTTTTGGCATGAGGATGCACCAATGGACCTCTCTGCTACCTCTGCAGGCGCTATGGGCGAAGTGCTGTGAAATAAGGGGCAATGTAACACTGATGTATCCAGCAGAGCTCTGCCATAGCCCCCCACAACATGTAACAAGTTTTGCTGCCTGACTTATCGATCGAGTTTTATTAGAGAAATTGATCTCATACGTCTTAGAAGAGGCAGCGAGAACGACAGCAGCAGGTGATTATCCCAAAGTGAGCAGCATTAACGAGGCCGCGGTCCTAATGAATATATCTCCCTGCGATCACACACCGACCACTAATCAACACGAGCACTTATTAGATTTGTGACAAACAGGATACAATATTGTGCCCGGAATAACAACGACCTGGACGAGGCGACGAGCGTGACCTGTCAGGAAAGTGCAGGGACCATCCGCTAATATCTCAGGGGACAGAGTCAAGGACAGCCGTATCCTGGGAACTTCATTTTTTAATAAAAATAAATGATAAATCTTACTTTCAAGTTATTATGAAGCCAAAATACCTGTTAGTTATCCTGTACGGACCCTGAGTAACCTCCTGTATTATACCCCAGAGCTGCACTGACTATACTGCTGGTGAAGTCACTATGTACATATGGAGCGCCCACTAGGGCCCTGGGGTACTCGGGCCAGGTTGTTAAAGGGGTGGTCACGGTGGCAGTGACCCGGTCCGTGGCCCTGAGCATCCAAGTAAAAAGAAATGACTTTAAAGGGGTTATTTGAATAAAGAGTGTTTGTGACACCACCTGTGGTATTTGGTCAAGGATAATCGACGCTGCTTAAAGGGGTCCTCAGGGGTGATGGGACTGCAGCATGGATGGTATGGCTTCCCACAGGTGAAGCTGGGTCCCCAGGGCTCCCGATGTAATAGGCAAAGATAGTGTGGTGCCAGAAAGAATCAGAGGACACAAGGTTGCAGTCTCTTTACCTGTTTGCTGGTGGTGAAAAGCCACAGTCCAGGGTAACGGTAACAGGAGATGGTGAGGTCCAGGCAGCCTGGAAATGAATAGGGATTCCCCTCACCAGGTGGGATTAGGAGCCTTCCTTGCTGCCCTGTAAGGTGCGTCCCTTGCTGCCTATGGCTTCTTACAAGGTCCTCTCTCTTTCTTTCTCTGTGTCCTAGGACAGTACCCGCATAGCAGGCAGCGCAAGCCTTTTTACAGGTGTCTGTATTTACTGTGACTCTGGGCTCTGAGTGCTGCTGTGCCTTTGGGTGTAGATGTGGGCAAGCAACTTTCAATCTCTTGCCCTCCAGTTTCTGCTGGTGGGCATACAGTCCCACAGAGCCTCACAGGGTGAGATCTTGCGTGGAGCCCCAGATCGAGGGAGATTATCAGTGGTCTTGTATGTCTTCCATTTTCTTATTATTGCTTCCACAGTTGATTTCATCACACCAGGCTGCTTGCCTATTGCAGATTTAGTCTTCCCAGCCTGGTGCTGGACTACAATTTTGCTTCTGGTGTCCTTCAACAGCTCTTTAGTCTTCACCATAGTGGAGTTTGGAGTCAGACTGTTTGAGGTTGTGGACAGATGTCTGTTATACTGATAACAGGTTCAAACAAGTGCCATTACTACAGGTAATGAGTGGAGGAAAGAGGAGACTCTTAAAGAAGAAGTTACAGGTCTGTGAGAGCCAAAAATCTTGCATATTTTAGGTGATCGAATACTTATTTTCCATCATAATTTGCAAAATACATCTTGCCAAATCAGACAAGGATTTGTTTTCTCATTTTGACTCTCAGAGTAGTGGTCTACCTATGATGTCAATTACAGCCCTCTCTCATCTTTTTAAGTGGGAGAACTTGGACAATTGGTCAATTGGTGGCTGACTAAATACTTTTTTTCCCACCGTACATTACATTACTGATCCTGAGTTACATCCTGTATTATATTCCAGAGCTGCACTCACTATTCTGCTGGTGCAGTCACCTTGTACATACATTACTGATCGTGAGCTACATCTTGTATTATATTCCAGAGCTGAATTCACTATTCTGCTGGTGCAGACACTGTGTAGATACATTACATTACTGATCTTGAGTTACCTCCTGTATTATACTCCAGAGCTGCACTCACTATTCTGCTAGTGCAGTCAAATTGTACATACAGTTAGGTCCATATATATTTGGACAGAGACAACATTTTTCTAATTTTGGTTATAGACATTACCACAATGAATTTTAAACAAAACAATTCAGATGCAGTTGAAGTTCAGACTTTCAGCTTTCATTTGAGGGTATCCACATTAAAATTGGATGAAGGGTTTAGGAGTTTCAGCTCCTTAACATGTGCCACCCTGTTTTTAAAGGGACCAAAAGTAATTGGACAGATTCAATAATTTTAAATAAAATGTTCATTTTTAGTACTTGGGTTGAAAACCCTTTGTTGGCAATGACTGCCTAAAGTGTTGAACTCATGGACATCACCAGACGCTGTGTTTCCTCCTTTTTGATGCTCTGTCAGGCCTTCACTGCGGTGGTTTTCAGTTGCTGTTTGTTTGTGGCCTTTCTGTCTGAAGTTTAGTCTTTAACAAGTGAAATGCATGCTCAATTGGGTTTAGATCAGGTGACTGACTTGGCCATTCAAGAATATTTCACTTCTTTGCTTTAATAAACTCCTGGGTTGCTTTGGCTTTATGTTTTGGGTCATTGCCCATCTGTAGTATGAAACGACGACCAATCAGTTTGGCTGCATTTGGCTGGATCTGAGCACACAATATGTCTCTGAATACCTCAGAATTCATTCGGCTGCTCCTGTCCTGTGTCACATCATCAATAAACACTAGTGACCCAGTGCCACTGGCAGCCATGCATGCCCAAGCCATCACGCTGCCTCCGCCGTGTTTTACAGATGATGTGGTATGCTTTGGATCATGAGCTGGACCACGCCTTCGCCATACTTTTCTCTTTCCATCATTCTGGTAGAGGTTGATCTTGGTTTCATCTGTCCAAAGAATGTTCTTCCAGAACTGTGCTGGCTTTTTTAGATGTTTTTTAGCAAAGTCCAGTCTAGCCTTTTTATTCTTGATGCTTATGAGTGGCTTGCACCGTGCAGTGAACCCTCTGTATTTACTTTCATGCAGTCTTCTCCTTATGGTAGATATGGATATTGATACGCCGACCTCCTGGAGAGTGTTGTTCACTTGGTTGGCTGTTGTGAAGGGGTTTCTCTTCATCATGGAGATTATTCTGCGATCATCCACCACTGTTGTCTTCCGTGGGCGCCCAGGTCTTTCTGCATTGATGAGTTCACCAGTGCTTTCTTTCTTTCTCAGGATGTACCAAACTGTAGATTTTGCCACTCCTAATATTGCAGCAATTTCTCGGATGGGTTTTTTCTGTTTTCGCAGCTTAAGGATGGCTTGTTTCACCTGCATGGAGAGCTCCTTTGACCGCATGTTTACTTCACAGCAAAACCTTCCAAATGCAAGCACCACACCTCAAATCAGCTCCAGGCCTTTTATCTGCTTAATTGAGAATGACATAACGAAGGGATTGCCCACACCTGTCCATGAAATAGCCTTGGAGTCAATTGTCCAATTACTTTTGGTCCCTTTAAAAACATGGTGGCACATGTTAAGGAGCTGAAACTCCTAAACCCTTCATCCAATTTTAATGTGGATACCCTCAAATGAAAGCTGAAAGTCTGAACTTCAACTGCATCTGAATTGTTCTGTTTAAAATTCATTGTGGTAATGTCTATAACCAAAATTAGAAAAATGTTGTCTCTGTCCAAATAAATATGGACCTAACTGTACATTACTGATCCTGAGTTACATCCTGTATTATACTCCAGAGCTGCACGCACTATTCTGCAGGTGCAGTCACTGTGTACATACATTACATTTCTGATCCTGTGTTACATCCTGTATTATACTCCAGATCTGCACTCACTATTCTGCAGGTGCAGTCACTTTGTACATACATTACATTACTGATCCTGTACTGATCCTGAGTTACATCCTGTATTATACTCCAGAGCTGCACTCACTATTCTGCAGGTGCAGTCACTGTGTACATGCATTACATTACTGATCCTGTACTGATCCTGAGTGACATCCTGTATTATACTCCAGAGCTGCACTCACAATTCTGCTAGTACAGTCACTGTGTACATACATTACTGATCCTGTACTGATCCTGAGTTACATCCTGTGTTATACTCCAGAGCTGCACTCACTATTCTGTTTGTGCAGTCACTGTGTACATACATTACATTACTGATCCTGAGTTACCTCCTCTATTATACCCCAGAGCTGCACTCACTATTCTGCTAGTGCAGTCACAGTGTACATATTTTACATTACTGATCCTGAGTTACATCCTGTATTATACTCCAGAGCTGCACTCACTATTCTACTAGTACAGTCACTGTGTACATACATCACTGATGTTGTACTGATCCTGAGTTACATCCTGTGTTATACTCCAGAGCTGCACTCACTATTCTGCAGGTGCAGTCACTGTGTACATACATTACATTACTGATCCTGTACTGATCCTGAGTTACATCCTGTATTATACTCCAGAGCTGCACTCACTATTCTGCTAGTACAGTCACTGTGTACATACATTACTGATGTTGTACTGATCCTGAGTTACATCCTGTGTTATACTCCAGAGCTGCACTCACTATTATGTTGGTGCAGTCACTGTGTACATACATTACATTACTGATCCTGAGTTACCTCCTGTATTATACTCCAGAGCTGCACTCACTATTCTGCTGGTACAGTCACTGTGTATATACATTACATTACTGATCCTGAGTTACATCCTATATTATACTCCAGAGCTGCACTCACTATTCTGCTGGTGCAGTCACTGTGTACATACATTACATTACTGATCCTGAGTTACATCCTATATTATACTCCAGAGCTGCACTCACTATTCTGCTGGTGCAGTCACTGTGTACATACATTACATTACTAATCCTGTACTGATCCTGAGTTACATTCTGTACTCCAGAGCTGCACGCCCAGTCATGTACTGCATGACTGCTCCTTCCCAGACCGAGGTAGAAAGCTATTTCTATGACTGAGCATGTGTGTCCACTAGTACTCGGCTCATTAGGGGATGTATACCTCTCTATACACTGTGAACACCAGGTGGCATAATTCTGATCTGCACAATGTGATCAGTGGATAGGACAAGCTGTTTTCCTTCCATCTCAATTCCAGTGTTGTGTGCGCAGTGAGGATCCCCCTCCCCCGCCTGCACCTCACGTACCGCAATCCTCTCCTGTTCTAGGTATTTACCGCCTTCCTTTCAGTTTTTCCTAATAACCTGCACTGTTGCTAATTCACCTATTTTCTAGTCAAAATGTTGGCAGTAAACAAGCAATTTAGTCATCAGCAAAACCCCTAAATAAACAGCACTTTACATGTAAATGATCTCGAAGAATAAAATCTTATTTCCATCGTTTATAAATTCCACGAGACGATTCTGGGAGTAATTTATACATGTGGAACAAGACATAGATCTTGTCCCGGCCCATGAAAACGAAAGAAGGCAGAAAATGGAGACTAAAGAACACACTGTGATGTCACTGTGGAGGAAGGAAACTGTGATGTCACTCTGGAGGAAGGAAACTGATGTCACTATGGAGGAAGGAAGCTGTGATGTTACTCTGGATGATGGAAACTGATGTCACTCTGGAGGAAGGAAACTGTGACGTCACACTGGAGGAAGGAAACTGATGTTACTCTGGAGGAAGAAAACTGTGATGTCACACTGGAGGAAGGAAACTGATGTCACTCTGCAGGAAGGAAACTGTGATGTCACTCTGGAGGATGGAAGCTGTGATGTCACTCTGGAGGAAGGAAACTGTGATGTCACTCTGGAGGAAGGAAACTGATGTCACTATGGAGGAAGGAAGCTGTGATGTTACTCTGGATGATGGAAACTGATGTCACTCTGGAGGAAGGAAACTGTGACGTCACACTGGAGGAAGGAAACTGATGTTACTCTGGAGGAAGAAAACTGTGATGTCACACTGGAGGAAGGAAACTGATGTCACTCTGGAGGAAGGAAACTGTGATGTCACACTGGAGGAAGGAAACTGATGTCACTCTGCAGGAAGGAAACTGTGATGTCACTCTGGAGTATGGAAGCTGTGATGTCACTCTGGAGGAAGGAAACTGATGTCACTCTGGAGGAAGGAAACTGTGATGTCACTCTGGAGGAAGGAAACTGTGATGTCACTCTGGAGGAAGGAAACTGTGATGTCACTCTGGAGGAAGGAAACTGATGTCACTCTGGAGGAAGGAAACTGATGTCACTCTGGAGGAAGGAAACTGTGATGTCACTCTGGAGGAAGGAAACTGTGATGTCACACTGGATGAAAGAAACTGTGATATCACTCTGGAGGAAGGAAACTGTGATGTCACTCTGGAGGAAGGAAACTGATGTCACTCTGGAGGAAGGAAACTGTGATGTCACTCTGGAGGAAGGAAACCGTGATCTCACTCTGGAGGAAGGAAACTGTGATGTCACTCTGGAGGAACGAAACTGTGATGTCACTCAGGATGAAGGAACTGTGATGTCACTGTGGAGGAAGGAAACTGTGATGTCACTGTGGAGAAAAGAAACTGTGATGTCACTCTGGAGGAAGGAAACTGATGTCACTCTGGAAGAAGGAAACTGTGATGTCACTATGGAGGAAGGAAACTGATGTCACACTGGAGGAAGGAAGCTGTGATGTCACTCTGGAGGAAAGAAACTGTGATGTCACTCTGGAGGAAGGAAACTGTGATGTCACTCTGGAGGAAGGAAACTGATGTCACTCAGGAGGAAGGAAACTGTGATGTCACACTGGAGGAAGGAAACTGATGTCACTCTGCAGGAAGGAAACTGTGATGTCACTCTGGAGGATGGACGCTGTGATGTCACTCTGGAGGAAGGAAACTGTGATGTCACTCTGGAGGAAGGAAACTGATGTCACTCTGGAGGAAGGAAGCTGTGATGTTACTCTGGATGATGGAAACTGATGTCACTCTGGAGGAAGGAAACTGTGACGTCACACTGGAGGAAGGAAACGGATATTACTCTGGAGGAAGAAAACTGTGATGTCACACTGGAGGAAGGAAACTGATGTCACTCTGGAGGAAGGAAACTGTGATGTCACACTGGAGGAAGGAAACTGATGTCACTCTGCAGGAAGGAAACTCTGATGTCACTCTGGAGTATGGAAGCTGTGATGTCACTCTGGAGGAAGGAAACTGATGTCACTCTGGAGGAAGGAAACTGTGATGTCACTCTGGAGGAAGGAAACTGTGATGTCACTCTGGAGGAAGGAAACTGTGATGTCACTCTGGAGGAAGGAAACTGATGTCACTCTGGAGGAAGGAAACTGATGTCACTCTGGAGGAAGGAAAATGTGATGTCACTCTGGAGGAAGGAAACTGTGATGTCACACTGGATGAAAGAAACTGTGATATCACTCTGGAGGAAGGAAACTGTGATGTCACTCTGGAGGAAGGAAACTGATGTCACTCTGGAGGAAGGAAACTGTGATGTCACTCTGGAGGAAGGAAACCGTGATCTCACTCTGGAGGAAGGAAACTGTGATGTCACTCTGGAGGAACGAAACTGTGATGTCACTCAGGATGAAGGAACTGTGATGTCACTGTGGAGGAAGGAAACTGTGATGTCACTGTGGAGGAAAGAAACTGTGATGTCACTCTGGAGGAAGGAAACTGATGTCACTCTGGAAGAAGGAAACTGTGATGTCACTATGGAGGAAGGAAACTGATGTCACACTGGAGGAAGGAAGCTGTGATGTCACTCCGGAGGAAAGAAACTGTGATGTCACTCTGGAGGAAGGAAACTGTGATGTCACTCTGGAGGAAGGAAACTGATGTCACTCTGGAGGAAGGAAACTGTGATGTCACTCTGGAGGAAGGAAACCGTGATCTCACTCTGGAGGAAGGAAACTGTGATGTCACTCTGGAGGAACGAAACTGTGATGTCACTCAGGATGAAGGAACTGTGATGTCACTGTGGAGGAAGGAAACTGTGATGTCACTGTGGAGGAAAGAAACTGTGATGTCACTCTGGAGGAAGGAAACTGATGTCACTCTGGAAGAAGGAAACTGTGATGTCACTATGGAGGAAGGAAACTGATGTCACACTGGAGGAAGGAAGCTGTGATGTCACTCTGGAGGAAAGAAACTGTGATGTCACTCTGGAGGAAGGAAACTGTGATGTCACTCTGGAGGAAGGAAACTGATGTCACTCAGGAGGAAGGAAACTGTGATGTCACACTGGAGGAAGGAAACTGATGTCACTCTGCAGGAAGGAAACTGTGATGTCACTCTGGAGGATGGAAGCTGTGATGTCACTCTGGAGGAAGGAAACTGTGATGTCACTCTGGAGGAAGGAAACTGATGTCACTCTGGAGGAAGGAAGCTGTGATGTTACTCTGGATGATGGAAACTGATGTCACTCTGGAGGAAGGAAACTGTGACGTCACACTGGAGGAAGGAAACGGATATTACTCTGGAGGAAGAAAACTGTGATGTCACACTGGAGGAAGGAAACTGATGTCACTCTGGAGGAAGGAAACTGTGATGTCACACTGGAGGAAGGAAACTGATGTCACTCTGCAGGAAGGAAACTCTGATGTCACTCTGGAGTATGGAAGCTGTGATGTCACTCTGGAGGAAGGAAACTGATGTCACTCTGGAGGAAGGAAACTGTGATGTCACTCTGGAGGAAGGAAACTGTGATGTCACTCTGGAGGAAGGAAACTGTGATGTCACTCTGGAGGAAGGAAACTGATGTCACTCTGGAGGAAGGAAACTGATGTCACTCTGGAGGAAGGAAAATGTGATGTCACTCTGGAGGAAGGAAACTGTGATGTCACACTGGATGAAAGAAACTGTGATACCACTCTGGAGGAAGGAAACTGTGATGTCACTCTGGAGGAAGGAAACTGATGTCACTCTGGAGGAAGGAAACTGTGATGTCACTCTGGAGGAAGGAAACCGTGATCTCACTCTGGAGGAAGGAAACTGTGATGTCACTCTGGAGGAACGAAACTGTGATGTCACTCAGGATGAAGGAACTGTGATGTCACTGTGGAGGAAGGAAACTGTGATGTCACTGTGGAGGAAAGAAACTGTGATGTCACTCTGGAGGAAGGAAACTGATGTCACTCTGAAAGAAGGAAACTGTGATGTCACTATGGAGGAAGGAAACTGATGTCACACTGGAGGAAGGAAGCTGTGATGTCACTCCGGAGGAAAGAAACTGTGATGTCACTCTGGAGGAAGGAAACTGTGATGTCACTCTGGAGGAAGGAAACTGATGTCACTCAGGAGGAAGGAAACTGTGATGTCACACTGGAGGAAGGAAACTGATGTCACTCTGCAGGAAGGAAACTGTGATGTCACTCTGGAGGATGGAAGCTGTGATGTCACTCTGGAGGAAGGAAACTGTGATGTCACTCTGGAGGAAGGAAACTGATGTCACTCTGGAGGAAGGAAACTGTGGTGTCACTCTGGAGGAAGGAAACTGATGTCACTCTGGAGGAAGGAAACTGTGATGTCACTCTGGAGGAAGGAAACCGTGATCTCACTCTGGAGGAAGGAAACTGTGATGTCACTCTGGAGGAACGAAACTGTGATGTCACT
Source organism: Ranitomeya imitator (assembly GCF_032444005.1). Taxonomy (NCBI): domain Eukaryota; kingdom Metazoa; phylum Chordata; class Amphibia; order Anura; family Dendrobatidae; genus Ranitomeya; species Ranitomeya imitator. The sequence goes on from NC_091282.1 coordinate 776,699,449, forward strand.
CAGGATGAAGGAACTGTGATGTCACTGTGGAGGAAGGAAACTGTGATGTCACTCTGGAGGAAAGAAACTGTGATGTCACTCTGGAGGAAGGAAACTGATGTCACTCTGGAGGAAGGAAACTGTGATGTCTCTCTGGAGGAAGGAAACTGATGTCACTCTGGAAGAAGGAAACTGTGATGTCTCTCTGGAGGAAGGAAACTGATGTCACACTGGAGGAAGGAAGCTGTGATGTCACTCTGGAGGAAGGAAACTGTTATGTCACTCTGGAGGAAGGAAACTGAAGTCACTCTGGAGGAAGGAAACTGATGTCACTCTGGAGGAAGGAAACTGTGATGTCACTCTGGAGGAAGGAAATTGTGATGTCACTCTGGGAGAAGGAAACTGATGTCACTCTGGAGGAAGGAAACTGTGATGTCACTCTGGAGGAAGGAAACCGTGATCTCACTCTGGAGGAAGGAAACTGTGATGTCACTCTGGAGGAACGAAACTGTGATATCACTCAGGATGAAGGAACTGTGATGTCACTGTGGAGGAAGGAAACTGTGATGTCACTGTGGAGGAAAGAAACTGTGATGTCACTCTGGAGGAAGGAAACTGATGTCACTCTGGAGAAAGGAAGCTGATGTCGCTCTGGAAGAAGGAAACTGTGATGTCTCTCTGGAGGAAGGAAACTGATGTCACTCTGGAGGAAGGAAACTGATGTCACTCTGGAGGAAGGAAACTGTGATGTCACACTGGAGGAAGGAAACTGTGATGTCACTCTGGGAGAAGGAAACTGATGTCGCTCTGGAAGAAGGAAACTGTGATGTCACTCAGGAGGAAGGAAACTGTGATGTCAGCTGATCATGAGGAAAGAAACAGTAATGTCACTCTGGGGGAAGGAAACAGTAATGTCACTCTGGTGGAAGGAAGCAGTTATGTCACTCTGGAAGAAGGAAGCAATTATGTTACCCTGGAGGAAGGAAACTATGTCACTCTGGAGGAAGGAGGCAATTATGTTACCCTGGAAGAAGGAAACTGATGTCACTCTGGAGGAAGGAAACTGTAATGTCAATCTGGAGGAAGGAAACTGTGATGTCACTCTAGAGGAAGGAAATGCTGATGCCACTCAGGAGGAAGGATGCTGCGATGTCACACAGGATCAAGGATGCTGTGTTCTCACTTTTCAAGAGCCAAGTAAATAAAGCTTCAGAATTGTATCGCACAGAATGTGTTTGTGTTTTTTTTTCCATTTTAGCTCGTTCCCGCCACTTCTCTAATATGTCAACATGGTTGCAGCAAGGAAGGCACGACTAACCACGGCCCGAACAATGCGCCACCTTTATTACGAGCTGTGCACCTCCTGACTCTCTGGTGCATCTTACTCCAGCAGTATTCTTGGCAGGTTAACCTATGAAATGCTGGACTACAAATTCTGTTGTTGGTTCTAAGCTGCTTGCTGTCAGTGTATCCCAGTTTAATTGTTTACATCCAGCATCTAATAACGCATCAGTCCTGCTCCTAAGGATAGTCTTTAGGTATCCATCTGGGAACTTTGCAGCAGCACACATTTATATTCTGTCCATGGATAATAGTTCCACACTTATACATTGCAACAAACCCTCAGCTGTGACCTGACAACAAGCTGATAACTAATAATTTACAATGTTGCGGTATTTTTTGACATAACCCTGAGCGCTGGTTGTTCGGGGTCAGGTGTTACTGTGTGTCCTGTACTGTCCCTGTTACATATCTGGAGTTTTTGGATGACTGCCGCCATATTCATGGATTTTGAGGCTCTATCTTTTTGTCCGTTGAGCCCATCATTTTTTCTATCACTCGCCTGCTCTTTGGTCACAGAAATTAATGGCACAGGAAAACTAATTGTAACTACGGGGCGGAAGTACAATGTTAGCGTTTCTATGCGGTGATAGTAACACAGCGGTGTGCTCCTGCAGAGCATCATTTACCGCGCTGCACAAACATGGAGGATGCCAGCGACTGGCATTTTTGTAGCATTTTTAATTAAGCTTATGATTAATTGGAGTGACATTTTAGTTGCTCAGTCCATGCACCATCAATTAGACGCTGGAGGCCGGTAACATTGTCACCTTCTTCGCTTCGCAGTGTAAGGTTGTCTAATTACAAGTTGACGACACTCGGGATGAATGCAGCGCGGGAGATGACGTCCATCCGCCAGGACAATGACAGGGTTTGGAAATCTCACTTAAGGTTAATAAACCAATTAGCGGCTGGCACGGAGGTAAGCGGAATTACAAAGCCGCCGACACGTTTGGTGGTCAATGCCACAAAATGTCATCGGTTGTTAGGTGCAATGCTCTGCAGGTATTGTTCTCCAGGATATTGGGTTTTTAATTTTTTTAAATATCAGATTTTGTTAAAGAGAAAATGAGATTTTAAGGCATTCACCATTCATCGGACATTATTAGGGGGAGTATGGTGGTATTATATCAGCACTTTATCTATTGCTTAAGCTGTTCACAGAACTGCTGTAATGTGAAGTTCTCAGAGGTTTGTTTGAGAACATCTGAGATCAAACAGCATCATGAAAACCAAGGAGCTCACCAGACAGGTCAGGGATAAAGTTATGGAGAAGCGTATAACAGGGTTAGGTTATAAAAAATAGCCCAAGCTCTGAACATCTCACGGTGCATCAATCCATCATCCAAAACTGGAAGGCGTATGGCACAACTGAAAACCTACCAAGACATGGCCGTCCACCTAACCTGACATCCCAAGCAAGGAGAGCACTAATCATGAAATAAGAAGTTTTGATCTCTTTATGTTTTTATATGCCAGTATGTTCTCCTGATGAACCGACTGATGGGGAAACGCGTTGAGAAAATGCATGCTAGGCTGACCATATGCACGAACATCTGATCTAAATATGACGACATTGTATATGAACCATAATATTCAATCTCCCCATTGCTCTGGGAATTTGTGCAATGAGATTATGTAATATGGCTATCTATGTGCACGAATATTTAGCATGAATATGATACCTTTTGATGTATAATGGTAATACTCTGTTATCTTTGGGAATACGGGCGATATTTAATATTGATATTAGGCCGTTCTACCTATTCTGTAATCTCTGCGTCTGCAGCATACTTAAATGGAAATGTTAATACTAAAGCACAGTTTAATGTGAGACAGTATCTTTATATATAACAGTCTCTTATTATCTCCCTCTGATACTGTGTATACTAAACTTTTCAGTATAACGACACAGCTGATTCTTGTCTGTTTTTTGGCCATATATATTTCATTATCTGATATCGTGCACGCACCATATGATGTATCAGATATAAGATACTACCTTGACTCTATAAAACATATGGTACCATACTTTTTCATTTTTCCTGTACTCTCTATCCTTTAAACAGGGCCATCCAGGGTGACGGACGGATAGCTGCCGACGAGCGAGGGTGCCACTGCGCACGTTTAGGGCGCCGACCTCCGCAGGCAGGTAGGGAGACGTCACTAGTGACATACTAGGGTGAAATCTCTCACCTCTTTAGATACAAAAAACATTAGGACCCGAGTCTATATTGTAGGAAAAAAAAAAGTATCTTTTAATTATTATCATAAATTATTTGTTTTATATGATTTATATGGAAGATCTAGTACCTTTTTTCGGTGATTAGCTAAATGCAGAGCAATACTGGAGGATTGTGCGAGAGACAGACCCCAAAAGACTGCAGCAGAGAAAGCTGGCGAGACAGACCCCAAAAGACTGCAGATAAAACTGGAGAGACAGACCCCAGAAGACTGCAGCAGAGAAAGCTGGAGAGACAGACCCCAAAAGACTGCAGATAAAGCTGGAGAGACAGACCCCAAAAGACTGCAGCAGAGAAAGCTGGAGAGACAGACCCCAAAATACTGCAGCAGAGAAAGCTGGAGAGACAGACCCCAAAAGACTGCAGCAGAGAAAGCTGGAGAGACAGACCCCAAAAGACTGCAGCAGAGAAAGCTGGGAGAGACAGACCCCAAAAGACTGCAGAGAAAGCTGGAGAGGCAGACCCCAAAAGACTGCAGAGAAAGCTGGAGATACAGACCCCAAAAGACTGCAGAGAAAGCTGGAGAGACAGACCCCAAAAGACTGTAGCAGAGAAAGCTGGAGAGACAGACCCCAAAAGACTGCAGAGAAAGCTGGAGAGACAGACCCCAAAAGACTGCAGCAGAGAAAGCTGGAGAGACAGACCCCAAAATACTGCAGTGGAGAAAGCTGGAGAGATAAACCCCAAAAGACTGCAGCAGAGAAAGCTGGGAGAGACAGACCCCAAAAGACTGCAGCAGAGAAAGCTGGAAAAACAGACCCCAAAAGACTGCAGCAGAGAAAGCTGGGAGAGACAGACCCCAAAAGACTGCAGCAGAGAATAGTGGTCCTATTAAGTGCTGTCTCGAGCTGAATACTAATGCCCCTAACAATTGTCTAAAATATACTTGTAAAATAATTATACAACACTATTCAAAAAGGATGATACTGAGGTCCATAAATATAGGAAAATTTACAAAACGTTATTATTAAAATGAACACTGGTGAAGGGGGAACAGAGATATACAAAAAATGTCACCCACAAAGATGTACCTTGGGATAGGACATACAAAAACCTGGACATGCGGCATCGGAATAAGTATCATAAAAACCCTAGTCTAGGCATATCATACACCCGCGCTGCTCCCTGCTCCGGTCTCGGCGGCTGCCGATGTACTGCCTGACACACAGCGAGTGCGCGATGACGTCATTGTGCACCCGCAGCTGCCGTGTCAGAGGCAGGGTGGGGAATGATGGGGGAGGGAGCGTCAGGTGACACTCTCTCCTCCATCATTTACTTTGAACTTTACCGGCAGACGCCGGTATAGTTCAATGCGGCGGCGGGGGAGTTGGCGCTGGTGACAGGCGGGCCCCCCTACCTCACAGAGGCCCCATAGCGGCTGCTGATGTGCCGCTAGCTGAGGGCCCCTAGGGAAGCGGGGGCCCTAAGCAGCTGCCTGCCCCTAACGCGGGCCCTGAATGGGCCCCCCATCTCGCCAGGGCCTCGACACTTGCCTGGGTACGCCGGGTGCTGACTCCAGCACCGAGTACTGCCATCCTCACTGTTGGGGGAGTATCGCCGCAGGTCCACGAGTAGCGGCCCCGGCTGGAAGTGAAGCACGCGTCTCCAAGTCAAGCGCGATGCCAGGCAGCGTCATTGTCACGTGATGGCAGGTGCTGGAAGGACAAAACCAAAACTGGAAGACGCTGAAAGTTGCCAGGGGCAAGAGAGACACGGTAGACGCACGAGTACAGACCAGGGACGCATCCATCGTGGTGCATCTGCATTCACATTTCGTACATGTCACAGAAATTCCCAAAGAGATAAGCAATACATCCAATCGAATTACCGATTAATTAAAAAAAGTGACGTAAATAAAGCACATAATAAATAAATAAAGTAACCACAATAACAATCATAGTAGTATCCCAATATATAATGTGGGCATAGCATATCAGTCCGTGCCGTCCGTGGAGCGCCCCCAGACGCAGGGCCACGAGTTCTCGGTACCGGGCCTCTCTGGTTCGGTTCTGAAGCTGTCACGGTGGCTAGACCCGGTCCGCGACCCTGCTAAGGGGCGTCCAATAAAGGTGGTACAGTCTATCAGGGATTCGTGACGCCACCTGTGGTGTTCGGTCAGGGTGACTGACGCTGCTGTGGGGTCCGCTGGGGTGATGGAATGGCAGCAGGATGGTATACCTTCCCACAGGTGAAGTATGTCCCCAGGGCTTCCCAGTAAGGTGGATGGTGATGGTGTGAGGTGCAGACAATAACGAGGACACAAGGTTGCAGTCTCTTTACCTCTTTACTGAAGACTTCAGGATCCGCAGTCCAGTGCACGCTTAACAGGGTTTTCTGAGACCGGCCGGTCTGATGGGCACTTCCAGAATTCCCTTTGCAGGTGGAAATCGTTGCCTACCAATAGCGCCTGTGTGTTGTAGTGCTACACTGCTGAGCATTCGGAATAGTCCTCACAACTTCTGTTCTCGTTCGTTCGTTCTTTCTAATGTATTCCAGATGTTTCTAGTTCAACGTCCCCCAGGTATGTTATGGCTAGGACGCACCCGTATGACGGGAAGGCCTGGAGGTCTTCCGGGACCCTAGAGACGCCCCTCTCCCACTGTTGCCCCCTATGTCTTCGTAGGTGTTTAGGTGAGACAGCCAACCTATAATTAACTGTCCTGCGGAGTTTGAAGTAAGGCGTAAAGTCAGTTACTCCCTCGGTGTTCCGGCCACCGGCTACGCGCCTCAGTAGGATGTTGCCTCGGTCTCACGGCACGACTCCTACTGGCTCTCCTTTGTGCTTGATCTCGTTTCTCACTGTCTCACAATATCCTGCGCTTCGTGTCTCTTTCTTAGGATACCGCCACGGGGTGTGCAGGCGCGGTTCCGTAACGTTCTATTCTGGTCGCTAGGTGCCTGCCAGGTTCCCACGCCTGACAGGGACCCCCCTGTGTCTTCTCCCTGCAACACCCCCTGCCACAGGATGTTGCCTGAATCCAACCCAGTCAGCTTCTGACTAACTTCCTATCCAACCCCTAGTTTTACCAGTGTGAGGAGTGGCCCAATAAATAAAGCCTTTTGCTCCCCCTAGTGGCCGGAGTGTGAAATGCAATGTGTGCTGGTGATACCTGGTCAGTAGAATTCCTTCAGTGCCATCAGACGTACCATCACTCAACTGCAACAACCAGATCTCTGGGGCGCTGCATCCGTATTTATTATGTCCACTAATTTAAATTAGTAGACATATGTAGTAAGCTGCGTTTACGCAGTCATTACGCATTTGACTAATCATTAGATGCAGTTTTACCGCATCTAATGATTGTCTATGGTAAATTTACGCTGCAGGGACAGAACGTCGCCGCATTATAAATAGACATGCTGCGGTCTATAAATACGCGCCGCATGTCCGGATACACAGGTCTGCTGTCTTCGTCTCTGAATGCATAGTGGAGGTGGGATTTCATGAAATCCCATCCACTATGCCATAACATCTGGACTCTGCGGGTTTGACGCTGCGGATGTACACAGCGTCAAACACGCAGCATTTACTGACCGTGGGAACACAGCCTATTACACATCACAAATACTTGTTACTTTGTGCTGTATTACATAAAGTCCCCAAAAATACATTTACATTTGTAGTTGTACCGTGGATAAGCTCAGGGGTTATGAAGACTATTTCTCCCTGTATCCATTATTTGAGCAATGTATGCACCTATTATTTTTGTTACTGCTTGGGGATATCATCTGAACACTATATTGGTGTGGTATTTGGGTACTTTACGTGGTATTCTATGAGCATTGTATAGATCCACCATTCTAATGCCCTGTGATGGCATTATATGAGCTGCATATAGCCGTATGTTGTGTATACATCACTGGAACAGTTTATGGCAGTATTACATGAGCACTTTCTGGATTTATTATTTGAGGCCAGTATGTTGGTATGTTATAAGCATGAGATATATATGTTCCTCCAGGATGAAATGATGGCATTTCTGGGCACTATGTGACGGTTCTGAATATCACGGACTCCCAGCATTATTTGGTCAATGTTCTGTGGTACTATGCATTGCATCTTTTGAAGTGTGTGCTGATCACACTGTATGACCATATTATCGTCATAACCACAATAACTATCTCTCTACACCTGTTGCTTCCAGTCCTGATCACGGGGTTTGGGGGGTCTCCGCACTGGAGTATACATTGCAAGAGGTGACATGAGCCCCTCTGTGGTTTAACATCTGACCCTTTCCATTGGGTGGTGTATTCATTATTGTTCTCGTCCAAAATCTCAGCAGCGAGAAGTGACACATGGGGGCAGCAGAGAGCTCTGCAGACATCATACCGCCATCATTGTAAAACATTTGCTTCTGCACCAGGCTTGTCATCTTCATGTAACAAGAGAAATATTACAAGGTGCGGACACTCAGTGACCTCAGAGATCTGTGCATGATGGCGACAACTGATTAGGTTGATGAATCTTCATTCTGCAGATCTCAGGAGAAAATAAATTTTCCAATACGACATTTAAAGCCAAAGTGTTACTGAAATGCGTCTGTATGAGATTACTGTTGGGGCGGTGGACACATGGACCAGGATAAGACTAATGAATGAAGTTACAATTGTTACAAGAGTTTTTCTCCTCTGAATCTGCAGCATCTAAAACTGACATGTGTCAATTACAAACTACTAAATGAATACAAATGAATACAAATGCAAAACTATGAAGGGACTACAGAGCCCAGAATACATAGGGTTCAAAACTGAACTGTCATCGCCGGGGAAACCGCACTACATTCACATTTATACAGCGGTAATACTAGCTGAATGAATCCACAGGCAGAGAGCTCCCCCCAGTGGTGGCTGCAGAGAGAATCTCATGTATCTCTGACTACAGGGAGCGCCTCCTCCTAGTGATGGCTGCAGACAGGAGCTTATGTATCTCTGAATACAGGGAGCTCCCCCTAGTGGTGGCTGCAGACAGGATCATATCATATATCTCGGTATATAGGGAGCTCCCCCTAGTGGTGGCTGCAGAGAGAATCTTATGTATCTCTGTATACAGGCAGCTCCCCCAGTGGTGTCTGTAGAAAGGGTCTCATCATGTATCTCTGTATACAGAGAGCTCCAACTAGTGGTGGCTGCAGACAGCATCTTGTTATGTATCTCTGTATACAGGGAGCTCCCCCTAGTGGTGGCTGTAGACAATCTTATTAAGTAACTGTCTACAGGGAGCTCCTCCTAGTGGTGGCTGCAGACAGGATCTTATTATGTATCTCTGTATATAATGACTGCAGACAGAATCTCATCATGTTTCTCTGTATACAGGGAGCTCCCCCTAGTGGTGGCTGCAGACAGAATCTCATCATGTATCCCTGCATATGGGGAGCTCCCCCTAGTGGTGGCCGCAGACAGGATCTCATTATGTATCCCTGTATGCGGGGAGCTCCCTGTAGTGCTGGATGCAGACAGGATATTATCAAGGGTCTCTGTATATAGGGACCTCCCCCTAGTGGTGGCTGCAGACATGATCTTATCATGTATCCCTGTATACAGGGAACTCCACCTAGTGGTGGCTGCCGACTGAATCTTATCATGTATCTCTGTATGTGGGGAGCCCCCCCCTAGTGGCGGTTGCAGTGAGATTAAGTTTTATCATTTGTTTCCATTCTTATGTGTCTTATTACGGGTTTACCGTGACACAGAGGGGCCAGAAGACCACAGCGTCTGATTTCTCCTACTCCTGCACTAATTAGAAGCACTTCACCTTCATATTAAATGGTGCAGATTTATTTTAGCAGTACAGGGGTTAATCTGCTCAGTTGAGAGTTCCTGGAAGCTTTTCTGCATTAAGGCTCTCAGCTGTGCACTGTTAGCCACTCCCATCTCCTATATAATATAGGCTCTGGCTAGCACTCATTGCCAGAGACAGCTTATGCTGTATGGTTTGGAGATGGTGGTTTGTGGTTGTTGTTTGAGAAGATGTTTGGTGGATTTATCTCTGACTGTTGCTAGGTTTTGGGTGTGTTAATCCCTTCCTTCTCCTACTTTGGTTTTTCCTCATCCTCCACTCCCCAGTGATTATCTCAGTTATTTATGTGTGTATATTTGATTGATTGGTATTTTCCTTTATCCCTGTTCATGATACCTTGTTGGTCTGGTTGGTGTATTACTATACACTACTACTCCTCTCTTCTCTGGGTGATGGAAGGGTAAGTGGCCCCGGCATCTTCACCATCAGAAGTGATCCGGTAAACTGGGTGAGCTCAATCACCCCTAGCATTAGGGACAGGGAATGAGCCCCTGGTCCTGGGACACCGGACAACAGAGTCATGACATTAGCTCTGGCAAACGTTTTTTGATCCATATGGTTCCTATCACTGCTCTGGTAGGGCAACTGCAGCAACTTTGCCTGGAGTTGGCAAATCTATGCACTGTTGTTTTGAAGTGGAGCGTCCGCCAGGGCCTAGGGGTACTCGGTACCGGGTCCGGTCGTCATTAAAGGGGAAGTCACTGTGGCAGCAACTCGGTCCGTGGCCCTGGGTGTCCAAGTTAAAGCGAAGGTCTTTAAAGGGTTTATTTGAATAAAGAGTGTTTGTGACGCCACCTGTGGTATTCGGTCAGGGATGACCAATGCTGCTTAAAGGGGTCCACTAGAGATGATGGTACTGCAGCAGGGATAGTATGGCGTCCCACAGGTGAAGCTGAATCCCTAGGGCTCCCGATGAACTAGGGAAAGATGGTGAGGTGCCAGAAAGAATCAGAGGACACAAGGTTGCAGTCCCTTTACCTTGTACTGGTGATGAAAAGCCATAGTCCAGGGTACCGGTAACAGGTGATGCTGAGGTCCAGGCAGCCTGGAAACGATTAGAAATCCCCTTAGCCAGGTGGGATTGGGAGCCTTCCATACTGCGCCGTAAGATGCGTCCCTTGCTGCCTATGGCTTCTCACAAGGTCCTCTCTCTTTCTCTCTCTGTGTCCTAGGACAGTACCGGCATGGCAGGCAAGTCGAGCCTTTTTACAGGTGTCTCTATTAATGGTAACTCCGGGCTCTGTATGTTGCTGTGCCTTCAGGTGTGTTGTGGGCAATTGACTTTCAATCTCCTGCCCTCCAGTTTCTGTTGTGGGGCATACAATCCCACACAGCCTCGGACTCCCAGTGTCCGGTTCCTGCGCTTCAGCATGGAGGGAGCCCAGTCGCAGCTCCCCTCCAGCTCCTCACTTCTCCTGTGCTCCTTCTTCCTTCACACTCTCCACAAACTAAACTAACTCCTCCTCCAAGCCAGAACATATATATATATGGGGAAGCTCCCCTGAAACAGGGTCTAGAGCTCCCCCTTCTGGCCTGGAGTCAGAACATGTTGCATGTATGTGCTACCTGTTAAAGGGATCCTCCTCATTTCCAGGCATGGCATCACCCTCCCCGAGAGGAAGGCAATACCACTGTGGTACCTGAACTTCTGCGGTGCTACAGAAGCACCCAAACACATTTTGTTTGGGGACTGTGACTCCCAAGAACCCTTAGTGGAGCCCAAGATCGCTATGCCTGACAGGTTCTCTGGGGGGGCATTACAAGTTTGCTGTTTTAAGGGAGGCCTGGAAACTGTACTTCAGGTTATGTCCTTGTTCCTCAGGAACTGAGGAGCAACAGGTGGGGATAATAATCTCTCTCCTTCAGGGTGTCCCCCAAGTATGGGCATCCTCTCTCTTGTCTGACTCCCAGTCACTCCAGACGATGGAAGAATTGTTTATGGCCCTGGGTCATATGACAAATGCAACTGCGTCTCCCTGGCCGGGTCCACACTAAATCAGCTTTAGCAGAGAGACTGGCCAGCGGATGAATATTGCTCCAAGTTTCGGAGGTAGCCCACTGACACTAAGTAGAATGACCCCACGCTCTGTAGCCAGTTCTGTGAAGGACTATCAGTAAGGGTGAAGGATGCCTAAGGCTAGGTTCACATTGCGTTAGGGCAATCCGTTTAGCGCTAAGCGCTAGCGGATTGCACTAACGCAATGTCTTTTTAGGGGTCGCGTTAAACGTCCCCGCTAGCACAGATCCCCGATCTGTGAGAGCGGGGAACGGACCTCGGGCGCGCCTCGAACGCTGCAAGCAGCGTCCGAGGCGCGCCACAAAAGAACGGCACATCGCTAGCGCGTGCCGAAAATGGCAATGCGTTTTAACATTGCTGGCAATGGGAGCGCTAACGGATGCGTTGCACGGCATTAATTTCGCTGTGCAACGCTGTCCGTTAGCGCTCACCAGAAAACGAAATGAGAACCTAGCCTTAGCTTTGTATGAAACTCAAGTTTTCCTTGAGGTGGCCATGTCTCTGGCTATTGCCATCTGTAATGTGCCATAGAGTTGGGTGGGGCAACTTGTTCTGGGAATCAAACTGTATATCGGCGTAAAGGGGGAGTGTGTTTCTACTGTGGTAGAAAGGGCCATTTCATGGCTGCTTGCCCTATCTCACTGTAAACAGCCACCGGAAAATTAAGGAGCCCAGGTTGCGGGGAGGTTAGCAACATGGGTGTACATATCTCCTCCGTGGGTAGGACACAATTTTGTCTACCTGCTGAAATCCATGTGGGCAAAAATAAGCTGGTTATTTCTGCCTGTCTGGAGAGTGGGGCGGGGTTTAACTTGATACACGCTAGTTTCATCCAGGTCCAGGGCCTCAAACCACATATACTGTCAAGACCCATACCCATAATAGACTCTGCACCCTTGAGACAGGAGTATTTTACTCAAACCATCCAGGGGTTACATGTACAGTTGGGGTGCCGTGCACTCACAAGGTATGGACTGTTACGTGCTAGAGGGTCTGCCCTCTACTGTGGTTCTTGGACTTACTTGGCTCACTCTGCACATCCCTGTGATAGATTGGCAGACTCAGGAGGTCGTAAAGTGGAGTGAGTATTGTCAAGGAAGCTGCTTGGGTACCCGGCTAGCTAGGGTGGTTACCCAGTCTGTGCGTAAATACCCATCGTCCTTAATACTGCTCTGTTAATCTTGTCCCTGGGGCCAAGATGCCAAAGAGCAGACTATATAATATCTCTGGTCCAGAGTGGCAGGCCATGAAGGACTATATCACAGAAAGTTTGGCAAAGAGTCAAATCAGACCATCCTCATCCCCTATTTCTGTGGGGTTTTTCTTTGTAAAGAAGGAAGATGGAGAGGTTATGCCTTTGCCTAGATTTCCGCAAACTCAATCAGATCACGGTCCGGTATCAGTATCTGCTCCCTCTCATCTCGGACCTCTTTAATCAGATTGTAGGGGCAAAATTTTTCTAAACTGGATCTCGGGGGGTATAATCTCATTCGTATTAAAGAGGGGGATGAGTGGAAAACAGCTTTCAATGCCTGAGAGACACTGAGAACCTTGCGATGCCATTTGGGTTGACTAATGCTCTCGCCATCTTTCAGCACTTTGTAAATGACATCTTTAGTCACCTGGTAGGTACAGTAGATTTGTGGTTATCTATCTTGATGACATATTAATTTATTCACCTGACCTTGAGTCACATCAGGTACATGTTAGACAGGTCTTACAGATACTCAGAGACAATAATTTGTCAAACCCGAGAAATGTATGTTCTCGGTGGAGGAGATCCCTTTTCTAGGCTATGTTTTTTCATCCACAGGTTTTTGCATGCATACGGCTACAGTGTGGACGGTACCGGATTGGATCGCATTACAAAGGTTTATAAGTTTTGCCAACTACTATTGTAAGTTCATCAAAAACTTTTTGGTAGTGGCCAAGCCCCTGACGGATATGACCAGGAAAGGGACAGACTTTTCCAAATGGTCCAGTCAGGCCATTGAGGCATTCAATACCTCAAAGGAGTGTTTTTCATCTGCACCGATTCTCATACAGCCTGACTTCACTCAGCCATTTATTGTAGAAGTTGACGCATCTGAGGCGGGAGTGAGGGCAATATTGTCACAGAGTGCGTCTCCTGGTAAATGGCGTCCATGTGCATACTTTTCTTAAAAAAAAAACTCATCTGCTGAGAAAAATTATGGCATTGGTAACAGGGAACTCTTGGCTATCTAGTGGGTCTTTGAAGAGTGGCTTAATTTTCTGGAGGGGGCAGTTCTTATGGTTATGGTAATCACAGATCATAAGAATCTTGTATATTTAGAGTCTGCAAAATGTCTAACGCTATGAAAGGCAAGATGAACATTGTTCTTCATGGGGTTTAACTTTACATATATTCCGGGGAAAAAGAACATTAAGGCAGATGCCATATCTCGTTGTTTTCCTGGGGGTGACGATAATTGTGAACCGGTTCCTTTACTACAAAAAGGTGAGGTTATTGCATCTATATGCTCCAATCTTGAGAAAGAGGTTGTTGAGGCTCAGGGGGCGCCCCTGATGCTTGTCCGTTAGGGAAAGTGTTTGTACTTGTGAATCTCTGTGAGAGAGTTCTTAGTGAACATCATGATTCGGTTTTGGCTGGACATCCCGGTAATAAAGCCACCACAGATCTTCTTACTCTGCATTTTTGGTGGTCAGGGGTACATCAGGGTGTCCGAGAGTATGCAGCCGCCTGCCATGTCTGTGCGCGTTCTAAAACCTCTCATACTTGTCTGTCTGGGTCTCTCCAACCCCTGGTGATTCCAAGTAGACAAAGGACTCATTTATCAGTTGATTTTAACACTGATCTATCCGTGTCAGCATAGTGTAATTTTGGTGGTGGTGGACAGATTCAATAAGATGTCTCATTTCATTGCTCTACCGGCTTTACCTAACGTCAAGACTTTGGCGCAAATTTTCATCAGAGAGATCATAAAATTACAAGGAATCCCTACTGATATTGTTTCTGACCGGGAGGGGTGTAGTTCATGTCCAAACTTTGAAGGGCATTTTGCACTCATTTGAGGATCCACCTGTCGTTCTCTTCTGCATTTCACATGTAGTCTAATGGGCAAAATTAATGGGTTAACAAGAATCTTGAGACTTATCTTAGGTGTTTTGTGTCTGAGAATCAGGATGATTGGGTTACCTACTTACCTCTAGCTGAATTTGCGGTAAATAATTGTTGCCAAGAGTCTACTGGTAAGTCCTCAATTTTCGGGGCAATACGGGTTTCATTCTCAGTTCAGCTCATTTAATAGGAATAGTTCTTCTGGAATACCTGAAGAAGAACGATTTTCAGAATCTATTATGTCTGTGTGGCAAGGGGTTATTGATAATTTGAGTAAGATGGGATCCAAATATACAAGTGTGGCTGATTGGAGATGTTTGATGGGTCCGGACCTGTGTGTTGGTGACTAGGTGTGGTTGTTCTCAAGTAACATGAAGTTGAAGGTTCCCTCTTGGAAACTGGGTCCCAGGTTCATCGGTCCTTATAAGATTGTGGTCGTCATCAAACCCCTAGCATTCCGCCTTGCTTTGCCTCCCACCTTCAGGATTCATAATGTCTTTCATAGATCTCTACTCAAAAAATATGTTGCGTCCCCTGTACCATCACCGCTACTGCCATCTCCTGTCATGGTGGATGGAATTTTGGAATTTTAAATAGCTAAGATGAATGATTCTCGCTTAGTTTGTCGGTCACTTTAGTATCTGGTACACTGGAAGGGATACGGTCCTGAAGAGACGATGTGCGGCCAGGCTGATCCAGTCTTTTCAAGTGGCACACCTTGATAAACCTGGCTCTGAGGTTCGAGGTCACTCATAGGAGGGGTACTGTCACATGTTTACTGTGACAGAGAGGAGCCAGAACACCACAGCTTCTGATTTCTCCTACTCCTGCACTGAGTAGATAGTTAGCCTACTTATTAAATGGTATAAATTTATTTTTGCAGTATAGGGGTTAATCTGCTCAGTTGAAAGCTCCTGGAAGCTTTCCTGCATTAAGGCTCTCAGCTGTTCACTGTTAACCACTGCCATCACCTATATAATCTGGGTCCTTTGCTAGCACTCATTATCATAGCTAGATTATGCTGCGCTGCATGGCTGGAGGTTGTTGTTGGTTATTATAGGAAAAGGTGCTTGGTGTAATTGTCTTTGACTGTTGCTAGGTTTTTGGTGTGTGCTAATCCCCTTCTTCTCCTACTTTTTTTTACCCATCCTCCATTCCCTGTTGTATACCACTGTTGTTTGTGTCAGTATATTTGTATGTTTGGTATTTTTAGTTACCTCTGTTCGTATTACCTTGTTAGTCTGGTTAGTGTATTACGGTACACTACTACTCCCCTCTTCCTTGGATGTAAGAAGGGTACAGACTGAGGGCAGATTCAGGAGCTAAGACAAGGTACGTGGCCCCGGTGTCTTCACCATCAGAAGTGATTCAGGGAACAGAGTGACCTAGGACACCCCTAGCATTAGGGACAGGGAAGGAGCCCCTAGTTCTGGGACGCCCGACAACAGAGTCATGACACTAATGCGATTTAGATTTAGATCTCTAAGAGCGACAAACATTTCTAACATTCAGTAATATTTTTTATTATAACATATCTTTATATTTGATACAGGGTTAAATCTGAGCTTTATTATTGCTGTGTATTTCTTGGTGATTGGTTAAAAAGTTTTTAACTCCTTCCCTAAATGAACTTCAAATTCAGAACTGGATTTATTCAAAGAGACATCAATTCACTAACAGGACATAGAGATCTTAGAAATGGCGAGGACCTAAAAGAAAAAGTCTATAAGGCTTAATCTACATAAAACAGGAACGTTTCCTGCATTTTTTGAGTGCCCCTCCTCTACCCGTACTCAGTTTCCATCAGTAAAACACAATTTATGTGTCTGTCACATTCATATTTGCCTGAAAATACATAGAGAAATGTTTTCTCCAATGCTGTTAATTTTAAGAACACAAATTGTCCCGACCGCATCTTTGATTTGCGTCCTCTTTGAGTGATGACTTCGTGTTTGTGATTATTGGTGACATTCATCATTCTTTTTTTTTTTGCATTTGTAATAAAAAGTCGTTTTTTTTTTCTCCTATTATTTCTGAGCTACTTGTAATAAAATAGCTGCAGGAAATGAATTTGTTAAATGTTCCTTCAGAGTAAAATGTAAAAAGACGAGCTTTAGCAGAATGGCTGAGAAAAATAGCAAAGCTCTGCCCTGCAAATGCATAGTAGTGCTCCCTCCAACCCAGCATCCATTGGTCCAGCTCTCCCATCTGGCATGTCTTTACTGCATAGTAATGCATAGTGTAGTCTGAGAATATACATATTTTACTATTTTCTAAAGATTTAAAAACTCCTTCTTAAACACTCTGTGCTGCTGGAGGAGCGTACGACCTCCCACGTGTTGCAGGTACAGGTGATGATCGTCTACGCTGCCGTGTTCATAGTATAAAGATTGTTTGCAGTATATCTGTACGGCAGCTGTCATTTCTCATAACCCACCAGGAAAGAAATATTGTATCTGCGGGAAGATTGGGTGTAATGTGACGCCGCTGCTGATCTTGGTCTCATCTATCACAGAAGCAGAAACGACTGATAGAATAACGCAATCCAGAAATAATTAGTCTTGTGGTTGACAAACTATTGGACAATCAATAATCCCTTTCCCGACACAAAAAAGCAATTGTTATAAATTTATTCATCCCATTGTGAATCACAACTAAAGACCAAAGGGATTCATTGTAATATTAACTGTAAACTAAGTGACCGACGTCCATTCTGGAGAATCTGCAGCAGCCGCTTATGTAACGTCAGATAACTGCCGCAATCACAAAAGTATTGTTCTCCTATAAGATAAGGAAGGGAAAAAAACAGGCAGTATTTTAGTAGTTATATTCTTGTACATAGCAGAAGTATTATAGTAGTTATATTCGTGTACATAGGGGTCGTATTATAGTAGTTATATTCTTGTACATATGAGCAGTATTATAGTAGTTGTATTCTTGTACATAGGAGCAGTATTATAGTAGATATATTCTTGTACATGGGAGCAGTATTCTAGTAGTTATATTCTTGTATATAGGGCCAGTATATTAGTAGTTATATTCTTGTACAAAGCAGTAGTATTATAGTAATTATATTCTTGTACATAGGGAACGTATTATAGTAGTTATATTCTTGTACATAGGAGGAGTATTATAGTAGTTATATTCTTGTATATAGGAGGCAGTATTATAGTAGTTATATTCTTGTATATAGGAGCAGTATTATAGTAGTTATATTCTTGTACATAGGAGCAGTATTATAGTAGTTATATTCTTGTACATAGGGGCAGTATTGTAGTAGTTATATTCTTGTACATAGGAGCAGTATTATAGTAGTTATATTCTTGTACATAGGGAGCAGTATTCTAGTAGTTATATTCTTATATATAGGGCCAGTATCTTAGTAGTTATATTCTTGTACAAAGCAGTAGTATTATAGTAGCTATATTCTTGTACATAGGGAACGTATTATAGTAGTTATATTCTTGTACATAGGAGGAGTATTATACTAATTATATTCTTGTACATAGGGGCAGTATTATAGTAGTTATATTCATGCACATAGGGGCAATGTTGTAGTTGTTATATTCTTGTACATAGGAGGCAGTATTGTAGTAGTTATATTCTTGTACATAGGAGCAGTATTATAGTAGTTATATTCTTGTACATAGGGAGCAGTATTCTAGTAGTTATATTCTTGTATATAGGGCCAGTATATTAGTAGTTATATTCTTGTACAAAGCAGTAGTATTATAGTAGCTATATTCTTGTACATAGGGAACGTATTATAGTAGTTATATTCTTGTACATAGGAGGAGTATTATAGTAGTTATATTCTTGTATATAGGAGGCAGTATTATAGTAGTTATATTCTTGTATATAGGAGCAGTATTATAGTAGTTATATTCTTGTACATAGGAGCAGTATTATAGTAGTTATGTTCTTGTACATAGGGGCAGTATTGTAGTAGTTATATTCTTGTACATAGGAGCAGTATTATAGTAGTTATATTCTTGTACATAGGGAGCAGTATTCTAGTAGTTATATTCTTGTATATAGGGCCAGTATCTTAGTAGTTATATTCTTGTACAAAGCAGTAGTATTATAGTAGCTATATTCTTGTACATAGGGAACGTATTATAGTAGTTATATTCTTGTACATAGGAGGAGTATTATACTAATTATATTCTTGTACATAGGGGCAGTATTATAGTAGTTATATTAATGCACATAGGGGCAATGTTATAGTTGTTATATTCTTGTACATAGGAGGCAGTATTGTAGTAGTTATATTCGTGTACATAGGAGGCAGTATTGTAGTAGTTATATTCTTGTACATAGGAGCAGTATTATAGTAGTTATATTCTTGTACATAGGGAGCAGTATTCTATTAGTTATATTCTTGTATATAGGGCCAGTATTTTAGTAGTTATATTCTTGTACATAGCAGTAGTATTATAGTAGCTATATTCTTGTACATAGGGGCCGTACTATAGTAGTTATATTCTTGTACATATGAGCAGTATTATAGTAGTTATATTCTTGTACATAGGGGCAGTATTATAGTAGTTATATTCTTGTACATAGGGGCAATATTGTAGTAGTTATATTCTTGTACATAGGAGGCAGTATTATAATAGTTATAATCTTGTACATAGGGGCAGCATTATAGTAGTTATATTCTTGTACATGGGTGCAGTATTATAGTAGTTATATTCTTGTGTATTGGAGCAGTATTAGAGTAGTTATATTCTTGTACATAGGGGGCAGTATTATAGGGGATATATTCTTATAATAAACACAATGTCCATAAACATATCACTAGTCTATACGGTACCTTAAATAAGGAAAAACATTGTTCCCATCATTTGGAAAGAAGATGGGTGTGTAATAATTGTACAATTTAACAATATGAATACAGAATACCCAAAACACACCACTGCAGAAATTAATGTAAAAATATAATCTTTATTACCAATATTAAAAGTTCAATACATCTAGCAACAAAAACATGAATCATGATATACATTAGACATGCATGAGAAGACAATAAAAAAAGGATAGTACTCAAGTACAATGGGTCGTGAAGTGGATCAGTAACAGGCCATGAGATAGCTAAATAATAAATCCCTAAGTCGGTCTATCAGAGTGAAACCTCGAAAGTCTGGCTAATAATAAAATGCATGTATAGACCATACTGGTTAGAGTAGAATAGCCATATAAACAATCAAAGGGAATGTATAATTTAAAACTTACTCATAGTGTTGAATGGAATGCCCGTCCACGATACCACAAACGCCACAAAGCATGTTTCACAGATGTTCTTTATCAAGGGGAGTGTGTCTCATCTTACCTCATCAGAGCTTTATACAGTGCCTTGCAAAAGTATTCAGCCCCCTGGAACTTTTCAACCTTTTCCCACATATCATGCTTCAAACATAAAGATACCAAATGTAAATTTTTTTGAAATATCAACAACAAGTGGAACACAATTGTGAAGTTGAACGAAATGTATTGGTTATTTTAAATTTTTGTGGAAATTCAAAAACTGAAAAGTGGGGCGTGCAATATTATTCGGCTCCTTTACTTTCAGTGCAGCAAACTCACTCCAGAAGTTCATTGTGGATCTCTGAATGATCCAATGTTGTCCTAAATGCCTAATGATGATAAATACAATACACTTGTGTGTAATCAAGTCTCCGTATAAATGCACCTGCTCTGTGATAGTCTCAGAGTGCTGTTTGAAGCACAGAGAGCATCATGAAGACCAAGGAACACAACAGGCAGGTCCGTGATACTGTTGTAGAAAAGTTTAAAGCCGGATTTGGATACAAAATGATTTCCAAAACTTATCATCATATTGAAATGGAAGGAGTATCATACCACTGCAAATCTACCAAGACCCGGCCGTTCCTCCAAACTTTCATCTCAAACAAGGAGAAGACTGATCAGAGATGCAGCCAAGAGGCCCATGATCACTCTGGATGAACTGCAGAGATCTACAGCTCAGGTGGGACAGTCTGTTCATAGGACAACAATCAGTCGTACACTACACAAATCTGGCCTTTATGGAAGAGTGGCAAGAAGAAAGCCATTTCTCAAAGATATCCATAAAAAGTGTCATTTACAGTTTGCAACAAGCTACCTAGGAGACACACAAAACATGTGGAAGAAGGTGCTCTGGTCAGATGAATCCAAAATTGAACTGTTTGGCAAGAATGCCAAACGATATGTTTGGTGTAAAGGCAACACAGCTCATCACCCTGAACACACCATGCCCACTGTCAAATATGGTGGTGGCAGCATCATGGTTTGGGCTTGCTTATCTTCAGCAGGGACAGGGAAGATGGTTAAAATTGATGGGAAGATGGATGAAGCCAAATACAGGACCATTCTTGAAGAAAACCTGTTGGAGTCTGCAAAGACCTAAGACTGGGACAGAGATTTGTCTTCCAACAAGACAATGATCCCAAACATAAAGCAAAATCTACAATGGTATGGTTCACAAATAAACGTATCCAGGTGTTAGAATGGCCAAGTCAAAGACCAGACCTCAATCCAATCGAGAATCTGTGGAAAGAGCTGAAAACTGCTGTTCACAAATGATCTCCATCAAACCTCACTGAGCTCGAGCTGTTTGCCAAGGAAGAATGGGCAAGAAATTCAGTCTCTCGATGTACAAAACTGGTAGAGATATACCCCAAGCGACTTGCAGCTGTAATCGCAGCAAAAGGTGGCGCAACAAAGTATTAAGTTAAAGGGGCCGAATAATATTGCACGGCCCACTGTTCAGTTTTTGAATTTCCACAAAAATGTTAAATAACCAATAAATTTAGTTTAACTTCACAATTGTGTTCCACTTGTTGTTGATTCTTCACCAAAAATTTACATTTGGTATCTTAATGTTTGAAGCATGATTTGTGGTAAAAGGTTGAAAAGTTCCAGGGGGCCAAATACTTTCTCAAGGCACTGTATACCATACTTTTAGATAGTATAGCGAATCGCCTGTTGCGCATGTCACCGCCACCCCCCCGGTCTCGGCTGCATTGCTTTCTGGTAGTTGAAAGAGGTCCTCGGCAATGCACAGACGTCGGGTGCAGTGCGCATGTGTATGGTGGTCGCCATCTTTAAGGAGTAGACTGGCCACGGCCATTTTGGAGTGTATGTGTTTGCTGTAAGCAAAGTGATGCGCGTGCGCAGGCGAACCCATGAGCCCAAAGTGCAGATGATGAAGCCATTTTGGAGAGGTAATAAGAATACCAACATACTGAGAAAAATATAAAAATATGAAAAAACAAGGGAAAAAAGGTATCACGACTCCACAGACTAACAAAAAATAAAGGGTGCCTAATATGTAATGGAATAATAAAAGAAGAAAAAAAATCACGTTAGAAATCATAGAAGAAAATGGATAATGAGCTAACATACAGTGCATGAGTGAAACATAATATATTAAAATTGATTATTGTATCTTAACCTTCCTCTAGTGTTAGCTTTATGTTACTCTTTCTTATGTTAACGGGTCGGTTTTGACCCGTGTCTTAAATCACCCCTAGGATACAATAAAAACAGTTTTTTATGATCCAATTTGTTTCTTACCTCTTAGTTACCTTGTTAGGCTTTCTCATCCAGGGAAGGATTGATTTTAATATTTTTGTTGTGGCCCCCTGGGCCTTTCATTTGAGAGCATACCCTTCATTTTCAATATAAAAATATTGTCAAATGAACCTAAAGAGAATAATATAAACTTAAAAAAGTTTGTTATATTACCTGACTATTACTGAAGGGTTTTAGAACACATTTCTTAAATGTAAAAAAAATATACATATATATATTTTATATTATTAACTCTAGTAACATCTATGGTGTCACGGGTCAATTTTGACCCATATCTAGCTACTTTATGAAAAAGGCAAAAAAACAGATTTTTTTTTTTATAGAACTTTAATATAAATACAAGATGAAAATTATATTAACATTAATAGCAATAATAATAAAAAGTAGCTTTTCTAGGTCAAACAAACAATCAATCAAGCAAATCAAATCAACAGAAATCAAGTACTAGTTTTTAGATACATTAGTATTTAGATGCATGTGTGGCAAATAGTGATACTTTTTTTTGTGTTCTTTGCAGAGGTATTTTTTGCAGGCGAAGCACGATGTGTTTGTCTTTCTGTCCTTATTGCTAGGGCAGACCTGACACCTCTTTCTTTTAGAATCAGGTGGTCTCACTGGGGTTGTGGCTGTTGTGGTTGATGTTGAGGCAGGCCTGGTTGAGGAGGATGCTGGTGATGATACTCTTTGTGTTGCTGTGGGTGTGGACGAAGCACTTGTTGAGCTCTGGAGTTGTCGGACCAAGGCTGCAGCGGCTGGGTCTCGGGGCACTCGTTCCCTTTGGTCAATGTGCGCCTTGACAAGGGATCTTTCTAGTTCCTCAAGAAACATCCTCCGCTTGTTTTGTTTCTTTGAATTCCATCCTTGGTGAATGTGGGTTCACAACACAAATGAATTGAATTTGAAAATGTGATTGTATTAAACCATTTATTGTGAACGGGACAGAAACAAAATTCTGTTTTTATAAAAAATATTATATGTTGGAAAAAAATGTACATAATACAAAAAGACAAAAAAATATAAGTCATGTGTCCCTGTAAATAAACCAAGAATGCAATGCGAACAAGTGAATTTGTCCTAGATAAGAAAAATTAAAAATAAATAATGAATAAGAACACCGTCTTTGCATAAAAGAGTCCAACAATAGACTAAGACAGTCTTTTTCCTTTTATCAATTAATAGTGGTGTAGGTAGAAATTCCAGACCTATAATGGACAAGATCCTATTTCCAAAAACTGTAGATATCTGGTAGAGCACCTCGGATGGAGAAACCAAAATTGACGAATAGTGCCAAAACCACATGGTACAGGATAGGAAGAGTATAAATAATTACTAGAATAAAGAAACATAAAATTAAAAACTAAACAAGCAGACACAGAAAATAAAAATAAAAATAATGTTGAAAAGCAGAGCTCACAAGAAGGAAGAAAAACTTAGCTTCTCGTTAAGTCCCATAGGGGAAATGATACGTGACTACAACTATCCACCTAGCTTCTGATAGCGCCAGGATTTGCTTCAGATTCCCTCCTCTAATTCCACCATATATTCTGTCAATGCCTCTGACCTGAAGTCCTCGAGGGTCAGAATTGTGATATTGTCTGAAATGTTTTGGCAATGTTTTTAACAACGAAGGGTCATCCACCTCTCCTGCCGCAAGAAGATCTCTGACGTGCTCTCTCGTTCTCACACTCAGCTCTCTAGAAGTTAATCCTATATATATTTCCTATATATATATTTTAGAAAACGGACATTGGGCATAATAAATAACAAAAGAAGTAGTACATGAGATGTAGTGAGTGGTTGCGAATTCACGGGTACATTGGCTGAAAAGAAATATTTTGCTCGTTTGATATTATTATTGTATCTCATTCCTGGCTCCAGCCATATGTTCTCCCATCCTGCCCTCATGAGTATCCATTCTGCCCCATATGATCTCCCCATCCTGCCCCATCAGTTTCCATCATATCCATCCTGCCCCATGATCCTGCATGATCTGTCTCCAATCCTGCCCCATGTCTTTCATTCGGCCCCATGTCTCCAATCATGCCCGGTATCTACATTCTGCCCATATCTCCAGCATCTCTGCCCCCAGTGTCCAGCATCTCTGCCCCCAATGTGTCTAGCATATTGCCCCAGTGTGTCCAGCATATTGCCCCAGTGTGTCCAGAAATCTGCACCAGTGTCTCCAGCATATTACCCCCAGTTTGTCCAGCATTGTGCCCACAGTGTGTCCAGCATTCTGCCTCAGTGTGTCCAGCATCGTGCCCCCAGTGTGTCCAGCATATTACCCCCAGTGTGTCCAGCATATTGCCCCCAGTGTGTCCATCATCCTGCCCCCAGTGTCTCCAGCATATTGTCCGCAGTGTGTCCAGCATATTGCCCCAGTGTCTCCAGCATATTTCCCCCAGTGTGTCCAGCATTCTGCCCCAGTGTGTCCAGCATATTGCCCCCAGTGTGTCCAGCAATCTGCCCCAGTGTCTCCAGCATCCTGCCCCCAGTGTGTCCAGCATATTGCCCCCAGTGTGTCCAGCATCTCTGCCCCCAGTGTCCGGCATCTCTGCCCCCCAGTGTCTAGCATCTCTGCCCCCAGTGTCCAGCATCTCTGCCCCCAGTGTCCAGCATCTCTGCCCCAAATGTCCAGCATCTCTGCCCCCAATGTGTCCAGCATCCTGCCACCAGTGTGTCCAGCATTGTGCCCACAGTGTGTCCAGCATTCTGCCCCAGTGTGTCCAGCATCGTGCCCCCAGTGTGTTCAGCATATTGCCCCCAGTGTGTCTAGCATCCTGCCCCCAGTGTCTCCAGCATATTGTCCCCAGTGTGTCCAGCATATTTCCCCCAGTGTGTCCAGCATTCTGACCCAGTGTGTCCAGCATATTGCCCCCAGTGTGTCCAGCAATCTGCCCCAGTGTCTCCAGCATCCTGCCCCCAGTGTGTCCAGCATATTGCCCCAGTGTGTCCAGCATCCTGCCCCAGTGTGTCCAGCATATTGCCCCCAGTGTGTCCAGCATCCTGCCCCCAGTGTGTCCAGCATTCTGCCTCAGTGTGTCCAGCATCGTGCCCCCAGTGTGTCCAGCATATTACCCCCAGTGTGTCCAGCATATTGCCCCCAGTGTGTCCATCATCCTGCCCCCAGTGTCTCCAGCATATTGTCCGCAGTGTGTCCAGCATATTGCCCCAGTGTCTCCAGCATATTTCCCCCAGTGTGTCCAGCATTCTGCCCCAGTGTGTCCAGCATATTGCCCCCAGTGTGTCCAGCAATCTGCCCCAGTGTCTCCAGCATCCTGCCCCCAGTGTGTCCAGCATATTGCCCCCAGTGTGTCCAGCATCTCTGCCCCCCAGTGTCTAGCATCTCTGCCCCCAGTGTCCAGCATCTCTGCCCCCAGTGTCCAGCATCTCTGCCCTAAATGTCCAGCATCTCTGCCCCCAATGTGTCCAGCATCCTGCCACCAGTGTGTCCAGCATTGTGCCCACAGTGTGTCCAGCATTCTGCCCCAGTGTGTCCAGCATCGTGCCCCCAGTGTGTCCAGCATATTGCCCCCAGTGTGTCCAGCATCCTGCCCCCAGTGTGTCCAGCATTCTGCGCCAGTGTGTCCAGCATTCTGCGCCAGTGTGTCCAGCATCCTGCCCCCAGTGTGTCCAGCATATTGCCCCAGTGTCTCCAGCATATTGCCCCCAGTGTCTCCAGCATCCTGCCCCCAGTGTGTCCAGCATTCTGCACCAGTGTGTCCAGCATCTTGCCCCCAGTGTGTCCAGCATATTGCCCCAGAGTCTCCCGCATATTGCCCCCAGTGTGTCCAGCAATCTTCCCCCAGTGTGTCCAGCAATCTGCCCCAGTGTCTCCAGCATCTTGCCCCCAGTGTGTCCAGCAATCGGCCCCAGTGTCTCCAGCATCCTGCCCCCAGTGTCTCCAGCATATTGAACCCAGTGTGTCCAGCATCCTGCCCCCAGTGTGTCCAGCATATTGCCCCCAGTGTGTCCAGCAATCTGCTTCAGTGTCTCCAGCATATTGCCCCAGTGTGTCCAGCAATCTGCCCCCAGTGTGTCCAGCAATCTGCCCCAGTGTCTCTAGCATCCTGCCCCCAGTGTCTCCAGCATCCTGCTCCCAGTGTCTCCAGCATATTGCCCCCAGTGTGTCCAGCATATTGCCCCCAGTGTCTCCAGCATCTTGCCCCCAGTGTGTCCAGCATCCTGCCCCCAGTGTGTCCGGCATCCTGCCCCCAGTGTGTCCAGCATATTGCCCCGTGTGTCCAGCATCCTGCCCCCAGTGTGTCCAGCATCCTGCCCCAGTGTCTCTAGCATATTGCCCCCAGTGTGTCCAGCATATTGCCCCGTGTGTCCAGCATCCTGCCCCCAGTGTGTCCAGCATCCTGCCCCCAGTGTCTCCAGCATATTGCCCCCAGTGTGTCCAGCATATTGCCCCCAGTGTGTCCAGCATTCTGCCCCAGTGTCTCCAGCATTCTGCCCCCAGTGTCTCCAGCATCCTGCCCCCAGTGTGTCCAGCATCCTGCCCCCAGCATGTCCAGCATCCTGCCCCCAGTGTCTCCAGCATTCTGCCGCGGGATCTCCGCTCTAAAAAAAAAAACAAACAAAAAAAACCACGAGTTCTTACTTACCTAGCCGCGCTCCTGAGGCAGCCGGCGGGCGAAGCTTCCTCCCTCCTCTCAGGTGAAGCGTGCACTCGCCGCCGGCTAACAATGACGTCAGATGCCGGCGATGCGCGCACTGCGGCACACGTCAGCTGCCAGCCTCCGATTGGCTGGCGGCTGTTAACTATTGACGTGCGGGCCCGCACCCGCACGTCAATAGCCTTACCGCCGCAGCACCTGTAAGGGGGCCCGGTGAGCAGATGAGACGGGGCCCGATGCGGGCCCCCTCGGCCCACCGAGCCCATATGCCATTCAGGGCAGTAATGTCCTGATGGCCGCCGAGGTCAATCTGAGCGGTTGCCCAGGGCCCCCCCCCACACCACTGGGCCCTGGGCTACCGCCCAGATTGACCTCATTATAATCCACCACTGCCTCTATCTATAAAGCGATCTCTCAGTTCTTTGGCCTGCAGCCCAAAACCCTTCATAGTAGAGCAAGTGTGTTTTGCTCGTAAAAACTGGCCAATGGGAATTGACTTAAGAGTAGAACATGCATGTGCAGAGGAAGAGTGCAGCAAGGAATTGACAGAGGTCTCCTTATGATGGATATCAGCCTGTACAGTTCCCCGCCCATCAATAGACAGTGCAATCTCCAAAAAATCAATATGGTTCATATGACTTTTGTAAGTCAATGTAATATTGTAATTATTATTGTTGAGATTAGACAAAAACTTAGCTAGTTCAGATTCAGTCCCTTGCCAAATAATAAGTAAATCCTCTATGTAGCGAAGCCAGCACTGCACATGGTCAGCGGCACATGCCCCATCTTGTACATAGGAGCAGTATTATAGTAGTTATATACTTGTACATAGGGGCAGTATTATAGTAGTTCTATTCTTGTACATATGAGCAGTATTATAGTAGTTATATTCTTGTACATAGGAGCAGTATTATAGTAGTTATATTCATGTATATAAGGGGAAGTATTATAGTAGTTATATTCTTGTACATAGGGGCAGTATTATAGTAGTTCTATTCTTGTACATATGAGCAGTATTATAGTAGTTATATTCTTGTACATAGGAGCAGTATTATAGTAGTTTTATTCTTGTACAGAGGAGCAGTATTATAGTAGTTATATTCTTGTACATAGGAGCAGTATTATAGTAGTTATATTCATGCATATAGGGGGAAGTATTATAGTAGTTATATTCTTGTACATAGGGGCAGTATTATAGTAGTTACAGTATATTCTTGTACATATGAGCAGTATTATAGTAGTTATATTCTTGTACATAGGAGCAGTATTATAGTAGTTATATTCTTGTACATAGGAGCCGTATTATAGTAGTTATATTCTTGTACATAGGAGCAGTATTATAGTAGTTATATTCATGTATATAGGGGGAAGTATTATAGTAGTTATATTCTTGTACATAGGGGCAGTATTATAGTAGTTATATCCTTGTACATAGGAGCAGTATTCAGTGGCGTAACTACAAAGTTAGGGGCCCCGGTGCGAACTTCCAAATGGGGCCCCCCCCCCTGCAGCCCTGCCATACAACTCAATGTAACCCCCATAGAATAATGGCCACACATGATGCTCAATACTGTATAACGGCCACCACACATGATGCTGCATACTGTATAATGGCCACACATGATGCTGCATACTGTATACTGGCCACACATGATGCTCCATAGTGTATAATGGCCACACATGATGCTCCATAGTGTATAATGGCCACACATGATGCTCCATAGTGTATAATGGCCACACATTGCTCCATACTGTATAATGGCCAGACAGTGCTCCATACTGTATAATGACCACCCACACATAGTGCTCCATAGTGTATAATGGCCACACAGTTCTCCATACTGTATAATGATCCCACATAATGCTCAATACTGTATAATGACCACAAATGATTCTCCATACTGTATAACGGCCACACATGATGCTCAATACTGTATAATGACCCCCCTCCTGTATGCATGGCTCATCTCCCTCCTATCCCATATACATAGCTCATATTACCCCTCCTGCATGCATGACTCATATCTCCCCCTGTATGCATGGCTCATATTCCCCCCCTGTATGCATGGCTCATATTCCGCCCCTGTATGCATGGCTTATATTCCCCCCTGTATGCATGGCTCATATTCCCCCCCCCCCCCCCCGTATGCATGGCTTATATTCCCCCCTGCATGGCTCATATTCCCCCCTGCATGGCTCATATTCCCCCCTGCATGGCTCATATTCCCCCCTGCATGGCTCATATTCCCCCCTGCATGGCTCATATCCCCCCCTGCATGGCTCATATTCCCCCTGCATGGCTCATATTCCCCCCTGCATGGCTCATAGTCATATTCCCCCCTGCATGGCTCATATCCCCCCCTGCATGGCTCATATCCCCCCCTGCATGGCTTATATTCCCCCCTGCATGGCTCATATCCCCCCCTGCATGGCTTATATTCCCCCCTGCATGGCTTATATTCCCCCCTGTATGCAGGCTTATCTCTCCGCTCCTGCTCGGCGCGCCGGCTTATGTCCTCCTTCATCCCCCGTCCCCCCGGCCCTCATACTCACCTGTCTTCCCACTGCACGGCCGTGCCGACATCCCTCGCGCTCTGTCCCGACTCCAGGCGGCGGCGCCGGCGCAGCACCTTCTTCCTGCTTGAGCGGTCATGTGACACCGTTCATTAAGATCATGAATATGCGCATATTCATGATCTTAATGAGCGGTGTCACGTGACCGCTCAAGCAGGAACGAGCTGCAGTGCAGACGCCGAGACCATCGCTGGAGCAGGGTGAGTATTCAAGGCAGCGGCAGCGGCGGCGGTGGGGGGGGCCCTGGAGCGGGGGGAGGCACTGCCAGTCCGAGCCTGCCTGCCTGCCGGGCCCGGGCCCCTGACCTGCCGGGCCCGGTCGCACTGGCGACCGCTGCGACCGCGGTAGTTACGCCACTGGCAGTATTATAGTAGTTATATTCGTGTACATAGGAGCAGTATTATAGTAGTTATATTCTTGTACATAGGGGCAGTATTATAGTAGTTATATTCTTATACATGTTGCAGTATTCTAGTAGTTATATTCTTGTACATAGGGGCAGTATTATAGTAGTTATATTCTTGTACATAGGGGCAGTATTCTAGTAGTTCTATTCTTGTACATAGGAGCAGTATTATAGTAGTTATATTCTTGTACATAGGGGAAGTATTATAGTAGTTATATTCTTGTACATAGTATTGGAAAGAAAAAGGAACTCGCAATAGAGGTGCACACACATGAATATGAAAGTGAAAAAAAAGCTATACTATACTGTAGGTGCTGATAGATTTGTCAAAAACATGTCTTATAATAAAGATATTAATACTACATCTACAATAATTTGAAAATAAAGGCTTAAAAAGTCTTAGTTACTCACTGGTTAATGGTGTTTTTCGGAGTCCGTGATAGCACCACGGAGAGAGGGGATCCGCCTTTCAGGAACAGGAAACCTACAGATACATAAGGGCGGCACCTCTCCCACGCATCAGTTGGTTTACAGAGCACAAGAGGACCACCAAAGTTAATGACATAATTTATATATAACAATATTACAACTTAACTATCCACCACGAGTGGACTATATAAAAAAAGGGAAGAGGTGTACACCCAGAACTTAAGAAGATGGGAGGCTATGTACGGGTGCTGTCATGGACTCTGAAAAACACCGTTAACCGGTGAGTAACTAAAACTTTATCGGTCGTCCATGACAGCACCACGGAGAGAATTACAGAGAGTAACTATTTAGGGAGGGACTACAGCTTGCAGCACCTTTACACCAAAAGAGAGGTCCGAGGAAGCACCCAGGTTCAATCTAGAATGGTTATAGAAAGTGTTTGGAGAAGACCAAGTAGCAGCCTTACATATTTGGTTGATCGACACCTCTAACCTCTCCGCTCACGAGGCAGCCATAGCTCTAGTGGAATGCGCTCTTAGACCTACAGGCGCCGGCTTGACCTTTGAGACATATGCCAGTGAGATAGCCTCCCTGATCCACCTAGCTAGCGTAGATTTTGATACTCTATGACCATTCCTGTTACCCTGATAGGACACGAATAGGGCATTATCTATCTTCCAAGGATCAGTCACTGCTAGATACTCTAGGATACATCTTCTTACATCTAGAGTGTGTAGCTTCCTTTCTTTATCATTAGTAGGATTAGGGAGGAAAGATGGAACAACTATCTCCTGTGTTCTATGGAATCTAGACACTACTTTAGGAAGATATGCTGGATCAGGGGAAAGAATCACTCTATCATCTCTAAGTTGCATGTAGGGAGGAAGCCTGGATAACGCCTGGATGTCGCCTACGAGCTGACGTTAGGGCCACCAGGATGGCTACTTTAAGAGACAGGTTTTTAATAGAAGCTGAAGAAATTGGTTCAAATGGAGCTTCTGTCATGGCCGTGAGGACGAAGTTTAAGTCCCCCAGCATGACCCTATTCTTCACCATTGGTCTAGACCATTTTGTCTCTTTGATGAATCTGCTGACCCAGTAATTTTAGTAATTTACAGAAAAGTTGCAGCCAAAGAGGGCCCCTAAGGCTGACACCTGTAAGAGTATTTGGGGATAACCCCATATCCAACTCCTTTTGCAAAAACTCCAATATCTGGTCTATTGCTGTTGATTGACCAGCTACTACCCCCGCGTTTTGAAGAAATCTTTTCGAGATCCTGACGTAAATTTTGGTGGTGATTAGTTTTCTGCTTTTGAGCAGCGTATTAATCAGGCCCGGTGAGAAACCTCTATCACTTAACAGCGACTGCTCAAAATCCACGCCGTCAGATGAAGGCCAAATGCCCGAGGATGGTAGACTGGGCCCTGGGATAGGAGATCAGGAATGTCTGGTAAGACCCATGTGTCAGAAATCGACATGGTCCTGAGGCATGAAAACCACGTCCTTCTGGGCCAGAAGGGGGCAATTACTATAACTCTGGCTTTGTCCTTCCTGATTTTCCTCACCACCTGAGGAAGTAGAGACAGGGGAGGAAAGGCGTAAGCTAGCCTGAAGTTCCAGTCTATGAGGAGGGCGTCTACTAACAGAGGATTTTCTCTGGGGTTCAGAGAGCAGAATTGTGTCACTTTTCGGTTTTCTTTTGTGGCAAAAAGATCTACCTCCGGTTGACCCCATCTTTCCACAATGAGATTGAAGATAGCGTCGTTTAGTGACCATTCTCCTTGCCTCAAGGCATTGCGGCTTAAGAAATCCGCCGTAGTATTTTCTATTCCTCTTATATGAAGAGCTGTCAATGAGAGAAAGTGCTGCTCTGCTAGCTGGAATAGACGATTTGCCACGTTCATCAGGGATTTGGAACGGGTTCCGCCTTGATGATTGATATATGCCACGGAGACCCGATTGTCGGAGAATATCCGCACATGGTGGCCCTGTAGATAGACAAGGAGTTTTTTAACTGCCTGCTCCACCGCCATTAACTCCTTCAAATTAGAGGTCATTTCCATTTGAAGCTGGTCCCAAAATTATAATTTCACCCATGTGAGCTCCCCAACCAGAAGGGCTAGTGTCTGTGGTGATTATACGGGTTATGTTGTATTCCCAGGGAACCCCCGTAGACAGATTATTTCGGTATAGCCACCATTTGAGGGATACAATAGTGTTTTGGGACAAGGTCAGCTGGCCCTCTAGGTGACCCCCCCAAATTTTTTGTTGTAATAACACCTCGCTCTGAAGTATCCTTGTATGATACTGGGCCCATCGGACTTTGGAATGTAGGAATAGAGAGAGCCCAACAGAGACATCACTCTTCTAAGGGACATGGTGGGGTTTTTAGAGGCGTTTAGCACTTGAAGGTGCAGGCGATCTATTTTTTCGTGAGGCAAACGGCATTCCTGATCCTGGGAATCCAAGGTCAGGCCTAAAAATTGCTGCACTTTCATGGGCTGTAGCTGGGACTTTTTGACATTTAGTAACCGTCCCAGACGCTCCAGGGCTGACATTACTTTTTGTAATTGTTCTAAACAGTGCTCCTCTGTTTTACCCACTATAAGGAGATTGTCCAGGTAGGGGATTACCAGAATGTCAGACTCATGTAGGTGGGCCATTACCTCAGCCATGACCTTAGTAAATACACGGGGGGCGACCGATATACCAAAGGGGAGAGCCCTATACTGGAAATGTCTGACCACCCCATCTAACCGGACCGCTACCCTCAGGAATCTTTGGTGTCCTGCATAAATTGGGATATGGTAATAGGCGTCCTTTAAATCCAACACAATCATAAAACAGTTTTTAAACAGTAGTTTTATTGCAGTATTAACAGTCTCTATTTTAAATAGTTGTATGGTCAGAAAATTGTTAAGAGCCCTAAGATTGATAATAGTTCTGAAGGAGCCGTCTGGTTTACATATCAGGAATAGAGGAGAGTAGAATCCTCTACCCCGTTCTCCTTCCGGAACCTCTGATAGGACTTTCTTACTGAGCAGGTTGTGAATTTCCGTTTCCAGGGCCATCTGTTCTGCTGCAGAGGACCTGAGCGGGGTAACCCTGAAGAAATTATGAGGGATAGAGGAGAACTCTAACCGTAGACCATAGCTATTATTCCCAAAATCCAATTACTTCTGGAAATTATGGACCTGGCTGGGTAGAAGTCAGATAGTCTACCTCCCACCGGGGCGACTAGTCATTGGGGTGGCTTTTTGATCTCACGGGATAACTCCTGACGTCCCGCACCACCAAACATGAATCTAGTACCTCTTTTCTTTTTATCGTCCCATCTGCCCTGGTCCCTGGCCCGCCTTCTGCAAAAGAATCTTTTCCCTGTGAAGGGACGCCTATAAGAAGTGGTCGATAGACTGGGAAATTTCTTTTTCTCGTCACCGGCCTTCTCCAGTAGTTCGTCTAGAGCCGGACCAAACAGGTATTCTCCTTCGCACGGGATAGAGCAAAGGGGCCTGGCCTGAATGTCGCTGGGCCAACACTCGATAACCCTGCAGCCCTAGCTGCCATCCTTGCAGAATCTGCGGATGCGTCTGCTAGAAAAGCAGTGGCATTCTGGATTGTCATTAGGGATTTTAATATGGATTCCCTAGAGGCTCCATCTTCTAGATTAGACCCTAGTTGGTCCAGCCAAACCATCATTGATCTGGCTGCGCATGTCGCCGCTACTGCAGGTCTTAGAGCACCAGCCGACATCTCCCAAGTCCCTTTAAGAAACGAGTCTGCTTTCTTATCAAGAGCATCTTTTAAGGAAGCCATGTCATCGAAGGGAATAGAGGATTTCTTTGAAGCTTTAGCCACCGCTGCGTCTAATTTTGGTGCCTTATCCCACGTGTTCACTAAGGGGTCGTCAAAGGGATATCTCTGCTTAAAGGCCAGTGTTAGGGAGCCTTTTTTTCTGGCTTTTTCCACTTTCTTTTGACAAGGTTTTGAACCCTGTCATTAAGTGGAAATGATTTGCGTTTTCTTGGGTCTAGACCGCCGAACATTAGGTCTTGCGCCGAAAGTTCTTGTTTTTCGTCAGCCACCCCCATGGTGGATCTGACTGATTTAACCAGTCTGTCTATCTGGTCTAGCAGGAAATAAAATCGATTAGCATCCTCCTCTGAAGAGGATGCCGAGGAGACGGAGGCTTCCGAATCATATTCTTTCCTAGGGGCAGTAGACGAATCTGAATCTGAGACGCTAGGCTCCCTTCTTCTCTTGGAAGGCTCCCTTTGGGACAAGGATTTTAAGGAATCTTTTACTTCTCTCCTGATAATTTCTCTAAGGTTTGAAGTAAAATCGGGAGACTCTTCCGCCACCTATGGGAGCGGAAAAAACCCCTATGTAATTTAACTAGTACTACCGCTATACAATGTATGTGTATATATATATATTTCCTTTACTCCCTACCATCTGTCGCACACACGACTGACATAGTCTTTTAGGGTAGGTGTCTGGCAAAGGGCAACCACATAGAGCACACTCCTCATTCTTTACTTTACCAGCGCACTTTTTCCCCTAAGGAAAAAACATAGGAAAGGACTGCATCAGGGCACGTTCACGAAGATCTCTTACCCAGGCAGCAGCGGTAGGTACCGGATTACTCGGGGAACGAACCGGATCCTTCAGTCTAGACGAAGTCCTGCGACTGGGCTTATCACTGCGTCCGCGGGTCTTCGGCTGGGGGTTAGCATGGGACCTTTCTGAGGCTCTGTCCTGCTCCTGCTCCAGCAGACCGACGGGAGCTTCTGGCTCATCCATTGCTGCAGATGGGCTCATTAGCAGCCCTGCAGCCTTCTGTGCAGCTATATATAGCCCTTCCCCCGGATCCGGATTGTCAGCAGGTGTGTGGCCAGCGGTATCGCCCCCTCCCCGTGTGGCCGCCTGTCCCCCTATAGCCTCCGACCGTCCCCCACGCCGCCGCCATCGCTGCATGTGGCTGCTGCACAGCAGCACTAGCCGCAGAAGCTGGCCGGCGTCCGTCTTCTGGTTTAGGCCCCGCCCCCGCCCCGCCGCATCACTTTTGGCGCCGGAAAGAGCGCACAGGGACACTTATGGAGGCTGAGGCCCGACCCCAGTGACTGATTCCAGTGCCGCCGGCCGACCCCGCCGCACATCGCCACGTCGAACCCCGTGAACCGGATGACAGACGGCCGCAGGATCTGCCGAGGCACCAGGCAAGCTGAACAGACCCCAGGGGGGAGGAAAATACTCATCGATGCTGGTCTCTGGAGATGTACATCCCCCGGACTCCGCTCCGCCTGCTCCGCTCACTGTTGTGGAGCCCTACCCGGACCCACCGTGGTGCTTACAGGGACCGCACTGCCCAAGATAGGAGACCCCCTTGCTACCTGAGTCGGACAGCCGGCCTGGGTATTCCAGATGAAATACGGATATATCTGTAGGGCATCCTGTCCTCCAGGAACAGGAAACCAACTGATGCGTGGGAGAGATGCCGCCCTTATGTATCTGTAGGTTTCCTGTTCCTGAAGGGCGGATCCCCTCTCTCCGTGGTGCTGTCATGGACGACCAATAAATAGCCAATTCAATATAGCATGTACATCAATGCGACAATAGTGCACTTGGCATAAGAGTGCTTCACATCTACCAATGAGAAAACAACACCTAGATATACTTGTGTACAGATAAAGTGCATATCAAAATCATCAATGTGCAATCAATGTATAGCCATATAAACCAACCCATATAACATCAGCTAGGCATTAGTGATGAGCGAGTGTACTCGTTGCTCGGGTTTTCCCGAGCACGCTCGGGTGATCTCTGAGTATTTGTTATTGCTCGGAGTTAGGCTATGTGCTCTCGATGCGGATTTTGCTGCGGATCCGCAGCGTTTCCGCAGCTGCGGATCCGCAGCAGTTTCCCATGCGTTTACAGTTCAATGTAAACGTATGGGGGAAAAAAAAACGCTGTGCACATGCTGCGGAAAAAAACGCGTGGAAACGCAGCGGTTTACATTCCGCAGCATGTCACTTTTGTGCGTTTTCCGCGGCGGATTTACAACTGCCCTTATGGAAAACCGCAGTTGTAAATCTGCAGTGGAAACCGCAGGAAATCCGCGGTAAATCCGCGATAAATCCGCAGCAGGTTTCCACTGCGGATTTATCAAATCTGCTGGAATCCGCTGCGGAAAATCCGCAGTGGACCCAGACTACGTGTGCACATAGCCATATAGTTTTCATCGCCTCAGTTGCATGATTTACGGCTTCCAGATACTCTGAATACATGTGGGAATTCCCTAACAAACAGGCATTCCTCACATGTATTCAGCGTATATGGAAGCCCTAAATCATGCAACTAAGGCCATGAAAACTATATCTCCGAGCAATAACAAATACTCGGAGATCACCCAAGCGTGCTCGGGAAAACCCGAGCAACGAGTACACTCTCTCATCACTAGTAGGCATGTATATAAGCAAAGTCATACTTGCCGGATGGTCAGTGTGTAGCCATGTATAGCATCCCTATGCGTATCACTACCATGTGTAGCTTTGTCAGGGGAGGATAAAATATAAGCTACTGGTCCGCTTTAAATAGTAGTTAAGTGCACTTACTTTTGTTGCCTGAACTTCCAACACCTGTGTTTGGCGGTCAAGGAACAAATGGACTATATCCTGTAAGAGAAGCCCGCTGTAAGTCAGCGTGCATGTCATCTTGCGTTCCATGATATGGAAGTTACATCACCGCGCATGCGCAAGGTCGCAAGTTGAAAGGACCAATAGGGATTGTGCTGCCGGTCATATTGCATGATAACAAACATTCCACTTCGCAGAGAGAACATCATCGTGCGTGTGTACAAGTGAGTCCAAATAACTCTATTCATCTATCTCATTGCTATTCTGTATATAAAGATTTCGCTACAGGACTTAACGGACTGCAATTAAATTTAAGCATATATGCCGCCATTTACAGGAATTTGAACAAGAACCAGCTATTGTTTAGTACTAGCACTTATATGCTGAAAAGGCTAATCAAGAGTGTTTAAAATAAAGATCACTACTTTCTATAATTGTAAATCGAGTAACCCTCCGTCACATACAACTGATCTGACAGGCGCTTCTCTTTTACTTTCATTTCTCCTTCCTCACCAGATTGTGAGGAAACCCCCTCCCTCCAGGTAGTCTCCTGTCTCTTGAAGGTCTGTGAAACCTGATATCACAGTTGGATTTCAGAGCTTCAGGGGAGAGGATATAGCTGCACAGATCTCTCAGGCTCATTGTATGTGAATACGTCACATTCAGTAAGGTTGGTATTTTATGTTTTTATTCATCACAATAGTTTATTTAGCTTGTTTTATGAATGTATAGCACAAAATGTGAGGATATTTCATAGAAATAAGGGAGATTTTATAAAAGAAAGTGTGCTGCTCAGGCATATACAGTAGTTCCCTAACATATTCCTTCTCTTGCTTCAGATTATCTGCTGAAATGGAGAGGAAAATGTACAATTTATCCAAACAACTTGATGTTGAGGAAGTAACAAACATGCTGTTAGATGATAGAGACCTCACACTGAATGAGGATTTAGGAGAGGAAAGTGAGATTGATTCTCATGATGAGGTGGAAGAATGTGTCCTGGATTCTGAAACAGAGCAAGATGGTGACAGTGGTGAGGATGAAGAAGTTGGATCATATTATATTGGAAAAGATAAAAATACTAAATGGAACAAGAAGCCATTCCAGAAAAAACGTAGGGAACCTTTAAACATTATTACTCACCTTCCTGCAGTAATAGGAACTGCACGTAATGTAAAAACTGCAGTTGAATGCTGGAACAGTATATTTACAGATGACATTCTGGACTCTATTGTCACATATACCAACCAATATATAGATATTATAAAGGACAAGTACATCTGCAACAGAACCATCAAGCCCACAGATGAAATAGAACTGCGTGCTTTTTTTGGATTACTGTACCTTGCAGGAGCTTATAGGGCAAATAGACAAAGTTTGGAGGAACTTTGGGGTAAAGATAGGGATGGAGTTGAAAAATTTAGCCTTGTTATGTCCATAAACAGATTCAAGATTCTAATTCGTTGCCTTCGGTTTGACGACAGAACTACCCGAACCGAACGCAAAACACATGACCGACTTGCTCCAATTCGTGATATATTTCAAAGATTTGTTGTAAACTGTAAACAAAGTTATTACCCTGGAGAAAATCTCACTATTGACGAAATGCTCCCTGGTTTTCGTGGTAGATGTGCCTTTCGTCAATATATTCCATCAAAGCCAAACAAATATGGAATAAAAATGTATGCCCTTGTTGATGCCAGTAAGACCTACACTTACAACCTGGAAGTTTATGCAGGAAAACAACCAGAAGGTCCTTACTGTGTGAGCAACAAACCCATTGATGTTGTAAAAAGACTGGCTGAACCCTTATTTGGATCGGGTCGCAATATTACAGCTGACAATTGGTTTACAAGTTGTGATCTGATTGATTATCTGAAAATTCAGAAGCTGTCATATGTGGGAACTGTAAGAAAAAACAAAAGGGAATTGCCGCCACAGTTT
The DNA here is from genome assembly GCF_032444005.1 of Ranitomeya imitator. Taxonomy (NCBI): domain Eukaryota; kingdom Metazoa; phylum Chordata; class Amphibia; order Anura; family Dendrobatidae; genus Ranitomeya; species Ranitomeya imitator. Next base: position 776,738,133 of record NC_091282.1, read on the forward strand.
GTAAGTGTGAAAGAGAGACAACAGTACAGCAGTATGTTTGCATTCCATAATGGAAAGGCTTTAGTTTCCTATGTACCACATGCCAAAAAAATCGTACTTCTTCTATCAACACTTCATGATGATGCTGCCATCGATCCTGGACTGGGGCAGAAAAAAAACCGGAGATAATTACATTTTACAATGCCACCAAAGGGGGTGTGGATACAGCAGATCAGATGTGCTCCACTTTCAACGTCAGCAGAAACATCAAACGCTGGCCAATGGTCATATTTTTTGCTATGTTGAATTTGGGTGGTATAAATTCACAAGTAATTTATCTTGAAAACAAGCTTGAACCACTCCGTAGACGATTGTATCTGAAAAAATTGGCCCATGAACTAGTACTTGGAGAGCTACGCAGGAGAAGCGTGAAAACAATCGGTATCCCCTCTCGCCTTCAAGTTCAGCTCAAAAGGTTCCGCCCAGAAGATGATGGTGAAAAGTCACCATCTGCACCACCTCACAAAAGAAGGAGATGCACCACCTGCCAAACGGAAAGCGGAACCAGAAGGCTTTCAAATTATGAATGTCTCAAATGTCATAAAGCAATTTGCCTGACACATGCAAAAATGGTGTGTAATTCTTGCTATTTGCTCTGCAAGTGTGACTTTTCTGGGGAAACCTCAGCATCTACTTCTGATTGAATATGTTTTTAATAGTACTTAAGGTACCTTAAAATTAAGTTTGTGTTCAAAAATTTTCTTTGTACATTTTTTTGAGAGAGTCGAACTGGGGACTATTTGGCGGGAGTTTTGAAAAGTTTGTATTTTATAGTTATTAGTTTTATGTTAAGTACCGTAAATGTTTTTTTTTGCAACTGATTATGTGTAGTCTCTTTTATTACATCCCTATGAAGGTCACTGATCACTTTTAGAGCACTGAAATTGCAAATATTAGATATTATAGGTATTTTTCCAGCAGGCGCCTGACAGGCACATTGTATGTGAACTCGTTAGTCCGAATATTGTATGTGACGGAGGGGTAATCTCATTCATGCTTTGGTATGTCCTGCCCCAAAGTGTATATTGGTCAAACTTCACAGGAGCTGCGCAACAACAACATATATCTCCAATATTACTGTAATTTAGCTAAACAAGATCAGATCAAGGGTAAAAACTTATCTACTGTGGCAAATCATTTTTTGCAGGTGCACTTTGGCAGCACCCGTGGCCTGCGGGTTTTTGGTTTACAGAAATTACCTAAAAATATTCGTATGTCGGACAGACAAGGGGATCTATTAAAGGGACACTGTCACCTGAATTTGGAGGGAACAATCTTCAGCCATGGAGGCGGGGTTTTTGGGTGTTTGATTCACCCTTTCCTTACCCGCTGGCTGCATGCTGGCTGCAATATCAGATTGAAGTTCATTCTCTGTCCTCCATAGTACACGCCTGCGCAAGGAAAGATTCCCTCCAAATTCAGGTGACAGTGTCCCTTTAACACAGTGGCCCCCAATAGCATCAATGAACACTTATTATATACAGGATTCTTGATGCCATAAGTTTAGGGTTAAACAGGACCCCATTGAGGTAGCCTAGTAAGGTAGTATATATCCAGAGTAGGGAAATATATATCTGTCTTGTGGGTCTAGGTCTTTGAACCATATGCAGTTACTATAAAGGTAATGAAGCCACTGTATAGGTTTTATCATATATGCAGTAATACAGTGTTGGATGTTTTTGTGTGGTGTCTGTTTAGGTCTCTGGTAAGCGGGTCCAGCCTCGTACCACTAGTCCCCGTTAAGTTTAGTGATAAAGAAGGATTTATGCATTAGAGTCTTTATTTTAAACACTCTTGATTAGACTTTTCAGCATATAAGTGCTAGTACTAAACAATAGCTGGTTCTTGTTCAAATTCCTGTAAATAGCGGCATATATGCTTAAATTTAATTGCAGTCCGTTAAGTCCTGTAGCGAAATCTTTATATACAGAATAGCAATGAGATAGATGAATAGAGTTATTTGGACTCACTTGTACACACGCACGATGATGTTCTCTCTGCGAGGTGGAAAGACAGGCTGGAGAGAACCGCCCGCCCCTCCCCCCCCCCGGGCGGCGTAAGTGGAAGCCGCCATGACAGGGGATTTGGAGCAGGGGACAAGGGGTGGGGGCGTGTCGTTCGTTCCAGGGGGAGGGGTAGTGGTTGGCGAAGGGGTTGATGGGAGCGGGGGGTGGAGCGGTCACTTCCCGCTCTACGGAATCTGGAGCAGTCCCGCCCGCCCTCCCCTTTTTGTTGTGTTCACAGGCTTATGTTTCAGGTCATGGTGGCTGTAGGCGGGGGGAGGGGTCCTTGGAGTTGGTGCTAAATTGCCCTGGGGGGTCCGTCAGGATACGGACTCTCCAGTTGGTTTAAGTTTTGGTTGCGGGTCTGGTGATCTGGGGGAATCTTGGTAATGGTGGGCCAGATTCCTAAGTTGGAAGTGGACAATGGTAACCCTTCGGGGTATTTTGGTGCTCTCGAGCCTGTGGGGTAACGGCTGAGAGTAATCTACGGTTGGTCTCTTGTCCACTTGTTCATACTACGGTGACACCAGATTTTAGCTTCAAGGACCCCTTCCCAGCTGTTTATGGTTATATGTTTTGTTTGTAATAATAAAGGCCGCTGTGGCCAATTATATCCAACTTTAGACTCATGTCGTTATTCGGAGGTTGGGAAGGAAAAGGGGTCGGTGATCCCTTGGGAAGGCACTTAATAAGGGGGTAGTCGACAATACCAATGTCATGTTTGTTATCATGCAATATGACCGGCAGCACAATCCCTATTGGTCCTTTCAACTAGTGACCTTGCGCATGCGCGGTAATGTAACTTCCGTATCATGGAACGCAAGATGACATGCACGCTGACTTACAGCGGGCTTCTCTTACAGGATATAATCCATTTGTTCCTTGACCGCCAAACACAGGTGTTGGAGGTTCAGGCAACAAAAGTAAGTGCACTTACTACTATTTAAAGCGGTCCAGTAGCTTAGTTTCTATCCTCCCCTGACGAAGCTACACATGGTAGTGATATGTGTAGAGACACTATACATGGCTACACACTGACCATCCGGCAAGTATGACTTTGCTTATATACATGCCTAGCTGATGTTATATGGGTTGGTTTATATGGCTATACATTGATTGCACATTGATGATTTTGATATGCACTTTATCTGTACACAAGTATATTTAGGTGTTATTTTCTCATTGGTAGATGTGAAGCACTCTTATGCCAAGTGCACTACGTATTGTCGCATTGATGTACATGATATTTTAAATTGGCTATTTTTAAGCTTTTATTTTCAAATTATTGTAGCTATAGTATTAATATCTTTATTATAAGACATGTTTTTGACAAATCTATCAGCACCTATAGTATTACTTGTTGATCTGTGTTCACATTAAGCCAGTTTGACCCTATTTAGCCATGGTTTGCTAATGTTTTATATGTTTTTAAATGTTTTTTTATATATGCATGTGCACTTGTTGTTGCTTAAATAAAGCTTTTTTTCACTTTCATATTCAGGTGTGTGCACCTCTATTGCGTCTTCCTTTCTCTTTCCAATACTATCTGCTTGTAGGACGCTATGGTAGTGCAGCGCCCCAGGGTCCTAGTCGTTGCAGTAATGTCATTCTTCCACCAGGGGGAATGATGTTACGTCTGATGGCAAAAAAGGAGATTACTTTACCAGGTATCACAATCCATACAACACACTTCACACTCCAGTCCACCAGGAGGAGCTATGCTCCTATTTAGTAGGGCACTCTTCACAATTAGGTAAAACTGGTGGTCTGGATAGAAAGTGAGGCAGAACAAGGCAGAAGCGAGCTGGGCTTCATCCAGTGAGCTGCTATCTGAGCTCTACTCAGGTAGTGGGTCCCTGACAGAGGTGGGATCCTGTCAGAGGCCTAGACAGAAGACCACGGAGCTGCGCCTGCCCCACGTGCGGCAGCATCCAAAGGCTGCCGTCACACTATCAGTATTTGGTCAGTATTTTACATCAAAATTTGTAAGCCAAAACCAGGAGTGGAACAAATAGAGGAAAAGTATAATAGAAACATATGCACCACTTCTGCATTTATCACCCATTCCTGGTTTTGGCTTACAAATACTGATGCAAAATACTGACCAAATACTGCTAGTGTGATGGCAGCCTAAGAAAGAGACATTGAAGGAGAATTGTGTTGCAGAGAGTGAGAAACTAAGTCATAGCAAAAGGAGAGGAACCCAGAAGGAGTTCTGCCCTGTAAAAGGCTGCCTCCTTCTGAGGCGCAGAAGCCGGTAGCTGGAACACCAAGGGAGTCATCGTCTCCAAGCCTTGCTCCAGAGACCGGCAGGACAGCTAATTCCATATTAGTTGCCAGACCCTTTACCCAGGAGGCACGGTGGCAACTGTGGGGGCCGGGGCGTGCTAGAGTCCCTGTAAAAAGCCTCAGGCCATCAGCCATACGAGTTTGTCCTATCCTTACCATCAGGGGGACAGAGAGAGAAAGACATAACATCCACAACAGTTGTGAGGACCTTACCGAGACGCACAGCAGGGAGGTACTACAACACCTAGGCGCTAGAGGAAGGCTACTGATTTCCACCTGGATAAGGGGACTCTGGATTTGCCTTCAGACCAGCCGGACTCTGCCTGCCCTGTGATCTGGTGCTCTGGACTGTGGACGCTGAAGCCTTCAGTAAAGGTAAAGAGACTGCAACCTTGTGTCCTCGTTCTTCACTGCGCCTCACACCATCCACCATCTACACTCTGGGAAGCCCTGGGGACATACTTCACCTGTGGGAAGGTATACCATCTAGCTGCCATCACATCACCCCAGCGGTCCCCTAAGCAGCGTCGGTCGCCCTGACCGAATACCACAGGTGGCATCACGAACATTATCCCTTTAAAGACCTTTCCCCATTTATCAACGGACGCCCCTAGGACCACGGACCGGGTCAGCCACCGTGACATCCCCCTTGAGAACTGAAGGGCCCGGCTCCGAGTACCCCACTGCCCTATTGGGGGCGCTCCAGTAGCACCCCTATTATCATTTTGTTCATCTATAAGTAAGCAGTGCCGACTTAATTTTTTCTATTCATATATTCTTGTACATATGAGCAGTGTTATTGTAGTTATATTCTTGTATATAGGGGCAGTATTATAATAGTTATATTCTTTGTAGTGCAACGGTAGTACACTTATGCAGTGAGGAGGCAGTGACCCAACAATGTTTCAACACAAATTCTCGTTAATGCGGTTACTTCACAGCATTAAATGTCCAATTCACACAAGCATGTATCATTAAAGTCCAATTCACAGCACTACATAGTACTCGGTATCCTCCAGATCGCTGCCGGGAACCATATCCTCCAGATTACAGTCACTAAACATGCTAGTCCACCTCTGATCAGTTGCCATGGGCGACTGCACCACCGTGTTAATGTCTCTTTACTCACAGCTTTACACAGTACACGATATCCTTCAGTTTACAGTCACTAAACACGCCAGTCCTCCTCTGACCATGACCGTGGGTGACTACACCACTGCACACGCTGTGGGTTCCAAGCATCTCAGCTCCCCTGGCTGCTTGGCTCCGTTTGCCTGTGTTGCCTCAAACAAGAGCTCTGCAGAGCCGACTGCTCTGCCCTCTAGCACAAACCAGACTGACACTAAACCTGACCCTGGCACACCCAAAACCCTTTACTGCAGGGATTTTAACTGGTATCTGTGACCTTCAGCCACATGTAAAACTCGGGTCTGGAGTGAAACAGATTGCACGACTACCATCCTACAGTCTGTTTCAAAATACAAAAACCCCAGAGCTGGTTTTCCCTAAATCTGCCTTGGACACTAACATGCCCAAGACTAACACTTATTTTTAGTCTGCATTGCAATCTCAGCTACGTCTGTGACCGCAGTGCACTCTCATGGCCTCCATACCCCTCCATTGACATCATGGGGAGAACACACAGCGACCTCTACCTGTGACATGGTCACTGCCTAACAGTTGCAATCACAGCTATGCCTGCGATTGCAATGCACACCCATGGCCTCAATACACCTCCGTGAGCATCCTGGGGGGAACATACAGTGACCTCTACCTGTGATACCAGTCACTGCTTCACATATCCCCCCACTGTTCAAACCTGTGGGGTTGAACACTTTTCACCCCACATGGGCGCGTGACAGGGCATCTGCATGACCCTGTGAAATCCCCGCCTGACACTGTACTGAGAAACCAAAGTAGGGACCGGAACCATCGGTTGACGCATGCATCCCTCCCCTTTGTCTTTCTCCTCCATACTTCGTTACAGGACCACCCACCACCCCGTTGTCCGTTGCAGACAACACGCCCACTTTCCTGATTAACCATAGATTTGGGACAATTTTGGGTGGTCTCGACCTTGTTTATTTTGGGTTCACTAACCCTGCAGCTCATTCTGTCACCTAAGTATCTGCCTTCGAGCCCTTGGCACCGTTTCCTCTGTACCCTTACCCATGCCTCGGATGACTATGTCATGCTGAAACGCCGCGGTCCGCCCCGGCAACTTCGGGCATACATACGTATTATGTCACACCTGAACCTGAGCCTTCCAACGCTTCTGATTAGCAAGAGCTCTATCCATTTTACCCTGACCCCCAGCCACATCCTTGGCCGGTGCCAGAGGATTCCTCATGGGCACGAACCTAGTCGCTTCTGCGACCACACACTCCCTGTTACTCCAGGCTTTCTAATTGCGCTTTTCTTATACCTGTGTCTCTGTGTGGGAGTCTGAAACTGGGCTGTCCCAAACTTACCTGACCCTGACACACCCAAAACTCTTTACTGCAGGGACTTTAACTGGGATCTGTTGCCTTCAGCCACATGTAAAATCTGGGCCTGGAATGAAATGGACTGCACGACTACCATCCTGCAGTCTGTTTCCAAAAAATACAAAAACCCTAGAGTAGGTTTTCCCTAAATTTGCCTTGGACACTAACATGCCCAAGACTAACATTTATTTTTAGTTTGCATTGCAATCACAGCTACGCCTGTGACCAAAATGCACTCTCAAGGCCTCCATATGCCTCTGTGCACATCCTGGGGCGAACACACAGTGACCTCTACCTGTGACATCTGTCACTGCCTCACAATTGCAATGACAGCTATGCCTGTGACTGCAATGCACCCCCATGGCCTCCATACGCCTCCGTGCACATACTGGGGAGAACATACAGTGACCCCTACGTGTGACACCAGTCACTCCCTCACATCTTGTACATAGGAGTAGTATTATTGTAGTTATATTCTTGTACATAGGAGGCAGTACTATAGTAGATATATTTTTGTACATAGGGGACAGTCTTATAGTAATTCTATTCCAGTACATAGAGGGCAGTATCTACTATATAATTGTCTAAGGGTCACGTCCGTCTTTCTCTCTGTCTGTCCTTCTGTCACGGATATTCATTGGTCGCGGCTTCTGTCTGTCATGGAATCCAAGTTGCTGATTGATCTCGCCAGCTGCCTGTCATGGCTGCCGCGACCAATCAGCGAAGGCCACAGTCCGATTAGTCCCTCCCTACTCACCTGCAGTCAGTGCCCGGCTCCCGCTCCATACTCCCCGCAGTCACCGCTCACACAGGGTTAATGCCAGTGGTAACGGACCACGTTATGCCGTGGGTAACTTACTCCGTTACCGCCGCTATTAACCCTGTGTGACCAAGTTTTTACTATTGACGCTGCCTATGCAGCCTCAATAGTAAAAGGATCTAATGTTAACAATAATAAAAAAAATAAAAAATCATTATATACTCTCCTTCCACCGCCTTTCCCGCTCCTCGCGACGCTCCGGTAACCGCTCCATGCAAGTGGCAGGTTCCGGTGGCAAGGATAGTATGTGACAAGGACCTGCCATGACGTCACGGTCATGTGACCGCGACCTCATCACAGGTCCTGCGCGCCTGCGCAAGAAGGACCTGCCATGACGTCGCGGTCACATGACCGCGACGTCATCACGGGTCCTGCACTACCAATCCTGGGACTGGAAGCTGCCAAGTGCACCGCACACAGGCAACATGACTACAAGGGCTCCCTCGGAAGGTGAGTATATGTTTATTTTTTAAACTGTGACATACGTGGCTGGGCAATATACTACGTAGCTGGGCAATATACTACGTGACTGGCCAATATACTACGTGGCTGGGCAATATACTATGTGGCTCTGTGCTGTATACTACATTGCTGTGCAATATACTACGTAGCTCTGTGCTGTATACTACATTGCTGTGCAATATACTACATGGCTCTGTGCTGTATACTACGTAACTGGGCAATATACTACGTGGCTGGGCAATATACTACCTCACTGGGCAATATACTACGTGACTGGGCAATATAGTACGTGGCTGGGCAATATACTATGTGGCTGGGCAATATACTACGTGGCTGGGCAATATACTACGTCACTGGGCAATATACTACGTGACTGGGCAATATACTTCGTCGCTGTGCAATATACTACGTCGCTGTGCAATATACTACGTCACTGGGCAATATACTACGTGACTGGGCAATATACTATGTGGCTGGGCAATTACTACGTGACTGGGCAATATACTACGTGGCTGGGCAATATACTATGTGGCTAGGCAATATACTACGTGGCTGGGCAATATACTACGTGGCTGGGCAATATACTACGGGGCTGGGCAATATACTATGTGGCTGGGCAATATACTACATGGTTGGGCAATATACTACGTGGCTGGGCAATATACTACGTGGCTGAGCAATATACTACGTGGCTGGGCAATATACTACGTGGCTGGGTAATATACTACGTGGCTGGGCAGTATACTACGTGGCTGGGCAATATACTACGTGGCTGGGCAATATACTACGTGGACATGCATATTCTAGAATACCCGATGCGTTCGAATTGGGCCACCATCTAGTTATAGTATATTTTTGTGCATATGGGCAGTATTATAGTAGCTATATTCTTGAGCATAGGAGCAGTATGATAATAGTCAAATTCTTGTGCATAGGGGCCGTATTATAGTAGTTATACACTTGTAAATAGGAGGATGTTGTCAGTGTTATTACTAATATTCGGTAAGTTGTCAGTGATCTTGCAGGTTAATACAAAATGCTCTATATTTAGGGGAGGTGCTGAATTTGGTCTTTGAGACTTAGTTGATAAACATTAGACTGAAGCACTGGGCACGTTGTGTAATAGCGGTAATAGTATGGGAAGGTAATTACGACTGAGGTGTTCTCCTGGGTGTATTTCCCTTTTAAAGTCCCAGGTTTCGTTAGATGAAGATGAGGCGATGTAGAATTCGGTGTTGTTGAAGCCGAGCACCTGTATTCTGCCATTACTGAGATGTATTGTGAGGAAGTGGCCAAGAAAGAAGGGTTTTTTTTTCTGAAGTCAGTAATTTATTTAGAATCTGTGGCTAATTAATGCAGACTCTTTTTGGATACTAGTCTGATTGCAGCTGTCAAAACATTAATAAAAGGAGCTTGAAAGGTGTTTAATATTGAACAACAGTGAAGGAGAAAATAAGGCTGCCGGGATCTCAGAAAACCATGGAGCTGTATAAATATACAGAAGGATTACAGAACCACAAATATCTACAGTGGCAGAGATGGGAAACAATGTATCATGCCTACACGCAGTGTACATAGATTATAGGATGATGAAGTCATCAAAGCCTCAGCCACAGGGTCCTCTTCTGTATATTTATATATCTATTAATCTATTATTTCTCATCTACTGTATATACTCGAGTACCAGCCGACCCGAGTATAAGCTGACCCCCTAATTTTGCCATAAAAAACTTAATGACTCGAGTATAAGCCTAGGGTAGGAAATGCAGCAGCTACAGGTAAATGTCAAAAATAAAAATAGGTACCAATAAAAGTAAAATTAATTGAGACATGAGTAGGTTAAGTGTTTTTGAATATCCATATTGAATCAGAAGCCCCATATAATGCTCCATAAAGTTTATGATGGGCCCCATAAAATGCTCCATATTAAAATATGCCCCATATAATACTGCATAAAGGTTAATAATTGCCCCATAAGATGCTCCATAGACACATTTGCCCAATATAATGCTGCACAAACCTTGATTATGGCCCCATAAGATGCTCCATACAGACACTTGCCCCATATAATGCTTCATAAACGTTAATTATGGCCCCATAAGATGCTCCATAAGGATATTTGCCCCATATAATGCTGCACAAATGTTATGGCCCCATAAGATACTCCATACAGATATTTGCCCCATATAATGCTGCAAAAACATTAATTATGGCCCCATAAGATTCTCCATAAAGATATTTGCCCCATATAGTGCTGCACAAACGTTTATTATAGCCCCATAAGATGCTCCATACAGACACTTGCCCCATATAGTGCTGCACAAACGTTGATTATGGCCCCATAAGATGCTCCACACAGACACTTGCCCCGTATAGTGCTGCACAAATGTTGATTATGGCCCCATACAGACATTTGCCCCATATAGTACTGCACAAATGTTGATTATGGCCCCATACAGACACTTGCCCTATATAGTGCTGCACAAACGTTGATTATGGCCCCATACAGACACTTGCCCCATATAGTGCTACACAAACGTTATGGCCCATAAGATGCTCCATACAGACACTTGCCCCATTTGCTGTTGATGCGATAAAAAAAATCACATACTCACCTCTCCGTCGCTCAGGCCCCCGGCACTTTCAATATTCACCTGACTTCGTTCCGGCGCCGCTCCATCTTCAGCGTCTTCTGCACTAACGTTCAGTCAGAGGGCACGCATTAACCACGTCACCGCGCCCTCTGACCTGAGCGTCACTGCAGGAGACGCTGAAGACGGAGTGGCGCCAGAACGGGGAGCAGGTGAATATCACGCAGTGCTCCCCCTCCCCATTATACTGACCTGCTCCTGTCGCTGTGCAGTCCCTGCTTCCCCGGCGCCGTAGCTTCTTCCTGTACGGAGCGGTCACCATTACCACTCATTACAGTAATGAATATGCGGCTCCACCCCTATCGGAGGTGGAGCAGCATATTCATTACTGTAATGAGCGGTACCATGTGACCGCTCAGGAAAGGAAAAAGCTGGGGCGCCGGGGAAGCCAGGGATGTGCAGGGACCGCACCAGGAGCAGGTGAGTATAATTAGACAGCCCCCGCTTCCCCTCCCCTGCTGACCCCCGGGTATGACTCGAGTATAAGCCGAGAGGGGGACTTTCAGCCCCAAAAATGGGCTGATAATCTCGGCTTATACTCGAGTATATACGGTATTTATAAATGTATTATATACAGTAGTGTTCAAAAGAATCGCAGTGTGTTCAAAAACATGAGTTAATCACAAAACCTTTATACTAGTTTTTACTTCCAGCATTGGGAACATTGCACACTGTTTTCTAAATCAAAACGTGAAGAGAAATGTAAATAATTTTTAACTACTTTACAGAAAATAACAAAAAAGGAACATTGGGCTGTTCTAATAAATAGCAGTGCCTGCATTTGCCTTTACAAACTCACAATATGTATTTTTTGAGGATTTCTCATTCCTGTGAATCACTGACCTAATATTTAGTTGTTACCCACAGTATTTTACAACTGCTTCACATCTATGTTGCACAGAGTCACCAACTTCTGCCCCAGTCACCTGTTATTCCAGCCCAGGACGCTTGGACGACATCCCACAATTTTTTGGCATTTGTTGGCTTTGCCTCAGAAATGACATTTTTGATGTCAACCCACAAGTGTCTTATCGGATTAAGGTCTGGGGATTGGGCTGGAAACTCCATAACCTCAATTTTGTTGGACTGGAAACCAGATTTTGCTCATTTACTGGTGTGTTTAGGGTCGTTTCAAGGGCATATCCTCTTCAGTGTAAGGCAACATGACCTCTTCCAGTATTGTAATATGTGCAAACTGGTCCACGGTCCCTGGTGTGCGGTAAATAGGTCCGGCACCATAGTAAGAGAAACCTGCCCATCTCACGATGCTGGCACCTCCATGCTTCAGTGTCTGCAGTGTACAGCGGCTGAATGCAGAGTCTGGGGGTCGTCTGATGAACTGTCTGCGGCCCTTGGACCCAAAAAGAACAATTTTACTTCCATCAGTCCATAAAATATTTCTCCATTTATCTTTAGGCCAGTTGATGTGTTCTTTGGCAGATTGTATCCTCTTCAGTACAATTCTTTTTTATAACCGTGGGACTTTGTGGGGACTTCTTCCTAATAGATTAGCATCACACAGACGTGTAACTGTCCCAGTCCTCACAGGTAACATGAGACGGTCTGTGATCACCCTGGAGCCGATCATTGGCTGAGCCTTTGCCATTCTGGCTATTCTTCCATCCATTAGAATGGTCGTCTTCCATTTTCTTCCACGTCTCTCTGGTTTGATTTTCCATTGTAAAGCATTGGAGACTTTAGCTGAACAGCCGATCATTGTCTGCACTTCTTTACAAGTTTTACCCTCTCCAATCAACTTTTTAACCAAAGTGCGCTGCTCTTCTGTACAATGTCTGGAGTGACCCATATTTCTCAGGCTTTCAAGGAGAAATGCATGTACAACATGTCCTGGCTTCACCCTATGATAAGGGCCACCTGATTCACACCTGTATCTTCACAGATTGATTGACCGCACTAATTGATCTCACTGCTATTATTGTGAACACTTTCCCCTTCAATTCATTATTCGAATACACAGACTTAGAAACCTGCAGATCATAAATGTGGAGTCTGGTGGTTTTCTTAGAATCTGCTGCACCAACTGGTAAATTGTGTAACATGTCGGATTATAATTTATACCAAAAGCAACGATTAATCTATTTAGCCATATTGGACAGCTAGTATTTTGAACACTACTGTATCAATTGATCCATCTTGCATCAGGTTTTGTTTCGTCACCTGGTTGTTGAGATCTTAGCTTTCTTTCTACCACTATATTATAAAGATATTGGAACAGATTTACTGATCCTAATTATTTTAGCAAACTTAGACTGGATAGCAAAAAAGAAGAGGTTATCTTTAGCCTGTCTCATGTAAGCTTTCAGCTTAGTTTACTTTTGCGCATTGTTTTACATTTAGCCTGTATTTTGGCAAGCGAAATAAAAGTGCATTATAAATTTGGCACATGGCATGTATACATTTTTTGAGCACAGTATTCCAGAAAAAATCCTGTTTTCTTTCTTAAAGGGAACCTGCCAGCAGGATTGTGTACAGTAACTACACACAGTGTCAGGTCGGCGCCGTTATACTGATTACAATAATACCTGGGTGATGAAATCCGTCTTGTGCTTGTTGTTTAATTTTTATTTTCAGTTTTGAGTTAATGATATGCTTGTGCCCCGGGGCAGCCTGTGGGGGGCTTCATGTGGTCCTCTGTTAGGTATTCATCAGTATGGCTACTGACAGGTCACTGATCCCTCATTGACCTGCCCCCTAGTTTATATAGTGATTATATATATATATATATATATATATATATATATATATATATATATATATATCTTGGAGAGAAAAAAATCCCCTCCTGCAGACAGGCCACAGCCTGCAGCCTAATCGCATATGTAATGTGTATATTATTCATTTGTTTGAGGTTATTCTGAAATTCATAAAAAAAATAAATAAAATCAATTTGAAAATGGTGTTGTCCACGCCTGCGCAGTAGTAGCTATCGGTGATCCGATAGCTGCTACTGTGCAGGCGGCACCATCTTTGTAGAAGATGCAGAAGGTTTTTTTTTTCCAAGATATGTATAAAACATGCATTATTTAAACTAGGGGGCAGGTCAGTGAGAGATCAGTGACCTGTCAGAAATCTGCATTATGAATACCTATCAGAGCACCACATGAAGACCCCCCACAGGCCGCCCCGGAGCACGAACATATCATTAACTCAAAACTGAAAATAAAGATTGCAAAACAACCACAAGATGGATTTCATCACCAGGTATCATTGTAATCCGTATAACAGCACCGACCTGACACTGTCTGTAGTTACTGTGCCCAATCCTGCTGACAGGCTCCCTTTAATATGCTTTTTGCCATTTCTGTCATTCTCCATTGTAGTTTACAGTAAGTTAAGTCTTCTGTTTGTAAACCTAAAGGCACAGAAAGCTATTAAAATAATCCAGTATGCAGTTTAACCCCTTAGTGACGGAGCCAAATTTTTGAAATCTGACCAGTGCCTTTTTATGTGGTAATAACTCTGCAACGCTTCAACAAATCCCAGTGATTTTGAGATTGTTTTTTCGTGACACATTATACTTTATGATAACGGTAAATTTAGGTCAATATGTTTTGTGTTTATTTATAGAAAATATCAAAAATTTGAGAAAAATGTAAAAAAATTGGCAATTTTTAAAGTTTGAATGATTATCCCTTTAACAGATGGTCATACCACAGCAAACCATTAATAAATAATATTTCCCACATGCCTGCTTTACATCAGCACCATTTGTAAAATGTTCTTTTATTTTGTTAGCATTTTTAGGGTATGTTCACACGTTCAGGATTTCCATCCTTTTTTTTCCTGACTGTTATTTAAAAAACTGCAGCTCTTGGCAGAAAACGCAGGTCCTTTTTTTGGTCCTTTTTTGGTCCGTTTTTGATGCGTTTTTTGATGCGTTTTTTTGATGCAGTTTTCTAGCCAGAGTCTGTGTGTTTTCTAGGAATTTTTTTAGGGTTAAAATGGCTGAAAATACCCTAACCCTACCCCTAACCCTAACCCTACCCCTAACCCTACCCCTAACCCTAACCCTAACCCTACCCCTAACCCTAACCCTACCCCTAACCCTACCCCTACCCCTATTCTAACCTTAGTGAAAAAAAAAAAAAAAAATTCTTTATTTTTTTTATTGTCCCTACCTATGGGGGTGACAAAGGGGGGGGGGGGTGTCATTTACTATTTTTTTATTTTGATCACTGAGATAGGTTATATCTCAGTGATCAAAATGCACTTTGGAACGAATCTGCCGGCCGGCAGATTCGGCGGGCGCACTGCGCATGCGCCCGCCATTTTGCAAGATGGCGGCGCCCAGGGAGAAGACGGCCGGACGGACACCGGGACGCCGGGTGAGTATAAGGGGGGGAGATTAGGGCACGGGGGGGGCATCAGAGCACTGGGGGGGGGCATCGGAGCACTGGGGGGGGGCATCGGAGCACGGGGGGGCGGGATCGGAACACGGGGGGGCAGCCACACTCCGCCCACGCACTTCCGCCCGCTCCCCGCACTTCCTGCTGCAGCGGTTCTGCACATCAAACCGCAGTAAAACCCGCAGATATATTTTTGATCTGCGGGTTTTACTGCGGTTTGGACCTCACAATGGAGGTCTATGGGTGCAGAACCGCTGCGGCTCCGGAAAAAGAATTGACATGCTCCTTCTTTTTTCCGGGAGCTATTCAGCGCGTCTTTTTTTTTACAATTTCCGGACCATGTGCACAGTGTGTCCTGTTTTCCATAGGGTACAGTGTACTGTACCCTGCATGGAAAACAGCTGCGGAACCGCAGCGGCAAAACCGCCGCGGTTCCGCGGTAAAAAACGCACTGTGTGAACATGGCCTAAGAGGTTTAAAAATGTAGCAGCAATTTTTCATTTTTTTAAAGGAAATTTACAACATTTATTTTTTTAGGGAACTATCCATGTTTGAATTGACTTTAGGGGTCTCATATATTGGGAAACCCCCAAACGTGATACCATTTTAAAAACAACACCCCCTGACATATTGAAAACTGCTGTCAGGTAGTTTATTAACCCTTCAGGTGCTCTACAGGAATTAATGCAAAGTGGTATGACAGAAATGAAAATGTGTATTTTTACCACCTAAATGCTGGTAACTTCTGAACAGGTTGCAACAGCCGGCAGACTCTAAGGCCGCTATTTGGTCGTGAATTGCCATCGCAAACATCAGGACCATACAATCATGATCTGAGGGCACCAATTGGGATAAAGAGGAAGCCCCCACACTCTGTTAACCATTTATAATGATGTAGTCACTATTGACAGCAGCATCTAAGGGGTTAAACAGATATGTACGGTGCCAACACTGATCATGGCTGATACAGCAAGTTGTCAGCTATAGTGTACAGCCGACAGCTGCTGGATTGTCACCTGTATAGGGAGGCTATTCTCTTATATCTCAGGTCAGTTAAAAGACGTATTGGCGGTCATTAAGGGGTTAATTTATCAGTTCCCCCTAGAGGTGACTGCAGACAGGATCTTGTCATATATTTCTGTATACAGGGAGCTCCCCCTAGAGGTGACTGCAGACAAGATCTTATCATGTATCTCTGTATACAGGGAGCTCCCCCTAGAGGTGACTGCAGACAGGATCTTATCATGTATTTCTGTATACAGGGCACTCCCCTTAGTGGTGACTGCAGACAGAATCTTATCATGTATTTCTGTATACAGGGAGCTCCCCTTAGTGGTGACTGCAGACAGGATCTTTTGATGTATCTGGAGCGCCCACTAGGGCCGTGGGGTACTCGGGCTGGGTCCGACGGTTCTTCAGGGGGTTTTCGTGGCAGCAGTGACCGTGGCCCTGGGCGTCCAAAAAAATTAATGAAATGTAGGGGAAATAAAGTCTTTAGGAAGTTAGTTTGTGACGCCACCTGTGGTGTTCAGCAATGGATGGCCGACGCTGCTTAAGGGGACTGCTGGGGCGCAGCTGTGATGGTTCTGCTCCCTACAGGTGGGGCCAAAGGGCTGCTGGTATAGTTGGTAAGGGATCGTAGACGATGGTGTGCAGGACTGAGGGTGCGGGAAATGACTGGAGGACACAAGGGTTACAGTTTCCTTTACCTTTACTTGTTAGATGCAGGTGCAATCCGGAGCACGGGTAACAGAAGATGATGGGGTCCGGGCAGCCGGGAAGCAACTCAGGATCCACCTAGCCAGGTGGGTTTGGAAGCCATCCTACTGCATTGCGCTCTTAGGTCCTTGCTGCTTTAAGCTCTGCTCAAGTTCCTCTCCTGCATGTTGCTTCTAACCTGTATGGCAGACAGCGTGAGCCTATCACGAGCACTGCCTTTTCACTGGCAGCCCCAGTTCTCGGTCTGCTGTGGTGCCTCCGGGTGTTCAGTGTGGCCAGGGAGGATGCAGTTCCCTGCCCTCCAGATTCGGCTGTCGGGGCGTCCAGCATCCACGCAGTCAAGGACTCTGGCATCCTCTTTGTGAGCGCTGTGTTCTGGGGTGAGATTGGTTACAGCTCCACTCCCCAGGTTCTCCTTGACTTGCCTCCTCTAACTCTCAGACTCTGACTAGACTCACTAACTCCACCTCCAGGCCAGAACTTATAGGGAAGCTCACCTGAAACCGGATGTTAGAGCTTCCCCTTCTGCTCTGGAGTCAGGAAAGGTGTTGGATGCTGGCATTACCTGGTAAGGTGACCCCTGTTGTGAATTCTGCTCTTGGGCTCCCTCCGGTGGTTATGAGTGGTAGTGCTGCTGTCTTTGGATCGCAGCATTTATCAGGTGTGTCCACTTATTGCACTTTGGACTGGGCTATTTAGCCTTGCTTGATCCTTTAGTCAGTGCCAGTTGTCCATTGTTTTTGGAGGATTCACATCCATACCTGGTCTCTACTGTTTTGCTGTTCATTTCTACAAAGATAAGTTCTGGCTTTGTTTTTGCTGTCCACATGCTGTGGACCTTATAGTTCTGTGCATTTTCATGTTTTGTCTTGTCCAGCTTTGTCTGTGAAGGATTTTTTGCAGCCAAGCTGTGTCTCTGGAGATGCAGATATACCCTCCATGTCTTTAGTCAAATGTGGAGATTTGTATTTTCTGTGGTGGATATTTTCTAGTGTTTTAATACTGACCGCATAGTACTCTGTCCTATTCTTTCTTTTTAGCTAGAATAGCCTCCTTTGCTAAATCCTGATTTCAGTCTGCGTATGTCATTTCCCTCTCCTCTCACAGTCAATATTTGTGGGGGACTGTCTATCCTTTGGGGATTTTCTCTGAGGCAAGATAGTTTTCCCGTTTCTATCTTTAGGGGAAGTTAGTTCTTAGGCTGTGTCGAGGTGTCTAGGGAGTGTTAGGTACATCCCACGGCTACTTCTAGTTGCGGTGCTAGTTCAGGGTCTGCGGTCAGTACAGGTGCCACCTTCTCCAGAGTACGTCTCATGTTGCTCCTAGGCCACCAGATCATAACAGACCCCCTCCTTTTTTCCAGGCATGACATCACCACCTGTAAGGGGGCAATGCCACTGTGGCAACCAGACTCCTGGGGTGCCACATATCTCTGTATACAGGGAGCTCCCCCTAGTGGTGGTTGCAGACAGGATCTTATCATGTATCTCTGTATACAGGGAGCTCCCACTAGTGGTGACTGCAGACAGAATCTTACTATGTATCTCTGTATACTGAATAATAAAGTTGTCACAAACATTTTCCATGCACAGACATTAAATTTAATAATACATCAATAGCAAAATCACTGTATGTGTCACCTGCGTGTTGTCAGGACTCTAATCGGGAAAACTGCCAAAACCACATGTAAGAAACATCACAAAAATCAGTCAAATAGTCCCATAAAATGTACAAATTTATTAAATATTCAATAAAACAGTAATCAAACAAAGAATAGATAAATGGACAACAAAGGAGAGAGGTAAAGCACTATGTGGCAGTACAAGTTGCCCAAGGACTCCAAGGCCCCATCACTGCAACAATATCCTTAGTACAATATATGAAAGACCCATGGCCATATGAATAACAGGATCAATATCCCCATGTATTATAACACAATAACACCGCACCAATCATGGCCAAATCGCCTAAGTATACATTATAAATACCTGGTATATGTCACAGTGGGAAGCCAGGAGTCCACCCCGACGCGCGTTTCGGAACGCAAAGCTCCTTCCTCAGGGGGGCGTTAAAAGATAGTGGCACATGTCACTATTTATACCACCATGCCGGAAATGCTCACGATGCGCACCGACCGCTGAGTCCGCCGTGCCCGGCGCTCTCACCGCCAGCCGAGACAGGAAGCACGTGGGACCCCACGTGATCCTTCATCAGGTAGCCAAGGAAACGCCAGACCCAGCAGAACGCAAGCAGCGCGCATGCGCGGCACAGACGCGGCCATATTGGAAGAGGTCAAAAGTAAGGGCAAATCCACTGCCCACAATAACGACTGTATTACAATTGAAAAAACATATATAATCATATACAATCTCTACAGATCAACAGCTAATATTAACACACATAGAAAGATACATACACAAATTATGAATGATTATACACAACAATACAGCCTGCCCATATATGGAAATTTCACTTCTCACAGTAATAACAGAATATAATCATAAACAATTATGTAAATCCAAAAAAGTAATGTGCAAAAAAAAAAGGAAAAAAAGAAAAGGAAATTATAAAACACAAAAATGCAAATAGAAATTACTGTACACAAAAAATAACCAACAAACCCTCAATGAAAAATATATATATCCCTCTCTCTCAATCTATTGAGAACCATAGTCCAGATATGAAAATTCTTGTATGGGCCCAAATGTTCATAGAAGAATGGGTAGTCAGAAATGTTGATAGCTGCCTCCAAACACAACTCCATCATCCGGCCACAACTTCCAGACAACGATATATCTACAAATATCATATAAAAATAGAACTATGAGTAAAAACACATTAAAAACAACATGGACTTGCCACACATGTGCATCACCCTGGTGCACAGCAGAATTCGATCACAGAAAAGGCGCGAACGATATGTTTTCGTTTAGCCCATTGGGATGGATGGTCTGCATTGTCCCGATCCATCTGGTCTCTGCCTGGGCTAAACGTTTAGTAAGGTTACCCCCCTAAAATTGATGTTCAATAAATCAATCCCACGGACTTTAAGTTCTGAGGCATCACATTGATGAAACTCTCTAAAGTGTCGCGACAATGTCTTAAGGATGGTCGTGTCTGTGCATGTTGACGCCGCCTGTATCCACAATACGTGTTCTCTAACACGAACTTTGAGTTGTCGTGTGGTCAACCCAATATAAATTAAACCACACGGACAAGTAGCATAATATATCACGTATCTAGAGATACACGATATATTCTGTTTGATCACATACGATTTCGTACCCCTTGAATCAGAGAAGGAAGTACACCTCTCAATATTGGGGCAGGCGACACATCTACCGCATGGTACACAACCACCCCCTGGCCACAGCTTATCCAAGAAAGTAGAGACTGGCTGACTGACATAATGACTCCGTGTCAGCTGATCACGGAGATTTTTAGCCCGTCGAAATGTAATCGAGGGGTTATTCGGAAGAAATTTCTTAATTATTGGATCTACTTGTAGAATAGGCCATGCCTTTCTGATTGCTGCACGCACTTTTTCATGTTGGGGATAATATGATGTCACAAATCTCGCTATTCCGCCTACTTTCGATTGTTTTGGTGTCTTATTATATAGACGGTTATTGCGGTTAGAGTGCTTAGCGCGATGGTATGCTCGCTTAACACTCCGGCGCCTATATCTCCTTGAAAGAAAGCGTGATTTCAACGCATCCGCCCTCGTCTCAAAGTCCGCATCTGTAGAGCAGATCCGACGAAGGTGGAGGAATTGGCCCACTGGAATTGCTCGAATCATGTGGCGCGGATGGCATGAAGAGGTATGTAACAAAGTATTGGTAGGCGTCTGTTTCCTGAAGATATCAGTCTGTATTAGACCATATCTATCCTTACGGATGGTAACATCGAGGAAGTCAATTCTCTCTGAATCCCACACCGGGGTGAGACTTATATTAAGATCGTTGCTATTCAAGGATGAACTGCGCAAGGTCGACGGCCGTGCCCTGCCAGACAAAGAAGATATCGTCAATGTAGCGTGTCCATAAAAGGACACGATCCATTGACCCCTGTTTGTCAGACAGGAACAGATCCCTCTCCCACAGCCCCAGGAACAGGTTAGCATAGGATGGCATAAAGGCCTCTCCCATGGCTGTACCCTGGAGCTGTAGGTAGAAGGATCCTTTGAAAATGAAAAAATTATGAGTGAGGGTGAACTCTAAAAGCTCCAGGATGAGGTCCCTCATAGATATAGAGAGATTGGACATGCCCAAGAAAAAACTAACTGCCCGAAGGCTGTCAGAATGACGGATGTTTGTATAGAGGGACTCAACATCTACCGAAGCCAGAAGAGTATCACCCTCCAAACACAGACCATCGACCCTGCGCAGCAAATCCCCAGTGTCCTTGAGGAATGAAGGAAGATTACATACCAATAGTGGGAGATAATAATCAATCCACCTGTTGACCTTTTCAAGAAAATTCCCCCTCCCAGACACAATGGGCCTGCCGGGTGGTGACCTTATATCTTTATGGATTTTGGGTAGAAGATATAATGTGGGGATAGTAGGTTCCTTCACTTGCAGTGCCAAAACCAGATCTTTGATGACAACGTCGCAATCTAAGGCCTTTTTCAAAATCATCTCCAATTTAGCATTAAATGCAGAAAGGGGGTTATACGTAAGTTTCTTATAGTATACAGTGTTGTTTAGTTGGCGAAATGCCTCCCCTTCATACATAGATTTCGGCCAGACCACGACATTGCCACCCTTATCAGCTGGCTTCAGCACTACATCAGGGAGATCCTGAAGGACCTTAAGACGGATTCTCTCTTCCCTAGTCAGGTTATCCCCTCTACCAAATTTAGGTATTTTCTGTAATTCCTCCATCACCACCCGTACAAACAGATCGATGCTGGGACAAGAAGTAAAAGGGGGGAATTTAACAGAGCGTGGTCGAATGCACGGAGGGATCTTACTATGTATCTCTGTATACAGGTAGCTCCAGACTGGAGCACCTTGGGCCCACCAGAGAAAATCATTCTTGGGGCCCACTATGTAGCTACATAGAAATAAATGCAAGATCACCAATTGTGTGGTAAAACATGCTAATATCAGGTTATAATATAAGGTAGTACATGTCTTAACTATGTAGCAGGGGTTAGAGTAGCACCTCATAGAATATAAAGTAGCCCCCACATAGGGTACAATGTATCCCCCTCATAGTATTAAAGTAGCCCCCTCACAGAATATAATGCAGCCCTCATATAGAATATAATGTAGCCCCCTCATAGCAAACAATGCAGTCCCCCATAGAATATAATGTAGCCCCCCATAGAATATAATGCAACTAGCCTCAGAGTATAATGCAGCCCCCCGTAGGGTACAATGTAGCCCCCTTGGAGTATAGTGCAACCCCCTCATAAGGTATAATGCAGCCCACCCATAGAATATAATGTAGCCCCTTCATAGGGTATAATGCAGCCCCCTTCAAATAGTATAATACAGCCCCCCACAGAACAGAATGTAGCCCCCTCAGAATGTATAACGCAGCCCCTCCATGGAATATAATGCAGCCCCCCACAGAATATAATGTAGCCCCCTCATAGGGTGTCATGCTGCCCCCCTCATAGGGTATCATGCTGCCTCCCTTCATAGGGTATCATGCTCCCCCCTCTCATAAGGTTTCACGCTGCCCCCCTCTCATAGGGTATCATGCAGCTCCCTGCCTAGGATATCATGCAGCTCCCCCATAGAGAATCATGCAGCTCACCCTCATAGGGTATCATGCAGCTCACCCCCCATAGGGTATCATGCAGCTCACCCTCCCCATAAGGTATCATGCAGCTCACCCCCCAAGGGGATTATGCAGCTCACCCCCCTTAGGGCATCATGCAGCTCACCCTCCCCATAGGGTATCATGCAGCTCACCCTCCCCATAAGGTATCATGCAGCTCACACCCCAAGGGGATTATGCAGCTCACCCCCCATAGGGTATCATGCAGCTCACCCCCCAAGGGGATTATGCAGCTCACCCCCCATAGGGTATCATGCAGCTCACCCTCCCCATAAGGTATCATGCAGCTCACACCCCAAGGGGATTATGCAGCTCACCCCCCTTAGGGCATCATGCAGCTCACCCTCCCCATAGGGTATCATGCAGCTCACCCCCCAAGGGGATTATGCAGCTCACCCCCCCATAGGGCATCATGCAGCTCATCCTCCCCATAGGGTATCATGTAGCTGACTCCCCTTCCAAAGGGTATGAGGCAGCTCACCCCCCCTCCATACAACCAGGACTCACTGATAATAAAAAAACAACACAATACTCACCTCTCCTCCTCGCTCCTAAGCTGATTCCGGCAGCGGCTCTGCTCTGATGTCAGGAGCTGCACTGCAGTCGGCCTCACACAGCAGGTACGCGATGAAGTGACGTCATTGCGCACCCGCTGTGTGTCAGCGGCGAGGGGAATGATGGGAGAGGGAGCGTCATCTGATGCTCTCTCCTCATTAACGAGTGCTGGGGGCGGCTATGGGGACTCCTGAGGGAGCTGGGGCCCTGGTCTGCGGGCTCTGATAGCGGGCAGTGTTTAGCATACAGTTATGTATTGTTACGGATCTGCAACACAGGACTAAGGTAGAAGGGGGTTAACTGACCCTGCGCTATGACTTGGCTGAAACCCTACGATTGAGTGGGCGACTCATTCCTTGTGAATAGACCCACCGACGATCCTAGGTTAATCTCAAACGAAGACCTATAGACAAGGGGAATGGGTTTCCTAAAAGAACTAAGGCATGGGTACAAAAACAGGTCACCTCCTAGTAGAAAACAAAGAGAAGGCTGCAGAAACCAGTAGAAAACAGAAACTAAGCCTAGCAGAACCAGAGGTACCAGCACTGCACAAACAACACACACAGAAGACAAAGCAAAGCACCAAGCTAGAGCTCAAGCAGATAAACACTGTTGTCCAGCAAGGACTGGGAGGCAGGTGCTGGTTAATAAAGAGTAAGACAAACACCTGACCCAAGACAAACCCAGCACCAGAGGACAAAGACCAGCAGCCAGAACTTCACCAGAAAATGGTGGATAAGTCACAAACTAAACAGATTCTAACATGTATCTCTATATACAGGGAGCCCCCCTAGTGGTGGCTGCAGACAGAATCTTATCATGTATCTCTGTATACAGGGAGCTCCCCCTAGTGGTGGCTGCAGACAGGATCGTATCATGTATCTCTGTATACAGGGAGCTCCTCCTAGTGGTGGTTGCAGACAGGATCGTATCATGTATCTCTGTATACAGGAAGCTCCCCCTAGTGGTGGCTGCATGCAGATCGATATCACTTTGTATGTTTAACCCCAGTGTATTATGATGATAAAAGATGGAGACTCTTGTAGATTGCACATAAATTGGAGATTTATTAAACTTTGTTTCCTTGGTCACTTAGACCACAAAGCTCCAGACTCTACGAGAGTTTAACAGCCACTCAGTCAGAGGAATGTATGATCTGTTCACGTAGTAATGATTGCTAAGACGTTGCAGGAGATAATAAGAGCATGACAACAGACGGGCGCTGGCAGATCACGTCTCCTGGAACCTGGGACAATGGCTTATTGTTCCCTTACTGTAAATTTGGAGCAATTCCTGCATTTTCCCTCTCAGTCATGATAATTACATGGTGCACATGACAGATGAGAGTGGCTGGACATGGAGATGTGAGGAGAGCGCAGATCCCCCACATCTATCACTACCT
Source organism: Ranitomeya imitator (assembly GCF_032444005.1). Lineage (NCBI taxonomy): Eukaryota > Metazoa > Chordata > Amphibia > Anura > Dendrobatidae > Ranitomeya > Ranitomeya imitator. Next base: position 776,762,719 of record NC_091282.1, read on the forward strand.
GCTCCTGCGGGCGGGGAGATAATGGTTTGCAGCAGTTACACATCTCGCTGTATACAGAACTCTTACATCTCAGAACTTCTTCTTCGTCTTCCTCTTTAAAAAAGCATTTCCACATTTATATCTCAAGTTCTCCTTATTTTTTAGATCACTGCTTCCTGCCTGTGAATGGAGCATTTTCACTTTAATTCCGACTAGAAGCTTGAAAAGGCCAAATACTTTGCACATCTGAAAGTTTCCTATAGATCCCACGACAAGACATCACACAGCAAAAATCATATATTGTCTTTATAGAAGTGCCACATAACATTAGAAACCACCTTACAGTGCCCAAATAATACTAGTGGTACAGTTCCACCATGCAGTACCTGAAATACCATCATATAATGCCCAAATAACATCACTTTACAGTGTCTGTAATACCATCATATAATGCCCAAATAACATCAGTGTACAGTGCCTAGAATACTATTATATAAAGCCCAAATATTAATAGTGGTACGGTTCCACCATGCAGTACCTGTAATACCATCATATGGTGCACAAATAACATCACTTATACAGTGCCTGTAATACCACCATAGAATGCCCAAATACTACATCCATACAGTGCATATAATACCATCATATAGTGCCCAAATAACATTACTATACAGTGCCTGTAATACCATCATATAATGCACAAATAGCATTACTATACAGTGGCTATAATACCCTCATATAATGCAAAAATAATACTAGTAGTACGTTACCACCAGGCAGTACCTGTAATACCATCATATGGTGCCCAAATAACATCAAACATATGAGTGCCCCCAGGGGCTAGGGGTTACTCGGAGCCGGGCCCTTCTTCTGTTCTCAGTGGGGATGTCACGGGGGCTGACCCGGTCCGTGGCCCTAGGGGAACGTACGTTGAAAATGAGGGAAAGATCTTTAAAGGGATAATGTTCGTGAAGCCACCTGTGGTATTCGGTCAGGGTGACCGACGCTGCTTAGGGGTCCACTGGGGTGATGTTATGGCAGCTAGATGGTATACCTTCCCACAGGTGAAGTATGTCCCCAGGGCTTCCCAGAGTGTAGATGGCGGATGGTAGATGATGTAAGGCGCAGTGAATAACGAAGACACAAGGTTGCAGTCTCTTTACCTTTACTGAAGGCTTCAGCATCCACAGTCCAGAGTAGGGACCACAGGGTAGGCAGAGTCCAGCCGGTCTGAAGGCAAATCCAGAATCCCCTTATCCAGGTGGAATTCAATAGCCTTCCTCTAGCGCCTGAGTGTTGTAGTTCCTCCCTGCTGAGCAACTCGGTGAGGTCCTCACAACTATTGTAGGTGTTAAGTCTCTTTCTTTCTGTCCCCCTGACGGATAGGACAAACCCGTATGACTGATGGCCTGAGGCTTTTTGTAAGGACCCTAGAGACGCCCCGACCTCCACAAGTTGCCACCGTGCCTCCTGGGTATATGGTCGGGCAGCCAACGTGGAATCAACTGTCTTGCCAGTTTCTGAAGTAAAGCATAGAGGTCCTTACTCCCTCGGTGTTCTGGCTACCGGTACTGCGCTTCAGAAGGAGGCAGCCTGCTTCTAGCTGGTCTCCCTCTGATATTCCTCTCCTTTTGCTATGACTTCGTTTCTCGCTCACTGCAACACAATTCCTTTCAATGTCTTTTTCTTGGGATGCTGCCACATGGGATACAGGCGCAGCTCCGTGTACCCTCGCCTCCTGCAGGTTGCAGTCTTTAGCTGGCTGGAACCCACTCCAACCAGCCTCTGACAAACTCGGTCGGGGCTGACTGTCTAACTTCCTAACCAACCCACCAGTTTTACCCAAGTGTGAGGAGTGCCCTAGTAGATAGAAGCATGGCTCCCCATGGCGGACTGGAGTGTGAAGTGTGTTTTGGTGGTTGTCATACCTGGACAGAAGATCTTCTTCATTGCTTTCAGACGTAACATCACTCCCCCTGGTGGAAGAATAACATTACTGCAACAACCAGGACTCTGGGGCGCTGCACATACAGTGCCTATAATGCCATCTTATAATGCCCAAATAATACTAATGGTACAGTATCGCCATACAGTACCTATAATCCAATCATATAATGCTCAAATAACATCACTATACATTGCCTAGAATACTATTATATAATGCCCAAATAATATTAGTGGTACGGCACCAAAATACAGTACCTGTAATACCATCATATGGTTCCCAAATAACATCACTATACAGAGCCTATAATACCATCATATAATGCTTAGAAAGAAGAAAAATAAGCCAGCTCACCCGTGATGCATAAACCAATCTTCAGGAGCACGGACCCGCTGTGTCCAGGCGTATAAAGTCAAAAAAAGAAAAGAATGTCCAGCTTCACCGAATCCATAAAAAAGAGTTTTCTTTATTCACAAACTTTGAACATAAAGGATACAGGCTTCAGCACGAACCATATGGGTAAGAATCTCAATACATTTCTGGAGACTAAGCTCCCTTAATCATGACAATTCACTGGCACAGGGCCCCTCATATTACGACGGTGTGTCTGACGTTGGTTGTGCACCACCACCGTCAGAGACACTTCATTGTACTATGAGGGACCCTGTGCCAGTGCCGTCGCCCAAGAGTGGGCAAACCCACCTGTCCAGGCAAACGGCACTCGCACGGGTGCTTGCGCCAGGTGGTGACCACGGCCCTGTGGGGGGAGTCAGCCCATTTAGGGAGGTATAAAAATGGCCTATGGTGGACATTCAGCAGCTGCTAATGGAGGAATTGGAGAAGTCAGTAAGAGGAGGCCAAAAGCAATACATTTTTCCGGCCAGACGTGTCCTTTTTTCGGTCAGTATTGAACCAGCAGCACTGAAGACTCTTTCTGATAGCACACTAGCAGCAGGGCAAGCGAGCTCCTGTAATGCTTAATCTGCCAATTCTGGCCAGGTGTCTATTTTTGATGCCCAGTAATCAAAGGGGAATGACCTGTGAGGGAGAACATCAATAAGGGAGGAAAAGTAGTTCGTAACCATACTGGACAAATGCTATCTTCTGTCACTTTGAATCGATGCAGCAGTACGTGTTGTGTCAGCGGTCATTGCGAAATCACTGCACAAACTGGTCATAAAACCCCTCTGTCCAACGCCACTTCTGATTTGTGCACATCTAACACCTCTGCCATGTTGCCCCCTACGGCTCGTGTGAGAACCATCACCGCCGCTGTGTGCTGGGAATGCCTGAACCAAACGGTCTACAAGAGTTGCTTGTTTGATAGCCAATATTTGCTCAAGGTTCTCATGTGGCATGATAATTTGTAATTTTCCTTTATATCGTGGATCCAGGAGGCAGGCCAACCAGTAATCGTCATCGGTCATCATTTTGATAATGCGGGGGTCGCTTTTTAGGATACGCAAGGCATACTCAGCCATGTGGGCCAATGTTCCAGGTGTCAATTCACTGCTTGTGCTGGGTTGAGGAGCACTTTCTTGCAAATCAACATCAGTTGTGTCCTGCAAAAACCCTGTACCTGACCTTGCAACGCCACCAGTTTGTATTGCCCCCTGAGAAGCATCCTCCTCCCATAAATATTCATCCCCATCATCATCCTCCTCCTCCTCTTCGTCCGCCACCTCGTCCAGAGTTCCCTGAGCAGACAATGGCTGACTGTCATCAAGGCTTCCTTCCTCCTCGGCTGCAGACGCCAGCTCCTTAATGTGCGTCAAACTTTGCATCAGCAGACGTATTAGTGGGATGCTCATGTCAGTGTTACTGTTGGGCCATGGCACCCCTGTACAGCACTGCCTGCAGGTCTATACAGTATACAGATCCTTATACATGTCCATATACTGGATCATAAACAAGTCTATGCTACAGGTATGTATACAGATCCAAATACAGTCAAGGCCAAAAGTGTTTGTACCCTTGAAATTGTTCCTGAAAGTGAAGTATTTCTTCCAGCAAATTATTGCAGTTCCCCATGGTTTGTTACACATGTTTATTTCCTTTGTGTTTATAAAAAAAACAGAGAATAAAAGGCAAATTGGACCTAATTTCACACAAAACCTCCAAAATGGGCCTAACAAAATTGGCCTCTTTCCAAAATTGTTGGTAAACAACTTTGTTTCAAGTATGTGATGCTCGTTCACACTCACCTGTGGCAAGTAACAGGTGTGAGCAAGATGAAAATCACACTAGAAACCAGATAAAAAGGGGAGAAGTTGACTCAATATTTGCGTTGTGTGTATGTGTGTCACACTAGTTGACTCAATATTTGCATTGTGTCTGTGTGTGTCACACTAAGCATGAAAAACAGAAAGAGGAGAAGAGAACTGTCTGAGGATTGAGAACCAAAATTGTTGTAAAATATTAACAATTTCACTGTTGCAAGTCCATCTCCAGAGATCTTGATGTTCCTTTGTTCGCAGTGCGCAACATAATCAAGAAGTTTACAACCCATGGCACTGCAGCTAATCTCACTGGATGTGGACGACATAATTGAGAAAAGGTTGTAACACAGGATGGTCCGAATGGTAGATAAGCAGCCCCATTCATGTGACAAAAAAATCCAAGCTGTCCTGCCGGCTCAGGGTGCATAGGTGTCAGAGCGAACTATCCATCCACATGTGAATGAAATGGCAGGAGACTTCGGAGGACCCCACTCCTGACAGAGAGACATAAAAAACATAGACTGCGCTTTGCCAAAATGTACTTGAGTAACCAAAATCCTTCTGGGAAAGTGTCTTGTAGATCGAGGAGGCCAAGATAGAGCTTTTTGATAAAGCACATCATTCTACTGTTTACTGAAAATGGAATGAGGCCTAAAAAGAAAAGAACACAGTACCTACAGTCAAATATGGTGGAGGGTCAAAGATGTTTTCGTATTTTGCTGCCTCTGGCAGTGGGTGTCTTGATTGTTTGCAAGGCATCATGAAATCTGAAGATTACCAAAGCATTTTGGGTGGCATTGAAGTGCCCAGTGTCAGTAAGCTGGGTTTGTGCCCTAGGTCATGGATCTTCCAGCAGGACAATGACCCCAAACACACTTCAAGAAGCCCGCAGTAATGGATGGAAACAAAGCGCTGGAGAGTTGTGAAGTGGGATCTAAATCCCATTGATCACCTGTGGAGAGATCTTACAATTGCTGTTGGGAGAAGATGCCTACACATATGAGAACTGGAGCCATCAATTTTTTCCAGCCCATTTTGGAGGTTTTGTGTGAATTTATGTCCATTTTGACTCTTTTCTTTGTTTTTTTTTGTGCTGTTCCAATACACACAAAGGAAATAAACATGTGCAATTACAATAGTTTTCTGAGAGAAATGCTTCACTTTTTGGAACAATTTAAAGGGTGCCATGACTGTAGTGGTCTATATACAAGTCCATTTAGAGATTTAATGACTGTGCTGTTCCATGTATATTCCTCAGTTTCCATGTATGTTGTTATATTTTACTCTGCTGCCACCCAATGGCCTTTTTCTGTATGGCAGCTTGTTTTTCATGTATTTCTTGTGGGCATGTCTTACATCCGGTTCAGGGGTCAAATCTTCTCTTCCTCTGGCAGCCATTTCCAGTTTACTTTCTGTTGTGAGAGGACGTGCTTTTGAACTGGGCTTAGGAAGGCATCAGTCTTTCGACCACTCTCTCATGCTGCTCACACTTGCAGACACACTTGGTGCTACATCTTACTGTACCCTGTCTACCCTGCATTTCTGGAGAAGTTCTGTATTACCAGTTATACACTGTATGTCCAGATCTACAAAATAAACAAGTCTGGATTGCACAATCCCTGGAGTGCATCATCTCTTCAGACGCTGAGCAGCATTGGTCCTGTCTGCCTCACATCGAAGAAATACGGAGGTACGTTTCTCTCTCACAACACTTATTAATCAACCACACCTCCATTCGCCTCATGTGGGGACAGAACAGTCAAAAGACTGCCTTGAAGCCCGGCCAGAATCACCCTTATATCACTATTCACGTGCCCGCTCTCTGCCCGCTCACATACTGCAGCCCCGCTCTGCTAAGAAATCTCCTGCAGCATCACCTCAGACTGCATTGTACATAAAGACTCTCTGTGTATTATACCACACTGCTGCAGATCGTCGGACCGCAGAACCCCACAATTCTCCAACAACACCTTGGGAATCTTATCAGGGGGTCGCAACTAAGCTGCACCGCAATTTCCAGCCCCCAATTCAAAGGTTCAGTTTCTTAAAGGGACAGCGCACCTTAAATCAAAATGGCCGAAAAGGACCTTCCGCAGTTCCCCAATGCTGAAACAGAGCAAATACAACCTGATACTGTCCATTATGAAGACCAGGAAGCAGAGCCCGCTTCCACAGCAGACCCAGATGCACGACCAGTACGTTCCATCAAGCCAACATTAAAGGTCCTCGAGAATTACTGTTCCACAAGGGATGAGTTCAATGACAACTTGGACGACCTATGGGAACGAGTCGCCTCCCTTATGTCAAGCGTCCAACGCCATAAAAATGATGCAGCGGGTTTACAGGACACTATAAGACAGCTAGACGTGGCCCACGGCAGATACAAGAGACTGTCCGCGAAGTATGCTGCCTTCCTAAAAGAATCTAAAATCGACGAAGCCCTATCAGAGTTAAGCAAGGCAGATTCCACAGACAGAGAAAGGGACGCCGCCGTGCAAGACGCCAAAGATAAAGCAGAGCTTCGTATCACCCATCTGCAAGAAACTAGATCGCACAGGTCAGCCTCGTCTAAACACTCTGCTCGGTCATACAAATCATCCTGCTCAAGAACTTCAGCCCTCAGCGACAGAATCCTAGAGGCCCGTTTAAATGCAGAGCGGTCCAAACTAAGACGTTCATACACCGAAAAGAAAGCAGAAGCAGAGGCTCGAGCAAAGATTCTTCAAACAGAAGCAGAAGCGAAGAGAGCAGAAGCAGAGGCTCGAGCAAAGATTCTTCAAACAGAAGCAGAGGCTCAAGCAAGGATTCTTCAAACAGAAGCAGAGGCTAGAGCAAAGATTCTTCAAACAGAAATGGAGGAAGAAATTGCATTAGCCGAAGTAAAAATACTCGAGCAAGCATTGAAGCAAAACCTCGACCCGATTTGCCTGCCACCACAGGAAGAAGACGACCCAGCTGTTCGTACCAGAGACTATGTGCAGAAACAGATACCTGCAGCGCACACCTTCTCCAGTGACGTTCAACCCAACATTGCGGAAACGTCCAAGTCAGCCCAACCTATGGTGCCAGTATCGCCCACAGCCCCTACAGAGACCCAAGACCAACGCCGTGATGTACCCCCTCAGGAACAATCATCATCGCAAGACGACCACAAGGCACACTCCAGCCCGCCTCCACAGTTCAAGCAGCAGTCATCGGAATCTCTAGAGGTTAAACCACAGCTCAACCCTGCAGCGACATCATTCTACCCGGGAACAATTCACCCTTCCACGCCACACGGCTTATACGCCCGAGGGGCACGACAAGCTAATATGGTAACAAGGAGTGAAGGATCAGACATGTCCGAGTTTGCCAGGTTCATGGTGAGCAGGGAGCTAATCAGCACTAGCCTCTCAAAATTCGACGACTGTGCAGAGAACTACAGAGCCTGGAAAGCAACCTTCAAGGCCGCCATTGCTGATCTCAACCTATCCGTGGAGCAGGAGCTCGACCTCATGGTAAAATGGTTGGGTCCTGAATCCACAAACCGTATCAAGAGTCTTAGGACCGTCTATGTGGGGCAAGCTGAAGCAGGTCTCGCTGCGGCCTGGCAGAGACTTGAAAGAACCTACGGCAGCGCTGAAGCCATAGAAAAGTCCCTATTCAAGAGACTGCAGAACGTTCCAAGGATCAACCTTAAGGAAGCCCACAAGCTTCTGGATTTAAGTGACCTGCTTATGGAGCTGGAACTTGCTAAAAGAGACCCTCGTCTGTCTGGACTGTGCTACCTGGACACTGCCCACGGGGTGAACCCGATCATCTCAAAGCTGCCACACAGTCTGCAAGAGAAGTGGGCAGTGTGCGTCTCCAGGTATAAAAGGTCACATGACGTCACCTTTCCTCCGTTCATTCAGTTCTACAAGTTCATTGACGAACAAGCCCAAATGAGGAACGACCCTAGCCTCGACTTCCTGGAGTCTAACACTGCAGCTCCAGCAACACCTTCATCAAGGTATGAAAGCGTCGCACATAGACGCAAGGACTCAAGGAACAGTGTAAGCGTCAGAAAGACTAACCTGCCATCACCTGCAGTACCTGCCGACAAGCAGTACACTATTCCGTTGAGGGATAAGTCTTTCAATCGTAAGTGTCCCATTCACAAAAAACCACACTCACTGAACAAATGTAGAGGCTTCAGGTCCAAAACCATGCAGGAGCGCAAGAAAATCCTCAGCGAACTTGGGGTATGTTTCAAGTGCTGCGCTTCATCAGAACACATGGCCAAGGACTGTAAATCTGCCATTAAGTGTGAAGAGTGTCATAGCGACAGACACCCATCAGCCTTGCACCCAGGCTCAGCCACCAGCGATCCAGCAGTCGCAGTTACCTCTGGTCCCGCTACAAACCATGGCGGGGAGCCACAGAATCACGCCAAGTCCACCACAGCTGTGTCCTGCTCATGCTCAGAGGTATGTGGGGAGAATCAAAGTGCTAAATGCTGTGCCAGGATATGCCTAATCAGAGTCTATCCAGAAGGGCAACCAGAGAAGGCTGTAAAAATGTATGCCATCATTGACGATCAGAGCAATCGATCCCTAGCTGGACCTAAGTTCTTTGAAGCCTTTAGAATCAAGGGACCAGCAACGCCCTACACTCTGGATACTTGCTCGGGGCGCATAGAGACTAGCGGCAGAAGAGCACAAGGTTTCATCGCTTCTCCTGTCAATGAAGACGTAGAAATACCCCTACCTATGCTAATTGAATACGATCAAATACCAGACCAAAGGGATGAGATCCCTACCCCGGAAGCTGCTTTCCACCAACCACACTTAAGGCACCTAGCCAGCGTTATCCCACCTTTGGACACAGATGCTGAAATCCTACTTCTGCTCGGCAGAGACAATTTGAGGATACATAAGGTCCGCCAACAGTGTAATGGTCCTGACTACGCCCCCTACGCCCAGAGACTTGACTTGGGGTGGGTAGTCATAGGAAATGTATGCTTGGACCAAACAGGAGTCCATTCCTTTAAGACGTACGTACGCCGAGACGGGCGCACTACCTTCTGCAAACCATGTCCTCATCATTATGAGGTGAAGGAAAAGCTTCCAGATTCTGTACAGCTGCCTGATGTTATCCCTTCTCCCTATGCAGACGACTTGGGAAAATTGGTGTTTCATACCACTAAGGATGACAACAAGGTAGCCCCATCTATGGAAGACAAGGAATTTGTCAGGATAATGGACAATGAGTTCCTTAAGGACGAAACCAATCACTGGGTTTTCCCCTTACCCTTCCGGGCTACCAGGGTAAGGCTCCCGAACAATCGTGAACAAGCCTTGTCCAGATTTAACTCTCTCCAGCGCACGCTAAGCAATAAACCGGAGATGAAAGAACACATTGTCACCTTTATGGGCAAAATATTCCATAACAACCATGCGGAGCCAGCGTCTCCCTTAAAGGAAAACGAGGAGTGCTGGTACCTACCCTCATTTGGAGTATATCACCCGAAGAAACCTACACAAATTAGAGTTGTCTTTGATTCAAGCGCCAAACATCAAGGCGTATCTCTCAATGATGTCCTCCTCACAGGTCCTAATCTGACAAACAACTTAGTAGGAGTGTTGATGAGGTTCAGGAAAGAGCCCATTGCCATCACCGCCGACATTGAACAGATGTTCCACTGTTTCATAGTCCGAGAGGACCACAGGAATTTCCTCAGGTTCCTGTGGTACAAGGACAATGACCCCAGCAAAGAGATGGTGGAGTATCGCATGCGGGTGCACGTATTCGGGAACAGCCCTTCACCCGCTGTGGCAACATATGGCCGGCGGAGAACCGCACAAGAAGGAGAGTCCGAGTACGGAACAGACGCCAGAGACTTTGTAGAGAAAGACTTCTACGTAGATGATGGACTAAAATCTCTACCCACAGAAGAAGCGGCAATCGACCTACTTAAAAGGACCCAACATATGCTGTACCGAGCTAAGCTTAGACTGCACAAAATTGCCTCAAACAGCCCAGCTGTCATGAGAGCCTTTGAGTCAAGCGACCACGCACCTGGATTCAAGGACATAGACCTGGGACCAGACCGTCCGCCTGTGCAGAGAAGCTTAGGCCTGAGGTGGAACCTGTCAGCCGACACCTTCGGATTCCAAATCAACTGTGCAGACAAACCATTCACTAAACGTGGTGTCCTGTCAGTGGTAAATAGCCTGTATGACCCACTGGGATTCGTAGCACCAATTACCATACAAGGTAAATCCCTTCTGAGACAGTTGTCCGAAACTGTCAAGGACTGGGATACCCCTCTACCTCCTGATAAGGAACCAAAATGGGAAACCTGGAAGCAGTCTTTGTGTGCCTTGGATAAAATCCATATACCGAGATGCTACGCTGGAATCTCACTTGCTGCTAGCACCAGGACGGAACTCCATGTGTTCTCGGATGCATCCACGGAGGCCATTGCAGCTGTTGTCTACCTGAAGGTAACGGGATCTGACAATCAAGATCATGTTGGGTTCGTTTTCGGCAAAGCTAAGTTGGCTCCCAAGCCTGACCACACTATTCCCAGGCTGGAACTCTGTGGGACTGTGCTTGCAGTAGAACTCGCAGACTTTATTCAGCATGAGCTGGACACTCACATAGATGACGTACAATACTACAGTGACAGTAAAGTTGTCTTAGGTTACATCTACAACCAAACAAGGCGCTTCTACATGTACGTCAGTAACCGCATTGAGAGAATAAGAAGGTCTTCCAAACCTGAACAATGGCACTATATCCCATCTGAACTTAATCCAGCCGACCATGCCACTAGACCTATGTCTATAAATTCCTTTGCTAACTCTTCTTGGCTTTCAGGTCCAAAGTTTCTGCTGGAAAAGAAGGGAAGTGAATGTGTTCAGGAAGTCTTCAGCATCCAGGATCCGGACGATGATCCAGAAGTCCGCTCCGAGGTCAGTGCTCTGGCCACGAACGCTAAACGAACCTCCACCCTCGGTTGTCAGCGCTTTGAACGCTTCTCCAATTGGATGAAACTCGTCAAGACTATTGCAAGGTTAGTCCACATTGCGAGATCTTATCACAATTCACATGGAGACAAAGACTGTCATGGTTGGCACGTCTGCCAAAAACCACTCTCTGCTGAGGACATTTCTCACTGTGAGTCTCTTATAATACTTTATGTCCAGCAGAGTGTATTCAGTACCGAATGGGAATGCTTATACCACAAACAGCAGATCCCTCCGAAAAGCCCCATTGCCCATTTGAATCCACTAATGGACAGCTTCGGTTTGCTGAGAGTCGGAGGTCGATTAAGTCGAGCCAAGCTAGAGTTTTCAGAGCAACATCCTTGCATCATTCCCAGTAGACATCACATCACCGATCTACTGATTCGGCACTTTCATGAAAAAACTGAACACCAAGGCAGGCAGATCACAGAGGGCAAGATACGGTCTGCGGGACTTTGGATCATAGGCATGAAAAGACGTGTAGCGGGATCAATACATCGCTGTGTGCAATGTCGCAAAACTAGAGGAAAACAGGTACATCAACAAATGGCTGACCTACCCTTCGACAGACTGAGCACCGAACCGCCTTTTACCTACGTTGGCCTAGACGTCTTTGGGCCATGGATGGTATCTGCACGCAGGACTCGTGGAGGTCATGCCAACAGTAAACGTTGGGCCGTACTATTCACTTGCATGAGTGTCCGTGCCGTTCACATAGAAGTGATAGAATCTATGGACACATCCAGCCTGATTAACGCTCTTCGGCGGTTTCTAGCGATCAGAGGACCAGTGAAACAGTTAAGGTCCGACCGCGGAAGCAACTTCATCGGTGCATGTCGAGAGCTGGATATTGACATCAAGCCAATTCAGGATCAACTGGCAGAAAGAGGTTGCACCTGGATCTTCAATCCTCCGCATAGTTCTCACATGGGAGGTTCCTGGGAAAGGATGATCGGGATCTCACGCAACATCTTGAACTCTATGCTTATGGACATAAACTCTTCAAGACTTACGCATGAGACCTTGGTTACTCTTCTGGCTGAAGTTACATAGTTACATAGTTATTATTAAGGTTGAAGGAAGACTATATGTCCATCTAGTTCAACCCATAGCCTAACCTAACATGCCCTAACATGTTGATCCAGAGGAAGGCAAAAAAAACCCATGTGCAAAGAGTAAGCTCCACATTGGGGAAAAAAATTCCTTCCCGACTCCACATACGGCAATCAGACTAGTTCCCTGGATCAACGCCCTATCAAGGAATCTAGTGTATATACCCTGTAACATTATACTTTTCCAGAAAGGTATCCAGTCCCCTCTTAAATTTAAGTAATGAATCACTCATTACAATATCACACGGCAGAGAGTTCCATAGTCTCACTGCTCTTACAGTAAAGAATCCGTGTCTGTTATTATGCTTAAACCTTTTTTCCTCCAACCGCAGAGGATGCCCCCTTGTCCCTGTTTCAGGTCTATGATTAAAAAGATCATCAGAAAGGTCTTTGTACTGTCCCCTCATATATTTATACATTAAAATGAGATCACCCCTTAGTCTTCGTTTTTCCAAACTAAATAGCCCCAAGTGTAATAACCTATCTTGGTATTGCAGACCCCCCAGTCCTCTAATAACCTTGGTCGCTCTTCTCTGCACCCGCTCCAGTTCAGCTATGTCTTTCTTATACACCGGAGACCAGAACTGTGCACAGTATTCTAAGTGTGGTCGAACTAGTGACTTGTATAGAGGTAAAATTATATTCTCCTCATGAGCATCTATGCCTCTTTTAATGCATCCCATTATTTTATTTGCCTTTGTAGCAGCTGCCTGACACTGGCCACTGAATTTAAGTTTGTCATCCACCCATACACCCAGGTCTTTTTCATTGACGGTTTTGCCCAGAGTTTTAGAATTAAGCACATAATTATACATCTTATTACTTCTACCCAAGTGCATGACCTTACATTTATCCCCATTAAAGCTCATTTGCCATTTATCAGCCCAAGCTTCTAGTTTACATAAATCATCCTGTAATATAAAATTGTCCTCCTCTGTATTGATTACCCTGCAGAGTTTAGTGTCATCTGCAAATATTGAAATTCTACTCTGAATGCCCCCTACAAGGTCATTAATAAATATGTTAAAAAGAAGAGGGCCCAATACTGACCCCTGTGGTACCCCACTGCTAACCGCTACCCAGTCCGAGTGTGCTCCATTAATAACCACCCTTTGTTTCCTATCCCTGAGCCAGCTCTCAACCCACTTGCACATATTTTCCCCTATCCCCATTATTCTCATTTTATGTATCAACCTTTTGTGTGGCACCGTATCAAAAGCTTTTGAAAAGTCCATATACACTACATCCACTGGGTTCCCTTGGTCCAATCCGGAACTTACCTCTTCATAGAAACTGATCAAATTAGTCTGACATGAACGGTCCCTAGTAAACCCGTGCTGATACTGGGTCATGAGGTTATTCCTCTTCAGATACTCCAGTATAGCGTCCCTTAGAATGCCCTCCAGGATTTTACCCACAGTAGAGGTTAAGCTTACTGGCCTATAGTTTCCGAGTTCAGTTTTTGTTCCCTTTTTGAATATTGGCACCACATTTGCTATACGCCAGTCCTGTGGCACAGACCCTGTTATTATGGAGTCTTTAAAGATTAAAAATAATGGTCTATCAATGACTGTACTTAATTCCTGCAGTACTCGAGGGTGTATCCCATCCGGGCCCGGAGATTTGTCAATTTTAGTGATTTTTAGACGCCGCCGCACTTCCTGCTGGGTTAAGCAGGTGACATTTAATTGGGAATTTTTATCACTTAAAACCATCCCTCGACCAAAACTGTGCCGCTAATTATAGACCTGTCTCTAATCTTCCCTTCATCTCTAAACTCCTCGAACGCCTGGTCCACTCCCGTCTTACCCGCTATCTCTCAGATAACTCTCTTCTCGACCCTCTTCAATCTGGTTTCCGCTCTTTACACTCTACTGAAACTGCCCTCACTAAAGTCTCTAATGACCTACTAACAGCTAAATCTAATGGTCACTACTCCATGCTAATTCTCTTGGATCTCTCTGCAGCATTTGATACTGTGGATCATCAGCTCCTCCTCACTATGCTCCGCTCCATCGGCCTCAAGGACACCGTTCTCTCCTGGTTCTCCTCCTATCTCTCTGACCGATTCTTCACTGTATGTTTCGCTGGTTCCTCCTCCTCTCACCTTCCCCTTACTGTTGGGGTTCCTCAAGGATCAGTCCTAGGCCCCCTCCTCTTCTCTTTGTATACTGCCCCTATTGGACAAACAATCAGTAGATTTGGCTTCCAGTACCATCTCTATGCTGACGACACCCAACTATACACTTCTTCTCCTGATCTCACGCCTGCCTTATTAGAAAACACCAGTGATTGTCTTACCGCTGTCTCTAGCATCATGTCCTCCCTCTATCTGAAACTAAACCTGTCAAAAACTGAACTCCTCGTGTTTTCTCCCTCTACTAACCTACCTTTGCCTGACATTGCCATCTCCGTTTGCGGTTCCACCATTACTCCAAAGCAACATGCCCGCTGCCTTGGGGTCATCCTTGATTCTGACCTTTCATTCACCCCCCACATCCGATCACTGGCTCACTCTTCTTACCTGCATCTCAAAAACATTTCTAGAATTCGCCCTTTTCTTACTTTCGACTCTGCAAAAACTCTTACTGTTTCACTTATTCATTCTCGTCTGGACTATTGTAACTCTCTACTAATCGGCCTCCCTCTTACCAAACTCTCCCCGCTCCAATCTGTCCTGAATGCTGCTGCCAGGATCATATTCCTCACCAACCGTTACACCGATGCCTCTACCTTGTGCCAGTCATTACACTGGTTACCCATCCACTCAAGAATCCAGTACAAAACTACTACCTTCATCCACAAAGCACTCCATGGCTCAGCACCACCCTACATCTCCTCTCTGGTCTCAGTCTACCACCCTACCCGTGCCCTCCGCTCCGCTGATGACCTCAGGTTAGCATCCTCAATAATCAGAACCTCCCACTCCCGTCTCCAAGACTTTACACGTGCTGCGCCGATTCTTTGGAATGCACTACCTAGGATAATACGATTAATCCCCAATCCCCACAGTTTTAAGCGTGCCCTAAAAACTCATTTGTTCAGACTGGCCTACCGCCTCAATGCATTAACCTAACGATCCCTGTGTGGCCTATATTTAAAAAAAAAAAAAAAATTAATTAACTGGTTCATGCAGCTTTACATGAACACCCAAGCCTTACACTATGGCTGGTCCGAATAACTATAGCAATTGTTACCATCCACCTCTCGTGTCTCCCCTTTTCCTCATAGTTTGTAAGCTTACGAGCAGGGCCCTCACTCCTCTTGGTATCTGTTTTGAACTGTATTTCTGTTATGCTGTAATGTCTATTGTATGTACAAGTCCCCTCTATAATTTGTAAAGCGCTGCGGAATATGTTGGCGCTATATAAATAAAAATTATTATTATTATTATTATTTTGTCTGCCATGGGATTTTCTTGTGTAAATACTGATGAAAAAAAGTCATTTAGCATATTGGCTTTTTCCTCATCCTCATCCACCATCTCACCCAGACTATTTTTAAGGGGGCCAACACTATCATTTTTTAGTTTCTTACTATTTATGTAGTTAAAGAATATTTTAGGATTATTTTTACTCTCTCTGGCAATGAGTCTCTCTGTCTCAATCTTTGCTGCCTTGATTTGCTTTTTACAGAATTTATTTAATTTTCTGTATTTATTTAATGCCTCCTCACTACCTACTTCCTTTAATTCTCTAAATGCTTTCTTTTTGTCCCTTATTGCGCCCCTTACAGCTCTATTTAGCCATATTGGTTTCCTCCTATTTCTAATATGTTTATTCCCATACGGTATATACTGTGCACAGGTCCTATCCAGGATGCTAATAAACGTCTCCCATTTTCTCTGTGTATTTTTGTGTCTCAGGATATCGTCCCAGTTAATTGCACCAAGATCCTCTCTCATCCGTTGGAAATTTGCCCTCCTGAAGTTTAGTGTCCTTGTAACCCCTCTACTACACATCTTTTTAAAGGATACATGAAAACTTATTATTTTGTGATCGCTATTTCCCAAGTAACCCCCAACCCTTATATTTGATATGCGGTCTGGCCTGTTGGTTAATATTAGGTCTAGCAGTGCCCCCCTTCTTGTTGGGTCCTGAACCAGTTGTGAAAGGTAATTGTCTCTCATAATTGTCAAAAACCGATTACCTTTGCTGGAACTGCAGGTTTCTGTTCCCCAATCTATTTCAGGGTAGTTGAAGTCCCCCATAATAATGACTTCTCCTTGAGTCGCAGCTTCATCTATTTGCTTTACGAGGATATTCTCCATTGCTTCCATTATTTTTGGAGATTTATAACAAACCCCTATCAGTAATTTATTATTTTTTCCCCCTCCCCTTATCTCCACCCACAGGGATTCTACATTTTCATTAAATTCACCTATATTATCGCGCAGGATGGGTTTTAAGGATGATTTTACATATAGACACACCCCTCCCCCTCGCTTATCTGTACGGTCATTTCTGAACAGGCTATAGCCCTGCAAGTTAACAGCCCAGTCATGGCTCTCATCCAGCCACGTTTCAGATATCCCCACCATGTCATAATTATGCTCCAACAACATTAGTTCTAATTCGTCCATTTTGTTGGCGAGGCTTCTGGCATTAGTATACATGCACTTTATGTTCCTCTCTGTACTTCTATTTCTTAAATTATTAACTGTTCTGACCCCACCCCCCATGCCACCGCCACCCCCAACTTCCTTATTTGTGCCCAGGACTCTGTCTGCACTATCTTCCCCTCCTATAAAATGAATACCCTCCCCCCCAATTCCTAGTTTAACCACTCCTCCAACCTTCTAGCCATTCTCTCCCCCAGCACAGCTGCACCCTCCCCATTGAGGTGCAGCCCGTCCCTAGCGTAGAGCCTGTAGCCAACTGAGAAGTCGGCCCAGTTCTGCAGGAACCCAAACCCCTCTTTCCTACACCAATTCTTGAGCCACTTATTAACCTCCCTAATCTCCCGTTGCCTCTCTGGCGTGGCACGTGGTACCGGCAGTATTTCGGAAAATACCACGTTGGAGGTCCTTGCTTTCAGCTTGCAGCCTAATTCCCTGAAATCATCTTTAAGGACCTTCCACCTACCTCTAACTTTGTCATTAGTGCCAATGTGCACCATGACCGCTGGGTCCTCACCAGCCCCTCCCAATAATCTGTCCACCCGATCAGCGATGTGTCGGACTCGAACGCCAGGTAGGCAGCACACCGTTCGACGATCCCTGTCTTTGTGACAGATTGCCCTATCTGTTCCCCTAATAATTGAGTCGCCCACTACCAGCACCTGTCTGGCCTGCCCTGCTCTCCTATTTCCCTCCTTACTGGAGCAGTCACTCCTCCGGCTTTCAGAGGACATGCCTGGCTGCAGCAGTGCTACCCCTGTACTGGCACCCCCCTCATCTGCCAACTTAGCAAACTTATTGGGGTGTTCCAGATCAGGACTAGCCTCCCTGGCACTCTTCCCTCTACCCCGCTTCCTAACTGTCACCCAGCTTGCTACTTCATTGTCCTGCAGCTCCATCCCACCATCCCCCCCCTCATCTGTCCCATTGAGCGTCTGCTCCGTGAGCAGAAGACTCCTCTCCATGTTGTCTATGGATCTCAGTGTTGCCAGCTGCACATTTAGAGTCAGAATCTGGGTTTCCAAATGCACAACGTGCTCACATCTCGCACAGCAGTATGCACCCTCGACCGGCTGGTCAAGGACTGCATACATGTGGCAAGACGTACACTGGATGGCATTAACAATCGTGGAGCACATTTCCTAATGGGAATTGCACCAGACAGAACAGTTCAATAAAAAAAAAAAATAAATACAAAGTATTAATAAAAATCAGACAGCAATTCAGTAATTCCTCCCCTGAAAACTCCCTGACTCCAAAGTCACTGAATCACAAGTCACACTTACCGCCGTCCACACTTACACTCAGGCCACACTCAGCTCGCTCACACTCGCTCTGCTGAAGATTTATAGAGATTTTTTTTTTTTTTTTCCTAGTTCCCCTCAACAGCAATCAACCTTGCTGTTCAAATGCACTTCCAAAAAGGACTTGAGCCCCAAACAGCTGCCCCTTATAAACCCTTAACTATGAGCCCCCACCCTAAGTTAACCCTTATGAATATAGCTACCCCCAATTCAGCAACTCACACCAATTCACACAGGTATTTGTTAAAGGCTTTCCAAATACCTCTTCACTGAATCACAAGTCACACTTACCGCCGTCCACAATTACGCTCTGGTCACACTCAGCTCGCTCACATTCGCTCTGCTGAAGATTTATAGAGATTTTTTTTTTTTTTTTTCCTAGTTCCCCTCAACAGCAATCAACCTTGCTGTTCAAATGCACTTCCAAAAAGGACTTGAGCCCCAAACAGCTGCCCCTTATAAACCCTTAACTATGAGCCCCCACCCTAAGTTAACCCTTATGAATATAGCTACCCCCAATTCAGCAACTCACACCAATTCACACAGGTATTTGTTAAAGGCTTTCCAAATACCTCTTCACTGAATCACAAGTCACACTTACCGCCGTCCACACTTACGCTCTGGTCACACTCAGCTCGCTCACACTCGCTCTGCTGAAGATTTATAGAGATTTTTTTTTTTTTTTCCTAGTTCCCCTCAACAGCAATCAACCTTGCTGTTCAAATGCACTTCCAAAAAGGACTTGAGCCCCAAACAGCTGCCCCTTATAAACCCTTAACTATGAGCCCCCACCCTAAGTTAACCCTTATGAATATAGCTACCCCCAATTCAGCAACTCACACCAATTCACACAGGTATTTGTTAAAGGCTTTCCAAATACCTCTTCACTGAATCACAAGTCACACTTACCGCCGTCCACACTTACGCTCTGGTCACACTCAGCTCGCTCACACTCGCTCTGCTGAAGATTTATAGAGATTTTTATTTATTTTTTTCCTAGTTCCCCTCAACAGCAATCAACCTTGTTGTTCAAATGCACTTCCAAAAAGGACTTGAGCCCCAAACAGCTGCCCCTTATAAACCCTTAACTATGAGCCCCCACCCTAAGTTAACCCTTATGAATATAGCTACCCCCAATTCAGCAACTCACACCAATTCACACAGGTATTTGTTAAAGGCTTTCCAAATACCTCTTCACTGAATCACAAGTCACACTTACCGCCGTCCACACTTACGCTCTGGTCACACTCAGCTCGCTCACACTCGCTCTGCTGAAGATTTATAGAGATTTTTATTTTTTTTTTCCTAGTTCCTCTCAACAGCAATCAACCTTGCTGTTCAAATGCACTTCCAAAAAGGACTTGAGCCCCAAACAGCTGCCCCTTATAAACCCTTAACTATGAGCCCCCACCCTAAGTTAACCCTTATGAATATAGCTACCCCCAATTCAGCAACTCACACCAATTCACACAGGTATTTGTTAAAGGCTTTCCAAATACCTCTTCACTGAATCACAAGTCACACTTACTGCCGTCCACACTTACGCTCTGGTCACACTCAGCTCGCTCACACTCGCTCTGCTGAAGATTTATAGAGATTTTTTTTTTTTTTCCTAGTTCCCCTCAACAGCAATCAACCTTGCTGTTCAAATGCACTTCCAAAAAGGACTTGAGCCCCAAACAGCTGCCCCTTATAAACCCTTAACTATGAGCCCCCACCCTAAGTTAACCCTTATGAATATAGCTACCCCCAATTCAGCAACTCACACCAATTCACACAGGTATTTGTTAAAGGCTTTCCAAATACCTCTTCACTGAATCACAAGTCACACTTACCGCCGTCCACACTTACGCTCTGGTCACACTCAGCTCGCTCACACTCGCTCTGCTGAAGATTTATAGAGATTTTTTTTTTTTTTCCTAGTTCCCCTCAACAGCAATCAACCTTGCTGTTCAAATGCACTTCCAAAAAGGACTTGAGCCCCAAACAGCTGCCCCTTATAAACCCTTAACTATGAGCCCCCACCCTAAGTTAACCCTTATGAATATAGCTACCCCCAATTCAGCAACTCACACCAATTCACACAGGTATTTGTTAAAGGCTTTCCAAATACCTCTTCACTGAATCACAAGTCACACTTACCGCCGTCCACACTTACGCTCTGGTCACACTCAGCTCGCTCACACTCGCTCTGCTGAAGATTTATAGAGATTTTTTTTTTTTTTTCCTAGTTCCCCTCAACAGCAATCAACCTTGCTGTTCAAATGCACTTCCAAAAAAAAAGTTTCTGCCATAATCAACTCAAGACCCCTTGTCCCAGTGTCAATGGATCCTGAAACGCCAACTATTCTTACGCCGGCTACTCTTCTTACCCAAAAGATCGGGAACCCGCTAATAGTCAGTGAAGAGTTTACTCACGCAAACTCCTACCAGAAGCAGTGGAAACGCGTACAGTACCTCGCCAATTACTTCTGGAACCGATGGAGAAAGGAGTATCTTGTGGTTCTGCAAGGAAGAAGAAAATGGCAACAGAGTAAACCGAACTTGAAGGAAGGAGATATTGTGTTAATGAAGGAACAACAAGCTCAAAGGATTGACTGGCCTATGGGAATCATTACAAAGACTTTCCCTAGTGAAGACGGCAAGGTCCGTAAGGTGGAGCTGAAAGTCCTTAGGAAAGGTGAACCTAAGTCATTTCAGAGGCCTATCCACGAGCTCGTACTGGTACTACCAATCGAGGACATTCCGGTAGGATAAACTATGAACAGAACACTGCACTAGTACTTTACCCATTGGATTACAGTGGGTCAGAGATAGTTTGGCCTAGTGCGGCTTCTCTGATCCGAAGATGGGTTTTCCATTGGATTATCTCAGGAACTGGCTTAATGTTTATCTTGTTTAAAGTTGTTGCATTGCATGCATGTTTGGTTTCATTTTCTAGGTTGTTGGACTTTATTTCACGGACATTAATATAGTGAAATCCCTTTCGGAATTTCAGACGGGGAGTGTGCTGTTCCATGTATATTCCTCAGTTTCCATGTATGTTGTTATATTTTACTCTGCTGCCACCCAATGGCCTTTTTCTGTATGGCAGCTTGTTTTTCATGTATTTCTTGTGGGCATGTCTTACATCCGGTTCAGGGGTCAAATCTTCTCTTCCTCTGGCAGCCATTTCCAGTTTACTTTCTGTTGTGAGAGGACATGCTTTTGAACTGGGCTTAGGAAGGCATCAGTCTTTCGACCACTCTCTCATGCTGCTCACACTTGCAGACACACTTGGTGCTACATCTTACTGTACCCTGTCTACCCTGCATTTCTGGAGAAGTTCTGTATTACCAGTTATACACTGTATGTCCAGATCTACAAAATAAACAAGTCTGGATTTCACAATCCCTGGAGTGCATCATCACTTCAGACGCTGAGCAGCATTGGTCCTGTCTGCCTCACATCGAAGAAATACGGAGGTACGTTTCTCTCTCACAACACTTATTAATCAACCACACCTCCATTCGCCTCATGTGGGGACAGAACAATGACAGATTTGTATATAGGTCCATATATAAGTCCAAATAAAGGTCGATGTACAGGTCCATATACAGGTACAGTACATATACAGGTCCATGCACAGAGCCACATATGGTCCATATACAGGCACAGTACACATACAGGTCCATATACAGGTACAGTACTGTTGGCCTAATGCATATTGATCTGTATGTATTGCAACAACTATTGTTTGTTTAATATGATGTGATTTATATATATCTGCATGCATATTGTTCACATGTCAACAAAGTTAAAAAAAAAAAAAAAAGAGTCCTCATTTACAGACAGGATGTTCCTCCTCTCCTTATTTCTTTGTGAGCACATTCTCTTGTGTGTGCAGCTGAAGCTGAAGGTCACAGCAGCTCTCTCTCGCTCAGAAACCAGATTGATCCTGTTCTCATGTTGTAAGCTGGATGTTCTTGATTCTTAATAAATGAACATTCTCTGTTGCTCGTTGTGCACATCACACTGATTAACCCGCTGCTAACAAGTACATATACAGGTCCATGTACAGAGCCACGTATGGTCCAAATACAGGTACAGTACATATACAGGTCCATATACAGGTACATATACAGGTGCATGTACAGGGCTACATATGGTCCATGTACAGATACAGTACATATACAAGTCCATATATAGGTACAGTACATATACAGGTGCATGTACAGGGCTACATATGCTCCATATACAGGTACAGCACATATATAGGTCCATATAGTCCATATACAGGTGCAGTACATATACCGGTCTATGTACAGGGCTACATTTGGTCCATATACAAGTACAGTACATATATAGGTCCATGTACAGGGCTACATATGGTCCATACACAGGTACAGCACATATACAGGTCCATATATGGTCCATATACAGATGCAGTACATATACAGGTCCATGTACAGGGCTACATATGGTCCATATACAGGTACAGCACATATACAGGCTCATGTACAGGGCTATATATGGTCCATATATAGATACAGCACGTATACAGGTCCATGCACAGGGCCACATATGGACCATATACAGGTACAGCACATATACAGGTCCATGTACTGGGTCATATATGGTCCATATACAAGTGCAGTACATATACAGGTCCATGTACAGGGCCACATATGGTCCATATACAGGTACAGTAGGTATACAGGCCCATGCACAGGGCTACATATGGTCCATATACAAGTAGAGTACATATACAGGCCCAAGTACAGAGCTACATATGGTCCATGTACAGGTACAGCACATATACAGGTCCATGTACAGGGCCACATGTGGTCCATATACAGGTACAGCACATATACAGGTCCATGTACAGGGCCACATATGGTTCATATACAGGTACAGCACATATACAGGTCCATGTACAGGGCCACATATGGTCCATATACAGGTACAGTAGGTATACAGGTCCATGTACAGGGCTACATATGGTCCATATACAAGTAGAGTACATATACAGGCCCAAGTACAGGGCTACATATGGTCCATGTACAGGTACAGCACATATACAGGTCCATGTACAGGGCCACATGTGGTCCATATACAGGTACAGCACATATACAGGTCCATGTACAGGGCCACATATGGTTCATATACAGGTACAGCACATATACAGGTCCATGTACAGGGCCACATATGGTCCATATACAGGTACAGTAGGTATACAGGTCCATGTACAGGGCTACATATGGTCCATATACAAGTGCAGTACATATACAAGTCCATGTACAGGGCCACATATGGTCCATATATAGATACAGCACATATACAGGTCCAAGTACAGGGCCACATGTGATCCATACATATACAGGTACAGTACACATACAGGTCTATGTACAGGGCTACATATGATCCATATACAGGTACAGCACATATACAGGTCCATGTACAGGGCCACATGTGGTCCATATACAAGTACAGTACATATACAGGTCCATGCACAGGGCCACATATGGTCCATATACAGGTACAGCACATATACAGGTCCATGTACAGGGCCACATGTGGTCCATATACAGGTACAGTACATATGCAGGTCCATATACAGGTACAGTACACATACAGGTGCATGTACAGGGCTACATATGGTCCATATACAGGTACAGGACATATACAGGTCCATATATGGTCCATGTACAGGTGCAGTACATATACCGGTCTATGTACAGGGCTACATTTGGTCCATATACAAGTACAGTACATTTACAGGTCCATGTACAGGGCTACATATGGTCCATATACAGGTACAGTACATATACAGGTCCATATACAGAGCCACATATGGTCCATATACAGGTACAACACATATACAGGTCCATGTACAGGGCCACATAAGGTCCATATACAGGTACAGTACACATGCAGGTGCATGTACAGGGCTAAATATGGTCCATACACTGGTACAGCACATATACAGGTCCATATATGGTCCATATACAGATGCAGTACCTATACAGGTCCATGTACAGGGCTACATATGGTCCATATACAGGTACAGCACATATACAGGCTCATGTACAGGGCTATATATGGTCCATATATAGATACAGCACGTATACAGGCCCATGTACAGGGCTACATATGGTCCATATATAGATACAGCACATATACAGGTCCAAGTACAGGGCCACATGTGGTCCATACATATGCAGGTCTATGTACAGGGCCACATATGGTCCATATACAGGTACAGCATACACAGGTCTATGTACATGGCCATATGTGGTCCATATACAAGTACAGTACATATACAGGGCCATGTACAGGGCCACATATGGTCCATATACAGGTACAGTACATATACAGGTCCATGTACAGGGCCACATATGGTCCATATACAGGTACAGTACATATACAGGGCCATGTACAGGGCCACATATGGTCCATATACAGGTACAGTACATATACAGGGCAATGTACAGGGCCACATGTGGTCCATATACAAGTACAGTACATATACAGGGCAATGTACAGGGCCACATGTGGTCCATATACAAGTACAGTACATATACAGGGCCATGTACAGGGCCACATGTGGTCCATATACAGGTACATTACATGTACAGGTCCATGTACAGGGCCACATGTGGTCCATATACAGGTACAGTACATATACAGGGCCATGTACAGGGCCACATGTGGTCCACATACAGGTACAGTACATATACAGGTCCATGTACAGGGCCACATGTGGTCCATATACAGGTACAGTACATATACAGGTCCATGTACAGGGCCACATATGGTCCATATACAGGTACAGTACATATACAGGTCCATGTACAGGGCCACATGTGGTCCATATACAGGTACAGTACATATACAGGTCCATGTACAGGGCCACATATGGTCCATATACAGGTACAGTACATATACAGGTCTATGTACACTATAAGTCCATGTACAGGTCATACACAAGTCTCTATACATATAGTCATGTCCCCAGACCCTCCTGAACTTTCGCACGTTGTTACATTGTATCACGGCCATCGATGGAAGATACAATGTAAAAATTAATTACGTCTGGGAACTTATTTTCTGTAAAGTTCAGATTTAATTGCATTTTGCAGGAATCTTGTTCTGATTTTCCACAATTACCGTCTATTAATAAAATCCTTGACACTTTCCATTAAGTTCAAGGTAATATCTTGGTCTGGGTATTACTAGTGCCACGCTGTATGTGATGCTGTGTCTTTAAAGGGGTTGTCTCATGGGGAAACCACAGTTGTATTGACCTGGGCCTATCGTCATAGCTGAGAGTTTGTTACAATGTATCACTGCAGACAATCCTCTGTGAGCAGCTAAACACATCTGCAGAACAAAGTTCCCTCCTGAACATTTTGAGACTTAGGGTACCGTCACACTATACGATTTACCAACGATCACGACCAGCAATACAACCTGGCCGTGATCGTTGGTAAGTTGTAGTGTGGTCGCTGGAGATCTGTCACACAGACAGCTCTCCAGCGACCAACGATGCCGAGGTCCCCGGGTAACCAGGGTAAACATCGGGTTACTAAGCGCAGGACCGCGCTTAGTAACCCGATGTTTACCCTGGTTACCAGCGTAAAAAAAAAAAAACAGTACATACTTACATTCCGGTGTCTGTCCCTTGCCGTCTGCTTCCCGCACTCACTGACTGCCGGCCGTAAAGTGAAAGCACAGCACAGCGGTGACGTCACCGCTGTGCTCTGCTTTCACTTAACGGCCGGCAGTCAGTGAGTGCGGGAAGCAGACGGCAAGGGACCTGACAGACACCGGAATGTAAGTATGTACTGTTTTTTTTTTTTTACATTTACGCTGGTAACCAGGGTAAACATCGGGTTACTAAGCGCGGCCCTGCGCTTAGTAACCCGATGTTTACCCTGGTTACAAGCGAACGCATCGCTAGATAGCAGCGCTAGATCGGTGTCACACACACCGATCTAGCGATGACAGCGGGAGATCCAGCGATGAAAGAATGTTCCAAACGATCTGCTACGACGTACGATTCTCAGCAGGATCCCTGATCGCTGCTGCGTGTCAGACACAGCGATATCGTATGGATATCGCTGGAACGTCACGAATCGTACCGTCGTAGCGATCAAAATGGCACGGTACCCTTACACCTTCACTAATACATTGCACCAAACTGCAGCTGTGTGCGCAGGACTAGGTCAAGTGTTTCTGCTCCTGCTTTAGGGTATGTGCACACGATGCGGATTTTGCTCCGGATCTGCAGCTTTTCCGCAGCTGCTGATCCGCAGCAGTTTCCCCTGAGTTTACAGTACAATGTAAACCTATGGGAAACAAGAAATGCTGTGCACATGCTGCAGAAAAAAACGCGTGGAAACGCAGCGGTTTACATTCCGCAGCATGTCACTTCTTTCTGCGGATTCCGCAGCGGTTTTACAGCTGCTCCTATAGAAAAGTGCAGTTATAAAACCGCAGTGAAATCCGCAGAAAAACCGCGGTAAATCCGCGATAAATCTGCAGCAGTTTTCCACTGCGGATTTATCAAATCTACTGCGGAAAAATCCGCAGTTGACCGGAATACGTGTGCACATAGCCTTAGAGCTCTGCGCTTTGCGGAGTGCTACCTGCAGTAATAATACTCTGCTGTGTAACTACAAGTCCCAGCATGCAATTAAAGCTGCAGTGCACTTGCTGAGACCTGTAGTGGCGCAGCAGCCGCAGGTTGTAGATCCCTATGTTTTTGCGGCATTGCATATTCTAACCTCTTCCATCCTGCAGCTGTTATTAGACTCTCGTGAAGCTCTGCTGCTTCTCCAAATTATATGTATTCAGTGCAAGCGACTCTGGAGAGATTCCTGGTGACATCGGCGGATTCGGGGGCTTATAATGGAGCACATCTGCTCGGAAAAACAAAACACAATCGCAGCTGAAAACCCAATGTCGCCAGTTACGGCAGCGCCCTGATCTCTTAAAGGGATAGCCCGGATTTATCTTCCGATATTACATCAGATCGCAGCGGTCTGAGAGCCGGGGGCTTAGAGGAGTCATAACAGATCAGAAAAACATGACTGACTTTTCCAGAACAGCCCCAGTCCTGTCCGTGGGGATGAACCCTGGGTTATGGGGCTCATTTGCCAGCCCAGTCCCTGCAAGTATGTCACGAGGGTAGGGTTATACCGTCCGTACCATCCACTATTGTGGATTTATGAGTTATAGATGGAGCTCGAGATAATCCCAGACCTGCTGCCCGTACACCTGGACCCGAAATCAGCCGCGTACAATAATATTGGGGTCTAACAAGTGAAAAAACGCTTATTAGTAAAAGACAAATCCTTTAATGGGCACGTTCAATACAAGGTGTGAAAAGAGAAAAAGAAAAAAATACATATGAAAAAATAATAACAATGCAATAAGGGTAAAAAAGAGGGGAATGTGGCAGAATTACCCCAACAGAGTCCCTGAGAGGCCCTAATGACCACGACCATCTGCGAAGGGTGGCAATTTAATAGACAATGCATGTGAAGGTGCCCCCACTCCTCCTCCTTGTCTGCCCTGAGACCCCCCTATGACAACCCCAGATAGAGTACAGATTCTACGGCCAGAAACACAGACATAAGACACAAAAGAACAGTCACCTCCTCATGTGGCAAGAGGAGTGTCATATGGGGCAAGTAACAATGTCACATGCTCGGCGCCAACAATCAGCACATCCAGTGTCCCAGTGTCTATCGGACATGCATGGCACTAGTGATCCACAGGTGGCCGCACCGAGAAAAAAAATAGCGACCATAATAGAGTCAGCCAATATAGATACCCCCATCACAGGGACGATACCCCTGTCACAGGGACGATACCTCCATCATGGAGAATATAGCTCCATCACGTGGAATATAGCTCCTTTACGAGGAATATAGCACCACCACAGGGAAGATCAAATGGATGATACCCCCATCACGGGGACGATACCCCCATCGTGGGGAAGATAACTCCATCATGTTAACGATACCCCCATCACAGGGAAGATAGCTCCATCACTGGGACGATACCCCCATCAAGTGGAAGATACTTCCGTCAAAGGGACAATAGCCCCATCACAGGGACGATACCCCCATCGCGGGGACGATAACTCCATCACTGGAACAATTCCCCCATAATGGGGAAGATATCCTCATCACAGGGATGATACCCCCATCACAGGGACGATACCCCCATCGCACCCGCATACTGTGGTGATATCTGACAGTTATAGGGGGTACCAGGGCTGTGGAGTCGGAGTCTGAGCCCATTTTGGTGGAGTTGGAGTCAGTATAAAATGGACCGACTCCTAAAATATATAATAAATTGGGTACAGTAGCTCAATGCAGTTTGTGGGGAATATTTTTTTCATAAGAATTTGGTAACGTTATGAAATGTTCTATAAATGTCTTTCCTATTCCTGATCTAAGGTCTAGACTTTTAGCTGAGATGAATCTGTGCTGCAGTTTACATTCATGACAAGTAGTGAGGCTCCTCCTCTACAGATAAGGGGGAAAAATAACAAACACACATGGAAGGAAAGCCTACATTCATCTCAGAATTTCTGGAAGATTAAGCAAGGTAAGTACTAAAGCATATCTAAACTTTCAATAAACTGTGCATAAATCAATAATCCAGTATATGTTTTCTCTGTATGCTTGATGTTTTAGTTTGTTTTTCCTCTTAGCTCATGTTTGGAGAAATTAGCTACTCTGATGACTTATATACACTATACATAGACTATAAGGGGAAAAAATCTTTTCTAACATCTCAAATTCAGAAATACAGTAACAGGATCGATGAGGACATATATTAGTGTGTGTTCTGGAATATGATTCAGCACAAACATGCTCCCTCCCTCCTCCCCTCTTCATAGACTGTGAAGAAATATGAGTGAAGCAATTGTGGATCAAGCCACTCGGTGGGGCAGCACCTATTTAATGATTGATTGCTTGGGCTGAAACCCTTCCTTGTAGATATAGCCAACCCTCAGGTAACACTACATGAAGGTCAATGGACACAGGTGGCTGAATTGAAGGAATTTCTTCATCACCCATTTACAGTGACTAAAAAGTTACAAGCTGAGGATTTAACTCCTGGCATTTGTATAAAGGAGTGGAAGAACTTGTTGTTTTGCATGTCCCAAAGAGGAGGTTTAATTGCAGATGGCATTGCTGCTTCAATGACAAGGAAAACAAATTTCTTCTGGCAGCTGTTTATGTGGACCCGAGTCATCGTATATTGCTGGATGATCAACAGCTTACTAAAGGAAAAGAAGCTTTGATTGAGGTAGCAGTTAGGATGAGTGGGCTATAGGATGAGCAAGAGGTCTCGGATCCTGCCAGTGCTGCTGCTGCCTTTCCTTCATCCTCATCAGATGAGGAGTTTGATTTCGACAAGTATTTGGACGACATGGAGCAGGCAAAATGTTGCTGCAGGGAAAAAGATTCCACTCCCATAGAAAACAGATTGACCATATTTTAGCAACGTTTTTCACTTGCTCTCAAAGAAGTAGAAGAGTTCAATCGTTCATCAAAATGACTGTGCACAAGGCAATTCCTTTATACCCTGAAATTGTTAGAGATGCTGTCCATGTGGTTACTGTTTTCCCACCAACCCAAGTTAGTGTAGAGAGGTTGTTTTCTAGCCTTAAAATAATTAGGTCAGATGTGAGGTCATCTATGAAGAAGGATCTTATGGAGGCGATACTATTTCTCATAACAAATTCATAGACTGCACAAATGCTATTCAGTACGTTTTTGTTGAAAACTTTTTTTCCCACTTACTGCAGAGTGTATAATAAATTGTAAATATGCAAAAGTTTTTTGTTCTAAAGTTGTATTCCAATAAATATGTTTTATGTTCCATGATCTAAATGGCTTGATTATTGTATCATAATAAAGATTAAAAGCCTGATGTTACTATTTTACTACAGTAAATTTATCACTTAAGCTTAAACATGAGCCATGTATGAGGGAGTCGGAGTTGGAGTCGGTGTCATAGAAATTGACGAGTCGGAGTCAGAGTTGGAGTCGGAGATTTAGCCTACCAACTCCACAGCCCTGGGGGGCACAGTTGTGGAGGTCGCACCCAGTCCCCAGTGCCTGTTCCTAGAGGTGAGGGGATCTTCTCTGCCACCTCAGCACTCCCTATAAATAAAGTAGGTAGAGGTATGTACAGATTTTGCTTTGTGACCCAGGAGCATTCTGTTACCCCATGGTGGTGGTCCCAATAAGTAAGGATACAGCAGTAATAATTGCAAATGTGAAAAAATGTCTGAATACTGACAGAGCATGCAGAACGTGTGTGCAGAACGAGAGTGCAGACTGAGTGTGCAGAACGAGCATGCAGAACTTGGGATTCATATATATTTTTGCAGCTGCTGTTGCGCCTATAGTGACCCTGTACTCATCATTAGCCATTTACTGCTACACCGCAGACCCCGGAGAGCGTACCCCACTACAATGAGGCACCAGATGTCTTCCATTCAAGCTCTCCATCAAAGACGAGACTGAAATGCAGCAACATATTCTCCAATGCACAGAACCACACGGAGGGGACGCTTTCTTCTCTGTATTAAAGGACTGTGTTAAATATTCCTGCATCTTTTTGGAAACATTAACCCCCTCCTGCCCTGTGCCGGCTCGGTGTCCTGTATCCCTTTCAAGTGCAGATAAACAGGAGAAATCAGGAGATAATTGCACATACAGTAATTCGAAAAAATAAGACTTTTTGGTATAGAAAGCGGTGTATATCTGCTGCCACCTAGAGGCCGAGAGGTCAATGACAGCAGCACAACTGCTGGAGGAATAAAGCAGGGCCATTATCTAAAAATCATCATTCTTATAAAATAGGCAGCTAAGGACATAATGTTCAGCCGGGGCCCACGCTGGGCCTGTACCGGCCTGCAGACAGCTGTTCTGTGCTCTGCTCGCAGCAGTAAATACCCTCACAACGTAGCAGTAAGTGCTGCAGGTGAGTGGGCTGCACACAGCATTGAACCGCAAAAGCGCTGATTGTTCTGAGCGCCGTTAATAATTCCACCATGACAGACGCTCACATTAAAGTATAGTCTATTTATCCCTTGCAGCGGGTTTTTATACAATTAGAAGAAAAATGTAAAATAGAAGGAAACTGATTTCCTGCCGCCGCCACCAAGGTCTCGTGTACCTCGGCTACGACGAAGGTGCCCCATGGGCTTATGGGTAATGAGAAAAATGTAAAAAAAAATGTTCACCTGACAATGGCGTCAGACTAAAACGGTCGGATCCTCTGTATCCGTATCCTCATTAGAAGCGGATTTGGATCTGACGGCGGTGATGCAAATTAGGGCTGACGGGATCACGGCGCTGTCACCGGAGGCAGCGGATATCTTGGTGGGGGGATCAGGATGACATTATACCCAACACAAGTTCTCCATGTTTCCATTAAAAAGCTGTCACATCCACGTCGAGGAAGCAGAAATCAGGGCAGACATTATCAGAACACCGGGAAAATAATTGCAAAGTTTAGGCCCTTGTTTTGAGGGAGCATTCCCCGACGCGTCATCCAAAATACTGTCCAATAACGCCATCGCTGTACATAAGCTGACCGCTGAGAGAGGCGGAGTCTAATGCCTCCCGCGCACTGACTCCTCCCTCCATCGCCATCCTTGCCTGTCTATAAATGATACATTGTTTACAAATAGAATGTCAGCGGTAACTGCCTCCGATGCGGGTACTTGTCACATTATCAGCGGTCTGTACCCTCCGACATTCCAGCTTTATTGAAGATGATGTTTCACTTTGATTAATTGCCAGGAACTGACAAGGGGACGAAAATAATTAACTAAAAAAAACATGAAAATGTTATCACTTTACCCAGACATCATTTGACTGACAGAACAAAGGAGAAGCTTGAGACGCTGAAAAAAAAAAAAAGTAGATTGACATTTATTAACCAGTTTACGTCAGTTTTAGGCATAAGCCGCATCTTACAAATCGCACGTCATCGTGTACGGCACAATTGTGCAGAAATCTTTCATTTTTTTCAGCACTGGACAAATTTTAAAGGAGCAATGAAAAGCAGATGTGCTCTTAGTCCAGTTCCTGCGATGAGCTTTCTGCGAGTTCTTGATGTTGCTGATTTTCTGCACCTGTAAAGTAGCATGGGTTACTTGCATTTTTTTTTGAAAATGCACAGCATAAAAAAATGACCAAAAACTCATCTTGGGAACCTAGCCTTAAAGTTTCCAATTTTTAGACAGACTGACTGACTTAAAGCGGGTCAGAAAGGCTACGATCACACTAGCAGTATTTGGTCAGTATTTTACATCAGTATTTGTAGCCAAAACCAGGAGTGGAACAATTAGAGGAAAACTATGATAGAAACATATGCCCCACTTCTGTATTATCACCCACTCCTGGTTTTGGCTACAAATACTGAGGTCAAATACTGACCAAATACTGAACGTGTGAACGTGGCCTAAGAGTATGTATTTATTAGGCCAATACAGGGGGTTCTGTACATTTATGGCATCAGGCTTTATATTGGAGTGGAACTTTTTTTCATGATTTCTCCTCTTTTCTGCTATTTTAATGATTTTTCTCCATTCTGCTGGCGCTTGAATCCACGGAGCTCTGAGATTGATGAGTGTTTCTCTCGGCTTCACATGCTCTACAAAGTAACAAAGCTTCTGCGATGGGACCCAGGGGGACCTGCATCTTGTGTTTTTTTCCTTGTGATTTTTTTTCGTGTCTATTTTTTTGTTTCCATGAAGAAATCATCTTAATTAGAGTCGCCTGAAAGCGGCCATATTGCGAGGAATGAGGTGCGGGAAGAGATAATTCTGCAGTCAACAGAACAAAACCAATCAGATTATGAGGAGCAGGATTTCAAAGCAAAGTAATAATTACAAAGATCCCCGGAGAATTTCCGTAAAACTAATGAAAACATAACCCATCAGCGACGTCGTGTGGATGGCAGAGATCATTTGCTCTTCATTTATCAAAGCTGGTTACTGCTGGCGCAGAGTTGGCGGGGAGACGGGATGGAGATGAGGGTTGTGGCATCTATGCCAAGAACTGAAATAGGACATGTGCCAATGGGATGTGACTGAGTGCAGCTGACATACAGCAAGAGGCGCCATTGCCACAGAGCGCAAGGTCTGTACTTACAGGATTCTTCCATTGCCTATTGGGTAATCATCATCTTATGTGAACGGCTGTTATATTCTAAGGTGCTAATACAAGATAACCCCACTGAGAAAGTGACGATTAGTCAGAGGCAACAAGTGGAAATGGCAACATGGTGTATACTGAAGGGGGGAAATTTAACTCCTCCTGAACCCTCTGTCCCCTCCTGACATCTCAGGGCCTCTTCCAAATCCTTCTGGACTTCTTCCAGATCCCTCTGGACCTCTTTCTAGATCCCTTTGGATCTCTTCTAGACCCATCTGGACATCTTCTATACTTCTCTCGACCTCTTCTAGACCCTCCTGGACTTCTTCTAGACCCCTCTGGACCTCTTCCAGACCCCTGTGGACCTCTTCTAGAACCCACTGGGTATCCTCCAGACCCATTTGAACCCTTCTTGACCACTCTGGAAGTTTTTCAGACTGTCTCTATCTCATATGAAAACAAAAGATTAAGCATGTTGAAATCCAACAACGTCTTATCCTTCTCTACCCTGAAATGTTCATGTTACTCACCTGTACCGGTTCCAACACCAGGCCTTGCTCCTTTCTCCTATAGCCATCTCTTTTTCTACTAGTTTGCACGAGGTTATTCTGGTAATCTCGCAGGCATCACTGATGTCATTATCCAAGTTCTTTTAAGGCCGGCTCTCTCATCCTTGTGCTGCCTGAGTATTCAGGAAAATAAAGCACCTAGCTACTAAGTGCTTTGGTAGTAGTTGACCTTATCTTCCACAAGTCTTTGCCCCATCCAAGTGGCCAATTATTTTAGCTTCAACGCTTATTTGCTATCCAACAACCAACTGCAACTTCCTAGCTCAGACCAGTAAATTCTGCTGCTATTACTCTCTCAGCTCTGCTTCATCAAATTATCAGTTACAAACTCATTTCTGCTATCAAGATACCGGTTTAAAAATGTGTTTCTGCTATCTTGCTGGTATCTTACACTACTACTACCATTCTGCTGTTCCTGCGGTTAACTGCATCCCTGCTGGAAGTTATCAGATTGCATATACATCTCTGCTATACCTTTTCACAACCGCATTCCAACTACATTTAGTGCATTATCCTCGCTGCTCCATCTACATCCTGCATACCCTGTTGTTTGGGATTTTATTAATCTACGTAGTTTAGATCCACTGTATCATCGTCTCTGGTCCGTGATGCTCACCCTGACCTATGTCTTAGAGAATCCACCTCATGTGGAGTGGCCATAACATACTGATGGGAGAAAGTCTGGATACTAATAAACACATTAGATAGTTAGGCGGTGCTACTGGAATTGGTGACGTCCGATGCCATAAATCTAAAGTGTCTGTACAGATTAAGTATTTGAGCAACGCCTAAAGTGTACAGATCCTCAAATAGCCCCTTCATTTACTTCAAAGATTTAAAAAGATGAAACATGAGAATTCACGACAGCCCTGTAACCTGATAGTGACAACGTAAGATGGACCACGCTAACACATAAGGTGGGCCTCACTAACACGTAAGGTGGGCCTCACTAACACGTAAGGTGGGCTGCACTAACACGTAAAGTGGGCTGCACTAACACGTAAAGTGGGCTGCACTAACACGTAAGGTGGGTCACACTAACACGTAAGATGGGCTGCACTAACACAGAAGGTGGGCCGCACTAATACGTAAGGTGGGCCGCACTAACATGTAAGGTGGGCCGCATATCACATAAGGTGGGCCGCAATAACACAGAAGGTGGGCCGTACTAACATGTAAGGTGTGCCGCATTATCACATAAGGTGGGCCTCACTAACACATAAGGTGGGTTGCACTAACACGTAACGTGGGCCCCACTAACACAGAAGGTGTGTGGCACTAACACATAAGGTGGGTTGCACTAACACGTAACGTGGGCCCCACTAACACAGAAGGTGTGTGGCACTAACACATAAGGTGGGCCGCACTAACATAGAAGGTGGGTTGCACTAACACATAAGGTGTGCCGCATTATCACATAAGGTGTGTGGCACTAACACAGAAGGTGGGCCGCACTAACACAGAAGGTGGGTTGCACTAACACATAAGGTGTGCCGCATTATCACATAAGGTGGGCCTCACTAACACAGAAGATGTGTGGCACTAACACAGAAGGTGGGCCGCACTAACACAGCAGGTGTGTGGCAATAACACAGAAGGTGGGCCGCACTAACACAGAAGGTGGGTTGCACTAACACAGTAGGTGTGTGACACTAACACAGAAGGTGGGCCGCACTAACACAGAAGGTGTGTGGCACTAACACAGAAGGTGGGCCGCCCTAACACAGTAGGTGTGTGACAATAACACAGAAGGTGGGCCGCACTAACACAGAAGGTGGGTTGCACTAACACAGAAGGTGGGCCGCACTAACACAGAAGGTGGGTTGCACTAACACATGCTGCTGGAGTGAATCGATTCTTCGGAAGTCAAGAAATCATGTAATCACACGACTGAGTTTAGTGATTGTCACAGTTGGTGGTCGTATATTTAGGTTCTTGCTATTTTTGCGGTTCCCACAGTTCTCTAGAAGTTTCCTAAACTTTGTACTGTGACAGTTCTGAGTCTGCAAATGACCGGTCCATAATAAAAATGACAGATCCCCAAGCAGAAGTGAAGTCATCAGCCCCGCAGTACAGTAGACGTCTTGTTCCCAGGATCATCGAGCACAGAGACTTCTTATTGCCACATCCCCCCGGGCGGAAGATTGTAATAAAGTGTTTGACATGTTCTTCTGCAGGTGAGCAGGAGAATCTGAGAGAGAAATGTCATCCTGCCACTACTAAAATATATTCCTCATCTCATGGTGGTCACCAGAGGACGGTCCCGTCTCCACCACTTGCAAGATGGCGTCAGGGACTGGAGTAATATTTCTGGAGTGAGGAACGCCCAGCTCTGCCCAATTTACATCTTTTTTTATCCCAGAAATCTGATGTATAACACTTTAAACACTTTATGTCGGCCTCACTGTGATAAGCTATGTGAGAACATTGCCACAATTTAAATTTTGACACATTTATCGACTGAGACAGGAAAATAAAAGTGCAAATTAGCCGCACAAACATGGAGTTGTTCATAGCAGGGGTAAAATATTCTGCTTCAGATAATTTTTTCTATTTTGACTTTACTTTCCATTTTGTTAGAACAATATATGATAGTTCTCAATGCATGAGCCGAGCAGTCCGCAAAGTGACCCAAGGCTCCCAGATGCCTGGGGGATTGTCCTGTCTGAATACAGTTTGAGGTATTACATCTGCTGGAGTCTTAAAAAGACATTCACTGACAGCAAGCAGAGATCCTGAAAGTGTCAAAGTCTTTTCCAACGCAGCTTCGATAAATACGGTATAAATGATGGCGATGGATGGACTCTATGGACTTGTACCTTTCTTATAAGAATATCACTTTGTAACAAAAGTTTAATACAAAGTTGTAGAACTTTATTTTATAAACAGATAAAACTTTATTTACATAAAGGAGAAATATAAAATATATGCTTGATATAAACTGGAGATTTCCTGATCACTGATCACTGCGGATCCCTGAATCCAGACTTTAGACATGATTATTCCCAGACATCATACGCTATAGAAAGTCTCAGACTCTTCTGTTATTCACTTTATTATTGTGTTAAGGGATGGGTCTGGTGTTTACTGACGGCCCGGCTCTCATCATTCTGACGGCTTTTTGCCTTGCGGACCAGAGAAGTGTCAATCATAACAGTTTGGTGGTAGAATATTAAATTCCCGGCTTCTTTTTATGAAAAATAAATCACCTTTCAGTCCTGGCGGAGGCGCCCGGCTTCTGAGCACAATGCAGAACTATCAGCGGGAATAATCACACTCCGGGTCATTTAAATAAAGGACGTTCCCAGGGCTCCGACAAACACAAGCGCTACTGCTGATGGACTACAGCCGGCTCCCTCAGGGGGAACCTTAAGGAAGGGGCCACTAGTTTAACTCCAAATCTCTAGAAAAAGTAGAAATGTTTACATGTGACTCTGAAATCTTAAGAAAACTGCAAAGATAAAACTGGTGGAGTGGAAATGTTCTAATCTCGAGAGAAACCTCACTACAATCTACAGTGTACATCGACATAAACAGCAGCGTCACTCTGTACATACAATGCAGAATAGTGAGTGCAGCTCTGGAGTATAATACAGGATGTAACTCAGAATCAGTAATGTAATGTATGTACACAGTGACTGCACAAGCAGAATATTGAGTGCAGCTCTGGAGTATAATACAGGATGTAACTTAGGATCAGTAATGTAATGTATGTACACAGTGACTGCCCCAGCAGAATAGTGAGTGCAGCTCTGGAGTATAATACAGGATGTAACTCAGGATCAGTAATGTATGTACACAGTGAGTGCACCAGCAGAATAGTGAGTGCAGCTCTGGAGTATAATACAGGATGTAACTCAGGATCAGTAATGTAATGTATGTACACAGTGACTGCACCAGCAGAATAGTGAGTGTAGCTCTGGAGTATAATGCAGGATGTAACTCAGGATCAGTAATGTATGTACACAGTGAGTGCACCAGCAGAATAGTGAGTGCAGCTCTGGAGTATAATACAGGATGTAGCTCAGGATCAGTAATGTAATGTATGTACACAGTGACTGCACCAGCAGAATAGTGAGTGCAGCTCTGCAGTATAATACAGGATGTAACTCAGAATCAGTAATGTAATGTATGTACACAGTGACTGGTGACTGCACCAGCAGAATAGTGAGTGAAGCTCTGGGGTATAATACAGGATGTAACTCAGGATCAGTAATGTATGTATGTGGCGCCTCAGGGTCCTGGTCATCACAGTAGCATTGCTTTCCTCACGGGGGGAGTGATGTTACGTTTGGAGGCAAGAAAGGATAACTGTCACCAGGTAAACACAAGCATGCAACATATTCACACTCCAGGCCACAAGGGGGAGCTTTTGATCCTATTTGCTGGGTGACTCCCCTATCTATATTGTGGTTTGGAAGGAAGGTCAGGACAGTTAGTGCCAGGAAGCAGACTGGAGCAGTCTGAGGCAGAACGTGTACGGAGCTGTGTAGCCGCAGTGCTGCAGCTCCTGGGAAGAGATTATACGAAAGCCGAATATATTGCAGTGAGCGTGTAGGAGAGAGGAGCACAGGCGAGGAGACCTGTGGGAGACTAGTCACAAGCAGGCTGTCTCCTTCTGAGGTACAGACATCGGTAGCCGGAACACCGAGGTTGTAAGGGACTCCACGACTTACATCACAGACCGGCAGGACAGCTGACCTGCAAGTTACCTGTCCGCCACACACACCTGAGACACAGTAACACATAGAGCCCAGGGCGTGCTAGAGTCCCTATAAAAGGAGGACCTTACCTGAAGTTATTGGCAGTAATGGACTACAACACCACCGCGCTTTAATCTCCACCTGGATAAGGGGACTCCCAACTTGCCTCCCTCGCTACAGCCGACGAGGGAGGCCCCAGACGAACACGGGGAATGGGTGACCTTCTGGTTGTAGCACTCCAGCACCGACCTAATTGGGTTCCCCGGGAAGGCCCAAGCTGAAGGAGAGCAGTTAGTAATCAGCCAGGACAAGTATTGTCGGCAGCAGGCACTCCAGCGAGAACAGGAGGACAGGGAGCAAGACCTCCGATGCCAGGCCGCGAAAGAAAAAGATTTGCAGACTAAGGCTCGGGCCAGGAAAGGAAGTTATGAGGATAGGGGCCCGCGGAAATATGGGACTGTGGTGGCGTTCAGCATTAAATCTGGCTGGGGATTTATCAAAGAGTCCGACCTATATCCAGAGGTGTTTGTCATCTGACTTGATGTAGAGGCTCACCTGCAGGAGGGACACCCCGGTGACCGGGTCACCTACACCAGGCACTGGAGAGATAAAGGATGGTATGCCCTGCATGTGCATAAATGTGTGCCGAAAGTCACTAAACAACCAGCTCGTGACCTCGAGCCATCACAAGCAGCCCCGCTGTACTCACCAGCGCTCCCATCTGGCAAAGTGACACCTGAACCCACTTCTGGCAGAACACCCGTCACCATGTGCTCACAGTCCAAACAGACTGTAATTGGACAAAGGTTCATAAGCACCCAGACTCCTATCCAGAGTATTGACGCACTTTATATAGTGCCAGGCAACTGCCCAGATCCACAGGTACTAAGTTGGAAGAAAAACTTCTAAATGTGAGTTGACAATAGACTGTTACTAAAGTTAAATCGACCCTGTTGGGTTACATCTTGTTATCCAAGTTAAAATTTCCCCCTTGATCTGGCCAGATCACCGTTAACCGCTTAGGTATTTGTTCAAGAACTGTGAATCATGAACTGTGTATGATCAAAAACTTTCCCTTGTAAATAATTTGCACCTTTTAAGGTGTTTTCTACTGGTTTTACATACAAGCTCTTAAAGGAACTGTGGATTAACGTTTGCCTTAGAAGTTAATTTGTTTTACAGAGGCTTGAAGCAAAACCCATTTGGCGCGGCAGGATTCCAAGTCTGGTTTCACGCCTTGTAGCCCGCCTAAGACCTATGTTGGGGGTTCATGACGGGTCCCTCACATCGTTGCTGCTGTTACTAAGTTGTTGATTGACTTGAATATTAATGTAACTGATACACTTGCACTACCTCTGTGTTGAAAAACTTTAAAGTTGTTTGCACCCTTAAAGGGAATGTTAATTTGTTGCGCTTAAAGCAAATAATGTTCATAGTGTTAAGGTACCGTCACACTAAGCGACGCTGCAGCGATACCGACAACGATCCGGATCGCTGCAGCGTCGCTGTTTGGTCGCTGGAGAGCTGTCACACAGACCGCTCTCCAGCGACCAACGATGCCGGTAACCAGGGTAAACATCGGGTAACTAAGCGCAGGGCCGCGCTTAGTAACCCGATGTTTACCCTGGTTACCATCCTAAAAGTAAAAAAAACAAACAGTACATACTTACCTACAGCCGTCTGTCCTCCAGCGCTGTGCTCTGCACTCCTCCTGTACTGTCTGTGTGAGCACAGCGGCCGGAAAGCAGAGCGGTGACGTCACCGCTCTGCTTTCCGGCTGACCGACGCTCACAGCCAGTACAGGAGGAGTGCAGAGCACAGCGCTGGAGGACAGACGGCTGTAGGTAAGTATGTACTGTTTGTTTTTTTTACTTTTAGGATGGTAACCAGGGTAAACATCGGGTTACTAAGCGCGGCCCTGCGCTTAGTTACCCGATGTTTACCCTGGTTACCAGTGAAGACATCGCTGAATCGGTGTCACACACGCCGATTCAGCGATGTCTGCGGGGAGTCCAGCGACCAAATAAAGTTCTGGACTTTCTTCCCCGACCAGCGACAGCACAGCAGGGGCCTGATCGCTGCTGCCTGTCACACTGGACGATATCGCTAGCGAGGACGCTGCAACGTCACGGATCGCTAGCGATATCGTCTAGTGTGACGGTACCATTAGAGAAGTTGGATAGAATTGTATTTT
The DNA here is from genome assembly GCF_032444005.1 of Ranitomeya imitator. NCBI lineage: Eukaryota > Metazoa > Chordata > Amphibia > Anura > Dendrobatidae > Ranitomeya > Ranitomeya imitator. The sequence continues at coordinate 776,803,533 of NC_091282.1, forward strand.
TATAGCAGTTAGTATATATATATTAGTAAGTTAGTATGGTGAACCAGAATAAGCCGAAACTCTGATAGTGATATGTGCAGATAGTTCAGTGTACCCGTAGGGGTAGACCCCATTTGTAGGAAAACTCTGCACTTTGAAGGCAGTAAAGATAAAATGTTTGTTTTTGCACTTAAAAGCCTTAAAGATAGTATACACTCAGAGGGTAATTGCATTTCATAGTTAGTTATCATACTGTTTTTCTATTTAAAAAGTACGTGTACTATGTAAATAAGTTTTCTAACGTTCAAATATTAATTCCTCCCATAAAGGGAAGCTTCAGTTTGTACTATTAACTTGTTTTACATGTTTTATAGCATTTCAAAATCTGTCTTATTTGCTGACAAATATTGTTGTTCTTCTTTTCCCAGTCCGGGAGTACTGGATTTAAAGGGGGGAGTGTGGCACCCCAGGGTCCTGGTCGTTACAGTAGCATTGCTTTCCTCACGGGGGGAGTGATATTACGTTTGGAGGATAACTGTTGTGAATTCTGCTTTTGGGCTCCCTCTGGTGGTTGTAGGTGGTAATGCAGTTGTCTCTGGGCTGCAGTCCTGGACAGGTGTATCTGCTGATTGCAGTTCTGACTGGGGTATTTAGGTTTGCAGGACTCATTAGCCCTTGCCAGTTGTCAATGTTTCTTGGGAAGTGTTGGATCTCTGTCTGGCTTCTCCTGCTTAGCTGCCAATTCAGCAAAGATAAGTGTCTGTTTCTTTTTCTATGGCACACAAGCTGTGTGCTTGTTTTTTGATTGTATTCCTGCTCTGAGTTTAGTTGTCTCTGGAGTTGCAGATATACGTTCCACGTCTTTAGTTAGATGGAGGAATTTTTTGTATAATCTGCTGTGGATATTTTTGGAAGGGTTTTAATACTGACCGCACAGAACTCTGTCCTATCCTTTCCTATTTTAGCTAGAGTGGCCTCTTGTGCTAAATCCTGTTTTCTTACTGTGTGTGTCTTTCCTCTCCTACTCACAGCCAATATTTGTGGGGGGCTGCCTATCCTTTGGGGGTCTGCTCTGAGGCAAGGTAGTATTCCTATTTCCATCTTTAGGGGTATTTAGTCCTCCGGCTGTGACGAGGTGTCTAGGGCTTGTTAGGTGCACACCACGGCTACTTCTAGTTGCGGTGTTAAGATCAGGATTTGCGGTCAGTATAGTTACCACCTACTCCAGTGAAAGTTTTCATGCTGCTCCAAGGTCACCGGATCATAACAGTACAACTGGCCAATAATGAGTTAAATGCATCTTAGAAGAAGGGAAGAAATGTGTTGAGCCATTTTTTTTTCTTTAGTCTGCTTTATCTTCTCTTCCCTCTTTATCTCTGGGTGGCTGAGGAGCCTTGTGCAAGCATGGATGCTCAGGAATTAGTTTCTCGTGTAGACCAGCTTGCTGCTATGATACAGGGTATTTCTGATTATATTGTTCAAACTCCTGTTTTAGAGCCGAAGATTCCTACTCCTGATTTGTTTTTTGGAGACAGGTCCAAATTTTTGAGTTTTAAAAACAACTGTAAACTATTTTTTGCTCTGAGACCTCGATCCTCTGGTGATTCCATTCAGCGGGTTAAAATCATCATCTCCCTGCTGCGTGGCGACCCGCAGGATTGGGCGTTTTCCCTGGAACCTAATTCTGTGAATCAAGCTGAGAAGACCTTGTTGGCTATGTCTCAGGGTCAAGAGGCGGCAGAATTGTATTGTCAGAAATTCAGAAAATGGTCTGTGTTGACTAAATGGAATAATGATGCTTTGGCGGCAATTTTCAGAAAGGGTCTTTCTGAATCTGTTAAAGATGTTATGGCAGGGTTTCCCACGCCTTCAGGTCTGAGTGATTCTATGTCTGGCCATTCAGATTGACCGGCGCTTACGGGAGCACAGAACGCTGTGGCGTTGTTCTCAGAGCAGACTCCTGAGCCAATGCAGTGTGATAGGATTCTGTCTAAAATGGAACGACAAGGATTCAGACGTCAGAATAGGTTGTGTTATTACTGTGGCGACGCTTCTCATGTCATTTCAGTCTGCCCTAAGCGGACAAAGAGGATCGCTAATCATTTACCATCAGTACTTTACAACCTAAATTTCTGTTATCTGTGTCTTTGATCTGCTCATTGTCATCATTTTCTGTCATGGCGTTTGTGGATTCAGGCGCCGCCTTGAACTTAATGGACTTTGAGTTTGCCAGGCGTTGTGGCTTTCCCTTGCAGCCTTTGCAGAACCTTATTCCTTTAAGGGGCATTGATGCTACACCCTTGGCTAAAAATAAGCCCCAGTTTTGGACACAGGTGACCATGCGCATGGCGCCAGCCCATCAGGAAGATTGTCGATTTCTGGTGTTGCATAATTTGCATGATGCTATCGTGCTGGGTTTTCCGTGGTTGCAGGTACATAATCCTGTGTTGGATTGGAAGTCCATGTCTGTGACTAGTTGGGGTTGTCAGGGGGTTCATAATGATGTTCCTTTGATGTTAATCTCCTCTTCTTCCTCTTCTGAAATTCCAAAGTTTTTGTCTGATTTTCAGGATGTATTCGATGAGCCCAAGTCCAGTTTCCTTCCACCGCACAGGGACTGCGATTATGCTATTGACTTGATTCCAGGCTGTAAGTTTCCTAAGGGTCGACTTTTCAACCTGTCTGTGCCTGAACATACCGCCATGCGGAGCTATATTAAGGAGTCTTTGGAGAAAGGGCATATTCGGCCATCTTCTTCACCATTGGGAACGGGGTTCTTTTTTGTTGCTAAAAAAGATGGTTCCTTGAGACCCTGTATTGATTATCGCCTCTTGAATAAAATCACGGTCAAGTTTCAATACCCTTTACCTTTGCTTACCGATTTGTTTGCTAGGATTAAGGGAGCTAGTTGGTTTACGAAGATTGACCTTCGGGGGGCATATAATCTTGTTCGTATTAAGCAGGGTGATGAATGGAAAACTGCGTTTAACACGCCCGAAGGCCATTTTGAATACCTTGTGATGCCATTCGGGCTCACTAATGCTCCATCTGTTTTTCAGTCCTTCATGCATGATATCTTCCGGGATTATCTTGATAAATTCTTGATTGTATATTTGGACGATATTTTGATTTTTTCCGATGATTGGGAGTCTCATGTGGAACAGGTCAGGATGGTATTTAAGATCCTTCGTGACAATGCCCTGTTTGTGAAAGGGTCTAAGTGTCTCTTTGGGGTGCAGAAGGTTTCTTTTTTGTGCTTTATTTTTTCTCCCTGATCTATAGAGATGGATCCGGTTAAGGTTCAGGCCATTCATGATTGGATTCAGCCCACATCCGTGAAGAGCCTTCAGAAAGTTTTGGGTTTTGCAAATTTTTATTGCCGTTTCATTGCTAATTTTTCCAGCGTGGTTAAACCCTTGACCGATTTGACGAAGAAAGGCGCTGATGTGGCGAATTGGTCCTCTGCGGCTGTCTCTGCCTTTCAGGAGCTTAAACGTCGATTTACTTCTGCTCCGGTGTTGCGCCAACCGGATGTTTCTCTTCCGTTTCAGGTTGAGGTTGATGCTTCTGAGATTGGGGCAGGGGCCGTTTTGTCTCAGAGGGATCCTGTTGGTTCCTTAATGAAACCATGTGCCTTCTTTTCCCGTAAGTTTTCGCCTGCTGAATGCAATTATGATGTCGGCAATCGGGAGTTGTTGGCTATGAACTGGGCGTTTGAGGAGTGTTGACATTGGCTTGAGGGAGCTAAGCACCGTATTGTGGTCTTGACCGATCATAAGAATTTGATTTACCTCGAGTCTGCCAAACGGCTGAATCCTAGACAGGCTCGATGGTCTTTGTTTTTTTCCCGTTTTGATTTCGTGGTCTCGTACCTTCCGGGTTCTAAGAACATTAAGGCTGATGCCCTCTCTAGGAGTTTTTCGCCTGATTCTCCTGAGATCTTACAACCGGTCGGTATTCTGAAAGAAGGGGTGGTCCTTTCTGCCATTTCCCCTGATTTACGACGGGTTCTTCAGGAATTTCAGGCTGACAAACCTGACCGCTGTCCTGTGGCGAAACTGTTTGTACCTGACAGATGGACTAGTAGAGTGATTTCTGAGGTTCACTGTTGCGTGTTGGCTGGTCATCCTGGCATTTTTGGTACCAGACACTTGGTTAGTAGGTCCTTTTGGTGGCCTTCTTTGTCGCGTGATGTGCGTTCTTTTGTGCAGTCATGTGGGACTTGTGCGCGGGCCAAGCCTTGTTGTTCCCGTGCTAGTGGGTTGCTTTTGCCATTGCCGGTCCCTGAGAGGCCCTGGACGCATATTTCTATGGATTTTATTTCCAATCTTCCGGTTTCCCGGAGGATGTCGGTTATCTGGGTTTTTTGTGACCGGTTCTCTAAGATGGTTCATTTGGTGTCTTTGCCTAAATTGCCTTCCTCTTCGGATTTGGCTCCGTTGTTTTTTCAGCATGTGGTCCGTTTGCATGGTATTCCGGAGAATATTGTGTTCGACAGAGGTTCCCAGTTTGTTTCTAGATTTTGGCAGGCCTTTTGTGCTAGGCTGGGCATTGATTTGTCTTTTTCTCCTGCGTTTCATCCTCAGACAAATGGTCAGACCGAGCAAACTAATCAGACTTTGGAGACTTATTTGAGATGCTTTGTGTCTGCTGATCAGGATGATTGGGTGGCTTTCTTGCCATTGGCCGAGTTTGCCCTTAATAATCGGGCTAGTTCGGCTACTTTGGTTTCGCCTTTCTTTTGTAATTTTGGTTTTCATCCTCGTTTTCATTCTGGGCAGGTTGAGCCTTCTGACTGTCCTGGTGTGGATTCTGTGGTTGACAGGTTGCAGCAGATTTGGGCTCATGTGGTGGACAATTTGGTGTTATCTCAGGAGGAGGCTCAACGTTTTGCTAACCGTCGTCAGTGTGTTGGTTCCCGGCTTCGGATTGGGGATCTGGTCTGGTTGTCTTCCCGTCATGTTCCTATGAAGGTTTCTTCTCCTAAGTTTAAGCCTCGGTTTATTGGTCCTTATAGGATTTCTGAGATTATTAATCCGGTGTCTTTTCGACTGGCGCTTCCGGCCTCTTTTGCTATCCATAATGTCTTCCATAGATCTTTATTGCGGAAATATGTGGAGCCCGTTGTTCCCTCTGTTGATCCTCCGGCCCCTGTGTTGGTTGATGTGGAGTTGGAATATGTTGTTGAGAAGATTTTGGATTCCCGTTTTTCGAGGCGGAAGCTTCAGTACCTTGTCAAATGGAAGGGTTATGGCCAGGAGTATAATTCTTGGGTTTTTGCCTCTGATGTCCATGCCGCTGATTTGGTTCGTGCCTTTCATCTGGCTCATCCTGATCGGCCTGGGGGCTCTAGTGAGGGTTCGGTGACCCCTCCTCAAGGGGGGGGGGTACTGTTGTGAATTCTGCTTGTGGGCTCCCTCCGGTGGTTGTAGGTGGTAATGCAGTTGTCTCTGGGCTGCAGTCCTGGACAGATGTATCTGCTGATTGCAGTTCTGACTGGGGTATTTAGGTTTGCAGGACTCATTAGTCCTTGCCAGTTGTCAATGTTTCTTGGGAAGTGTTGGATCTCTGTCTGGCTTCTCCTGCTTAGCTGCCAATTCAGCAAAGATAAGGGTATGTTTCTTTTTCTATGGCACACAAGCTGTGTGCTTGTTTTTTGATTGTATTCCTGCTCTGAGTTTAGTTGTCTCTGGAGTTGCAGATATACGTTCCACGTCTTTAGTTAGATGGAGGAATTTTTTGTATAATCTGCTGTGGATATTTTTGGAAGGGTTTTAATACTGACCGCACAGAACTATGTCCTATCCTTTCCTATTTTAGCTAGAGTGGCCTCTTGTGCTAAATCCTATTTTCTTACTGTGTGTGTCTTTCCTCTCCTACTCACAGCCAATATTTGTGGGGGGCTGCCTATCCTTTGGGGGTCTGCTCTGAGGCAAGGTAGTATTCCTATTTCCATCTTTAGGGGTATTTAGTCCTCCGGCTGTGACAAGGTGTCTAGGGCTTGTTAGGTACACACCACGGCTACTTCTAGTTGCGATGTTAGGATCAGGATTTGCGGTCAGTATAGTTACCACCTACTCCAGTGAAAGTTTTCATGCTGCTCCAAGGTCACCGGATCATAACAGTACAACTGGCCAATAATGAGTTAAATGCATCTCAGAAGAAGGGAAGAAAGGTGTTGAGCCATTTTTTTTTCTTTAGTCTGCTTTATCTTCTCTTCCCTCTTTATCTCTGGGTGGCTGAGGAGCCTTGTGCAAGCATGGATGTTCAGGAATTAGTTTCTCGTGTAGACCAGCTTGCTGCTAGGATACAGGGTATTTCTGATTATATTGTTCAAACTCCTGTTTTAGAGCCGAAGATTCCTACTCCTGATTTGGTACACACCACGGCTACTTCTAGTTGCGGTGTTAAGATCAGGATTTGCGGTCAGTATAGTTACCACCTACTCCAGTGAAAGTTTTCATGCTGCTCCAAGGTCACCGGATCATAACAGATAACTGTCATCAGGTAAACACAAGCATGCAACATATTCACACCCCAGGCCACAAGGGGGAGCTTTTGATCCTATTTACTAGGTAACTCCCCTATATATATTGTGGTTTGGAGGGAAGGTCAGGACCGTTAGTGCCAGGAAGCAGACTGGAGCAGTCTGACGCAGAGGAAGGTGTACGCAGTGCTGCAGCTCCTAGGAAGAGATTATACGGAAGCCGGATATATTGCAGTGAGCATGTAGGAGACAGGAGCAAAGGCGAGAAGACCAGCCATGAGCAGGCTGCCTCCTTCTGAGGCACATACATTGGTAGCCAGAACACAGAGATTGTAAGGGGCTTCCCAACTTACATCAGAGACCGGCAGGACAGCTGAACTGCAAGTTACCTGTCTACCACACACACCTGAAACACAGTAACACATAGAGCCCAGGGCGTGCTAGAGTCCCTGTAAAAAGGCTCAAGTTACCTGTCATGCAGGTATTGTCCTATCCTATATGGGGGATAGAGACGAACTGTAAGGAACTTATCTGAAGCCACTACAACACCACCGTGCTAGATGAAGGCTTTAATCTCCACCTGGATAAGGGGATTGCCAACTTGCCTCCAAGCCGGCCGGACCCTGCCTGCCCTGTGATCTGGTGCCCTGGACTGTGGCTGCCTGAAGTCTTCAGAAAACAAGGTAAAGAGACTGCAAACCTGCGTCCTCTTTCTTTACTGCACCATTCACCATCTTCCATCTACACACTGGGAGCCCTGGGGATATACTTCACCTGTGGGAAGTTATACTATCTAGCTGCCATAACATCACCCCAGAGGACCCCTTAAAGCAGCGTCGGTCCCCACTTACCGAATACCACAAGTGGCGTCACGAACATAAACTCTATTCACTAAACCCCTTTAAAAAAACTTTCCCCTTTTACATGGGCGCCCAGGGCAATGGACCGGGTCGCCGCCGTTACATCGTCCTGTGAACACCACCGGACCCGGTACCGGGTACCCCACGGCCCTGGGAGCGACTCATGTACACAGTGACTGCACCAGCAGAATAGTGAGTGCAGCTCTGGAGTATAATACAGGATGTAACACAGGATCAGTAATGTAATGTATGTACACAGTGATTGCACCAGCAGATTAGTGAGTGCAGCTCTGGAGTATAATACAGGATGTAACACAGGATCAGTAATGTAATGTATGTACACAGTGACTGCACCAGCAGAATAGTGAGTGAAGATCTGGGGTATAATACAGGATGTAACTCAGGGTCAGTATAGGATCAGTAATGTAATGTATGTACACAGTGACTGCACCAGCAGAATAGTGAATGCAGCTCTGGAGGATAATACAGGATGTAACTCAGGATCAGTAATGTAATGTATGTACACAGTGACTGCACCAGCAGAATAGTGAATGCAGCTCTGGAGTATAATACAGGATGTAACCCAGGATCAGTAATGTAATGTATGTACACAGTGACTGCACCAGCAGAATAGTGAGTGCAGCTCTGGAGCATAATACAGGATGTAACCCAGGATCAGTAATGTAATGTACAGTATGTACACCGTGACTGCACCAGCAGAACAGTGAGTGCAGCTCTGGAGCATAATACAGGATGTGGCTCCATAATGGCTATCAATAAGAGTTGGCCACTGGTCTGAAATTTACATAAACTTTCCATCTATGAACCTGCACTGATTTATATTTAATTCTGTAAGAGGCCCCCAAAATCTGTCATGAGTTACTTTGTGAATTCTTCTTCCATATAAAGCGTTAAAGCCCCCGTCTCTAGGTCGATATTCTGCAGCATTGTTCAGATATTCATCATTTTTATGGTAAATAGGTCACTTTAAAGAAAACCAAAATAACAGTAGCAAAGTCTTATTATTATTAAAGGAAAAAAAACCAGAGAACTGACAAAAGACCTAAAACAATGAATTTTAATATAATAATTAAAAATATATAGAAAATATCAAATAGACCAGAAAGGGGGATCCTATGGAAAAACAGGGTCTCTGGTCTATATAGCCAGAAAAAATATATATATATATGCACAGGAAGAGACTAGGGAAGATAGATGTGCCTATCCCTAGGAAAATTCCCTTCCTGACAGCGGAGGTTGGCACCCTGGGAAACGATATGGCGCCCCCGCTCAACGTCGACTGACCCTGAAGTCCCTAAAAAAGGAATCCCTAAGAAAAAGCCACCACCAACAATAACACCACAAAAAACCAAACTAGTGTAGAAATGAAAAATTAAAATTAGAATACCTGTGCTGTTATAGGCTGATTATAGGCTGATTATAAGAGTAACAATATCTCGATGAGACTGATATATATTGTGTGCTAGAGATGTACTCTGAGAGGGAAAAAAAAAAAAAAAAAAAAAACACCTCTCACAAAATATATATTTGTGATACTGAAAAAATAACAATAGTACAGGGAGATACTAAATAGATACCTCCATAAGTAGTGGGTACACAAACAGGAGATCCCTGCTATGTAATAAGACAGTATCACTCGAGTACCGGACACCACAAAAAGAGGATCCCAACAGATGGCCACAGATAGATGGTCACAAACACTAGCCACTGAAGGTATAAATCTTAATGACGTATCTTCAACATTCCTTTAAGACATGCTATATGATACAGAGTCTTTTATTGACTTAATTTAGTCATAATGAGCGTCACCATCAAGCAGAGCTCTGCGCATAGAGTGTTAGATATGCTCTAGTAGCTCATTGAGGAACGCACCTGATAGTGAATTGTCTCTTATCAACCTATGATCAATAGTGCTGTAATAAGAACAACCGTAGAGAATTATAGATGTAATTCTGATAACCTCATGACATAACTGCTAGAGAGAGCAGGTTGATATTATTCTTGTGTCTCTAAACATCAATAAGACACGTCTTATAATACAATAACTCTCATCAAACTTAATTCAGTGGTGTCACGTATTTAGATGGATAAAGAGAGTAGATATGCCTGTACATATTCAGTGACCTAATGGTATCGCCGCCGAACAGGGCATAGGCATATGAAAAAATATAATAACCATACTCTCAAAGCTCATTTTAGAACGTCCTTTAGTAAGTAGTGACAATTATTAAATCAAGGCAAATCCCTGAGATAGACAGTTCCAGGTTACTTAATGACCACATAAGCATGTCACTACAAAGGAAGCCGTTCTTGTCAGAATACAAAATATAGCAAAGGAATAAAAAAAACGCCAGAAATACATTAAGCGTTGTACTCATGTGCAATATAAGTAAACAGGAGTAAACACTCCATCAGCCTCGCAGCATACAGGTATTGATGAAGAATCACTTATCTCATAGAGACAGATGTCTCATCCCTACGCGTTTCGCCCCACATGGTAATCCAAGGGGGCTCATCAGGGGAAATGCCATTAATGGGCGCGGAAGCAGCAGGTAATAGGAGCGCCGCACGCGGTCCGGAGAAAGCCATACAGGAGTCGGCGTTCCCGCAGTATATATGCCAAAGGGCCGGAAGTGATAACATCACATCCGGGATAACAAGAAGCGCACTAGTGCGCATGTACAAAGAGTTCTCGGGCCGGCTAATAGATGAGAGCCGAATTGCCGTGCACATCCCGATAGTGGGCGGGAGTAATAAAGACACAGCGCTTTGGCGTATAAAGCACTGCGCCAGCGCACAATGAATCCTGACAGGAGGAGTTATCCAATGACTATATAAAGGTTTGTGCGGAAAATATAATATATTTACATTTACAGGAGCCCATATATATATAATGGGCACCCAGAAACACAATAGCACAGATGAAAAACAAATGTGCAGGTAGCTGGTATATCCACTCATATACCCAAATTGGCTCGACATACCATTCATAGAGCAGCCACAAAATGTACGGGTACTAAATCAAAGTGGGTAGCAGTGTATCAAGAGGAGCCCTTATACGTATAACAAGATTTATACAATATATCAATCCACAGCCATTATACGGTAGACAACAGCGGCAGGAAGTAACAGCGCTTCTCTAGCATATATCCGAGAAAAAAAATATAGGGCATATATAGGACATTATACTCGCGTATAGGCACTAGACTATCTGGTCTAGGGATATTTAAAGAAATAGAGAAAAGATAATTCATGACAGTCACCAAAGGTGACAAATAATACAGGACGACATGGTCTGTGAGGACCAATGTGGCGTCGGCAAGAAAACGCAATAACAATTATACCTGGCGAGACCAAGCTTAGATTTAAATAAAGCTGCCAAAATTTAACTGCTCATTGAGTCCCCCCGGACTAACAGATTCCATCAGGAAGATCCATCGGGTTTCCCTCTGGATGATCTTCCTGTCCCAGTTACCCTTTCTCTCTGATTGGGAGACCGTCTCGATAGTTTTAAAAGAAATAGACCCTACGTTACCCGCATGAATTTCATTAACATGGCGTGCTACTGGGGTATCCCGTTGATGTAGAATATCCCCAATATGTTCTCCTATCCTCATTTTAAAGGGTCTCTTTGTTTTGCCTATGTAGTTCAGCGGGCATGTACACGTACATAAGTAGACGACCCCTGCCGTTTTGCAATTAGCAAAAGACCTGTTGTAAAAGGTTCTACCCGTGACGGCACTCGTAAAGGTATTGCTTACTGTTATAAACTTACAAAATTTACATGAGCCACATCTGAAAGTACCTTGCTCACGGCGATCAAGCCAGGTACCCACTGGTTTTGGTATACTCAGATGACTATGAGACACAAACTCCCGTACAGATCTCCCCTTTCTGAATGTAACAGAGGGATGTGGCGAAATGATGCCGTTTAGATCAGGGTCCGCATTCAAAATGCCCCAAAATCGTTTCAAGATCCCCATGACCTTTTGGTTTTGATCGTCAAAGGTTCCAATAAGCCGTGTCATCTGATTTGTATCATCTCGAGGCTTTGGTATGAGGAGTTCAGTACGGTTACAGGCAGCTGCCTGCCTACAGCCCTCATTAATTACCTGTGGAGGATAGCCTCGCTCACTAAATCTTTTTTTCAGATTGTTAGCTTTTGACTCAAAATCCCCCAGAGATGAACAATTTCTCTTTAACCTTAAAAATTGTCCCTTAGGGATACCCTTTCTAAGGCTGAGGGGATGGTAGCTCTCCCAGCGTAGCAGACTGTTTGACGCTGTAGGTTTTCGGAAGATCGAGGTGCCCAGATGTCCATCCGGGCATCTAGAGATGAACAGATCGAGAAATGAAATCTTATCGCCCCCCACCTCACAGGTAAATCTAAGACCCAAGTCGTTAATATTCAGGTGTGCAACGAAACTCTCAAAAGAGGGGCCGTCCCCGGACCACAGGACGAGGATGTCATCAATGTAGCGCCCCCAGAAAACAATCCTGGGGCACCATGTGACATCCTCGTCCTGAAAAACAACGGTATCCTCCCACCAGCCCAGGAGCAGATTAGCATAAGTGGGGGCACAAGGGCTCCCCATAGCCGTGCCCCTGAGCTGGTGGTAGAACTTACCGCTGAACAGAAAATAATTATGTTCAAGAGTAAACTGTAATAAATCAATAATTAGTCTGTTGTGGGCCCGAAGATGGGTACCCCTAGTCTTCAAAAAATGCTCAGTAGCCTGAATGCCTCTATTGTGGGGAATGCTACTATACAGGGATTCTACATCGATAGATGCAATGATGGTATCAGGGTCAATCCGTATATCTTCGATTTTGTTAAGAAGATCAGTCGTGTCTCTAAGGTATGATGGTAAAGCTGTAACAAAAGGGCGTAATACATTATCCAGATAGACACTTATATTCTGGCATAGGGCATCAATACCGGAGACTATGGGGCGGCCTTTTAGCGGGGTGTAACCTTTATGTATCTTAGGAAGTGAATAAAATGTTGCAATGGTGGGAAACTTCGGAAACATAAACTCAAATTCCTGTTTAGATATTAGACGATTGTCTAAGGCTTCTGTCAAAATAGCTAACAGCCTCTCGGAATAGGTAACCGTAGGATCACCTCTCAGTATCTCATAAGTTGTAGAATCCGACAGAATGGAATTACACAGTACAATATACTGGTTAGTATCCAAAATGACAATGTTTCCACCCTTGTCGGATTGTTTTATTATAATGTTGGCGTTTTTTTCAAGGGTTTTCAGGGCTATCATCTCAGGAGCGGTAAAATTAGGATCGACACACCTCCTTCTTGGATTAATTTTCTTAATTTCGTCCATTACCAATTTGGAAAAAATCTCGATGTTCTTATAGTCCCCTGGTGGTGGTAGTCGGGTGCTCTTATTTTTTAATTCGGAAAAAGGGCCCTCCCCTAAACCTCTGGCACCTTCCTCAAAAAGTTCTGCCAACAGGTTCACATCTGGTAGGGAGTCCGGGGAAATGCCCAGCTGAAGGCATCTATTACTGTCGTTGTTGATGAAGAATTTTCTCCATTTTAATTTTCTCAAAAAGAGATCGACATCTTTGGCCCAGGAGAAGCAGTCAAATCTAGTAGTTGGCACAAACGACATACCAGACGACAAAACAGATTCCTCAGCAGGAGATAGAACATGAGAAGAAAGATTGATAATCTGTTTCCTGTTACTAGAAGACCCTATCTTTTTTGGCCCAATTGTGCTCTGGTCCTCAGATCGTATGGTGGAAGATCCCTGTTCTCTAAAAAAGAAGAAGAGACTGAGGGCAAGGAGGAAGATTGTGATGTAGATAACCCATCCATGTTGTATGACTGTCCTCCCAGATTTCTTTGATTTCGTCTTCCCCTGTAGCCATTGTCTTGCCATCTTCTATAGTTACCCCTCCTTGGGTTACTCCCCCCTCTGTAGTTGGTTTTTGGTCGGGCCCCTAGTGGTCTAGCCTCCGTGTCAGAGATCTCAAGATCGGAGGAAGAGATATCCCCTGTAGGGTGGGTGTCCTTATTAAACACAAATGCTCTTTTCTCTTTAAAGTCTGCCAGATCACGTACAAAGTGTCTGTGTTTCCGGTCCTTCAAATTAGTCTGGAACTTCTCCACTGAGGTTTTAAGAGTCGTTTCTCTGCTGGGGAAGTCAGGATCTGTCTTATATTTTAGAACTTCCTCAATCTGGTCCTGTAATATTTTAGATGTTTTTTCCAATGTATTCTTTTCTTCCTCCAGCAGAATATTCATAAACCTTATCGAGGATTGGATAGACTCTCTTTCCCACTTCTCAATCAAAGTATCTGACCTAGATCTAAGAGCCGGTGTAATCTGTATCCTCAAGCCCCTAGGGACTATATTCTGTTTAATGTAATGTTCCAAGGACTGTACCTCCCACCAGGACTTAATGTTATTTTTATATGCCACCAGGAGTTCTGAAAAGATGGATTTAAGGGACGGTGTATCTGTGGAATTGACAGTGGGGTTGTGTTCGGAGAACACTTCTCTGACCTCATTGAGCCATTTATTGGTATTAACTGGTCCCGCCAGAAAACTTGCCATAACTAATAAATTCCAAAAAGAAAACCAAAATAACAGTAGCAAAGTCTTATTATTATTAAAGGAAAAAAAACCAGAGAACTGACAAAAGACCTAAAACAATGAATTTTAATATAATAATTAAAAATATATAGAAAATATCAAATAGACCAGAAAGGGGGATCCTATGGAAAAACAGGGTCTCTGGTCTATATAGCCAGAAAAAATATATATATATATGCACAGGAAGAGACTAGGGAAGATAGATGTGCCTATCCCTAGGAAAATTCCCTTCCTGACAGCGGAGGTTGGCACCCTGGGAAACGATATGGCGCCCCCGCTCAACGTCGACTGACCCTGAAGTCCCTAAAAAAGGAATCCCTAAGAAAAAGCCACCACCAACAATAACACCACAACAAAACAAAAAACCAAACTAGTGTAGAAATGAAAAATTAAAATTAGAATACCTGTGCTGTTATAGGCTGATTATAGGCTGATTATAAGAGTAACAATATCTCGATGAGACTGATATATATATATTCTGACATATATTGTGTGCTAGAGATGTACTCTGAGAGGGAAAAAAAAAAAAAAAAAAAAAAAAAAACACCTCTCACAAAATATATATTTGTGATACTGAAAAAATAACAATAGTACAGGGAGATACTAAATAGATACCTCCATAAGTAGTGGGTACACAAACAGGAGATCCCTGCTATGTAATAAGACAGTATCACTCGAGTACCGGACACCACAAAAAGAGGATCCCAACAGATGGCCACAGATAGATGGTCACAAACACTAGCCACTGAAGGTATAAATCTTAATGACGTATCTTCAACATTCCTTTAAGACATGCTATATGATACAGAGTCTTTTATTGACTTAATTTAGTCATAATGAGCGTCACCATCAAGCAGAGCTCTGCGCATAGAGTGTTAGATATGCTCTAGTAGCTCATTGAGGAACGCACCTGATAGTGAATTGTCTCTTATCAACCTATGATCAATAGTGCTGTAATAAGAACAACCGTAGAGAATTATAGATGTAATTCTGATAACCTCATGACATAACTGCTAGAGAGAGCAGGTTGATATTATTCTTGTGTCTCTAAACATCAATAAGACACGTCTTATAATACAATAACTCTCATCAAACTTAATTCAGTGGTGTCACGTATTTAGATGGATAAAGAGAGTAGATATGCCTGTACATATTCAGTGACCTAATGGTATCGCCGCCGAACAGGGCATAGGCATATGAAAAAATATAATAACCATACTCTCAAAGCTCATTTTAGAACGTCCTTTAGTAAGTAGTGACAATTATTAAATCAAGGCAAATCCCTGAGATAGACAGTTCCAGGTTACTTAATGACCACATAAGCATGTCACTACAAAGGAAGCCGTTCTTGTCAGAATACAAAATATAGCAAAGGAATAAAAAAAACGCCAGAAATACATTAAGCGTTGTACTCATGTGCAATATAAGTAAACAGGAGTAAACACTCCATCAGCCTCGCAGCATACAGGTATTGATGAAGAATCACTTATCTCATAGAGACAGATGTCTCATCCCTACGCGTTTCGCCCCACATGGTAATCCAAGGGGGCTCATCAGGGGAAATGCCATTAATGGGCGCGGAAGCAGCAGGTAATAGGAGCGCCGCACGCGGTCCGGAGAAAGCCATACAGGAGTCGGCGTTCCCGCAGTATATATGCCAAAGGGCCGGAAGTGATAACATCACATCCGGGATAACAAGAAGCGCACTAGTGCGCATGTACAAAGAGTTCTCGGGCCGGCTAATAGATGAGAGCCGAATTGCCGTGCACATCCCGATAGTGGGCGGGAGTAATAAAGACACAGCGCTTTGGCGTATAAAGCACTGCGCCAGCGCACAATGAATCCTGACAGGAGGAGTTATCCAATGACTATATAAAGGTTTGTGCGGAAAATATAATATATTTACATTTACAGGAGCCCATATATATATAATGGGCACCCAGAAACACAATAGCACAGATGAAAAACAAATGTGCAGGTAGCTGGTATATCCACTCATATACCCAAATTGGCTCGACATACCATTCATAGAGCAGCCACAAAATGTACGGGTACTAAATCAAAGTGGGTAGCAGTGTATCAAGAGGAGCCCTTATACGTATAACAAGATTTATACAATATATCAATCCACAGCCATTATACGGTAGACAACAGCGGCAGGAAGTAACAGCGCTTCTCTAGCATATATCCGAGAAAAAAAATATAGGGCATATATAGGACATTATACTCGCGTATAGGCACTAGACTATCTGGTCTAGGGATATTTAAAGAAATAGAGAAAAGATAATTCATGACAGTCACCAAAGGTGACAAATAATACAGGACGACATGGTCTGTGAGGACCAATGTGGCGTCGGCAAGAAAACGCAATAACAATTATACCTGGCGAGACCAAGCTTAGATTTAAATAAAGCTGCCAAAATTTAACTGCTCATTGAGTCCCCCCGGACTAACAGATTCCATCAGGAAGATCCATCGGGTTTCCCTCTGGATGATCTTCCTGTCCCAGTTACCCTTTCTCTCTGATTGGGAGACCGTCTCGATAGTTTTAAAAGAAATAGACCCTACGTTACCCGCATGAATTTCATTAACATGGCGTGCTACTGGGGTATCCCGTTGATGTAGAATATCCCCAATATGTTCTCCTATCCTCATTTTAAAGGGTCTCTTTGTTTTGCCTATGTAGTTCAGCGGGCATGTACACGTACATAAGTAGACGACCCCTGCCGTTTTGCAATTAGCAAAAGACCTGTTGTAAAAGGTTCTACCCGTGACGGCACTCGTAAAGGTATTGCTTACTGTTATAAACTTACAAAATTTACATGAGCCACATCTGAAAGTACCTTGCTCACGGCGATCAAGCCAGGTACCCACTGGTTTTGGTATACTCAGATGACTATGAGACACAAACTCCCGTACAGATCTCCCCTTTCTGAATGTAACAGAGGGATGTGGCGAAATGATGCCGTTTAGATCAGGGTCCGCATTCAAAATGCCCCAAAATCGTTTCAAGATCCCCATGACCTTTTGGTTTTGATCGTCAAAGGTTCCAATAAGCCGTGTCATCTGATTTGTATCATCTCGAGGCTTTGGTATGAGGAGTTCAGTACGGTTACAGGCAGCTGCCTGCCTACAGCCCTCATTAATTACCTGTGGAGGATAGCCTCGCTCACTAAATCTTTTTTTCAGATTGTTAGCTTTTGACTCAAAATCCCCCAGAGATGAACAATTTCTCTTTAACCTTAAAAATTGTCCCTTAGGGATACCCTTTCTAAGGCTGAGGGGATGGTAGCTCTCCCAGCGTAGCAGACTGTTTGACGCTGTAGGTTTTCGGAAGATCGAGGTGCCCAGATGTCCATCCGGGCATCTAGAGATGAACAGATCGAGAAATGAAATCTTATCGCCCCCCACCTCACAGGTAAATCTAAGACCCAAGTCGTTAATATTCAGGTGTGCAACGAAACTCTCAAAAGAGGGGCCGTCCCCGGACCACAGGACGAGGATGTCATCAATGTAGCGCCCCCAGAAAACAATCCTGGGGCACCATGTGACATCCTCGTCCTGAAAAACAACGGTATCCTCCCACCAGCCCAGGAGCAGATTAGCATAAGTGGGGGCACAAGGGCTCCCCATAGCCGTGCCCCTGAGCTGGTGGTAGAACTTACCGCTGAACAGAAAATAATTATGTTCAAGAGTAAACTGTAATAAATCAATAATTAGTCTGTTGTGGGCCCGAAGATGGGTACCCCTAGTCTTCAAAAAATGCTCAGTAGCCTGAATGCCTCTATTGTGGGGAATGCTACTATACAGGGATTCTACATCGATAGATGCAATGATGGTATCAGGGTCAATCCGTATATCTTCGATTTTGTTAAGAAGATCAGTCGTGTCTCTAAGGTATGATGGTAAAGCTGTAACAAAAGGGCGTAATACATTATCCAGATAGACACTTATATTCTGGCATAGGGCATCAATACCGGAGACTATGGGGCGGCCTTTTAGCGGGGTGTAACCTTTATGTATCTTAGGAAGTGAATAAAATGTTGCAATGGTGGGAAACTTCGGAAACATAAACTCAAATTCCTGTTTAGATATTAGACGATTGTCTAAGGCTTCTGTCAAAATAGCTAACAGCCTCTCGGAATAGGTAACCGTAGGATCACCTCTCAGTATCTCATAAGTTGTAGAATCCGACAGAATGGAATTACACAGTACAATATACTGGTTAGTATCCAAAATGACAATGTTTCCACCCTTGTCGGATTGTTTTATTATAATGTTGGCGTTTTTTTCAAGGGTTTTCAGGGCTATCATCTCAGGAGCGGTAAAATTAGGATCGACACACCTCCTTCTTGGATTAATTTTCTTAATTTCGTCCATTACCAATTTGGAAAAAATCTCGATGTTCTTATAGTCCCCTGGTGGTGGTAGTCGGGTGCTCTTATTTTTTAATTCGGAAAAAGGGCCCTCCCCTAAACCTCTGGCACCTTCCTCAAAAAGTTCTGCCAACAGGTTCACATCTGGTAGGGAGTCCGGGGAAATGCCCAGCTGAAGGCATCTATTACTGTCGTTGTTGATGAAGAATTTTCTCCATTTTAATTTTCTCAAAAAGAGATCGACATCTTTGGCCCAGGAGAAGCAGTCAAATCTAGTAGTTGGCACAAACTGTGGCTGTGGATTGATATATTGTATAAATCTTGTTATACGTATAAGGGCTCCTCTTGATACACTGCTACCCACTTTGATTTAGTACCCGTACATTTTGTGGCTGCTCTATGAATGGTATGTCGAGCCAATTTGGGTATATGAGTGGATATACCAGCTACCTGCACATTTGTTTTTCATCTGTGCTATTGTGTTTCTGGGTGCCCATTATATATATATGGGCTCCTGTAAATGTAAATATATTATATTTTCCGCACAAACCTTTATATAGTCATTGGATAACTCCTCCTGTCAGGATTCATTGTGCGCTGGCGCAGTGCTTTATACGCCAAAGCGCTGTGTCTTTATTACTCCCGCCCACTATCGGGATGTGCACGGCAATTCGGCTCTCATCTATTAGCCGGCCCGAGAACTCTTTGTACATGCGCACTAGTGCGCTTCCCGGATGTGATGTTATCACTTCCGGCCCTTTGGCATATATACTGCGGGAACGCCGACTCCTGTATGGCTTTCTCCGGACCGCGTGCGGCGCTCCTATTACCTGCTGCTTCCGCGCCCATTAATGGCATTTCCCCTGATGAGCCCCCTTGGATTACCATGTGGGGCGAAACGCGTAGGGATGAGACATCTGTCTCTATGAGATAAGTGATTCTTCATCAATACCTGTATGCTGCGAGGCTGATGGAGTGTTTACTCCTGTTTACTTATATTGCACATGAGTACAACGCTTAATGTATTTCTGGCGTTTTTTTTATTCCTTTGCTATATTTTGTATTCTGACAAGAACGGCTTCCTTTGTAGTGACATGCTTATGTGGTCATTAAGTAACCTGGAACTGTCTATCTCAGGGATTTGCCTTGATTTAATAATTGTCACTACTTACTAAAGGACGTTCTAAAATGAGCTTTGAGAGTATGGTTATTATATTTTTTCATATGCCTATGCCCTGTTCGGCGGCGATACCATTAGGTCACTGAATATGTACAGGCATATCTACTCTCTTTATCCATCTAAATACGTGACACCACTGAATTAAGTTTGATGAGAGTTATTGTATTATAAGACGTGTCTTATTGATGTTTAGAGACACAAGAATAATATCAACCTGCTCTCTCTAGCAGTTATGTCATGAGGTTATCAGAATTACATCTATAATTCTCTACGGTTGTTCTTATTACAGCACTATTGATCATAGGTTGATAAGAGACAATTCACTATCAGGTGCGTTCCTCAATGAGCTACTAGAGCATATCTAACACTCTATGCGCAGAGCTCTGCTTGATGGTGACGCTCATTATGACTAAATTAAGTCAATAAAAGACTCTGTATCATATAGCATGTCTTAAAGGAATGTTGAAGATACGTCATTAAGATTTATACCTTCAGTGGCTAGTGTTTGTGACCATCTATCTGTGGCCATCTGTTGGGATCCTCTTTTTGTGGTGTCCGGTACTCGAGTGATACTGTCTTATTACATAGCAGGGATCTCCTGTTTGTGTACCCACTACTTATGGAGGTATCTATTTAGTATCTCCCTGTACTATTGTTATTTTTTCAGTATCACAAATATATATTTTGTGAGAGGTGTTTTTTTTTTTTTTTTTTTTTTCCCTCTCAGAGTACATCTCTAGCACACAATATATATCAGTCTCATCGAGATATTGTTACTCTTATAATCAGCCTATAATCAGCCTATAACAGCACAGGTATTCTAATTTTAATTTTTCATTTCTACACTAGTTTGGTTTTTTGTGGTGTTATTGTTGGTGGTGGCTTTTTCTTAGGGATTCCTTTTTTAGGGACTTCAGGGTCAGTCGACGTTGAGCGGGGGCGCCATATCGTTTCCCAGGGTGCCAACCTCCGCTGTCAGGAAGGGAATTTTCCTAGGGATAGGCACATCTATCTTCCCTAGTCTCTTCCTGTGCATATATATATATATTTTTTCTGGCTATATAGACCAGAGACCCTGTTTTTCCATAGGATCCCCCTTTCTGGTCTATTTGATATTTTCTATATATTTTTAATTATTATATTAAAATTCATTGTTTTAGGTCTTTTGTCAGTTCTCTGGTTTTTTTTCCTTTAATAATAATAAGACTTTGCTACTGTTATTTTGGTTTTCTTTTTGGAATTTATTAGTTATGGCAAGTTTTCTGGCGGGACCAGTTAATACCAATAAATGGCTCAATGAGGTCAGAGAAGTGTTCTCCGAACACAACCCCACTGTCAATTCCACAGATACACCGTCCCTTAAATCCATCTTTTCAGAACTCCTGGTGGCATATAAAAATAACATTAAGTCCTGGTGGGAGGTACAGTCCTTGGAACATTACATTAAACAGAATATAGTCCCTAGGGGCTTGAGGATACAGATTACACCGGCTCTTAGATCTAGGTCAGATACTTTGATTGAGAAGTGGGAAAGAGAGTCTATCCAATCCTCGATAAGGTTTATGAATATTCTGCTGGAGGAAGAAAAGAATACATTGGAAAAAACATCTAAAATATTACAGGACCAGATTGAGGAAGTTCTAAAATATAAGACAGATCCTGACTTCCCCAGCAGAGAAACGACTCTTAAAACCTCAGTGGAGAAGTTCCAGACTAATTTGAAGGACCGGAAACACAGACACTTTGTACGTGATCTGGCAGACTTTAAAGAGAAAAGAGTATTTGTGTTTAATAAGGACACCCACCCTACAGGGGATATCTCTTCCTCCGATCTTGAGATCTCTGACACGGAGGCTAGACCACTAGGGGCCCGACCAAAAACCAACTACAGAGGGGGGAGTAACCCAAGGAGGGGTAACTATAGAAGATGGCAAGACAATGGCTACAGGGGAAGACGAAATCAAAGAAATCTGGGAGGACAGTCATACAACATGGATGGGTTATCTACATCACAATCTTCCTCCTTGCCCTCAGTCTCTTCTTCTTTTTTAGAGAACAGGGATCTTCCACCATACGATCTGAGGACCAGAGCACAATTGGGCCAAAAAAGATAGGGTCTTCTAGTAACAGGAAACAGATTATCAATCTTTCTTCTCATGTTCTATCTCCTGCTGAGGAATCTGTTTTGTCGTCTGGTATGTCGTTTGTGCCAACTACTAGATTTGACTGCTTCTCCTGGGCCAAAGATGTCGATCTCTTTTTGAGAAAATTAAAATGGAGAAAATTCTTCATCAACAACGACAGTAATAGATGCCTTCAGCTGGGCATTTCCCCGGACTCCCTACCAGATGTGAACCTGTTGGCAGAACTTTTTGAGGAAGGTGCCAGAGGTTTAGGGGAGGGCCCTTTTTCCGAATTAAAAAATAAGAGCACCCGACTACCACCACCAGGGGACTATAAGAACATCGAGATTTTTTCCAAATTGGTAATGGACGAAATTAAGAAAATTAATCCAAGAAGGAGGTGTGTCGATCCTAATTTTACCGCTCCTGAGATGATAGCCCTGAAAACCCTTGAAAAAAACGCCAACATTATAATAAAACAATCCGACAAGGGTGGAAACATTGTCATTTTGGATACTAACCAGTATATTGTACTGTGTAATTCCATTCTGTCGGATTCTACAACTTATGAGATACTGAGAGGTGATCCTACGGTTACCTATTCCGAGAGGCTGTTAGCTATTTTGACAGAAGCCTTAGACAATCGTCTAATATCTAAACAGGAATTTGAGTTTATGTTTCCGAAGTTTCCCACCATTGCAACATTTTATTCACTTCCTAAGATACATAAAGGTTACACCCCGCTAAAAGGCCGCCCCATAGTCTCCGGTATTGATGCCCTATGCCAGAATATAAGTGTCTATCTGGATAATGTATTACGCCCTTTTGTTACAGCTTTACCATCATACCTTAGAGACACGACTGATCTTCTTAACAAAATCGAAGATATACGGATTGACCCTGATACCATCATTGCATCTATCGATGTAGAATCCCTGTATAGTAGCATTCCCCACAATAGAGGCATTCAGGCTACTGAGCATTTTTTGAAGACTAGGGGTACCCATCTTCGGGCCCACAACAGACTAATTATTGATTTATTACAGTTTACTCTTGAACATAATTATTTTCTGTTCAGCGGTAAGTTCTACCACCAGCTCAGGGGCACGGCTATGGGGAGCCCTTGTGCCCCCACTTATGCTAATCTGCTCCTGGGCTGGTGGGAGGATACCGTTGTTTTTCAGGACGAGGATGTCACATGGTGCCCCAGGATTGTTTTCTGGGGGCGCTACATTGATGAC
This sequence comes from Ranitomeya imitator, assembly GCF_032444005.1. Classification (NCBI taxonomy): domain Eukaryota; kingdom Metazoa; phylum Chordata; class Amphibia; order Anura; family Dendrobatidae; genus Ranitomeya; species Ranitomeya imitator. Next base: position 776,826,419 of record NC_091282.1, read on the forward strand.
ATCCTCGTCCTGTGGTCCGGGGACGGCCCCTCTTTTGAGAGTTTCGTTGCACACCTGAATATTAACGACTTGGGTCTTAGATTTACCTGTGAGGTGGGGGGCGATAAGATTTCATTTCTCGATCTGTTCATCTCTAGATGCCCGGATGGACATCTGGGCACCTCGATCTTCCGAAAACCTACAGCGTCAAACAGTCTGCTACGCTGGGAGAGCTACCATCCCCTCAGCCTTAGAAAGGGTATCCCTAAGGGACAATTTTTAAGGTTAAAGAGAAATTGTTCATCTCTGGGGGATTTTGAGTCAAAAGCTAACAATCTGAAAAAAAGATTTAGTGAGCGAGGCTATCCTCCACAGGTAATTAATGAGGGCTGTAGGCAGGCAGCTGCCTGTAACCGTACTGAACTCCTCATACCAAAGCCTCGAGATGATACAAATCAGATGACACGGCTTATTGGAACCTTTGACGATCAAAACCAAAAGGTCATGGGGATCTTGAAACGATTTTGGGGCATTTTGAATGCGGACCCTGATCTAAACGGCATCATTTCGCCACATCCCTCTGTTACATTCAGAAAGGGGAGATCTGTACGGGAGTTTGTGTCTCATAGTCATCTGAGTATACCAAAACCAGTGGGTACCTGGCTTGATCGCCGTGAGCAAGGTACTTTCAGATGTGGCTCATGTAAATTTTGTAAGTTTATAACAGTAAGCAATACCTTTACGAGTGCCGTCACGGGTAGAACCTTTTACAACAGGTCTTTTGCTAATTGCAAAACGGCAGGGGTCGTCTACTTATGTACGTGTACATGCCCGCTGAACTACATAGGCAAAACAAAGAGACCCTTTAAAATGAGGATAGGAGAACATATTGGGGATATTCTACATCAACGGGATACCCCAGTAGCACGCCATGTTAATGAAATTCATGCGGGTAACGTAGGGTCTATTTCTTTTAAAACTATCGAGACGGTCTCCCAATCAGAGAGAAAGGGTAACTGGGACAGGAAGATCATCCAGAGGGAAACCCGATGGATCTTCCTGATGGAATCTGTTAGTCCGGGGGGACTCAATGAGCAGTTAAATTTTGGCAGCTTTATTTAAATCTAAGCTTGGTCTCGCCAGGTATAATTGTTATTGCGTTTTCTTGCCGACGCCACATTGGTCCTCACAGACCATGTCGTCCTGTATTATTTGTCACCTTTGGTGACTGTCATGAATTATCTTTTCTCTATTTCTTTAAATATCCCTAGACCAGATAGTCTAGTGCCTATACGCGAGTATAATGTCCTATATATGCCCTATATTTTTTTTCTCGGATATATGCTAGAGAAGCGCTGTTACTTCCTGCCGCTGTTGTCTACCGTATAATGGCTGTGGATTGATATATTGTATAAATCTTGTTATACGTATAAGGGCTCCTCTTGATACACTGCTACCCACTTTGATTTAGTACCCGTACATTTTGTGGCTGCTCTATGAATGGTATGTCGAGCCAATTTGGGTATATGAGTGGATATACCAGCTACCTGCACATTTGTTTTTCATCTGTGCTATTGTGTTTCTGGGTGCCCATTATATATATATGGGCTCCTGTAAATGTAAATATATTATATTTTCCGCACAAACCTTTATATAGTCATTGGATAACTCCTCCTGTCAGGATTCATTGTGCGCTGGCGCAGTGCTTTATACGCCAAAGCGCTGTGTCTTTATTACTCCCGCCCACTATCGGGATGTGCACGGCAATTCGGCTCTCATCTATTAGCCGGCCCGAGAACTCTTTGTACATGCGCACTAGTGCGCTTCTTGTTATCCCGGATGTGATGTTATCACTTCCGGCCCTTTGGCATATATACTGCGGGAACGCCGACTCCTGTATGGCTTTCTCCGGACCGCGTGCGGCGCTCCTATTACCTGCTGCTTCCGCGCCCATTAATGGCATTTCCCCTGATGAGCCCCCTTGGATTACCATGTGGGGCGAAACGCGTAGGGATGAGACATCTGTCTCTATGAGATAAGTGATTCTTCATCAATACCTGTATGCTGCGAGGCTGATGGAGTGTTTACTCCTGTTTACTTATATTGCACATGAGTACAACGCTTAATGTATTTCTGGCGTTTTTTTTATTCCTTTGCTATATTTTGTATTCTGACAAGAACGGCTTCCTTTGTAGTGACATGCTTATGTGGTCATTAAGTAACCTGGAACTGTCTATCTCAGGGATTTGCCTTGATTTAATAATTGTCACTACTTACTAAAGGACGTTCTAAAATGAGCTTTGAGAGTATGGTTATTATATTTTTTCATATGCCTATGCCCTGTTCGGCGGCGATACCATTAGGTCACTGAATATGTACAGGCATATCTACTCTCTTTATCCATCTAAATACGTGACACCACTGAATTAAGTTTGATGAGAGTTATTGTATTATAAGACGTGTCTTATTGATGTTTAGAGACACAAGAATAATATCAACCTGCTCTCTCTAGCAGTTATGTCATGAGGTTATCAGAATTACATCTATAATTCTCTACGGTTGTTCTTATTACAGCACTATTGATCATAGGTTGATAAGAGACAATTCACTATCAGGTGCGTTCCTCAATGAGCTACTAGAGCATATCTAACACTCTATGCGCAGAGCTCTGCTTGATGGTGACGCTCATTATGACTAAATTAAGTCAATAAAAGACTCTGTATCATATAGCATGTCTTAAAGGAATGTTGAAGATACGTCATTAAGATTTATACCTTCAGTGGCTAGTGTTTGTGACCATCTATCTGTGGCCATCTGTTGGGATCCTCTTTTTGTGGTGTCCGGTACTCGAGTGATACTGTCTTATTACATAGCAGGGATCTCCTGTTTGTGTACCCACTACTTATGGAGGTATCTATTTAGTATCTCCCTGTACTATTGTTATTTTTTCAGTATCACAAATATATATTTTGTGAGAGGTGTTTTTTTTTTTTTTTTTTTTTTTTTTTCCCTCTCAGAGTACATCTCTAGCACACAATATATGTCAGAATATATATATATCAGTCTCATCGAGATATTGTTACTCTTATAATCAGCCTATAATCAGCCTATAACAGCACAGGTATTCTAATTTTAATTTTTCATTTCTACACTAGTTTGGTTTTTTGTTTTGTTGTGGTGTTATTGTTGGTGGTGGCTTTTTCTTAGGGATTCCTTTTTTAGGGACTTCAGGGTCAGTCGACGTTGAGCGGGGGCGCCATATCGTTTCCCAGGGTGCCAACCTCCGCTGTCAGGAAGGGAATTTTCCTAGGGATAGGCACATCTATCTTCCCTAGTCTCTTCCTGTGCATATATATATATATTTTTTCTGGCTATATAGACCAGAGACCCTGTTTTTCCATAGGATCCCCCTTTCTGGTCTATTTGATATTTTCTATATATTTTTAATTATTATATTAAAATTCATTGTTTTAGGTCTTTTGTCAGTTCTCTGGTTTTTTTTCCTTTAATAATAATAAGACTTTGCTACTGTTATTTTGGTTTTCTTTTTGGAATTTATTAGTTATGGCAAGTTTTCTGGCGGGACCAGTTAATACCAATAAATGGCTCAATGAGGTCAGAGAAGTGTTCTCCGAACACAACCCCACTGTCAATTCCACAGATACACCGTCCCTTAAATCCATCTTTTCAGAACTCCTGGTGGCATATAAAAATAACATTAAGTCCTGGTGGGAGGTACAGTCCTTGGAACATTACATTAAACAGAATATAGTCCCTAGGGGCTTGAGGATACAGATTACACCGGCTCTTAGATCTAGGTCAGATACTTTGATTGAGAAGTGGGAAAGAGAGTCTATCCAATCCTCGATAAGGTTTATGAATATTCTGCTGGAGGAAGAAAAGAATACATTGGAAAAAACATCTAAAATATTACAGGACCAGATTGAGGAAGTTCTAAAATATAAGACAGATCCTGACTTCCCCAGCAGAGAAACGACTCTTAAAACCTCAGTGGAGAAGTTCCAGACTAATTTGAAGGACCGGAAACACAGACACTTTGTACGTGATCTGGCAGACTTTAAAGAGAAAAGAGCATTTGTGTTTAATAAGGACACCCACCCTACAGGGGATATCTCTTCCTCCGATCTTGAGATCTCTGACACGGAGGCTAGACCACTAGGGGCCCGACCAAAAACCAACTACAGAGGGGGGAGTAACCCAAGGAGGGGTAACTATAGAAGATGGCAAGACAATGGCTACAGGGGAAGACGAAATCAAAGAAATCTGGGAGGACAGTCATACAACATGGATGGGTTATCTACATCACAATCTTCCTCCTTGCCCTCAGTCTCTTCTTCTTTTTTAGAGAACAGGGATCTTCCACCATACGATCTGAGGACCAGAGCACAATTGGGCCAAAAAAGATAGGGTCTTCTAGTAACAGGAAACAGATTATCAATCTTTCTTCTCATGTTCTATCTCCTGCTGAGGAATCTGTTTTGTCGTCTGGTATGTCGTTTGTGCCAACTACTAGATTTGACTGCTTCTCCTGGGCCAAAGATGTCGATCTCTTTTTGAGAAAATTAAAATGGAGAAAATTCTTCATCAACAACGACAGTAATAGATGCCTTCAGCTGGGCATTTCCCCGGACTCCCTACCAGATGTGAACCTGTTGGCAGAACTTTTTGAGGAAGGTGCCAGAGGTTTAGGGGAGGGCCCTTTTTCCGAATTAAAAAATAAGAGCACCCGACTACCACCACCAGGGGACTATAAGAACATCGAGATTTTTTCCAAATTGGTAATGGACGAAATTAAGAAAATTAATCCAAGAAGGAGGTGTGTCGATCCTAATTTTACCGCTCCTGAGATGATAGCCCTGAAAACCCTTGAAAAAAACGCCAACATTATAATAAAACAATCCGACAAGGGTGGAAACATTGTCATTTTGGATACTAACCAGTATATTGTACTGTGTAATTCCATTCTGTCGGATTCTACAACTTATGAGATACTGAGAGGTGATCCTACGGTTACCTATTCCGAGAGGCTGTTAGCTATTTTGACAGAAGCCTTAGACAATCGTCTAATATCTAAACAGGAATTTGAGTTTATGTTTCCGAAGTTTCCCACCATTGCAACATTTTATTCACTTCCTAAGATACATAAAGGTTACACCCCGCTAAAAGGCCGCCCCATAGTCTCCGGTATTGATGCCCTATGCCAGAATATAAGTGTCTATCTGGATAATGTATTACGCCCTTTTGTTACAGCTTTACCATCATACCTTAGAGACACGACTGATCTTCTTAACAAAATCGAAGATATACGGATTGACCCTGATACCATCATTGCATCTATCGATGTAGAATCCCTGTATAGTAGCATTCCCCACAATAGAGGCATTCAGGCTACTGAGCATTTTTTGAAGACTAGGGGTACCCATCTTCGGGCCCACAACAGACTAATTATTGATTTATTACAGTTTACTCTTGAACATAATTATTTTCTGTTCAGCGGTAAGTTCTACCACCAGCTCAGGGGCACGGCTATGGGGAGCCCTTGTGCCCCCACTTATGCTAATCTGCTCCTGGGCTGGTGGGAGGATACCGTTGTTTTTCAGGACGAGGATGTCACATGGTGCCCCAGGATTGTTTTCTGGGGGCGCTACATTGATGACATCCTCGTCCTGTGGTCCGGGGACGGCCCCTCTTTTGAGAGTTTCGTTGCACACCTGAATATTAACGACTTGGGTCTTAGATTTACCTGTGAGGTGGGGGGCGATAAGATTTCATTTCTCGATCTGTTCATCTCTAGATGCCCGGATGGACATCTGGGCACCTCGATCTTCCGAAAACCTACAGCGTCAAACAGTCTGCTACGCTGGGAGAGCTACCATCCCCTCAGCCTTAGAAAGGGTATCCCTAAGGGACAATTTTTAAGGTTAAAGAGAAATTGTTCATCTCTGGGGGATTTTGAGTCAAAAGCTAACAATCTGAAAAAAAGATTTAGTGAGCGAGGCTATCCTCCACAGGTAATTAATGAGGGCTGTAGGCAGGCAGCTGCCTGTAACCGTACTGAACTCCTCATACCAAAGCCTCGAGATGATACAAATCAGATGACACGGCTTATTGGAACCTTTGACGATCAAAACCAAAAGGTCATGGGGATCTTGAAACGATTTTGGGGCATTTTGAATGCGGACCCTGATCTAAACGGCATCATTTCGCCACATCCCTCTGTTACATTCAGAAAGGGGAGATCTGTACGGGAGTTTGTGTCTCATAGTCATCTGAGTATACCAAAACCAGTGGGTACCTGGCTTGATCGCCGTGAGCAAGGTACTTTCAGATGTGGCTCATGTAAATTTTGTAAGTTTATAACAGTAAGCAATACCTTTACGAGTGCCGTCACGGGTAGAACCTTTTACAACAGGTCTTTTGCTAATTGCAAAACGGCAGGGGTCGTCTACTTATGTACGTGTACATGCCCGCTGAACTACATAGGCAAAACAAAGAGACCCTTTAAAATGAGGATAGGAGAACATATTGGGGATATTCTACATCAACGGGATACCCCAGTAGCACGCCATGTTAATGAAATTCATGCGGGTAACGTAGGGTCTATTTCTTTTAAAACTATCGAGACGGTCTCCCAATCAGAGAGAAAGGGTAACTGGGACAGGAAGATCATCCAGAGGGAAACCCGATGGATCTTCCTGATGGAATCTGTTAGTCCGGGGGGACTCAATGAGCAGTTAAATTTTGGCAGCTTTATTTAAATCTAAGCTTGGTCTCGCCAGGTATAATTGTTATTGCGTTTTCTTGCCGACGCCACATTGGTCCTCACAGACCATGTCGTCCTGTATTATTTGTCACCTTTGGTGACTGTCATGAATTATCTTTTCTCTATTTCTTTAAATATCCCTAGACCAGATAGTCTAGTGCCTATACGCGAGTATAATGTCCTATATATGCCCTATATTTTTTTTCTCGGATATATGCTAGAGAAGCGCTGTTACTTCCTGCCGCTGTTGTCTACCGTATAATGGCTGTGGATTGATATATTGTATAAATCTTGTTATACGTATAAGGGCTCCTCTTGATACACTGCTACCCACTTTGATTTAGTACCCGTACATTTTGTGGCTGCTCTATGAATGGTATGTCGAGCCAATTTGGGTATATGAGTGGATATACCAGCTACCTGCACATTTGTTTTTCATCTGTGCTATTGTGTTTCTGGGTGCCCATTATATATATATGGGCTCCTGTAAATGTAAATATATTATATTTTCCGCACAAACCTTTATATAGTCATTGGATAACTCCTCCTGTCAGGATTCATTGTGCGCTGGCGCAGTGCTTTATACGCCAAAGCGCTGTGTCTTTATTACTCCCGCCCACTATCGGGATGTGCACGGCAATTCGGCTCTCATCTATTAGCCGGCCCGAGAACTCTTTGTACATGCGCACTAGTGCGCTTCTTGTTATCCCGGATGTGATGTTATCACTTCCGGCCCTTTGGCATATATACTGCGGGAACGCCGACTCCTGTATGGCTTTCTCCGGACCGCGTGCGGCGCTCCTATTACCTGCTGCTTCCGCGCCCATTAATGGCATTTCCCCTGATGAGCCCCCTTGGATTACCATGTGGGGCGAAACGCGTAGGGATGAGACATCTGTCTCTATGAGATAAGTGATTCTTCATCAATACCTGTATGCTGCGAGGCTGATGGAGTGTTTACTCCTGTTTACTTATATTGCACATGAGTACAACGCTTAATGTATTTCTGGCGTTTTTTTTATTCCTTTGCTATATTTTGTATTCTGACAAGAACGGCTTCCTTTGTAGTGACATGCTTATGTGGTCATTAAGTAACCTGGAACTGTCTATCTCAGGGATTTGCCTTGATTTAATAATTGTCACTACTTACTAAAGGACGTTCTAAAATGAGCTTTGAGAGTATGGTTATTATATTTTTTCATATGCCTATGCCCTGTTCGGCGGCGATACCATTAGGTCACTGAATATGTACAGGCATATCTACTCTCTTTATCCATCTAAATACGTGACACCACTGAATTAAGTTTGATGAGAGTTATTGTATTATAAGACGTGTCTTATTGATGTTTAGAGACACAAGAATAATATCAACCTGCTCTCTCTAGCAGTTATGTCATGAGGTTATCAGAATTACATCTATAATTCTCTACGGTTGTTCTTATTACAGCACTATTGATCATAGGTTGATAAGAGACAATTCACTATCAGGTGCGTTCCTCAATGAGCTACTAGAGCATATCTAACACTCTATGCGCAGAGCTCTGCTTGATGGTGACGCTCATTATGACTAAATTAAGTCAATAAAAGACTCTGTATCATATAGCATGTCTTAAAGGAATGTTGAAGATACGTCATTAAGATTTATACCTTCAGTGGCTAGTGTTTGTGACCATCTATCTGTGGCCATCTGTTGGGATCCTCTTTTTGTGGTGTCCGGTACTCGAGTGATACTGTCTTATTACATAGCAGGGATCTCCTGTTTGTGTACCCACTACTTATGGAGGTATCTATTTAGTATCTCCCTGTACTATTGTTATTTTTTCAGTATCACAAATATATATTTTGTGAGAGGTGTTTTTTTTTTTTTTTTTTTTTTTTTTTCCCTCTCAGAGTACATCTCTAGCACACAATATATGTCAGAATATATATATATCAGTCTCATCGAGATATTGTTACTCTTATAATCAGCCTATAATCAGCCTATAACAGCACAGGTATTCTAATTTTAATTTTTCATTTCTACACTAGTTTGGTTTTTTGTTTTGTTGTGGTGTTATTGTTGGTGGTGGCTTTTTCTTAGGGATTCCTTTTTTAGGGACTTCAGGGTCAGTCGACGTTGAGCGGGGGCGCCATATCGTTTCCCAGGGTGCCAACCTCCGCTGTCAGGAAGGGAATTTTCCTAGGGATAGGCACATCTATCTTCCCTAGTCTCTTCCTGTGCATATATATATATATTTTTTCTGGCTATATAGACCAGAGACCCTGTTTTTCCATAGGATCCCCCTTTCTGGTCTATTTGATATTTTCTATATATTTTTAATTATTATATTAAAATTCATTGTTTTAGGTCTTTTGTCAGTTCTCTGGTTTTTTTTTAAATAGGTCACTTTATCATTTCTTCAACTTCTGTGCCAGTTTTTGTTCTATACAGAAATGAGCAAAATAATTTGGCAAGTTTTGAAAGTCTCCAGATTTCAGTGAGTTGCTGCCAGATAAGCGTCTCCATGATTCCCGGGGCTGAAGATGTGTTTGGATGCCATAACAGTAAATAAACAGAATGTTGTGATCCGATCGGCTCCGGTCACATTAACCCTTTACTACTCCCAGTGGCCATGTTCTTTTGTGTCCAGAATCAACATGACAACAAAGCCTTGTGTTGAGCATTGCTAAAATATTAAAGGGAGCAAAGCCAAGGTTTGCTTGCCCAATTCTCAATGCTGTCCAGAAGATTGCTCAACAGGGATGTCCATGTGGGGTCATGTCCATGTGGGGTCATTAATGAGGAGTCATCTTCGTTGAGTTGTCCATATGGGAACATTTATGTGGGGGTCATTGTTTTAGTGTCATCCTTGAGGAGTCTTTCAAGTGGAGGCATTAATTTGGGGTCATCCATGTGGTGTCGACTATGTACAGTTGTCCATCTGAAGGCAAATTATGGTGTCCAATCAAACCCTCTATAAAATAATGTGGGGGCAACGGTAAAGCTTTGTAAGCGCCAGTCACTATCTAAGTAAGACTCCCAATGACTCCTATTTTTAGGGCATTTGAGAAGAGTATGGCCTTCTGATTAGCCCATTGGGGGCAGTTAGAGGGGATAATTGTGCCCACGCCAATGTTGCATGCATTTCTCATCCTGCAGCAAGTGAGGACCGGACACTCGTTCCCTGTAGCCGTTAATGTTTTTATCCTTATTAAGAACATATTTAAATACGTCCTTTATAATTGTGTCGTTGTCATTTTCGGCGCGCACTCGGCGTGAAAGCACTTGGAAAAAAAATTGATTGCAAAGATAAAAAAAAAAATACAAAAAACCCAACAATTGTATCCAGTAACAGCGGAGCGTAATGGGCTCTTTTACAAGGACATTTGTTTTATCTAATAAAAGTCAGAGTTTTAAGAGAAGCCATTAAAAATAATGCTAGCTCAGTTAAAGAGCAGGGAGATTGTTGCTCTGGTTGGCGGTGATGGCGCGGCGGTTCGTTACACAGCACAAAGACGCAAAGGCCAATTAACAATGGATGCTCTGACGAGCCGCGGCAAATCTCACAGATCCGAACCCTTCATCTGCAGACACAACACTTCCAGACAGGACAAGAGATAGAAATGACTAAAGCAATATTGTGTCTCTCTCAAGAGGAAAAGATTCCTGTCCTGATGAAAAGAATGAACAACGAGCAGAAAAACAAATTGTAGCCGCGATGAGATATAATGTATCCCTGCCGCCCTGACCTCTTGCCACCTTCTTCCACTAATGTCGTAATGAGAGGATACAATAAGAGCAGCACATGGAACAATGTCACGGTATACGTATCTACTGCTAGATCTTTTCCTGCTGCTTTGTGTGTTCAGCTTTTGTACTGAGTAATATGTTTCTATGGTAACAGACTACAAACGCATCCTGTGCAGTTTGATCCCACACTCGTAGACTATCGTATCTTTCTAGACATGGGTTTGGTAGATTTGAATGGAATGTGACTGCAGGATCAGACTACATTGGGCTTGTTTGTAGTCTGTTACCATAGAAACATATAGGCATGCATAGGAGCTGTAACCACAAAACGTTAGGCAATGTTTAACACACTGATAGCAACACCGCAGAAGAAATGCTAGCACAGGCTTCCAGTATCCGTTGTTTCAGATGCTGGGGTCATCTGAAGGCAATTGTCTATGCAGTGAAGATACGAGATGTGCAGTATCTGAAACAACGATATGGGAAGCCTGTGCTAGCATTTCTTCTGCGGTGTTGCTATCAGTGTGTCAAGAGTGGGAGAAGAGGGTTGCATTGACAATTCAACACAATGGGCAGCACTTTGTACACATTTTATAAGAGGTCATAAACTTGTAAATAACTCATGAAACAATAAAGTTACGCTAAAACCAAGCACACCATTGTTTTTCTTGTGAAATTCTCAATAGGTTTGATGTGTCACATGACCCTCTTCCCATTGGAAAAAATATAGTTGGATCCAAAATGGCCAACTTGAAAATGGCCTCCATGGTCACCACCCATCTTGAAAAGTTTCCCCCCTTCCCATATACTAATGTACCACAAACAGGAGGTTGATATCACCAACCATTCCCATTTTATTTAGGTGTATCCATATAAATGACCCACCCTGTAAAATGGGACTGAGCTGCAATACCAATCACAGACACATGAGGCGCTCTTCTGGTGAAGGGCCCGAGGTATAGGAGCAACACCAGTAATCACATAATGATAACCTCTGCTAAAGATTGGCACAAAATATCCTAAACACATTGGCCCCTACAGGCAGAGTCCCCAAGGTCAGCGCTCAGTGACTGAGTGATGATGTTTCGGGGTGTGAGCACTTCCATAGATACATTTTACATCATCTTGGGGAACATCATTAATATATACTGTATAAAAAGTCTTAATCCCCTGCAGATATGATATGTAGACAATCCCTTTAAGACGATGACTGCACCTTTGTGACACCTTGATGCCTCACACACAGGTCATTGATACGTAGTAACACCTCATTGCGCTCTTCGGTGCCGCCCGGATTCTTTCTATCACATTGATACTTTGTGACTTTCACTTTCTTCCTGTCTTTTTTTTACCATCTTTAGAAAATGTGTTAAGAAGTTTTTGGTTCTGAACTTTCAAAGGGCAAACGTTTTTGATTTTGCGACAAAACGGTTCGAGAACAGAAGCGTCTGAACTTCTGGGGCCGCGATTTCGCCTTTTTATCTGCAGTTTAAATTTATCTTAGTCGGTTTTAAATGGAAACAAACTCTAATTAGACGCAACTGCGTAGATAGGTCTGCGGATAAATTAATTAGGGAGATACAAAGTACCACCGCTCTATTCCGTGGTAATGAAACGGACGCTAATCTGAGGAATGAGAGATCTGAGAGTCCTGCGCCCCTGACGAGGCAGCAAAACCTTTCACCAGCAGACCCCCAGACTCTGAGTCAAGTAGCAGCTCCACATTAGCACCAGATGGCTCAGGATGAACACTGCTATGGACAAACTACTAGAGAGGAGAAGGCTGCATAGCAGGGAGAGGGTAGCCTATAGGGCGAGAATACAACATAGAGGCTACGGAATAGGGGGTCGGAAGTGGGGAAGTGACCTGTGCGGCGTCACCACCAGATATTTATCGAGATATTTATCTAGAAACGGTATAGTTCTAGTAATAAATGAGTTTGCTGTTGTTTAGGCGTTGTATGGCAGTATAGGAGCACTATATGGCAATATTATGTGAGCATTGCAGGGTCGTAATATTTTGTCTCTGGTTGTTGTATTTATCATTTTTATATGGCATTATTTGGGTCCTATAGCGAGTTAATATTTTGGTGCAAGAAGCTGGTATTATTTGAGCACAATATGGGGCTTTGTTATGGAATGGTATGGCGCCTTATTTGTGCTCTATATGGGGCCTTGTTATGGCACAGTAAGGGGTCTTATTTGTGCTCTGTATGGGACCTTGCTATGGCACAGTATGGGGTCTTATTTGTGCTCTGTATGGGACCTTGTTATGGCACGGTATGAGGCCTTATTTGTGCTCTGTATGGGACCTTGTTATGGCACAGTATGGGGTCTTATTTGTGCTCTGTATGGGACCTTGCTATGGCACAGTATGGGGTCTTATTTGTGCTCTGGATGGGACCTTGTTATGGCACAGTATGGGGTCTTATTTGTGCTCTGTATGGGACCTTGTTATGGCACGGTATGAGGCCTTATTTGTGCTCTGGATGGGACCTTGTTATGGCACGGTATGGGGTCTTATTTGTGCTCTGTATGGGACCTTGTTATGGCACAGTATGAGGCCTTATTTGTGCTCTGTATGGGACCTTGTTATGGCACGGTATGAGGCCTTATTTGTGCTCTGTATGGGACCTTGTTATGGCACGGTATGAGGCCTTATTTGTGCTCTGTATGGGACCTTGTTATGGCACAGTATGGGATCTTATTTGTGCTCTGTATGGGACCTTGTTATGGCGCGGTATGGGGCCTTATTTGTGCTCTGTATGGGACCTTGTTATGGCACAGTATGGGGCCTTATTTGTGCTCTGTATGGGACCTTGTTATGGCACAGTATGGGGCCTTATTTGTGCTCTGTATGGGACCTTGCTATGGCACAGTATGGGGTCTTATATGTGCTCTGTATGGGACCTTGTTATGGCACGGTATGAGGCCTTATTTGTGCTCTGTATGGGACCTTGTTATGGCACAGTATGGGGCCTTATATGTGCTCTGTATGGGACCTTGTTATGGCACGGTATGTGGCCTTATTTGTGCTCTGTATGGGACCTTGTTATGGCACAGTATGGCGCCTTATTGGTGCTCTGTATGGGACCTTGTTATGGCACAGTATGGGGCCTTATTTGTGCTCTGTATGGGACCTTGTTATGGCACAGTATGGGGCCTTATTTGTGCTCTGTATGGGACCTTGCTATGGCACAGTATGGGGTCTTATATGTGCTCTGTATGGGACCTTGTTATGGCACGGTATGAGGCCTTATTTGTGCTCTGTATGGGACCTTGTTATGGCACAGTATGGGGCCTTATATGTGCTCTGTATGGGACCTTGTTATGGCACGGTATGTGGCCTTATTTGTGCTCTGTATGGGACCTTGTTATGGCACAGTATGGCGCCTTATTGGTGCTCTGTATGGGACCTTGTTATGGCACAGTATGGGACCTTATTTGTGCTCTGGATGGGACCTTGTTATGGCACGGTATGGGGTCTTATTTGTGCTTTATATGGGACCTTGTTATGGCACGGTATGGGGCCTTATTTGTGCTCTGTATGGGGCCTTGTTATGGCACAGTATGGGGTCTTATTTGTGCCCTATGTGGGACCTTATTATGGTGCAGTATGGGACCTTATTTGTGCTCCATATGGGGCCTTGATATGGCACGATATGGGCCTTATTTGGTCTCTACATGGGGCCTTGTTATGGCATGGTATAGGGTCTTATTTGGGCACTGTATGGCGGTGTTTATATTGCCGTGTGCTGCTACTTGCCACTGTGCAGTAGATATTTTTCAGTCTGTGGTGTTTTTGGCTCTATATACAGCCATCTGACAGTGATATTTGCTCATTGTATGGCTCTATTATATACGTATGAGGCTGAAGCTGCTGGATCCTCCACTACATGCTGTATCTTCAGGATGAACAAATCCTGCAATCTCCAGGGAATGATTGTCTATTCTCTTGGCCTTTGTATGTAGATTCCACAGCGGAGTTCATGAGTGTGTGATGTGGGGCCGCTCTCCACCCCAGATCTGCAGAGCCTCTCCTCTAATTGTCCAGACATGATAAGGACACATCCTCGCTGGCGCTCCATGAAAGACAATCGGCCTAAGATGTCATTAAGCCGCGGACGGTGACATTGTGTCCTCACAGTGAGAATACACCGCCTTCCAGTCCTATTATCGCAGAGCACATTAGCGCTGTCATCGCCATAACGGATGATCCTCCAGATCCATCTCTACAATCACACACTTGTCTGTTTGTTCATGGCAATGTCAGGCGAGCCATCATATCCGGAGAGAGCAGCCGCCATGGAGGCCAATTAGTGCGGCCTGAAGACAAACCGGGAAATTAACACATTAAAAGACAATTTGCCGTTGAGAGAAATTTCTAGAATCATTATTTATAGGAAAATAAGGAAGCTGCATGAGTGGATCTGAGGTCACGGCGGCCATGGTGGAGTCAGGTCATGTCGACCACGGTGAAGTTAGGGCACAGCAGCCACGGTAGAATCAGGTCACGGCTGCCACGGTGGAGTCAGGTCATGGTGGAGTCAGGTCATTATGGTGGAGTCAGGTCATGGTGGAGTCAGGTCATTGTGGCCACGGTAGAGTAAGGTCACAGCGGGCTCACTGGACTCAGGTTGCGGCAGCCACTATGGACTCAGGTTGCGGCAGCCACACTGGGCTCAGGTTGCAGTGACCACACTGGACGCGGGTTGCGGCAGTCGCGCTGGACTCGGGTCTCAGCGGCCATGCTGGACAAGCAGAGATTTTAGAAATGGTGAGGGATTGAAGCACAGAGGTCCATAACACATTTACTGAGCAGTTATAAGATTCCGATAGGAGTATTTTTGAGCCAGTGAATGGAAGATCTGACGCAATGAAAACGACCTTGTACCCGACATAAAGCTGCGACACAAAGGGAAACAGACTGGAATAAATAACGAGACATGAAGAGTGACCCCCCCCTTTCCCCCCGAGGCACTCTGTGCAGACCCTGTGATTATGAGGGCCATCATGTGTCACCAGAAAGTGAGGACAAGCAGGGGACAGCAAGGAATCAGTGGAATAATGATTTTCGCACCCATTAAAATCATCCCAAGAAGGGTCCCATAAAGGATCTGCTGCATAGTGGAATGACAGATGAATGGAACGATGGACGCATGAAACAACGGACACACGACAGGCTGAGTGACTGCCTGTCCTTCTGGCAAATGAGACAGAGAAAAAAGCCGTCGGGCAGCACAATGGCAACTATTACTATGGAGAGACACAGAGAGGGCACTATTACTATGGAGAGACATAGAGAGGGGATGCTATTACTATGGGGAGATACACAGAGAGGGGGCACTAATACTATGGAGAGGCACAGTAACGGGGTGCTATTACTATGGAGAGATACAGACATGGGGCACTATTACTATGGAGAATATAAGAATTGTCAGGAGCACTACTATAAGCAATGTCAAATCTATGACAATATAGGTCAGGGTGCTACACAATGCATGGAAAATTGCATATACCAAAACGGGAGAGGAAAAGCCATTACATAAATATGTGCACACCTGTTTATATAGAAGGTAGAATCAAAACTTTATTGTATGAAGACAAAAGACAAACATGATATAAAACCAATTAAAACATGACCAAGTATGACCAAAAAACACCCTTCCCCATATAATACACTGAACCTGGACACAGCAAACTATAGTGAAGATAATTACAATTGCACATATGGATGAGAGATGACTCAAAATACAGTATAAAGATGTGCATCTGCCTAAAGCAAAGCTCCAGATTCAAATACAATGTATACTGACAACATAAGGGTGTCCCCAAATTTGTCATAAACCAATCCCCAACAGACCCTGAAATATGAGGCGATTCCTGGATTGAAACCAACCTTGTTGGAGTAAGAGAAAATATATGCAGCAAAAGAAGGTATTTGCACTGGCCCAGTATGGGATAATAACTAGCAAAGTGCCATAAATAAATGTTGTGCAAAAACACAACCTAAGGCCGGTTTCACACGTCAGTGGCTCCGGTACGTGAGGTGACAGTTTCCTCACGTACCGGAGACACTGACTCACGTAGACACATTAAAATCAATGTGTCTCTGCACATGTCAGCGTGTTTTCACGGACCTTGTGTCCGTTTGGAAAACACGGAGACATGTCAGTGTTCGTGGGAGCGCACGGATCACACGGACCCATTAAAGTCAATGGGTCCGTGTAAAACACATACCGCACACGGATGTTGTCCGTGTGCAGTCCGTATGCCGTGCAGGAGACAGCGCTACGGTAAGCACTGTACCCCCCGCGTGTGGTGCTGAAGCCCCATTCATTTCTTCTCTCCAGCAGCGTTTGCTGGAAAGAACGAATGAATAATCTTTTTTTTTTATTTATTTTTGTTTTTAAAATAAAGTTGCCGGTAATCTACCCCCTCCCACACCCTGTGCGCCCCCCCGCTGGTATTAAAATACTTACCCAGCTCCCTCGGCGCTTACATCCTTTCAGCGTCGCTGCTTGTCCTGTATGAGCGGTCACGTGGTGCCGCACATTACAGTGATGAATATGCGGCTCCACCTCCCATAGGGGTGGAGCCGCATATTCATTACTGTAATAAGCGGCACCACGTGACCACTCATACAGGACAAGCAGCGATGCTGAAAGGATGTAAGCGCCGAGGGAGCTGGGTAAGTATTTTAATGCCAGCGGGGGGGGGGGGGGGGGGGGCGCACAGGGGGTGGGAGAGGGCAGATTACCGGCAACTTTATTTTAAAAACAAAAATAAATTAAAAAAAAGATTATTCATTCCTTCTTTCCAGCGAACGCTGCTGGGAAGAAGGGATGAATACCGGCTTCAGCACGGTCCGTGTGGTCCTCAGTCGGCACACGGGCGGCACACGGCTGCCGCATGTGTGCCACACTGATGTTCAACGTAAGCACACGGACACGGATAATTCCGGTACCGATTTTTCCGGTACCGGAATTATCTGGACATGTGAGACTGGCCTAATAGAACGCTTGCCGCAAATATGGCTCAGCCATGAAAAGATCAGACTGACAAATGGTTTCTCCCACACCCTTTCCTTCATCTCCTACAGACCTGTCATCATGAGGTTTTTCTCATGGCAGCCGCTTCCATGCACCTGCATTGGCTCAAACTATTTGTGAGTCTGATCTTTTCATGGCTGAGCCATATTTGCGGCAAGCTTTCTATCAGGTTGTGTTTTTGCACAACATTTATTTATGGCACTTTGCTAGTTATTATCCCATACTGGGCCAGTGCAAATACCTTCTTTTGCTGCATATATTTTCTCTTAGGGGTACTTCACACTAAGCGAGGTCGCTAGCAAGATCGCTGCTGAGTCACAAGTTTTGTGACGCAACAGCGACCTCAGTAGCGATCTCGCTATGTTTGACACGCAGCAGCGACCAGGCCCCTGCTGTGAGATCGCTGGTCGTGTCGGAATGACCTGGACCTTTTTTTGATCGTTGAGGTCCCGCTGGGTAGCACACATCGCTGTGTTTGACACCTTACCAACGACCTCGCTGACGACTCAGACACCGACACATAAGGCGTGCATTTGCGTTGCCTTTTCCCCACCCCTCCGCTCCGATTGGTGGTCGATACTGTGTTCTGATTGGCGGTCATGCCTTCAACAGAAGGCGACATAGTAGCGCTTCCATCCTTTTCCTCTTCGATTTATCTATTCTTAAACGGTTCTTCTGACACCTATATTTTGTGCACGGTAGGTATCGTTTGGGGTCTCAAATGCTTTTTCATTTTTCCTTAATCTGCAAACCACCAGGTCAGGAACAAAGGACGGAAGGGCTATTGTGTCGCCTCATAAGGCAAGGCCGCCAATCAGAACGCAGTAGCGACCACCAATCGGAACTGAATGGGCGCGGAAAAGGCACCGCAAATGCACGCCTGTGTGACTACAACGTCACACAGGACGTACCTCATCGAGGTCTGAAT
Organism: Ranitomeya imitator; assembly: GCF_032444005.1. NCBI lineage: Eukaryota > Metazoa > Chordata > Amphibia > Anura > Dendrobatidae > Ranitomeya > Ranitomeya imitator. The sequence continues at coordinate 776,844,892 of NC_091282.1, forward strand.
CGTCATAATAGCTGCCATGTGACAGGGTCACAACGACCAACGACATCGTTGTACAGGTCGCTACAGGTCGCCGCATCGCTGCTGCGTCGTTGGGAAGATCGCACTGTTTGACATCTCACCAGCGACCACATAGCGACGCAGCAACGATCCCTGACAGGTCGTATCGTTGTCGGGATCGCTTTAGCGTCGCTAAGTGTGGCGGGGCCTTTACTCCAACAAGGTTGGTTTCAATCCAGGAATTGCCTCATATTTCAGGGTCTGTGGGGATTGGTTTATGACAAATTTGGGGACGCCCTTATGTTGTCAGTATACATTGTATTTGAATCTGGAGCTTTGCTTTAGGCAGATGCACATCTTTATACTGTATTTTGAGTCATCTCTCATCCATATGTGCAATTGTAATTATCTTCACTATAGTTTGCTGTGTCCAGGTTCAGTGTATTATATGGGGAAGGGTGTTTTTTGGTCATACTTGGTCATGTTTTAATTGGTTTTATATCATGTTTGTCTTTTGTCTTCATACAATAAAGTTTTGCTTCTACCTTCTATATAAACAAGTGTGCACATATTTATGTAGTGGCTTTTCCTCTCCTGTCTTGGTATTACTATGGAGAGGCACAGAGAGAGGGCCCTATTACTATGGAGAGACACAGAGAGAGGGCACTATTACTATGGAGAGGCAGAGATAGGGGGCATTATAACTATGGAGAGGCAAAGAGAGGGCGCTATTACTATGGAGAGACACAGAGAGAGGGCACTATTACTATGGAGAGACACACAGAGAGGGCACTATTACCATGGAGAGACACAGAGAGAGGGCACTATTACCATGGAGAGACACAGAGAGAGGGCAATATTACTATGGAGAGACACAGAGAGGGCACTATTACTATGGAGAGACATAGAGAGAGGGCACTATTACTATGGAGAGGCAGAGAGGGTGCACTATTACTATGGAGAGACACAGAGGGGGCACTCTTATTATGGAGAGGTATAGAGAGGGAACTATTACTATGGAGATGCAGAGAGGAGGGCACTATTACTATGGAGAGACACAGAGAGAGGGCACTATTACTATGGAGAGGCACATAGAGGGCAGTATTGCTATGGAGAGGCAGAGGGGGCATTATCACTAGGGAGAGGCACGGAGGGTACTATTACTATGGAGAGACACAGAGAGAGGGGACTATTACTATGGAGAGGCAGAGAGGGGGCACTATTACTATGGAGAAGCACAGAGATGGCACTATTACTATGGAGAGGCACATAGAGGGCACTATTACTATGGAGAGACACATAGAGGGCATTATTACTATGGAGAGGCACAGAGAGGGCACTATTACTATGGAGACACACAGAGAGAGATGGCACTATTACTATGAAAAGACACAGAGAGGCCAATATTACTAAGGAGAGGCACATAGAGGGTACTTTTACTATGGAGAGGCAAAGAGAGGGGGCATTATTACTATGGAGAGGAACAGAGAGAGTGAGTTGCCTACCACGGCAGTGGGGTACTTGGCACTGGGTCCAGTCGCTATTAAAGGGGATGTTACGGTGGCTGCGACCCGGTCAGTGGCCCTGGGTCTCACTGTAAGGCTGGAGTCACATTCAGCGTAGGGAAATACGGTCCGTATTTTACATGCGTAATACCCAGAAATTATCCCAAAACAGTGATCCGTATGTCATCCGTAGGCAGGGTGTGGCAGTGTATTTTACGCATGTCATCCTCCGTATGTAATCCGTATGGCATCCGAACGGCGAGATTTTCTCACGGGCTTGCAAAATGGACATAGAATGGATCCATGGCTCAAATATTCGTGAAAACATATATGCAGTCTATATATATATATATATATATATATATATATACATATATATATATATATTTATATGTATATATATACAGTGGGGCAAAAAAGTATTTAGTCAGTCAGCAATAGTGCAAGTTCCACCACTTAAAAAGATGAGAGGCGTCTGTAATTTACATCATAGGTAGACCTCAACTATGGGAGACAAACTAAGAAAAAAAAATCCAGAAAATCACATTGTCTGTTTTTTTAACATTTTATTTGCATATTATGGTGGAAAATAAGTATTTGGTCAGAAACAAAATTTCATCTCAATACTTTGTAATATATCCTTTGTTGGCAATGACAGAGGTCAAACGTTTTCTGTAAGTCTTCACAAGGTTGCCACACACTGTTGTTGGTATGTTGGCCCATTCCTCCATGCAGATCTCCTCTAGAGCAGTGATGTTTTTGGCTTTTCGCTTGGCAACACGGACTTTCAACTCCCTCCAAAGGTTTTCTATAGGGTTGAGATCTGGAGACTGGCTAGGCCACTCCAGGACCTTGAAATGCTTCTTACGAAGCCACTCCATCGTTGCCCTGGCGGTCTGCTTTGGATCATTGTCATGTTGAAAGACCCAGCCACGTTTCATCTTCAATGCCCTTGCTGATGGAAGGAGGTTTGCACTCAAAATCTCACGATACATGGCCCCATTCATTCTTTCATGTACCCGGATCAGTCGTCCTGGCCCCTTTGCAGAGAAACAGCCCCAAAGCATGATGTTTCCACCACCATGCTTTACAGTAGGTATGGTGTTTGATGGATGCAACTCAGTATTCTTTTTCCTCCAAACACGACAAGTTGTGTTTCTACCAAACAGTTCCAGTATGGTTTCATCAGACCATAGGACATTCTCCCAAAACTCCTCTGGATCATCCAAATGCTCTCTAGCAAACTTCAGACGGGCCCGGACATGTACTGGCTTAAGCAGTGGGACACGTCTGGCACTGCAGGATCTGAGTCCATGGTGGCATAGTGTGTTACTTATGGTAGGCCTTGTTACATTGGTCCCAGCTCTCTGCAGTTCATTCACTAGGTCCCCCCGCGTGGTTCTGGGATTTTTGCTCACCGTTCTTGTGATCATTCTGACCCCACGGGGTGGGATTTTGTGTGGAGCCCCAGATCGAGGGAGATTATCAGTGGTCTTGTATGTCTTCCATTTTCTAATTATTGCTCCCACTGTTGATTTCTTCACTCCAAGCTGGTTGGCTATTGCAGATTCAGTCTTCCCAGCCTGGTGCAGGGCTACAATTTTGTTTCTGGTGTCCTTTGACAGCTCTTTGGTCTTCACCATAGTGGAGTTTGGAGTCAGACTGTTTGAGGGTGTGCACAGGTGTCTTTTTATACTGATAACAAGTTTAAACAGGTGCCATTACTACAGGTAATGAGTGGAGGAAAGAGGAGACTCTTAAAGAAGAAGTTACAGGTCTGTGAGAGCCAGAAATCTTGATTGTTTGTTTCTGACCAAATACTTATTTTTCACCATAATATGCAAATAAAATGTTAAAAAAACAGACAATGTGATTTTCTGGATTTTTTTTTCTCAGTTTGTCTTCCATAGTTGAGGTCTACCTATAATGTAAATTACAGACGCCTCTCATCTTTTTAAGTGGTGGAATTTGCACTATTGCTGACTGACTAAATACTTTTTTTGCCCCACTGTATATATGTCAGTGAGACACATATATATACATAAATTTATATTTTATACAGCGCTAGATAGCAGAAAAGTCGTTAATTCAATTGCCGGCTTTTGCTATCTCCTTCCCAAACCCGACATGATATGAGACATGGTTTCCATACAATAAACCTTTTCATATCCTTTTTTTTTGCATATTCCTCACTACTAATGTTCGTAGTGTGTGTGTGCAAAATTTGGTGGCTCTGTTAAAATAAAAGGTTAAATCACAGAAAAAACTCACGTGGGCTCCCGCGCAATTTTCTCCTCCAGAGTGGGAATGCCAGTGGCGGAGGGCAGATATTAATAGCCTAGAGAGGGACCATGGTTATTGCCCCCCCTCCCCCGGGCTAAAAACATCTGCCCCAGCCACCCCAGAAAAGGCACATCTGGAAGATGCGCCTATTCTGGAACTTAGCCTCTCTCTTCCCACTCCCCTGTAGCGGTGGGATATGGGGTAATAAAGGGTTAGTGCCACCTTACTATTGTAAGGTGACATTAAGCCTGGTTAATAATGGAGAGGCGTCAATAAGACACCTATCCATTATTAATCCAATAGTAATAAATGGTTAATAAAACACACACACATTATGAAAAAAAGTATTTTAATGAAATAAAGGCACAGGTTGTTGTAATAGTTTATTATACTCTTAATCCAAATGGATTAAGGAATTTTTCTGAATATTTTCTCACGCTCGAGTTCATATGAGGTTATGCCAGCAGGGGGAGCAGCACCATAAGTCTAGGTAGCTACGTTCCCCTGCTTCCATTCATTCCCCAGATTTTACAGTAAGGAGTAGGGTTGAGCGAAACGGATCGGACAAATTCAAAAATCGCCGACTTTCGGCAAAGTCGGGTTTCATGAAACCCGACCCGATCCTAGTGTGAGATTGGCCATGAGGTCGGCGATCTTCGCGCCAAAGTCGCGTTTTGTATAACGCATTCAGCGCCATTTTTCAGCCAATGAAGGAGGGCGCAGAGTGTGGGCAGCGTGATGACACAGGTCTCGGTCCCCACCATCATAGAGAAGGGCATGACAGTGATTGGCTTGCTTTCTGTGGCGTCACAGGGGCTATAAAGGGGCATGCACACCGACCGTCATCTTTCTTCTGCCGATCGTAGCATAGGGAGAGCTTGCCACAGCTTCATCAGAAGAAGGGATATAGTTAGGGAGGGAAGATTAAGCCCCGAAACTGCTTGTGCTGTAGCGATTTCCACTGTCTAACACCACCATTTGTTTGCAGGGACAGTGGAGGCTATATTTTTGTGCATCATCTCTGTAGCTTATTAGGCTGCCTTATAAGGCTCCCTGATAGCTGCATTGCTGTTTGTACGCCGCTGTGCAAACCAACTGCTTTTTTAAAAGCAAAAATCCTGTTGCTCCATTCTGCACAGTTATCTTGTTTATTTGTCCACACTTTTGTGTGCAGCAGTCCTTTTTATTGCTGCCATACTTGTCCTGAGATCATTGTAGGGAGATTGAAATTGTACTACAGTCCTTGTATTTTTTCATATATCTTCCAGCCACTTTCTGCCACTTACATTGTGTTGTTTTATGCACAGGGCCTGAGTTTTGGTTCAGTCTCCCCCCAAAAGAGAGAGATTCAAATTATCACAAAGTGGATATACTGCAGTCCTGTTAGTTTGCTGTATATCAGCCAGCCACTTTCTGCCACTTACATTGTGTTGTTTTATGCACAGGGCCTGAGGTTTGGTTTAGTCCCCCCCCCCAAAAAAAAAAGGTGAGATTCAAATTATCACAAAGTGGATATACTGCAGTCCTGTTAGTTTGTGGTATATTAGCCAGCCACTTTCTGCCACTTACATTGTGTTGTTTTATGCACAGGGCCTGAGGTTTGGTTTAGTCTCCCGCCCCCCCCCCCCCCCCAATAAAAAGTGAGATTCAAATTATCACAAAGTGGATATATTTCAGTCCTGTTAGTTTGTGGTATATCAGCCAGCCACTTTCTGCCACTTACATTGTGTTGTTTTATGCACAGGGCCTGAGGTTTGGTTTAGTCTCCCCCCCAAACAAGTGAGATGCAAATTATCACAAAGTGGATATATTTCAGTCCTGTTAGTTTGTGGTATATCAGCCAGCCACTTTCTGCCACTTACATTGTGTTGTTTTATGCACAGGGCCTGAGGTTTGGTTTAGTCTCCCCCCCAAAAAAGTGAGACTAAAATTATCACAAAGTGGATATATTTCAGTCCTGTTAGTTTGTGGTATATCAGCCAGCCACTTTCTGCCACTTACATTGTGTTGCATTATGCACAGGGCCTGAGGTTTGGTTTAGTCTCCCCCCAAAAAAAGTGAGATTCAAATTATCGCAAAGTGGATATACTGCAGTCCTGTTAATTTGTGGTATATCAGCCAGCCACTTTCTGCCACTTACATTGTGTTGTTTTATGCACAGGGCCTGAGGTTTGGTTTAGTCTCCCCCGCAAAAAAAGAGAGATTCAAATTCTCACAAAGTGGATATACTTCTGTCCTGTTAGTTTGTGGTATATCAGCCAGCCACTTTCTGCCACTTACATTGTGTTGCATTATGCACAGGGCCTGAGGTTTGGTTTAGTCTCCCCCCAAAAAAAGTGAGATTCAAATTATCGCAAAGTGGATATACTGCAGTCCTGTTAGTTTGTCGTATGTCAGCCAGCCACTTTCTGCCACTTACATTGTGTTGTTTTATGCACAGGGCCTGAGGTTTGGTTTAGTCTCCCCCGCAAAAAAAGAGATATTCAAATTATCACTAAGTGGATATACTGCAGTCCTGTTAGTTTGTGGTATATCAGCCAGCAACTTTCTGCCACTTACATTGTGTTGTTTTATGCACAGGGCCTGAGGTTTGGTTCAGTCTCCCCCCAAAAAAGTGAGATTCAAATTATCACAAAGTGGATATACTTCAGTCCTGTTAGTTTGTGGCATATCAGCCAGCCACTTTCAGCCACTTACATTGTGTTGTTTTTTGCACAGGGCCTGATTTTTTGTTCAGTCTCCCAAAAAAAAGGGAGATTTAAAATCTCAACACGTTTATATACACCTTCTACCTTGTTTTACAGTACCAGATAACGGTTGTTATTTTGGTTAGATTTTCCAAAAAATGAGGAAGTCAGGTGGAAGAAGCTGTGGGCAGTGGTTGCGAGCTGGTACTGATGGTGGTGCATCTGGTGGTAGTGGCAAAAGCACAATAGCACCAAAGGCTCCAGGTGTTAAGCCAGCGTCATCGTCTGGCTACACAAGGCCTCGAAGGCTCCCTTATCTGGGAGTAGGAAAGCGGCTTTTAAAGCCGGAGCAGCAGGAAAAAGTTTTGCCTTTCCTTGCTGACTCAGCCTCTAGCTCTTTCGCCTCCTCTTCAGAAAGTTCCAAATATAAAAGCAGCTAGTCGTCAGTGGATGATCCCGGTCAGGAACAAGACGTTTCCTTGTGTCCTTCACCCAAACCAAAAGTGAAGGATGCGTCAGGCGACACTACAGGTTACTCCATGGAGCTCTTTACACATACTGTGCCTGGGTTAGAACGGGAAATTATTAACTGCCCATTACAAGATGAATTGGACATGGAGTGCACTGATGCACAGCCACAGCTAGATTATAATGCTGTTCCATTGACTCAGACCACTAGATTGCCCTCGCAGTGTACTGAGCCAGAATCTGACCCTGATGGTGCCCCGTCCCGAACGCTATAGCACCTTACACGGTGACACAGAGGAAGGTGCACATGACATTGAAGAGGAGGTGATAGATGACCCAGTTGTTGACCTAGATTGGCAGCCATTGGGGGAAGAGGGTGCCGCTGCCAGTAGCTCAGAAGCGGAGGAGGATGATCCGCAGCATCCATCTACATCGCAACAGCTGTCATCTGGCAGGCCCGTATCAGGCCAAAAACGGTTGTCAAAAACAAAAACAGTTTTAGGACAGCGTGGCCATCCGGTGAAAGTAGCACAGTGTGCAATGCCTGAAAAGGTATTCCATAGTAGGAAGAGTGCAGTGTGGCAATTTTTTAACCAAGATCCGAATGATCAGTCAAAAGTTATCTTTAAGAAATGCTTAAAGACCTTTAGCAGAGGGAAGAATCTTCAAAATTTAAATACAACGTGCATGCTTAGACATTTAACCAGCATGCACTTGCAAACCTGGACTAACTACCAAACGTCCCGTACCGTTGGTGCACCTACTCACAATGAAGGTAGTCAGCAACGCTACATTGCTTCCCTCACTGTAAGCCCACCGGTTAGGACACCACCAGCAGCAAATGTGCAGGTATCATCACAAGACCAAAGCAGTCAGGGAATCACAAGGTTATTGGTAGGAAACACTGTATGCAGGCCAACATCGAGAATACCATCACCAACCCTCTCACACCGCGGAAGTACTGGCCGAGTACTTGCAGCAACAAACTCAGTCATGGCTGGGCAGTGTACATCTTGAGGCAGGCAAGGTAGTCAGTGATAACAGAAGGAATTTTATGGCTGCCATAGCCCTTTCAGAACTTGAACACATACCTTGCCTGGCTCACACCTTGAACCTGGTGGTGCAGTGCTTCCTCCAAAATTATCCAGAGTTACCAGCCCTGCTCCTGAAGGTGCAAAGACTTTGCTCGCACATCCGCTGGTCGCCCATACACTCCAGCCGTATGCTCAACCATCAGCGATCGCTGAAACTTCCCCAACACCGCCTATTAATCGACGTTGCAACAAGGTGGAACTCCACACTGCACATGGTTCAGAGGCTGTGCGAACAGAGGCGTGCTGTAATTAATTTGTGGGAGGATACACATACACGGGCAGGCAGTTGGATGGCAGACATGGAGTTGTCTGGTGTACAGAGGTTGAAGCTCCAAGACCTCTGTCAAGTCCTTCAGTGTTTTGAGGAATGCACATGGCTGGTAAGTGCAGATGACGCCATCATAAGCATGAGCATCCCACTAATGCGTCTGCTGATGCAAAGTTTGACGCACATTAAGGAGCTGGCATCTGCAGCCAAGGAGGAGGGAAGCCTTGATGACAGTCAGCCATTGTCTGCTCAGGAAACTCCTGGACGAGGTGGCGGACAAAGAGGAGGAGGAGAAGGATGATGGGGATGAATATTTATGGGAGGAGGATGCTTCACAGAGGGCAATAGAAACTGGTGGTGTTGCAAGGTCAGGTACAGGGTTTTTGCGGGACACAAGTGATGTTGATTTGCAAGAAAGTGCTCCTCAACCCTGCACAAGCAGTGAATTGACACCTGGAACATTGGCCCACATGGCTGAGTATGCCTTGCGTATCCTAAAAAGGGACCCCCGCATTATCGAAATGATGACCGATGACGATTACTAGTTGGCCTGCCTCCTGGATCCACGATATAAAGGAAAATTACAAAATATCATGCCACATGAGAGCCTTGAGCAAATATTGGCTACCAAACAAGCAACTCTTGTAGACTGTTTGGTTCAGGCATTCCCAGCACACAATGGCGGTGATGGTTCTCACACGAGCCGTAGGGGGCAACATGGCAGAGGTGTTAGAAGTGCACAAATCCGAAGTGGCTTTGGACAGAGGGGTTTTATCACCAGGTTGTGGAGTGATTTCGCAATGACGGCTGACACGACAGGTACTGCTGCATCGATTCGGAGTGACAGGAGACAGCATTTGTCCAGTATGGTTATGAACTACTTTTCCTCCCTTATCGATGTTCTCCTGCACAGGTCATTCCCCTTTGATTACTGGGCATCTAAAATAGACACCTGGCCTGAATTGACAGAATATGCATTACAGGAGCTCGCTTGCCCTGCTTCTAGTGTGCTATCAGAAAGAGTCTTCAGTGCTGCTGGTTCAATACTGACCGAAAAAAGGACACGTCTGGCTACCCAGAATGTTGATGATCTAACCTTCATTAAAATGAACCAATCATGGATTTCAAATTATTTTGCCCCACCTTCTCCTGCTGACACGTAGCTTGCCTGAAAAATGTCTTGCTTTTGGCCTCCTCTTACTGACTGCTCCAATTCTGCCATTTGCAGCTGCTAAATGTCCACCATAGGCCATTTTTATACCTCCCTAAATGGGCTGACTCCCCCCATAGGGCCGTGGTCACCACCTGGCGCAAGCACCAGTGCGAGTGCCGTTTGTCTGGACAGGTGGGTGCGCCCACTCTTGGGCAACGGCACTGGCACAGGGTCCCTCATAGTACAATGAAGTGTCTCTGACGGTGGTGGTGCACAACCAACGTCAGACACACCGTCGCCGTCGTAATATGAGGGACCCTGTGCCAGTACCACCGCCCATGAGAGAGTGTTCACCCCCAGCTCGAACAGTGCTCTACCACTTGCAATACTTACCTCTCCCTGCTCCACCACTGTGTAGTCTGTGCTGTTAAATCCTTCAATTGCACTGCCAATACAAATTTGTTGAAATGATAGATGATAGTTAAAATATACAGGGGCCCTGGCCTCCATTTAGACCAGTTAATACTTTGCGCCTACTACGACTGTCTGCTACTCAGCAGAGGAGCTCACCCCAGTACCTAGTTATGCCGCCTGTTTAGTTCTGTTACCAATTTTGAACTGCATTTAGCCTACTTTATTATTTGGGCCTACTAACTGTGTCTGCGCCACTCATTACAGTTGTCCTCCACTGAACAAAGCAATGCCGCCTGTTTAGTCCTGTTACCAATTTTGAACTGCATTTAGCCTATTTTTTTATTTTGGGCCTACTAACTGTCTGCGCCACTCATTATAGTTGTCCTCCACTGAACAAAGCTAGGCCGCCTGCTTAGTCCTGTTACCAATTTTGAACTGCATTTAGCCTACTTTTGTATTTGGGCCTACTAACTGTGTCTGCGCCACTCATTACAGTTGTCCTCCACTGAACAAAGCTATGCCGGCTGTTTAGTCCTGTTACCAATTTTGAACTGCATTTAACCTACTTTATTATTTGGGCCTATATCTGTGTTTCCTCCTCATCCTGCCCATTTGCCAGCCACTGCTAGATGAGTCTGCTGGTACATTGACCCAGACCACTACATTCCCCTTGCACTCTACACAGCCAGAATCTGACCCTGCTGAAAGTCAGGTTCCCCTTCCCGCATACTATACCACCTTACACGGGGACAAAGAGGAAGGTGCAGATGAAAGTGCAGGTTCCTTCATCAGGTGGGGGGGCATACTCGTTGGCAACGTCACTGGCACAGGGCCCATCATAGTATGCAAAAGTGTCTTTGGCAGTGGGAGGCACCACCCGCTGTCAAACACACCGAGTGGGCCCCCCCTGCTTGCTCAGGATCACAGCACTTGCAAAGTTGAATTACTTACCTCTCCCTGCTCCACTGCCGTGACGTATTCCGCGTTTCCTGGGCCCATGAAAATCTTGAGCCAGCCCTACTCCCCCCCCCCCCACAACTTTAGCCAAATGACCCCCTGTTTTCAATGCCTAACTATTATTATAAAGTAAATTAAGATTGACAAGCTTAAGAAATAAGAATTTATGTTTTTGGCATTAAAATAGACACTGTAGGTGTTTTCCTGTCCTCCACTCACTGCCGGCTATGATTCCCCATGGACTTGCATTGGGTTTTGTGTTTCGGTCGGCCCCTGACTTTTCGCAATAATTGGCCGATTTCACCCGACCTGACTTTTGACAAAGTCGGGTTTCGCGAAACCCGACTCGATCCTAAAAAAGTAAAAGTCGCTCAACTCTAGTAAGGAGCACAGCTGCATTAGCAGGCTCCTGTTTGTAAAATTATTTAACTCCTTCAGATGGATTTACATCGTGGGATATGACTGAGCTCCGGAAAGGTATGGGATATTGTTGTTTTTTTATTTTTCCTTTTTTACAGAGCGAGGGTCGTCATTTGGATTAAGAGTATAATAAACTATTACACCCTGTGTCTTTATTTCATTAAAATACTTTTTTCATAATGTGTGTGTGTTTTATTAACCATTTACTACTATTGGATTAATAATGGATAGGTGTCTTATTGACGCCTCTCCATTATTAAAGGGACACTGTCACCTGAATTTGGAGGGAACAATCTTCAGCCATGGAGGCTCCGTAGTACATGCCTGCACAAGGCAATCTTGCCTTGCACAGGCGTGTCCTATGGAGGACAGAGAATGAACTTCAATCCAATATTGCAGCCAGCATGCAGCCAGCGGGTAAGGAAAGGGTGAATCAAACCCCCCAAAATCCCGCCTCCATGGCTGAAGATTGTTCCCTCCAAATTCAGGTGACAGTGTCCCTTTAACCATGCTTAATGTCACCTTACAATAGCAAGATGGCATTAACCCTTTATTACCCCATATCCCACCGCTACAGGGGAGTGGGAAGAGAGAGGCTAAGTGCCAGAATAGGTGCATCTTCCAGGTGGCTGGGGGCAGATATTTTTAGCCAGGGGGGGCCAATAACCATGGTCCCTCTCTAGGGTGGTAATATCTGCCCTCAGTCATTGGCTTTCCCACTCTGGCGGAGAAAGTTGCGCTGGAGCCCACGCCAGTTTTTTTCCGCGATTTAACCTTTTATTTTAACAGCTAGAGCCACCAAATTTTGCACACACACACTACTAACATTAGTAGTGAGGAATATGCAAAAAAAAAAGGATAAGAAAAGGTTTACGGAAGGAGATAGCAAAAGCCGGCAATTGAATTACTGGCTTTTCTGCTATCTAGCTCTGTATAAAATATACATTTATGTATATACAGTTAGGTCCATATATATTTGGACAGAGACAACATTTTTCTAATTTTGGTTATAGACATTACCACAATGAATTTTAAACAAAACAACTCAGATGCAGTTGAAGTTGAGACTTTCAGCTTTCATTTGAGGGTATCCACATTAAAATTGGATGAAGGGTTTAGGAGTTTCAGCTCTTTAACATGTACCACCCTGTTTTTAAAGGGACCAAAAGTAATTGGACAATTGACTCCAATGCTATTTCATGGACAGGTGTGGGCAATCTCTTCGTTATGTCATTCTCAATTAAGCAGGTAAAAGGCCTGGAGTTGATTTGAGGTGTGGTGCTTGCATTTGGAAGGTTTTGCTGTGAAGTAAACATGCAGTCAAAGGAGCTCTCCATGCAGGTGAAACAAGCCTTCCCAAAGCTGAGAAAACAGAAAAAACCCATCCAAGAAATTGCTATAATATTATGAGTGTCAAAATCTACAGTTTGGTACATCCTGAGAAAGAAAGAAAGCACTGGTGAACTCATCAATTCAAAAAGACCTGGGCGCCCACGGAAGACAACAGTGGTGGATGATCGCAGAATAATCTCCATGGTGAAGAGAAACCCCTTCACAACAGCCAACCAAGTGAACAACACTCTCCAGGAGTTAGGCGTATCAATATCCAAATCTACCATAAAGAGAAGACTGCATGAAAGTAAATACAGAGGGTTCACTGCACGGTGCAAGCCACTCATAAGCATCAAGAATAAAAAGGCTAGACTGGACTTTGCTGAAAAACATCTAAAAAAGCCAGCACAGTTCTGGACGAACATTCTTTGGACAGATGAAACCAAGCTCAACCTCTACCAGAATGACAGAAAGAGAAAAGTATGGCGAAGGCGTGGTACAGCTCATGATCCAAAGCATACCACATCATCTGTAAAACACGGCGGAGGCAGTGTGATGGCTTGGGCATGCATGGCTGCCAGTGGCACTGGGTCACTAGTGTTTATTGATGATGTGACACAGGACAGAAGCAGCCAAATGAATTCTGAGGTATTCAGAGACATACTGTGTGCTCAGATCCAGCCAAATGCAGCCAAACTGATTGTCCATCTATAGTATGAAACGACGACCAATGACCCAAAACACAATGCCAAAGCAACCCAGGAGTTTATTAAAGCAAAGATGTGGAATATTATTGAATGGCCAAGTCAGTCACCTGATCTCAACCCAATTGAGCATTCATTTCACTTGTTAAAGATTAAACTTCAGACAGAAAGGCCCACAAACCGACAGCAACTGAAAACCACCACAGTGAAGGCCTGGCCGATCATCAAAAAGGAGGAAACACAGCGTCTGGTGATGTCCATGAGTTCAAGACTTCAGGCAGTCATTGCCAAAAAAGGGTTTTCAACCAAGTACTAAAAATGGACATTTTTTTTTAAATTATTGAATCTGTCCAATTACTTTTGGTCCCTTTAAAAACAGGGTGGTACATGTTAAAGAGCTGAAACTCCTAAACCCTTCATCCAATTTTAATGTGGATGCCCTCAAATGAAAGCTGAAAGTCTGAACTTCAACTGCATCTGAATTGTTTTGTTTAAAATTCATTGTGGCAATGTCTACAACCAAAATTAGAAATGTGTTGTCTCTGTCCAAAAATATATGGACCTAACTGTATATGTGTCTCACTGACACATATATATATATATATATATATATATATATATATATATATATATACAGTACAGACCAAAAGTTTGGACACACCTTCTCATTTAAAAAATTTTCTGTATTTTCATGACTATGAAAATTGTGAATTCACACTGAAGGCATCAAAACTATGAATTAACACATGTGGAATTATATATTTAACAAAAACATGTGAAACAACTGAAAATATGTCTTATATTCTACGTTCTTCAAAGTAGCCACCTTTTGCTTTGATGACTGCTTTGCACACTCTTGAAATTCTCTTGATGAGCTTTAAGAGGTAGTCACCGGGAACGGTTTTCACTTCACAGGTGTGCCCTGTCAGGTTTAATAAGTGGAATTTCTTGCCTTATAAATGGGGTTGGGACCATCAGTTGTGTTGTGCAAAAGTCTGGTGGATACACAGCTGATAGTCCTACTGAATAGTCTGTTAGAATTTGTATTATGGTAAGAAAAAAGCAGCTAAGTAAAGAAAAATGATTAGCCATCATTACTTTAAGAAATGAAGGTCAGTCCAAAAAAATTGGGAAAACTTTGAAAGGGTCCCCAAGTGCAGTGGCAAAAACCATCAAGTGCTACAAAGAAACTGGCTCACATGAGGACCGCCCCAGGAAAGGAAGACCAAGAGTCACCTCTGCTTCTGAGGATAAGTTTATCCGAGTCACCAGCCTCAGAAATTGCAGGTTAACAGCAGCTCAGATTAGAGACCAGGTCAATGCCACACAGAGTTCTAGCAGCAGACACATCTCTACAACAACTGTTAAGAGGAGACTTTGTGCAGCAGGCCTTCATGGTAAAATAGCTGCTAGGAAACCACTGCTAAGGACAGGCAACAAGCAGAAGAGACTTGTTTGTGCTAAAGAACACAAGGAATGGACATTAGACCTGTGGAAATCTGTGCTTTGGTCTGATGAGTCCAAATTTGAGATCTTTCGTTTCAACCACCGTGTTTTTGTGCGACGCAGAAAAGGTGAACGGATGGACGCTACATGCCTGGTTCCCACCATGAAGTGATGGTGTGGGGGTGCTTTGCTGGTGACACTGTTGGGGATTTCTTCAAAATTGAAGGCATACTGAACCAGCATGGCTACCACAGCATCTTGCAGTTGCATGCCATTCCATCCAGTTTGCGTTTAGTTGGACCATCATTTATTTTTCAACAGGACAATGACCCCAAACACACCTCCAGGCTGTTTAAGGGCTATTTGACCAAGAAGGAGAGTGATGGGGTGCTACGCCAGACCTGAACCCAACAGAGATGGTTTGGGGTGACCTGGACCGCAGAGTGAAGGCAAAAGAGCCAACAAGTGCTAAGCATCTCTGGGAACTCCTTCAAGATTGTTGGAAGACCATTTCCGGTGACTACCTCTTGAAGCTCATCAAGATAATGCCAAGAGTGTGCAAAGCAGTCATCAAAGCAAAAGGTGCCTACTTTGAAGAACCTAGAATATAAGACATATTTTCAGTTGTTTCACACTTTTTTGTTAAGAATATAATTCCACATGTGTTAATTCATAGTTTTCATGCCTTCAGTGAGAATTTGCAATCTTCCTATACTATGTGTAGACATTAATTTTTATCTGTTCTATTCTAACCTGTCAGTGTGATTTTACTGTACACCGCACTGAATTGCCGGCTTTTCTCTAGAACACCGGTGCGTATTTCTCGCAAGTCACACTGATGGTCCGTGTGTAATCCGTATTTTTCTCGCCCCATAGACTTTCATTGGTGGATTTTTTGCGCAATACGCTGACAAACGCAGGATGCTGCGATTTTCTACGCCCGTAAAATACAGCTGAGAAATATATGGCAGATAGGACCTGCCCCATAGAGAATCATTGGTCCGTGTGCAATGCGTAGTTTTTGCGCCTCTCATACGTCCGTAAAACTCACTAGTGTGACCTCGGCCTAAAAGGGGAATGGTCTTTAAAGGGGATTTGTGACAAAGTCTGTCCTGACGCCACCTGGCGGTTCAGTCAATAGGGAGACCAACGCTGCTTTAAAGGGGTCCTCTGGGGGATGTTGTTGCAGCAATGAAGGTAACGCTTCCCACAGGTGAAGCGGGGTCCGCAGGGCTCCCAAGGCGTATGGCGATGATGGTGTATGTCAGTCAATGAGTAAAGGACACAGCGTTACAGTCTTTACCTGGTTTACTGAAGATGTAACAGGCCTCAGTGCAGGGTACCAGCAACAGGTACAGTAGGTGTCCAGGCAACCCGGAAACAAGTGAAATCCCCTTGGCAAGTCAGTTTGGGAACCTTCCACTTTGCGCTTGCTATAAGTCCCTTGCTGCTTGAAGTGTCCAAGCAAGGTCCTTTTCCTTTCCCCTGTCCTGGGACAGGTACCTGTATGGTTGGCAGCTTGAGCCGTTCCTTCTGGGGTCTCTGCACAGTGACTCCAGGCTCCAGAATGATTCTGTTCCACAGGCTTATTTTGGGCAATATACGTGTAGTTCTGTGCCCTCCGATTCTGCTATGGGGCTTGCAGCTCCTCACATCCTCGGGCTCCCGGTACCCGGTCTCTGCGCTCTGGCTCCTTGGAGGCCCACTTGCAGCATCCTTGAGCCCTATTCTCTCCTTTGTGCTCTTTTCCCTTCACTGTCTGCTAAACTGACTCCTCCTCCAGACCAGGATCTTTATTCAGGGAAGCTGCCCTAAAACCGGGTTTTGAGCTCCCCTCCTGGTCTGGATTCAGAAGGTGTTGTATGTGTGTGAGGTTACCTGCCAAAGAGATCCCTCCTGCTTCCAGGCATAGCAATACCCTCCCCGAGAGGAAGGCAGCACTACTGTGGTATCCAAACTCCTGGGGTGCCACAAGAGCACTATTACTGTGGATCACATTTTTTGTGTGTGGTTTCCACATTCCCTCCTTGGTTCAAGTTTATGAGCGATCAGTCCACAACTATAGTCCAGTCATAGTTATAGCAGCAAAAAATTATTGGGCATAAGGTACAATTTGTACATAGAATTTTGACATGTTGTTGCTGCCATTTTTCTTGAGTATTTGTCACTTGTTACTGTGGAGAGGCACAGAGAGGGGGCACTATTACTATGGAGATGTGGCGCCCCAGAGTCCTAGTTCATTGCAGTAATGTTATTCTTCCACCAGGGGGAGTGATGTTACGTCTGAAGGCAATGAAGGAGATCTTCTGTGTTATGTCTGCTAATGAAAGGTGTTATGAAGGCAATCCAGAGACACAGTGTGCCTAGCGATCCGAGCGCACACAGTGATCTGACAAATACCCAAAAACAAAGAAACGAGCTCTGAGACGTGGAAACTCTGTAGACCACACACCTGATCCTATCCTAAACACAACTAAAAGTGGCTGTGGATTGCGCCTAACAACTACCTAGGCAACTCGGCACAACCTAAGAAACTAGCTAGCCTGAAGACGGAAAAATAGGCCTGACTTGCCCCCAGAGAAATACCCCAAAGGAAAAGGCAGCCCCCCACATATAATGACTGTGAGTAAGATGAAAAGACAAAACGTAGGGATGAAATAGATTCAGCAAAGTGGGGCCCGATAATCTTAGACAGAGCGAGGACAGTAAAGCGAACTTTGCAGTCTACAAAAAACCCTAAAGCAAAAACCACGCAAAGGGGGCAAAAAGACCCACCGTGCCGGACTAACGGCACGGCGGTACACCCTTTGCGTCTCAGAGCTTCCAGCAAAACAAAAGACAAGCTGGACAGAAAAAAAACATCAAAAAAGCAAAAAAGCACTTAGCTATACAGAGCAGCAGGTCACAGGAACAATCAGGAGAAGCTCAGATCCAACACTGGAACATTGACTAGGAGCAAGGATAGCAGCATCAGGTGGAGTTAAGTAACGAAGCAGCTAATGAGCTCACCAGAACACCTGAGGAAGGAAGCCCAGAAGCTGCAGTACCACTTGTGACCACAGGAGTGAATTCAGCCACAGAATTCACATCAGTACCCCCCCCTTGAGGAGGGGTCACCGAACCCTCACCAGATCCCCCAGGCCTACCAGGATGAGCCGCATGAAAGGCACGAACAAGATCGGGAGCATGAACATCAGAGGCAAAAACCCAGGAATTATCTTCCTGAGCATAACCCTTCCATTTAACCAGATACTGGAGTTTCCGTCTAGAAACACGAGAATCCAAAATCTTCTCCACAATATACTCCAATTCCCCCTCCACCAAAACCGGGGCAGGAGGCTCAACAGATGGAACCATAGGTGCCACGTATCTCCGCAACAACGACCTATGGAATACATTATGTATGGAAAAGGAGTCTGGGAGGGTCAGACGAAAAGACACAGGATTGAGAATCTCAGAAATCCTATACGGACCAATAAAACGAGGTTTAAATTTAGGAGAGGAAACCTTCATAGGAATATGACGAGAAGATAACCAAACCAGATCCCCAACACGAAGTCGGGGACCCACACGGCGTCTGCGATTAGCAAAAAGTTGAGCCTTCTCCTGGGACAAGGTCAAATTGTCCACTACCTGAGTCCAGATCTGCTGCAACCTGTCCACCACAGAATCCACACCAGGACAGTCCGAAGACTCAACCTGTCCTGAAGAGAAACGAGGATGGAACCCAGAATTGCAAAAAAATGGAGAAACCAAGGTAGCCGAGCTGGCCCGATTATTAAGGGCGAACTCAGCCAACGGCAAAAAGGACACCCAATCATCCTGGTCTGCAGAAACAAAACATCTCAGATATGTTTCCAAGGTCTGATTGGTTCGTTCGGTCTGGCCATTAGTCTGAGGATGGAAAGCCGAGGAAAAGGATAGGTCAATGCCCATCCTACCACAAAAGGCTCGCCAGAACCTTGAAACAAACTGGGAACCTCTGTCAGAAACAATATTCTCAGGAATGCCATGCAACCGAACCACATGCTGAAAGAACAAAGGTACCAAATCAGAGGAGGAAGGCAATTTAGCCAAGGGCACCAGATGGACCATTTTAGAAAAGCGATCACAGACCACCCAAATAACTGACATCTTTTGAGAAACGGGAAGGTCAGAAATGAAATCCATCGAAATATGTGTCCAAGGCCTCTTTGGGACCGGCAAGGGCAAAAGCAACCCACTGGCACGAGAACAGGAGGGCTTAGCCCTAGCACAAATCCCACAGGACTGCACAAAAGTACGTACATCCCGTGACAGAGATGGCCACCAGAAGGATCTAGCCACTAACTCTCTGGTACCAAAGATTCCAGGATGACCAGCCAACACCGAACAATGAAGTTCAGAGATAAGTTTATTAGTCCACCTATCAGGGACAAACAGTTTCTCCGCTGGACAACGATCAGGTTTATTCGCCTGAAATTTTTGCAGCACCCGCCGCAAATCAGGGGAGATGGCAGACACAATGACTCCTTCCTTGAGGATACCCGCTGGCTCAGATAAACCCGGAGAGTCGGGCACAAAACTCCTAGACAGAGCATCCGCCTTCACATTTTTAGAGCCCGGAAGGTACGAAATCACAAAGTCGAAGCGGGCAAAAAATAACGACCAACGGGCCTGTCTAGGATTCAAGCGCTTGGCAGACTCGAGATAAGTCAAGTTCTTATGATCAGTCAATACCACCACGCGATGCTTAGCTCCTTCAAGCCAATGACGCCACTCCTCGAATGCCCACTTCATGGCCAGCAACTCTCGGTTGCCCACATCATAATTACGCTCAGCGGCCGAAAACTTCCTGGAAAAGAAAGCACATGGTTTCATCACTGAGCAATCAGAACCTCTCTGTGACAAAACCGCCCCTGCTCCAATCTCAGAAGCATCAACCTCGACCTGGAACGGAAGAGAAACATCTGGTTGACACAACACAGGGGCAGAACAAAAACGACGCTTCAACTCCTGAAAAGCTTCCACAGCAGCAGAAGACCAATTAACCAAATCAGCACCCTTCTTGGTCAAATCGGTCAATGGTTTGGCAATGCTAGAAAAATTACAGATGAAGCGACGATAAAAATTAGCAAAGCCCAGGAACTTTTGCAGACTTTTCAGAGATGTCGGCTGAATCCAATCCTGGATGGCTTGGACCTTAACTGGATCCATCTCGATAGTAGAAGGGGTAAAGATGAACCCCAAAAATGAAACTTTCTGCACACCGAAGAGACACTTTGATCCCTTCACAAACAAAGAGTTAGCACGCAGGACCTGAAAAACCATTCTGACCTGCTTCACATGAGACTCCCAATCATCTGAGAAGATCAAAATGTCATCCAAGTAAACAATCAGGAATTTATCCAGGTACTCACGGAAGATGTCATGCATAAAGGATTGAAACACTGATGGAGCATTGGCAAGTCCGAACGGCATCACTAGATACTCAAAATGACCCTCGGGCGTATTGAATGCAGTTTTCCATTCATCTCCTTGCCTGATTCTCACCAGATTATACGCACCACGAAGATCTATCTTAGTGAACCAACTAGCCCCCTTAATCCGAGCAAACAAGTCAGATAACAATGGCAAGGGATACTGAAATTTAACAGTGATCTTATTAAGAAGGCGGTAATCAATACACGGTCTCAGCGAACCATCCTTCTTGGCTACAAAGAAGAACCCTGCTCCCAGTGGTGATGACGATGGGCGAATATGTCCCTTCTCTAGGGATTCCTTCACATAACTGCGCATAGCGGCGTGTTCGGGCACGGATAAATTAAATAATCGACCTTTAGGGAATTTACTACCAGGAATCAAATTGATAGCACAATCACAGTCCCTATGCGGAGGTAGGGCATCGGACTTGGGCTCTTCAAATACATCCTGATAATCAGACAAGAACTCTGGGACCTCAGAAGGGGTGGATGACGAAATCGACAAAAATGGAACATCACCATGTACCCCCTGACAACCCCAGCTGGATACCGACATGGAATTCCAATCCAATACTGGATTATGGGTTTGTAGCCATGGCAACCCCAACACGACCACATCATGCAGATTATGCAACACCAGAAAGCGAATAACTTCCTGATGTGCAGGAGCCATACACATGGTCAGCTGGGCCCAGTACTGAGGTTTATTCTTGGCCAAAGGTGTAGCATCAATTCCTCTCAATGGAATAGGACACTGCAAGGGCTCCAAGAAAAACCCACAACGTTTAGCATAATCCAAATCCATCAGATTCAGAGCAGCGCCTGAATCCACAAACGCCATGACAGAAAACGACGACAAAGAGCATATCAAGGTAATGGACAGAAGGAATTTGGACTGTACAGTACCAATGACAGCAGACCTAGCGGACCGCTTAGTGCGCTTAGGACAATTAGAAATAGCATGAGTGGAATCACCACAGTAGAAACATAGCCCATTCAGACGTCTGTGTTCTTGCCGTTCAACTCTGGTCATAGTCCTATCGCACTGCATAGGCTCAGGTTTAACCTCAGGCAATACCGCCAAATGGTGCACAGATTTACGCTCGCGCAAGCGTCGACCGATCTGAATGGCCAAAGACAAAGACTCATTCAAACCAGCAGGCATAGGAAATCCCACCATGACATCCTTAAGAGCCTCAGAGAGACCCTTTCTGAACAAAGCTGCCAGCGCAGATTCATTCCACTGAGTGAGTACTGACCTTTTCCTAAATTTCTGACAATATACTTCTATATCATCCTGACCCTGGCACAAAGCCAGCAAATTTTTCTCAGCCTGATCCACCGAATTAGGCTCATCGTACAGTAATCCGAGTGCCAGGAAAAACGCATCGACACTACTCAATGCAGGGTCTCCTGGCGCAAGAGAAAATGCCCAGTCTTGAGGGTCGCTGCGCAAAAAAGAAATAATAATCAAAACCTGTTGACTAGGATTACCAGAAGAATGAGGTTTCAAGGCCAGAAATAGCTTACAATTATTTTTGAAACTTAGAAACTTCGTTCTATCTCCAAAAAACAAATCAGGAATAGGAATTCTTGGTTCTAGCATATATTTCTGATCAATAGTATCTTGAATCTTTTGTACATTTATAACGAGATTATCCATTGAAGAGCACAGACCCTGAACATCCATGTCCACACCTGTGTCCAGAATCACCCAAATGTCTAGGGGAAAAAAAAAAAAGTGAACACAGAGCAGAGGAAAAAAAAAAAAAAAAAATGATGTCAGAACTTTTTCTTTCCCTATATTGAGAATCATTAGATGGCTCCTAGTACTGTTATGTCTGCTAATGAAAGGTGTTATGAAGGCAATCCAGAGACACAGTGTGCCTAGCGATCCGAGCGCACACAGTGATCTGACAAATACCCAAAAACAAAGAAACGAGCTCTGAGACGTGGAAACTCTGTAGACCACACACCTGATCCTATCCTAAACACAACTAAAAGTGGCTGTGGATTGCGCCTAACAACTACCTAGGCAACTCGGCACAACCTAAGAAACTAGCTAGCCTGAAGACAGAAAAATAGGCCTGACTTGCCCCCAGAGAAATACCCCAAAGGAAAAGGCAGCCCCCCACATATAATGACTGTGAGTAAGATGAAAAGACAAAACGTAGGGATGAAATAGATTCAGCAAAGTGGGGCCCGATAATCTTAGACAGAGCGAGGACAGTAAAGCGAACTTTGCAGTCTACAAAAAACCCTAAAGCAAAAACCACGCAAAGGGGGCAAAAAGACCCACCGTGCCGGACTAACGGCACGGCGGTACACCCTTTGCGTCTCAGAGCTTCCAGCAAAACAAAAGACAAGCTGGACAGAAAAAAAACATCAAAAAAGCAAAAAAGCACTTAGCTATACAGAGCAGCAGGTCACAGGAACAATCAGGAGAAGCTCAGATCCAACACTGGAACATTGACTAGGAGCAAGGATAGCAGCATCAGGTGGAGTTAAGTAACGAAGCAGCTAATGAGCTCACCAGAACACCTGAGGAAGGAAGCCCAGAAGCTGCAGTACCACTTGTGACCACAGGAGTGAATTCAGCCACAGAATTCACAACACTTCTGTCCAGGTATCACAACCACCTACATACATTTCACACTCCAGTCCACCGGTGGAAGCAAAGGTTCTATCTACTAGGCCACTCCTCACACAGGGTAAAACTGGTGGGCTGGTTAGAAAGAGAGAGAGAATCAGTCTGAGGAGGAGAGGAGAGCAGACGGAAGTGCCTCCATCACAGACAGTTAATGGATGCTAATCCATATTAGGCACACCAAGCTCAGTGAGTGTAAGGGGGTCGCAGGAGCCATCCTGAGCCCTGAGCATGTCCCGGGTTGGAGTATGTGTAAATGTACATATTGTTGACCTGTACTGTTGTTAAGATGTATATTTAATGCTGCTGTGTATACATACATGGATATTGTACGTACGTATTTTAATGTTCCGGTGGCTGTACTATATGCATTATATGCAGGGAGAGTGCAGTACACATATTGGGCCACTAGATGGGGCATTTTGGTACCCCTAGTTTAGCAAGGTTGCGGATCAGTGTAAATAGTTAAAATGTAGGAGGGGTCACTATAGTAAAAGGAAGGGAGCTTCCTGATTAGAGTCAGAAGGGCAAGGGCGCCCATAGAGCTTGGGTGGGCTATAGGCCCAGGCTTCTGTAAGACCCTGTAACGTTAATTCCAAGGAAGTGCCCAGGCATCCAGTGTGAGGAACAACACTGACGCAGCTACAGTAGTTGCAGAAGATTGAGCTTCAAGTATGGAAGCTAGCCTAGGTAGATGCCCTCAGATCTGGTGCGAAACGGCTGAAGGAACACCCAGTGACAGTGATTCTGGAGAGGGAGGACGCCAAGAAAACGTACAGTGTAGTACAACCTGATTTCGAGCTATGTGACAGGGAGAGACGCGAGGGGAAATCTGTGATGATATGTAATGAGAAATCTGCTGAGAATGCTGTGTTGAACCTGAATGAGCTGCAAAGTTACGAAAGTAAAGTTCTGTGCTATGAGTTACTACTGGACTGTGTCTCTGTTATTTCACAAATGGCCAAAAGTGACCCTGGAGAAGCAAGGAAGAACCCTGATGGCGCAGTGTACAGAGAAACAAGTAAGCTGAAAGTGAAACATGATTTATATGTAAAGGGAGGTCAGGGCAGGCAAAGCCTGATAAGCTCAGCCATGACTATGGTCCTGGCCGACCTTTACACAAGGACCGAGGGTACTGCAGACCCGAGCGGTTGCCAGACGTTCACAGGGTGCTGTATGTTTCCAAGTTCCTGAAGTGAGGTTTATGCTGTACTAATAAACTGAATGGACTTTTACCCCTGAGGGTCCTGGGTATATTTCTCAGTGACCAGCCAAGTGACTACTTCCCCGTCCACAGATAGTGGAGAAATACTACACCTTGGACATGAACGGCATTCTTTGGTTCGTCAGATTCTCCCTTGGCAGGCCCATCTAGGAGAAAATATGGACTAGCTCTTGGGCTATACTCCTGGCTGAGGAGTTCCTCAGTGTTACCACCCCCGGGTACCGTGTTGCATAGTCCAAGACCACAAAGATATATTGATGGCCTCTGGCAGACTTAACTAGGGGCACTATGAATTCCCTAGCAATTCAGTCAAATGGGACCATATAATGGATAACGAAACTAGAGGACTGCGGAAGTGGGATACGGGAGCAGTTAACTGAAAAGTAGAGCAGGGCAGGCAATAATTAACAATCTCCCGTTGGCACCCAGGCCAGTAGAACCTTTGAAGGACCTGCTCTTGGGTATTGTCTACGCTCAGATGCCCCCCCCCCCCACAAGACATGAGAATAGGCCTGATCTAGTACCCTATGCCTATAAGGTCCCTGGACTAACTGCTGCTCTAATACCTCATTAAATGCGAAATAAGGAAACTTGGTGTCAGCCCCCGGCCCATTTATCACAGTCACATTGTCTCATGCCCCTTTTAACCTAAGGGCCTCCATTTGAGCAGTCCCAAAATTCTGCTCAGAAACCCACAACTCAGGAATTTCATCCTTATGTGTCACTGTCTCGTCCTCGTCGCCAGCAAGGACACACGGGGACCTTAACTGCCTCTAAATGCAATAGGGATTCTTCATTGATGAACCAGCAGCTGTCTGAGTTAGTGGACACCCCCTACCTTTCCCCACAAGTCTCAGAACAGGCTGAAGTCCCACCCTATTGTCACCAGGTGTAGCAAGTCATTGACTACCTCAACCTCATGGGATCCACAGATCATTTTTATAGTCATTCTGACAACAGGATAGTTCTTGGCATCTCCGTGAATACAGCGGATGCGCACTTGTTTCCATGGGATCAAGTGGTGGGGGAGTGAGACCCGTACCAGGGTCGCCAAACTTCCTTTGTCCAAGAGTTCCGACACCAATACACAATTTATTGTAATGGGACATGACTGCGGACCCTCATCGGGTTGATAGTCCACACTGCAGGCAAGATAGGCATAGTATAAGCAGCGCCTCACTAGGCTGCAGTCCATCTGCTTGGAGGACTTAGGACAAAGGGAAGCTATATGTCCTGGACCGTCACATCTCCAGCAGAGTAAGTCTTTACCAACAGCCCTTGGAAACCCCTCAGCAACTGATTGGGATCTCGGATTCACTTCAGTCGTGGCTCTTCTACCGCTCTTTTGGGACTCGGGATCCTGCTGGGTACCCCAGTATGGGGATGTACCACCCCCCAGCTTCCCTAGGGACCTCTTGACCACCTGCTGCCTTTCTATGAGGCCCACCAGCTCATCTTCATTCCGGGGATCTCCCTGCACCGGCCTAAGGAGGGAGTGAATAAATCTGTCCATGACAACCCTCTCAACCATTTAGGCTGGAGTGGAGGACTCTGGCTGCAACAACTTCTGTACAAGATGCTGTACGTCAAACATTTGAGAGCAAGGGGGTTTGTCATTATAATACGCCCAATGGTGAACACTGTTGTGAATTCCGCTCTTGGGCTCCCTCTGGTGGTTGTAAGTGGCACTTTTGTGAGTTCTGCTCTTGGGCTCCCTTTTGTGGTTTCTAGTGGTATGGCTGCTCCTTGGAGTTAGCTGTCATCAGCTGCCTCCACTTATCGTCCGCTATTTAAGTCTGGCTCTTTCTTCAGCCTGTGCCACTTGTCAATGTTTCCTGGCTGGATTCACATCTCTGCTTGGATTCTCCTGGTTTCCTGACCAGTTCTGCAAAGATAAGTTCTGGCTTTGCTCGTTTCAGTCCACATGTTGTGGACTTATTGTTCTGTGCATTCTATATTTGTCCAGCTTGTCAGTATGGATTTTTTTCTGTTAGCTGGAAGCTCTGGGAAGCAGATTTACCCTCCACACCTTTAGTCAGGTGTGGAGATTTTGTAAACTCTGTGTGGATTGTTTTGTAGTTTTTATACTGACCGCACAGTATCCTTTCCTGTCCTATCTATCAAGCTAGACTGGCCTCCTATGCTAAAATCTGATTTCATTTCTGCGTATGTTATTTTCCCCTCCTCTCACCGTCAATATTTGTGGGGGGCTATCTTTCCTTTGGGGATTTTCTCTGAGGCAAGATAGGTTTCCTGTTTCCATCTTTAGGGGAAGTTAGATCTTAGGCTGTGCCGAGGGGTCTAGAGAGCGTCAGGTACCCCCCACGGCTATTTTTAGTTGCGCTGCTAGGTTCAGGGTTTGCGGTCAGTACAGATACCACCTCCTTCAGAGCTTGTCTCATGTTGTTCCTAAACCACCAGATCATAACAGTACAAGTGGCCAAAAATGAATTAAATGTATCTCAAAAGAAGGAAAAGAAAGTTCTGAACCATTTTTTTTTTCTGTACTTTGGTTTGTCTTTTTTTTTTCCTCTTGATATCTGGGTGGTTCAGGATATATGTTTTGGCATGGATGTTCAGGGTTTGTTTTCTCGTGTGGATCAACTTGCTGCAAGAGTACAGAGTATCCAGGACTATGTTGCCCAGACTCCGGCTTTAGAGCCCAGAATTCCTACTCCTGATTTTTTTGGGGGGGACAGATCCAAGTTTTTGAACTTTAAAAATAACCGCAAATTGTTTTTTGCTTTGAAACCCCGTTCTTCTGGTGATCCCATTTAGCAGGTGAAAATCATCATATCCTTGCTGCGTGGTGACCCTCAAGACTGGGCTTTTTCTCTTGAAACAGGGGATCCGGCATTATTGAATGTAGATGCATTTTTTCAAGCGCTCGGATTATTGTATGACGAACCTAATTCTGTGGATCATGCAGAAAAAACCCTGTTGGCCTTGTGTCAAGGTCAGGAAGCGGCAGAGTTATACTGCCAGAAATTTAGAAAATGGTCTGTGCTCACTAAATGGAATGAAGAGGCTCTGGCTGCTATTTTCAGAAAAGGTCTTTCTGAAACACTTAAAAATGTTATGGAGGGCTTTCCTATGCGTGCCGGTTTGAGCGAATCTATGTCTCTAGCCATTCAGATTGATCGGCGTCTGCGCGAGCGCAAAGCTGTGCACCATATGGCAGTATCCTTTGAGCAAAGTCCTGAACCTATGCAATGTGATAGGATTTTGACTAGAATAGAACGGCAGGAATTCAGACGTCAGAATAGGCTGTGTTTTTACTGTAGTGATTCGGCTCATGTTATCTCTGATTGCCCTAAGCGTACTAAGAGAGTCGCTAGGTCTGTTACCATTAGTACTATACAGCCTAAATTTCTCTTATCTGTGACCCTGATTTGCTCATTGTCGTCCTTTTCTGTCATGGCATTTGTGGATTCAGGCGCTGCCCTGAACTTAATGGACTTAGAATTCGCCAGGCGCTGTGGTTTTTCCTTGCAGCCTTTGCAGAGCCCTATTCCTTTGAGGGGCATTGATGCTACACCCTTGGCCAAGGATAAACCTCAGTACTGGACACAGATGACTATGTACATGGCTCCTGCACATCAGGAAGATTGCCATTTTCTGGTGTTGCATAACCTGCATGATGTTGTTGTGCTGGGATTTCCATGGTTACAGGAACATAATCCGGTGCTGGATTGGAAAACTATGTCGGTGACTAGTTGGGGATGTCGAGGAGTACATAGTGACGTCCCTTTGATGTCAATTTCCTCTTCCCCCTCTTCTGAGGTCCCTGAGTTTTTGTCGGATTTCCAGGATGTATTTGATGAGCCCAAGTCCAGTTCCCTTCCTCCACATAGGGACTGTGATTGTGCTATTAACTTGATTCCTGGTTGTAAGTTTCTTAAGGGCCAACTTTTCAATCTGTCTGTGCCAGAGCATGCCGCCATGCGGAGCTATGTTAAGGAATCTTTGGAGAAAGGGCATATTCGGCCCTCTTCGTCACCATTGGGAGCGGGTTTCTTTTTTGTTGCTAAGAAGGATGGCTCCTTGAGACCCTGTATTGATTATCGTCTTCTTAATAAGATCACGGTCAAATTCCAATACCCCTTGCCTTTGCTTACTGATTTGTTTGCTCAGATTAAGGGGGCTAGTTGGTTTACTAAGATTGACCTCCGAGGTGCATATAATCTTGTTCGTATTAAACAGGGTGACGAATGGAAAACTGCATTTAATACGTCCGAAGGCCATTTTGAATACCTTGTGATGCCATTTGGGCTCTCTAATGTTCCATCTGTGTTCCAGTCTTTCATGCATGATATTTTCCGCAATTATCTTGATAAATTCATGGTCGTATATTTGGATGATTGTTTTGAAAGGCAATTCAGTACTACTATGGACATAGCGGTCAGAGCACATGCAGTGATCTGACAATAACCCAAAATCATAGAACGAGCTCTGAGACGTGGGAACTCTGCAGACCGCAATCCCTAATCCTCTCCAAACAACACTAGAGGCAGCCGTGGATTGCGCCTAACTCTGCCTATGCAACTCGGCACAGCCTGAGAAACTAACTAGCCTGAAGATAGAAAATAAGCCTACCTTGCCTCAGAGAAATACCCCAAAGGAAAAGGCAGCCCCCCACATATAATGACTGTGAGTTAAGATGAAAAGACAAACGTAGAGATGAAATAGATTCAGCAAAGTGAGGCCCGACTTTCTTAACAGATCGAGGATAGAAAAGGTAACTTTGCGGTCTACACAAAACCCTAAAGAAAACCACGCAAAGGGGGCAAAAAGACCCTCCGTACCGAACTAACGGCACAGAGGTACACCCTTTGCGTCCCAGAGCTTCCAGCAACAAATTAGACAAGCTGGACAGAAAAAATAGCAACAAATAGCAAAGAAGAACTTAGCTATGCAGAGCAGCAGGCCACAGGAATGATCCAGGGAAAAGCAAGTGCAACACAGGAACATTGACAGGAAGCCAGGATCAAAGCATTAGGTGGAGTTAAGTAGAGAAGCACCTAACGACCTCACCAGATCACCTGAGGGAGGAAACTCAGAAGCCGCAGTACCACTTCCCTCCACCAACAGAAGTTCACAGAGAGAATCAGCCGAAGTACCACTTGTGACCACAGGAGGGAGCTCTGCCACAGAATTCACAACAGATGATATTTTGATTTTTTCCAATGATTGGGAGTCTCATGTGAAGCAGGTCAGGATGGTGTTCCAGATCCTTCGTGATAATGCTTTATTTGTGAAGGGGTCTAAGTGCCTATTCGGAGTTCAGAAGGTCTCTTTTTTGGGTTTTATTTTTTCTCCCTCGTCTATAGAAATGGATCCTGTTAAGGTCCAAGCTATTCATGGCTGGATCCAACCCACATCTGTGAAGGGACTTCAAAAATTTTTGGGCTTTGCTAATTTCTATCGCCGTTTCATTGCCAACTTTTCCAGTGTGGTTAAGCCCCTTACTGATTTGACGAAGAAAGGCGCTGATGTGACGAATTGGTCCTCTGAGGCTGTTGAGGCCTTTCAGGAGCTTAAACGCCGATTTACTTCTGCCCCTGTGTTGCGTCAACCGGATGTTTCTCTTCCTTTTCAGGTTGAGGTCGACGCTTCTGAGATTGGGGCAGGGGCCGTTTTGTCTCAGAGGGAGTCTGATGGTTCTTTGATGAAACCGTGTGCTTTTTTTTCCAGAAAGTTTTCGCCTGCGGAACGCAATTATGATGTCGGCAATCGGGAGTTGTTGGCTATGAAGTGGGCGTTTGAGGAGTGGCGACATTGGCTTGAGGGAGCTAAACACCGTGTTGTGGTCCTGACCGATCATAAGAATCTGATTTACCTCGAGTCGGCCAAGCGGCTGAATCCTAGACAGGCTCGATGGTCCCTGTTTTTCTCCCGTTTTGATTTTGTGGTCTCGTATCTTCCGGAATCTAAGAATGTTAAGGCTGAAGCCCTCTCTAGGAGTTTTTCGCCTGATTCTCCTGGAGTCCTGGAGCCGCTTGGCATTCTTAAGGAGGGGGTGATTCTTTCTGCTATCTCCCCTGATTTGCAGCGGGTGCTTCAGGAATTTCAGGCTGATAGGCCTGACCGCTGTCCAGTGGGGAAGCTGTTTGTTCCTGATAGATGGACAAGTAAGGTAATTTCTGAGGTTCATTGTTCAGTGTTGGCTGGTCATCCTGGGATTTTTGGTACCAGAGATTTGGTTGCTAGGTCCTTTTGGTGGCCTTCCTTGTCTCGCGATGTGCGTGCTTTTGTGCAGTCCTGTGGGACTTGCGCCCGGGCCAAGCCTTGCTGTTCCCGCGCTAGTGGGTTGCTTTTGCCTTTGGCCGGTCCCTGAGAGGCCCTGGACGCATATTTCCATGGATTTTATTTTGGATCTTCCTGTTTCCCAGAAGATGTCTGTTATCTGGGTTGTTTGTGACCGGTTCTCTAAAATGGTCCATCTGCTACCTTTGCCTAAGTTGCCTTCCTCCTCAGATCTGGTTCCATTGTTTTTTCAGCATGTGGTTCGTTTGCATGGCATTCCAGAGAATATTGTGTCTGACAGAGGTTCTCAGTTTGTCTCTAGATTTTGGCGGGCCTTTTGTGCTAGGATGGGCATTGATTTATCTTTTTCTTCGGCGTTTCATCCTCAGACTAATGGCCAAACTGAGCGAACTAATCAGACCTTGGAGACCTATTTGAGATGCTTTGTGTCTGCTGATCAGGATGATTGGGTGTCTTTCTTGCCGTTGGCCGAGTTTGCCCTTAATAATCGGGCTAGTTCGGCTACTTTGGTTTCACCTTTCTTTTGTAATTTTGGTTTTCATCCTCATTTTTCTTCTGGGCAGGTTGAGCCTTCTGATTGTCCTGATGTTAATTCTGTGGTGGACAGGCTGCAGCAGATTTGGACTCATGTGGTGGACAATTTGATGTTGTCTCAGGAAAGGGCTCAACGTTTTGCTAACCGCCGTCAGCGTGTTGGTCCCCGGCTTCGTGTGGGGGATTTGGTTTGGTTGTCTTCTCGTCATGTTCCTATGAAGGTTTCTTCTCCTAAGTTTAAGCCTCGGTTTATTGGTCCTTATAAATTTCTGAAATTATTAATCCGGTGTCTTTTCGATTGGCTCTTCCTGCCTCTTTTGCCATTCATGATGTTTTCCATAGATCTTTGTTGCAGAGATATGTGGTGCCCGTTGTTCCCTCGGTTGACCCTCCTGCCCCGGTGTTGGTTGAGGGAGAGTTGGAATATGAGGTTGAGAAGATTTTGGATTCTCATTTTTCGAGGCGGAGGCTTCAGTATCTTGTCAAGTGGAAGGGTTATGGCCAGGAGGATAAGTCTTGGGTTGTTACCTCCGATGTCCATGCTACCGATTTGGTTCGTGCTTTTCACTTGGCTCGTCCTGATCGGCCTGGGGGCTCTGGTGAGGGTTCGGTGACCCCTCCTCAAGGGGGGGTACTGTTGTGAATTCCGCTCTTGGGCTCCCTCCGGTGGTTGTAAGTGGCACTTTTGTGAGTTCTGCTCTTGGGCTCCCTCTTGTGGTTTCTAGTGGTATGGCTGCTCCTTGGAGTTAGCTGTCATCAGCTGCCTCCACTTATCGTCCGCTATTTAAGTCTGGCTCTTTCTTCAGCCTGTGCCACTTGTCAATGTTTCCTGGCTGGATTCACATCTCTGCTTGGATTCTCCTGGTTTCCTGACCAGTTCTGCAAAGATAAGTTCTGGCTTTGCTCATTTCAGTCCACATGTTGTGGACTTCTTGTTCTGTGCGTTCTATATTTGTCCAGCTTGTCAGTATGGATTTTTTCTGTTAGCTGGAAGCTCTGGGAAGCAGATTTACCCTCCACACCTTTAGTCAGGTGTGGAGATTTTGTAAACTCTGTGTGGATTGTTTTGTAGTTTTTATACTGACCGCACAGTATCCTTTCCTGTCCTATCTATCAAGCTAGACTGGCCTCCTATGCTAAAATCTGATTTCATTTCTGCATATGTTATTTTCCCCTCCTCTCACCGTCAATATTTGTGGGGGGCTATCTTTCCTTTGGGGATTTTCTCTGAGGCAAGATAGGTTTCCTGTTTCCATCTTTAGGGGAAGTTAGATCTTAGGCTGTGCCGAGGGGTCTAGGGAGCGTCAGGTACCCCCAACGGCTATTTTTAGTTGCGCTGCTAGGTTCAGGGTTTGCGATCATTACAGATACCACCTCCTTCAGAGCTTGTCTCATGTTGTTCCTAAACCACCAGATAATAACAGAACACTTTGTGCTCTGACCAACATAGTCACTCCCGCATATGCCAAGATTTCAGGTTTTAGTTTGGCTTACTCTTGTGCATTCTGTAATGCAGGTCATAATAAGCCTTTTGGGGCTCACCAGTTAGATAGGGGGTCAGAACATCCACCCACTGCTGTGGGGGCAGCTTTTGACCCTCTGCAACCAGTTCTAAAATAGTTAAAAATGCCTCCACATCATCCCCAGGAGTCATCTTTTGCATGACTCATCTTACAGCTTACGAGTCATCACCTGGAGTTATGGAAGGCACTGCCAGCCTCCCATGAACAGCCTCTGCGAGGAGTTCCAACTGCCACGTAAGCACCTCCTGTTTCTGTTGTTGCTGCTGCTGTTCAAGCTACTGCACCAATAGTTTATTTGTTTTCTGTTGCGCCAGTTGCTGCTGTTGATGTTGCTGATGTTGTTGGACCTGAACCAGGTGCTTGATAAGCATCTCAGTGCTGCCTGTCGTAGTTTCCTGGCTTATGTCCACTTGTACCCAGGATATGCAGTTTGTCCACAGCCACTATATGTGTTCCTGGAATGTTGCCCATATTCTCCACCACCTGTACACAGAGGTAGGCACAGGAATCCTATATTTTTAAGTCCTTCTCGGATTTATTATGTATATGCGGCATCAACCACAGTGAAGTAAAATTAAACACGACCCTGAACGCAAAACAGGAATACAAAACAAAATTATATATCACAGTCCATACATCTGCAGTGCAGTAAATAACTAATAACGGTCCTAGGAGCGCTGGAAATGAGACCAAAACAAGGATTTTAGTGTTGAACCACAACGCGTTTCAGCGGTTAAACCGTCTTCATCAGGTGGAAACTTCCAAAATATAGCATTTTGTATCCTCCTAGAAGGTTAACGGCTGGAGCTGCGGTGGACCTTTTGCTTTCAATTGTAACTGTGACCCTCACAGCGTTCCCTAGTGACCGCTTTCTTTTCCCTTGAATTTCATACATCTGCAGTGACCCACCCGCTCAGGAGAAAAACAGTATACAAAGGTTCAGCTTTCCTTAACAGGACTTTTAGCACTGGAGCTCCACTCTCCAGCCCTACCAAACACTGAATGCATCTGGAGGCTGACTATTTAAGCCCCTGACCACACTCTTGGGTGGAGATAAGGTGGTAACCTTTCACCCGCTCTATAGTTGTCCACAAAAACCCAGTCCCTAAAATGGCTTATTAACCCCTCTCAACACATAATGTGCTGGAGGAAACTTCTGGGTTCAAATCACTGAAGCTAACAGCCTCAGTGAAACGTATATCCCCTCCAGAACTTTGCCAGTGACTTTGTCACAATTTGGACATAGAATCACAACAGGGCACTAATACTGTGTGAGGCACAAAAGTGGTGTCATCTAAGGCCATGTGCACATGCTGAGTATTTGGCCAGTATTTTACATCCGTATTTGTAAGCCAAAACCAGGAGTGGGTGGAAAATACAGAAGTGGTGACGTATTTCTATTGTACTTCTCTGATTATTCCACTCCTGGTTTTGGCTTACAAATACTGTTGTAAAATACTGACCAAATACAACATGTGTACACATGGTCTTACTGTAGAGTGCAGTGTAGGGATCTTACTACTCTTAGGGGATATAAGGGTGTGATCTTGTTTAGTGGAGCGCCACGTGACAATATTATTGTCTAGGATACAATGGGTTATTATCGCAAAGCCAAGTTGTCTGTGTTACATTCTGTAGAGTTGAGACATGGATAGAAGAAGTTGTAATTGTGGTCTAGGCAGAAAGGAGAAGAAAAAAAGAAATGTTGACATTTGAAAAATTAAATATTAGTATTATTTTTTTGAGGGTGAAGGACTGATACTGTATATGATATGTACTGGGTATTGGGATACATTCTGCTATTACTACCATGTGACAGATCGGCTGTCGGTGCAGAGCTCCCCTATACCAGGACAGTTCTGTAATAGGAGCCATTGGGGTAACAATTCCATCCATGACATTTCTTCCTCCTAAATCTTCCCCATCAACTGTGATTGATATTATAGAGAATTCGAAGAAACAGCAGCAACTCAGCCACAAATTGGAGACCCGTAACATTACAGAGTGGGGGGGCCGAGTGTTGAGGAGCAGATTGCAGAAAAATCATCACACTCTGCTGACCCCATATGTCATGCTGCTGCAATGCAGGTACGTGCAGGCTTCACTAGATGGCAGTAGAGAGGAAGCAGGTCTGAAACAGAGCTGACCTGCAGTGCAGCAGTGAGGAAACCATGGGTGGCAGCAGAATAATCAAACAAGCCAGGTCAAATCCTAGACTGTAACGCAGTACCAAAGGAATAAGCAAACTCACGGTCAGAGACAAGCCAGGGGGTCCGTATCGGTCAGGATCGGATAAGCCGAAAGACAAAGGACAGAAACAGGTCAGTATGCAAGCCAAGTCAAAACCAGGGAGTCTGCACCCTAAAGAGAAACACTGAATCAAGACGGGAACAGGGGAAACAGAGACACAGGTTCAGACAGCAAACGCAGCAGGACCAATCAGAGCAATCAGAGTCAGCTATAGTAGCACTAGGCAAAAACTATAACTGACATCGCCTGCAGGAAGCAGCAGATATAAATAGCTAACCTGAACCCAGACAGAGGCTGAGAAAAGTTAACTCTTGACATGACCAGACTGGGAAAAAGGGAAAACAGGACTCAAAACCTGGTCTGGATCATGACACCATAACTGCAGAGTCCAGATCTCCTATGATATCAGCACAAACACTGTGCCCCTGCCAGGAGCTTCATGGCCGAGCAGTTGCATGCAGCTGTAAGGGGGTGACAGAGTCCGTCATATGCCTCCCCCTCTTGGAACAGTGTTCATATTAATTATGTGCGGTTTCATAATGTTCGTGACTGTTAATGTGTTTATGTGATGTTGCTGTATTGTATATGTACTGGATTTGTGTTGTGTACCAGATTAGAGATAGAATAGTGGGACACATTAGGGGCAGGGAGCAAGAGTCTTAAAATAGGTATAGTTAGCATAAGGAGTGTTACAGGCTGGGAAGAGTCACGGATAAGTGTAGTGCAGTACAGTGATATATAGGGAAGGGATTTCCTGGTTAGTGAGCAGAGCCTGGGCAGCCATGCCCCAGGCAAGGTGATGCAGCAGTGAGCAAGGACAGGCTTATAGCCATGGGGATAAGGTTGCTTCGGCTAGAAGGGGCCCCAGGCTGAGTGGTGTGCAGGCAGTCACCAGCTTAACGGTAACCATCCAAGAGAGGATCAGGGGCCTATGGCTGGGACTAGGCGAATCTGAGACGGCGAGCCTTTTATCTCTTCCTTTGAAGCCAGATAAGGGGGATGGGAGGAAGCTGGTGGGGCTAAAGGCACGGACAGGACAGAGATTGTCCAGCAAGACAGGGATTGCCAGAAGTGAGGCGGGGATTGACAAAAGCGAGGCAAGGATTGTGAGAAGTGGGGCAGAGATTGCCAGGATGGGACAGAGATTGTCCAGCAAGGCAGAGATTGCGAGGAAGAACAGAGGTTGCCGGGAAGGCAGGGAAAGCCTCAGGAATGTCCCTAAGTATGCACTGTGCCACATCTGTTATGTAAACTTTGTTATTGAGTAAAGATGAACTGTTAAGAAAGAACACTGAATCCAGAGTTATTTGTGAAACTCGTGGATCCAGGGCTGAAGTGGCAGAAGATGAGGGGACTGTTGTGTGTTCTGTTGTGCATGTTGAACACACTGAAAAAGGGACATTGTGTTTCATTTGTGAGGCACCAGGGTGTGGGAACACTACAGCTCGTTGCCATGACTAGCACCCTGGCCACCTTACACAGCTGTATATCACCAAGCACAATGCCGAGTGTCGGATGAAGAGGTGTCTGTGGAACTGGAGCGGGAGGTTTTCTTCTCTCCACATATTGTGCATTAAGGAATAAATCATTAAAATATTGGCCCTGAAAATGAGCATAAGATATAAGGTCGAGATTCCCTTGAAGCAGTTTTGTCATTGGTTGGTGGAGCAGTATTTTATAGCAGTGTTTTAATTAGCGTCCAGGCTGTTCTGCAGCAACGGTGCGGCCTGTAGCCGCCCCCGGTCTCCCTCTATCTATACACATGTTATTTTGTCATTTGCAGCATGCATAGAATAATAACGAAATTCTCCAGCTCCCCTGGGCACGCGTAGAAGGTGAAGAGATTCAGTCCAAGGTCAAGTTTATAAAGCAGCAGCGGAAATGTTGCTGCCCCGTCCTGCTCTGCCCCCGTCCAGCTCTGCCCCTACCAGCTCTGCCCCCATCCTTCTCTGGCCCCGTCTTGCTCTGCTCCTTCCAGCTCTGCCCCCCTCCTGCTCTGCCCCGTCCTCCTTTTCCCCCGTCCTGCGCTTACCCCTTCTGCTCTCCCCCCTCCTGCTCTGCCCCGTCCTCCTCTGCCCCCATCCTGCTCTGCCTCCCCGTCCTGCTCTGCCTCAGTCCTGCTCTGCCCTCATACTGCTCTGCCCCCATCCTGCTCTGCCCCCTTGTCCTGCTCTGCCCTCCTCCTGCGCTGCCCCTCGTCCTGCTCTGCCCTGTCCTGCTCTGCCCCTTGTCCTGCTCTACCCCTTGTCCTGCTCTATACCGTCCTGCCCTGCCACTCGTCCTGCTCTGCACCTCCTGCTCTGCCCCCTTCCTGCGTTGCCCCCATTGCCCTTGCCCTGCTCTGCCCCCCTTCCTGCTCTGCATCCCCCTCCCTGCTCTGTTTGTTCTCCGCTTTGTACCCTGTACGGTGTTTGTTGTGCCACTATAATTACTGCATTCGCCGATGCATCGGTCGTATTTATTTACTTTAATGTGTTATTGATCAGGTAAATGCCGCTAATCGATGCAAATTATAAATTGGTCTGTAAAGTGCTGCGCGGATTGTTCTTGGGAAAAGTCAATGCAGCCTCGTTCTATTATAATCAGCGACAGGGGGGCCGGAAATATCCGGATACTTTATAATGAGGTCGGACTGGGAATTACAAGAGGGTCTACTGGAAGGCTCAGCAGTGTGATGTGTGTGAGAGGCCAGGATTCTACGGGTGACGGACGGTGCTTCACGTTACCAGAGTAAATGTATCACCCCCATCATCTGTGAAGGGTGAGACCTGTAATTGGGCAGATAGGATAAAAGGCTCATATCATATGTCTGCACCCACAAGGTCAGCGCACTTCTCTCCTGAAATACTCTGTGCTGCTCCTTCCAGTATGTAACTCTCATCCTGGGACCTTCCCAAAAAATCAGCGCACTCCTCTTCTAAAGTACTCTGTGCTGCTTCTTTCACTGTGTAATCCTCAATCTGTGTCCTCACACAATATTAGCACATTCCTTTGCTGAAATACTCTGTGGCTGCTCCCATTATGTTACCCTTAGTCCGTTCTTTCCAATAAGATTTGCATAGTCCTCTCCTGAAATACTCTGCACTGCTCCTTTCACTGTGTAACCCTCAGTCTATGACCTCCCACAATATTAGCACAATCCTCTCTTCAAATACTCTGTGCTGCTCCTTCCAAAATGTAACCCTCAGTCTGAGCTCTTCCATGATATCAGAAAACTCATCTCCTGAAATATTCTGTGCTGCTCCTTCTAGTATGTCACCTTCAGTCTGTGCTCTCCCATGAGATCAGCACACTCCCCTCCTGAAATACCCTGTGCTGCTCCTTCCAATGTGCTTTAGTTCACGACCTCCCATGATATAACTACATTTCACTGTTTGTGGGTTACATAAAAGAGCAGATGCAGGATCTGACTACACAGGGCTTGTTTGTAGTCTGTTACCATGGAGACACATAATGGGAGATTTTTAATCAGGATCATATAAAAAGTTACATTTTCCCTGTGTTTTTAGAAATTTCATCAACAGTAATTCTCACTTTGTACTCATGAACCATGAAGCTCAGGCTGAACAGATCTGTGTTGCTGATCAGTGAGAGTTAGTTCTTCCATCCCCTCCTCCATTTATTGATGTGACTTTATTACCCCTGATTGATCCACGTATGTTGCTCTAGAAGTTGAAGTTTTCTCTTCGGGTTCCAAATCTGCCTTAATTAATAGAGAATTAAATTTTCACGTCTGCGGCCCAGAGCGCCATCCATTACCAGGCTAGTGTATTGAGCCGTGAGATGGTGTTATGAATATCGAGCCGCAGAGAATTAGACATTAGCTGGTCTTAAACAATGAGAGATGAGATGTTCTCCAGTAGTCAGGACGCTCTCGCACCTCAAGACGGCGGGGAAATAGCACTCGCTGTTATCACTTAATCAATGCGCAGCCAGCGCCTAATGTGGATTACTGGAGTGAATGGGCCTCATCCGGAACGTTCCATAAATCAGGAGCGCAACATTCATCGAGGGGCGGCAGATACAGAGACGTCAGACCCAGAGACTGACAGCAAAAACTTACACAAAGTTACACAAAGTTATGTATGAGACAGTCAGGTGGCTCTAAGTTCCGCCCAGTGAGGAGGATGGGGGCGGGTCATCAACTTATTCTAAAAGGGGCGTGCAAATACAGTGGGTGGGATTGTTATTGAAAGGGATGGTACAGCTTTAAGTAGCATGAAAAATTCTACAACTTTTTAAGAGACGGAGTGATGTTACTTTCCGTTGCGACTCATACTTTAGCTCTGAACACAAGTCTGGTGAAGTAAGATGGTGCTAATTTATTAGGGGCACCAAGGCCGGCGTCAGCACCCGGCGTACCCGGGCAAGTGCCGGGGCCCTGGCGAGACAGGGGGGCCCATTCAGGGCCGGCGTTAGGGGCAGGCAGCTGCCAGTGACTAGGGCCCCCGCTCCCCCAGGGGCCCTCAGCTAGCGGCACATCACGCAGCTGCTATGGGGCCCCTGTGAGGCAGGGGGGCCTGCCTGTCGCAAGCACCAACTCCCCCGCCGCCGCTTTGAACTTTACCGGCATCTGCCGGTAAAGTTCAAAGCAAATGATGGAGAAGAGCGTCACCTGATGCTCCCTCTCCCATCATTCCCCACTCTGCCTCTGACACTGCCGCTGCGGGTGCTCGATGACATCATCGCGCACTCGCTGTGTGTCAGGCAGTGCAGCGGCAGCCGCCGAGACCAGAGCAGGGAGGGAGCAGCGCGGCGTGGGAACGTTGAGAGGTGAGGAGTGTTTTTTTTTTTGTAACTATAACAGTGAGTACTGTTCCTGGACTATGGGGCCATTCTTGGGGGGCGGGGGGCTGTGCTGTATACTACATGGCTGTTCTATATACTAAATGGCTGTTCTATATACTACATGGCTGTGCTATATACTACGTGGCCCGTTTTATATACTACGTGGGCTGTTACATGCTACGTGGGCTGTTACATGCTACGTGGGCTGTGCTATATAGGCTGTTCTATATACTACGTGGGCTGTGTTATATAATATGTGGCTGTGCTATATACTATATGGGCTGTTATATGCTACGTGGGCTGTGCTATATACTACATGGCTGTTCTATATACTATGTGGGCTGTGTTATATAATATGTGGCTGTGCTATATACTATATGGGCTGTTATATGCTACGTGGGCTGTGCTATATACTTCGTGGCTGTGTTATATGCTACGTGGGCTGTTCTATAGTACATGGCT
Source organism: Ranitomeya imitator (assembly GCF_032444005.1). Classification (NCBI taxonomy): domain Eukaryota; kingdom Metazoa; phylum Chordata; class Amphibia; order Anura; family Dendrobatidae; genus Ranitomeya; species Ranitomeya imitator. The sequence goes on from NC_091282.1 coordinate 776,884,778, forward strand.
GTTATATGCCACGTGGCTGTGCTATATACTACGTGGGCTGTGTTATATGCGATAATGAATCGTGGTATGTGTTAAAGGGGGGTCCCACTGAGACTCTTTCGCCCGGGGCCCTCAAAAACCTGGAGCCGTCCCTGAGGGGCGCACAGAATGGTGCTGTAATGTAATCACTGCCACTAATTACCATCACTCTGGCCTACTTTGGCCCCTCCCTTTCCACTAAGCTCCACCCAAGTATTAGAAAAGTGGCGAGGGGAGATAAAAAAGTAGTAAAATTAGCACACCAAAAAACTTTTACAAATTGACCACCTTTGAATTTTCTAGAGAAGATACATTGTAGCAAACCCTCAGCTCAGAGAAGTGTTTGATCAAGAAAGACTTTTGCTCCTTTTTTTCTGGCGTAAAAAATGTTTCTAATGGCAACTTTTTTATTTCCGCCTGTTTTAGTTAGGCCGCCGTCACACATGCGAGTTTTACGGACGTAAGAGCGCAGAATCTACGTCCGTAAAACTCGCAAAAAATACGGCACAATTATTCTCTATGCCCCTGCTCCTATTTGCCGTATTTTACTGATCAGTATTATACGGCTTTCTACGGCCGTACAAAATCGCAGCATGCTGCGTTTGTCACCGTACTGCGCAAGAAATACGCCAATGAAAGTCTATGGAAGCGTGAAAAATACGGATTACACACGGACAAGCAGTGTGACTTGCGAGAAATACGCAGCGCTGTTAGAGAGAAAAGCCGGTAATTCAGTGCGGTGTACAGTAAAATCACACTGACAGCTTACAGAAGAATAGGTAGAATAAATGTGTACACATAGAATAGGTATATATATATATATATGTCAGTGAGACACATATATGTATATATATTAATATTCATTCCAGCGCTATACAGCTTGAAAGCCGGTAATTCAATTACCGGCTTTTCTCTCTAATATATGTGTCTACTGACACATATATATATATATATATATATATATATATATAGACAGTATATATATATTTTCTTTTCTTTTTGGGACACATGGATCACTTCTATAGCGGTATGTTGGTTTTGCTAGCCTGCGAGAAAACCACGCAGTACGGATGCCATACGGATTACATACGGAGGATGCCATGCGCAAAAAACGCTGACACACCCTGCCTACGGAGGAGCTACGGACCACTTTTTTCGGGACTTTTCAGCGTATTACGGCCGTAATATACGGACCGTATTGTTTTACGCTGTGTGTGACGCCGGCCTTATTTTTACTTAATTTCATCTCATCATTAGTTTGAAAAATGTTTTTTTTTTTTTTGCACTTGTACTCCATTACCGAAGTGGAGGTCAGAATCTGGTCGCGATTCATCAGCCTTTTTAAAGTCAATTTTACATCTTGTCTTTTTTTTCAACAAATTCATCAAAATGTCCGCAGAAAGTTTAATAAATTGATGCAAATTCAAAAATGCTTATTTTTTTTTGGGGGGGGGGCTTTTTTGCTTTTCATTAGTCTTCAAAAATGAAATTGGGCTTTGCGCTCCACTAGAGGACTGGTGTAAAATTGACAAAAAATTTGTAACATTTCCTAAAAGAATTAGGATAAAACATCTGGCTAAGGAAAACAGCATTCATAACGGCGACTAATAAACCAGACAAAATCAAGTAAAGGTAACATAAAAAGGCATAAATGAAGTAATGAATAAGACGCAAATAAGAAAGGTTCCTATTAGCATAATTTAGGAAAAAGGTGCAAAGACGATGGTGGATCGGATCTTTTGTCTATATTTTTATTTTTGCACAGCTGAAGACTAACATGTGACATTTTACTCTAAAAAAGCAAATTAGTCTCAAAATAAGCATCTTTGAATTTGCACCAGTTTATTAGATATTATACATCTACTGCAAAAAACTATTCAGAAAAGTTGAAAAAAATGAAAAAAGTTGAAAAACGTCTCATTATTCAGTAATGAAGCTTTACTGGACACCAGTGATATATTTCATGATTTTGTGGCTTCGTCCTCCTCTGGCAGATACGGGTCCCCCGGACCACCAGGTCCCCGCCAGCACCTGTTCTCGTCACCTGGAGGGATGTCATTTGCGCAGCACTGAGCCATCCTGTATATTTATGTCGGCTCTTCCCGTTCCCTCAGCACACATGGGAGCGCCGAATATTATGTTTTATTATCCATGAGAGGTGACAGCGAGATTTCATTCATTAATATTTCTGTCAGGATCATTGTGCAGGAAGCAGGGAAGGAACACGATCCGACAATGAGGCAGTGGCGCACAATCCCCTCCGGAAATCTATGTAGGTGATCTTCTGCTAACGTGCAGAGTGAGGGGAGCAATGCTCTGCAAGAGTCTAGGGAGGCCGGGATGTGACAATGCATCAGTACGGCGGAATAGGAAAAGGCAATGTTCTGCTGTAATGTAATAATCTGCAGCATATATCACTATGTATCTGTCAGGAGGTGGAGGAGCGATGTTCTGCAGGTCTGTAGAGGTCAGTGGTGTAATAATCTGCAGGATATATCACTATGTATCTGTCAGGAGGTGGAGGAGTGATGTTCTGCAGGTCTGTAGAGGTCAGTGGTGTAATAATCTGCAGGATATATCACTATGTATCTGTCAGGAGGTGGAGGAGCGATGATCTGTAGAGGTCAGTGGTGTAATAATCTGCAGGATATATCACTATGTATCTGTCAGGAGGTGGAGGAGTGATGTTCTACAGCCTGTAGAGGTCAGTGGTGTAATAATCTGCAGGATATATCACTATGTATCTGTCAGGAGGTGGAGGAGTGATGTTCTGCAGGTCTGTAGAGGTCAGTGGTGTAATAATCTGCAGGATATATCACTATGTATCTGTCAGGAGGTGGAGGAGCGATGATCTGTAGAGGTCACTGGTGTAATAATCTGCAGGATATATCACTATGTATCTGTCAGGAGGTGGAGAAGCGATGTTCTACAGCCTGTAGAGGTCAGTGGTGTAATAATCTGCAGGATATATCAATATGTATCTGTCAGGAGGTGGAGGAGCGATGATCTGCAGATCTGCAGAGGTCAGTGGTATAATAATCTGCAGGATATATCATTATGTATCTGTCAGGAGGTGGAGGAGCGATGATCTGTAGAGGTCAGTGGTGTAATAATCTGCAGGATATATCACTATGTATCTGTCAGGAGGTGGAGGAGTGATGTTCTACAGCCTGTAGAGGTCAGTGGTGTAATAATCTGCAGGATATATCAATATGTATCTGTCAGGAGGTGGAGGAGCGATGATCTGCAGATCTGCAGAGGTCAGTGGTATAATAATCTGCAGGATATATCATTATGTATCAGTCAGGAGATGGAGGAGCGATGATCTGTAGAGGTCAGTGGTGTAATAATCTGCAGGATATATCACTATGTATCAGTCAGGATGTGGAGGAGTGATGTTCTGCAGGTCTGTAGAGGTCAGTGGTGTAATAATCTGCAGGATATATCACTATGTATCTGTCAGGAGGTGGAGGAGCGATGATCTGTAGAGGTCAGTGGTGTAATAATCTGCAGGATATATCACTATGTATCTGTCAGGAGGTGGAGGAGTGATGTTCTACAGCCTGTAGAGGTCAGTGGTGTAATAATCTGCAGGATATATCAATATGTATCTGTCAGGAGGTGGAGAAGCGATGTTCTACAGCCTGTAGAGGTCAGTGGTGTAATAATCTGCAGGATATATCAATATGTATCTGTCAGGAGGTGGAGGAGCGATGATCTGCAGATCTGCAGAGGTCAGTGGTATAATAATCTGCAGGATATATCATTATGTATCTGTCAGGAGGTGGAGGAGCGATGATCTGTAGAGGTCAGTGGTGTAATAATCTGCAGGATATATCACTATGTATCTGTCAGGAGGTGGAGGAGTGATGTTCTACAGCCTGTAGAGGTCAGTGGTGTAATAATCTGCAGGATATATCAATATGTATCTGTCAGGAGGTGGAGGAGCGATGATCTGCAGATCTGCAGAGGTCAGTGGTATAATAATCTGCAGGATATATCATTATGTATCAGTCAGGAGATGGAGGAGCGATGATCTGTAGAGGTCAGTGGTGTAATAATCTGCAGGATATATCACTATGTATCAGTCAGAATGTGGAGGAGTGATGTTCTGCAGGTCTGTAGAGGTCAGTGGTGTAATAATCTGCAGGATATATCACTATGTATCTGTCAGGAGGTGGAGGAGCGATGATCTGTAGAGGTCAGTGGTGTAATAATCTGCAGGATATATCACTATGTATCTGTCAGGAGGTGGAGGAGTGATGTTCTACAGCCTGTAGAGGTCAGTGGTGTAATAATCTGCAGGATATATCAATATGTATCTGTCAGGAGGTGGAGGAGCGATGATCTGCAGATCTGCAGAGGTCAGTGGTATAATAATCTGCAGGATATATCATTATGCATCAGTCAGGAGATGGAGGAGCGATGATCTGTAGAGGTCAGTGGTGTAATAATCTGCAGGATATATCACTATGTATCAGTCAGGATGTGGAGGAGTGATGTTCTGCAGGTCTGTAGAGGTCAGTGGTGTAATAATCTGCAGGATATATCACTATGTACCTGTCAGGAGGTGGAGGAGCGATGTTCTGCAGGTCGGTAGAGGTCAGTGGTGCAATAATCTGCAGGATATATCAATATGTATCTGTCAGGAGGTGGAGGAGCGATGATCTGCAGATCTGCAGAGGTCAGTGGTATAATAATCTGCAGGATATATCATTATGTATCAGTCAGGAGATGGAGGAGCGATGATCTGTAGAGGTCAGTGGTGTAATAATCTGCAGGATATATCACTATGTATCAGTCAGGATGTGGAGGAGTGATGTTCTGCAGGTCTGTAGAGGTCAGTGGTGTAATAATCTGCAGGATATATCACTATGTACCTGTCAGGAGGTGGAGGAGCGATGTTCTGCAGGTCGGTAGAGGTCAGTGGTGTAATAATCTGCAGGATATATCACTATGTATCTGTCAGGAGGTGGAGGAGCGATGATCTGTAGAGGTCAGTGGTGTAATAATCTGCAAGATATATCACTATGTATCTGTCAGGAGGTGGAGGAGCGATGATCTGTAGAGGTCAGTGGTGTAATAATCTGCAAGATATATCACTATGTATCAGTCAGGATGTGGAGGAGTGATGTTCTGCAGATCCGTAGAGGTCAGTGATGTCATAATCTACAGAATACCTCACTATGCATCTGTCAGGAGGTGGAGGAGCGATGCTTTGCAGATCTTTAGAGGTCAGTGGTGCAATAATCTGCAGGATATATCACTATGTATCTGTCAGGAGGTGGAGGAGCGATGTTCTGCAGGTCTGTAGAGGTCAGTGGTGTAATAATCTGCAGGATATATCACTATGCATCTGACAGGAGGTGGAGGAGCGATGTTGTGCAGATCTGTAGAGGTCAGTGGTGTCATAATCTGCAGGATATATCACTATGTATCAGTCAGGATGTGGAGGAGTGATGTTCTGCAGGTCTGTAGAGGTCAGTGGTGTAATAATCTGCAGGATATATCACTATGTATCTGTCAGGAGGTGGAGGAGCGATGTTCTGCAGATATGTAGAGGTCAGTGGTGTAATAATCTGCAGGATATATCACTATGCATCTGTCAGGAGGTGGAGGAGCGATGTTCTGCAGATCTGTAGAGGTCAGTGGTGTAATAATCTGCAGGATATATCACTATGTATCTGTCAGGAGGTGGAGGAGCAATGTTCTGCAGATATGTAGAGGTCAGTGGTGTAATAATCTGCAGTATATATCACTATGTATCAGGAGGTGGAGGAGCAATGTTCTGCAGATATGCAGAGGTCAGTGGTGTAATAATCTGCAGGATATATCACTGTCAGGAGGTGGAGGAGCGATGTTCTGCAGATCTGTAGAGGTCATTGGTGTAATAATCTGCAGGATAGAGGAGTCAGTGATGATCTGCAGAACACGTCACAATGCATCCACATAGAACTAGTGTAATTGCACCAGCCCGGCGTGTTCTCCACCTGCCGCGGTTGGCTTTTATGGTCGTGGCGTGCTCGTTAGCGGTGCGGTCTGACATCGCTGTATTTATGTTTAGCATATTCCCAGTATAAATATTTATGCAGAATATTAAGTGCAGTCAATACCAGTACACTCCAAACTCAATAAAGCCATGATTTACAGCGAGCGTTCTGCGAAGTGAAATACTGGCGAGCTCATTTTTTACTCTCTCGATGCTAAAAGCGTAAATGGCGCGGCGTAAATGTCACCATAATTGACATCTTTATAGGAGAATTTTTGCTTCGCTTTTCAGAACCTTGATGAATGTTTTTGTTTTCTTGAAGTTAAATCATCAAATATTTAATATTGTTTTGTCTATCAATTTGGAGACAGATTTATGTAAATTAGCGTCGGTCACAGCGTGCTGAAGAGGAAGGTGGGAAGATATGGGGGAACCCGCAAAGTGAAGGGGTCGGAGGAGCTGACAATGGGATGAAGTCTGACCACGTGTAGAGTCGTCCTGCGAATCATCACCCCCATCAGGAACAGGAGCCTCATGCACCTGAGAAGGACGTCAGCGCAACAATGTATCAGCGAGGAGAAGACACAACAGGCTCTCTATACAGGTTATGTCCTGTGGAATGGGATTTCTCTCTAAGGTTTGATGCACTTTTTGAAGTCAGTGCCAGGAGTGAGGTGAAGACACAGAATTGATTAAGTTTATTTTTTCATTATTTTTTTTAGCTATGGCTTCAAAAACTGCAACAAAAGGCAACTGAAGGCTTTTGAATCCACTTCTAGATTTGGATCAAACACAACACCAAAAACTGAAGAGTTTCTCCAAAAAATAAAACAATAAAAGAACACCTAAACTCTTGTTAAAAAAATAAAAATTAAAAGCTATTGATCCCTTATTGACCGCCGATAGGTCTTTTAACTGACCTGAGATATAAGAGAATGCCCTCCCCATACAGGTGACAATCCAGCAGCTTTCGGCTGCACACTGTAGCTGACAACTTGCTGCATCACCCACGATCAGTGTTGTCACCGTCCTTATCTGTTTAACCCCTTAGATCAGACCTGGGCAAGATGCGGCCCGCGGGCCGCATCCGGCACGCCTGATGATTTTAAGCAGCACGCCAGCTAGCTGTCACTTCTGAGTGAAGGCCAGGTTGATTACCTGTTTATCGGTGGCGGCGGCCATCTTCCCGAGGCCGCGCGTGCGCAGATGGAGTGCTCTGCTTCACCGGGCTTCAGGAAAATGGCCGCGGGAGGCCGCACGTGCGCAGATGGAGATCGCGGCGGCCATTTTCCTGAAGCTGAGTTTGCAGATTTAGATCTCGGCTTCAGGAAAATGGCCGCTGTGATCTCCATCTGCACACGCGCGGCCTCCCGCGGCCATTTTCCTGAAGCCCCATGAAGCAGAGCACTCCATCTGCGCACGCACGGCCTCGGGAAGATGGCCGCCGCCACCGATATTCAACCCGGCTCTGCTGCTCACATTGCATTCCGGGCCGCTGCATCACCTCACCGGTGGAAAGGACCCTGCGCACGCCATACCGCACCTCTGCCACCGCACCACCACTGCTGCAGCCCCCCATGGACACCGGGCCGTGGCGTCGCTTGCCTAAGCAGGAAGGGACCCTGCTCAGGTGCACGCCACACCTCATCACCCCACCTCTGCCGACACCATGCCTCCTGTGACTCTGCTCTGCCACCGCCAGCCCTCAGGTAAGAATCTTACCGTAAGATACTGTAAATTCGGACAATAAGGGTATGTGCACACGTCCGGATTTTTAGCATTTTTTTTGCGTAATTTCGCAATAAAAACGCTATAAATCCGGTAAAAAAACGCTAACATTATGCATCCTATCTTTTAGAATGCATTCCGCATTTTTTGTGCATATGTTAGCGTTTTTTTCCGCAAAAAAAATGCATTCCGCAAAAAGAACGGACATGCTCATTCTTTTTGCGGATTTTCTGCGGATTCCATATCAAAAAGGACATTCCTGAAAAAAAAAAAAAAAACGCAAAAAATCCGCGCAAAAAACGCGCAAATTCCGTGAGAAATCCGCGCGAAAAAAGACGCGGATTTCTGGCAGAATTCTCAGGATTTTGTCAGGAAAAAAACCTGACGTGTGCACATACCCTAAGACGGACCCCCATCTTATAAAAAATCTTTTTTTCTGCAATTTTGCACATTTGCACATTTTCTGTTAGTACAATAAACCTCATTTCAAGGCAGAAACATTACGTGTCCAACAGTTATTAGATATATGAAACTGAAATAGCTGTTGCAAAAAAACAATTTTTATAAAACATTAAGCTTAAGATTAATAGGGGTGCCCAAACTTTTTCATATAACTGTATATATATATATTTATTTATATTATACAGAGCTAGATATCAGAAAAGCCGGTAATTAAAGTGTCGGCTTTTGCTAAATCATTACCGAACCCGACAGGATATGAGACATGGTTTACATACAGTAAACCATTTCATATACCTTATATTTTTACATATCCCTCACTAATAATGTTAGAAGTGTTTGTGTGTCTAAAATTTGGGAGCTGTATGTGTTAAATTAAAGGTTTAAATCCCGGAAAAAACTGGTGTGGGCTCCTGCGCAATTTTCTCCGCCAGAGAGGGAAAGCCAGTGACTGAGGGCAGATATTAATAGCCTGGAGAGGGTCCATGGTTATTGGCCCCCAGCCACCCCAGAAAAGGCACAGCTGTAAAATGCCCTGTGGCATTGGCATATGGGGTAATAAAGGGTTAATGTCACCTTGCTATTGTAAGTTGACATTAAGCCTGGTTAATAATGGAGAGGTGTCAATAAGACACCTAGCCATTATTAATCCAATAGTAGGAAAGGGTTAAAAATACACACACACACACACACACACACACACACATTAAGAATAAAGTATTTTAATGAAAGAATGAAACACACAGGTTTTTAATATCTTTATTGTACGCTCAATCGAAGCAAAGCTCTCGTTCTTCTCTTATAAAAAAACAAAATAAAAAAACAACAATATCCCATACCTGTCCGTCGTACAGTCAAGTCCCACGCTGTAAATCCATCTGAAGGGGTTAAATACATTTACAACCAGGAGCGTTGCTAATGCCGCCCTCCCAGTTGTAAATGTCTGGGGAATGAATGAAATGCAGGGGAACGTAGCACCGTCACTGAAGCTCCGCCCCCTGGTGGCATGAACTCATATGAACTGTAGCATGGGAAAGTTTCTGAATATTTATCTCCCTGCGAGGAGTTAAAGGGGAGGTGCCACCAGTTTTCTTGTATTTTGTTTTTTGTGAAATTAAGCTTAAATAGTAATTAAAATGTATTAATGCAATGTTTGCAAACGTTTCTATATGAAAAATATTATATACTAGATTGTGGCTCGATTCTAACGCATCGGGTATTCTAGAATATGCATGTCCCCGTAGTATGTGGACAATGATGATTCCAGAATTCGCGGCGGACTGTGCCCGTCGCTGATTGGTCGAGGCAACCTTTATGACATCATCGTCGCCATGGCAACCATTATGACATCTTCGTCGCTGTGCCCGTTGCTGATTGGTCGAGGCCTGGCGGCCTCGACCAATCAGACGCGGGATGTCTACGTCCTTTATAACATCATCGTCGCTGTGCCCGTCGCTGATTGGTCGAGGCCTGGCGGTCTCGTCCAATCAGAGATGCGTGATTTCTACGTCGATACTGTGCCCGTCGCTGATTGGTCGAGGCCTAGCGGCCTCGACCAATCAGAGACGTGGGATTTTCAGGACAGACAGACAGACAGACAGACAGAAAGACAGACAGACGGAAAAACCCTTAGACAATTATATATATAGATTTTTCTACAAATATACATATTTACTACTAGGGGGAGCATTTTCCGTTTTAGACCTCAAGCAGCTATAGTAAGATTTTGCAGCTTTACTGTTAGCAGCAAAATTGGGGCAGTAACTGCTGACATCACCATTTCCCTCCCCTTTTGGGTGGTCTAATATCCCTGGGGCAGAATGAAGAGCAGCATCACAGGGCAGCGCCATTTTGTGTGTGACTGCCCTGTGACCTGCTATCACCAGCAGTTACTGCATCAGAGGCACAGCTTGTTTACAGAGGAGCAGAACACAGTGGGCTCATCTGCATTTTTTGTGAATAACATTCTTGCCATTACCCCTTCCCCCACCTTAATCCCTGTCCTGTCAGCTGCCCTGCTCTCTCTCTCTCCAGGTGTCACCTCCCTCTCTGCAGGCTGTGAGTGCAGCTTACCGGAGATCACAGGGACTGTGTGTGAGGGGGAGGGGGAGACACAGCAGGAGAAGCACACAGGGCAGCATGTGAGGAGCAGAGGATGTGCCTGCTTGGAGTACAGAGGAGCAGTCAGTGCTTCTGTCCTGCGATAGAGAGTTAAGTGGAGCTCGGCAGATAGCACAGGGCTATAATAAAATGGCAGCTAGTCACACCTACAGCAGTGAGTTGTGCAGCCCACAGAGGCGTGCCCAGCTCACTGCTAATGCTGCTGCAATGTTACAGATAGGGTCAGCGCCGGTCTATTATCTCCCAAGTCCATGGGGTGCCGTAATCTGACACTGATAGTGCCCTGCTACTGCTGCAAAACCAAGATGTCAGCCCCCAGTTCCTTCTTTAAACTCATATAACACATGAAAGCTGTTTCACATGCATTTTAAACTTGCTTATAGCAGCATGTTATGCTACATTACAGTGATTTATTAATGACCTACAAACGCGGTACCTTCCCTTTAATACCATTTGATTAAACTGTTAAATCTGTTAACCCCTGCAATGCCTTCTGTCTGTCACTGCATCCCACAATTTAAATTTCATAAATTTTCATTTAATTGCTGTAGCTGGAATATCTCTATAAAGGGGTTATCTTCTTTCAGAAAACGCTTTCCTGCTAGATCAGTTTTTTTGTTTAGCAACAAACGCAATTTATTTACGCTCCCCAGGTCCAGCGCTGAGTCAGTTGTTTGGCTGCAGCAGTCAAGACAAATCGATAGCGCTGCAGCTAATCACTGAGCTTGTGCCATCCACAACTTCACAGACTCTGGTCTCAGTGATTGGCTGCAGCATTGTAGATATGATGTCACTGCTGCAGTCTGTATACAATCTTTCAGAGCGGGACCTGGGAACAGCAAAAAAATGCGATTTGTCTGTTTTTTACGGTAAACTGAGTCAGCGATATTTTCAGAATTGAGAAAATATTCTGAAAAATTCCCACGCTCGAGTTCATCTGAGGTTCAGCCAGCAGGGGGCGCAGTACCGCAAGTCTAGGTAGCTACGTTCCCCTGCTTTCCATTCATTCCCCGGGTTTTTACAGGCAGGGGCGGCTGACTTAGCAGGCTTCTGCTTGTAAAATTATTTAACCCCTTCAGATGGATTTACAGCGTGGGACAAGACTGAACAGCTGAAGGTATGGGATATTGTTGGTTTTTTATTTTAACTTTGTTTCAGGTAACAAGGGTCTTCAATTGGATTGAGAGTATAATAAACTATTACAACACCCTGTGTCTTTATTTCATTAAAATACTTTTTTCCATAATGTTTGTATGTTTTATTAACCATTAACTACTATTGGATTAATAATGGATAGGTGTCTTATTGACGCCTCTCCATTATTAACCTGGCTTAATGTCACCTAACAATATCAAGGTGACATTAACCCTTTATTACCCCATATCCCACCGCTACATGGGAGTGGGAAGAGAGAGGCTAAGTGCCAGAATAGGTGCATCTTACAGATGTGCCTTTTCTGGGGTGGCTGGGGGCAAATGTTTTTAGCCGGGGGGGGGGGGGGGGGCAATAACCATGGACCCTCTCTAGGCTATTAATATCTGCCCTCAGTCACTGGCTTTACCATTCTGGCGGAGAAAATTGCGCGGGAGCCCACGCCATTTTTTTCCGCGATTTAACCCTTTATTTTACCAGCTAGAGCGCCCAAATTTTGCACATACATACTAGTAACATTAGTGGTGAGGAATATGCAAAAAAAAAAAGGGATATGAAAAGATTTACTGTATGTAAACCATGTCTCATATCATGTCGGGTTTGGGAAGGAGATAGCAGAAGCTGGCAATTGAATTACCGTCTTTTAAGCTATCTAGCGCTGTATGAAATATAAATACATCTTACATATAATTGTCTAAGGGTCACTTCCATCTGTCTGTCTGTCCTTCTGTCACGGTTATTCATTCGCTGATTTGTCTCGCCAGCTGCCTGTCATGGCTGCCGCAACCAATCAGCAACGGGCACAGTCCGGAAGAAAATGGCCGCTCCTTACTCCCCGCAGTCAGTGCCTGTCGCCCGCATACTCCCCTCCGGTCACCGCTAACACATGGTTAATGCCGGCGGTAACGGACCGCGTTATGCTGCGGGTAACGCACTCCGTTACCGCCGCTATTAACCCTGTGTATCCCCAACTTTTTACTATTGACGCTGCCTATGCGGCATCAATAGTAAAAAATGTAATGTTAAAAATAATAATAAATAAAAAAACCTGCTATACTCACCCTCCGTAGTCGCTCGCGCCGGATGCCATCTTCCGTTGCAGGTTCCGAAGGCAAAGATGGTATGGGAGAAGGACATGTGTAAGGTCATGTGACCGTGACGTCATCACAGGCCCTGCGCGACAAGGACCTGCCATGACGTCACGGTCATGTGACCGCGATGTCATCACAGGTCCTGCGCTCATACCAACCCTGGGACCGGAAGCTGCCGTGGACTACAAGGGGCCCTCGGAAAGGTGAGTATATGTTTATTTTTTATTTTTTAACCTGTGACAAACCTGGCTGGGCAATATACTACGTAGCTGGGCAATATACTACGTGACTGGCCAATATACTACGTGGCTCTGTGCTTTATACTACTTCGCTGTGCAATATACTACATGGCTCTGTGCTGTATACTACGTAGCTGGGCAATATACTACGTGACTGGCCAATATACTACGTGGCTCTGTACTTTATACTACTTCGCTGTGCAATATGCTACGTGGCTCTGTGCTGTATACTACATCACTGGGCAATATACTACGTGACTGGGCAATATACTACGTGGCTCTGTGCTTTATACTACTTCGCTGTGCAATATGCTACGTGGCTCTGTGCTGTATACTACATCACTGGGCAATATACTACGTGACTGGCCAATATACTACGTGGCTGGGCAATATACTACGTGACTGGGCAATATACTACGTAGCTCTGTGCTGTATACTACGTCGCTGTGCAATATACTACGTGGCTCTGTGCTGTATACTACTTCGCTGTGCAATATGCTACGTGGCTCTGTGCTGTATACTACATCACTGGGCAATATACTACGTGACTGGCCAATATACTACGTGGCTGGGCAATATACTACGTGACTGGGCAATATACTACGTAGCTCTGTGCTGTATACTACGTCGCTGTGCAATATACTACGTGGCTCTGTGCTGTATACTACGTCACTGGGCAATATACTACGTCACTGGGCAATATACTACGTCACTGGGCAATATACTACGTAATTGGGAAATATACTACGTGGCTCTGTGCTGTATACTACGTCACTGGGCAATATACTACGTCACTGGGCAATATACTACATGACTGGGCAATATACTACGTGGCTGGGCAATATACTACATGACTGGCAATATACTACGTGTCTGGGCAATATACTATGTAACTGGGCAATATACTACGTGACTGGGCAATATACTACGTGACTGGGCAATATACTACGTGACTGGCCAATATACTACGTGACTGGGCAATATACTACGTAACTGGGCAATATACTACGTTACTGGGCAATATACTACGTCACTGGGCAATATACTACATGACTGGGCAATATACTACGTGGCTGGGCAATATACTACATGACTGGCAATATACTACGTGTCTGGGCAATATACTATGTAACTGGGCAATATACTACGTGACTGGGCAATATACTACGTGACTGGGCAATATACTACGTGACTGGGCAATATACTACGTAACTGGGCAATATACTACGTTACTGGGCAATATACTACGTGGCTGGACAATATACTACGTGACTGGGCAATATACTACGTGGCTGTGCAATATACTACGTAGCTGGGCAATATACTACGTGGCTGGGCAATATACTACGTGGCTGTGCAATATACTACGTGGCTGTGCAATATACTACGTGGCTGGGCAATATACTACGTGGTTGGGCAATATACTACGTGGGCTGTGCAATATACTACGTGGACATGCATATTCTAGAATACCCGATGCGTTAGAATCGGGCCACCATCTAGTATATATATATATATATATATATATATATGTGTGTCTCACTGACATATATATATATATATATATATATATATATATATATATACACCCCTATACTATGTGTAGACATTTATCTTAGCTATTCTAGTCTAACCTGTCAGTGTGATTTTACTGTACACCGCACTGAATTACCGGCTTTTCTATAGAACACTGCTGCGTATTTCTCGCAACTCACACTGTTGGTCCGTGTGTAATCCGTATTTTTCTCGCCCCATTGAGTTTCATTGGCGGATATTTTGCGCAATACACTGACAAACGCAGCATGCTACGATTTTCTACGGCCGTACAAGACCGTATAATACAGATCAGTAAAATACGGCAGATAGGAGCTGGGCCATAGAGAATCATTGGTCCATGTGCAATCCGTATTTTCTACGCCTCTCATACGTCCGTAAAACTCGCTAGTGTGACACCGGCCTAAAAATCTCTTTTTTTTTACACATATGTTCTCATTTTTCCTTCCCACGGTGACTTTTTTTTTGTTGTTCCCTAAAAAATGTGGCGCAGATGTTAGCATTGCATGCAACATTTTAAAACATTATGCAACTTATTACTCTAAAAAGGCATCGAAATGGTACAAGACCAAACTTCTTTAATTTTGAAGAAAATGTATCAACCCCCGCGTGCATCATTTTGAAGAACGTGGTTCAAAAAAGATGGCAGCGAATACAACTAAACAAAATTGAAAAGTCACTTGGAATTAAAAAAAAAAAAAAAAGATGAATCGGGCCCTATCAGTTCTAAAATTATTCAGTTACAAGGCAAATGGAAACAGGAGAAATACAAAGTAACAAGTCAATAATGTATCCATAGTAAAGGAGCCGCTGGTACTGAAGGCAGAACATTAAAAACCTCAGAAAAGTCACGAGATAGAAATATCAGAGTCTCACGCCGACAGCGCCGAGAGAAAAATATCAGGAGGTTGTTACAAAGCAGCCGTAAAATTATCAGTGGAGATTGTGGCTCTCCGGGGAAATTTAGTAAACATAAAGCCAATCCCCGGCATTTTGGGTTTATCGCTAGGAACACATTCAATTAGAATGAAATCTGAAAAAGTCAAGCCTGTGTCTGCGAGCTGCTGCCTGTGTGTGAGTGAGGAGAAATCCCATCCCGGCTGCTCCCCAGTGAGCAATTTACTAAATAAACTCTCCACTGTAAGAACAGATTCACAGGAAAATCTCCTCCTCAACAAGTCACACAACAACTTACTAAGTTTCTAAAGTTTCTCCAAGTCATTAATTCTCCTTGGAGGATCTCAGGTCAAAACGATTAATGTCTTTATTTGCTGCGATAGCGGCTCCATGGGGTAAATGTTCCACAACTGGAGAGTCGCGTGCTCAGCGCTGGGCCTTTTGATACATTTTAACACATAAATTAGTAATTTTGCAAACCTTTTACTTTCTGTAGGTTTCCTGTAAGCCTATAGACTGCAGTATCTGACATGGCACTGTAGTCCCTGCTGGTTCAGTGTCTGCACGGTCATTAAAAAGTTCTGGTTAGCTTTATAAATTACTGCTGATTTGTTGTTAAGGGTTCGTACTCATCTATGATAAAAAATTGGATTGCAATCTGACTTAGGCCGGAGTCACACTAGACCGTAATACGGACGAGTGCAGTGCGATAAAAAATTGCATAGCACTCGGCCCAATGTTAACCTATGGGGCAGCTCCTATTATCCGTTGTTTTCTCGGCCGTATTCAGGATCCGAGTGAAATCGCAGCATGCTGCGATTGTCAGCGTATCTCAGCCGAGAATTGCCAATGCAAGTCTATGGGTGCGAGAAAAAATCGGATTACACACGGACCATCAGTGTGACTTGCGAGAAATATGCTCCAGTGTTCTATAGAAAAGCCAGCAATTCAGTGCGGTGTACAGTAAAATCACACTGACAGGTTAGAATATAACAGATAAAATTAATATCTACACATAGTATAGGTATATATATATATATATATATATATATATATATTACTGTATATACTCGAGTATAAGCCGAGATTTTCAGCCCAAAAAAATTCACTGGTAAATGCTGCATTTCCACCCTAGGCTTATACTCGAGTCAATAAGTTTTCCCAGTTTTTTGTGGCAAAATTAGGGGGGTCGGCTTATACTCGGGTCGGCTTATACTCGAGTATATACGGTACATCTATTTTGACCGGCTGTCCTTTGTGGGTCCCAGTATGGATCTCAGACCGTAAGTACAAACCTCACACCACATTACACATATGTTAGGAATGTTCATAGATGATTTTTCAAATTTAATTTTTACATTTTACTAACAGAACTCAATCCAACCTCACTAGGAGGGAGACAACAGGTTCCGATTCCGATGCATTGATAGATCCTGTTGGTGAAGAAGAGGTGGCTGGCCCATCTACGGCTCCTTCCAAGTTTCTCCCTCCGGATCCATCTTCGGCTGCCCCTCATGTTTCACAGCCACCCGGTCCAGATGCTGCAGCCCCACCGACAGATGCCCCAGCTTCAGTGATGCCCGAAGATACTGGCCACAGCAGCAGCCCCACTGTTCCGCTTGAGGCCTTCCCACAGCCTGCTGTGACCTCACGCCGTGGCCGCAGAAGGAGAGAGAGATTAGTGCAAGCCGAAGGAATGTGGACACTGGTGTTAATCTGCTGTGGTAGCAATGTTTTTGGTGCTATTTTTTTGATCTGGCCAAGTTTTAATGGCCACAAAAGCCGTATGATGGCAATATGATGTTTGAAATATAAAAAAAAATTAATATAATTTATAAAAAGAAGCCAATTTCTTTGTGTTTGTCCAAACATTATTACATCATACACAATAAAAATATGTTAAAAAACATCTATTAATTAAGTCAATACAACACACAGAGTTCAGTAATTAAAGTAATTTTTGCATAAGTTTCAGAAAATATACCGTATTTCCCGGCCTATAAGACGACTTTTTGACCCCTAAAAATTGTCCCAAAAGTCGGGGGTCGTCTCATACGCCGGGTACGGCGTGTGCAGGGAGCGATCCTGCATTTCGGCGTGTGGTTCCTGGTTTTGGCTTACAAATACTGATGTAAAATACTGACCAAATACTGCTAGTGTGACGGCAGCCTTAGACAATAAAAGAGCCAAAGGGGTCTGCCGGAAATCCATCCAATGTCCCATGACAATCCCCAACTCTTCTACATCTGGATGGTGTGGTGAGCAGTGATATGAGTAATGCGACCACTCAGCACTCCAGCCTGTACACACTGTCAGAAGCGAGTGAACTCGGCTCCTGCGACGCGACCTGATTAGTGATGAGCGAATATACTCGTTACTCGAGATTTCTCGAGCATGCTCGTGTGTCCTCCGAGTATTTTTCAGTGCTCGGAGATTTAGTTTTTCTTGCCGCAGCTGAATGATTTACATTTGTTAGCCAGCATAAGTACATGTGGGGATTCCCTCGCAACCAGGCAACCCTCACATGTAATCAAGCTGGCTAACAGATGTAAATTATCCAGCTGCGGCAAGAAAAACTAAATCTCCGAGCACTGAAAAATACTCGGAGGACACACGAGCATGCTCGAGAAATCTCGAGTAACGAGTATATTCGCTCATCACTAGACCTGATGTCACTTACAGTCCTTCTCACCATTATTGGCACGCCTTCATTTTTTTCGTAGACTGTACAGTATCTTCAGAAATAAATGGAAATTTTCCATAGTTACATCCTCAGGATTTTTGATTAGTGGTCCACAGTAATAAAACAATAAAACATTGTTTCTCAACTTACATGTTGCAACTTCATAGCAGAAACAGAATAACAGCATGTGCAGCATAAAGGCGCCCCGAATTAGTACTTGGTTGCACACCCCTTTTACATTGATGACAACCTGCAAACACTTCTTGCAGCCATCTATAAGCTTCTTGCACTTCTCCGCTGGTATTTTCTCCCACTCTTCCTTCGCAGTTTGTTCAAGCTCTTGAATGTTTGCAGGGTTCTTTTTCCCAATGGCAGATTTCAGCTCACCCCAAATATTTTCAATGCGATTGAGGTCAGGACTCATTGATGGCCATTTTAAACCAGTCCATTTTTTCTTTTTCAACCATTCCTTTTTACTTTTGGATGTCTTCCTTGGGTCATTGTCTTGCTGGAGGACCCATGATCTTTGACTCACACAAAGTCTTCTTACACTGGCTAGGAAATTTTGATCTAAAATCTCTTGATAATACTCTGAGTTCATGATTCCTGTGATAGTCTAGGCATCCAGTAGCAGACACAGCAAAGCAACCCCACAGCATTATGGATCCTCCACCATGTTTGACTTTTGGTAGGGCGTTCTTTTCCTTAGAAGCTTCTATGTGCCGTCTGTAAACAAGTTGTTGCTTTTCATTGCGAAAAAGCTATATTTTTGTTTCATTTGTCCACAGAACATTTTCCCAGATTGTGGTTTGTCAAGGTCTAGTTCAAACAAGTAAAATTAATACATGTAATGAGTGCAGAGTTGGAGGCTTCTTCCAGAAAAAGTAACAGGTCCGTGAGAGCCAGAATTATTGCTGGTTTGTCGGTGATGAAATATTTATTTCATGCAATAAAATGCAAATTAATTATGTAAAAATCCTGCTGTGGTTTTGTGGATTTTATCTTTAGATTCTGTCTCTCACAGATGAAGTGTACCTACGATAAAAATTACAGACCTCTCCATTCTTTGTAGGCGGAAAAAAATGCAAAATCGGCAGTGAATCAAATACTTATTTTCCCCACTGTATCTCTCTATATCTATATACAACATTATTAGTTAGTAATCTAGCTTGAAATGACTTACAGTAATTTTCTGTAAAAGCTGATGATAAGAACATGTCATATGGATGCTAGGCGAGAAAAATCGCATTGTACCCGCAAGACATTTGTCCGACTTTTCAGGAACAACATGGGAGCGATTTTTATCTGCGCAGATGAGTGTGAGTCCTCACTCTCAGGCTCTGGTAGTAGAAGGTTATGTGTACACAGATATTTTCAGCAATTTTCTGGGAATGCTTTTTTCTGACCACTTCATACACATCTGTGTACCTGTACCCATAGACGTTCCTGAGTGGGGGCTTTATTTGGGAATGTTATTCAGAGAGGGGCGGCCCCCTATTAGTAGGAATCTGCTTGAGCATGTGGTATATTTAAATGGCCTCCAACATGTCATAGCGGGCACCTCCTGCAACGTCCCCTATAGTGTGGCCCCAGCTTTCCTCCTCAGTACCGGTTTCTTGTTTACAGAAATTATTGTTCCCATTATTTTGCTGCACAAATGTAACTTTTCTTTTGACACCCTGCAGCCATTGTTGGTTCAGTGTCTTTCTGATACATTGTGCTAAAGGGAATCTGTCAGCAGATTTTTGCTATGTAATCTGACATAGGGGCAGAGAACCTAATTCCAGCAAAGTGTCACTTACCGGGCTGCTGGGTGCAGTTTGGATAAAATATCTGTTTTCTCTGTTGTAGATGTAGCAGTGATGAAAATGCTAAGCTGTGTATAACTCCGCCCACACCCCTGATTGGTAGATTCCTGTGTACATTGTGTGTTGTCAGCAAGCTGTCAATCAGATTAGCTGGACTGTCTGGCGCGTGACACCTAGTCTTGCAGTGATAATCTCCTGCTAATGAAATACTGATTGTATTGAAACTGCAGCACACAGCCTAATAAGTAACACATCCCAGGAATCAGGGTCTCTGCCCCTACATCACACTGCACTCATATTACATAGTAACACCTGCTTACAGATTCCCTTTATTTAAAAAGAACAAGATATGGTATTAAGGCTGAAGTAAGGGCCTTTGTTATCCCTAATGAATATCCTCTCACCGTGGAAGGTAAGGCCACAAGGAGCCACCCCACCCCCTCTCTCCTTAAAGGGCACTTCCTGTTTCCTGAAAGACTAGTGCTGCTAGTGATCATGCTGTGGCAGCGCCAGGACACACTGTCACCCATTGCTTTAGTATTGTTAAAGGGATGACCCATCTCCTACATTCAAGGCTTAGCCCAATCTCTCCTACAAGTATGGAATATTCTTTGGATGTGCAGGTTAAGGAAACCCCTTTAAAGAGATTGCCTGGGGCCCATGCATTCCTTAAATTGACAGATGCGCTCCTGATGCGGTAAGCAGAAGCTGGATCGGAGGATCACAGGGGCGCTAACCGGATCCAGGGATCCCACAGACTTCAGAGCAGCATATACAAACTCTATTGGAAAGAGCCTAGGAAATCGACCACCACTGATAAAATGCAGAGGTGGTCGAAAACTTGGGCAATGAGCAACAAACAAAATTAAAAAAGCTTCTGTTTTTCAGAACAGACAAGATTTTGAATAGGTCATTGCAAAAAACAAACAGATTAAAGAAGATACAACCCCTTTGAGGCCTCCATTAATGTATCTGGGCCAATACTGGACCTTTTTGTTAGAAATATAGAAGATAAAATATTGGGCAGAATTCCATTTCCAGAGCTGCGTGCCCCGCATGTGGCTCTTCCTACTTTTTAAGAATTCTTGAAGAGCGCGGCGGTGGCGACGTCCTGATGTGACACCTCCTGTCACACTAGTGACTCCTCTCGGGTTTCCGCGTCAGTAGCTCGGCTGCTCCGCAGGAAGCACAATATTTGCTGGGATTATGCACAGACTGCAGCCATGATTTCCATACACCGACTTCTGCGCTCAGACCGGATCACTGGAGCAGCAAATCAGCAAAAAGGAGAAATGCTTCTTAAAAGGCAGGAGGCGGCCGTGCAAGGAGCAGCCTGCAGCCCCCCGAAGGAGTCTGTGCATCTCAGCAGACCCACATCAGCCAGATAATCAAAGTAATTAGTAATGGGAGCGGGGTGCTTCCTGCTGGGGGTTGTAGTCCTGCCTCAAAAATGGTAGACTGCGCCCTGTTATCGCCTTTCAGCAGCTTTCATGTAGCAAAGAGGTGATGAGAAGGTTGGGACCCCGCAATGTAGATGTCTGCAAAAAGACACAAGGACAGATGCCCCAGGCAAAGAATAATGGAGCCAGAGGCAAATGTGGCTCCGGCCTAAGGCTCATCCTGAATATTCAGGAGACTTCAGTGGGGTCAAACATCAGAGCAAGATACAGGCCAAAACTTCTGAGGAAGGGAAATGATAAAGGTCTCTCCCAAGAAATGCGGTGTATTATCAAAGAAGTCTGGGAATAATTACACCTACTATACTACTGCTGCTATAACCTGGGCATCTCCTGCATATAATTATGTATGTACATCTGGTATAACCTGGGCATCTCCTGCATATAATTATGTATGTACATCTGGTATAACCTGGGCATCTCCTGTATATAATTATATATGTACAGCCAATATAACCTGGGCATCTCCTGTATATAATCATATATGTACATCTGTTATAACCTGGGCATCTCCTGTATATAATTATATATGTGCAGCTGGTATAACCTGGGCATTTCCTGTATATAATTATATATATTCCCTATTATTACAGACCCTCTCATCCCTTGGCATCACAGACTTAGCCCTATCCTGGATCTCATCATACCTAACAGACCGGACATTCAGCGTCTCCCATTCACACACCACCTCCTCACCTCGCCCCCTATCTGTCGGAGTCCCACAAAGTTCAGTCCTAGGGCGCCTGCTCTTCTCTATTTAGGCTATGTGCACACGTCAGGATTTCTTGCAGAAATTTTCCTGACAAAAACCGGACATTTCTGCCAGAAATCCGCATGCATTTTTACTGCGATTTTACCGCGCTTTTGATGCATTTTTGACGCGTTTTTTGTGCGTTTTTTCCCAAATGCATAGAATTGCGGGAAAAACGCAGAAAATAATGAACATGCTCCTTTTTTTACCGCGATGCGTTTTTTTCGCGGAAAAAAACGCATCCATGTGCACAAAACATGCAGAATGCATTCTAAATGATAGAATGCATAATGTATGCATTTTTAATGAGTTTTTATAGCGTTTTTAGCACGAAAAAATGCAAAAAAACGCAAAAAAACCTGAACGTGTGCACATGGCCTGACACCTTTGGCCTGGGACAGCTCATAGAATCTCATGGCTTTCAGTATCACCTCTATGCTGATGACACACAGATCTACATCTCTGGACCAGATATCGCCTCCCTACTAACCAGAATCCCTCAATGTCTGTCCACTATTTCATCCTTCTTCTCCGCTAGATTTCTGAAACTTAACATGGACAAAACAGAATTCATCATCTTTCCGCCATCTCGTGCGACCCCCCCAACGAACCTTTCCATTACAGTAAACGGCTGCCCACTCTCCCCAGTCCCACAAGCTCGCTGTCTCGGGGTAATACTTGACGCTGATCTCTCCTTCAAACCACATATCCAAGCCCTTTCCACTTCCTGCCGACTTTAACTCAAAAATATTTCACAAATCAATTCATTCCTCAACCAAGAATCTGCAAAAACCCTAGTCCATGCCCTCATCATCTCTCGCCTTGACTACTGCAACCTCCTGCTCTGTGGCCTCCCCTCGAACACTCTCGCACCCCTCCAATCTATTCTAAACTCTGCTGCCTGACTAATCCACCTGTCCCCCCGCCCTCTTCCCTCTGTCAATCCCTTCACTGGTTCTCCATTGCCCAGAGACTCCAGTACAAAAGCCTAACCATGACATACAAAGCCATCCACAACCTGTCTCCTCCATACATCTGTGACCTCGTCTCCCGGTACTTTCCTACACGCAACCTCCGATCCTTCTCTACTCCCCTCTAATCTCCTCTTCCCACAATCGCATACAAGATTTCTCTCGCGTATCACCTCTACTCTGGAACTCTCTACCACAACACATCAGAGTCTCGCCTACCATCGAAACCTTCAAAAAGAGCCTGAAGACCCACCTCTTGCGACAAGCCTACAACCTGCAGTAACCACCGATCGACCAAACCGCTGCACGACCAGCTCTATCCTCACCTACTGTATCTTCACCCATCCCTTGTAGATTGTGAGCCCTCGCGGGCAGGGTCCTCACTCCTCCTGTACCAGTTATGACTTGTATTGTTCAAGATTATTGTACTTGTTTTTATTATGTATACCCCTCCTTACATGTAAAGCGCCATGGAATAAATGGCGCTGTAACAATAAATAATAATATATTTACAGCTGGTATAACCTGAGCATCTCCTGTATATAATAATATACTGTATGTACAGCTGGTATAACCTGGGCATCTCCTGTATAATTATATATGTGCAGCTGGTGTAAACTGGGCATCTCCTGTATATAATTATATTTGTACAGCTGATATAACCTGGGTATCTCCTGTATATAAGAATATATGTACAGCTGGTATAACCTGGGTATCTCCTGTATATAATTATATAGGTACAGCTGGTATAACTTGGACATCTCCTGTATATAATTATATTTGTACAGCTGGTATAACCTGGGCATCTCCTGTTTATAATTATACAATGGGTACAGAAAGTATTCAGACCCCTTTAAATTTTTCACTTTGTTTCATTGCAGCCATTTGGTAAATTCAAAAAAGTCTATTTGTTTTTTCAGTAATGTACACTCTGCACCCCATGTTGACTGAAAAAAAAACCACCAGAAATGTAGACATTTTTGTAAATTTATTAAAAAAGAAAAAAAACGAAATATCACATGGTCATACTTATTCAGACCCTTTGCTCAGACACTCATATTTAAGTCACACACTGTCCTTTTCCTTGTGACCCTCCTTGAGATGGTTCTACTCCTTCATTGCAGTCCAGCTGTGTTTAATTAAACTGATAGGACTTGATTTGGAAAGGCACACACCTGTCTATATAAGACCTCACAGCTCACAGTGCATGTTAGACCAGATGAGAATCATGAGGTCAAAGGAACTGGCCAAGCAGCTCAGAGACAGAATTGTGGCAAGGCACAGATCTGGCCAAGGTTACAAAAGAATTTCAGCAGTACTCAAGGTTCCTAAGAGCACAGTGGCCTCCATAATCCTTAAATGGAAGAAGTTTGGGACCACCAGAAGTCTTCCTAGACCTGGCCTTCCAGCCAAACAGAGCAATCGTTGGAGAAGTAAAGAAGAAACCAAAGATCACTGTGACTGAGCTCCAGAGATGCTGTAGGGAGATGCGAGAAAGTTCCACAAAGTCATCTATCACTGCAGCCCTCCACCAGTCAGGCCTTTATCCTCAGTGCAAGACATTTGAAAGCCCACAAAGTTTGCTAAAAAACATGAAGGAAGGACTCCCAGACTATGAGAAATAAGATTCTCTGGTCTGATGAGAGAAAGATTGACCTTTTTGGTGATAATTCTCAGTGGTATGTGTAGAGAAAATCAGGCACTGCTCATCACCTGCCCAGTACAATCCTAACAGTGAAACATGGTGGTGGCAGCATCATGCTATGGGGGTGTTTTTCAGCTGCAGGGACAGGACGACTGGTTGCCATTGAGGGAAACATGAATGCGGCCAAGTACAGAGATATCCTGGATGAAAACCTCTTCCTGAATGCTCTGGAAGATACTGTCTGTTCCGTGGTGACATACTCAATACCTGCATACTATTACACTTGGCGTAGTCGGCAGGATGTCACACGTAGCGCGGAAAGGACAGACCAATCAGTTGGGGAAGTTCCCAGGTCTAGCATTTCCCTGGGAGCCATGTTAGTTAACCTGACAAAATTGTGAGTGATGTCATGTTGTGGAGTTGGACGGAGCGCATCCGAGGGATGATGCGGATGCATCCTATGACGCCGGCTCTGCAGGCGGAAATAGCTATGATGGCCCTAGAGGGGGATGCACGGGACTCTTATGCTCAGACCCCCCCAGGCGGGAGATACCATGCACAAAGTATTACGTATACTTGAGGAGACGACGCATGGGGACCCCACTGACGTAGGGGAGCTGCGCATGCGACTGTTTTGCCGGGTACAAAGAGAGGGGGAGACCATGACGCAGTATATGAATGCCCTGCAGGAGCTTCATATTGCCATCATACGGAAGGATGGTGTAGGTGTGGGGTCAATTGACATTGTGCTGCGAGACCAACTGGTGACAGGCTTGCGAGATGTGTTGATGAAACAGGCCCTGCGAGAGCGCATGCGAGTAAAGCCAGATATGACCTTCTCTGAGGTCGGGAGTGAGGCGCGCACGCGCGAGCAAGAGCTAGGGGTGGTGGTGCCAGTGGGGAAGTTATGGAGCGCAGAGGTAACTGCCCCTCAAGTGGTAGAAGACTTGAAGAAGGAGGTTAAGCGGGTCCATGAGGAAGTGGCTGAATATAAGAAGACCCCTGCTGCAGAGTACAGCCCTCTGGTGCAAGAAAGAGAGACCGCCCCCCAAAGTGAGACTAGTGCCACTCGGTGAAGAAGACTGCCTACAAGCACCCAGTCAGAATGAAGAGGAGACGACATGGACCCGGGATTCCCAGCTGAAGATAAGAAGAATCTGGGAAGAGATTGAGAGTCTGGGGAAAGCCCTGACTGCCGTTTTGGGGACCAGCGGCATACCCCAAGGTAACGTGCGGAAGCAGCCAGAAAGAGAAAGAGGAGAGGTGCGTAGCATGAAGAAGGCTGCAGTGGTGGCTCCAGATTGAAACTCCGTATCCTGGAGTGAAGAGCAACCGCAGATGAGAGATGTCTCCCGCCAAGGTCGACAATCCAGACTAAAGTGCCCTACAGACAGACGCAGACGTGAGTGCTGGGCATACAGATGGGTGAGACATTTGTCCGGAAATTGCCCTACCCGAGAAAAGCGGTGGCAGAGATCCGCTCACCTCTCTGAGAGTCCTGCTAACTGGAGGGTACGTTGACCCTGGAGGGAGTGGTACGGCAGGAAGAGAAGAGCCCCACCTAGAGCAAGACAGTACCACAATGTCGGATGCCAAGGAGAAGGGAAAAAAGTGCCAAGTGTCCCTGCGACGCTCGTTTTCAAGGTCCTAGTCGATGAGAAGGAAGAACCACTAATGTCGTCCCCTGAGGTGAAGAGTGTGCTGGCTGTCAGCTCACAAGATCCTGATCGGACAGAGGAAATGGAACAGCTGTGTGAGACAGGAAGTGTGGCTGAGAAGCCCTGGGAAGTAATGCCCGCAGAGCCGAGCGCGGATGATGAAGAGTCCGGCCTGCATGGTCGTAATCCATCTTATTCTAGTTTCAACGAGAATGCTCCTGTCAGAGAGGGGGAGCTATGGAGAAGAATTGCTTGTACTAAGCCCCCAGACTGAGGAGCCTGAGCAAGAAGTTCCTAAAGTTTCCCATAACGACAAGGAAAAGGATGAACCGTCTACGCAAACATCTGCTAGCGGCAAAGCCAAGAAGAAGAAGAAAAAGAAGAGGACAGTGGATGCTGTTGGAAAATATAATGTGACAACGCAAAATTCGTCTAAGGAATTTTCTTCTATGGCTGCCGATGAAGTAGAGGAAGAATATCTCAACCTAACTGATGAACAACTCCTAGACCATTTAGTTTGGCAATATGTGAAAGAAGAAAGGCAGAAGGAGATGCGAGAATTGCAGGTATCTGTCTTCCCTCAAAAGAACAAAGAGAAGCACAAAGAGTTCTCGCCCGTGGATTGGCGAACTTTAAGAGAGGGGGAATGTAAGGGGGTGAAGAGGAAGAAGAGCCCAAAGGAGGTTGCTTTTCCTGCTCCTTACCTGGAACCACTCAGCCGGACAGCTGGGTTGTTGGGGGGGGGGACTTTCTGCCCTGGACAGAGGAGACCATGTGACTGCTGGAGGCAGGGAGGAAGAAAAAGGGGCGGTGATCCAAAAGAGCGAGCAGGCAGAGGCCGCAAAAGCAGAGCGTGCCAGAGAGAGGGGACAGCGCACCAGAGAGAAAGCAGGCTGCAGCGCTCCCCAAGAGAGAGTGCTCCCCATGAGGGTACTGAGGCTGAGATACAAGCCATAGTGAAGGCTGGATGTGAGGGTGTGGACTCAGAAGCCTCCATGATCAGAGGAGACTTTCCCCCTGACAGTGCAGAGTCAGTGACCTGAGCGCGCAGCCCCGGTGACCGCAGTGACAAGCCGAGACCCCTGAGTGTGACAAGTAAACTGCTCAATGTGTGTAGCATTGCTACTGCAGAGAGACTGTCAGCTTAACATACAGAGAATCATGCAGCAGTGTGGTTGTTCTACTTCCTGCTTCCAGTTTCACCCTGAAAAGAGACTGCAAAGATTTAACCCCAGAGTTTCCAGTTCCCAGGAGACAGAGGAGAGACATCAGAGTTGACAAGTGCTGCTGTTTCTCGGCGCCTACGTTGGAGAAGACCACCCCACAAGCAAGTCTTCGTCAGACTGATAAGTGTTTTCTCAAGAAATTCGATTTACTATTGTTACACTGTTTGACTGTCTAGGAACTTATACTACTTTCCATATATTTGCACAGTCATATTATTAGTCTATATTCTACTGCTTCCTCCCTGCGAGGAGAACCTGATTCAACAGGAGAACCCCTCAACAGTTGGTCTGTCTGTTCCGTGGTGACATACTCAACACCTGCATACTATTACAACGCATGCGGAAGCATCCGCATACAGCGGCACGACCTGCGTACCTAATGTTAAAGATAGGTACGCAGTCCGCATGAACGCCGCATGCATAAGTAGGCGGAGCTAGCGGCGGAGGTGCGGCTGTGGGCAGGGCTTCACGGAGGAAGTCTGCAGCCGTCCGCAACGCTAATATGAAACCAGCCTAACACAGTAGTCTGTCTTTGTATTACTTTGTTGAAAATGATCGGTGTAACAGAAAAGAAATAAATGTGTATGGAGCCGAGCTGCAGTACTGCAGACAACCACTCATATTAATAGCTTTCATACTGATACTTCTCATACCTCTCATATTAATACCTCTCATACTGATACTTCTCATACCGCTCATATTAATAGCTCTCATACTGATACTTCTCATACCGTTCATATTAATACGTCTCATACTGATACTTCTCATACCACTCATATTAATAGCTCTCATACTGATACTTCTCATACCGCTCATATTAATACCTCTCATACTGATACTTCTCATAACGCTCATATTAATAGCTTTCATACTGATACTTCTCATATCGCTCATATTAATACCTCTCATACTGATACTTCTCATACCGCTCATATAATACCTCTCATACTGATACTTCTCATACCTCTCATATTAACACCTGTCATACTGATACTTCTCATACCGCTCCTATTAATAGCTCTCATACTGATACTTCTCATACCTCTCATATTAATACCTCTCATACTGATACTTCTCATACCGCTCATATTAATAGCTTTCATACTGATACTTCTCATACCGCTCATATTAATACCTCTCATACTGATACTTCTCATACCGCTCATATAATACCTCTCATACTGATACTTCTCATACCTCTCATATTAACACCTGTCATACTGATACTTCTCATACCGCTCCTATTAATAGCTCTCATACTGATACTTCTCATACCTCTCATATTAATACCTCTCATACTGATACTTCTCATACCGCTCATATTAATAGCTTTCATACTGATACTTCTCATACCGCTCATATTAATACCTCTCATACTGATACTTCTCATACCGCTCATATTAATAGCTCTCATACTGATACTTCTCATACCTTCCATATTAATACCTCTCATACTGATACTTCTCATATTAATACCTCTCACACCTTCCATATTAATACTTCTTATACTGATACTTCTCATACCTCCCATATTAATAATTCTCATACCTCTTGTATTAATATCTTTCATACTAATACTTCTCATACTTCCCAGGCTTCTGGGGATGTCGAGTCATGAATTGCATACATTTTCATGGATGGAGTACGGTAACAATGCGCGGCCATTTAATTTGCCTGCACAAATGACAGCAGCTCCAGCCCTTCGTGTGCATCTAGTTTGCCGCCGTCGTGGATCAGAGAGCGCCACGTCTAAAAATATAACAAGCTCAGGAAAATCTATTAATTTCTCCATCTTCTTTTGTTTTGTTTATTTTTTTTTTTTAAACTTTGAATCAATTTTCTTTCAGGTTGTAGACGGGAAGAACACAAATATTCTGATTCTTACACCTATGTTCCCCATTGAAATGTAATAAAGGCCGCGCATAAAGCGTCCACATTCTCATCTCATGCAGGGATTGTAATTACAGAAGAGCCCAATGTGAGACCAATAACTCCCCTCCCCCGCCCCGCTCACCATTGTTTTCTGCTCATGGTAGAAGTAAAATTTATTTGGAAAAATTGATTTTTTTGGTGCCGCTCTTTGTTGTTGAGTTATAGATCTTATAAGAAAACGCTTTGTAATTTTACTGTGAAAGAAAGAAAATCATTTGGATCAGAATAAAACTTAAAGGAGATTTAGCATCATAGGCTTTTACAGCAGCTCAATGATGTCGCCTTCAGGGGGGCTCCCTTAAATGTTCGGATCCAGTCTTTATATAAAATTACTTTGTGTCGTCATGTCATGTAAAGCTCTGTAACCTTCTATTAGACGTTTTTCAACTCCCTGTTATTTTTAAGATCTGCTTGATGGCAATGAAATATTCATTGGTGTAAGTTAAAGAGCATCTAAACTTAGAAAAACAGCCTTTTTCTTTGGCGGGCACGTTAATTGCCTGCTAGTGTTGAGCGATACCGTCCGATACTTGAAAGTATCGGTATCGGATAGTATCGGCCGATACCCGAAAAATATCGGATATCGCCGATACCGATATCCGATACCAATACAAGTCAATGGGACACCAAGTATCGGAAGGTATCCTGATGGTTCCCAGGGTCTGAAGGAGAGGAAACTCTCCTTCAGGCCCTGGGATCCATATTAATGTGTAAAATAAAGAATTAAAATAAAAAATATTGATATATTCACCTGTCCGGCATGAGCAGCACGCGACCAATCAGAAGCCGTGACGTCATTCTCATTCACTAAACGCCTAATTCTAGGAATTTAGGACCTGCGAATGACGTCACAGCTTCTGATTGGTTGCGTGGCGGTCACATGGGCGGCACACGACCAATCAGAAGCCG
This sequence comes from Ranitomeya imitator, assembly GCF_032444005.1. Taxonomy (NCBI): domain Eukaryota; kingdom Metazoa; phylum Chordata; class Amphibia; order Anura; family Dendrobatidae; genus Ranitomeya; species Ranitomeya imitator. The sequence goes on from NC_091282.1 coordinate 776,915,066, forward strand.
GGACGTCATTTGCAGGTCCTAAACGCGCGCATTTTAAACAAAAAAGCCTGCTGGTTACCAGCGTGATGTCCAGGGGCCGCCGGAGAGGTGAATATATCAATATTTTTTATTTTAATTCTTTATTTTACACATCCCTATGGATCCGATACCGATACCTGATACCACAAAAGTATCGGATCTCGGTATCGGAATTCCGATACCGCAAGCATCGGCCGTTACTTGCGGTATCGGAATGCTCAACACTATTGCCTGCATATCGGTGGGGGTCCAGTTTCTGATACTCCTAGATACCCACAAGGTGTGCAGCTGAGAAGACAGGAGCTCAGAGCTCACAGCTCCTGTCTGAGCGCGCACAGTCGGTGCGGATTCAGTCTGTGGTGGCTGCTTGGCACATTGCTGCACATAAAAACTTGTGTGTGGCACTGTTCACCCCCTCCATTAGTTTGGTAGCTGGTGAGTGGCTGCCTCATCGGCTATGCTGCACCTGTGTTGTTTCTATTTTAACCACATGGGTCCACTGCATCCTGTTAGTGCATTTGTTTGGAGGCCTAGGCAGGTAAGAACCTCTGCCGTGTTTTACTGTTTTTGCATTCAGATTCCTAAAATACTTTTTGCTTGTTTCTTACTTCTGTCAGTTATTGCGAAAACTAAGTGAGAAACAATAAGACATCAGTGCAGCCCCCAATTATCCAGAATTCTGGGAGACCACAGCTCGGGCACTGGACATTACTGCAGAACATAACTCACTTTAATTGCTTCATGATGAATATAGGAAACTTGGCAATATTAAGTGCTTAACATAAATGAATACACCCCCTTTGAAAAGTAACATGTTAATCAACATCCCACTGAAAACAAGAACAATTTTCAAAATTTGTACAATTCTGAGTTTAAAATAGAACATTTTTCCCCATAACATGACAGAAATATTAATAATTTAACTTTTATTACAGAATAATCAGTTTTATTCAAATTATTTGATGAAAATGTAAGTACACCCGACATCAAAAAGAACTCCATCTAGTATTCTGTGTTACCGCCATGATGTGTAAGGAGGCTCAGAGTCCTCTAGGCCTGGAAGTGGCCAAGTTTCTCTTGATCTGACAACCAGACCCCTATGAGAAGCTGTGGAGGCAAGTTGTCACCACTCTCCATCTGGCATCCAGGCTCTAGAGCACGTTCTGAAGATGGAGAAAGCTGGACACTGTAATATGTCGCCACCTTGTTCTTTTCAGGCCTAGAAGACACGGTTCCTCCTTACACATCATGGCAGTCACACACAATATTAGATGGCAGAGTGTTTGATCCTGGGTGTACTCATTTTTGCATTAGCTAATTTGAGTAAAGCTGAAGATTTTAGAATGAGAGTTCTATTGCTAATTATTAACTTTTCTGTCAGGTTACGGGTTAAAAAATATTCTATGAAACTTAAAATTGTGCAATTTTTGAAAATTGTTCTTGTACTCAGTGAGACAGTGATTAAAATTTTAGTATTCAAAAGGGGTGTACTCATTTACGCTGAGCACTGCATTTCATCAGAAAAATCTACTTTTTATCTCATCCCTGAACTGGATTTACAGTTATACTGCTCAGTATATAATGTCTCCCATGCTTCTGCTTCTAGTAGTTGTTTATCTAACTGTTGTGCTGGATTCACAGCTACACTGTTCAGCACTGCTGTATAATGTCCTACGTACTGCTGCTTTTTGGTAAGTGTTTAATCTTACCCCAGCATGGGATACACAGCTTAGTAATGTTAGTTTAATGTTCGACAAAAGCGTTGTCTTCATGTAAGTGTTTCATCCCATCATAGAGCTGGATTGACAGCTACACACCTCAGTACTATATATAATATATTTTATAGCCTCTTTTCTGGATGATTCAGTGATCTGTGTGGTGGACATTTTCAGGATCAATACATGGTAACTTATAGCAGAAGTGATACCCCACCCACACGGCGCTACCATTGGGCTGTTGATCGCCACTCGAGTCGAGTGTCAGGCTGATATTATCATCCCGGATACTTTACAAAGTTTCCTAAAATTCTGTATGTAGAAGTTGAATGGCCCCAATGAGAGGAAAGGGTTAAGTCTTGATGAAACGTCTCCTTCTGCGGCGTTTGCGGCGAGGCCGGCATCGTGTCATCATTGTCAGCTCCCAGCAGAACAGCCTTTTATTAAGTCATTAACAATAAAGCCGCGTCAAAGCGAAGAGCATCAGATAGCGGCTCGGCGGAATCAGACACTACATCACCGCTTTATTGTGGAGATAGCTTTCACCAAAACATAAGTGCTTCTCCAACCTTGCCTGACCCCAGACGGAGCGCTGCGCCCAAACACCTTGAAGTGTTCAATTCCAGGATTCAGACCTACTTAGCGAGATTTAAGAGACTTCCCCAGAGCAGTTCTCCATTTAACAACTTTCACTGCAACTTTCAAAGCTTCTGTCTGCACCGTTCAAGATAAGTTTAGTATCACCGGCGAATCTTCAGCCGTCAGGCGGTAAATCGACTGCTGCGGGGCTCATCCGTAGTCAGGGGCTGGCAGTGTCCGGGTCACTCCGCAACAATATGGGTAAATATTAGAGATGAGCAAATCGATTTGAGGAAAATTAAATTTTCTTTAAATTTCCTCCCAAAATTTTGATAACTCGGAAAGTGGATTTTTTGGACTCGCTCTGATTTCTAGCTGTAGGTGTGATGGGATACTTAGTATCTCAGCCCCTTCTATAATGTTGCAGTGGCCCCTGAGCATCTGCACTGGGGGACACATGTATCGTTCCTTCTGGTCTGTTACAGTGAAAGTTCTTGTCTTTTACGACTGTCAGTAATTAAGTCCGATGGTGCCCACAGGTGATTACAAAGCGGCACCCCCAAGCACAGCGCCCCTCGGCCCCTCACTACACGTCTTTTACCTGATTAATTCGTTATCAAAATATTAGAAACATTTTACAGACAATAATTAGTCCACATGGGATTGGGGGACGACATCTGGCGCCATGCATCTTTCAGTGGCCCCCCACGGTCAGGGCACCCCCTTCTCTTTTGTCTCCTTCTTTTAGGAACCTCCATCAGGATCATGTTTGAATGGAGGCATCCGGGAATTCAGGAAACTCTGGGTAACAATATGATAAAAAAAGATCTGATCCCTCTGAAGAATGAGCCCCCCGGGAACGTGGGGTGACCTTTCTGTGCTTTGTACTTAGCCTGATACAGAACCGTTCTCCTAATACAGGGGCGACAATCTGCAAATAAGAGCTGAAACCTCACAGCTTAATTGGGAGATAACGGAGCTGAATCAGGACCTATTAATAATGCATCAAAGGGAAGACAAACACAAAATCAGCAGCCAGAGGGGGACGCTGACCAGACAGGGGGGATTCACATCTGGGGTCCAGTTGGTTTTCTAAATGAGAAGAAATAATATATTTTATTTTGGATGGAAAAATCAATGAGATTAGCACTACAATTACACTGACAGTGTAATAAACACTATAATGATACAATTATATTGTACAAGGTTTAATAATACCGTATAATGTACTGTATAATACCGCATAATAAAATATAATGAACTGTATAATGATACCATGTAATGATACAGTATAATACCGTATAATTATATAATATAATGAACAGTATAATAATACTGTACAACAATGATACCATGTAATGTCACATAATGTACAGTATAATACTATATAATAATACAATATAATGTACTGTATAATACCGTATAATGATACAATATTAAGCCAGTGGTGCAATATAATATTACAATAGATATTAATCTATTCACTGTTATGTAAATAAAACTTTCTATGTATCAAACATTTCTGTAACTTTCTCCCAGATTCTGTTTCTATTCTCTTTTCAATTTTACAATCTCTGCTTGTTGTCAGTGAATAGGAGCTTCCATTTTTTTTCTTAATTAGCAGATGAGCTTTATATAAAGTGAGCTAAATACAGAAACAGCACAAATTGAATTCTTATCTCTATTGATATTTTGTTACAAAACTTTTCCATCTCTGGATATTACTTTTTCTCCCTTAACATTAGAGAAATGCTGCAGGTTTATAGAACACTAGATGGTGGCCTGATTCTAACGCATCAGGTATTCTAGAATATGTAGTATGTATGTGTATAGCAGCCACATATTATATAGCACAGGCCACGTAGTATATAGGAGCCATGTAGTATATATCAGACAAATACTACGTGGCCTGTGCTATATACTACGTGGCTGCTATATACCTACATACATACTTATTGTAGAATACCCGATGCGTTAATACAGGCCACGCAATATATAACAGTGGCCACGCAGTATATAACAGCCACGTACTATATAACAGCCCACGCAGTATATAGCAGCCACGCAGTATATAACACAGGCGACATAGTATATAACACAGGCCATGCAGTATATAACACTGGCCATGTAATATATAGCAAAGCCCACATAGTATCTAACACTGGCCATATAGTATATAGCAGCCACGCGGTATATAACGCAGCCCACTCGGTATATAACACTGGCCGCGTAATATATAGCACAGCCCGAGCAGTATATAGCAGCCAGGCAGTATATAACACAGGCGATGCAGTATATAACACAGCCCACGTAACATATAACACAGGGCATGTAGTATATAGCACAGCCCACGTAGTATATCACACAGCCCACATAGTATATAACACTGCCTATGTAGCATATAGCAGCCATGCGGTATCTAACACAGCCCACGTAGTATATAGCAGTGTGGGCACCATATCCCTTTTAAAAAAAAGTAATTAAAATAAAAAATAGTTATATACTCACCTGCGGGGATCCAGCGAAGCTGTGTCGATGCTCGCGTGGTTGCCACCATCTTCCTTTCCCAGGATGCATTGCAAAATTACCCAGATGACTTAGCGGTCTCGCTATGAATATATAGCACAGACATGTGGGTCTGAATAAATCCTGGATATCACTAAAGGAATATGGAATGCTGCCTGCTTTTTTGAATTATATGAAAATATATATGTATATATATATATATATATATATATATATATATATACAGTACAGACCAAAAGTTTGGACACACCTTCTCATTTAAAGATTTTTCTGTATTTTCATGACTATGAAAATTGTACATTCACATTGAAGGCATCAAAACTATGAATTAACATATGTGGAATTATATACTTAACAAAAAAGTGTGAAACAACTGAAATTATGTCTTATATTCTAGGTTCTTTAAAGTAGCCACCTTTTGCTTTGATGACTGCTTTGCACACTCTTGGCATTAACTTGATGAGTTTCAAGAGGTAGTCACCGGGAATGGTCTTCCAACAATCTTGAAGGAGATCCCAGAGATGCTTAGCACTTGTTGGCCCTTTTGCCTTCACGCTGCATTCCAGCTCACCCCAAAGCATCTCGATTGGGTTCAGGTCATCTGGCATAGCACCCCATCACTCTCCTTCTTGGTCAAATAGCCCTTACACAGCCTGGAGGTGTGTTTGGGGTCATTTTCCTGTTGAAAAATAAATGATGGTCCAACTAAACGCAAACCGGATAGAATAGCATGCTGCTGCAAGATGCTGTGGTAGCCATGCTGGTTCAGTATGCCTTCAATTTTGAATAAATACCCAACAGTGTCACCAGCAAACACCCCCACACCATCACACCTCCTCCTCCATGCTTCACGGTGGAAAGCAGGCATGTAGAGTCCATCCGTTCACCTTTTCTGCGTCGCACAAAGACACGGTGGTTGGAACCAAAGATCTCAAATTTGGACTCATCAGACCAAAGCACAGATTTTCCACTAGTCTAATGTCCATTCCTTGTGTTCTTTAGCCCAAACAAGTCTCTTCTGCTTGTTGCTTGTCCTTAGCAGTGGTTTCCTAGCAGCTATTTTACCATGAAGGCCTGCTGCACAAAGTCTCCTCTTAACAGTTGTTGTAGAGATGTGTCTGCTGCTAGAATTCTGTGTGGCATTGACCTGGTCTCTAATCTGAGCTGCTGTTAGCCTGCGATTTCAGAGGCTGGTGACTCGGATAAACTTAACCTCAGAAGCAGAGGTGACTCTTGGTCTTCCTTTCCTGGGGCGGTCCTCATGTGAGCCAGTTTCTTTGTAGCACTTGATGGTTTTTGCAACTGCACTTGGGGACACTTTCCAAGTTTGCCCAATTTTTCGGACTGACTGAACTTCATTTCTTAAAGTAATGATGGCCACTCATTTTTCTTTACTTAGCTGCTTTTTTCTTGCCATAATACAAATTCTAACAGTCTATTCAGTAGGACTATCAGCTGTGTATCCACCAGACTTCTGCACAACACAACTGATGGTCCCAACCCCATTTATAAGGCACGAAATCCCACTTATTAAACCTAACAGGGAACACCTGTGAAGTGAAAACCATTTCCGGTGACTACCTCTTGAAGCTCATCAAGAGAATGCCAAGAGTGTGCAAAGCAGTCATCAAAGCAAAATGTGGCTACTTTGAAGAACCTAGAATATAAGGCATAATTTCAATTGTTTCACACTTTTTTGTTAAGTATATAATTCCACATGTGTTAATTCATAGTTTTGATGCCTTCAGTGTGAATGTACAATTTTCATAGTCATGAAAATACAGAAAAATGTTTAAATGAGGTGTGTCCAAACTTTTGGTCTGTACTGTATATATATATAAATATATATATATATATATATACATACAGTGTATATATATAAATATATATATATTTTTCTATATATAGATATATATATATATATATAATGTGTGTGTATAAAGTAAATGTAACTTCTGTAACCGACGACTGCTTCCATCTCCACCTTAATAATCCCTACTATCATTATTACTACTGCCACCATTGTCAACATCACTGCAACAACTACTACAACCATCATCACCAGTGGCATAACTGGAGTCTGATGGACCCCAATGTAACATTTGGACCTGGGCTCTCAGGTACATAATGCCAGATGTATGGGTGCTTGTAGCATTCTATATCCTACAAAGACATACATGTTAACCCCCATTTTGTAATGCCCCCATCTTGGGCCCCTTTTTTGTATAATGCCCCTTAATTTGAGCTCCTTTCTAGTATAAAGTTCTCCATCCTGGGTCCCTTCTAGTAATAATATCCCCAATTCTGAGCACCTCCCAGTAATAATGTCCCTCCATCCAGTACTAATATCCCCTACTCTCGGTCAGCTGACAGTCTCTAATTGGCCTGTAACGTTTATTGTGGTCTCACAATACAGATAGGTGTTGACATCGATGGGACCGGCCATGGTCGCACCTTATGCACCCGTGATCGTTCCCCCCTGGTTCATCTCCACACCATGATCATTGCCATCACCACCATCATAAACTCAATCACCATCATTAACATCATTATCAAAATCCTCCACTTTAATATTTCCTACCAGCACCACCATAGATAACGCAGACAAAAGCCAATCCTCCCAATGATTGTATGTCTCGTGTCGTGAGACATGTCGCGGGTCGCCTCTCGCATGTTGTGTCTGATTTTTCCCCCGGGTTCATCTGCTCCATGTCATGACTGATTTAATACAAGAGAATAATTGTCATCTGGTGGGAAATAAAGCCTGAGCGCAGAAAACACAATGGCCCTCTGGCCATGGAAGGGTTACTCCAGCCCCTGCCTGCTGGATAATGAATAATGAATTATTACAGACCGGCCGCCTGACAGCCCACAATACAATAATTGGCATTTATTCAAATCATTTGTAACTGAGAGGTTATTTTTGTCCACGGCATTTTAACCACTCCAAAGTCATTTTTTCAATTATTTTGCTGCACTTTGGAGTTTATCGATTATCCATCAGGCAGTGGCGTAATTATGTCATCTGTCTCGGGGCCATAATTTGCTTTTAATGTATGTGGCAACAGCATCGTTTGTATACAGCTTCATAATTCATCTTAAAACCTGACCATGAAAGAACATGAAGTGCAATTACATCCCTCAGTGTGGGAAGAGGATAGGGCTCCAGAGTGTAAGTGCTGTCCGTGGTGCTGCGCGGCCCCCACACCGGCTCTGCCGTCCTCTGTGCCTCCTTCCATCTCCGCTTTTCTTCTCGGCTGACATAATATAATTTACATGACAATAAAGTATTTATTCTGAGCTGACACAATGTAACAGCAAACATCAGGTGAGGTGCAGGCAGCCATCAGATCCGGACAGCAGACAGGGAGTGGTGGTAATGAGGCGGGATAAGAAGCCGTGTGCTGATCAGAGAAAGCTCCGTGTAATGATAGAAGTTTGTTATTATCTCTGCCGAGCGACAGGGGGACACGGACAGACAACGGCTGTCATTCAGGCAGATGGGGGCTGTCACCCAACCAGGCTTCACAGTTTGTAATTTATGTCCTGAAGTTATAGGACTTCTTGTGTAATCTTCTCACTTCCGGGGACTTCTTAAAGGGGTCCCCGGCTGTCTATAAATAAGACTTACGCACTGTGTAACTAATGTGTTCTACAACTTTGCAATAAACTTAATCCCTTAATTTTATACCATTTGCGAGAAATGTGTTTGCTGTCTGTGTATAAGGACTTGTGATTCTAGTCCTCGGAGTCCTTCTCTCAGCCGAGGATTTGATAAAATTGTGCATAGTGTGGACAAAGCCCTAAGAGCTGGGACTCCAGACTGACACATTGTAGCAAACCAGCAGAGATCACTGGGTCATAAATGGATAGATTCTGATTATGTTCCCACTGCTCCCCGGAATATTCTGTTCTTTACTTTTACACTATACAAGTCCTGAGACGTGTGCTGCTTTTTATGGTGTTTTCCAAGAGGGCGTGGCTTGAAAGGTAATTATACAAGTCTTCCTAAAGACACATCCCAGAGAAAACTATGAGCCACGTCCCTTTGTAAAGGACACAAAAATAACATTGAATAAAAAGGCCCAAATATCTGGAAATGTATGGATCAGCGGGAATAAAATACAGGTGTTTCTTGCGAAATTAGAATATCAACTAAAAGTTAATTTATTTCAGTTCTTCAATACAAAAAGTGAAACTCATATTATATAGAGTCATTACAAACAGAGTGATCTATTTCATGTGTTTATTTCTGTTAGTGTTGATGATTATGGCTTACAGCCAATGAAAACCCAAAAGTCATTATCTCAGTAAATTGGAATACTTACACCAGCTTGAGAAATTATTTAAAAAAAATTATTAAAAATGTTGGCCTACTGAAATATAACAATAATATAAAAACTGTCCGACTGTGACTGTGACCTGGAAGACAAGACGCACATGACTGAAAATATGATCAAATGAGACAAACTGATGGATTCTCTGCTCTGAGCCCACACTCCACATTTATCATATAAGTTTAGGGGCCCAATCATGAAGGAATAATGAGACGTCTGCTGTAATCTCTTCACTGTTCTATTTTAATAAAATGGGCATTATATAACAAAGAGGGAAAAAAAGATTCTAAATTTACAAGACTATGAAGCTACAACCTGACAGCCCTGATTACACATCACATCTCAACTGTTCTTTATGTCAATCACATCATTCCTACAAGACACAATTATATCACTTCACAAAAATCTTCATGGTTAAGAGGATTTTTTATTTTTTTGCTATTTCAAAAATACTTAGTATTAAAAATATAGTCTCTCTCTAAATACATTATATTATCGTGTATTATACCCCAGAGCTGCAATCACTATTCTGTTGGTGCAGTCACTGTGTACATACATTACTGAGCCTGAGTTACATCCTGTATTATACTCCAGAGCTGCACTCACTATTCTGCTGGTGCAGTCACTGTGTACATACATTACATTACTGATCCTGAGTTACATCCTGTATTATACTCCAGAGCTGCACTCACTATTCTGCTGGTGCAGTCACTGTGTACATACATTACATTACTGATCCTGAGTTACATCCTGTACTATACTCCAGAGCTGCACTTACTATTCTGCTGGTGCAGTCACTTTGTACATACATTACATTACTGATCCTGAGTTACATCTTGTATTATACCTCAGAGCCGCACTCACTATTCTGCTGGTGCAGTCACTGTGTACATGCATTACATTACTGATCCTGCGTTACATCCTGTATTATACTCCAGAGCTGCACTCACTATTCTGCTGGTGCAGTCACTATGTACATACATTACATTACTGATCCTGAGTTACATCCTGTATTATACTCCAGAGCTGCACTCACTATTCTGCTGGTGCAGTCACTTTGTACATACATTACATTACAGATCCTGAGTTACATCCTGTATTATACTCCAAAGTTGCATTCACTATTCTGCTGGTGCAATCACTGTGTACATACATTACATTACTGATCCTGAGTTACATCCTGTATTATACCCCAGAGCTGCACTCACTATTCTGCTGGTGCAGTCACTGTGTACATACATTACATTACTGATCCTGAGTTACCTCCTGTATTATACCCCAGAGCTGCACTCACTATTCTGCTGGTGCAGTCACTGTGTACATACATTACATTACAGATCCTGAGTTACATCCTGTATTATACTCCAAAGTTGCACTCACTATTCTGCTGGTGCAGTCACTGTGTACATACATTAGGCAACGTTCACACTAGCGTTGTGCTAGTGTGCGTCGGGTTAGCGTCGGGCGACGCTGCGGCAACGCATGCGTCATGCGCCCCTATGTTTAACATGGGGGACGCATGCGTTTTTGCTTGTTGCGTTTTGCGACGCGTGCATCTTTTTTGCCGCAAGCGTCGGACCAAGAAAACGCAAAAAGTTGCATTTTTCTTGTGTCCGATTTTCGGCAAAAAACGACGCACGCGTTGCAAAACGCAGCGTTTTTGCGTGCGTTTTGCCGCGTTTTTGCGTGCGTTGTGCGTTGCGACGCAGCGGCGCACAACGCTAGTCTGAACGTAGCCTACCTGATCCTGAGTAGGTGCATAAAAATATAATTATTGTTCATCTACTTCATAAAATATAAAGATATGGTACAAAAGACACTTTTTAGGAATAGACAGAAACAGAATTTTTTTTTAACTCAGTGATCCCTTACCTGAATCTATGCATTGTCATTATAGCATTTAGCTTACAAGATTTGGATATTGTGGCATACATGCAATACTGGTATATTTACAAGCAGTGACCTCAATGTTTACGTCTTTTCCTGAAAGTGTCTTTTATACCATATCTTTATATTTTATGAAGTAGATGAATACAAATCTTTTTTTTTATGCACCTATATACTGTGTCCTCCTGTATGTTGAGCATTCTGCTAGAGTTGGTGTTCGTTAATTTGAGGGTGGACCACCACTGTGTGGTAACCCCCTCCCCCGGCCCCCCCCCCCCCCTTGGCATATAAGATGCAACTGAGTGTTTTGTTTGCATTAGATAAAAAATAACCTAGATATATTTGGTATCTATGAACTCGTAATGACCTGGAGAATCATAATGGCAGGTCAGTTTTAGCATTTAGTAAACGTAGTAAAAAAGCAAAACAAAAAACAAGTGTGGGATTGCACTTTTTTTGCAATTTCACCGCACTTTGATTTTTTTTCCAATTTCTAGTGCGCGACATGGTAAAACCAATGGCGTAGTTGAAAAGTACAACTCGTCCTGCAAAAAACAAGCCCGCACATGCCATTTTTTACCCCCAAAAAAGTTATTGCTCTGGGAAAAAGGGGAGCAAAAAATGAAAATGCAAAACCAAAAATACCTCTGGTCGTTAAGGGGTTAAACATGTCTGCCATGTCTGCAGCCTGGTCTCTTGCAAAAAATAAAATGTCAGCTTCAACCCGGCTGAGAAAATTAAAGGCCAGAAATCTGTCTGTATTTGACTTTATGCTGGCGACATTAAAGGGACTCTGTCACCTGAATTTGGAGGGAACAATTTTCCATACCTCCCAACTTTTGAAGATGGGAAAGAGTGACAAAGTTTGCTGCACGTAACGCGTGCTGCGGCACATTTTAGGCCACGCCCCTGACCACACCCATTCATAATTAGTCACACCCATATCCACGTCCCAACCACACCCATTTAACACTGTTGATCCCACTGTTTCAGATATACAATAATTATAAACAAAAAAAATATGGCCACACAGTGCTCCATACTGTATAAAGACCCCACATGATGCTCAATACTGTATAATGACCGCACATGATGCTCCATCTATATATATAATTGCCTAAGGGTTTTTCCGTCTGTCTGTCTGTCTGTCTGTCTGTCCTGGAAATCCCGGCTCTCTGATTGGTCGAGGCCGCCAGGCCTCGACCAATCAGAGACCGGCACGGCATCGACGTAGAAATCCCGCGTCTCTGATTGGTCGAGGCCGCCAGGCTTCGACCAATCAGCAACGGGCACAGCGACGATGTTGTCATAAAGGACGTAGAAATCCCGCGTCTGATTGGTCGAGGCCGCCAGGCCTCGACCAATCAGCAACGGGCACAGCGATGATGATGTCATAATGGTTGCCATGGCGACGATGATGTCATAAAGGTTGCCTCGACCAATCAGCGACGGTCAAAGTCTGCCGCGAATTCTGGAATTATCATTGTCCATATACTACGGGGACATGCATATTCTAGAATACCCGATGCGTTAGAATCGGGCCACAATCTAGTACTGTATAATGACCGCACTGATGCTCCATACTGTATAATGGCTCCACATGATGCTCCATACTGTATAATGGCTCCACATAATGTTCCATCTATATATATAATTGTCTAAGGGTTTTTCCGTCTGTCTGTCTGTCTTTCTGTCTGTCTGTCTGTCCTGGAAATCCCGGCTCTCTGATTGGTCGAGGCCGCCAGGCCTCGACCAATCAGCAACGGGCACAGCGACGATGATGTCATAAAGGACGTAGACATCTCACGTTTCTGATTCAGCGATGGGCACAGTATCGACGTAGATGTCATAATGGTTGCCATGGCGACGATGATGTCATAAAGGTTGCCTCGACCAATCAGCGACGGGCACAGTGTGCCACGAATTCTGGAATCATCATTGTCCATATACTATGGGGACATGCATATTCTAGAATACCCGATGCGTTATCATCATTGTCCATATACTACGGGTCAAACTGCACTTTCAGGAGTCTTCTGACGTGCCATCAACACATGCCATAGGCACACTTAAGAACTTTTGATTTGGGCTTTTAGGTGTCAAGACCTTAAACATTCGCTAAAAAGTAGGTGGTTCTGCTCGGCCGATTTCTGCTCTCCTGAGACTGAAGAACGACTCTGCGGCAGAGCATGTGATTACAATATAGGGATGTCCCTGCAACCTCCACCAGTGATAACATGATTGACAGAATCAAATCAATAAAGTGGATGGTCTCTTCTGGACAATCTACTTTAAGTGCTTATGTCTCAGGTTTCCATGTAGATTAATGATCAGATGAGCTTTTTACCAAACTAGGGTTGCTATTTTATAAAATGCTTTGTAAAACTTGTTGGCGGCCTCGACCAATCAGCAACGGGCACAGCGACGATGATGTCATAATGGTTGCCATGGCGACGATGATGTCGTAAAGGTTGCCTCGACCAATCAGCGACGGGCACAGCGACGATGATGTCATAATGGTTGCCATGGTGACGATGATGTCATAAAGGTTGCCTCGACCAATCAGCGATGGGCACAGCGACGATGATGTCATAATGGTTGCCATGGTGACGATGATGTCATAAAGGTTGCCTCGACCAATCAGCAACGGGCACAGCGACGATGTCATAATGGTTGCCATGGTGACGATGATGTCATAAAGGTTGCCTCAACCAATCAGCGACGGGCACAGTCTGCCGCGAATTCTGGAATCATCATTGTCCATATACTACGGGGACATGCATATTCTAGAATACCCGATGCGTTAGAATCGGGCCACAATCTAGTACTGTATAATAACCACACATGATGCTCCATACTGTATAATGACCGTACATGATGCTCCATACTGTATAATGACTGCACATGATGCTCCATACTGTATATTGGCTGCACATGATGCTCCATACTGTATAATGACCACACATGATGCTCCATATTGTATAATGACCGCACATGATGCTCCATACTGTATAATGACCACACATGATGCTCCATACTGTATAATGACCGCACATGATGCTCCATACTGTATAATGACCACACATGATGCTCCATACTGTATAATGACTGCACATGATGCTCCATACTGTATAATGACTGCACATGATGCTCCATACTGTATAATGAACACACATGATGCTCCATACTGTATAATGACCACACATTATTGCTCTATACTGTATAATGACCGCACATGATGCTCCATACTGTATAATGACCGCACATGATGCTCCATACTGTATAATGGCCACACATGATGCTCCATACTGTATAATGGCCACACACTGCTCCATACTGTATAATGGCCACACATGATGCTCCATACTGTATAATGACCACACATGATGCTCCATACTATATAATGACCACACATGATGCTCCATACTGTATAATGGCCACATATGATGCTCCATACTATATAATGGCCACACACTGCTCCATCTATATATATAATTGTCTAAGGGTTTTTCCGTCTGTCTGTCTGTCTGTCTGTCTGTCCTGGAAATCCCGGCTCTCTGATTGGTCGAGGCCAGCAGGCCTCGACCAATCAGAGACCGGCACAGCATCGACGTAGAAATCCCGCGTCTCTGATTGGTCGAGGCCGCCAGGCCTCGACCAATCAGCGACGGGCACAGCGACGATGATGTCATAAAGGACGTAGAAATCCCGCGTCTGATTGGTCGAGGCCACCAGGCCTCGACCAATCAGCAACGGGCACAGCGACGATGATGTCATAAAGGACGTAGACATCTCACGTTTCTGATTCAGCGACGGGCACAGTATCGACGTAGATGTCATAATGGTTGCCATGGCGACGATGATGTCATAAAGGTTGCCTCGACCAATCAGCGACGGGCACAGTCTGCCGCGAATTCTGGAATCATCATTGTCCATATACTACTGGGACATGCATATTCTAGAATACCCGATGCGTTAGAATCGGGCCACAATCTAGTACTCTATAATGGCCACACATGATGCTCCATACTATATAATGGCCACACACTGCTCCATACTGTATAATGGCCACACATGATGCTCCATACTGTATAATGACCACACATGATGCTCCATACTGTATAATGGCCACACATGATGCTCCATTCTGTATAATGGCCACACACTGCTCCATACTATATAATGGCCACACACTGCTCCATACTGTATAATGGCCACACATGATGCTCCATACTATATAATGGCCACAAACTGCTCCATACTGTATAATGGCCACACATGATGCTCCATACTGTATAATGGCCACACATGATGCTCCATACTGTATAATGGCCACACACTGCTCCATACTGTATAATGGCCACACATGATGCTCCATACTGTATAATGACCACACATGATGCTCCATACTATATAATGGCCACACACTGCTCTATACTGTATAATGGCCACACATGATTCTCCATACTGTATAATGACCACACATGATGCTCCATACTGTATAATGGCCACACATGATGCTCCATACTGTATAATGGCCACATATGATGCTCCATACTATATAATGGCCACACACTGCTCCATACTGTATAATGGCCACACATCATGCTCCATACTATATAATGGCCACACACTGCTCCATACTGTATAATGGCCACACATGATGCTCCATACTGTATAATGACCACACATGATGCTCCATACTGTATAATGACCCGACATGATGCTCCATACTGTATAATGACCGCACATGATGCTCCATACTGTATAATGACTGCACATGATGCTCCATACTGTATATTGGCTGCACATGATGCTCCATACTGTATAATGACTGCACATGATTCTCCATACTGTATAATGACCGCACATGATGCTCCATACTGTATAATGACCGCACATGATGCTCCATACTGTATAATGACTGCACATGATGCTCCATACTGTATAATGACTGCACATGATGCTCCATTGGCTCCGCTACGTTTACCTTGTACACACACGGCTCCCCTCTGTACACCTAGTACACACACGGCTCTGCTCCGTACACCTCGAACACACACAGCTCCACTCCGTACACCTTGCACACACACAGCTCCGCTCCGTACACCTCGCGCACACACGGCTCCGCTCCCCTCGCGCACACACGGCTCCGCTCCATACACCTCGCACACACACGGCTCCGCTCCGTACACCTCGCACACATGGCTCCGCTCCGTACACCTCGCACACACACGGCTCCGCTCCATACACCTCGCACACACACGGCTCCGCTCCGTACACCTCGCACACACACGGCTCTGCTACATCCACACTGTACACCTCCTGACCCCACACAAGGCAGCATACTTACCTCATCCTGCGGCTGCAGCACCATGTGGCAAGTTGGGAACCAGCACAGGCAGCCTAGTCCTGCAATCCACGGAGGTCCCGGTCATGTGACCCCTGACTCCTCCCCTCCTGTGACCTCATCACAGGTCCTGTGCACAGAAAGCAGGCAGCAGTCATACGGAAGGGTAAGGGCCCGGGGCATGGCTTAACAAGGGGGCGTGTCGGTCCTGCTGTCTGCGGGATCAGAGTGTCCCGTGCTGGACAGCAGGGCAAAGGCTCAAAACCGGGATAGTCCCGCACAATGAGGGACGGTTGGGAGCTATGATTTTCAGCCATAGGGGCGGGGTTTTCGGGTGTTTGATTCACCCTTTCCTTACCCGCTGGCTGCATGCTGGCTGCAATATTGGATTGAAGTTCAGTCTCTGTCCTCCATAGTACACGCCTGCGCAAGGCAAGATTGCCTTGTGCAGGCATGTACTGTACTACGGAGGACATGCAGCAAGATGGGCGCTATACCCACACAATGCATATTTCTGCACACTGCAGTTTGCACTGAAGTGTTTGGGGTCGCCACACCTGTGACAAAGCTTAGGTTGCCCCTGGTAGAAGACCAGGATACCAAGGAAGGCAGATAATGCAATGTGGGCAACCGTTCCACCTGTGTGCTTAAGTTTTACCATAAACATCCAGGCTCCTGACCAGATACCAAACTTGTCACGGTTTTTCTTTGGCATCTCCACCACCTCTCCATACCAGCCAAGTCATGCCATGATGTCATAATAAGAAAGCGACTCGTTACAAATCATCACGGTCACTTTCTTGACTTGGTTTTGGCAAGACCCCACCTGAATGGCAAAGTCTCACCAGCCAGGATAATTTTTTGAAAACTCATAATTCAAGCCCCTGTGGCCAAACAAAGCTGACATCAAACTCAGGCGTGGAATAGAGATGTATCAAGGCATAGATATCAATCGCCTTGAAGCCCATCTTCAGCAGGAGCTCCAGAACCTTAGACGTTGGAGGATACGCATCACTGCCCCTCCGCCAGCAACGGACCACATTCCTGTGCCCACTACCTGACCCGGCTGTTGGGAGGGACCACACTGTATTTCCTCCTTTTTTCTCTCGGAAGGCCCCGAGTCCATGCCTCTCTATCCAGAAGGATAGATCATCCTCTCGACCCTCTACCATTAGTGATCTCTCCCCATTCTTTAGAGCCTCCAGGAGATGCCGCTGCAACATGCCGTCCCCAGAACCCGGAGACGAGGAGGGCGTCTTATTTCCCCCAGAGGTGACAGCAGCGTAACTGATAACGGTTGCTGCCACCACCGGGGAGGAAACCTGGACTAATGACCACATCAACTCCAACAATATCACTATTATCCACCTCCACAACCCTCTCACCCTCCACAAAACCAGCAACCACACTAGTAGAGAGAGAGTTTTCCTCATTCATACCCACCACCACATTCACTCATGCTGGGCCACTGACAACAGGGGGTGACGTTTTAACCTCCTCATCATCAGGCACAAGGGGCTGGCCACCCCCACAGAACTGAAGACGACCTCACCCCTGGTCTTACTTGTGCCCTCCGCATCATCAGTTGGTAATATCCACTGCTTCATGGTTGCTACCAGACGTCGTTGATCCTTAGCCGCCGTGAGGCACCGTTGATGTTTAGTATCAGGATATTGCTGACCTCCGGCGCCAACACAACATAGGACTTTGGGCAGACCAGAACTCCCAGCTCCTGCAACTCCCTCACACTGCCGCCACTTCTCAACTAAGTGAATAGCGGCAACAGCATTCAGGGACACTGTATTGCCAAGTTTTTAACACTAAGGTTCGGATACGCTTTAAAGAAGGCTGCTACTTGTAGTATAACGCAATTTTATTTCAAACTACAAAATTAAAGGAATCGTATGATTGAATAGTATGATTGCGTACACTTTTGTATATTTTAAGATAATAAGGTTAAGTACATATAAAGATTAAATACATATAATGATTAAGTGCATATACTCACATCATCCGTCACCAAGGGGCTTATAAACATCTTCCGTCTGGAAAATCAGAGAAGCAACACCAAGACAGAGAACCCCTGGGAAATTCACAACACTGCACGGGCATCCCCACTTATGCAGGTATCACAACACTGTACCCATATCAGTACAGGTACCCAGGTTGCTTCTGTCTTAGGCCGGGTTCACATTAGCGTTTCTGTGTGCAGTGTATGATCTGCATAGATCCGCATGCGTCATGCGTAATATCTTTAACATGGTGTATGCAGGGACATGCATTTGCATGCATCGTTTCACGATGTGCGGCGTTGTCTGGCGAACGCAACATGTTGCATTTTTTGAGGAGTCAAATATTGCGCAATCATGAGAATGAGTGCGTCAAAAAATGCATTACTGGTTATGGGAACGCATTGGTACGCAAGGACATGCGTACGCATTTGTTCGATACACATGCGTACTTTAGACTGCGCATGTCCAGGAAATTATTTCACCACCTCCACCATAAAAAACGCAAACGCATGCATGCCAAAGCGCATTTAAACACATGCACAAGCAGCGTTTTTTTTGCGTCATGTGTAAGATGACTACTACAAGCAGAGACGGAGCTCGCTACGTTGCTTTGTAATCTCCCCGCAACTTTGCACCGGATGCATAGCAGAACCCGGGCTGGGCTGGGCAAGGGGCTTGTACAATGAGCTTATGCAGCGCCCCAGAGTCCTGGTTCGTTGCAGTAATGTTGTTCTTCCACCAGGGGGAGTGATGTTGTGTCTAAAGGCAATGAAGGAGATCTTCTGTCCAGGTATTACAACCATTACACACACTTCACACTCCAGCCACCAGGGGTAGCTAAAGGTTCTATCTATTAGGCCACTCCTCACACTTGGGTAAAACTGGTAGTTGGAGGGAAGTTAGAGAGTTCCTGGCTGGAGACCGACAAGGAAAGGTCTCCAGGCCGAGCTGGCTGGAGTGATCTCCAGTCAGATCCAGACTGCGGTCTGAGGAGGACGAGGGTACACGGAGCTGTGCCTGCATCCCATGCGGCAGCATCCTAAGAAAGGACACGAAAGGAAGTGTCTTGCAGTGAGTGAGCAATGAAGTCATAGCAACAGGAGTGAAACATCAGAGGGAGACCAGCTAGAAGCAGGCTGCCTCTTTCTGAAGCGCAGGACCAGTAGCCAGAACACCGAGAGAGTAAAGAGCTCTATGCCGTTACTTCAGAGACTGGCAGGACAGTTAATTCCACGTTAGCTACCCGACCATTTACACAGGAGGCACGGTGGCAACTTGTGGGGGCCGGGGCATCTCTAGGGTCCCTATAAAAAGCCTCAGGCCACCGGTCATACGTGTTTTGTTCTATCCGACCACGGGGAACACTGAGAGGAGTAACAACAGTGAGGACCTTATTGGAGCTTATGCAAGTAGGGACCTACTGTATTACTGTGCGCTAGGGGAAGGCTACTGATTTCCATCTGGATAAGGGGACTCTGGATTTGCCTTCAGACCGGCTGGACTCTGCCTACCCTGTGGTCCCTACCCTGGACTGTGGATGCTGAAGCCTTCAGTAAAGATAAAGAGACTACAACCTTGTGTCCTCGTTATTCACTGTGCCTTACATCATCCACCATTCACCATCTACACTCTGGGAAGCCCTGGGGACATACTTCACCTGTGGGAAGGTATACCATCTAGCTGCCATAACATCACCCCAGCGGACCCCTAAGCAGCGTCGGTCACCCTGACCGAATACCACAGGTGGCGTCACGAACATTTTCCTATAAACTGTTGTCCATTTATTGGATACCCCTCAAAGGGCCACGGACCGGGCCTAGCCACCGTGACATCCCCATTGACTACAGAAGGGCCCGGATCCGAGTACCCCGCTGTCCTGACTTGGTGGCGCTCCACTTACCCTGCGGCCGACTCAGGGGGTACAGGGAGGGGGGCATACATGTAGCTTACCGCCTCCTGCAGCTTTGGCTTGGTGGTATTCTTTTCCTTAGTCTTCTGGCCCCCAGGTGCCTCTTCTGGTAAATAGTCACCAGGAAGGAAGTTCTGAAAGCATGCTGGGGACTCCAGGAACTTTATCTCTGCCATTAGCGCACCTCCCTGGCCGCTGTTGCCACTGTCCTTCCCAGAGCCAGCAGAACTGTGGCCAGATGTTAATGTCGCCTGTCCTGCAGGGAGCTCGCTGCACGTGGCCTGCGGGTGACTTTGCAGGCTGCCAGGTGGGGCTTTCTGCTGGTCCTCATCATCATCATCATCCACCTGGCTCTCAGGCTGCACCCCTATCTGCCTTTGCTCTCTGTTATCTGCCATTTCTCTGAATCGCTCTTCATTCATCAGTTTTTCTTTAAACGGTCCACTTTTCTCTCTGATAAGTGCTTTTCTGAGTTCCAACTCATTAATTTCATGTTTAAGCCTCTTTACCTCCACCTGGAGTTGGCTCTTCGTCGGCTCTTTGTCCCCAAGTGCAGTGGCAAAAACCATCAAGTGCTACAAAGAAACTGGCTCACATGTGGACTGCCCCAGGAAAGGAAGACCGAGAGTCACCTCTGCTTCTGAGGATAAGTTTATCCGAGTCACCAGCCTCAGAAATCGCAGGTTAACAGCAGCTCAGATTAGAGACCAGGTCAATGCCACACAGCGTTCTAGCAGCAGACACATCTCTACAACAACTGTTAACAGGAGACTTTGTGCAGCAGGCCTTCATGGTAAAATAGCTGCTAGGAAACCGTGCTAAGGACAGGCAACAAACAGAAGTGACTTATTTGGGCTAAAGAACACAAGGAGTGGACATTAGACCAGTGGAAATCTGTGCTTTGGTCTGATGAGTCCAAATTTGAGATCTTTGGTTCCAACCACCGTGTCTTTGTGCGACGCAGAAAAGGTGAACGGATGGACTCTACATGCCTGGTTCCCACTGTGAAGCATGGAGGAGGAGGTGTGATGGTGTGGGGGTGCTTCGCTGGTGACACTGTTGGGGATTTCTTCAAAATTGAAGGCATACTGAACCAGCATGGCTACCACAGCATCTTGCAGCAGCATGCTATTCCATCCGGTTTGCGTTTAGTTGGACCATCATTTATTTTTCAACAGGACAATGAGCCCACACACACCTCCAGGCTGTGTAAGGACTATTTGACCAAGAAGGAGAGTGATGGGGTGCTACCCCAGATGACCTCGCCTCCACAGTCACCAGACCTGAACCCAATCGAGATGGTTTGGGGTGAGCTGGACCGCAGAGTGAAGGCAAAAGGGCCAACAAGTGCTAAGAATCTCTGGGAACTCCTTCAAGATTGTTGGAAGACCATTCCGGGTGACTACCTCTTGAAGCTCATCAAGAGAATGCCAAGAGTGTGCAAAAAGCAGTCATCAAAGCAAAAAGTGGCTACTTTGAAGAACCTAGAATATATGATATAATTTCATTTGTTTCACACTTTTTTGTTAAGTATATAATTCCACATGTGTTAATTCATAGTTTTGATGCCTTCAGTGTGAATGTACAATTTTCATAGTCATGCAAATACAGAAAAATCTTTAAATGAGAAGGTGTGTCCAAACTTTTGGTCTGTACTGTACACTGAATACACTTGGATAGATATACAGGAATAAGACAAATCTGTGTTGTTCTGCTGGAGGCGTCGCTGCGTTCAGCTGATTATCTGCATAGTAATACTTGACATTTATTCCTGTTACTTCAGAGTCACGCTTAGCTGTGGTGCCCTTGACTTCTCCGCTGCTGGTGTAGCAGCTGCTCCTCTTCTAGGCTTCTATGTAGCAGGACATTTTCTTCCTTTCAGTCTATAGGTGATGAAAGAAGCAAACATCCTTATAAGAGCATCATTGCAGCGTTGTTCCATCCCGCAGGCAGCATCCCACAGCGATGTTCATGGAAGTCAATAGCGTCCATATAGGTCAGGATGTACGTGTCGGCAGCGAGGTATGGCTGCAGGACTACTAACTCTATTAGTGCAGTATTGATTAGGGCAGTGGCACGGCATGCTCTGGGAGATGAGGAGCCGTCAGCTGCGGCAGACCTGTGTTCTCCAGCCGGTTACATCAATGCGGGAACACAAGAAATGCTATTAGAGAAGTTCGGGAGCCGCAGGGAGGGACAAGCAACTAATCTCAAGAAAGTCAGGCGGCAACTTCAGAAGCATCCAACATGCAGAGCGACGGGCGCGGACACGCAGCCATTGATGTCCAGATTATGATTAGTCAGTAATAAAAGCGTGTCTGTTCCAAATAGAGGGGCCGGGACCCCTGATTACAAGGGAGTCGAGTGGCTTCCAACCTGGCGGCTTATCTCCAATTCACTGGGAATCAAATCTCCGATGTGTCTCTCAATTTCCCATCCTCACAGGAGTCACTCAGGGACCGTCTACGGACTCCTATCGCTGGGAGGACTCCTATCACTGGGGGGACTCATCGCTGGGAGAACTCCTTATGGAGCGCCCCACTAGGGCCTAGGGGTACTCGGTACCGGGTCCGGTTATCGTTATAGGGGTGGTCACGGTGGCAGTGACCCGGTCCATGGCCCTGGGCGTCCAAGTAAAAGGAAGGTCTTTAAAGGGGTTATTTGAAATAAAGTTTGTTCGTGACGCACCTGGGGGTGATGGCACTGCAGCAAGGATGGTATGGCTTCCCAAAGGTGAAGCTGGGTCCCCAGGGCTCCTGATGTAATAGGCATAGATGGTGTGGTGCCAGAAAGAATCACAAGGACACAAGTTTGCAGTCTCTTTACCTGTGTACTGGTGGTGAAAAGCCACATTCCAGGGTACCGGCAACAGGTGATGGTGAGGTCCAGGCAGCCTGGAAACGATTAGGGATCCCCTTAGCCAGGTGGGATTAGGAGCCTTCCTTGCTGCGCTGTAAGGTGTGTCCCTTGCTGCCTATGGCTTCTTACAAGGTCCTCTCTCTTCCTCTCTCTCTGTGTCCTAGGACTGTACCCGCATAGCAGGCAGCGTGAGACATTTTACAGGTGTCTGTATTTACTGTGACTTCGGGCTCTGGGTGCTGCTGTGCCTTCAGATGTAGATGTGGGCAAGTAACATTCAATCTTCTGCCCTCCAGTTTCTGCTTTGGGGCATACAGTCCCATACAGCCTCGGACTCCCGGTTTCCGGTTCCTGCGTTTCAGCTTGGAGGGAGCTCAGTCGCAGCTCTCCTCCAGCTCTTCACTTCTCCAGTGCTCCTTCCTCCTACACACTCTCTACAAACTACACTCCTCCAAGCCAGAACATATATAGGGAAGTTCCCTCTGAAACTGGGTTCAGAGCTTCCTCTTCTGGCCTGGAGTCAGAACATGTTGCATCTATTGTGCTACCTGTTATATGGATCCTCCTCATTTCCAGGCATGGCATCACCCTCCCGGAAAGGAAGTCAATACCACTGTGGTACCCGAACTCCTGGGGTGCCATATTCCCTCCCTGTTAAATCCAGTACTCCCGGACTGGGAAAATAAATATAACAATAACAGGTTAGATTGTGCAAACATTTTTTAAATATACTACAGGAAAAAACAGGTACAAAACTTTAGCATAGTCAACACATTATCAAAGTGTGACTGGTCTTCTACCAGGGTGTCCTTGTTCATCAACTGTTATGAGGCGAGGGACCAATTCTAAACCCCCAACGTAGGCCATGCCAAACGTTTTTTCTTCTGGTCTTTGGAAACAAACAGGGTTCCACTCATGCTGCCAGGTCGTGGTAAAACCAATACGGTGCACCTAGGAGGTGCCAACTGTTTACAAAGAAAGTTTTTAGGTAATTCACCTTCCATTACACTGTTGTCCATTCTAAACTTTCAATAAACAAAAATCAACATTTTTAAACAGGTAACAATAATTATTGGCATCTTACATTTTAGTCCCTGTAACGAGCTGGTAAATGACCTCTGGTACTATGGGAAGATCTACACAGTACAGGGATTGATAGTGACCTAACAGGATTAACTATTCTTGCTACCACTGAGGTAGTGCACTCTCTTATGGCTATGCTACTGGTGAATCTATGTAGCACAAGTATACCTGATTTTCTACAAGTGCTTCTGATCACTGTGGGTATGACAGATTCGCCGTTAGCAGGGGGTGGATTCTCTTGCTCCACTGCTGGTGTGATGTCTGCTGCTTGAGCCCGCTGGTGTAGAGTCTCTTCTGGTTGAGATTCATTTTGAGTCACATCTCTTTCTGGTACTTCCAAATGGGGAAAGGTCAAAACGGGCACCACTATGGCTTGATTTTCTTGAGCCCATGACTGTGGAAAATCTCCAAGAACAGTATAGATTCTCTTTTCCTCCTCTTCTGTGGGTTGATGGCTATCTTGGTCTTTCTCCTTGTCTTTCAGTTGGTCAGGGTATACCTTAAGATGATCTCTTGATACCGCAGTTGAGGTTTCTCCTCCATCTTTCCTTATGAGACACACCTTGGTGTTATCAAAGTTTGACTGTAAGATGGTGTATGGTTCTGCCTCCCACTGATCATCGAGTTTCTGCATTTTTATTTTCCTCTTTAACCCCTTAAGCCCCGAGGGTGGTTTGCACGTTAATGACCGGGCCAATTTTTACAATTCTGACCACTGTCCCTTTATGAGGTTATAACTCTGGAACGCTTCAACGGATCTTGGCGATTCTGACATTGTTTTCTCGTGACATATTGTACTTCATTTTAGTAGTAACATTTATTCGATATAACTTGCGTTTATTTGTGAAAAAAACGGAAATTTGGCGAAAATTTTGAAAATTTCGCAATTTTCCAACTTTAAATTTTTATGCCCTTAAATCACAGAGATATGTCACGCAAAATACTTAATAAGTAACATTTCCCACATGTCTCCTTTACATCAGCACAATTTTGGAACCAAAATTTTTTTTTGTTAGGGAGTTATAAGGGTTCAAAGTTGACCAGCAATTTCTCATTTTTACAACACCATTTTTTTTTAGGGACCACATCTCATTTGATGTCATTTTGAGGGGTCTATATGATAGAAAATACCCAAGTGTGACACCATTCTAAAAACTGCACCCCTCAAGGTGCTCAAAACCACATTCAAGAAGTTTATTAACCCTTCAGGGGTTTCACAGGAATTTTTGGAATGTTTAAATAAAAATGAATATTTAACTTTTTTTCACACAAAATTTATTTCAGCTCCAATTTGTTTTATTTTACCAAGGGTAACAGGATAAAATGGATGCCAAACATTGTTGTACAATCTGTACTGAGTACGCTGATACCCCATATGTGGGGGTAAACCACTGTTTGGGCGCATGGCAGAGCTCGGAAGGGAAGGAGTGCCATTTGACTTTTAAATGCAAAATTGACAGGAATTGAGATGGGACACCATGTTGCGTTTGGAGAGCCACTGATGTGCCTAAACATTGAAACCCCCCACAAGTGACACCATTTTGGAAAGTAGACACCCTAAGGAACTTATCTAGATGTGTGGTGACCACTTTGACCCACCAATTGCTTCACAGAAGTTTATAATGCAGAGCCGTAAAAATAAAAAATCATATTTTTTCACAAAAATGATCTTTTCGCCCCCAATTTTTTATTTTCCCAAGAGTAAGAGAAGAAATTGAACCTCAAAAATTGTTGGCCAATTTGTCCTGAGTACGCTGATACCCCGTATATGGGTGTAAACCATTGTTTGGGCGTATGGCAGAGCTCGGAAGGGAAGGAGCGCCATTTTACTTTTCAATGCAAAATTGACTGGAATTGAGATGGGATGCCATGTTGCGTTTGGAGAGCCCCTGATGTGCCTAAACATTGAAATCCCCACAAGTGACACCATTTTGGAAAGTAGACCCCTTAAGGAACTTATCTAGAGGTGTGGTGAGCACTTTGACCCAACAAGTGCTTCACAGAAGTTTATAATGCAGAGCCGTAAAAATAAAAAATCATATTTTTTCACAAAAATAATCTTTTCGCCACCAATTTTTTATTTTCCCAAGGGTAAGAGAAGAAATTAGACCACAAAAGTTGTTGTGCAATTTGTCCTGAGTGCGACGATACCCCATATGTGGGGGTAAACCACTGTTTGGGCGCATGGCAGAGCTCGGAAGGAAAGGAGCGCCATTTGACTTTTCAATGCAAAATTGACTGGAATTGAGATGGGACGCCATGTTGCGTTTGGAGAGCCCCTGATGTGCCTAAACATTGGAACCCCTCACAAGTGACACCATTTTGAAAAGTAGACCCCTTAAGGAACTTATCTAGATGTGTGGTGAGCACTTTGACCCAACAAGTGCTTCACAGAAGTTTATAATGCAGAGCCGTAAAAATAAAAAATCTTATTTTTTCACAAAAATGATCTTTTCGCCCCCAATTTTTTATTTTCCCAAGGGTAAGAGAAGAAATTAGACCACAAAAGTTGTTGTGCAATTTGTCCTGAGTGCGACGATACCCCATATGTGGGGGTAAACCACTTTTTGGGTGCATAGCAGAGCTCGGAAGGGAAGGAGCGCCATTTGACTTTTCAATGCAAAATTGACTGGAATTAAGATGGGACGCCATGTTGGTTTGGAGAGCCCCTGATGTGCCTAAACATTAAAAACCCCCACAAGTGACACCATTTTGGAAACTAGACCCTCTAAGGAACTTATCTAGATGTGTTTTGAGAGCTTTGAACCCCCAAGTGTTTCACTACAGTTTATAACGCAGAGCCGTTAAAATAAATTTATTTTTTTTTCGCAAAAATTTTTTAGCCCCCAGTTTTGTATTTTCACAAGGGTAACATAATAAATTGGACCCCAAAAGTTGTTGTCCAATTTGTCCTGAGTACGCTGATACCCCATATGTGGGGGGGAACCACTGTTTGGGCGCATGGCAGAGCTCGGAAGGGAAGGAGCGCCATTTGGAATGCAGACTTAGATGGATTGGTCTGCAGGAGTCACGTTGCATTTGCAGAGCCCCTGATGTACCCAAACAGTACAAACCCCCCACAAGTGACCCCATATTAGAAACTAGACCTCCCATGGAACTTATCTAGATGTGTTGTGAGAACTTTGAACCCCTAAGTGTTTCACTACAGTTTATAACGCAGACCCGTGAAAATAAAAATTCTTTTTTTTTTCACAAAAATGATTTTTTAGCCCCCAGCTTTGTATTTTTACAAGGGTAACAGAATAAATTGGACCCCAAAAGTTGTTGTTCAATTTGTCCTGAGTACGCTGATACCCCATATGTGGGGGGGAACCACTGTTTGGGCTCATGGCAGAGCTCGGAAGGGAAGGAGCGCCATTTGGAATGCAGACTTAGATGGATTGGTCTGCAGGCGTCACGTTGCATTTGCAGAGCCCCTGATGTACCCAAACAGTAGAAACCACCCACAAGTGACCCCATATTGGAAACTAGACCTCCCATGGAACTTATCTAGATGTGTTGTGAAAACTTTGAACCCCCAAGTGTTTCACTACAGTTTACAACGCAGAGCCGTGAAAATAAAAATCCTTTTTTTTCCCACAAAAATGATTTTTAGCCCCCCAAATTTTTATTTTCCCAAGGATAACAAGAGAACTTGGACCCAAAAAGTTGTTGTCCAATTTGTCTCGAGTACGCTGATACCCCATATGTTGGGGTAAACCCCTGTTTGGGCGCACGGGAGAGCTCGGAAGTGAAGGAGCACTGTTTTACTTTTTCAATGCAGAATTGGCTGGAATTGAGATCGGACGCCATGTCGCGTTTGGAGAGCCCCTGATGTGTCTAAACAGTGGAAACCCCCCAATTATAAATGAAACCCTAATCCAAACGCACCACTAACCCTAATCCCAACTGTAACCCTAACCACACACCTAACCCAGACACACCCCTAATTCTAATCCCAACCCTAATCCCAACCGTAAATGTAATCCAAACCCTAACCCTAGCCCCAACCCTAGCCCTAACCCTAACCCTAACCCTAACCCTAACCGGAAAATGGAAATAAATACATTTTTTTTAATTTTATTATTTTTCCCTAAGGCTAGGTTCACATTGCGTTAGGGAAATCCGTTTAGCACTAGCGGATTGCGCTAACACAATGTCTTTTTAGGTGTCGTGTTTAGTGGTCGCGTTAACGTCCCCGCTCTGGAAGATCGGGGATCGGACCTCGGGCGCGCCGCGGACGCTGCAAGCAGCGTCTGAGGCGCGCCACAAAAGAATGGCACCTTGCTAGCGCGAGCCGAAAATGGCACGCTCTAGCGATGCGCTACACCTGAAAATCACATTGCTGTCAATGGTTGTGCTAACGGACCCGTTGCACGGCGTTAATTGTGACATTTTCGCCGTGCAACGCTGTCCGTTAGCGTTAACCCATTAACGCAATGTGAACCTAGCCTAACTAAGGGGGTGATGAAGGGGGGTTTGATTTACTTTTATAGCGAGTTTTTTAGCGGATTTTTATGATTGGCAGCCGTCACACACTAAAAGACGCTTTTTATAGCAAAAAAGTTTTTGCGTCTCCACATTTTGAGACCTATAATTTTTCCATATTTTGGTCCACAGAGTCATGTGAGGTCTTGTTTTTTGCGGGACGAGTTGACGTTTTTATCGGTTACATTTTCGGACACGTGACAGTTTTTGATCGCTTTTTATTCCGATTTTTTTGTGAGGCAGAATGACCAAAAACCAGCTATTCATGAATTTCTTTTGGGGGAGGCGTTTATACCGTTCCGCGTTTGGTAAAATTGATGAAGCAGTTTTATTCTTCGGGTCAGTACGATTACAGCGACACCTCATTTATATCATTTTTTTTATGTTTTGGCGCTTTTATACGATAAAAGCTATTTTATAGAAAAAATAATTATTTTGGCATCGCTTTATTCAGAGGACTATAACTTTTTTATTTTTTTGGTTATGATGCTATATGGCGGCTCGTTTTTTGCGGGGCAAGATGACGTTTTCAGAGGTAACATGGTTATTTATATCCGTCTTTTTGATCGCGTGTTATTCCACTCTTTGTTCAGCGTTATGATAATAAAGCGTTGTTTTTTGGCTCGTTTTTTTTTTTTTTTCTTACGGTGTTCACTGAAGGGGTTAACTAGTGGGCCAGTTTTATAGGTCGGGTCGTTACGGACGCGGCGATACTAAATATGTGTACTTTTATTGTTTTTTTGTTTTTTTTTTATGTAAAGAAATGTATTTATGGGAATAATATTTTTTTTTTTCTGCTTTATTTAGGAATTTTTTTTTTATTTTTTTTTTTACAAGTGTGGAAATTTTTTTTTTTACTTTTTCACTTTGTCCCAGGGGGGGACATCACAGATCACCGATCTGACAGTGTGCACAGCACTCTATCAGATCGGTGATCTGACATACAGCCGGGCAGGATTAGAGCTGCAGCTGCAGCCTGATCCTGACCCGGAAGTGCTCCCTGCAGGACCCGGCGGCCATTTTGGATCCGGGGACTGCAGGGAGAAGACGCTCGGTACACGGTGAGCACATCACCGTGTACCGATCGTCTCAGGGAAGCCCGCAGGGAGCCCCCTCCCTGCGCGATGCTTCCCTGCACCGTCGGCACACCGCGATCATCTTTGATCGCGGTGTGCCGGGGGTTAATGTGCCGGGAGCGGTCCGTGACCGCTCCTGGCACATAGTGCCGGATGTCAGCTGCGATAGGCAGCTGACACCCGGCCGCGATCGGCCGCGCTCCCCCCGTGAGCGCGGCCGATCGCATATGACGTACTATCCCGTCCATGGGAATTAAGTCCCAGGTTACCTGGACGGGATAGTACGTCATATGGGATTAAGGGGTTAAAACTTGCTCACCTGGTGACAAGAGAATTGCAGGGGTGTGCTGGTTATAGTTTCTCTCCTGCTTCTGTCTTGCCTGGGACAGACTTCTTTCCATGCATTCTTGTACTTGGCGATATTTCTGCTACTGCTCCGTATCCCAATCTGCATCTGGTAATGTTATTTCTGGTGGTAGGATTCCCATATCAAGGTCAACAGGTAATTTGCTAGGTTTTCCTCTCATTAGGTAGGCTGGGGTGCAGTTGGTGGAATTCACTGGGATATGATTGTACAGATCTACCAGATCCGGCAACTTCTTTGGCAACAGGTTTCTCTCTTCCAAGGGCAAGTTCTTCAGTAAGTCAATTACCACCTGATTCATCTTCTCATACATGCCATTTGTCTGTGGATGATGTGGTGTTGTCCTGATCTTCTTGCATCCATACAGGTTACAGAACTCCTGGAACACTTCTGCTTAACAGACTGTGCCTTGATCGGTGAGTACCTTTTCAGGGTAACCATGTGGTCGACAAAAGTGTTGTTGGAATGCTTTGGCTACCGTCTTTGCTGTTTGGTCCTTGACTGGCACGACTACCAAGAACCTTGAGTAATTGTCCATTATGGTCAGGGCGTAGACATAGCCTAACAGGCTTGGGATTATGTTATGAATAGGTAATTCAGAACCACAATGGACCTTGAAGTTCAGAGCACACAAAGTGACCTGACAATAACCAAAAAACATAGGACGAGCTCTGAGACGTGGGAACTCTGCTGACCGCAATCCCTAATCCTATCACACCACACTAGAGGTAGCCGTGGATTGCGCCTAACGCTCCCTATGCAACTCGGCACAGCCTGAGAAACTAGCTAGGCCTGAAGACAGAAAAATAAGCCTACCTTGCCTCAGAGAAATTCCCCAAAGGAAAAGGCAGCCCCCCACATATAATGACTGTGAGTAAGATGAAAACACAAACACAGAGATGAAATAGATTTAGCAAAGTGAGGCCCGACTTACTGAATAGACCGAGGATAGGAAAGATAGCTTTGCGGTCAACACAAAAACCTACAAACAACCACGCAGAGGGGCAAAAAGACCCTCCGCACCGACTAACGGTACGGAGGTGCTCCCTCTGCGTCTCAGAGCTTCCAGCAAGCAAGAAAAACCAATAAAGCAAGCTGGACAGAAAATATAGCAACAAAAGTAACACAAGCAGAACTTAGCTTATGCTGAGCAGACAGGCCACAGGAACGATCCAGGAGGAAGCAAGACCAATACTAGAACATTGACTGGAGGCCACGATCAAAGCACTAGGTGGAGTTAAATAGAGCAGCACCTAACGACTTAACATCATCACCTGAAGAAGGAAACTCAGAAGCCGCAGTACCACTCGTGACCACAGGAGGGAGCTTGATCACAGAATTCACAACAGTACCCCCCCCTTGAGGAGGGGTCACTGAACCCTCACCAGAGCCCCCAGGCTGACCAGGATGAGCCATATGAAAGGCACGAACAAGATCAGCAGCATGGACATCAGAGGCAAAGACCCAGGAATTATCTTCCTGATCATAACCCTTCCACTTAACCAGATACTGGAGTTTCCGTCTCGAAACACGAGAATCCAAAATCTTCTCCACTATATACTCCAACTCCCCCTCCACCAAAACCGGAGCAGGAGGATCAACAGATGGAACCACAGGCGCCACGTATCTCCGTAACAATGACCTATGGAATACTTTATGGATGGAAAAAGAATCTGGAAGGGTCAAACGAAAAGACACAGGATTAAGAACCTCAGAAATCCTATACGGACCAATGAAACGAGGCTTAAACTTAGGAGAGGAAACCTTCATAGGAATATAACGAGATGACAACCAAACCAAATCCCCAACACGAAGTCGGGGACCCACACAGCGTCTGCGATTAGCGAAACGTTGAGCCTTCTCCTGGGACAAGGTCAAATTGTCCACTACATGAGTCCAAATCCGCTGCAACCTGTCCACCACAGTATCCACACCAGGACAGTCCGAAGACTCAACCTGCCCTGAAGAGAAACGAGGATGGAACCCAGAATTGCAGAAAAACGGTGAAACCAAGGTAGCCCAGCTGGCCCGATTATTAAGAGCGAACTCAGCCAACGGCAAAAAAGACACCCAATCATCCTGATCAGCAGAAACAAAACATCTCAGATATGTTTCCAAGGTCTGATTGGTTCGTTCAGTCTGGCCATTTGTCTGAGGATGGAAAGCCGAGGAAAAAGACAAATCAATGCCCATCCTAGCACAAAAGGCTCGCCAAAACCTCGAAACAAACTGGGAACCTCTGTCAGAAACGATGTTCTCTGGAATGCCATGTAAACGAACCACATGCTGGAAGAACAATGGCACCAAATCAGAGGAGGAAGGTAATTTAGACAAGGGTACCAAATGGATCATCTTAGAGAAGCGATCACAAACTACCCAAATGACCGACATTTTTTGAGAGTCGGGGAGATCCGAAATAAAATCCATAGAGATATGTGTCCAAGGCCTCTTCGGGATCGGCAAGGGCAAAAGCAATCCACTGGCACGAGAACAGCAGGGCTTAGCCCGAGCACAAATCCCACAGGACTGCACAAAAGAACGCACATCCCGCGACAGAGACGGCCACCAAAAGGATCTAGCCACCAAATCTCTGGTACCAAAGATTCCAGGATGACCAGCCAACACCGAACAATGAACCTCAGAGATAACTTTATTCGTCCACCTATCAGGGACAAACAGTTTCTCTGCTGGGCAACGATCAGGTTTATTAGCCTGAAATTTTTGCAGCACCCGCCGCAAATCAGGGGAGATGGCAGACACAATTACACCCTCTTTGAGAATACCCGCCGGCTCAGGCAAACCTGGAGAGTCGGGCACAAAACTCCTAGACAGGGCATCCGCCTTCACATTTTTAGAGCCCGGAAGGTACGAAACCACAAAGTCAAAACGGGAGAAAAACAGCGACCAACGAGCCTGTCTAGGATTCAACCGTTTGGCAGACTCGAGATAAGTCAAGTTCTTGTGATCAGTCAAGACCACCACGCGATGCTTAGCTCCTTCAAGCCAATGACGCCACTCCTCGAATGCCCACTTCATGGCCAGCAACTCTCGATTGCCAACATCATAATTTCGCTCAGCAGGCGAAAACTTCCTGGAAAAGAAGGCGCATGGCTTCATCACCGAGCAATCAGCACCTCTTTGCGACAAAACAGCCCCCGCCCCAATTTCAGAAGCATCAACCTCAACCTGGAACGGAAGCGAAACATCTGGTTGACACAACACAGGGGCAGAAGAAAAACGACGCTTTAACTCCTGAAAAGCTTCCACAGCAGCAGAAGACCAATTGACCACATCAGCACCCTTCTTGGTCAAATCGGTCAATGGTTTAGCAATACTAGAAAAATTACAGATGAAGCGACAATAAAAATTAGCAAAGCCAAGGAACTTTTGCAGACTCTTCAGAGATGTCGGCTGAGTCCAATCATAAATGGCCTGGACCTTAACAGGGTCCATCTCGATCGTAGAAGGGGAAAAAATGAACCCCAAAAATGAAACCTTCTGAACACCAAAGAGACACTTTGATCCCTTCAAAAACAAAGAATTAGCACGCAGGACCTGGAACACCATTCTGACCTGCTTCACATGAGACTCCCAATCATCCGAGAAGACCAAAATATCATCCAAGTATACAATCAGGAATTTATCCAGGTACTCTCGGAAGATGTCATGCATAAAGGACTGAAATACTGATGGAGCATTGGCAAGTCCGAATGGCATAACTAGGTACTCAAAATGGCCCTCGGGCGTATTAAATGCAGTTTTCCATTCATCGCCCCGTTTAATACGCACAAGATTATATGCACCACGAAGATCTATCTTGGTGAACCAACTAGCCCCCTTAATCCGAGCAAACAAATCAAATAGCAGCGGCAAGGGGTACTGAAATTTGACCGTGATTTTATTTAGAAGGCGGTAATCAATACAAGGTCTCAGCGAACCATCCTTCTTGGCCACAAAAAAGAACCCTGCTCCCAATGGCGATGACGACGGCCGAATATGACCCTTCTCCAAGGATTCTTTTACGTAACTCCGCATAGCGGCGTGCTCAGGTACAGATAAATTAAACAGTCGACCCTTAGGAAACTTACTACCAGGAATCAACTCGATAGCACAATCACAATCCCTATGCGGAGGTAGGGCATTGGACTTGGGCTCATCGAATACATCCCGGTAATCAGACAAGAACTCTGGGACCTCAGAAGGGGTGGATGATGAGATAGACAGAAATGGAACATCACCATGTACCCCCTGACAACCCCAGCTGGACACAGACATAGATCTCCAATCTAATACTGGGTTATGGACTTGTAGCCATGGCAACCCCAACACGACCACATCATGCAGATTTTGCAACACCAGAAAGCGAATATCCTCCTGGTGCGCAGGAGCCATGCACATGGTCAGCTGGGTCCAATACTGAGGCTTATTCTTGGCCAAAGGCGTAGCATCAATTCCTCTCAATGGAATCAGACACTGCAAGGGCTCCAAGACAAACCCACAGCGCCTAGCAAACTCCAAGTCCATCAAATTCAGGGCAGCGCCTGAATCCACAAATGCCATGACAGAATAGGAAGACAAAGAGCAGATCAAAGTAACGGACAAAAGAAATTTCGACTGTGCCGTACCAATGGTGGCAGACTTAGCGAACCGCTTAGTGCGCTTAGGACAATCGGAGATAGCATGAGTGGAATCACCACAGTAGAAACACAGCTCATTCTGACGTCTGTGTTCCTGCCTTTCAGCTCTGGTCAAAGTCCTATCGCACTGCATAGGCTCAGGTTTATGCTCAGATAATACCGCCAAATGGTGCACAGATTTACGCTCACGCAAGCGTCGACCGATCTGAATGGCCAAAGACATAGACTCATTCAGACCAGCAGGCATAGGAAATCCCACCATGACATCCTTAAGGGCTTCAGAGAGACCCTTTCTGAAGATTGCTGCCAAAGCACATTCATTCCATTGAGTGAGCACAGACCACTTTCTAAACTTCTGACAATAAATCTCTATCTCATCCTGACCCTGACACAGAGGCAGCAAATTTTTCTCTGCCTGATCCACTGAATTAGGTTCATCGTACAGTTATCCGAGCGCCAGAAAAAACGCATCAATATTACATAATGCAGGATCTCCTGGCGCAAGGGAAAATGCCCAGTCTTGAGGGTCGCCACGTAATAAAGAAATAATGATCTTTACTTGTTGAACTGGGTCACCAGAGGAGCGAGGTTTCAACGCCAGAAACAGTTTGCAATTATTTTTGAAACTCAGAAATTTAGCTCTATCTCCAGAAAACAAATCAGGAATAGGAATTCTTGGTTCTAACATAGAATTCTGAGCCACAAAGTCTTGAATATTTTGTACTCTTGCAGTGAGAAGATCCACACATGAAGACAGACCTTTAATGTCCATCACCACACCTGTGTCCTGAACCACCCAAATGTCTAGGGGAAAAAAAAGGCAAAACACAGTGCAAAGAAAAAAAAATGGTCTCAGAACTTCTTTTTTCCCTCTATTGAGAAGCATAGTACTTTGGGCCTCCAGTACTGTTATGAATAGGTAATTCAGAACCACAATGGACCTTGAAGTTCAGAGCACACAAAGTGACCTGACAATAACCAAAAAACATAGGACGAGCTCTGAGACGTGGGAACTCTGCTGACCGCAATCCCTAATCCTATCACACCACACTAGAGGTAGCCGTGGATTGCTCCTAACGCTCCCTATGCAACTCGCCACAGCCTGAGAAACTAGCTAGGCCTGAAGACAGAAAAATAAGCCTACGTTGCCTCAGAGAAATTCCCCAAAGGAAAAGGCAGCCCCCCACATATAATGAGTGTGAGTAAGATGAAAACACAAACACAGAGATGAAATAGATTTAGCAAAGTGAGGCCCGACTTACTGAATAGACCGAGGATAGGAAAGATAGCTTTGCGGGCAACACAAAAACCTACAAACAACCACGCAGAGGGGCAAAAAGACTCCCTCTGCGTCTCAGAGCTTCCAGCAAGCAAGAAAAACCAATAAAGCAAGCTGGACAGAAAATATAGCAACAAAAGTAACACAAGCAGAACTTAGCTTATGCTGAGCAGACAGGCCACAGGAACGATCCAGGAGGAAGCAAGACCAATACTAGAACATTGACTGGAGGCCAGGATCAAAGCACTAGGTGGAGTTAAATAGAGCAGCACCTAACGACTTAACCTCATCACCTGAAGAAGGAAACTCAGAAGCCGCAGTACCACCCGTGACCACAGGAGGGAGCTTGATCACAGAATTCACAACAGGGTTAGCTTCACATGTCCAAAGCTACGAGTTCAAGAGGCTGTTTGGTGACTATGGGCTGTAGGGGTTCCCTCTGGATTTCACAGTCCTTTCTGCACAGGTTGCTTGGGCCACACTCTCGGCACCACTTTTCAATGGCTCTTCTCATGCCAATCCAGTAGAATCTCCCACGAAATAGGACCTCCAACTTCTTCCATCTGAAGTGTCCTGCTCCATCGTGGTATGCTTCCAAAACCATTGGCGCATCTTGTCTCGGGACTACCACCTGCCAGACCAGCTCGTGAGTGCGTGGGTCAATATTTCTCTGACACAGCTTACCGTTGTAGATAAACAATTTGCCCTTCTTCTTCCACAACTGTTGAGTCTCTTGTGGAGCATCTGGGCCAGGGTGTGAATCAGCTTGGGTCAACAGTTCTTTCACCAGACGGACTGCTGTGTCACTATCCTGTGTCTCTGCCCATCCATGGTGGGGCAATGGGTTCAGCGTGGCTTCTCGCCTGTCATTGCGCTTGTTCTTCACATAATCAGAGTATTGGGTCACCTCAGGGCAGTGGAAGGCTGGTAAATCAATCTCTTCGAGTGCTTCCGGATCTTCTCCCACTTCTGGTAACTCGGGCATCCTGGACAGCGCATCGGCATTTGCGTTCTTGTTCTCCGCACGGTACTTGATGGTAAATATGCATTTGGCCATCCATCGCTGCTCCAATGCACCTAATTTTGCTGTCTCCAGGTGAGTCAGTGGAAGGTTGTCCATAGAAACGATGAACTTTGCTGAAGCCAGGTAGTGCTGGAATCGCTCTGTTACCGCCCAGACTATGGCGAGGAATTCCAGCTTAAAGGAACTGTAGTTGTGGGGGTTCCTTTCAGTGTGACGAAGCTTCCTGCTGGCGTAGGCAATCGCACTTTCTCTACCTTTCTGTATCTGGGACAGCACTGCTCCCAATCCCACATTGCTGGTGTCTGTGTAGAGTACAAACGGATGGTCATAGTCAGGGTAAGCCAAGGTAAGCCAGTACTTCATCTCCCGTGAGAGTTAACTTCAACCAAGTGAAGGATCCTTTCAGCATGTCGTTCCATTCAAACGGAGGACCCTTGTTCTTGGTCTTCTTGGATTGGCCCACTAACAGGTCTTGCAAGGGTGTGGCTATCTTAGTGAAATCCTTGATGAATATTCAGTAGTTGCTTACCAACCCAAGGAATTGCCGTACTTCATGAATGTTGCTGGGTTTCAGCCAGTCCCTGATCACAGGGACTTTGTCAGGGTCCAGTGCCACACCTTCAGCGCTTACCACATGGCCCAGGTACTGCACTTTTGGCTTCAACAAGCGACACTTGGACAGCTTTACTTTCAGGCCAAAGTTAGACAGAGCTTCAAACACCTCGGCCAGGTGCTTCAAATAGTCTTCATAGTGGTCTCACACCATCCTTATTAAAAAAATGACTAAGTATGGAATGGACAAGGCAACTGTTAGGTGGATTCATAACTGGCTTAGTGATCAGACCCAAAGAGTGGTCGTAAATGGCTGCACATCCGGTTGGAAGAATGTCTCAAATGGGGTACCACTGGGTTCTGTCCTGGGGCCTGTAGTGTTCAACATCTTTATTAATGATTTAGATCAAGAAATTGAGGGTACACTAATTAAAATTGCTGATGACACAAAGCTAGGAGGAATAGCTAATACTACAGAAGAGAGAGGATTCAAAAAGATATAAAAAAAACTAAAGCAGTGGGCAGCAACTAACAGAATGGGTTTTAACCAGGAAAAATGCAAAGTACTACATCTGGGCAATAAAAATGAAAAAAACATTTACAGAATGGGAGGCATAGGGCTAAGCAACAGCACATGTGAAAAAGACTTGGGTATACTAATAGATCATAAACTGAACATGAGTCAACAGTGTGATGCAGCAGCAAAAAAGGCAAATGCAATTCTGAGATGTATTAACAGGAGAATACAGTCTAGATTACGCAAAGTCATTATTGCCCTCTACTCCTCTTTGGTCAGACGTCACCTGGAATACTGTGTCCAGTTTTGGGCACCACATTTAAAAAAAGACATCAACAAACTGGAGCAAGTTCAGAGAAGAGCGACAAGAATGGTGATCGGTCTGCAAACCATGTCCTATGAGGAACGGTTGCAGGATTTGGGAAAAAAGAAGACTGAGAGGAGACTTAATAGCTGTCTACAAATATCTCAAGGGCTGTCACATTGTAGAAGGATCATCTTTATTCTCATTTGCACAAGGAAAGACTAGAAGTAATGGGATGAATCTGAATGTGAGGAGACACAGATTAGATATTAGAAAAAAACTTTTTGACCGTTAGGGTGATAATTGAGTGGAACAGGCTGCCATGAGAGGTGGTGAGTTCTCCTTCCATGGAAGTTTTCAAACAGAGGCTGGACAGACATCTGTCTGGGATGATTTAGTGAATCCTGCTTTGAGCAGGGGGTTGGACCAGATGGCCAAGGAGGTCCCTTCCAACTATCATTCTATGATTCTATGAGGTCTTGGAGAATACGATGACATCATCCAGTTACAACAGAACGATTTCAAAGTTCTTGTGCCCAAGACAGCACTCCATCATCTCTAGACCATCCCGTCTGGAACGTCCCTGGTGAGTTGCACAGTCCGAACAGCATGTAGTTGAATTCGGAGAGGCCCATTGGTGTAGTGAAGGCAGTCTTCTCTTTGTCTGCCTCTGCCACGGTAACCTGCCAATAACCACTAGTGAGATCTAAGGTGGAGAAATAGTTTGCAGATTTTAAGGCAGCTAATGACTCCTCATTTCTGGGCAACGGGTAGGCATACTTGTGTGTGATGCAGTTAATCTGCCTGTAGTCAACAAATTCTCATTTCCAGGCATGGCATTACCCTCCCCGAAAGGAAGGCAATACCACTGTGCTACCCGAACTCCTTGGGTGCCACACTTGCTTCACCTCCATTTTAGTGGCACTTCATAATCAGGCATGGTGACTCCATTCCCCACCTGCTATTGACTCCTCCATCCACAGGGAACCCCTCTCTTAACCTGCTGATCCTTTATTATCTATATACAGTAAATCAGCCACAATGGCAGAATCTTATGGCGAAATCCAACTGTGTAACTTCAGTCCCAATGCAAAATTCACAGCATGGCCCAAATTCTGACTGCTTTTTACTAATATTGATTTTCTCATATGGGCCAAGGGATCCAGGACCTCGGAACGACTGCACCCACTACAGTTGTACCAATGGTGGCACCTTAATGTCTCTCCCAGGCATAGTCCTTGCCTGATTTGTCACCCCGACCCTGAGCGCTCCACTTGACCTGCTTTTCCTCCATGTGGGCAGCTTCCGGCAGCGGCTGAATATGAACATCCTGTAGCTGACAGAACAACGGAGGATAATGGGAATCATTGAATGGTCACATCCTGGAAAACATGGGGTACAACACCCTAGATAGCCACCCTGCAGGGCACATAGAGGATGGGGCATAACTGGTACTGGTCTCTTTATAACCCTGTAAATAGAATGTGAGGATGACCTACCAGAGGGTCCCGCAGTGGCTCAGACTGTGAAATGGGAAGTGGGCACTATCTTTACTGAGCCCATAAGTTCTGTATAGGACATGCCAGGCTTATGACTTCTACTCCTTATTGGTAATATGTCCTGTCTGTGCTGATAACAG
The DNA here is from genome assembly GCF_032444005.1 of Ranitomeya imitator. NCBI lineage: Eukaryota > Metazoa > Chordata > Amphibia > Anura > Dendrobatidae > Ranitomeya > Ranitomeya imitator. Next base: position 776,955,221 of record NC_091282.1, read on the forward strand.
AGACAATACCCCCAAATTAATCCCAGGGGATGCACTCTGTTTCTAGGGGGCACTCATTCTGTCCTCACGCTATTCTGCATAAAGTCCTACATGGTGCTTGGCTTAGGAAAGACATTGCCATTTCCTGATGGCAGTGAAGGGTGGTGGTCCTCAGGGGGTTACCTCATATGCTAGGAGAGGGGTGAGGCTACCCATAGCTGGTGACTCCTCCCATCTTGGACCCCTGAGGGTACTGCTTCCGCCATACCTACACTGTGCCACCATGTGACTGATAGACAGCTTTTGCAATGTGGTGTCTGGGAGCGGATCAGTCTGGAGACATGAGCGGCACCACACAGGACGTAATCTGCAATAACATTGGCTCTTTATCAGCTCCCCTTTATGTCCACCACCACCTGTTCTCCACTCCCACCTTGTGTCCTCTCTTCTAGGAGCCTCCAAGGCGCACAAACCTCTTAAGGTACCGTCACACATAACAATATAGTTAACGATATCGTTGCTTTTTGTGACGTAGCAACGATATCGTTAATGAAATCGTTATGTGTGACAGCGACCAACGATCAGGCCCCTGCTGGGAGATCGTTGGTCGCTGGGGAAAGTCCAGCACTTTATTTTGTCGCTGGATCTCCCGCTGACATCACTGAATCGGCATGTGTGACGCCGATCCAGCGATGTCTTCACTGGTAACCAGGGTAAATATCGGGTTACTAAGCACAGGGCCGCGCTTAGTAACCCGATGTTTACCCTGGTTACCGTTGTAAATGTAAAAAAAACAAACACTACATACTTACATTCCCGGTGTCTGGTCATGTCCCTCGCCTTCAGCTTCCCGCACTGACTGGTAAGCGCCGGCCGTAAAGCAGAGCACAGCGGTGACGTCACCGCTGTACTTTACGGCCGGCGCTCAGTCAGTGCGCGAAGCTGAAGGCGAGGGACATGACCAGACACCGGGAATGTAAGTATGTAGTGTTTGTTTTTTTTACATTTACAACGGTAACCAGGGTAAACATCGGGTTACTAAGCGCGGCCCTGCGCTTAGTAACCCGATGTTTACCCTGGTTACCCGGGGACTTCGGGATCGTTGGTCGCTGGAGAGCTGTCTGTGTGACAGCTCTCCAGCGACCAAACAGCGACGCTACAGCGATAGACATCGTTGTCGGTATCGCTGCAGCGTCGCTTAGTGTGACGGTACCTTTAGAATCGCAAATTTTTGGGAGGGTTTAAATGGTTTTGGCAGGAGATTTGCTGACTCTTCCAAGAGGTCTACCCTTTTTCCAGGTGCCTGATGAACATTTCAGAAGAGTTGCTAAATTTGCAATTACGACATAATGACAAATCCTAAAGTTACTGAGAGCGAGGCGTAAATAATGTTAGATCAGACTCCACGGGAGTTGTGCACGCAAAGCATTTTGGAGGCCGTCAAAAAATATTAGAATTTTTTAGTGACAACCGCTTCGGGCAATGCTATTTTTTTTGGGAATTTTTGGTGGAGTTTTTCCATTTCCATAAAGTAGGGGTGGGGAATCTTTTTTCTGCTAAGGGCCATTTGGATATTTATACCATTCTTTGGGGGTCGTACAAACTCTGCCCACAAAGTACATCCTGACTCTGGTACTGGTGTTAGGACGTAATCTTTCATTGCATGCCCTTCAGTGTTCAGTAGTGAAAATTGTGGGTGTGTGCTAACAGAGCAAGTAGAAATTAATGAGCTGGTGACAATCAAAATACAGCTCCCTGACCAAGAATGCGGTCTCTGAGAATCTGCCTGGGGGCCTGATAAAAGGTCATCGAGGGTCGTAAATGGCCCAGGGGCCTGAGGTTCCCCAACCCTGCCTTAAACTGCTTTGAAGTGTTTTTGCAGAATTTTATTCTGAATGGTTTTTTTGCAGCCCTCTGATTAGACAGTGCCCAGTCTGAAGCGTTTCCCATGAGGAGTTGCTTCAGAGAAAGGATGTGAACTTTTTCCCACCAGTTGTTTCTCTGAACCTGAAAACGTTCAAAAGACAGAACTTATGAACCGCAACATATCAAAGTTTTGGAGTGATTTTTCAGGCATATTCTGGAGCAGCTTCACAAAACTGCACGCCTCAAAAATCTCACGTGCACATATCTTCAGGGTCCTCTTGGGATGAGCTGACGACCTCTTCCATGGTCCGGACAATATACTGTACCACGTAGTTGGTGCTCGGATTAGTAATTGTTTGCATTTACTCCACAGACCGAGCGATTCATTAGGAATTCCTGTCGCCTCTCCTGGATGTGACTGCCTTAAATAAAGATCCCGTCCATATTATTATAACAGAGGAGTAAGACGAGGCAGCGGCACGAGGCACCAGGGGGCTGTTCTCACAAAATGACCTTCATTGCTTCATCGGAGGCCTCCCGCCATAAACTGCAGCGTATTCCCAGGAAAACGAGAGTCTGACGCCAGAATGCAAATCACCACCAAGCAAATAATATCTCCATGTTTACTAAGGGGCCGGCGGGAGCGCTGGATTATAACTGCCACAAAGCGACAAAGATAAGGGGCCGCACACAAACGTCTCCATCCACTCATCTACTGAGGAAGAAAGCAACAAAGTAACAGATTTATCGCAACGTTCTCCCGAGTCATTCATTATATGAGCAGCAAAGACAGTTCACAACTTGCGTTCCCATCGTTTTCCTTCACTTTTTTATTTTTTTTCTTATTTCAGTTGAAGAAACATTTTTGCACAACATAAAACGTGAGTCCAGTTCACGTAGAGGCATCCTGCAGTCCTATGTAACCACAACCATCTAGTTTAATAACCCTTTCTGCTACAGCGATAAACTAATTTTTCCCTGCCAAGGACCCACTCTAACAGAAACTCTGCGCCAATACTAAGCTGCCAGGAGGTTTCTTCATAACTAACGATCGTTCACGTTTAGTGGCGGTTTGGCGGCAGGTAGATGCCCTAATTTCTGCTCTGGGTTCTGGAAGGAAGGTTTATAAGTCACATCCGGATATAACAATCCAATTACATTTTCATCCACTGAAGCGTGACGTTGGCAATAATGTAGCACGGCTAATATAGCGACAATCGGAGACCGGAGTAACAAATGTCACATTTCATGCTCTTGTAATTCCTCCTTGTCTCATTGTAAATTGTGAGTGCAGCTCTGGAGTGTAATACAGAATATAACTTGGGATCAGTAATGTAATGTATGTGCATCATGACTGCACCAGAAGAATAGTGAGTGCAGCTCTGGGGTGTAATACAGGAAGAGGCGGAGCCTGTTTGCCGTGTGCTCTGTGTGCTGCCTAGAGAGAGCTCCTGGGAAGGGAGGTAAAGTTTTCCATCCAGGACTTTTTGTCTGCCCCCTTCCCAGGAAAGAAGGCTCATTTTGGGACTGGCCTCCGGGGCTGGGCCCCCGGCTCCCACCTCCCGGTCCAAGTCGGCGGGGGGTGGGAGGACTCCAACTCTGGCTAGGGTCACAAGATCTGGCCAAGGATCCAACATGAAGACCCGTAGGACCCCTGAGGCCGCGGCGGCTCCTTCCCCCGGAGGTAGGCCTAGTACGAGCAGGGGTGCTGCAGCGGTGCCTCTTGGTTGGGGCACCAAGGCGGCTAGAGAATCCGCCCTGGGCTATGGTTCCCGCGTCCATGCGCACCTCTGCGAGTATGAGGACGCCTCAAGGAAGCTAAAATCCCTCTGGGGGGAGTTGAGGGTAGCTAAGGAGAGGTCTGACAGGGCCTCCGGCAATAAGAAGGTCGAGCTATCCGCCGCGGTCCAGAAGATCAAAAAATCCATACAAGACCTGGAAAGCCGGAGATGTGAGATCCTGGATGGCAGCGGGCCCTTCCGTGAAAAGCTGGAGAACGATGACCGGTTCAGAGCCATGGCCGGTGGGGCTCTGGAGGGGTCACGGAGCTCCGGCCAGGTGGTGGAGGAGGTGGTGGAGGAGGATGATGAGGAAGAGGAATGTGAGGAGGAGGTCGTGCCCTACCCACCGCCTGGTGGCCTGGTAAGAGATAGCGGGATAGCCCCCGAGCAGGTGGCTCTCCTGTCAGATTCTGGCCCTTCAGGGGACAGCGGGAGCGAGGGGGAGGATGAGGATGGTGGGAGCAGTAGCAGTGAGGGGGGCTGCCTCGTCATGCAGCAGATCTGGCAGATCGAGTCCCCGGTCCATTTTAACCAGCTGAGGTTCGGGGATGAGATCTGCGAGGACGAGGCAACCAGGAGGGGGATGAAGAGAAAGGCCAAGAAAAGGAATAAGCAGAAAACATCTACTGTGCAGAAATTTGTGTTTGTCCCCCTCTCTGGGGCCCCCCGATCCAGCTGTGCGGCACCCGCTACCCACCCCGGCTCGGCCTCTGTTGTGGGTCCGCAGCAAGGGAGCAGGGAGATTACAGGCCATGACACGCAGGGCGCTGCCTCTGTTTGTGGTAACGGAGGGGGTAGTGATGTGTCTGATATGGAGCATGATGTGGAGGGTGGCCCAGTGGTGGGCAGGAGAGTGACAGCCGGGACCGCATCTCCGGCGGTGAGCGCTGGGGTGTCTGGTTCCCCCACTTACGGATCCGGTAAAGCTGGATCGCTTCTGGGGACCCAGGCACCTAGTAAAGTAAAGGGTTAGGGGCCTGCGGCTCCAGCAGAGCAGGCTCATAAAAAGAAAATGGTGGAAGCTCCCCTGGCTGGGTCTGCGGTGAAGTCGGGGTCTCCTGCATTGGGAGCACCGCCGCTGGTGGATGCTGAGGGGGAGTGGCCTAGCCTGGGGCCATCCGCTGGAGTTGCTGTGGCTAGGCTGTTTGTGGCCCAGGGTGTGGTGGTGGGGGGTGCTGTGCCTCATGGGACTGGTACCGCTGGGGGGATTCCTGGGGGTGGATCCAGCTCTGGGTCGGCTCTGGGGGTCCCGCTGCGGCCGGTCTCAGGGGGCGTGGCCTCCTCGGCACCCGCTGCCCATGTAGGAGCAACTTTGGATAGCTGTCCTGTGCGGCTGGAGGCTGGGGGCGTGGCTTCCCAAGCAAAAGAAAAAAAATGGTCTTAGCTGCGGTCAGCAATGGTGCAGGAACTGCAGCAGATAGCAGCAAGGGCGCCTGCCTGGCGGGGTCCCCTGGGTCGGGGGGCTTACCTGCGGTGGGGGCTCCGGCCACAAGGCAGGATGGAGCTGGAGGTGGGTCTGCTCCTGGCTTCCTCCCTGCCAGTGAGGGAGGAAGCTCTGTGCCTGCTGTGGTGGAAAGTAAGAAAGTGCTGCTTAAACCCAATGGCAGCAGAACTCTTAAAGGGACAGCAGCACTGTGTGTTCCAAACCCCCCAGCAGGGAAGATGCCACCAGTAGGTGGCGGTAGCAGTGGGAAAACAAAACCTGGAAATACCCAAAAGGTGAGGCAAAATAATACTGACCCCAGTGTGCATGTGAGTGAGAGTGGGGTGACTGATGGAGTGGATGAGGAGGGTGCGGGTATGGAAGTGTCTGTGGTTCAGGATGCGAGTGGCAGTGCGTCTAAGGTGGCAAGTGTGAATAGGGTGGCAAGTGTGAGTACGGTGTCTGATGGTAGTGGGAGAAGGGGGGAGGGGGCCGGTCCATCTGCCCCCCCAGCCGCAGGACCTCTGAGTTATTCGGGGGTGGTGGCTGGAGCCTCGGGGTCTAGTCAAGGGGTTTCCTCGCCTCTGGACCTCAGGGATAGCGTCTTGCGGCGCCATTTCCTGGAGGCCCTCAAAAAGGGAGAACGGACGATCGAAGTAGAGGGAAGAGTGGTGGACTTGGCCTTTTGGCTGGATAGACACGGCCTGGCTGCCTTCCAAGATAAAAGGGAAGGGGAAACGGTTTGGTCCCTCCCGACAGCCGGGCAGGGGGTGGCCAGGCGGAATGTGGTCCGTCTTCGGTGGAGGGGCAGCGAAGCTTGCCCGCCAAGGGCGAGGGTTGTGGAGCTCCTTCTGAAGATGGACTTCAGGGCAACGGACATCTTTGCCCTGATTCATCCGTTTGGCACCGCCTTCTTCGATGTCAGTTTTGTTCGGCCAGAGGGCTTGGAGCTTTTCTGGTCGAATTTTTAACTGGCAACGGGGGAGCCTGGCTGGCGAGACTTTGCCGTGCAGGCGATGTCTCGTCAAAATAGTGTAAAGAGGGTGACCGTTCTGACAAGTAACGAGTCACTCTCTGGGGTCGACATAATGACGTGGCTTTCCCGTTATGGGGAAGTCACCGAGGTCCCTAAGAAAAATAGGGACGAGTTTGGCATTTGGTCAGGGGGCTGGACCTTCATGGTAAAGTTGAAGGTTTCAGGAGGTACGGTCACCCACATCCCCTCCTCAGCATTTCTGGGGAGGGACAGAATCCAGATCTTCTACCAGGGGCAACCGAAGGTCTGCCACAGGTGCGGTGATCCCCGCCACTTGAGCGCAGGCTGCAAGGTGCAGAAATGTGCCTTGTGTGGCGGGGTAGGTCATCTTGCCGCAGCCTGTGGTGACATTAGGTGTCACCTGTGTGGTGACCTAGGTCACCCGTATAGCCGCTGCCCCCGTTCCTTCTCCAGCACCATCTCTGGCCCAGCGGGGGGGGAGCCCCAGGGGGGTCCCTGGTGGTGCAACTTCTGCTGGGGCTGAGGGTGGAGGCTTGAGGGGAGCTGAGGGGTCAGTGAGGAAAGGCGAGGCTGGTACATCTGCCCACCAGTGGCAACAGGTGAGGCGCCGTAAGGGCAGGGGGCAGGATAAGCCTCAGGCAACTGGGGTGATGACTGCCCCCAGCCTGGACGCGGCAGCCGAAGCCTCTGAGGCCCTGGGGGAGAAGGCGGTGAGCGAGGAGATCCGGAGGATGGAGAGGGAGGAGTTGGCTGCTTCTGATAACTCTTCCCAGTATGAAAGTCTGGATGAAGAGGTGGTGGAGCAGCCTAAAAAAACGGATGACAATCGTACCGGTAAGAGTCGGAAGAAGAAGAACAAGGCTAAAAGATCTAAGCGCCCCCCCCCCCCCCCCCCGGCCACTGGGGTGCCTACGGAAGGGCTCACCGACTCCCCTCTGATCCCCCTCTCCAATCGGTTCCAATCCCTCGATGACTCTACTGTGTCGGAGGTCGGGGGTGAGGGGTCGGACACAACATCTGGGGTGCCTTCGGGGAGTGGTGAGGTCTGTCCTCCGGGGGATTCACACTCCTCTGGAGGGGGGACTACCTCGGGGTCCAGGGGCGAGGAATCTATTTCTGGGAAGCCCTGTGCTGTAAAGGAGGATATGGACACCTCGGTGTCTTTAAAGAGGAGGGGTGAGTCGGGCTCCTCCTCAGAGGGGAAGAGGAAATCAGGGGGTACGGTTAAAATACAGGCCATCTAACTCAATCACCCATGATGGCGGAACCTACCCCGTTGACTCTGGCATCAATTAATGTCGCCAGCATAAAGTCAGATACGGCTAGATTTACGGCCTTTGATTTTTTCACCCGGGTTGAGGCTGATATTTTATTTTTCCAGGAGACCAGACTAACGGACCTGGGGTCCATCTATAAAGCAAAGAGGGAATGGAGGAGTGGGCCCTCATACTGGTCTCTTGCGGCCGAGCCGTATAGCGGGGTAGCGGTCCTTTTTAAGACCGCGGAGGTGGAATGCAGACGGGTGATTGAGGTAGAAATGGGGAGATGTTTGGTCCTTGACGTCTTCATGAGGGGACAGGAGCTTCGGCTCATCAATATCTATGGCCCGCAATCTAAGTGGGACCGTAAAGGTCTCTTCCTGAGGATCAAGCCCTATCTTTTTACGAGCCGGCAGGTGGTCTTCGGTGGGGATTTTAATACTGTAACCAGACTCCATGATAGGGGAGGCCCCGGAGATCGGCTGGCTTATGATAGCGTAGCTTTGAATAGCATAGTAAGCGAAGCTCGCCTGGTGGATGTCCACATCCGGCACACCCCAGGTCACAGGGGTTTCACATTTTTTAGGGGAAGCAGTAGGTCTAGGATAGATAGGTTTTTTTTAAAGGAGGAAGCCGTCTCTTCTGCAGTGTCCGCTGTTGAGGTGGAGTTCTCCGATCACTGTTTCATTTTCTTTACTTTGAATGTTACAGAGACCCCCCGGATGGGGAGAGGCCTATGGAAGCTGAATTCGTCCCTTCTGGAAGAGGCGGAAATAAGACAGTCCTTTGAGGAATTTCTTCAGAGCCAGGTACCTGTCTTGGGTCTTTGTAGCAGTAAGTCTGAGTGGTGGGAGATCTTCAAAAGAAGGGTCGCGGGGTTCTTCCGTCAGCTCTCGAGCCTCAGGGGCCTGAACAGGTACCGCCTGTATCGGGAGCTGGGGAGGAAACTCGAGCAGCTCGTCTCGACTGGAGGGGACCGAGAGGAAATCTCCAGGGTGAAGACCTTGCTCAAGGGGTGCCAGTATGATAGGCACACATCCTTGGTTTTTGAGAGGGATTTCGGGAGGTACCGCTCGCCCGACCCTTACAGAAACTGCAGGTTGTCAGTGAATTGTAAGATGGTGAGAGGACTGATTGACAGTACGGGGTCCCTGAACAGATCCAAATCGGGGATCCTGGAGGTGGTCAGATCCTTCTACTTGCACCTCTTGGGGAGGAGGGATCCTGATCGAGATGAGATGTCGGCTTTCCTGACTGAAACCATCCCTGAGCCAGGGGATGACCCCTCTCTTCATGTTTTGACAGAAGCAATCAGGGAAGAGGAAGTGAGACGGGCGATTGATGGGCTCCGGCCCAAAAAGTCGCCCGGTCCGGATGGCTTAACATCCGAGTTCTACAAGACTTTTAGGGACTCTTTGGTCCCCCTCTTGACTGAGATGTTTAATGAGTGTGTCTCCTCGGACATTCTGCCCAGTTCAATGAGGAAGTCAGCCCTGATTATCCTGTCAAAGGGTAAAGACTCGTCCCGTATTGAGAATTGGCGTCCCATAGCGCTTCTCAATACGGACCGAAAGGTTCTGGCAAAGGTGCTTTTTAATCGGTTGGTGCAGTTTGCGCCTCGGCTCTTTTCGGGGGCCCAGCACTGCTCTGTTCCAGGCCGCAGTACATTTAGTGCTGTGCTCGGTGTCCGGGAGGCAGTGGAGCAGGGCAGGTCACTGGAAGGGGTACTTGCTGTCCTTAGATCAGGCGAAGGCCTTTGACCGGGTTAACCATGAGTACCTCTGGTCCGTCCTTCTGAGGTATGGTCTGCCTGGGAGGTTTGTTGATTGGTTGAGAGTTTTATACAATGGGGCAGAGACTTTTCCGCTCGTGAACGGTTGGGTCGGACACCCTTTTGAGGTGAGGTCTGGTGTCCGCCAGGGCTGTCCTCTGAGCCCTCTGTTATACGTGTTTGCGATCGATCCCCTTTTAAGGAGGGTGGAGCATGGACCGTTGGTGGGAGTCGGGATGGACCAGGCGGATCCTGAGGCCGCCTTGAGGGTAGTGGCGTACGCTGACGATGTTTCCCTTTTTGTATCCTCGAGAGAGGAGGCAGATTGGGTGATGTCTGAGGTTGAACGCTACTCGGTGGCATCCGGATCCATGATCAACCGGGACAAGTGTGAGAGTCTCTGGCTGGGAGGGGGAGATCCAAGTTTTGATCTCCCGGACACCCTTCCAGGGCCTCAGGCCACAGCAAAAATATTAGGCATCAGTTTCGGCCCGGGGGACTATCCCCAGCAAAACTGGGAGGGCAGACTTAAGATTGCCGCTCAGAAGGTGAATCAGTGGAAGGGTTGGTCTTTGACCCTAAGGGAAAGGGTTAGTCTTGCCAAGGGCTATTTGCTTCCTTTGCTAATATATATGGGCAGCGTCTGCATCTTGCCAGAGCCTCTTTGGACACGGGTCTACAGCCTGTTTTTCCAATTATTATGGGGAAATAGGCTGAACCTAATCAAGAGAGAGGTCACGTACCGCAGGAGGAGACTAGGAGTGTTGGGTATGGTCAACCCAGTGGTGTTTCTAGTAAACACCTTTCTTAAGGCAAACATCGCCAACCTCTGGTTAGAGAGGGCTCCTCTGTGGGTATTTTCCTGTAGGGGGTGGTTTCGGCCTTTCTTCCAGGAATGGGAGACAGGAGGGCAGGTGAAGGACCTTCGTACACCTCATGGGCATCTTCCGGCTTATGCTACCCCGGTTCTGAAGGTGATCCGTCGGTGGGGTCTGGGAGTGTGGGAGATCAGGACCATGTTGAGAAGGTTTCTTGACAATAGGGTCCTGTTGACCCACTTTCAGAAGCCCCTGGCGCTCAGGGATTGCCCAAGCTGGGATCTGGAGGTGGGGCTCGGGTTATTGAACTCTAAGCGGATCCCCTTGAAGTTTTGGGACTTGGCTTGGCGCTGCTTCCATGGGAAGCTGTATGTGAGGGACAACCTGAAGTGCAGACGCTCTGATGACCGGGATTGTCCCCGCGAGGAGTGTGGCGGCATGCTTGAAAGCATGGAGCATTTCCTGCTTCGGTGTCCCTTTAATACAGAGGTCTATAGCAGGGTGGGTGCTTCCATTGGCTGGCCGAGGCTGGCAGGCCTTTCCTATGCGGAGTGGGCCTATGGGGCATTCAGGTCCCTTGGTGGCCGAGATCAGGGCACTGTTTTCTTAGTTAGTTTAGTAACTAGGTTCCACACGTGGAATGCACGGTGTCTAGTGTCTACTCAGCGGAAAGTCCTCCCCAGGGAAGAGGTGATTAGGAACATTCTGGGTGACCTGGCAAAAGTGCGCGTGCTGGAGTTTGAGAGGCTGGGTGCAGGGAGGGCCTCTCTTCTATGGAGGGGTTTCTCCTTTAATGTGCCCTAGGGAGAGTTAGGTTCTGTGTGCCTGTGATAGGGTTGAGTTAGTCTGTTTTATCATTTTATCTTTATTTTGTAGGGTCAGATAGATGTGTAGGGACAGGGAGGGACAGATAGGGACAGTCTTTAGGGTGAGGTAGTTAGTATTAGGTTGGTAGTGAGGGTCAGTGAGGGACAGATAGGGGCAGGTAGGGAGAGATTGGTAGGGCTATAGGGACAGGATTTTCTCTTTTGTGTTGTTAGGGAGGGTCAGAGTGATGTGCGGTAGATTAGGGTGAGAGCCTCTGGTCTCCAGTTCCTGGTGGTGGGCTGTAACCCTCACATACAGATTTTTGTTTTGTAATTGGTAACCTGGGTATAGGGCTTGCAAGCATTGAACTTGGGCCTGTTCTTTGGTCATGGTTAAGGTGTGTAGTGGTTATTATTATTATGTTATTATTGATATGTTATTATAAGGTTGTATATATATGTTACATGTGTACTATGATGCGTGTAGGGGGATTTAGTTTAGATGGGGTGGGAGGTTTCTTGGAGGGTGGGGGAATGGGTTTTGGAGAATGGACGTCCGGCGGGATGCCAAGAAGAGGAGAAAAAAAAAAAAAGGCCATAAACTTTTATGGACCTTGCTGTATAGGAAAGGCCACAAACTTTGGTGGGACCTGGTGTGATAGGCCACAAACTTTCGTGGGACCTTTGGGGGAATGGTGGTGGTATAGTTTAGGAGAGGAAAAAAAAATAAAAAAAATAAAAAAAATTATTAAAAAACATATAAAATAAAAAAATATATAAATATATATGATTAAGTTTCGGCCAGGCGGCCTATTTACTTTGTTTAGGGCAGTTGGCTGACTTGTTTTTTTTTCTAGGGATGAATGCGTGGGTATGAGTGTATGAGGGGGAAAAAGGATATAGGCTGAGGTCTCTTCCCTTGCTGGGGGTATTAATGAAATGGAGGAACATTTTGTTTGTATAAATCTGCTGGACATTGGACTTTTTGGGGATTGTAAATAATTTGTTTTGTTATTGAGTTTGTCTGTAAGCTTTGCCTGTAAGTTTTGTTTTGTACTTTTATAATAAAAAGAGATACAGGATGGAACTCAGGATCAGTAATGTATGTACACAGTGACTCCACCAGCAGAATAATGAGTGCAGCTCTGGAGTATAATACAGGATGCAACTCAGGATCAGTAATACAATGTATGTGCACAGTGACTGTACCAGCAGAATAGTGAGTTCAGCTCTGGGGTAAAATACAGGATGCAACTCAGGATCAGTAATGTATGTGCACAGTGAAACATAGGAGGCTGGCAGCTGACATCAGCGCGCACGTCGCTGGCATATGATGTCATTGTCATCCGCCGGCGAGTCCACCCTTGAAATGCCTGGGATGAACGTCGCCGCTGGACCGCGACCAGGTAAGGAGAAAGTGTTTTTTTCTTTATTGAAAGAAGCAAGCTGCAATATGTTTGGGCAGCAGGATGGAGCCACATGGAACATGTCTCCATCCTGCCCCATCTGTCTCCTTCCTGCCTCATGATCCTGCTGTCATGATCCAGGTTGGGGTTTGCTTCTTGCTTTAACTTCCCCGGCCTGGTTATGGTGGGGTTAACCTATCCTGCCTCTCTTTGGTTTGTGTGTGGCTAGTTATTGGTGTCACTCCTGGTAGCATTTGTCAGGGATAGTTCCAGTCCCTGGCTTGAGCAGCTGACCCGTATACCCTAGTGATCCTTCTGCCTCTGATTACCTGTGTTAGTGCCTAACCCGTTCCCTATCCCTGACTTAGTGTGTTTGGTGGTTTCTTACAGTGTATGACTCGGCTTGAATTCTGAAACCTGCCTCATGCTTTCTGTCTTTGTTACTACGTTTCACCGTCTGGCTTTGACTCTTTGGCTCGTTCCCCGACTACGTCTTCTGTCTCACGTTTTGGATCCTGTGCTCCCGTCTGGTTCCGATTTCTGGCTTGTCTCTGACCACGTCCATTACTGTGACTTCTGGTACTTTGTCTTCCTGTTTGTTGCTGACCAGCCTGTCTGACTACTCTGCCGCCTCCTAAAGGACAGGCCGGAGCGAGCCGCCCCCTCCCCCCGGCGGCTAAGTGAAGGCCTACATGACAGGGGTTAGGAGAGGAGGGGGTGGGCGTCTTTAGGCTAATTAGAAGGGAGGGGGTGGGCTAGTAGCAGGGAATATGGTAAGGGGTAGGGGGCGGGGGCTGGTCAGTTCCCGCTCACCTTAGCAGAAGCATGGCCAGCGTGGACGCCGTTCTGGAGAGCCTGAGGGCGGCTGCAGCTTCTCGCCCTCCGGGTTGGCTGGAAGCGCAGGTGGCTCACTTGATGGATGGCGGCGGAGGTGGATCTTCATCTGCGGTCCCCCCTTTGGAACGGCGAGCTCGGCGGACACGGCCCCCCGAGCGGCTGTCGCCGGATTCTGGACCACGTGCCCCCCGCAGGCGCAGGAGCCCCTCCCGGGACCCTCCAGGCCGGGCGCCAGTAAGAGCAGCGGCGAGCAGGCCCCGGCCTGGGAGGAATCCGACAGCCGGACGGGGCACAGCGGCGGTGGCTAGGCCCTCACCTCGTGGTGTGGTGGGGGCGGGGCCTAGACGCGCCGGACAACGCATGGGGCCTAGGGCTTCGGGAGGCCGCGGCGGTGATGTGCCTGCCGCGCGGCCTGCCTCGGCAACAGCGACCGGGTCTGGAGGAGCGGTAGTGGCCGGAGGATCGGGCGGCCCGAGGCTGGACGGCACCGGGTCGGCCCCTGCAGCGGCGGCGGGGGGTCTCCCTGCTCCAGGGCTGAGGCCTGGGCAGTCTGCAGTGGCTGCAAGGAGCGTGGCGGGCAGCGGACAGCGGGCCCCTTATTCACCAGCGCGGACGGCCTCTGCCAGCTGGGGCCCGGATCCGGTGCCGCAGGTACCGGCGACGTTCCAGAGCAGCGGTTCGGATAGCCAGCTTCAAGGTTCACCGGTGGACGGTTCGTTGGCGGACTGGGCGGTTCGTGGACGTCAGGATACCAGCACTCCGGCTGGAGGGACCACAGACCCCTTGCAGCCCGGTGAGTATGCGTCTGTGTCTCGTTTGTGTCATTCTGATGCGAGTTCGCCTGCAGTTGGTGGGGGTCAGGGAGCGCTTAGCAGTTTAGCTGCGGCGGGTTTGGCAGGCGGTGGCGAAGCGGCGGGGGTCCGGGAGCTTTTAGCTGGCGTGCAGACATTGTTGGCGAGATTTGATGGCGGCGTAGGTCCGCAGGGGTTTTTGGGGGCGTGGTCTGGTCAGCAGGCGGGCCCGGTTAACGCAGCGGCGGTGCAGGTCGAGGTCTCGGAACCTGTTTCCGTCTCGGTGCAGACGGAGAAAGAGAAGGAGTGTAGGATCCATTTAGACGATAGGGCCCACGGAGAGGTGTATGTGTGTTTTGAGGGCCCGTTGGGGGCGCATCTGAAAAAAGAGGTTAGGGAAAAGATAAGCAAAGATGAATATGTGGAAATTTTTTCACTGCTCCCGCTGGAAAAATTTAACATTGATAAGGGGAAGAAGGATGATTCGAAAAAAGAGGAGGAGGAAAAACGGCGGTGGCGTTTAATTCCTCAGACTTTCGCCAATTGGCTTCAGGCTTTCGCTATCCTGGCCAGTGTTATTGGGGAGACAGCGCCCGAGAATTGCTCGGGTTTATTTTGTTATATGGATTCCATTAGTGAGTCTCACAGGGTGTATGGCGGTCAGGCTTGGCTTAGGTATGACGAGCAGTTCAGACAGAGGAAAGCTGTTCGGCCGGCCATTAGATGGGACCAAAAAGATATTGGTCTTTGGTTGCGCGTAATGGCGCAGTACAAGTTCGGTACCCCCTTTCACGTGGGGGCCGGTGCTTCCGGCCATGGTTCGCAGCCAGGCGCTGCGAGTACCTCAGGTAATGCGGGACAGGCAGGCGGACAGAAGTTGGGCGTCTGCTGGCAATTTAATGAGGGACAGTGCAAATTTGGAGCCAATTGTAAATTTAAGCACTTGTGTTCCCACTGCAGTGGTACCTCCCACGGAGCCGCAAAATGTTTTAAAAAAGGCAAGGCAAAGTCGGGTTCAGTTAATTCTTATGGGGGAGACACCGGTGAAGGTGGAAAGGATGGCCCCTTATCTAAATAGATACCCGGATAGGGAAAAGGCGGCCTTATTGTTGTCAGGCTTTACGGAGGTTTTGTTATTCCGGCTCCATCCTTTGCGGTCCCCTTGGTTAGAAAAAATTTGCGTTCAGCCTTGTTGCATGCTGATGTGGTTTCTGAAAAATTACGTAAGGAGGTGGCGCTGGGTCGCATGGCGGGCCCGTTTGCACAGGCTCCGTTTGAAGATTTAGTCGTCTCCCCCTTGGGTGTAGTCCCTAAAAAAGAGAAGGGAAAATTTCGCCTGATTCAGCACTTGTCGTACCCCAAGGGGAGATCGGTGAATGACGGCATTGATCCAGAGCTGTGTTCGGTGGTGTATGCATCGTGTGACGAGGCGGCTGTTTGGGTACAAAAATGCGGAAAAGGGGCTCTGCTTGCTAAGACGGACATAGAATCTGCTTTTCGCCTGTTGCCAGTTCATCCGTCTAGCGTTAGACTTCTTGGTTGTTTTTGGGAGGATCAATTTTTTGTCGATAGGTGTTTACCCATGGGTTGTTCGTTATCTTGTGCCCTGTTTGAGGCTTTTAGTTCCTTTTTGGAATGGGTAGTTCGAGAAGTTTCTGGTTGTGATTCGATTTTGCACTACTTAGACGATTTTTTATGTGTTGGCCCGGCCGGGTCCGACTGTTGTTCCAGGATTTTGAGTGCAATAGAATGGGTGGCTTTCCGTTTTGGCGTTCCGCTGGCCCCAGGTAAGACGGAGGGCCCGAGCACGTGTTTGTGTTTTTTAGGTATCGTCATTGATACAGTTCAGTGGGAGTTTCGGTTGCCGGAAGACAAAGTGACAGGCCTTCGTGATGAGGTGTGGTGGGTCGGTCGCCTGCGCAAGCTGCCTTTGCGAGAGTTGCAATCATTGCTAGGAAAACTCAATTTCGCTTGTCGTGTCATGCCGATGGGCAGAGTTTTTTCCAGGAGATTGGCTAGTGCGACGGCGGGAGTTAAGGCTCCTCACCATTTCATACTGTTGTCGTCCGAACACAAGGAGGATTTGGCGGTTTGGAGTGAGTTTTTGAAGACGTATAATGGCAGGTCCTTGTTTATCGAGAGCGTGATTGACAATGAGTCCTTGGAGTTATTTACCGATGCATCCGGTGGGTCTGGTTTCGGAGCCTACTTTCAAGGTCAATGGTGTGCGTCGAAATGGCCGGCGAGTTGGAGTTCCTCCGGTCTGGTTCGTAACATTGCGTTGTTGGAAATTTTTCCTATTTTGGTAGCGGTGCATTTGTGGCAGGGGATTTTTCGAAATAGGCGAGTTCGTTTTCACTGTGATAACTTGGGGGTGGTTTGTGCGATTAACAGTTTGTCCGCGTCATCGCCCCCGGTGGTGCATGTGTTAAGGCAATTGGTGTTGTTGTGTTTGTCTCTGAATGCACACGTAACGGCGTCGCATGTGCCGAGAGTTTGTAATTCCATCGCTGACTCTCTTTCTCGTTTACAGTTCGATCGTTTTCGGTCTTTGGCTCCGGAGGCTCAAGCGGTCGGGTTGGAGTGCCCTGCGGAACTTTGGCTAGTGGTATCCGGGACGCTGAGGCGTTGATTAAGGCGTCGTTGGCTCCCAGAACTTGGGAGGCTTATCAGGCGATTTGGAGGGAGTGGGAGGACTTGTTTTTGGCCGCACATAGTGGGTCAAGTCAGGAAGATCAGGTGGGGGTCCTGCTGTCATGGTTGAGTCGCGGGGCATCGGGTGGATGGTCATCTTCTAAAGTTTCAAGAGTCTTGGCGGCTTTGGCCTTTGGTTTTAAATTGTGGGGCCTCTGCGATATTACCAAGTCTTTTCTGGTGCAGAGAGCAGTGAAGGGTTTCAGGCGGAGGCCGGAAAAAAAGGATTCTAGGCGGCCGGTTTCCTTTAAGGTTTTAGAGAAGTTGGGCGAGGTGTTGTCATCTTTATGTTTTTCGGTTTTGGAGCTTTGTTTATTTCGGCTGGCTTTTTCCTTAGCCTTTTTCGGGGCTTTTCGAGTGGGCGAGTTAGTGTCGCCTAGTACACAGGTGTCGGGGGGGATTTTAGCCAGGGATGTGTTTTTGTCTGACGGTCACGTGGAACTGTGGTTACGGCGATCAAAATCGGATCAAGAGGGCCGGGGTAGCAGGATCTTGCTGGGTTCAGTTGAGGGTTCGGCTATGTGTCCTGTTGCTTGTCTGCGCCGGTACTGGGGACTTCAGTTTAGGCGGGATCGATCATTATTGTGCCATCAGGATGGTTCTTGTTTGTCTCGTTACCAATTCACAGCGGTTTTTAAAAGAGCAATTGCGTTATTGGGTCTAGATGGGGCCTGTTTTGCCCCCCATTCTTTTCGGATAGGGGCCGTGACTGAGGCTGCACTTGGGGGTCTCGGGGCTCCCGCCATTCGGCGGATAGGCAGGTGGCGATCAAGCAGGTTTCGCAGTTATATACGCCCACAGGGGATGGTTGATGGGGACATGTAAGAGTGTTGTTGAAGGTTCTGCTATGGTGTGGGTTTTATTTTGAGTTTTGTGTTTTTGTTTTCCAGGTCACCAGTCATTACTGGTGTGGATTTTCGGTCACTCTTATGTCCATTGGGGAGCGCTGCGGGCCGATGTGCGGACGGAGGGCAGACAGCTCGGTTTTGATCGAGGCGTGGCAGTGATCCGGTGGCTCGGTTTTCGGGGTATGACATGGAATCGAGTGTTGCGCGAAATTCACAACGGCGTGAGTTTGGACAGAGCCCCGGATGTGTTGGTTTTACATGTTGGGGGTAACGATTTGGGGGCCCGGCCTTTTCGTGAGTTGGTAAAGGACATAAAGCAGGATTGCTTGAGGTTATGGGTATTGTACCCTGGTTTGACCATTGTTTGGCCTGACATTGTTCCACGCAAACGGTGGAAGCATATGAGATCTCTAGAAAAAAATCGACAAGGCCAGGATAAAAGTGAATAGGGCAGTGTCCGCCTTCATGTCTCGGAATGGGGGCGTGGCGGTGAGGCACTTCAAATTGGAAAAAAGCGAAGGGGAATATTGGTTGGCTGACGGTGTTCATTTGAATGCCGTGGGCATGGATTTTTGGACTCTGGGTCTTCAGGAGGGTATTGAAAGGGCCATAGCTTTTCGTTTTGGTGGGGTCTCGGGCCTTTAAGGTGGTCAAAGGCCTTTCGTTGTGGCGGCTGGGGGGAGTCCTTGGAGTTGGCGAAAATTGGTTTGGGGGGTCCATTGGCATATGGCTCCCCCCGTTTGGAATTAATTGGTTTCGGATCTGGTGAATGGTGGTGGGGAGTTCTGGCAGGGGTGGTCGGATCTCCAGATTAGTACCGTGAACAGTGAACCCTCTTGTGGGTTTTTGGTGCTCCCAAGCCAGGGTTACAACGGCTGGGAGTAAAACATTGGTTAAGTTGTTGTTCACGTTATGGGTTATTAAATCACCAGATTCTTGGGGGCTCCAAGGACTTCTCCTAGTTTTAAAGAATGTTAATGCTTTTTACATTTATTGTTAATGTTTGATGTTTAATAAAAAGAGGCTGTTGTGGCCTATACTATTCCAACAAAATTATGTCTCTGTCATTAATTGGTAATGGGGGGCGGGTGAACGGTGGGTTTTTGTTAAATAGGGGTATCAACAATTAGTTGGATTAAGGGGTATTAGTATTCCCAGAGAGCGCCTTCGACTATACCAAGGTCAAGGACAGGCCGGAGCGAGCCGCCCCCTCCCCCCCGCGGCTAAGTGAAGGCCTACATGACAGGGGTTAGGAGAGGAGGGGGTGGGCGTCTTTAGGCTAATTAGAAGGGAGGGGGTGGGCTAGTAGCAGGGAATATGGTAAGGGGTAGGGGGCGGGGGCTGGTCAGTTCCCGCTCACCTTAGCAGAAGCATCCCTCCCTCCCGCCCTAATTTTCTGTCTCTCTGGGAGTTACATCGCTGGGTGAGCGGGTAGTTTTAAGAATATTTCATGTTATTTTAAGTTTGGGTCATTGTGGCCTTGGCGGCTGGGGGGAGTCCTTGGAGTTGGTGAAAATTGGTTTGGGGGGTCCATTGGCATATGGCTCCCCCCGTTTGGAATTAATTGGTTTCGGATCTGGTGAATGGTGGTGGGGAGTTCCGGCAGGGGTGGTCGGATCTCCAGATTAGTACCGTGAACAGTGAACCCTCTTGTGGGTTTTTGGTGCTCCCGAGCCAGGGTTACAATGGCTGGGAGTAAAACATTGGTTAAGTTGTTGTTCACGTTATGGGTTATTAAATCACCAGATTCTTGGGGGCTCCAAGGACTTCTCCTAGTTTTAAAGAATGTTAATGCTTTTTACATTTATTGTTAATGTTTGATGTTTAATAAAAGAGGCTGCTGTGGCCTATACTATTCCAACAAAATTATGTCTCTGTCATTAATTGGTAATGGGGGGCGGGTGAACGGTTTGTTTTTGTTAAATAGGGGTATCAACAATTAGTTGGATTAAGGGGTATTAGTATTCCCAGAGAGCGCCTTCGACTATACCAAGGTCATGGCACAACTCGCTTTGCACTGTGGTGCTACACGGTGAGTGCTACCTTTTTCTCCTTACCTGCGCCCCCTGGTGGAGGTTGTGTGCAACTGCCTTGAAGTTGCATTACACATGCGCCACGGGACATGGTGCAGGATGGAGACACATGGTGCAGGATCATGGGCCAGAATGGACACATGGGGCAGGATAGAGACAGATGGTGCAGGATCATGGACAGGATGAGACATGGGGCAGGATGGAGACAGATGAGGCAGGATCATGGGCAGATGGAGACATAAGGCAGGGTGGAGACAAATGGGGCAGGAACATGGGGCAGGATGGAGATAGATGGTGCAGGATCATGGGCAGGATGGAGACATGGGGCAGGATGGAGACAGATGAGGCAGGAACATGGAGCAGGATGGAGACAGATGGTGCCTGATAATGGGGCAGGATGTAGACAGATGGGGCGGGAACATGGGGCAGGGTGGAGACAGATGGGGCAAGAACATGGGGCAGGGTGGAGACAGAAGATGGTGCAGGATCATGGGGCAGGATGGAGATGGATAGGAAGGGATGGGGACAGATGAGGCAAGATCATGGGCAGGATGGAGACATGGGGCAAGGTGGAGACAGATGGGGCAGGAACTTGGGGCAGGATGGAGATAGATGGTGCAGGATCATGGGCAGGATGGAGACATGGGGCAGGATGGAGACAGATGGGGCAGGAACATGGGGCAGGATGGAGACAGATGGTGCTGGAAAATAGGGCAGGATGGAGACAGATGGTGCAGGATCATGGGGCAGGATGGAGACGGATAGCGATGGATAGAGACTAGTGTTGAGCATTCCGATACTGAAATATCGGGTATCGACCGATATTCGCTGTATCGGAGTTCCGATACTGAGTTCCGATACTTTTAGAATATCGAATACCGGAATCGGAAGTTCCCATAATGCAATGAGCCAGTTTGATTTTATTCAGCCAATGAGGATCCTAAGAAGTGTGGGTACATCCTGTTAGGCATGTTAGGCATAATGGAGTGTGGGCGGTGCGTGGGCAGAGACTGCTTGTCTGTGTGCGGGTGGGGTCTGTGCGGGACTGTCAGGGGTCTGTGCAGGCCTGCCGTGGGTCTGTTCGGGCCTGCCAGGGGTCTGTGCAGCCTGCCGGGTGTCGGTGCGGGCCTGCCGGGGGTCTGTGTGGGCCTGCCGGGGGTCTGTGCGGGCCTGCCGGGGGTCTGTATGGGCCTGCCGGGGGTCTGTGCGGGCCTCTCGGGGATCTTTGTGTGTGTGTGCATGCATCGTCTGAGGGGACTACAAGTCCCATCGGGCTATGCCTGCTACAATGACAGTGGTTGACTCATTAGCCAATGATGGGACAGTAGTAGCCCCATCATCCGGCTACTGTGTTGAATGTAAAATAAAAAACCACAAACATACATACTACATACAACATACTTCATACATACAACATACATACTACATACATACAACATACTATATACTACATACATACTACATACATACAACATACTACATACATACA
Source organism: Ranitomeya imitator (assembly GCF_032444005.1). Classification (NCBI taxonomy): domain Eukaryota; kingdom Metazoa; phylum Chordata; class Amphibia; order Anura; family Dendrobatidae; genus Ranitomeya; species Ranitomeya imitator. The sequence goes on from NC_091282.1 coordinate 776,976,019, forward strand.
ACATACATACATCATACTACATACTACATGCATACAACATACTACATACATACATACTACATACATACATAATACATACTACATACATACAACATACTACATACATACAACATACATACATACTACATACATACATACAACATACATACTACATATATACAACATACATATATACAACATGCATACAACATACTACATACATACTACATACATACAACATACATACATACTACATACATACATACATACAACATACATACATAATACATACATAATACATACAACATACTACATACATACAACATACATACTACATACATACATACGTACAACATACATACAACATACATACATACATACAACATACTACATGCATACAACATACTACATACATACTACATACATACAACATACTACATACATACAACATACATACAACATACATACATCATACTACATGCATACAACATACTACATGCATACAACATACTACATGCATACAACATACTACATACATACTACATACATAATACATACTACATACATACAACATACTACATACATACAACATACATACATACTACATACATACTACATATATACACAACATACATATATACAACATACAACATGCATACAACATACTACATACATACAACATACATACATACTACATACATACATACAACATACATAATACATACATACTACATACATACATACATACATACGTACAACATACATACAACATACATACATACAACATACTACATGCATACAACATACTACATACATACTACATACATACAACATACATACATACTACATACATACATACTACATACATACTACATACGTAATACATACATACTGCATATATACTACATACATACTACATGCATACATACTACATACATACATACAATACATATATACTACATACATACTACATACATACATACATACTACATACATACATACATACATACTACAATCTGGTTTCCGCCCCCATCACTCAACTGAGACTGCCCTGACCAAAATCACTAACGACCTACTTACCGCCAAAGCTACTGGACAATACTCTGTACTCCTCCTTCTAGACCTGTCCTCTGCTTTCGACACAGTTGACCACTGCCTCCTACTGCAGATGCTCTCCTCCTTTGGCATCAAAGACCTCGCCCTATCCTGGATCGCCTCGTACCTTTCCAACCGCACATTCAGCGTCTCCCACTCCCATACTACCTCCTCATCCCACCCTCTCTCTGTTGGAGTCCCCCAAGGCTCTGTTCTAGGACCCCTACTATTCTCAATCTATACACTTGGCTTGGGACAACTCATAAAGTCCCATGGATTCCAGTACCACCTCTATGCTGACGACACTCAGATCTACCTCTCTGGCCCAGACGTCACCGCTCTGCTGTCCAGAATCCCAGAGTGCCTATCAGCCATATCCTCCTTCTTCTCCTCTCGCTTCCTCAAACTCAATGTGGACAAATCTGAACTCATCATCTTTCCTCCATCCCACAAATCTTCCTTACTTGACCTATCTATCGCAGTCAATGACATCATGCTTTCCCCTGTACCCGAAGTCCGCTGCCTCGGAGTAACCTTCGACTCTGCCCTGTCCTTCAAACCACACATCCAAGCTCTTTCCACCTCCTGTCGCCTCCAGCTCAAAAATATCTCCAGGATCCGTCCTTTCCTCAACCCCCAATCTACTAAAATGCTTGTGCACGCCCTCATCATTTCCCGCCTTGACTACTGCAACATCCTTTTCTGTGGCCTCCCTGCTAACACCCTTGCACCACTCCAGTCCATCCTTAACTCTGCTGCCCGACTAATCCATCTCTCTCCTCGCTACTCCTCCGCTTCCCCCCTCTGCAAATCTCTTCACTGGCTCCCATTCCCTCAGCGTATCCAGTTCAAATAGCTAATACTGACCTACAAAGCCATCCACAACCTGTCTCCTCCATACATCTCTGAACTAATCTCTCGATATCTTCCCTCACGTGACCTCCGGTCTTCCCAAGACCTCCTTCTCTCCTCCACACTTATTCGCTCCTCATCCAATCGCCTCCAAGACTTCTCCCGAATATCCCCCATCCTCTGGAACTCTCTGCCCCAACACGTCCGACTATCAACCACAGTCGGATCCTTCAGACGGAACCTGAAAACTCATCTCTTCAGGAAAGCCTACAGCCTGCACTGACACCGCTGCTGCCTCATCACTATCGAAGCTACCGCCTCACCAACACCGGAGCTACCGCCTCACCAACACCGGAGCTACCGCCTCAACAACACCGGAGCTCCTGCAACCCTCAACCTACTGTCTCCTTCCCCATAATCCTGTAGAATGTAAGCCCGCAAGGGCAGGATCCTCGCCCCTCTGTATCAGTCCGTCATTGTTAGTTTGTTTACTGTATGTGATATTTGTAACTTGTATGTAACCCCTTCTCATGTACAGCACCATGGAATCAATGGTGCTATATAAATAAATAATAATAATAATAACATACTACATGCATACGACATACATACATACATAATACATACATACTACATACATGCAACATACATACTACATACATACTACATACATACTACATACAACATACTACATACATACAACATACATACATACAACATATATACTACATACATAATACATACAACATACATACTACATACAATACATACATATAACATACAGTACATATAACATAGAGTACATACTCACCATCACTTGTCACTTTGATCCCCGAAGCCAGTGTCACCTGTAAAAAATATTAAAATAACAAGCAAACAATATACTCACTGATCCGCAGAAATCCACGAGTGTCCCACAATGATGTCCCGTGGAGAGCAGCAGCATCAGCTGATGCGACCACTCTCTAGGAGCTCCAGGAATACAATGACGGGAGGGAGGTATCCTTCTGCATTGTATTCCTCCACCACTGTAAAAAAAATAGTCCCTAGTCTCACTTTTGGCACTGCTGCGTGAGAAAGTTCCCACGCAGCAATTGCCATAAAGTGAGACCAGTGTACTACAGTAACCTCTCAGTGATGCACTGCAGGAGCCATTGTCTCCTGTCAGTGTGTCACTGGAGGTCCTATAGAGCAGTGACATCACCAGATTGGACTGCGTCGGACAGGGAGTATACGGTTTATTATTTTAAATTTTTTGCAGGCTTTGAAGTATGGTAAGTATAGTTAAATTAAGAATATTAAAATACTTTTTTCTGGCTGTGTCTTTATTTTGTTTTTAACTCTTTCACTACTCTAGGATTAATAATGGATAGGCGTCTTATTGACGCCTCTCCATTATTAACCCGGCTTAATGTCACCTTACAATAGCAAGGTGACATTAACCCCTTATTACCCCATATCTCACTGCTACTCGGGAGTGGGAAGAGAGGGGCTAAGTGCCGGAATTGGCGCATCTTACAGATGCGCCATTTCTGGGGCGGCTGCGGGCTGGTATTTGTAGCTGGGGGGCCAATATCCATGGCCCCTCTCTAGGCTATGAATATCAGCCCGCAGCTGTCTGCGTAGCCTTTCTTGCTATAAGTATAGAGGGACCCAATGTCATTTTTTTGGGTGTCATATGTTGTATGTTGTATGTACTGTCATATGTTGTATGAACTGCCATATGTTATATGTACTGTCATATGTTGTATGTACTGTTGTATGTACTGTCATATGTTGTATTTAATGTCATATGTTGTATGTACTGTCATATGTTATATGTTGTATGTTCTGTTGTATGTTCGTGTATTTATTTACATTTAACACATTAGCCGGATGATGGGACTACTACTGTCCCATCATTGGCTAATGTGTCAATTGGACGATGCCTGCACGCATACACACCCCCAAGGATCCCCCCACAGCCCACCACAGACCCCCGACAGCCCGCCGCAGACCCCCAACAGCCCGTCACAGGCCCCCCACAGTCCGACACAGACCCCCGACAGCCCGCCGCAGACACCCAGCAGCCCCGCTATCCCCGCAGACCCTCGCGATCGCCGCACGCAGACACGCACATCTTCCCCACACACACACACAGTCTCTGCCCACACTCTGCCCACGTACTCTTCCCCCCTCCCGATCTGCAGCGTTTCTCACAGCAAAACCACAGATCTTTTTTAACTTGCAAGGAAAGAAAGGGTTTATTTTCATTCTGATATTTGTGTCCCATTGATTTGCATTGGATTCCGGTATCGGAATCGGCGGAATCGGTCCGATCCGATCTTTCCCGATATTGGAAGGTATCGCTCAACACTAATAGAGACAGATGGATAAAGTGGGATAGAGACAGATGGATAGAGAGGGATGGAGATAGATGGTGCAGGATCATGGGCAGGATGGGAACATGGGGCAGGATGGAGACAGATGGTGCCGGATAATGGGGCAGGATGTAGACAGATGGTGCAGGATCATGGGGCAGGATGGGGACAGATAGGGATGGATAGAGACAGATGGATAAAGTGGGATAGAGACAGATGGATAAAGTGGGATAGAGACAGATGGATAGAGAGGGATGGAGACACATGGACAGAGAGGGATGGAGACGGATAGAGAGGGCTGGAGATGGATAGAGAGGGCTGGAGATGGATAGAGAGGGCTGGAGTCAGACAGAGAGGGCTGGAGTCGGACAGAGAGGGCTGGAGTCGGATAGAGAGGGCTGGAGACGGATAGAGGGGGCTGGAGATGGATAGAGAGAGCTGGAAACAGATGGGGCAGGAACATAGGGCAGGTTGGAGACACATGGTGCAGTATCATGGGGCAGGATCGAGATATGGTGCAGGATGCAGACACGTGGTGCAGGATCATGGGCAGGATGGAGACAGATGGGGAGGTATGGAGACAGATGGGACAGAATGGACAGAATTGAGATAGATGGGGCAGGATGGAGACACATGGTGCAGGATGGAGACACATGGTACAGGATAGAGATAGATGGTGCAGGATCATGGGGCAGGATGGAGACAGATGGTGCCGGATCATGGAGCAGAATGGATGCGGTGGAGACAAATGGAGCAGGATCATAGGACAAATGGGGTAGAATGGAGACAAATGGGGCAGGATGGGACATCACATGGGGAGAATGGATACTCATAAGTGCAGGATGGGAGAACATACAGTCATGGCCAAAAGTATTGACACTCCTGCAATTCTGTCAGATAATACTCATTTTCTTCCTGAAAATGATTGCAAACACAAATTATTTGGTATTATCTTCATTTAATTTGTCTTAAATGAAAAAAACACAAAAGAGAATGAAGCAAAAAGCAAAACATTGATCATTTCACACAAAACTCCAAAAATGAGCCAGACAAAAGTATTGGCACCCTCAGCCTAATACTTGGCTGCACAACCTTTAGCCAAAATAACTGCGACCAACCGCTTCCTGTATTCATCAATGAGTTTCTTAGAATGCTCTGCTGGAATTTTAGACCATTCTTCTTTGGCAAACTGCTCCAGGTCCCTGATATTTGAAGGGTGCCTTCTCCAAACTGTCATTTTTAGATCTCTCCACAGGTGTTCTATGGGATTCAGGTCTGGACTCATTGCTGGCCACCTTAGAAGTCTCCAGTGCTTTCTCTCAAACCATTTTCTAGTGCTTTTTGAAGTGTGTTTTGGGTCATTGTAGAAAGTATAATAACTGATAATCCAAATTAGTATTAACCAAGAAAAACGAAAAAACTAATCTATCCAAAAAACTTTATTAAACCAAAAATAAGGATAAAAGACTAACACAACACACAGACCCCTCTCCATAGGAGTAGGTCAATAAAAATCCTGGCCCAAAAAGTTGTAAAGGGCAAAGGGTGGGAGGGACATAGGGACCGATAACAAAACCCTATACGTCTCTACAAATGCTCCCTACCTGTCTGCGGAGGTTGGCACCCTCTTGGACGCAATATGGCGCCCCCGCTCCTCGTCGACTGTCCCTTAAAGCCCTAGAAGTCCCTCAACATGTATGAAGATACCATACCACAAACAACTAACAATAAATGACCTACTCAAACTCGGGACCAAAGAAAGAACACCAGGTAGTAATTCACCAGTAAAGACAAATAGTCTGACCGTACAGATCCCTAAACACTGTGTACCGCCTGTAGCTAAGGCTATTATGCCCTAAGGGGTCCCTAACCGAATCCCCCTGCCTGTCAGCGGAGGTTGGCACCCTCTTGAACGCAAATGGCGCCCTCGCTCCTCGGCGGCTGCCCCTAATGACCCTAGCTGAATCCCTAAATGAGTCTAACGGGATCCTAAATACGGGTGGTGCCTAAGAGGCTGCACTAGTGACCCATGTAAACAGATCCCTGTAACTCGGTCAGACACTAAAAATTAAACAAATAGCTAAAGTGCTTAAACCAATGATAGCTGATAATAACACAGATGTATCTGGTAGCTTAACGGATACAGCTAGATTTTAGTGACAAATGGTCAGGTACCCATACATATACACATATATATTGGTTACAAACAAAGCACACAACTGGTGAAAAACATATAAATTTAAAAAGGCCTGAAACACTTATCTGTGTTCAGGTCTCGCCTCTACGTGTTTCCCCCCCATGATGTGGTTCCTCAGGAGGCATATGGGAAAAAGAGATTCCGTGTGAATAGATCACATCAGAGATATATGCTGTGCCTGGTTGCAGGTCAGGGATACACTGACTAAACCGCCATTAAATAGCCCCCTCCCCTTGGAAATGGAGGGGTTAAGGGGCTAATTGCCACCTGTGTTTGCTGCTCAAAACCTCACATAACACACACGTGGGGTCCTTTCACAGGCTCAAAACTTACTGACACAGCGTTCCAGCCGCCATTGTTGCTATTTTCGGCGTCCTGTCCTTCTCTGCGCATGCGCAGGTATATAACCCTAGAGGTCCAACAATCAAGCGCCTTACTGCGCAAGCGCTTGGGCGCCATATTCCTGTAGACCGCTTATCGTCTCAGGATAAACAGCGCAGGCGCAGTAGCGCCGACTTGAGATTCCACCCATGTAAATAGCTGTATGTGCAGGCAATTACAGCGCTAAGTGTGATATTCATGCGATATTAATCCCCTTTTCTTTATCAAACTACAACAGGGACGCCTAAAAAGGAGCCGTGGTAAGCTCCACCAGGATTAAGTAACGCTATTCTCCGCTACCATTTATAAACTGCATACACTCAACCCTAAGCTAAGCATGTCAAGTGCCCCACAAGCGCGGTGGCAATGATAGCATATTTACGCTGTTGGTACAACCGACAAGACCCATTGGTGTAACCATTATTCGTATAGCTACATATACTTCCGCTAATCGGTATTCAACCATGAACAGCCGTATTGAACCTTTCATATACGTGGCGGTATTAAAACTTGTACTTAACGTGCACTTTTTTTTATATATATGAGAATATAAGTGCATATAGATGTACTTTAATGCATATATCCCCATCATGTGATATTTAAATTCTGCAGGGTGCACTCAATGTATAGTACACATATATACATAATTAATAAATATACCGTGAACCGCAGTCAGCAAAACCTAACACCCGCAACCACAATATCCTAGATACATTAACGTCAATGATAAAGAGTATGCATGTTAGTTACCGCATTCACATACTCTTGTGAAGATTCCTGCAGGCCATCTACTAGGTCTGCAGCACTATATTGTTTTTAATCAGGGGGAAAGGGGAGCAAAGGTAGACCCGACGAAAACAATTTACACAAAGCAACCAAAAGTAAGCCGCTCATTAAATCCTCCTGGGGCTACTGAATCCATCCTAAATATCCATTGGGTTTCCTTTTGCAGGATAACCCTATCCCAATCACCTCTCCTACCATTCTGCTTAATTACTTCCAGAACACAAAATGAGAGAGTCTTACTGTCACCCTGATGTACCTCCCAAACATGCCGTGCTACGGGGGTGTCTCTGTTGTTCTTAATGTCTCCCAAGTGTTCCCCAATCCTCCTTCTCAATTCCCTTTTGGTCTTCCCTACATAGTTCTTTGGGCATGTACACGTAGCCATATAGACAACACCAATGGTTTTGCAATTAGCAAAATCTCTGCAGAAGAAGTTTCTCCCATTCTGTACACTCCTAAAGCTCTTACATGGTGCTATATAGTCACAAAACGAACAATTTCCGCACCTGAATGTACCGTTAATGCTTCTATCAAGCCAAGTTCCCTCCTGTTTCGGTCTTTTATAATGGCTGTGTACGAGTCGATCTTTCAAAGACCGTCCTCTGCGGAAGGTGATCTGGGGTCTACTTGGGATAATGTCTGCCAAAGTTTCATCCAGCTGTAAAATCCCCCAATGTTTTTTAAGGACACTAAAAACCCGATTCGTTTGGTTATCGTAAGTACCAATAATCCTAGGGATATTCTCAGCCTCCGGTTCTCTATGTGTCTGTAGGAGCGTACATCTCTCTCTACTCATAGCATTCTTAAAGGCCGGGTTTAAAACCTCATCTAGATAACCGCGCTCACGGAATCTCTCTCTCAGGTCGTATGCTTGTGTCCTGAAGGTAGCAGGGTTGGAGCAGTTCCTCCTGACTCTTAAATATTGTCCTCGAGGGATCCCCCTCTTAAGAGGAACCGGGTGATGACTCTCCCACCGAAGCAGGGCGTTACTAGATGTTGGCTTCCGAAACAACTTTGTATCCAATGTACCACTGGCGTTAATGGTGATTTTAACATCCAAGAACGCTAATTCACGTTTATCATTCTCCGATGTAAACTTTAGCCCAAAGCAGTTATCATTCAGTCCTTGTACAAAGCTGTTAAACTCATTTACTGTACCACTCCACATGACCAGGACATCATCTATGTATCGGTACCAAGCCGATATCTTGTTAGTCCACCATTCCTCTACCCCAGAGAATACTACGGTTTCCTCCCACCAGCCCAGGAGGAGATTTGCATACGAGGGGGCCACAGGAGCAACCCATCGCGGTCCCCCTGAGCTGGTGGAAGTACTTACCGTTGAAAAGGAAATAGTTGTGGGTTAGAACAAACCCCATCAACTCCACTACAAATTTACTGTGTTTCTCAAAAAAGACGGCTCTTGTCCTTAGATAATACTCCAATGCTTTCAGGCCCATATTGTGAGGAATGCTACTATATAAAGCCTCGACATCTATTGAACCCAAAATGGTCCCCTGTTCGACCACAACGCCGTCTATTTTTTGGAGTAGGTCCGATGTATCATGAACGTATGAGGGTAGTGATATTACAAATGGACGTAGGATGTTATCGATGTAAATACCGACATTCTGGCTCAATGAACCAACACCTGAGACTATAGGGCGCCCTTTTAGGGGGGAGAGACCTTTATGGACCTTTGGGAGGGCATAAAAAGTAGGGATTGTCGGGGTACGAGGAACCAAAAACTTATACTCATTGTAAGAAATTAGTTTATCATGTAGACCAATGTCTAAAATAGTCATTAATGACCCAATAAACCTATCTGTAGAGTCATTCTCAAGGATGCCATATGTCTCCCTGTCATTAAGGATAGATTTACAAACAACCTCCTCCAGGTGACTACACGAATATTGACATTTTTTTGAAAGTGGTCGAGGATGACCTTAAGAAAATAGGCCGATTGAATGGTGATATATCACCAAATTTGAATAGTGAGGAATGGGAGGCCTTGGAGAAACTGGAGAGGAATGACCAGATCATTGTCAAACAATCGGATAAAGGTGGCAATTTGGTCATCCTCGACCACCAGAGGTATGTGGGGATGTGTAAATCTATCCTTAATGACAGGGAGACATATGGCATCCTTGAGAATGACCCTACAGATAGGTTTATTGGGTCATTAATTACTATTTTAGACATTGGTCTACATGATAAACTAATTTCTTACAATGAGTATAAGTTTTTGGTTTTTCGTACCCCGACAATCCCTACTTTTTATGCCCTCCCAAAGGTCCATAAAGGTCTCTCCCCCCTAAAAGGGCGCCCTATAGTCTCAGGTGTTGGTTCATTGAGCCAGAATGTCGGTATTTACATCGATAACATCCTACGTCCATTTGTAATATCACTACCCTCATACGTTCGTGATACATCGGACCTACTCCAAAAAATAGACGGCGTTGTGGTCGAACAGGGGACCATTTTGGGTTCAATAGATGTCGAGGCTTTATATAGTAGCATTCCTCACAATATGGGCCTGAAAGCATTGGAGTATTATCTAAGGACAAGAGCCGTCTTTTTTGAGAAACACAGTAAATTTGTAGTGGAGTTGATGGAGTTTGTTCTAACCCACAAATATTTCCTTTTCAACGGTAAGTACTTCCACCAGCTCAGGGGGACCGCGATGGGTTGCTCCTGTGCGCCCTCGTATGCAAATCTCCTCCTGGGCTGGTGGGAGGAAACCGTAGTATTCTCTGGGGTAGAGGAATGGTGGACTAACAAGATATCGGCTTGGTACCGATACATAGATGATGTCCTGGTCATGTGGAGTGGTACAGTAAATGAGTTTAACAGCTTTGTACAAGGACTGAATGATAACTGCTTTGGGCTAAAGTTTACATCGGAGAATGATAAACGTGAATTAGCGTTCTTGGATGTTAAAATCACCATTAACACCAGTGGTACATTGGATACAAAGTTGTTTCGGAAGCCAACATCTAGTAACGCCCTGCTTCGGTGGGAGAGTCATCACCCGGTTCCTCTTAAGAGGGGGATCCCTCGAGGACAATATTTAAGAGTCAGGAGGAACTGCTCCAACCCTGCTACCTTCAGGACACAAGCATACGACCTGAGAGAGAGATTCCGTGAGCGCGGTTATCCAGATGAGGTTTTAAACCCGGCCTTTAGGAATGCTATGAGTAGAGAGAGATGTACGCTCCTACAGACACATAGAGAACCGGAGGCTGAGAATATCCCTAGGATTATTGGTACTTACGATAACCAAACGAATCGGGTTTTTAGTGTCCTTAAAAAACATTGGGGGATTTTACAGCTGGATGAAACTTTGGCAGACATTATCCCAAGTAGACCCCAGATCACCTTCCGCAGAGGACGGTCTTTGAAAGATCGACTCGTACACAGCCATTATAAAAGACCGAAACAGGAGGGAACTTGGCTTGATAGAAGCATTAACGGTACATTCAGGTGCGGAAATTGTTCGTTTTGTGACTATATAGCACCATGTAAGAGCTTTAGGAGTGTACAGAATGGGAGAAACTTCTTCTGCAGAGATTTTGCTAATTGCAAAACCATTGGTGTTGTCTATATGGCTACGTGTACATGCCCAAAGAACTATGTAGGGAAGACCAAAAGGGAATTGAGAAGGAGGATTGGGGAACACTTGGGAGACATTAAGAACAACAGAGACACCCCCGTAGCACGGCATGTTTGGGAGGTACATCAGGGTGACAGTAAGACTCTCTCATTTTGTGTTCTGGAAGTAATTAAGCAGAATGGTAGGAGGAGAGGTGATTGGGATAGGGTTATCCTGCAAAAGGAAACCCAATGGATATTTAGGATGGATTCAGTAGCCCCAGGAGGATTTAATGAGCGGCTTACTTTTGGTTGCTTTGTGTAAATTGTTTTCGTCGGGTCTGCCTTTGCTCCCCTTTCCCCCTGATTAAAAACAAAATAGTGCTGCAGACCTAGTAGATGGCCTGCAGGAATCTTCACAAGAGTATGTGAATGCGGTAACTAACATGCATACTCTTTATCATTGACGTTAATGTATCTAGGATATTGTGGTTGCGGGTGTTGGGTTTTGCTGACTGCGGTTCACGGTATATTTATTAATTATGTATATATGTGTACTATACATTGAGTGCACCCTGCAGAATTTAAATATCACATGATGGGGATATATGCATTAAAGTACATCTATATGCACTTATATTCTCATATATATAAAAAAAAGTGCACGTTAAGTACAAGTTTTAATACCGCCACGTATATGAAAGGTTCAATACGGCTGTTCATGGTTGAATACCGATTAGCGGAAGTATATGTAGCTATACGAATAATGGTTACACCTATGGGGTCTTGTCGGTTGTACCAACAGCGTAAATATGCTATCATTGCCACCGCGCTTGTGGGGCACTTGACATGCTTAGCTTAGGGTTGAGTGTATGCAGTTTATAAATGGTAGCGGAGAATAGCGTTACTTAATCCTGGTGGAGCTTACCACGGCTCCTGTATAGGCGTCCCTGTTGTAGTTTGATAAAGAAAAGGGGATTAATATCGCATGAATATCACACTTAGCTGTATGTGCAGGCAATTACAGCGCTATTTACATGGGCGGAATCTCAAGTCGGCGCTACTGCGCCTGCGCTGTTTATCCTGAGACGATAAGCGGTCTACAGGAATATGGCGCCCAAGCGCTTGCGCAGTAAGGCGCTTGATTGTTGGACCTCTAGGGTTATATACCTGCGCATGCGCAGAGAAAGATAGTACGCCGAAAATAGTAACAATTGCGGCTGGAACGCTATGCCAGTAAGTTCGGAGCCTGTGAATGGACCCCACGGGTGTGTTATGTTATATATGCGCAGGCAATTACAGCGCTATTTACATGGGCGGAGTCTCAGGTCGGCACTACTGCGCCTGCGCTGTTTATCCTGAGACGAAAAGCGGTCTACAAGAATATGGCGCCCATGCGCTTGCGCAGTGAGGTGCCTGATAGTTGGACCTCTAGGGTTAGATACCTGCGCATGCGCAGAGAAGGACAGGACGCCGAAAATAGCAACAATGGCGGCTGGAACGCTGTGTCAGTAAGTTTTGAGCCTGTGAAAGGACCCCACGTGTGTGTTATGTGAGGTTTTGAGCAGCAAACACAGGTGGCAATTAGCCCCTTAACCCCTCCATTTCCAAGGGGAGGGGCTATTTAATGGCGGTTTAGTCAGTGTATCCCTGACCTGCAACCAGGCAGAGCATATATCTCTGATGTGATCTATTCACACGGAATCTCTTTTTCCCATATGCCTCCTGAGGAACCACATCATGGGGGGGAAACGCGTAGAGGCGAGACCTGAACACAGATAAGTGTTTCAGGCCTTTTTAAATTTATATGTTTTTCACCAGTTGTGTGCTTTGTTTGTAACCAATATATATGTGTATATGTATGGGTACCTGACCATTTGTCACTAAAATCTAGCTGTATCCGTTAAGCTACCAGATACATCTGTGTTATTATCAGCTATCATTGGTTTAAGCACTTTAGCTATTTGTTTAATTTTTAGTGTCTGACCGAGTTACAGGGATCTGTTTACATGGGTCACTAGTGCAGCCTCTTAGGCACCACCCGTATTTAGGATCCCGTTAGACTCGTTTAGGGATTCAGCTAGGGTCAGTAGGGGCAGCCGCCGAGGAGCGGGGGCGCCATTTGCGTTCAAGAGGGTGCCAACCTCCGCTGACAGGCAGGGGGATTCGGTTAGGGACCCCTTAGGGCATAATAGCCTTAGCTACAGGCGGTACACATTAGTGTTTAGGGATCTGTACGGTCAGACTTTGTCTTTACTGGTGAATTACTACCTGGTGTTCTTTCTTTGGTCCCGAGTTTGAGTAGGTTATTTATTGTTAGTTGTTTGTGGTATGGTATCTTCATACATGTTGAGGGACTTCTAGGGCTTTAAGGGACAGTCGACGAGGAGCGGGGGCGCCATATTGCGTCCAAGAGGGTGCCAACCTCCGCAGACAGGTAGGGAGCATTTGTAGGGACGTATAGGGTTTTGTTATCGGTCCCTATGTCCCTCCCACCCTTTGCCCTTTACAACTTTTTGGGCCAGGATTTTTATTGACCTACTCCTATGGAGAGGGGTCTGTGTGTTGTGTTAGTCTTTTATCCTTATTTTTGGTTTAATAAAGTTTTTTGGATAGATTAGTTTTTTCGTTTTTCTGTGTTTTGGGTCATTGTCCAGCTGGAAGACCCATGACCTCTGAGGGAGACCCAGCTTTCTCACACTGGGCCCTACATTATGCTGCAAAATTTGTTGGTAGTCTTCAGACTTCATAAGCCATGCATACGGTCAAGCAGTCCAGTGCCAGAGGCAGCAAAGCAACCCCAAAACATCAGGGAACCTTCGCCATGTTTGACTGTAGGGACCTTGTTCTTTTCTTTGAATGCCTCTTTGTTTTCTCCTGTAAACTTTATGTTGATGCCTTTGCCCAAAAAGCTCTACTTTTGTCTCATCTGACCAGAGAACATTCTTCCAAAATGTTTTAGGCTTTTTCAGGTAAGTTTTGGCAAACTCCAGCCTGGCTTTTTTATGTCTCGGGGTAAGAAGTGGGGTCTTCCTGGGTCTCCTACAAACAGTCCCTTTTCATTCAGAATGCCAACGGATAGTACGGGTTGACACTGTTGTACCCTCGGACTGCAGGGCAGCTTGAACTTGTTTGGATGTTAGTCGAGGTTCTTTATCCAACATCCGCACAATCTTGCGTTGAAATCTCTTGTCAATTTTTCTTTTTCGTCCACATCTAGGGAGGTTAGCCACAGTGCCATGGGCTTTAAACTTCTTGATGACACTGTGCACAGTAGACACAGGAACATTCAGGTCTTTGGAGATGAACTTGTAGCCTTGAGATTGCTCATGCTTCCTCACAATTTGGTTTCTCAAGTCCTCAGACAGTTCTTTGGTCTTCTTTCTTTTCTCCATGCTCAATGTGGTACACACAAGGACACAGGACAGAGGTTGAGTCAACTTTAATCCATGTCAACTGGCTGCAAGTGTGATTTAGTTATTGCCAACACCTGTTAGGTGCCACATGTAAGTTACAGTTGCTGTTAATTACACAAATTTTTGTGTTTTTTCATTTAAGACAAATTAAATGAAGATAATAATACCAAATAATTTGTGTTTGCAATCATTTTCAGGAAGAAAATGAGTATTATCTGACAGAATTGCAGGGGTGTTAATACTTTTGGCCATGACTGTATGGATGGAGCCAGGAATGAGACACAAGGGGGCCAGTATGGGGGATATTATTACTCTAGGGGCTAATTAAGGGATATAATTACTGCAGTCATGTATTTTATTTTTTGAGGATACTGTTTTCAATGGGTGGGTCTGTTACTGTGCAGAGCGACACTGTCGCATTTTTTTTTCTTTATCTGGTGTAGTGTAGAAGTTGGGAAAAAATTAAGTAACATGGTTTGCAAGCGGTGCTCTAGATAAATGTGTTATTTCCTGTGGAGACAAGTCCTGGCTGGAAGAAGTGATGTCGATCTGTGATGGATGAAGATAAAAAGTAACGGTCTTCACCTAGACACGTCACTGGTGAGTCAGTGTGTTACCTGTACACTAACACTATACTGTATACTTTATACAGAGGTCCTGTGTACAATGTCACCAGTGATCACTGTATAACCTGTACACTGAGAATATATATAGAGCTCCTGTGTATAATGTCACCAGTGATCACTGTATTACCTGTACACTATATACAGAGCTCATGTGTAGAATGTCACCAGTGATCACTGTATTACCTGTACACTATACACTATATACAGAGCTCCTGTGTATAATGTCACTGGTGATCACTGTATTACCTGTACACTGACACTATACAGAGCTCCTGTGTAGAATGTCACCAGTGATCACTGTATTACCTGTACACTATATACAGAGCTCCTGTGTATAATGTCACTGGTGATCACTGTATTACCTGTACACTGACACTATACAGAGCTCCTGTGTAGAATGTCACCAGTGATCACTGTATTACCTGTACACTATACACAGAGCTCCTGTATATAATGTCACCGGAGATCACTGTATTAACTGTACACTGACACTATATACAGATCTTCTGTGTATAATGTCAATGGTAATCACTGTATTACCTGTACACTGACATTGTATACTAAGTACAGATCTCCTGTGTATAATGGCACTTATGGTGATATTAGTATTGTGGGGCTTTTTATTAATGATCAGAATTGTAGTATTCGGTCACTATGTGGTAGTAATATGTGGTTCGGCCATGGTGTGGCTGTATTTGTTCCTTGTATGTGGTATTATAGGTCACTGTGGTGGTAATATGTTGTCCGGTAATGGTGCAGTGGTATTTGTCCCTTGTATGTGATATTATTGGTTATTTTAAACATTGAAAAATTAATAAAAATATACCAAGGTACTGTCTTTCCTGTGTAAAAATATACCTAAATTGTATTGGATATTTTAACAAATGATTAATAGGATAGAGTAGGGCTCGGCCAAAAGAATCTACCTTGTCATGGAGGCAGATTAAAAAATGTTTTGGCCAAAACAAAAGCTGCTGGCTATATATATGATCTGGTGATGGGAACTGCTAATATCCTAGTGGCAGCGCTGAGTTCAGCTCTGGAGTATAATACAGGATGTAACTCGGGATCAGTACAGGATCAGTAATGTAATGTATGTACACAGTGACTGCACCAGCAAAATTGTGAGTGCAGCTCAGGAATATAATACAGTAGGTAACTCAGGATCTGTACAAGGCCAGTAATGTATATGACAGTGACTGCACCACAGGGCCGGACTGGGACTAAAATTCAGCCCTGGCATTTGAACTTACACAGGCCCACTTGTCACATGGTGACTGTATAATATCTTTACAACAACTCCAGAGCACATGTTTTTAAAGGAGAAAAAGAAGGGCTATTTCCATAGTAACAGTGGGGCTAATGTTCAGTCACTTCTTATGGACTTAATGCCAGATCCTCGCAATAGCGAGAAAAAGGGAATATCATAGTCGTCTATTTCGGCAAAACAGCAGTAAAACAAATAAACTGTGAAGAAAAAAAACACAAATAAGACAACATAGTGAAAACATAACAAAAATACCTAAAAACAATAATAAAACCAGGAACCGGACGATGATAACCTGTTCCCATTGGATGGGAGATAGGACCGAATAATATGTCACAACTAAAACAAGGGAGGGATGCAAAGGAGTGGGCAATCCGAGACCGAGGCCATATTATTTAAAAAATACTGGTCATAGATAAATTTATTAAAGGAATGAGGCAAAACTAAGCGATTCGTTCAGGCCGCTTGGCGCGACCGTATTCAGTCTGACAATCCAGCTTGCTTCTCGCTGTGCCAGCATCTTTTTGTAATCTCCCCCTCGTGTACCCAGGTGTACGCAGTCAATGCCCCTGATCCGCAGAGACCCCGCGTCACAATTGTGATATAATTTAAAGTGACGGGGTATCGTCTTTAGCTCAGAGGCATCGACTACGCCCCAGCTGCCCGGATGTCACGTACGTGCTCCCTAGTACGTATACGGAGCTCCCTTGACGTTAGACCCACATAAATCAAAGAGCAGCCACACGTAGCGTAATATATAACGTTTGTGGTGCTGCACGATATGTGGTGTCTAATAGAAAATGTCCTATTGCCATCAGACGACGTAAAGGAGGCTGTCCGTACAATATTGATATAGAAAATGCAAAGCACAGCCGAGGGGGGAGGTGCACAGTCGATAGGTGCCCAAACCTTGATATATAGAAAACAAGTGACTAGCACACTCCTAGGGATTGTGATGCAAAATGGAGGGGTTTATTTACATACAAAGTCACAAACGTTTCGGTCAACTCTAGACCTTCATCAGTGTGCTACAAAGAAAATAAATACAAAACAGAAATATATGTAAACAAAAACAGGGAGTGTAAACAAAATAGGACACAGTGATAACAAAAATTAACCAAATAAACAGAAGTATATACATCATATGAATACAAAATGTCATGGGACGTCAGATAATATATAATCGTAGAATACAACCAGCATAACCGCCGTTTGTGAACTAAAAAGGCTGCGAAATAGAATGTGGACATAGAACCGCAAGAAGTAGAACATAAGTGCCAGTATGGGACTAGAATCAGAACCTACATAGATCGTATAGGGGCCAGGGAACCGGAGAATAATATAAATATATAATAAGATGGCAGTGGAGTAAGTGTGGTGAGGAAGGAGTAAAGTAGTAAGAGGATGGAACACATACCTAAGTACACCTGTATGTAAGGTAGAGCCCCAAATGGAATGTAAATAAATGGCATCTAAAATTGGACATGGGAAACGTATCAAAAAATGACACAGCTGGAGTGTCGTGACAGTGTAACCATATAGTTGGACTAGAGCAGGTACATACCAAAAATTATAACTGGTAAACTCGAACCAGGACAAACAAATTGGAGATGTCTATATAAAAAAGATATGGTATTCAGTATATCCAGGAGTAAAAACAGGCCGGGAAAATGGACAATATGGTATATGTAATAACTATTGTTGCATAAATTGCCCACAGAGATACATACCTAATGGAAAGGGTTAAGCCAAGGGGAGGGGAGAAAACCCTTATAGCTAAAGAGCTATGACGCAAATCTACAAGGAAGCAACAAAATGTAAGTTAACCATAAGGCTAAGGAGAACGGACCGGTATAAAGATGCCATATAGGATGGGTGTGGGGAAAAAAGAACTATTCTTACCAGCGCACAGGAGAGACCAAACTCCGCGGTGTCCACCGCCAGGAGGAGTGTGTGGCTATGTGCTGGGTAAAGCTATATATAGGGGATGGGGAGGAGCACAATGTCAGCTGGATGGGCGGAGCCAACATGAAAAAAAAAAAAAAAATAGAGGTGCATTCCAACAGAGTACAGGCCGGTGTCAATAGGTCACAGAGGCGGAGACACATGCATACTACTACAACAAAGAAGGAGGAGGTGCGTTCCAGTGGAGAAAATGGTGATGACGTCGGTGCCTTTCAGCCACAGGGGCAGGAAAATGTGCATTCCACAGAAGATCTTATAGGAGAAAGGTGCATTCCAGTGGAACGATCGCTGTGCGGGTGGCAGTGAAGTGTCACAGGCAGCAGGAGCGAAAGATCAGAAAGGACGGTTCTGTAAAACGGAAAAAATAATTAGTAATAAGGCCATGCATGTTATACAATCATTGAGCTAGCTGAACAGCATATAATAAAGTAGACCAAAAACCGCTGGTACAAAGTTATAAAGGGGCAAACCTGTCAATCATCCCCAAAGTATTGGGTGCTATACTAAAACATTTGGAGAACTAGGCAAGTGGCATAGTTGATATAAGACAGAAGTAAAAAACTCAACAGGGTCAAAACAGTAACCCCAGTATTGGATGTACAAACAGGAAGGTAAAAAAGCCAGATAGCATCAAAGAACGACCTGAAATTAGGACGTCATATATGGTCCCCAGCAAGAACAATTCTTCTGTTCAAAGGGAACGGCTGTAGGTTATAAGATACTGGTGAAGACAAATAACAATTTGATAGTAGCGACACATGTATCAATCAGATTTACAAGCTGACAATGTCCTGTATAGAATAACTTACATAAAGGATAATAGGTCATAGTCCCTATTCAGCCCTTTAGGGGTGAGGGTGTTGAGCTCATGGATCCAATATGCCTCCCTACGTTTGAGCATGGAAATACGATCCCCACCGCGTCTAGGTGGTGTAATTTGCTCAATGATTTGGAATTTCAATTGTGCCAGGTTGTGACCCTTTTCTATGAAGTGTGATGGAAGAGGGAGTAGAAGGTTCTGGCAACGAATTGTAGATTTATGCTTGGATATACGTGATTTGACTGGTTGGGTGGTCTCACCTACGTATAACAGACCGCAGGGACATTTAATAAGATACACTGCAAAATTGGTGTTACATGTAAAAAAAACCATTGATCTGGTATCTTTTCCCAGTGTGTGGATGGTGAATGTTGTTACCCTTAATTACATTGTTACATTGGTTACAGCTGAGACAAGGAAAAGTACCCATTTTTGGATTGCTCAAAAAACGCTGTGATGACCCAGGATGTGTGGGGCCTATGTCGGCACGAACCAGATTATCTTTAATATTACGGGGTCGTTTGAAGCACGGGAGAAAAGGGTGTTGGAACTCTTGTACAGTTGGAAATGCTGTTTGGAGAATATGCCAATGTTGGCGTATAGTTTTATGTAGTCTGTATGCAGCGGGATGGTATTGGTGCACAAAGGGGATGCGTGACCTAGCAGACTTTCTTGTCATAGTGGTGTCATTGATATTGGCGGTATCTAGGACACGGGAGGGTAACCTCTCTCTCGGAATTTGGACTTCATCTCTGATGTCCTCTGTGCTCTGAGAATGGGATCCGAGACAATCTTATTGACTCTATGCAGCTGTGATTTGGGGATGGATTTCTTCATATTATTGGGATGAAAACTGTCGTAATGTAACAGGCTGTTACGGTCCGTAGGTTTGGAGAATAGGTCTGTAGAGAGATTGCCACTGGTGTCCTTGATAATTAAGGTGTCTAGAAAGCTGATTTGGTGAGGATCATATGTCATAGTGAAGTCCAATCCGGGCCACGATGTTCTGAGGAATTGAAAAAAGTCCCGTAGAGAATCCAGACTCCCCCTCCAGATACAAAAAATATCGTCTATATAACGCTTCCATATTAAGACATGGTGTATGAAGAGTTCATGGGTATATATAGACGTATTTTCAAAATGTGCCATATAGGCATTGGCGTAAGGGGGTGCCACATTCGAGCCCATAGATGAACCCCGTATCTGGAGATAGTAAGAATCCTCAAACAGAAAAAAATTGTTATAGAGGACAATGGTCAAAAGGTCACTACATAGGTCAATGAGACCAGGATCCATATTGTTTGTGGAAAGAAGCCAACGGGTCGATTGTATACCGTTCGTGTGTGGTATTGACGTATATAAATCTTTAACGTCGAAAGAAACTAGAAGGCTATCTGAGGGAATAGGTGTAACACTCCTAACAGTTTTGAGGAATGCTCCGGTGTCCAATAAAAAAGAACTGGTGTTTCTGATGAGAGGTGTCAGGATCTTTTCTAGGTAGATGGAGATCGGGGCCAAAACGGAGTCTGTGGATGCTACAATAGGTCGGCCAGGAGGGTTAAGTAGATTCTTATGTATCTTGGGTAGGACGTAGAAAACTGGCGTAATAGGATGTTTTTTTGTTAGGAAAACTCGTGTTTTACAATCGAGGATACCGCGGGACTGGAAATGGTCAAGAGTGATCTGAATGGTATGTTGGATATTGGATGTGGGATTGTTGGGGAGTTTTTTATATGTGGTCGTGTCTCCGAGTTGGCGGTATATTTCATTTCGATAGAGAAGTTTGTCCATAACCACTATGGCCCCTCCCTTATCTGCTGACTTGATGATAATACTATCATCCTGCTTGAGGGATTTTAGAGCTTGACGTTCAATTGTTGAAAGGTTGGTGGGGTAATGAATTTTACCTTTGTCGATATCTTTTCGCAATTGTTGAAAAGAACTGTCGACAAATTGAATAAAAGTTTCTAGGGGGTGTGAACCCTTAGGTGGTTGGTATAAACTCTTATCTCTCAGGCCAAGACTAGCTGCTGTAATCCCTATGGACGGAGAAATTGGTGGGTCTGATGGTACTTCTTGGGTAGATTTAGAAAAATGAACTTTTAACCTTAGGGATCGATAGAATTTTTGCAGGTCCATGTCCATTTGAAATGTGTCATGTCTGTAACTAGGACAAAAGGACAGGCCTTTTTGCAAGGCGCTATGTTCGGCCACGCCTAAGGATTTGGACGAAATATTGACAACTAACGGTTGTATACTTGTGACCGTGTCACTCTCGTGAAGTCCATGTTTCGTGGTCCTGCGGAGCCCCCGTCTAGTCCTCTTCTTTTCCCTTGTCGTTTGGGTCGGCCTAAAAAAGGACCTGGGTAGGGGTATCTGGCTGGTCGCTCTGGTTCCGAATCGGAGGTGTTGTAGTCCATAGATGAGCGGTATCCATCCTGTCTGGAGGGCTGTCTGATTGTAGATTTGTCTTGCCATTGGTAGACTCTTTTTTGCTCGTAGTCCTCGAGGTCCCTCTGGAACTTACTTCTCTTCTTCAGTTCAATGTCACGGCGATGATGAGAGATGTTGGACTCAATCTTCTTTTTGAGGGCGTCGAAATCGTCCACCGGTAGAGTAGATGAAAGTTGATTTTCAATACTTTTAATCTGCTCTTGTGTTGTAGCAATCTCTTTGTGTAAGTGTTCTAATGTCAGAACCATAAGATCGAAAGAGCACTTATTAAGTATATGTTCAAACTTAGTACAAAATTCTACTGAGTTACTAAAGAGAGTGGGGCGCAGTGCGATTCTTAAGCCCCGAGGAATCCTCTGGGCTTTAAGATATTCGGTTAGAGTGGCCCCGTGCAACTCGAGATTAGTGCAGCGTCGTAACTCGCGCTCCCAATCCCTACCCCTTGTTTCACAGGGGGGGATCTTAAGGAAGTCGCTCGGAATTTGGGAGCGCGAGTTACGACGCTGCACTAATCTCGAGTTGCACGGGGCCACTCTAACCGAATATCTTAAAGCCCAGAGGATTCCTCGGGGCTTAAGAGTCGCACTGCGCCCCACTCTCTTTAGTAACTCAGTAGAATTTTGTACTAAGTTTGAACATATACTTAATAAGTGCTCTTTCGATCTTATGGTTCTGACATTAGAACACTTACACAAAGAGATTGCTACAACACAAGAGCAGATTAAAAGTATTGAAAATCAACTTTCATCTACTCTACCGGTGGACGATTTCGACGCCCTCAAAAAGAAGATTGAGTCCAACATCTCTCATCATCGCCGTGACATTGAACTGAAGAAGAGAAGTAAGTTCCAGAGGGACCTCGAGGACTACGAGCAAAAAAGAGTCTACCAATGGCAAGACAAATCTACAATCAGACAGCCCTCCAGACAGGATGGATACCGCTCATCTATGGACTACAACACCTCCGATTCGGAACCAGAGCGACCAGCCAGATACCCCTACCCAGGTCCTTTTTTAGGCCGACCCAAACGACAAGGGAAAAGAAGAGGACTAGACGGGGGCTCCGCAGGACCACGAAACATGGACTTCACGAGAGTGACACGGTCACAGGTATACAACCGTTAGTTGTCAATATTTCGTCCAAATCCTTAGGCGTGGCCGAACATAGCGCCTTGCAAAAAGGCCTGTCCTTTTGTCCTAGTTACAGACATGACACATTTCAAATGGACATGGACCTGCAAAAATTCTATCGATCCCTAAGGTTAAAAGTTCATTTTTCTAAATCTACCCAAGAAGTACCATCAGACCCACCAATTTCTCCGTCCATAGGGATTACAGCAGCTAGTCTTGGCCTGAGAGATAAGAGTTTATACCAACCACCTAAGGGTTCACACCCCCTAGAAACTTTTATTCAATTTGTCGACAGTTCTTTTCAACAATTGCGAAAAGATATCGACAAAGGTAAAATTCATTACCCCACCAACCTTTCAACAATTGAACGTCAAGCTCTAAAATCCCTCAAGCAGGATGATAGTATTATCATCAAGTCAGCAGATAAGGGAGGGGCCATAGTGGTTATGGACAAACTTCTCTATCGAAATGAAATATACCGCCAACTCGGAGACACGACCACATATAAAAAACTCCCCAACAATCCCACATCCAATATCCAACATACCATTCAGATCACTCTTGACCATTTCCAGTCCCGCGGTATCCTCGATTGTAAAACACGAGTTTTCCTAACAAAAAAACATCCTATTACGCCAGTTTTCTACGTCCTACCCAAGATACATAAGAATCTACTTAACCCTCCTGGCCGACCTATTGTAGCATCCACAGACTCCGTTTTGGCCCCGATCTCCATCTACCTAGAAAAGATCCTGACACCTCTCATCAGAAACACCAGTTCTTTTTTATTGGACACCGGAGCATTCCTCAAAACTGTTAGGAGTGTTACACCTATTCCCTCAGATAGCCTTCTAGTTTCTTTCGACGTTAAAGATTTATATACGTCAATACCACACACGGTATACAATCGACCCGTTGGCTTCTTTCCACAAACAATATGGATCCTGGTCTCATTGACCTATGTAGTGACCTTTTTGACCATTGTCCTCTATAACAATTTTTTTCTGTTTGAGGATTCTTACTATCTCCAGATACGGGGTTCAGCTATGGGCTCGAATGTGGCACCCCCTTACGCCAATGCCTATATGGCACATTTTGAAAATACGTCTATATATACCCATGAACTCTTCATACACCATGTCTTAACATGGAAGCGTTATATAGACGATATTTTTTGTATCTGGAGGGGGAGTCTGGATTCTCTACGGGACTTTTTTCAATTCCTCAGAACATCGTGGCCCGGATTGGACTTCACTATGACATATGATCCTCACCAAATCAGCTTTCTAGACACCTTAATTATCAAGGACACCAGTGGCAATCTCTCTACAGACCTATTCTCCAAACCTACGGACCGTAACAGCCTGTTACATTACGACAGTTTTCATCCCAATAATATGAAGAAATCCATCCCCAAATCACAGCTGCATAGAGTCAATAAGATTGTCTCGGATCCCATTCTCAGAGCACAGAGGACATCAGAGATGAAGTCCAAATTCCGAGAGAGAGGTTACCCTCCCCGTGTCCTAGATACCGCCAATATCAATGACACCACTATGACAAGAAAGTCTGCTAGGTCACGCATCCCCTTTGTGCACCAATACCATCCCGCTGCATACAGACTACATAAAACTATACGCCAACATTGGCATATTCTCCAAACAGCATTTCCAACTGTACAAGAGTTCCAACACCCTTTTCTCCCGTGCTTCAAACGACCCCGTAATATTAAAGATAATCTGGTTCGTGCCGACATAGGCCCCACACATCCTGGGTCATCACAGCGTTTTTTGAGCAATCCAAAAATGGGTACTTTTCCTTGTCTCAGCTGTAACCAATGTAACAATGTAATTAAGGGTAACAACATTCACCATCCACACACTGGGAAAAGATACCAGATCAATGGTTTTTTTACATGTAACACCAATTTTGCAGTGTATCTTATTAAATGTCCCTGCGGTCTGTTATACGTAGGTGAGACCACCCAACCAGTCAAATCACGTATATCCAAGCATAAATCTACAATTCGTTGCCAGAACCTTCTACTCCCTCTTCCATCACACTTCATAGAAAAGGGTCACAACCTGGCACAATTGAAATTCCAAATCATTGAGCAAATTACACCACCTAGACGCGGTGGGGATCGTATTTCCATGCTCAAACGTAGGGAGGCATATTGGATCCATGAGCTCAACACCCTCACCCCTAAAGGGCTGAATAGGGACTATGACCTATTATCCTTTATGTAAGTTATTCTATACAGGACATTGTCAGCTTGTAAATCTGATTGATACATGTGTCGCTACTATCAAATTGTTATTTGTCTTCACCAGTATCTTATAACCTACAGCCGTTCCCTTTGAACAGAAGAATTGTTCTTGCTGGGGACCATATATGACGTCCTAATTTCAGGTCGTTCTTTGATGCTATCTGGCTTTTTTACCTTCCTGTTTGTACATCCAATACTGGGGTTACTGTTTTGACCCTGTTGAGTTTTATACTTCTGTCTTATATCAACTATGCCACTTGCCTAGTTCTCCAAATGTTTTAGTATAGCACCCAATACTTTGGGGATGATTGACAGGTTTGCCCCTTTATAACTTTGTACCAGCGGTTTTTGGTCTACTTTATTATATGCTGTTCAGCTAGCTCAATGATTGTATAACATGCATGGCCTTATTACTAATTATTTTTTCCGTTTTACAGAACCGTCCTTTCTGATCTTTCGCTCCTGCTGCCTGTGACACTTCACTGCCACCCGCACAGCGATCGTTCCACTGGAATGCACCTTTCTCCTATAAGATCTTCTGTGGAATGCACATTTTCCTGCCCCTGTGGCTGAAAGGCACTGACGTCATCACCATTTTCTCCGCTGGAACGCACCTCCTCCTTCTTTGTTGTAGTAGTATGCATGTGTCTCCACCTCTGTGACCTATTGACACCGGCCTGTACTCTGTTGGAATGCACCTCTATTTTTTTTTTTTCATGTTGGCTCCGCCCATCCAGCTGACATTGTGCTCCTCCCCATCCCCTATATATAGCTTTACCCAGCACATAGCCACACACTCCTCCTGGCGGTGGACACCGCGGAGTTTGGTCTCTCCTGTGCGCTGGTAAGAATAGTTCTTTTTTCCCCACACCCATCTTATATGGCATCTTTATACCGGGCCGTTCTCCTTAGCCTTATGGTTAACTTACATTTTGTTGCTTCCTTGTAGATTTGCGTCATAGCTCTTTAGCTATAAGGGTTTTCTCCCCTCCCCTTGGCTTAACCCTTTCCATTAGGTATGTATCTCTGTGGGCAATTTATGCAACAATAGTTATTACATATACCATATTGTCCATTTTCCCGGCCTGTTTTTACTCCTGGATATACTGAATACCATATCTTTTTTATATAGACATCTCCAATTTGTTTGTCCTGGTTCGAGTTTACCAGTTATATTTTTTGGTATGTACCTGCTCTAGTCCAACTATATGGTTACACTGTCACGACACTCCAGCTGTGTCATTTTTTTGATACGTTTCCCATGTCCAATTTTAGATGCCATTTATTTACATTCCATTTGGGGCTCTACCTTACATACAGGTGTACTTAGGTATGTGTTCCATCCTTTTACTACTTTACTCCTTCCTCACCACACTTACTCCACTGCCATCTTATTATATATTTATATTATTCTCCGGTTCCCTGGCCCCTATACGATCTATGTAGGTTCTGATTCTAGTCCCATACTGGCACTTATGTTCTACTTCTTGCGGTTCTATGTCCACATTCTATTTCGCAGCCTTTTTAGTTCACAAACGGCGGTTATGCTGGTTGTATTCTACGATTATATATTATCTGACGTCCCATGACATTTTGTATTCATATGATGTATATACTTCTGTTTATTTGGTTAATTTTTGTTATCACTGTGTCCTATTTTGTTTACACTCCCTGTTTTTGTTTACATATATTTCTGTTTTGTATTTATTTTCTTTGTAGCACACTGATGAAGGTCTAGAGTTGACCGAAACGTTTGTGACTTTGTATGTAAATAAACCCCTCCATTTTGCATCACAATCCCTAGGAGTGTGCTAGTCACTTGTTTTCTATATGTCCGTACAATATTGGCACAAGCCAAACAAAGACCTTTCTCAGGATCAGTACAGGATCAGTTATGTAATGTATGTACACATTAAGGCTGCTGTCACACTAGCAGTATTTGGTCAGTATTTTACATCAGTATCTCTAAGCCAAAACCAGGAGTGGGTGATAATACAGAAGTGGTGCATATGTTTCTATTATACTTTTCCTCTAATTGTTTTATTCCTGGTTTTGGGTTACAGATATTGATGTAAAATACTGACCAAATACTGCTACTGTGACAGCAGCCTTAATGTGTACATACATTACATAACTGATCGTGTACTGATCCTGAGTTACCTCTTTTATTATACCCCAGAGCTGCACTCACTATTCTGTTGGTGCAGTCACTGTGTACATACATTACATTACCAATCCTGAGTTACATCCTGTATTATACTCCAGAGCTGCACTCACTATTCTGCTGGTGCAGTCACTGTGTACATACATTACATTACTGATCCTGAGTTACATCTTGTATTATACTCCAGAGCTGCACTCACTATTCTGCTGGTGCAGTCACTGTGTAGATACATTACTGATCCTGAGTTACATCCTGTACTATACTCCAGACCTGCACTCACTATTCTGCTGGTGCAGTCACTGTGTACATACATTACTGATCCTGAGTTACATCCTGTATTATACCCCAGAGCTGCATTCACTATTCTGTTGGTGCAGTCACGGTGTACATGCATTACATTACCAATCCTGAGTTACATCCTGTATTATACCCCAGAGCTGCACTCACTATTCTGCTGGTGCAGTCACTGTGTGCATACATTACATTACTGATCCTGAGTTACATCCTGTATTATACTCCAGAGCTGCACTCACTAATCTGCTGCTGCAGTCACTGTGTACATATATTACATTACTGATCCTGAGTTACATCCTGCATTATACTCCAGAGCTGCACTCACTATTCCGCTGGTGCAGTCACTGTGTACATACATTACATTACTGATCCTGAGTTACATCCTGTATTATACTCCAGAGCTGCACTCACTATTCTGCTGCTGCAGTCACTGTGTACATATATTACATTACTGATCCTGAGTTACATCCTGCATTATACTCCATAGCTGCACTCACTATTCCGCTGGTGCAGTCACTGTGTACATATATTACATTACTGATCCTGAGTTACATCCTGTATTATACTCCAGAGCTGCACTCACTATTCTGCTGCTGCCGTCACTGTATACATATATTACATTACTGATCCTGAGTTACATCCTGTATTATACCCCAGAGCTGCCTTCACTATTCTGTTGGTGCAGTCACGGTGTACATACATTACATTACCAATCCTGACTTACATCCTGTATTATACTCCAGAGCTGCACTCACTATTCTGCTTGTGCAGTCACTGTGTACATACATTATATTACTGATCCTGAGTTACATCCTGTATAATATGCCAGAGCTGCACTCACTATTCTGCTGGTGCAGTCACTGTGTGCATACATTACATTACTGATCCTGAGTTACATCCTGCATTATACTCCAGAGCTGCACTCACTATTCCGCTGGTGCAGTCACTGTGTACATACATTACATTACTGATCCTGAGTTACATCCTGTATTATACTCCAGAGCTGCATTCACTATTCAGCAGGTGCAGTCACTGTGTACATACATTACATTACTGATCCTGAGTTACATCCTGTATTATACTCCAGACCTGCACTCACTATTCTGCTGGTGCAGTCACAGTGTACATACATTACATTATTGATCCTGAGTTACCTCTTGTATTATACCCCAGAGCTGCACTCACTATTCTGCTGGTGCAATCAATGTATGCATACATTACATTACTGATCCTGAGTTACATCCTGTATTATACTCCAGAGCTGTACTCACTATTCTGCTGGTGCAGTCACTGTGTACATACTGTGGGAATATAGCTCATCAGGGATCTCTGCTTTGGCCCAAGCAGGTGGCTATGGAGTCACAACGAACAATAGCAGGCTAGCGAGTTCCACACAGGTATGTGTCAGGTGTATTTATTGTACACATTTGCCGTACAATGTTACACGTGCCAAACATGAAATAAAATGTCTAAGGCCGTCTGGCCACTAACTAACAACAAGATACTAACTGCAAAATAAACCTACACAACAAGAAAGAAGTTTGTGCAACCTTACTGTGTCAGCTCTCAGACCAGCAGATGAGAGACTGAGATCCCAGCAGTTCCTTGATTATATCAGCTGAAGCAAAAGCTGGATCGTATGCGTGGAAGGGAAGCACCAGAGCTTTCAGGCTGATCACTAAAGAAACCAGGAGCGGATTACAGAGAAATAAACAGCTTCACAATCAATACCGTGATACATATGAAATGAAACGGGGAGAAACATATCTGTTTTCTAGTACTTCTCCCCTTGGCACCTCACATACCCCCTTCCTTTGTTCGAGCCTGTAGGGTCGGACACGATGAGTCACTAAGCAGTGTGTTCTGGATAACGCATCTGCATTCCCGTGCGCTGCGCCTGCCCTGTGCTCAACGGAAAAGTTAAAAGGTTGTAATGCCAAGAACCAGCGTGTCACCCTCGCATTGCCCTCTTTTGCGCGGGACATCCATGTTAGGGGTGAATGGTCCGTTACTAGCCTAAATTGGCGACCTAGTAAATAATAGCGTAAGGTGAATAGGGCCCATTTCACAGCCAGGGCTTCGCGCTCAACCACGCTATAATTCTTTTCTGCCCTGGTAAGCTTCCTACTCAGATAGCTTACTGGGTGTTCCTCGCCATTCACTTCCTGTGACAACACTGCACCGAGGCAGACACCAGAGGCGTCCGTTTGGACAATAAACTCCCGTTTAAAGTCAGGGGCAACCAACACTGGTTGGTCACAGAGGACCGTTTTCAAATACTGAAAGGCCTTCTCTGCTTCTGCGTTCCACTTTATTGTGATAGATTTTGAGCCCTTGGTAAGCTCTGTGAGAGGGGCCGCGATGGTGGCAAAATTTTTAATGAAGCGCCTATAATAGCCAACGATCCCTAAAAAGGCTCCGACCTGTTTTTTGTTGACCGGTCGTGGCCAATTCTGAATAGCGTCCACTTTATTGGTCTGTGGCTTTACGACTCCTCGCCCTATGCTATATCCCAGATAGCGAGCCTCTTCCAATCCCAAGGTACATTTCTTAGGATTGGCAGTTAACCCAGCAGTTTTTATCGAGTCTAAGACGGCTTGTACTTTTGACAAATGTGTGTCCCAGTCATCACTAAAGACAATGATATCGTCCAAGTATGCGGACGCATACCGGACGTGGGGTTTAAGGACAATATCTATTAGACGTTGGAAGGTGGCTGCAGCACCATGCAACCCAAATGGCATATCACGGTACTGGAACAGTCCCTGGGGCGTTACAAAGGCCGTTTTCTCTTTGGCTGAATCCGTGAGGGGAATCTGCCAATAACCTTTTGTTAAGTCGATAGTAGATATGTACCTGGCCGAACCCAGTCTCTCTATAAGTTCATCAACTCTCGGCATCGGTTAGGCATCGAATTTTGATACCTCATTTAATTTCCGAAAATCATTACAAAACCTAATAGTCCCATCGGGTTTGGGCACTAGCACGATTGGGCTAGCCCAATCACTCCGCGACTCTTCAATGACTCCAAGTTCTAACATTTTCTCGACTTCCTGGGCAATGGCTTGTCTCCGAGCCTCCGGAATTCGATATGGTTTTAGTCGTACACGGACCTGTGGATCAGTAACAATGTCGTGTTTAATTAAGTGAGTACGACCAGGAAGCTCTGAAAAAACCTCTGCGTTTTTCTGTATAAATTCCTTAGTCTCTCGTTTCTGACTTTCGGATAGTGTCTCTGCAATACCCACCTCTGGCAATGCTACTTGGGGGTCATTTACCACAGATGGGGGTGCCCTACGAGGTCCATCATTAAGGGTGGCTTTTGCCATTAGACTCTCCCTATCCCGCCAGGCCTTAAGCAAGTTTATGTGGTAGATTTGTTCGGTTTTCCTCTTGTCTGGTTGATATATCTTATAATTCACTTCACCTATTCTCTCCAACACCTCGTATGGGCCCTGCCACTTCGCAAGAAATTTATTTTCTACAGTGGGTACTAATACTAACACCCTGTCTCCGGGTTGAAAGACTCGTGTTTTAGCCGCTCGGTTATATACCGTGCTTTGGGCCTGTTGCGCACGTTCTAAACATTCTTTAACTATTGGCATGACCGCCTCAATTCTATCTTGCATAAGCATTACGTGTTCAATTACACTGCGATAAGGAGTCACCTCTTGTTCAAGTCTCTTTAGCAATATCTAACAGGCCTCTAGGACATCGCCCGTAAACTAACTCAAAAGGCGAAAAGCCTGTGGAGGATTGGGGTACTTCCCGTATAGCGAACAGGAGATATGGTAGGAGAGCATCCCAATCCCTCCCGTCCTTATCTACCACCCTTTTCAACATTCCCTTCAGGGTTTTATTAAATCGCTCCACCAACCCGTCAGTCTGAGGGTGATATACTGAAGTACGCAAGTGGGAGATTTTTAGTAGCTTACACAAGTCCTTAAGTATTCGAGACATAAAGGGGGTTCCCTGATCTGTTAGTATTTCTTTCGGAATGCCGGTGCGAGAAAACATATTAACAAGCTCCTTTGAAATTGCTTTCGCATTGGCATTCCGCAGAGGCACTGCTTCAGGGTAACGAGTGGCATAATCTAGTACTACCAAAATGTACTGATGTCCCCTGGCAGATTTAACTAATGGACCCACTATATCCATTGCTATCCTCTCGAAGGGCACCTCTATTATTGGTAAGGGCACAAGGGGGCTTCTAAAATGTGACATAGGTGTGGTCAATTGACACGTAGGACAGGACTGACAATACCGGGTCACGTCCCCCCCTAGACCCGGCCAAAAGAAACGCTGCAGAATACGGTGTTTTGTTTTTTCTCCGGTCAGGTGTCCCCCCAAGGGATGTTTATGTGCCAGTTCCAAAACTACCTGGCGAAAGGACTTGGGCACCACTAGTTGCTCTACCGCCACCCCCCGCACTTTGTCTATATGATACAGCATACCCTGTTGCACAGCTAGGTGTGGGAACTCATTTTGAGCCCCTGGGTACAATGGTCTTCCCTCAGAGACCTTTACATTTTCCCATGCCCTTGCCAGAGTAGGGTCCTGGTGTTGAGCGGTCCCGAACTTACCACGGGCCACCTCAAGACCTGGCATTTCTATAGCCTCCTCTAGTTCACTTGCGTCGCCTGCATATACAGCCAGAGGTGAGTCTACAGATGCTGGAGTTACCTCTGAGATGGACTCCCCCCCCCCCCCCTCTTGCTGCAATAGCTCAGGGGTTAGCCCCACGGCACCCTCCTCAACTAGAGTGCTCATGCCATTTTTAAGGTTCCACAAGTCCCAAAATAAGGGAAAGTCTCTCCCCAATATTACATCATGTCCCATAGACTTTAGGACTGCCGCTTGATGTCTTTTGGTTCCTACTGGCGTGGCAAGGGTGACCCAGGCAGTGGGGTAGTTTTTTATATCGCCATGGATGCAACTAATGCCCAGGGTTGAGTTCGTTAGGGCTCTAGGGTCCACCAAACTGGCATGTACCAGAGTTACTTGACTGCTGGAATCCAAGACGGCATTCACACTATGGCCGTCGACCTCGAGGCAACACACGTGTCGTTCATTTCCTGTGAGGACCTCTGCAACACAGACTGACTGTACATATAACGAAAGGCGTCTCATAGCGTTACAGTCCATTGGCTCTGTAGTCATTGGGCAGTTAGCTGCTACATGGCCAAGCCCGCGACATCGCCAACATTGTATAGGTCCTTGCTTCCTCGCCGGAGACGCCTGATAGGGTCTGCTGAATTGCTGTGAGACTGTACCGCCTCCATAGTTCTTTGTGGGAATATAGCTCATCAGGGATCTCTGCTTTGGCCCAAGCAGGTGGCTATGGAGTCACAACGAACAATAGCAGGCTAGCGAGTTCCACACAGGTATGTGTCAGGTGTATTTATTGTACACATTTGCCGTACAATGTTACACGTGCCAAACATGAAATAAAATGTCTAAGGCCGTCTGGCCACTAACTAACAACAAGATACTAACTACAAAATAAACCTATACAACAAGAAAGAAGTTTGTGCAACCTTACTGTGTCAGCTCCCAGACCAGCAGATGAGAGACTGAGATCCCAGCAGTTCCTTGATTATATCAGCTGAAGCAAAAGCTGGATCGTATGTGTGGAAGGGAAGCACCAGAGCTTTCAGGCTGATCACTAAAGAAACCATGACATAGGGTATACGTGAGTTCCGTGACCTGGAAAAAATTACCCCAACCCCCTTAAACAGATCTCTTAACAATCTAAAGAATAAACTTCTAACGTACTCAAAACAGCAGACGGAGACATATGTTGGATTTAATTGGCCACAGCAGCCATTTTATTAAATAAAAGATAACAGAACTTTTATGACAACCCAGAATAGGAGGGGCGGTCCTCGAAGCCCCAAAGTTATAAAAAACTCAGTATCCCAAAAACTCCACAATGTTCAGCCCAGGATGAGTCTTACCCCCAGCCGTAAAGCACCAGCTCAGGGATAGATAACAACCAATCCTGGTCCACCGAACCCACCCCCATGCCAGGGGTCCATAAATCCACCTCACGCGGAATAACCGTACCGCGCCTTGTTAAATTCTCTCATGGGGTGTCCAGGACCTCTCAAGATCCCCACCCCATTGAACCACGATTTACCATTTCCACCGACTTCGAGGACCTCCACCCCCGCCAACTGCCGTGACAATACCCTGACAGCATTCACATAACAAAATAAATACATTTAGACGCCTCTTAAAACAATACTCCAAAAGCCCACATATGCCGACTTCACCCCCCCCCATTACCCTAACCAAAAAAGGGAGGGTGGGCGGGAGATTCCTCACTTGTCACGCAGGCACCTAAAATGGATGCCTGCGTGAGGAGCGTGCCCCTTTTTATGTGCCCCCTCCCCACAGTCCCCTAGTTCCACCCCTTATTTTCAAAAAATGCCCCTAAAGCCACCCCTCAAGTTCCCAGTTAACCCCTTACCACCGTATCCCTTCTAACTGCTCCAGCTCCCCAGGTCCCACGTAACCCCGTCATGGCGGCCTCCCTTTACGTGCCGTGGGCCCCCAGTACGGCCTTTCTTGACATAGGGTATACGTGAGTTCCGTGACCTGGAAAAAATTACCCCAACCCCCTTAAACAGATCTCTTAACAATCTAAAGAATAAACTTCTAACGTACTCAAAACAGCAGACGGAGACATATGTTGGATTTAATTGGCCACAGCAGCCATTTTATTAAATAAAAGATAACAGAACTTTTATGACAACCCAGAATAGGAGGGGCGGTCCTCGAAGCCCCAAAGTTATAAAAAACTCAGTATCCCAAAAACTCCACAATGTTCAGCCCAGGATGAGTCTTACCCCCAGCCGTAAAGCACCAGCTCAGGGATAGATAACAACCAATCCTGGTCCACCGAACCCACCCCCATGCCAGGGGTCCATAAATCCACCTCACGCGGAATAACCGTACCGCGCCTTGTTAAATTCTCTCATGGGGTGTCCAGGACCTCTCAAGATCCCCACCCCATTGAACCACGATTTACCATTTCCACCGACTTCGAGGACCTCCACCCCCGCCACGAACACGAATGGCCTGACACCTTAGCCATTCATGTCCCTCCACACCTTCAAGCTTAATTCAATGCCACTACGGATAGCCAAACACCACATATCATTACCCACCGCGTTCAGGTGCACGCCATCAGCTCTCCAGTAAGCTCCTTGACCCGATTCCAAGTCCACATGTCTCACGGCCAACCGCCATTCCTCACCATAAACCGAGATATGGCCCTGTTTATTTTAATCCGGGCCCTGTTCACCCCCTCGTGTGATCTAGCACCTCTCCATCTTTTACGGGGAATGATGTCGGACCACACCAACAACACTTTTGGAAACATGACCCAGAACCTCAGGATATCGAATTTGATATCCTTAATCAGCTCCCTACAAGACCGTTTAGCCAAATCATTCCCCCCTAAATGTATCACCACGATCTCCGGCACTCTATCCAGTCTAACAAAACGATGAAATTCAGGTAACCATTCCTTCCACACCATCCCCCTTTTACCGATCCATCGTAAAGTCACTGTCTCTCGAGAAAGACCCAACTGACGACCGTCCGGACGAACCGCAGCACGCAACGCAGCCCATACAACATACGAATGCCCCATGATCCAGACGAGCATCGGATCAGGCCCTGCAACACAGAAAGAAAGGCAACAAACAATTAACTTAACACAGCTTCTAACTCACAATAGGTTTGGGCGAACATACGACTGGAATCTTGAAGATTCCCACCTCCCAATTCTCCGAACCACATCCTCACCAAGGCCCCACCTAGCGGCCTCAGTCGCTGCCCCGATCCTGAAGGAGTGACCACTATATTGTGTTGCAGGTAAGCCCGCTGCCGCCAAACATTTCCTAAAAACAGAAATAAACTGAAAACGGGACAAGAAAGACCCATTTTCGTGCACCAAGAATGGCTCGTCTAACACCCCGCCCTTTGCCATGTACTTCTTCACGGATGCCACCGGGCACACCGGGGATCCTTCAACATTGAACAACACCACTTTGCACCCTTTCCCATACACGTCCGTTTTGGAAGCCTTAATAAACACTACCACCTTATTCCCTTCGACATCCACGTTTTCTCTTAACAAAATACCTTTTTTACTAACGGACGGGCTAACCAACTCACCTAACCGAAATGCCCCAAAGAAGGCCAAAGAAAAGGCTGCACAGAACAGAACCACTTCCCATTCGGAAAAACACACCTCTTGCAACTTCCGCTCAATGGCTGAGAGCACCTCATAAGATACGGGTCGGCGACCGTCCGAAGCCTTCCAGCCTTTGCCGAACCAAGAAGGATTTCGTTATATCCTTACCCCCCCTCCATTTAAGGTTGAAGGCTAGCCCCGCCAGAAACTTATTCAAACGTGTCACAGACCAACCTGCCTCCCAATGATGACCTAAGAACAACAACAAACCATACTCCTCCTCCATATCCTGGTCCATACTTGACATCCAGGATTCCCACAAGCTCCAAGCCTGATTATAATGAGACCAAGATGAATCCGCGAGCGATTTGGTAAATAACTCTGTTATGGCCCTCGCGGCAGGTTCCACAACTCCACTGGACAATCCCGGCCCGCGCTCTCCGCCTGTGG
Source organism: Ranitomeya imitator (assembly GCF_032444005.1). Taxonomy (NCBI): domain Eukaryota; kingdom Metazoa; phylum Chordata; class Amphibia; order Anura; family Dendrobatidae; genus Ranitomeya; species Ranitomeya imitator. The sequence continues at coordinate 777,012,322 of NC_091282.1, forward strand.
TGCCAAATCCCGGAAAAGCTGCCACTGAAATTGAGAAAGAGCAACAACTATTGGATCAGGCGCTGACAAGCTAACTTCAGATACAATCCATAAGTTAAACTTAAGACCCAGGAAAACCAAGTGCTGCAAGACCTTCACTACTGCAGGCGTAGCCGCTGACAACGAGTTTACCGCCGTCACCGTTCCAACATGCTCACAATGAAAAGAAATCTTCAAATTCCTCAATTTGTCACCCCACAGGGCCAACGCAACTACCCTGGGGAACAAATGCAACAGTAGCTGGTTGTTTGTTAACCCCTCCTCCTTCCATTCTTCCGGCCAAGCCGCTGCTGACCAGCTACCATGAAAGAAAAGACCAAAGCCACTCATTTCAACGACATGCACCAAAATGCCCAAGGAGGTAGCATCTGCCACCGGCTGAATCCACAGAGATCTGCCATTGTACTCGTCCAGAAAATCCGCCCACATCTTCAAATCGTCCCGAAACTCTTTCTTTATCCTGATGAAATGCAAAGGGGACTTTACCCCTACTGTTGCCAAGGATAGGCGGCGGCAGAACGCTCGACCCATCAGCATGATCCTACATGCAAAGTTCAGTTTCCCTAACAACGATTGCAAACTGCGCAAATTTATCTTCTTCAAACCAATCGTATTAACCACATCTTGGCGCAACGCGGTAACATTGTCTGCAGGTAGCCTACATTCCATTGCTACCATGTCGATTTCAATGCCTAGGAAGCTCAACACTGTCACCGGACCAACTGTTTTATCCTCCGCCAAAGGCACCCCGAAGTTTTTTGTCACACTCTCCATTGTATGCAACAAAATCGAACAATCTGCTGATTCCGCTGGCCCTATAAACAGAAAGTCATCCAGATAGTGCGAACATGAGCGTATCCCAGACACATCTTTCACCACCCATTCTAGGAACGTGCTGAAGGCCTCAAAGTAAGCACATGAAATCGAGCAACCCATGGGAAGACAACGATCAACAAAGAAGCCGCCATCCCAAAAACAACCCAATAAATGCAAACTGTCAGGATGAACTGGCAACAAACGAAAGGCCGCTTCGATGTCGGTCTTAGCCAGCTTAGCCCCCTTTCCACATGCTCTAACCCACTCCATCGCTGAATCGAATGATAAGTACGACACCGAACTCAACTCGGGATCAATACCATCATTAACCGAAGATCCCTTCGGAAATGACAGGTGATGGATTAACCTAAATTTATTAGGTTCTTTCTTAGGGACCACGCCAAGAGGTGACACCCTCAGATTTGCAATCGGAGGGGCGACAAATGGGCCTGCCATTCTTCCCAGAGCAACTTCCTTATTCAACTTCTCCGACACGACCTCCGGGAATTGTAACGCCGATTTCAAATTTTTTCTTTTTAAACTAACATCCTGCTCAACATAAGGGATTTTGAAACCCTCCTTAAAACCGTCGCGCAATAAAACTGCAGCTGACCTATCAGGGTATCTACTTAGAAAGGCCTCCATCACGACCCACTGCACCGGAGTCACCCCTTTTGTCAGCTGAATCTCCAACTTTTTGCCTGTTACCCCTGAAACATTTTGAAGCGCTATGCACCCCCCCGCAGGTTGAACACTCGTGCCTATATTTACACTTGCTCCCGAATCTGCATATGCCATCATTGAAGGCGAAACACAGTCCCTTCTGCAAAGCCGCCGAGTGTCCTGACTGCCCTGAACTCCCGGCGCCCCCGTGAAAAGGCTGGCTAGTCTGACCTAAACGGGACGGGACCATAACTCTCATCCACAACGCTATGTCCTTGTGATCCCACCTGATACTTGGCCTAAAAGCCTTACGCTGACGAAACTGTTCGTCATAGCGTAACCAACCCTGTCCCCCATAGGTCCTGTAAGCCTCCCCTATGGCATCTAAGTAACAAAATAATGCCGAGCAATTTTCCGGGGCCTTCTCCCCGATTACGCTAGCCATAATAGCGAAAGCTTGCAGCCAATTTGAAAATGATCTGGGAATCAGCCTATATCTCCGTTTCTCCTCATCTTCTTTTTTAGAGTCCTCCCTTCTAGGTCTATCCAAATTAAATCTCTCTAGGGGTAAAAGAGAAAATATTTCTATGTACTCCCCTTTCCAGATTTTTTCCCTAACCTCTTGTTTTAAATGTGCCCCTAACGGGCCCTCGAAGCAGACATAGACCTCCCCCCTAGCCGCATCGTCTAGTTGCGGTACATCCTCCTTTTCCTTATCCTGCAAAGCTCCCTCACCTGGTGCATCAATTCCTGACCCAGGCCCTGGTGCTGTTCCGTCCTTCTCCCTTGATGAGCTCCCCGTGTCTGCCGCAGGACCCGCACTGCTGGATGTACAAGTAACTTCAGACAACTGTCTAGACCTCTCAAACGACCCCGTATTTCCCAACCAAGCAGCTGACGGCAAAGACCCCCTGCTAAGACCGGACCCCCACAAGCCCGCTAGCTCCCCTAAACCTCTAAGGATTAAACCCATACCCCCGCTAGCAACTCCCGAAGTAATGTCACTATTCCTAGCTTCAGGGGAAACTATGCCTGGCAAATTAAAGATAGGGAAAATGTTCTCACCTAGCTGCCTGGGTGCTGTGAGCCCAGCAGCCGAAGATCCAGCTCCCAGCCGAAGGTGTCCTGCATCCCGACCGGCTTGATCCGCGATGTTGCCCGCCGAACTCCTGGCGGCCGTATCCGTGTCCTGGCGACTCGGTGATGCCGTCGACTGCCCTGGTGCTGCGGAAAGGGAAAAGGCCGAGCCAGCATCCTGCCGCCCGATGGAAGATGTGCGGCTCCTTGCCACGGATACGTCCCCGGCACTGCGTACCGAAGCGACGGAATGTCGCCTGCCGGAATCCGGAAAATTTCCGCCACCACCAGCAGAGGACGCAGATCCAGGAAAGTTCCGGCCATCACCAGCAGAGGGCGCAGATCCAGGAAAATCCCGGCCAACACCAGCAGAGGGCGCAGCTGCAGGAAAATCCCGGCCAACACCAGCAGAGGGCGCAGAACTTGCAATATCCAGGCCACCACCAGCAGAGGGCGCTGCTGCATTGAAGACTCCAGAGCTGTGCACTGCAGAAGGCCGCACGCTGATGCCAGGGCCAGCCGACTGCCGCCCGCATAATCCTCGGCGCTGAGGGGCCACCGCACCTGACCCCCGTCTCCTCGGCTGTCGCTGCCTCCCACGCTGAGCGGCGCCAGCGGGCATGCTGACGGCCGCCGTACCGGCTCCTGCTCCTGCCGCCCCACGTCGCCCGGACACTGAAGGAGGGGAGGAAGGATCCACCCCCCGTTGTAGGCCCCGCCGCACTGGAGGATTCCTCCCGGCGCCGCGCTGTGAGGTGGAGGGAACAGCGCTGCTTACCGGAGGGTCCACAGAGGGGCTCCTATTTCGGCGCCGGGCCCTGGGGATGATGTCCGGGCTTAGGCGCGCCGGAGGCCTAGTCCTCCGCGGCCGGCGCCCGTCCTGCGGTGCCTGCGATGGTGCTCCCGATGTCCCCTGGAGAAGGCTGTTAACGGATGCATTCAGCCAATCTGTCCCCTGGGAGCTGGCTGCCGTCCGGAGACGCTGGAGGATCGCTTCCACGTCCATTCTGGTAAGTGTGACAGAGATTCCTCACTTGTCACGCAGGCACCTAAAATGGATGCCTGCGTGAGGAGCGTGCCCCTTTTTATGTGCCCCCTCCCCACAGTCCCCTAGTTCCACCCCTTATTTTCAAAAAATGCCCCTAAAGTCACCCCTCAAGTTCCCAGTTAACCCCTTACCACCGTATCCCTTCTAACTGCTCCAGCTCCCCAGGTCCCACGTAACCCCGTCATGGCGGCCTCCCTTTACGTGCCGTGGGCCCCCAGTACGGCCTTTCTGGACCGGATTACAGAGAAATAAACAGCTTCACAATCAATACCGTGATACATATGAAATGAAACGGGGAGAAACATATCTGTTTTCTAGTACTACTCCCCTTGGCACCTCACAATACATTACTGATCCTGAGTTACATCCTGCATTATACTCCAGAGCTGCACTCGCTATTCTGCTGGTGCAGTCACTGTGTACATTACATTACTGATCCTGAGTTGCATCCTGTATTATACCGCAGAGCTGCGCTCACTATTCTGCTGGTGCAGTCACTGTATACATACATTACTGATCCTGAGTTACCTCCTGTATTATACCCCAGAGCTGCACTCACTATTCTGCAGGTGCAGTCACTGTGTACATACATTACTGATCCTGAGTTACCTCCTGTATTATCCTCCAGAGCTGCACTCACTATTCTGTTGGTGCAGTCACTGTGCACATACATTACATAACTGATCCTGAGTTACCTCCTGTATTATACCCCAGAGCTGCACTCACTATTCTGCAGGTGCAGTCACTGTGTACATACATTACTGATCCTGAGTTACCTCCTGTATTATCCTCCAGAGCTGCACTCACTATTCTGTTGGTGCAGTCACTGTGCACATACATTACATAACTGATCCTGAGTTACATCCTGTATTATACCCCAGAGCTGCACTCACTATTCTGCTGGTGCAGTCACTGGGTACATACAAAGCAGGCGGGTTTCACTGTACATTTGGCAGTGAGATGAGGTAATATAATTCTCAGAATTGTAGGTGTATAATATTATAATTACATCATTTTATCTTACTGACTGCACTTTCCTTGCTGGTTTCTCTGCGTCGTGTTGCCCGTCACATTGTGCGGCAGATTTCCCTACATAGAAACAATGATACAGTTTGTACACAATGTAGAGAGATGATACAAGGCAGGTAGATAAAGGCGACGACAACACAGAACATCCCCCCTGGTGACAACACCGTGCTTATCTCTCGGAGTAAAATCCCTTTTGTTGATATTTTCCCAGAAGTCTCTAGAACAAAATCTCAGAGATTCTATTTTAGGGACCTTGAAAGTCTTGTGTTTATTGTGCGAGTCGCTGCTCTGGTATCCGGCGCCGGCGGTGGAATCGCGTTTCCTTTGTGCTGTGGTTATTTGCAGCCATTTGTAGGATAAGAAGGGGTAATGTTCAGTAAAATGACTGCGATTGGATATGAATTATATTATATTACGCTCTCGCAGGGATCATCAGCACAGGGAAATAATCACTTTTGTGCATTGGATGCCGCACAGACTTTGTCCTTATCTAGCAGAACATTCACTAATTAAGGGTTCTCTAAAGACATCTTAATCATGTCCACTCCCTTCGCAGCTGCCTGTCCAGCCTCTCTGCATTGTGCCCAAGTGTGCTCATCCAAGCCGCCTCCAAGTCACCTCTACATGGAGCATTCACAGGTTTTATCCAAACTAATTAAAATATAGACCATATGTCCAAAACTGTGTAAACCTTTGAAGATCACCTTCATATGTACGAACAATTGATTCCAAAACCATAGACGAGATCATATTAGTGTTGGTAATAAGCCCGGTCGATTAGTGGTGTCATGCACCAATGTTGGTGATGAGCACGGTCCATTAGTAGTGTCACGCACCAGTGTTGGTGATGAGCCCGGTCCATTAGTGGTGTCACTCACCAGTGTTGTTGATGAGCATGGTCCATTAGTGGTATCACTCACCAGAGTTGATGATAAGCATGGTCCATTAGTGGTGTCACTCGCCAGTGTTGGTGATGAGCACGGTCCATTAGTGGTGTCATGCACCAGTGTTGGAGATGCACATGGTCCATTAGTTGTGTCACGCACCAGTGTTGGAGATGAGCATGGTCCATTAATGGTTTCATGCATCAGTGTTGGTGATGAGCCCAGTCCATTAGTGGTGTCGTTCACCAGTGTTGGCAATGAGCCTGGTCCATTAATGGTGTTGCTCACCTAGTAGTGTCACGCACCAGAGTTGGTGATGAACCCGGTCCATTAATGGTGTCACTCACCAGTGTTGGTGATGAGCATGGTCCATTAGTGGTGTCACTCACCAGTGTTGGTGATGAGCATGGTCCATTAGTGGTGTCACTCACCAGTATTGGTGATGAGCACGGTCCATTAGTGGTGTCACGCACGAGTGTTGGAGATGTGCGTGTTCCATTAGTGGCGTCACGCACAAGTGTTGGAGATGAGCATGGTCCATTAATAGTGTCACACACCAGTGTTGGTGATGAGGCCGGTCCATTAGTGGTGTCCCTCACCAGTGTTAGTAATGAGCCCGGATCATTAGTGGTGTCACTTACCAGTGTTGGTGATAAGCCTGGTCCATTAGTGGTGTCACTCACCAGTGTTAGTAATTAGCATGGTCCATTAGTGGTGTCACGCCCCAGTGTTAGTAATGAGCCTGGTCCATTAGTGGTGTCACGCACCAGTGTTGGTGATGAGCTCGGTCCATTAGTGGTGTCGCTCAACAGTGTTGGTGATGAGCACAGTCCATTAGTTTTGGCACGCACTAGTGTTGGTGATGAGCCTGGTTCATAGGTGGTGTCACGCACCAGTGTTGGTGATAAGCCTGGTCTATTATTGATGTCACTCACCAGTGTTGGTGATGAGACCGCTCCATTAGTGGTGTCACTCACCAGTGTTGGTGATGAACCCGGTCCAGAAGTGGTGTCACTCACCAGTGTTGGTGATGAGCCCGGTCCATTAGTGATGTCCCTCACCAATGTTGTTGATGAGCCCCGTCCATTAGTGGTGTCACTCACCAGTGTTGTTGATGAGCCCGGTCCATTAGGTGGTTCAGACATTAGTCTTTTTCGTAAGGCCATTACAAAGGTGGAACATTATCTGTGTCAGACATACATTGGTGATCATGGTGGTCCATTAGTGATCTCACATGTGGGTATTCATGCTAAGACTATTCTATAAGTCAGGTTGAACATGGATATTGATGAGAAGAACTGTTCTTAGTAGGGTTGGACATTGGTGTTTCTAATAAACGAAATCCATTAGTTATCTCAAAATATAGTGTTATTGATGAGACTGGACTGTTGGTTTGGTTTCTCATTAGTGTTTTAGACAAGTTCAGCCCATTAGTGATAGGGTCCATTGATGTTGCCAATAAAACTGGTCCATTGGTGAAGACAAATATTGATGATGATAGGACTGATCCAATGGGTTAGACACTGGTGCTACTGACAAGGCTATTCCACTGGTTGGATTAGACATTAGTGTTGTTGATAGGACTTGCCCTTGCTTGAATTGGACATTAGTGGTGATGATAAAACTGGTCTGTCACCTGTGTCAGACGTTAGTGTGTGTCCATTAGTTGGGTCAGACATTAGTGTTGGTGATTGCACTTGTCCATTTGTTGGATCAGATGTTAGTTTTGGATGCACCATTTGTTGGGTCACACATTGGTGTTGGTGATTGGATTGGTCCATTAGTTGGGTGAGACTTTAGTGGTGATGATAGAATAGGATGGATCCCTTAGTTGGGTCAGACACTAGTGTTGGTGATATGGCTTGTCCAGTTTTTGTGTCAGACATTGGTGTTGGAGATTCAGTGGGTCCATTGGTTGGGTCAGACATTAGTGTTGGTCATTGGACTGGTCCATTAGTTGGGTCAGACATTAGTGTTGGAGATACGGCTGGTCCATTGGTTGGATCAGAAATTGGTGGTGATTGGACTAGTCCATTTCTCAGATTAGACATTAGTAATGCTTATTAGACATTAGATTAGACATTAGTAATGTATAATAGGATTAGTTGGGTCAGACATTAGTGTTGGTGATTGAAGCATTGGTTGGGTTAGACATTAGTGTTGGAGCTAAGACTGGCCCATTGGTTGTGTTAGGCTGCCGTCACACTAGCAGTATTTGGCCAGTATTTTACATCAGTATTTGTAAGCCAAAACCAGGAGTGGGTGATAAATGCAGAAGTGGTGCATACGTTTCTATTATACTTTTCCTCTAATTGTTCCACTCCTGGTTTTTGCTTACAAAAACTGATGTAAAATACTGACCAAATACTGCTAGTGTGACGGCAGCCTTAGACATTAGTGTTGGTGATTAGACTGGTCAATTAGTTTGGTCAGACATTAGTGTTTGTAATAGGACTGTTGTTTTGCTCAGATTGGACATTAATGGCAATGATAGGACTGGTTCATTATTTGGGTCAGACATTAGAGGTGGTGATAATGACTGGCCAGTAGTGATGTCGGACATTGGTAATGGTGATGGCACTAGTGTATTGTTCGGGCTAGACACTGGTGTGGGTAACAAGGCCAATCCATTAGTTATGACAGACATTGGTGTTGGTAATAAGGCTGGTCCATGAATGGTGTCAGACTGATAGTTTGGCATTGGATGGAGCTGTTGCATAATGGTCGCAGAAGAAACTTGAGAGAGTAGATTATATGGGGTAATTCAACTTTTATCTACACAGAACATGAGGTACATGCATCTGCTTCTTAATACAGCATAACAGGCAGTCTAAAGGACCTTTTACCAGAGAGAAAGTGAAACCAAAGTACAATAAGTATATGCATTGCATTCAACTAAGCATATAACAGTAACAACAACGCCATCTACTGTGAGAAAAGTGTAAACTCCTCCTGCACACAAATAAGTCTGTATCTGTTGCATATCTGCCAACAGGAGTGAGAAACTGGATTGTCAGATTCTGTCAGAACTCACAAACCTGCTGAAACATGAAAAAACTTTCCTTAAAACGTGGCCAAAGATTTAATAGCTGTGAATTATTTCAAATTTCTTGAAGCATTACTTCTCAAGTGACCAATAGGACCGATCACAAGATTTCTTCCTTCTCCCCCAGTCCCTATAGTTGTCCCTATGTATTTTCACAGGAAGTGCTCTTGGGCCTTGAACATGCTTAGGTTCCTACACCAGCCTTACAGATGCTGAATTTCAGCTCATCCCTGCAGAGAACTTAGTTCCTCTGCTCCAGGCTCCAGTATTGATGGCTTTCCATCTGTTCAGCTGACACCTGACATTGAGCATGGAGGCCTCCAGGTTTTCTGCACGTTAGCAAAGAATATGGCTGAACTGGATAAAACTTACCAGTTAGAAGGGGGTCACATACTTTTGGTACGGCAATGTATATATGCTTTTACTTTCCTTAGGAATAAATGATACAAATATGCAAAGGAAGAAAAAGTTTGACATTTCATTCTCCAACTTCTTGATGGCTGAGGAGAGCCACCTGAGGATGATTCTTGTATCTTTTTTGCTCTGGAAGACGTGGTCATCCTAGACTTTGCGGTTCCATTTAATGAGGACAGGAGTATTTAATAGCACCATGAGGTCTGGGCTGACATGAGAATGGATTCTCCACCAGAGCGATCAGTGATAAAGACCACACTCTAGAAGACCGCTCTTTGTGGAAACTCCCAGGGCGAAGACTGTCATTTGGACCATTGCTCCTCTGGTTAGACGAGCGGCTGTAAGGCAGCGTGACACGATGCATCCCCTCCTCTACGAGAGCACATCATATCTTGTGATATGACAGCAGTGCGGGGCTCTGTGACCTTCCTAGTGTAATTCCTGCTCATTGCCCTATTCCTCATCATCCAAGGTTTACCCCATCGTGTGCTGCACATTCCCCATCACTGCGGTCACACAAACAGTCCTGCACCAGGAGCTTATGACACCAGCGCACAAGACATCTTCATAATAAATGGGATTTATAAGGCTCAGATTACAATAAAGCTGCCCGTTCATAGCTTTAAATGGGACAGATGGGTGTAATACAGGGGTCTGTGCTTTCCCCAGCAGAGAGCGGCTCTGCTTCTCAATGTCCCATCATATCTATTGAGTTCATGTCTCCTGCAGCTTTGTTGGGACCCATGTAAAGAAACCAGTTGTCAGAGCCCCCCAAACTCATTACTTATACCACTTTTCCCATCATGGGCTATTGTCTGTAACATATGTGATAGTGTCTCAAAGGGCCATGTACTATACTCCCCAACATGTAATTTTACTGCTATGTGTAGACACTGGACGTTTCATTGCTGGGATCATCAGCGATCAAGATAAAGGGGGTCTCAAAGTCCATCGTGTGAATGGAGTAGTAGACAGTATGTGCAACCACATTGCCATTCACTTCCTATAATAGCGGTAATCATACATATTTACTGCCTCTTTCAGAAAGGGGACCTTTGGGACCCCTGTTCTCTAGATCGGAGGGTGGTCTATGCATCTGGACTCCTAGCAATCATATAGATACGTATTTCGTGTAAATCGGTGAAAACTGCGGCTTCTTACAGTCTGTATGTTTCAGTATAAATGATCTGAACACTGCCCAGTTTGTCTAGTGTACAACACTAGATATAGGGAGGAGGGATATGCGGCTGCAGCTTCTCTCTTTCTATGACTGTGAGACTGCAAGCAGTCAGATGGGAGGGGCTAGAGGAGCGACATTTGATTGGCCCAGAGCACACAGCACAGCTCTGACATCACATGAGGTTGTGCCCGTTCACACTAGTAGTATGGAGAGAGAAAAGGCAGAGTGAAGAACCCCAGTCACAGAGCTGAGGGAGGAGTTCTCTGTACAATGAGAGGAGCTCTTTATATCCTCAGGGCTGATTAATGGCTGATGATGGCAATTTATGTTATTACACATCTCACTGTTCCTTGTCCGCTGATTTCGCCAAGCTGCGTAGTTTATCTTGCCGCCGATACACGTTCTATCATCCACGCGGCATCCATCGGGGTCCGGGTGGTTTTCAGTAATTAGCACTGAACACCACTTAGAATCATTTAATTGCAGAGTGGCTCATTTATTATTAGTAATGTCACTGTTAATACTAACAAGGGAAAACCCCCAAATTTTGATATCAAAGATAAAATGTAACTTTTAACATTTTTGATTACAAGACAGACAACAAACACCGTACACATGTAACCGTGCTCTCTGAGTACACTCTAAGGTAAATTCCATAGGCTCTGTACCTGCTTGACAGCGGAGGTTGGAACCCTAAACAAATTTATGAGTGATGGCGCCCCCGCTCCTCGATGGCTGACCCTAAGTGTCCTAGATGCCCCAACCCCCCCTCCCCCCCCCCCCCCGGTGCTGGTGAGTCATACACACACAAGCCCACCAGGTGTAGGGGACAAGGATACCAGGGTGCTTAACAAAAGGAAGATGTAGACCGACAAGTGTCAGAGATGCACAAGGAAAGATGAACTGATCAGCAACAAATAGAATGGAGTTCAGATAACAGATAATATCTTAACCCTGCTGTTGTCTTCGGTCAAAAATGACCGACCTTGAACTTCAATATTCTTTAAAATATTCAAGATGAATAACCCGTGGCTGACCGACTCATCCTCATTTAAGTCAATCAACCACAAGTTTCAGAACCGCATCTTGAACACCCCAAAAAATACCAAAGTTCAAAATCGGTCTCCCCAGACCGAAGACAATAGCAGGGTTAATCAGTACCTCACTATGCTGTTCCCAGCTAAATCAAACCCTACCTGTCATCGGAGGTTGGCAGTGGCACCCTACTTTTCAGGGGATATGGCGCCTCCTCTCCACGATGGCTGACCCTGGGAGTCCCTAGGATAAATCTACTCGCATCCGCCAAGAATAGTTTCTGTAAAAGCAGTGTAGGAACAATCACAGACTAGAGCCAGTTAAATGGTCATATAAAATATCCATTGATACATTGTGCATACCATGATAACAGCATAAAGGGGTACTTATGGTTGGTAGTTGGTGACCTCCTGTGCGTTTCACCAAATCTGGATCATCAGGAGGTAAAGATGAGTTGATGCAGCACAGTGAGGTACTGTTTAAGATGTTATCTATTATCTAAACTCCATTCTATTTGTTGCTGATCGGTTCATTTTTCCTGAGCGGTACACTGTTTCCAACACAAGTTACACTGTATCCACTGCACACTACACTGTATCCCACACAGGTTACCCTGCATACACAGCATGGTACACTGTATCCAACACAGGTTACCCTGTATGCACTGCATGGTACACTGTATCCAACACAGGTTACCCTGTATGCACTGCATGGTACACTGTATCCAACACATTACACTGTATACACCGCATGGTACACTGTATCCAACACAGGTTACATAGTATCCACTGCAAGTAACTCGGTAACCCCCGCATGTTACTCCACATATACACAGGGTACAATGTATCCACCACACTTTAGGCCTCATTCACACGTCAGTATTGTTGATCAGCAGGACCGGACTGGCCATCTGGTAATTCTGGCAAATGCCAGAAGGGCCTGTCTGGTCATGGGCTGTCTTATCTGCTATGTTGTTAACAGAATCGGTGTTCTCAAGACATCCATACTGTTAAGAGTTGTGACTAGTACAAACTCCATCACTTACAGGGATAACATGGACATGTGTGATTGCTTTCCAAGAACACTTGTGGCCCCAGTAATATGGGCTCCTTAAAGGGAACCTGTCACCCCAAAAATCGGGGGTGAGGTAAGCCCACCAGCATCAGGGGCTTATCTGCAGCATTCTGTAATGCTGTAGATAAGCCCCCGATGTTACGTGAAAAAGGAGAAAAAGACGTTATATTATACTTACCCAGGGGCGGTCCCGCTGCTGGTCAGGTCGGATGGGCGTCTCCGGTCTGCTGCGGTGCCTCCTATCTTCTTTCCATGACGTCCTCTTCTGATCTTCAGCCACGGCTCCGGCACAGGCGTACTTTGTTCTGCCCTCTTGAGGGCAGAGGATAGTACTGCAGTGCGCAGGCGCCGGAAAGGTCAGAGGCCCGGCGCCTGCGCACTGCAATACTTTGTCTGCCCTCAACAGGGCAGAGCAAAGTACGCCTGCGCCGGAGCTGTGGCTGAAGATCAGAAGAGGACGTCATGGAAAGAAGATAGGAGGCGCCGCAGCGGACCGGAGACGCCCATCCGACCTGACCAGCAGCGGGACCGCCCCTGGGTAAGTATAATATAACGTCTTTTTCTCCTTTTTCAGGATACATCGGGGGCTTATCTACAGCATTACAGAATGCTGCAGATAAGCCCCTGATGCCGGTGGGCTTACCTCACCCCCGATTTTCGGGGTGACAGGTGCCCTTTAAAAACTGTGAAGCTCCCCAGGTATGACATATTTCACTTTCCACATTAGGACCAGACTATTGAGCCACACCTACAGGGAAAGTGTTAATCCCATAAAGCAATAAACCTACAACAGACTGGGGAGCAGTAAGGAGACAGAAGGAGGGTAATAATGTGAGTGTGAGCGCTGAGGAGAGGAGCGGGCGCCCGCGTTTCATCTTCCTCTAAACATCTGTCGGAGCAGCTAATTAAACAGATTCATTTTTATGTGAGACGCTGGGGGGTGACAGTGGGTGCCCCGAGGTTAATGCTTCTGACTGAGCCATGTATTCAAATCAAGCAAGATGGCTAACCGCACTTTCACAAGCCGGAGCGCACGTCCAGGTCCAGGGAACCCACTAGGACCATCGAAAACTCGAAGAAAAGAAGTGACAGCGCTCCATCCGGGTGTAGTCCAAATCAGCAAGTTTATTTCAAGCCATAAAAGCAGCAGACAGCAACGTTTCGACCTATTCGGTCTTTATCAAGCATGAGCCATGTATTCATCACCCAGAGGACGGGCATAAAATGGGCATCAAACCCCACGGGGACCAACACAAAGCAAAAGCAATGGGGTAATGAATCACAACAAAGACATGAATGAGCCTCAAAGTGATACATCCCCTATTAATGTAGAGACTGATGAGACCCCAGAGACATCAAGATACAGATATTAACCCTATATGGACAGATACTGCAGCATATGTCACCTGCAGTCCTATGTAACACCACAGATAACACAGTGATCACTTTGAGTACAGATAGTGTAGTAGATATCACCCGCAGTCCTATGTAACACCACAGGTAACACAGTGATAACTCTGTGAGTACAGATAATGCTGTAGATGTCACCTGCAGTCCTATGTAACACCACAGATAGCACAGTGATCACTCCCTAAGTACAGATAATGTAGTAGATATCACCCGCACTCTTATGTAACACCACAGATAACTCAGTGATAACTCTGTGAGTACAGATAATGTAGTCAATGTCAGCTGCAGTCCCATGTAACAGGAGTAAGAATTTATGATAATATTGATTTATTATTTGCTTCCTCACTGTCAGGGGTATGACTGGTTGGGGTGCAGACAGTTCTGGGGTTCCTCAGCACACGTCACCGTCTCTATATATCCCCATGTGTCTGGCTCCTCGGCACTGCAGCTCTGTGATAGATCAGCGGCCGCCATGTAGAAATGACTGGGAGCGACTTTAATATTTAATGTGGCTGAAGAAAAATGACGTTGGGTGATTTGCGCGTTAATTAGATGTAATTGGACGCCGCACAGGAGACGTTCGTAGGTTTCGGAATAAATGTCTGTGGATTTGTTTAATGATCCTCTGATATAATGGATTTACATCTTGTATTAATGACCCCTGTATAAAGTCGCCGTGAACCGGCCCCCGGGGACACCGTGCAGAAGAAGTATGTGAGCAAGCGGCCTCGGAAATCAGAATATGGAAACGTCAGCGAATTATGCAATGGTTTGTATGGTTTTTGGAGCTCCCGACCTTCTGGCAGGTGCCACCAGCTTGGCTTTTGCAGCTTTGGTTTTGGAAATTATCATTTGTGCATAAACTACATTTTCCAGACTGCAGTGCGTCTGAGGCTGCTCTGCACATACTCACCTGACGTTTCTTACTGCATTTGATTACTACCTGATGTTTCTCACTGCATATACTCACTACCGGACGTTTCTCACTGCACATGCTCACTACCTGACATTTCTCACTGCAAATGCTCTTTATTCTGCCCCTGTATCTGATTTCATGTGCATTAAGATGAAAACAAAGGCCTGTCTGTAGAGTCGTATTGACCAGCCACCACTTTCTTTGGAGTTGCAAAGACTGGCTCTTCACTTCCTGCAGATACACGGACCCACCCCCACTTTCTGTACATAGACATAGAGCCGCCCCACACTTCCTGTAGAGATAGAGACCCACCCCTACTTCCTGTAAAGAGACAGACCCGCCCTTCCTGTAGATGCCTAGACCCACCCCCACTTCCTGTAGAGGCACAGACCTGCTCCCACTTCCTGTACAAAGAAACAGACCTGCCCCCACTTCTTGTAAAGACACAGACCTGTCTTTACTTCCTGTAGAGACACAGGCCCACCTCAAGTTCCTGTAGAGATACGGACCTGCTTCCACTTCCTGTACAGAGACCTGCCCTCACTTCCCGTACAGAGACCTGCCCCATTTCCTGTAGGGACATGTACCTCACCCCACTTCCTGAAAACACTCAGACCCACTTCCACTTCCTATACAGAGTCAAAAACCTTACCCTTTTTGTAACAACAGGGACCTGCCCCCACTTACTGTAGAGACACAGACCCACCCCTACTTTCTGTGGAGACACAGACCCACCCCCACTTCCTGTGGAGACACAGACCATTCCCCACTTCCTGTGGAGACACAGACCCTTCCCCACTTCCTGTAGAGGCACATACCTGCCCCAACTTCCTGCAGAGACTCAGATTTGTCCCCACTAACTGTAGAAACACAGACCTGCTCCCACTTCCTGTACAGACACAGACCTGCCCCCACTTCCTGTAGAGACATAGACCCTTCCCCACTTCCTGTAGAAACTCAGACCCTTCCCCACTTCCTGTAGAGGTAAAGACCTGCCCCCAGGGGCATAGCTAGAGCTTTTGCCGCCCGGGGCTGATACCGAGTTTGGCGCCCCCCGGCTCAATACACACAAAGGTTACCAAAAATAGTCAGGACAACACGCATGATCGGGACTGCAAAAAAAAAAAAACAAGTTCTGCTTACCTGACTGCGCTCCTGCTCTCTCCACGCAGCTGAAGCGTGCACTCGCCGGCGACTGACAATGACGTCAGCATTGCCCCAGTGTCTCCAGCAATCATCTGCCCCAGTGTGCCCTCCAGCATTGACCCCAGTGTGTCCAGCAATCTGCCCCAGTGTCTCCAGCATTGCCCCAGTGTCTCCAGCAATCATGTGCCACAGTGTGTCCTCCAGCATTGACCCCAGTGTGTCCGGCAATCTGCCCCAGTGTCTCCAGCATTGCCCCAGTGTCTCCAGCAATCATCTGCCCCAGTGTGTCCTCCAGCATTGGCCCCAGTGTGTCCAGCAATCTGCCCCAGTGTCTCTAGCATTGCCCCAGTGTCTCCAGCATTGCCCCAGTGTCTCCAGCAACCTGCCCCAGTGTCTCCAGCAATCTGCCCCAGTGTCTCCAGCATTGCCCCAGTGTGTCCAGCATTGCCCCAGTGTGTCCTCCAGCATTGCCCCCAGTGTGTCCAGCAATCTGCCCCAGTGTCTCCAGCATTGCCCCAGTGTCTCCAGCATTGCCCCAGTGTCTCCAGCATTGCCCCAGTGTGTCCACCGTTAGCTTATCAAAAAAAAAAACCAAAAAAAACCAAACAGAGTCTCCTCACCTGACCAGTGCTCCATGCGGCGAGCTCCCTCCAGCAGCGCACACTCGCCGGCGACTGACAATGACGTCAGAAGCCGGCGACGTGTGCGCTGCGGCCGACTTCAGCTCCCAGCCTCCAAATGGCTGGCGGCTGTTGTTAACTATTGACGTGCGGGCGCGGGCCCGCACGTCAATAGCGTTAAACAGCTGCAGCGCCGGCCGTGGTTTTAGAGGGCCCCGGGCGAAGAGTCTCAGTGGGCCTCCCCTTTAACACATAGCACGATTCATGATGCAGATACAGCAGAGAAATATAGCATAGCCACATAGCATATAACACAGCCCACGTAGCATATAACACAGCCCACGTAGCATATAGCACAGCCACGTAGTGTATAACACAGCCCACGCAGTATATAACACAGCCCACATAGCGTATAGCACAGCCACGTAGTATATAACACAGCCACATAGTATATTGCACAGCCCACATAGCATATAACATAGCCACGTAGTATATAACACAGCCACGTAGTATATAACACAGCCATGTAGTATATTGCACAGCCCACGTAGCATATTGCCCAGCCACGTAGTATATTGGCCAGCCACGTAGTATATTGGGCAGCCACGTAGTATATTGGCCAGCCACATAGTATATTGCCCAGCCACATAGTATATTGCCCAGTGATGGAGTATATGGCCCAGCAAAGTGGTATATTGCCCAGCCACGTAGTATATTGCCCAGCCACGTAGTATATTGCCCAGGCACATAGTATATTGCTGAGCTACGTAGTATATTGCCCAGCCACGTAGTATATTGCCCAGCCACGTAGTATATTGCCCAGCCCAGTCACGTAGTACAGTTAGGGCCAGAAATATTTGGACAGTGACACAAGTTTTGTTATTTTAGCTGTTTACAAAAACATGTTCAGAAATAAAATTATATATGTAATATGGGCTGAAAGTGCACACGCCCAGCTGCAATATGATAGTTTCCACATCCAAATCGGAGAAAGGGTTTAGGAATCATAGCTCTGTAATGCATAGCGTCCTCTTTTTCAAGGGACCAAAAGTAATTGGACAATGGACTCTAAGGGCTGCAATTAACTCTGAAGGCGTCTCCCTCGTTAACCTGTAATCAATGAAGTAGTTAAAAGGTCAGGGGTGGATTCCAGGTGTGTGGTTTTGCATTTGGAAGCTGTTGCTCTGAGCAGACAACATGCGGTCAAAGGAACTCTCAATTGAGGTGAAGCAGAACATCCTGAGGCTGAAAAAAAATAAAAAATCCATCAGAGAGATAGCAGACATGCTTGGAGTAGCAAAATCAACAGTTGGGTACATTCTGAGAAAAAAGGAATTGACTGGTGAGCTTGGGAACTCAAAAAGGCCTGGGCGTCCACGGATGACAACAGTGGTGGATGATCGCCGCATACTTAATTTGGTGAAGAAGAACCCGTTCACAACATCAACTGAAGTCCAGAACACTCTCAGTGAAGTAGGTGTATCTGTCTCTAAGTCAACAGTAAAGAGAAGACTCCATGACAGTAAATACAAAGGGTTCACATCTAGATGCAAACCATTCATCAATACCAAAAATAGACAGGCCAGAGTTAAATTTGCAGAAAAACACCTCAAGAAGCCAGCTCAGTTCTGGAAAAGTATTCTATGGACAGATGAGACAAAGATCAACCTGTACCAGAATGATGGGAAGAAAAAAGTTTGGAGAAGAAAGGGAACGGCACATGATCCAAGGCACACCACATCCTCTGTAAAACATGGTGGAGGCAACGTGATGGCATGGGCATGCATGGCTTTCAATGGCACTGGGTCACTTGTGTTTATTGATGACATAAGAGCAGACAAGAGTAGCCGGATGAATTCTGAAGTGTACCGGGATATACTTTCAGCCCAGATTCAGCCAAATGCTGCAAAGTTGATTGGACGGCGCTTCATAGTACAGATGGACAATGACCCCAAGCATACAGCCAAAGCTACCCAGGAGTTCATGAGTGCCAAAAAGTGGAACATTCTGCAATGGCCAAGTCAATCTCCAGATCTAAACCCAATTGAGCATGCATTTCACTTGCTCAAATCCAGACTTAAGACGGAAAGACCCACAAACAAGCAAGACCTGAAGGCTGCGGCTGTAAAGGCCTGGCAAAGCATTAAGAAGGAGGAAACCCAGCGTTTGGTGATGTCCATGGGTTCCAGACTTAAGGCAGTGATTGCCTCCAAAGGATTTGCAACAAAATATTGAAAATAAAAATATTTTGTTTGGGTTATGTTTATTTGTCCAATTACTTTTGACCTCCTAAAATGTGGAGTGTTTGTAAAGAAATGTGTACAATTCCTACATTTTCTATCAGATATTTTTGTTCAACCCTTCAAATTAAACGTTACAATCTGCACTTGAATTCTGTTGTAGAGGTTTCATTTCAAATCCAATGTGGTGGCATGCAGAGCCCAACTCGCGAAAATTGTTTCACTGTCCAAATATTTCTGGCCCTAACTGTATATTGCCCAGCCACGTAGTATGTTGCCCAGCCACGTAGTATATTGCCCAGCCATGTAGTATATTGCCCAGTGACGGAGTATACAGCACAGAGTCACGTAGTATACAGACTTAAAATAAAAAATAAACATATACTCACCCTCCGATGAAGTTCTGGCCCTGTACCGCACGAGGCAGCTTCTAGTCCCAGGGCTGGTATGAGCGCAGGACCTGTGATGACGTTACGGTCACATGACCGTGACGTCATGGCAGGTCCTTCTCACATACCATCCTTGGCACCGGAAGCTGCCGCTTGCATGGAGCCGTCACCAGAGCGTTGCGAGGAGCGGGAAAGGCGACGGAGGGTGAGTATAGCAGGTTTTTTGTTTTTTTATTATTTTTAACATGACATATTTTTACTATTGATGCTGCATAGGCAGCATCAATAGTAAATAGTTGGGGACACACAGGGTTAATAGCAGCAGTAACGGAGTGCGTTACACTGCGGCCCGTTACCGCTGCTATTAACCCTGTGTGAGTGGTGACTGGAGGGGATTATGGAGCGGGCACTGATTGTGGGGAGGAAGGAGCGGGCGCCGGGCACTGACTGCAGCGGAGGGACTAATCGGACTGTGCCCGTCGCTGATTGGTCGTGGCAGCCATGACAGGCAGCTGCCGAGACCAATCAGCGACGACAGACAGAGTCCACGACCAATGAATATCCGTGACAGAAAGAAAGACAGAGGGACAGACAGAAAGACGGAA
Organism: Ranitomeya imitator; assembly: GCF_032444005.1. Classification (NCBI taxonomy): domain Eukaryota; kingdom Metazoa; phylum Chordata; class Amphibia; order Anura; family Dendrobatidae; genus Ranitomeya; species Ranitomeya imitator. The sequence continues at coordinate 777,031,953 of NC_091282.1, forward strand.
GTGTGACCCTCAGACAATTATATCTATAATATAACGCTGGGAGCATCACTCTGTCCGAAGCCTTTATAGACTGCGCAGGCGCAAGCGCCGGCGCAGTCTGGGCCTCACAGAGTGACGCTCCCGGGAGATCGCGGTGTGCGTTCACACTGAACGCACACCGCAATCTCCAACAGAGAAGCAGGGACCGCCAGGAGGGTGAGTATCGGCCATATTCACCTGGCCCCGTTCCACCGCTGAGCGCCGCCATCTTCCAGGTCTTCGGCCTGTGACCTTCATTTCAGAGGGCGCGATGACGCGCTTAATGCGCGCAGGCGCCGCCCTCTGACTGAACAGTCACAGCCAGGAGACCGGGAAGATGGCGGCGCCCAGCGCTGGAACGCAGGACAGGTGAATATAGTAAGTGCTGGGGGGCCTGAGCTGGCGGCGATACCGGCACCTGACCGCCACAGCGTGCCGGTGTCCCCGCCCGCTCAGGCCCCCCAGCACTCGGCGCCGAGCGGGTCAGAGGCAGTATGGGGACGCAGGATGGAGCAGCACATAAGGATGGGGACGCAGGATGGAGCAGCACATAAGGATGGGGACACAGGATGGAGCAGCACATAAGGATGGGGATGCAGGATGGGAGCAGCACATAACAGGATGGGGACGCAGGATGGAGCAGCACATGACAGGATGGGGACGCAGGATGGAGCAGCACATAAGGATGGGAACGCAGGATGGAGCAGCACATGACAGGATGGGGACGCAGGATGGAGCAGCACATAAGGATGGGGACGCAGGATGGGAGCAGCACATGACAGGATGGGGACGCAGGATGGAGCAGCACATGACAGGATGGGAACGCAGGATGGAGCAGCACATACCAAGATGGAGACCATATACCAATATAAATGCTCACCACCCGGGCGTAGAACGGGTTCAATAGCTAGTATATATATATATATATATATATATATATATATATATATATATACTTCTCACCTGTGTCTTGCCTCTCTGTTGTGTTTTCTCTCTCTCTTCTTACATCTTTTCTCTCTCCCGCTCTGATTTTTATATTTCCTTAATCCTTTCTGCCTTCTTCTCCCTGCTTGTCTGTGGCTCCACCCCCGACATTTAGCCCCGCACCTTCATGGCTCTTCACAGTGTGAGAGCTGTGACGCTGCTGGAGGGGAGGGATCGGATGCTTCTGCTGCTGACTGCAGGTGCGGGGGTGAGTCACAGCGTGTGTGACTGTGTGCCCCTGCTACACTGCAGCCAGCAACTCTCTGCACGGCTGCGCGCACTGCCAGCGCTCTGCTCCAGTCCTCACTATGCAGGGAGGAAGGAGCAGAGAATGAGTGCGCGCAGCTGCGCTGATATCCGCCCCCCGCATTGTGCCGTCCGGGGCGGCACGCCCCCCCCCCCGCACCCCCCTTCCTACGCCACTGCCTGCCCCGACTTCCTGTAGAGACTCAGATTCGTCCCCACTAACTGTAGAGACACAGACTCGCCCCCACTTCCTGTGGAGACACAGACCCGCCCCCACTTCTTGTAGAGACACAGACCCTTCCCTACTTCCTGTAGAGACACAGACCCACCCCCATTTCCTGTAGAGACACAGACCCACCCCCATTTCCTGTAGAGACACAGACCCGCCCCCACTTCTTGTAGATACACAGACCCTTCTCTACTTCCTGTAGAGACACAGACCTTTCCTCATTTCCTGTAGAGACACAGACCCACCCCCATTTCCTGTAGAGACACAGACCCACCCCCATTTCCTGTAGAGACACAGAGCCACCCCCATTTCCTGTAGAGACAGAGCCACCCTCACTTCCTGTAGAGACACAGACCCACCCCCATTTCCTGGAGAGACACAGAGCCACCCTCACTTCCTGTAGAGACACAGACCCACCCCCATTTCCTGGAGAGACACAGAGCCACCCTCACTTCCTGTAGAGACACAGACCCGCCCCCACTAACTGTAGAGACACAGATCCTTCCCCACTTCCTGTAGAGACACCTACCTCCCTTAATTTCCTACAGTAAGGAAGTGAGACAGAAAGGGGAGGCATTTTGGGGGTAACTCCACATAACTTAGTAATGTAATGTGCAAATTGTCATTTATCCCGTTACCTGCCAGATGGGATCAGAAAGTACTGGGACCATTTACATCTACCCTGACACTGCTGGGTAATATCCAATATGGCCACCACGGTTCCCTAACTGCTTCTCCATGTTTTTTTAAGAGTTTTGCAATAGCGACACTTCTTGGTTATAGAAACATTAGCTATCCATAGAAATGTGTCATAGCAATTGCCGACAGTCACTGAAGCTGGAGAAGGGGGAGTTAAGAGGGGCGTGTTTAGCTATGACATGCTTCCTGCCCCTTGAACATTGCTGGGTACTGCCTGTATGAGCTTATGGTAAAGAAGGGAACAGGTCAGAAGTCATACACCCCCTTTCCTCCAAAGTATATGGAGGGTTGGCACATGAACCAGCATCAGCAGGTCATATTTCAGTATTCACTCCCATATCCTTCAATACCCAAGAAGCCCCCATCACATAGCAAGACATTACTGGTAATGACAGAGATTTTAGAAAAATCAAAAGTGCAGATTAATCCCCCCGGATGCTCCCGTCTTGACATGAGATGGTCTTACGCTGCAGGCGATTTCCTTGCTCTACTCCACTAAGTCTGAAACAGATTTTTTTTTTACCCGTGTTAATAACTTGCGGATGACTTGAGGGAGCGGCGGCTGACAGGCCACATTTAAGTCATCGAGTCCATGAATAATGTAAATGGCTCATCGCATTCAGAGTAAGAGGGAAGTGAAAGGCAGCCATGAGATGAGCAGCTAATACAGCCACAGCAGAGATCATGCCGGATGTAGAGGTTCTAGTGCCTCATGGCCGGATGTAACTAAATCGCGTAAACATGTTAAACTGTATCCTTTGTTGTTCAGATCAGACTAGTAACTATGTATCTGGCTTCAATATGCTTTTCTACCACTAGGTGGCTGCATAGAGTTGCTGCTAGGTATATTCCCAAATAACAGCACTCCATGAGGTCCAGACAGGTATTGCAAGTGGAAATGCAAATTAAGTAATACAAATCCCACAATGCCAGTAATATTGTGTGTAACCTGCAGATTTATTTCTCTATCCGTTTTTTTGTAAACCCATTCTTTCTCTCTTCGTACCTGCTCATTGGGTGGGGTCTGCCTACTGTGCACTTAGAGCAAAACTACAGGTTCCTCCCCCTCCATCTTCCTCCCAACTGCAGACAGAATATTTTTGCTTATTGTGCAGAAACCTCAAAGGCAGGGAGAGTGTCTACAGAGATGCCATTTTCCTCTGCTGTAGAGTCTGGCTATACAGCTTCTGTGGTGCCCATAGCAATGGGGGAGAGGGTCATCCCATCCCACTCCAGCTGTCCCCTCTATTGGCTTCTCTGTAACTAGACTGGACATCACTCTGTCCACAATAGGGAAGAGGGGGATGAAAATGCAGTTTCTCTCTGTGTATAGTTGACATTGTAACCGAAGGAGCCCACCCGCACAGTAGCCATGGAGATGCCAGTCCCCCTATATAATGAACAACGATATACATACGGCTGTCCATCCACACAGTTTGGCATCGGGGGCATCACCTCAGTCTCACCAGTTGCCCCCCTATGTTTTTGGTTCTGTGCACCTGGACTGGACTCCCCTCTCCAAGATATAATTGGGCCCCATGCAGATTCTTCCTCTAGGGTCCATACGTGCACACCCAGCCAAGGAAAGACAGGCTCCTTCCTATTAATCAGATATAAAATGTTATTTTCTGTTTTGGCTTTCCCATGATGCCAGTTACTGGAACATTTATTAATCTAGAACAAGTTATTGCTGAAAGTAGTTTTTCCGGATTCTTTGGAGGGTTCACAAATATTATCTGCTCTGAAGTTATAGCTTCGGCTGCTGCCTCCATTTTCTTTATTCCCTGTGCTTGGTACTTGAAGTCTTATTTAATGCGCTTGGAGCAGCTGCCGTTCCTCCGGGCAGACAAAACGCTTGTGATACGTTCTCCTATAACTGCAGCAATACAGAATCTGCTGATACCCCGGGGTTTGGTGTCCGCACGCCTCATACTGTAGGATTATTATGTAAGGTTGGCGCTTTACGCCCATGATTTCTTTCCACCTCATTTACCCTAAAAGAGTCAAAAAGATGGGAAACAGTTACTATGTCATGGTGGCATGCTCCTTGGTAGTGGCTGAAACTTTTTGCTTAGACTTAAAGAACCCCTCCTCCTCCCCTCATCAAAGACTTCATCCTCTTAATATATTGCACTCCTCATCTTATTCAGAGCTGTGCTCTTACAATTGCTCATTTTTTATTTCTACCCAGATAATTCTTCTTTTTCATTAGATCTATCACATCACATGATTAATAACGGAGCAGCTGAATCTACGTAGCTCTACGTAGAAACAGGAGGTCAATTTTCCCTGTATGAGTCATCAGTCACTTCAAAGTCCCTGGCATGGGAAGGAGGGAGCCGACGGATCAGGAGTTGAAGAGAGTAATGATTTCTGCAGGGACAAGAGACTTCCTGTCTCTACATAAAGCAAAGAGAAGAATTAATTGGGTAAAAAGGTAAAGTAAGCAATTGTAAGTACACAGTGTTGTGTAATATGATGACTGTAATATATTTTGTCATGCGTCTGGTTCAAAGCCTTGATCCTGTGCTTTGTGGTCGGCTTCTCTATCCACTGAGCCACAGCAGTTTTTTTTTCTCTGGGTGTTTGTCTGTTATTCTTGCTTCAGTCTTTTTATGGTAACGTGTTTTTGTTTATTTATTTGTCTGCCCAAAGACCTTTCGAGTGCAGCTTTAGTTACTTTCCCCTTGCTGGTATTTCCTGCTGGTGATAGTCAGATATGGATGATCAGACATAATGACATTGTTTATGCCAGTCAGTGAAAGACCAGCAAGGGTTAATCTGTCTGCTTGTTATGATTTTCACCCTGCACCTATCTTCTGTTTTTTGTTTAGGAAGTAGGCGGTATTTTCTCTAGTAGTAAGTAAATTATCTCTTCATTTTGTATTTTGTTTTTTTGTTTTTACTAACTCTGGTATCTCTTTCTTTGTCAACACACTTTCCATTTTGTAGGTAGTTTGCACTTTGCTCTGCCCTCCAGTTCCTTAGGTAGAACGTGAAGCACTCAATGTCTTCAAATAGGCATATCTCAGCTCACGCAGGAACCACTAGGGACTGCGGGTCAGAATCTCTAGTCTGTACAGGAGCCGGCTGGGTCAGTTGCAGTTCTTTTAGTGTTTTACCTATTTTCTCATGTGAGCTGTTACACTATCATAACAATATTAAGATTAAAAAAAAGTTGTTTGATGGACGGAGTTCTTCTTTAAAGGGATTGGCCACAAGCAAAAGTATATTTTAATCAACATACCTTGGAATAATAATAATTTAAAGAATTGGATGTGATAAATAATATGTTCTTGTGCTGAGATAATCTTAGAAATGTGCCCCTGCAGTGTACTGTGTAATGGTCGTGTCTGACCATGCAGGAACATGTCTGATCATACCACATGTCCTGGGCAGAGGGGGGGAAGCAAAAGAGTATACAGACAGGACAGCATGGGATCACAGCTGATTCTTTTTGTAAGATAAAACATATCTCTGCCTGTTTTTAAACAATGTTTACCCCAAAGAAAGAATCGTCTGTGATCCTGTCTGTAATTTCTGCATACTCTTTTGCTCCCCCCAAACCCCCCCCCCCACCCAGGAGATGTTGTATGATCAAACATGTTCCTGCACGGTTAGACACGGCCATTACACAGTATAACATTTATAAGATTATCTCAGCACAGGGACATTTTATTTATCACATCCAGTTGAAGAGTTTATTCTTATTTCAAGATGTATTGACTAAAATATTTTGTGGCACAACCCCTTAAAGAAAATTGAACTTTGGCAAAGAACGCAGCGCAAATCGTGTCTCCCAGCAACCTGCTGCAAAGTGACTGATCAATGAGCGACTTACTAGCCTAGAAGTACAGAATGATTACCAGTGTTCATAACTGTGCTGTAAGATGATACATTTTACCTTTACTGATACATTGTAGCACATAAAAGAGATCTGTGCAGCTCGTGGCTTTAGATTATAGAGGTTTGTTTAGAATTGATACAGCTGCAACAAACCCTCAGCTGTGTGACAACTGTGAGGTCATAATGGGGTTTAATAACCTGAAAGCACATAAATCTGTTTGCTCCCTGTCCCACGCCTCCTGTATGTAACCAACCCTGTAAGTCAATATCCAACTCTTTACATACATTTGCATCATGACCAGAGATATTAGCCAAACCAGATCCCCATCACTTCAGGATACCTGCAATTCAGTTCAGATCAGTGTTAAGCTGAGAGATCATTTGCACTTTTTTATTCCCATGGAGCATTGCCAACATGCCTTTAAGCAACTGATCTACGTAAAGTATTATTCACATTTTCATGTGTACTGCTGGACAGTGCCTGTAAGGGTCTGTGAGGGCTTACTTGTAGGGGTCTGTAAGTTCCTGCTTGCAAGGGTCTGCAGGGGCCTGCTTGCAAGGGTCTGCGAGGGCCTGCTTGCAAGGGTCTGCGAGGGTCTGCTTGCAAGGGTCTTCAAGGGCCTGCTTGCAAGGGTCTGCAAGGGCTTGCGTGCAAGGATCTGCGAGGGCTTGCTTGCAAGGGTCTGCGAGGGCTTGCGTGCAAGGATCTGCGAGGGCTTGCTTGTAAGGCTCTGCAGGGGCCTGCTTGCAAGGGTCTTCGAGGGCCTGCTTGCAAGGGTCTTCGAGGGCCTGCTTGCCAGGGTCTTCGAGGACCTGCTTGCAAGGGTCTGCAAGGGCTTGCGTGCAAGGATCTGCGAGGGCTTGCTTGTAAGGGTCTGCAAGGGCCTGCTTGCAAGGGTCTGCTAGGGCCAGCTTGTAAAGGTCTGCTAGGGCCTGCTTGTAAGGGTCTGCGAGGGCCTGCTTGTGAGGGTCTGTGAGGGCCGAGCCCTCCCTCCTCTGTACCCAGCTCTCATCGTAATTTATAGTTGTATTTTATATGTAACCCCTTCACATGCACAGAAACAGGAATCAATGTTGCTGTAATAAAATTAATTCAAGAACTTTTGCTATTTTCTTCTTGTTACAATTTTCAGCCGTTCTTGGGATATTAACACTGGACTGCTGAACATGCGCAGTGCCTACATGCTGCTCTTTTCTATAGCGCTGTTCTGAAGCTGCCAGGATCTCTGTGTCACACACCGTGTATGAAAGACTAAGTGCAATCCAAAGGGATAAGGCGAAGGGAATCCAACACTAGGGAAGGGGGGAGTGGAGACCTCTAGGCATATCTAACGTCACCCTGTCTCCCCTAAGTGTCTCTATATAGGTTCAGCACCTATCGCCGAGCAGGATAAATAACCCCTGCCTGGCCCTGGCAACAAGTCCTGCATAGGGAAGGACAATATGGGCACTAGTCAATCCCCACTACTATAAAAGCCAGATTTGATACACAAACAAGGGGCACACTTATCTTGAGTAGACTCATATAGAATCACAGATGTTCTCCAAAGTCCAAAGAGGAAGATAGCTATAGCTGCTATAGCTCCAAACTTCAACAGGGAAAAGCAAATGAAAATATCATGGCAACTCCCAGCAGCAAGCTGGGAGTTACAAACACCCCGGTCCAGATGTATTAACTAGAGCCGGGGTAGGTTGCCACTGGGTCCTAAAGTCAGATGGATTCGGAAGGAGCCTGCAAAGCCAACTGCCGAGACCTTCTGCAGCTAGATTTAGTGCGGCTGTCTGCAGCCTCTGACACACCTGCCATACTCTCCTTCACAACAGTACTCCCCCTTCTATGAGTGGCCTCTGGACACTCAGGATCAGGCTTCTCAGGACAAGATGTATGAAATGAATGAACCAGCCTGGACGCATTCACCTCTGATACCGAGACCCACATCCTTTCCTCTGGGCTATAACCCTTCCAGTGCACCAAGTATTGTAGGGAACGACGTTGGAGGTGAGAATCTACAATCCTCGAAATCTGAAACTCTAGATTTCCATCAACCATTATCGGGCAGTGGTAGGGGTGAGGGCTCAAAAGGTTCCACATATTTCTTGATCAAGGACTTGTGGAATACTTTTTGGATTTTCAGAGCCTGAGGTAGTTCAAGATAAAAGGCTGCTGGATTAATGACAGCAGTTACTTTATTGGCACCAATGAATTTAGGTCCCAACTTCCCGAAAGGAACCTTCAACCTGATATTCCTGGTAGACAACCACACAAAGTAATTTGCATTCAGGTCCGGACCTAGCGAGCGTTTTCTGTCAGTTATACGTTTGTACCTGTCTCCCATAATCTTCAAATTACTCTGAACTCCATATCCCTCTACCACCAACACACTGAGGAGAGCGATTAAGCAAAATGTTCCTCTTCAGGAACTCCCGAAGCCCCTCCCCAGCTAAAAGTACCAAACTGAGGAAGGTAACCGCACGCACCAAAGAACGGTGACCTACCAGTAGATGCCTGACGGTAATTATTGATAGTAAATTCTGCCAGCGGTCAGTAGGATACCCAATCCTCCTGATTTTCAGCAACAAAGCACCTAAGGTAGGTTTCCAAATTCTTGTTAATGCACTCTGTCTGTCCATTTGACTGGTGATGGAAGGCAGAGGAAAGGAAAAGGATAGCTACACCCCCAGTCGAGAACGAAACCCCCTCCAGAACTTGGAAACAAAACACTGATCTGACACCACAACAGAAGGAGCCCCGTGAAGTTTCACAATCTCATTTATAAATACATGAGCAAGAGTCTTGGCATTCCAAAGTGCCGGTAATGCGAAGAAATAGACCATTTTACTGAACCTATTTATTTAAAACCACAGTCTTGCCGTCAAACACCGGTAGGTCAGTAATAAAATCCATAGACAATTGTATCCATGGTCTGCTAGGAATAGGTAGTGAAAGAAGAGGACCAGACGAATGGGTATGCGATACTTTAACATGCGCGCAAACACTGCAAGCAGCCACCTGTTCAACCAAATTTCGATGCAACCCCGGCCACCAAAAATATTGAGAAAGGAGGTCCACGGTTGCCTTACCACCTAGATTACCAGCAAGCATAGAGTTGTGATGTTCCTTAATTACTTTGCGGAGCAGATTTGGTAGTACAAATAACCTTCCAGGAGGGCAAGAGGCAGGGACATCCCCTGGTCCTCCAACACCTCACCCTCTAGCTCAGGTTACAAAGCAGAAATGACTACTCCCTTCTGCAAAATCGAGGCTGGGTCCTCATGGTCACCACCACCAGGGAAGCTCCGGGCCAAAGCATCAGACTTGACATTTTTGACCCCTGGACGGAAAGTGACCACAAAATTAAGCCTAGTAAAAAACAGGGACCATCTAGCCTGCCTAGGGTTGAGACGTTTATTCGATTGAAGATATGACAAGCTCTTATGGTCAGTGATGACAGTAATAGGATGGAGAGCCCCCTTCAACCAATCTCACCTATTCATCAAATGCCACCTTGATTGCCAAAAGCTCCCTATTATCCACGTCATAAATTCTCTCAGCTGAAGAAAATTTTTGGGGAAAAGAAGGCACATGGACGCCATTTACCAGGGGATGGACCCTGAGACAACACAGCTCCAACCCCACCTCCGACGCATTAACCTCTACAACAAAGGGTTGGGAAACCTTGAGTTGACAAAGTATGGGAGCCGTTGCGAAACAGCTCTGTAGGGAGGAAAAAGCCCACAGGGCAGCGTTCAACCATTTTGAAAAGTCAGACCCCTTCTTTGTTATGTCAGTGGTTTCACAATTACTGAATAATTCCGGATGAATTAGTAAATTAGTAAAACCCAGAAAGCGTTGTAGGGCTTTCAGTTTCACCCTGGTCCAGGTATGTCAACTAGAGCTGGGGGAAGGGGAGGTTGCCACTGGGTTCTAAAGTCAGAAGGATTAGGAAGGAGTTTGCAAAGCCAACCACTGAGACCTTCTGCTGCTAGAAGCAGTGCGACTGCCTGCAGCCTCTGACATACCCGTGACACTCTGGGGCGCGCTGTTACCTCCCAATCCTGGACATCTTAAAAGCTACACAGCAGAGGTCGTCGGTTTCCTATACTTCAAACTATAAACAAAAGTAATGTGTTAGTATCTCAAGAATAGCTGCAAATTTTATAAGCAGTAAATTGCAAAAGTGCTTGTATTTATAAATTCTATCCAACAATATCCATAAATGAAGATGGGAATAAGCATTAAAGGGCTCCTTCATACCCAAAGCAAGAGTCCATCAATTCACTGACAACAGAGAGCTGTAAAATATAAAAGGTTCTGGTGATAAGGAGAGAGGTGGATGGAACGTAATATAAAGTAAAATATTATAGATCTATATCAGCTGAGAGTACAACAAGAATGGAGATGGAGAACCAATTGCCAACTGTCACATCATTAAATTAATCCAAAACCCATAGGAAAGGAAAACAAAGTTGGAGGGCAGTCCATGGTGCCCCCTTCCTAAATAGTCCACCATTCCTCCCCAAAATGCAACCCAGTACCTAAAATAAGCTCCAAACTGAACGAGACCAGATCCAAACACAAACCCAACAATGCAGGGCAGCTCCACAAGCCCAAAGGACAAAGGGACAGAATTTGCGTAAACCGAGCCCAAAGTGGGTGTTCCAAACATTTTGAGGTTCCCAGGGTGCATGTGAAATGTCATGGATTTGGCTTTTGGAATGGTTGTGATTACGGACACACCAAAATACAGCAAAGCTTCCATCACCCACTGCAGCATTTCTACAACAGCACCATAGGGCCAAAAACATTGGTGGACTATTACCCCCAGTGGATATTGGCACGTGGACAGAAACTGGAGACCTGGGGGCAAACTCACGAAACCATGGGAGAACATACAGGCTCCATTACTGGCTCCAGATCCGGACCCCCTCTCTAACCCTCGGAGTTACCCGCGTTGCCTGCCTCTGATTTAATTGTTTTGTACTTTTCCTTTATGTTTCTGCATCGCACAAGTCTAAACATCCACCTGTGAAAGCGGCAGAGTTACGACACCCAGCGCCGCCATTACATTCAGGCCGGTGCCGCCGCTGTTCTCTGGCCCAGTCTGACGTTGCCATGTGGCGCAGGACATTTTAGGAGTGAAATATAACATTGCTATTGCAGAACGGCGGAGCTCTGCAGCTGGTTTATTGCTCGGGCGCTCTACGCTGCAGATCCCCGCTGCCGCTAGGCACATAAATTATATATCCAATGCTTAATATTACATATTTCTGCCGCTGGTAAGTTTTTAAGGACATCTGGATATTACAAAGGAGCATATGCACCGGAATACCTTATCCGACATGTGCGCCCATTAATATGCAAATGCGCCCCATCCCCGGAGTCAGCATTGTTTACAAGATGAAGGATGTTAGATGCGATGTCAGCAGCCATCATCTTCATCCCTGGGGGTGTCAGGTCGGATGGTCAGTGCTTGGGCTGTGTGCTAACTTTTACCTCCAATGACCCCTAAAGAAACATTGGGGGACTGCACAAATAATAATTCCCTAATATCATCCTAGCTCCACGATTTGCTTGTTCGGGACCTGAAGATAATAGCATTACTGATGTCTAGAGATGAGCGAACTTGTTCAGAAAACGTTTGCCAATCTCAGGAACTTAGCACATTCCGATTCGTGTTTGGATTTCGGAGCAAATTCCCTCAAAGTCAGCAAAATTCCGGCACAATTCGGTAAATGATTGCGTTTCCACTAACGCTTCTGTTAGGACCTTGACTAGGATAGTGGTGCTGTATGATGTGTTTTATGACGGGAGGGGATGGGGAGAGGTGGGAGAGGGAGAGTAGCGGTGGACAGTAATTTTTTTTTTTAACCTAATGGGTGGAGATTCCGGCAGCCAATCAGGCTGCAGAAACCATCCACAACGTCCAGATACAATGTCTTCTGTTATTGGCTGCTGAAGTCATATGTCCCAATCCATATAAAAAGTGGACATGTTGTTTTGGCACCATTTTGTCAATGTAGCAAGTAGTCAGATAGTTAGGCGGGTTATTGTCAGCTAGTTCAGCTAGATAGGATCATGTGTGAAATCTACCTTCCAGCATCTAACTCATTTGTGCTAATATTTTGGTGGAGGCAGGAGGCCACATTTCCTAATCTAATTCGTTTGTGCTAATATTTTGGTGGAGGCAGGAGGCCACATTTCCTAATCTAAATAGTTTGTGCTTCTACTGTGGTGCAGGCAGGAGGCTACATTTCCTAATCTAAATAATTTGTGCTAATACTGTAGGACAGGCACCAAGCCACATTTCCTAATCTAACTTGCTTGTGCTAATATCGTGGTTCACGCAGGAGGCCGCATTTCAGAATCTAAATCCTTTCTGCTAATAGTGAGGTCCAGACACACTATCTCAGACAGGTGATTGACACGTCTGGGCCTAGTGTTGTGAAACAGCTGGTTAAAAGAGGGGAAGGGTACATCTAACATGAGTGGGAAAATATGAGGTAGTGGAGGAAGGGGGAATAGGCTTGGAATTCGACATGTACGTGGGTTAGGTGGTAATGTTACTGAAAGCTCACCCGAACAAAAACAGTCTCGTACTATCCAAAGACCTCTGACAACATCTGTTACTGGACGGGCTACTCGACTCCCTTTCTTTGGCAGCCTCACAGCGGTACACCTTGTAGAAGAGGCTCAGAAAGAGCATGTGCTACAGTGGATGGCAAGCGCTGCATCAAGTGGCTTCTCCTCCTCTTTCTCCACCTCAACATCACACACTGTACAATGCTCAGCGATGGCACCCCAATCACTCGTTTCCCCCCACTTCACAAATTTCCAAACGCCCAACTGACTGTGGGGAACCTCAGATGGGCCATACTGCAGAGCTGTTCACACATTCTATTCCATGGACACCAGAGGTCTGCTCCAAAGAATCACAGAAAGCAGAGGAGGAGAGCATCTGCACCGATGCCCAAATTGTTTTTCAGTTGGATCTGGGACCGAACGAAGTAGGGTTCGAGCAGAATCCAGACCCTCATCCCCAGACGTTAACCACCAAGGCTGGAGGTGATCCTGATGAAACTCAGATACCAGAGGTGCACATGGACTGTACTGTGGTGTCAGTTTGAGAACAGAGAGGATGACGATGAGGTTGTAGATCCCACTTGGTGTGAACCCAGAGGCACGCAGCTGAGTAGCTCAGTAGAGAAGGTGGAGGCGGAGGAAGATGAGGAGGTTACATTGTGGCTTCCCACACAGACAAGGAGTGATACAGGGTCCCCTTCCCTCTGTACCAGTCTACCATTGTTAGTTTGTCTACTGTAAAGGTACCGTCACACATAACGATATCGTTAACGATATCATTGCTTTTTGTGACGTAGCAACGATATCGTTAACGAAATCGTTGTGCGTGACAGCGACCAACGATCAGGCCCCTGCTGGGAGATCGTTGGTCGCTGGGGAAAGTCCAGGACTTTATTTCATCGCTGGATCACCCGCTGACATCGCTGAATCGGCGTGTGTGACGCCGATTCAGCAATGTCTTCACTGGTAACCAGGGTAAACATCGGGTTACTAAGCGCAGGGCCGTGCTTAGTAACCCGATGTTTACCCTGGTTACCATTGTAAAAGTAAAAAAAAAAAAAACAACATACTTACATTCCTGTCACGTTTCTCAGCGTCAGCTTCCCTGCGTACCCCAGTGTCAGCGCCGGCCGGCCGTAAAGCAATGCACAGCAGTGACGTCACTGCTCTGCTTTCCGGCCAGCGCGCTTACACAGTGCAGGGAAGCTGAGGCCGGGGGACGCGACAGGAATGTAAGTATGTAGTGTATTTTTTTTTACTTTTACAATGGTAACCAGGGTAAACATCGGGTTACTAAGCGCGGCCCTGCGCTTAGTAACCCGATGTTTACCCTGGTTACCCAGGGACTTCGGGATCGTTGGTCGCTGGAGAGCTGTCTGTGTGACAGCTCTCCAGCGACCAAACAGCGGCGCTGCAGCGATCGGCATCGTTGTCTAGATCGCTGCAGCGTCGCTTAATGTGATGGTACCTTTAGTGACATTTGTATTTTAATGTAACCCCTTCTCATATACAGCACCATGGAATCAATAGTGCTATATAAATAAATAATAAATGCAACCACGACAAGCACTGCATCCTCTGCCACAACTCTGGTTGTGGCCAGCAGCAGTTGCGGTCTGCAGTTTTCAGAGGCAGCAAAGGTTGCCTAGCCTGGGCCTTTTTTGAGACTTCAAACGATGACCCAACTCACATTATCTGCCAACTTTGCAAAAAAAAAAAAAAAGATTCAGCAGAGGTAAAAATTGCAATAATTTGGCTACTACATGCATGAACTGGCACAATTGCGATCAACATCCGTTAGCCTGGAAATCTCATTATGCAAAAGTGCAGCCTAGCGGGCCTTGCCAACCACGGCTGTCCCATCATCCCCATCTGCTGCTTTTTCCTCTTCAGTCACCATACCAAGTGCTAATATTGATGAAAGTTAGTTCTCTCACAGATCTCAGGCACAGAAAATCAACTTGTTTACCTCCTACAGTTGGAGTGAGTGAGTACCTGTCAGCTAGTACAGAAGTGAACATGACCGCTGCTTTTGTGTCACCTAGCACAACACATCTTTCTCAATCCACCATAACATCTCTGCCGGCACCTCATACACAGTCCATCAGTTTTTTCTGTTCTCCCATACTCCACTCTCTCTGAGCACACAGCCAGCCCTCTGTCCCGCAGTTGTGGTCACGTAAAAGAATGTTTCCTCCTACATATGCCAAAGCTAAGAGTTTGAAGTCCATGATCTCCAATCTGTAGACCACAGAAATGCTGCCTTTCCACTTGGCAGATACAGACGGTTTCCGAAAGTTGATGGCCATCACAGTCCCCCTGTACCAGTTGCCCAGTCGTTATTACTTATCTAAGAAAGCTGTGCCTGCACTATACCAGTATTTCGCTGACAACATCACCAGTTCCCTGAAAAATCTATGTCTGCCAGGGTGCACTTCACCACTGACACCTGGACAAGCAAACATGGGCAGGAGTGTTACATCTCGCTGACTGGGCACTGGGTGACTCTGGTGGCTGTGGGAGCAGGCGGTCAAGGGGCTGCTCCACATGTCTTGGAATCCCCAAGGCTTGCAGAACAAACCTTTGTACCTAACAGTTCCTCCACTGCTTCTGCTCTTTCACCTCCTCTAGGGCCTCCACCTGTGCCCTCAACCTCTGCCATGATGAGACACGCGTTCCTATGGGGCAGAGAGAATACACCACACCTCCGCACTGTGCAGCCAGGGCTCACCACAATCAGGGAGTGTTTAAATTAATATGTCTTGGAAATTGCAGCCACACAGCTCAAGAGTTGTCAACAGGTATCCAGGCTGAGTTAGAGCAATGGCTATCTCCACTAAAACTGGAGCCAGGGAAGGCCTGGTGCTGTAATGGCGCAAACCTGGTGGCGGCCCTATGCCGAGGCAATCTCACACACGTGCCTTGCATGGCTCATGTCCTCACCCTGGTGGTACAGCAATTTTTCCGCCACTATCCCGGCCTGAATGCACTGCTGCAGGAAGCACTGTGACTATGTGCTCACTTCCGACGATCACACCCTGCTGGTCATCGACTTGCATCGCTACAGAGGTCTTTCGGCTTACCAGTTAACCGTTTGATATGGAATGTGCCGACACGGTGGAATTCCACTTCGCACATGTTGCAGCGACGTGCCCTGGTGCCAGGTACGGACTGGGGCTGAAATTCAGCCCTGGCATTTGACATCACACAGGCCCCTGTTGTCCTCCTCCCCATGTACTAGATGGGATATATTACTAATATTAGCCTGGATGGAGGAAAAGAAGATTTTCTACAAGACTAATATTTCTAATGATACCGTTGTCGTATCACAGCTGCGGAGGAAGAGGAGAAAATAATTTCTCCATCTCCTCCATTGTCGGGGTCAGCGTTTAACGCACATCACTCGGATGATATCCGAGTGATGTGCACTGTCTCACTCGCACCCATAGGCTTATATGGGTGCAAGTGAGCCGAGAGACGGCCGAGTGTCTGTGACAATCGCAGCATGCTGCGATTCTCTCGGACAGAGGAAAACGGCCAACCAAAAATCGGCTGCTGGGAGCTGCCCCATACTTTAACATTGGTCCGAGTGCAATGCGATTTTTATCGCATTGCACTCGTCTGTTTAAGTCGCCAGTGTGACTCCAGCCTATCAGTAACAACAGCAGCAGTAGCAGCAGTGTAAGTGGTATAAGCAAATTCTGTGAGCCATTTCACACATTTTTTAGACCAGCTCGTACACCAGCAGAACAGAGTACAAGCCTGACACGTTGTGAACGACTGGAGAGGATGGTGCAGGAGTATCTGGATCTCAATATCAGTGCCATTAGGGATTTGGACCCTTTTTATTTTGGTCTTCAAGAATTGAAGAGTAGTCTGAGCTCGCCTGTCATGCCTTGGAGGTTTAGTTATGCCTGGCAGCCAGCGTTCTCTCAGAACGTGTCTTCAGTGCTGCTGGTGGTGTCCTGATGGATAAGCACATTCTGCTGTCCCCTGAAAGTGTAGACTGACCAACTTTCATCAAGATGAACAAGTCATGGATCTCCAATGACTTTTGCACCCCAGTCTCAGACTGTACAGACAAAGCGAGGGTGTAATTTTTAGTGTCATGTATTGGTCTCGCATTATTGCAGTCTGCAGGGGCGGGCTGGGCCGGGTGGCATGGAGGCAAATGTCCCCAGGCCACTCCCCCAGGCGCACACATCACCGCCGGGGCCAGGAGCTTTCTCTGAGCTGTGTGCAGGCCGTTAAAATGATGGAAGGGGCTGCCAATGATGGAGGAGGGGCTGAAAATAATGAAAAGGGGGCTGCCAATGATGGAGGGGGTGCTGCAAATGATGGAGGGGGCTGCAAATGATGGAGGGGGGCTGCAAATGATGGAGGGGGCTGCAAATGATGGAGGGGGTTCCTCAAATGATAAAAGGGGCTGCAAATGATGGAGGGGTGCTGCAATTTGCAAATGATGATGGAGTGGGGACTGCAAATGATGGTGGGGTGCTGCAATTTGCAAACAATGATGGAGTGGGGGCTGCAAATGATGATGTGATGGAGGGGACAGGGGACTGCACATGAATGAAAGGGGGCTGTACATAATGAAGTGGGGGAGACTGGGGGACTGCAAATGATGAAGTGAGAGGGAAGGGGGACTACAAATGAAGAGGGGGAGGAGGTCAGCAAATGATGAAGTGAGGGGGACTGCAAATGATGAAGTGAGGGACGGGGGACAGAAATTGATTTGAAAGTGGGGGATAGAGAGAGCAAATGAGGACCTGGGGGAGAGCAAATAATGATGAATTTTGAGGGTGGTGGAAGTAAATGATGTATTAAATGTGGGGGGAGAGCAGTTGATAATGAATAGAGGGTAGGGGTGAAAGAGAGAGAAGACGACAATGAATTGGGGTGGAAGGGGCATGTAAATTTAATGAATTGGGGGAGCGGGAGGCACATAGTGGGGGACGTTGAGGATGCAGTGACTGGTAATGAATTGGAGGAAGAGTACAGGGGCTAATTAATGTATCTATTTATTAGGTGGGGAAAATGGCTATTTGTAGTTGGTGGGGGCGCAGTGGTGAATTATAATTTATATTTGGAATGGTGGATTGCATAATAACCAATTATATATTAATGGTGGGTACACGTCTGTATTCAGATGTATAGTGTGGAAGAAAGGGAAAAAGTGGAGAATGTGCTCAGGAAGCCGTGCCCTAGGTAACTAGGTGTTAATTTATGCAGAGACGAGTCCTGGCTGGAAGAAATGATGGCGGTCTGCGCTGCATGAAAAAGAATAGTAAAGATGAGGGACTTCAGCTAGAGACGTCATTGGTGAGTCAGTGTATTACCTGTTCACTGTACACTATATACAGAGCTCCTGCATATAATGTCACTGGTGATCACTGTAGTATCTATACACTGACATATACAGAGCTCCTGTGTATAATGTCACTGGTAATCACTGTATTACCTGTATACAGACACTATATACAGAGCTCCTATGTATAATATCACTGGTGATTGCCATATTACCCCATATTACCTGTACACTGACACTATATACAGAGATTCTGTGTATAATGTCACTGGTGATCACTGTATCTGTATTATCTGTACACTATACACTATATACAGAGCTCCTGTGTATAATACCACTGATGATCTTTATATTACTTGAACACTATACACTATATACAAAGCTCCTGTGTATAATGGCATTAGTGTTGTGGTTTTGTTTTATTAATGACCAGTATTGTAGTATTCGGTCACTATGTGGTAGTAGTATGTGATCTGGTTATGATGTGGCGGTATTTCTCCCTGTATGTGGTATTATTTGGTCACCATGTGATGGTAATATGTGATCTTGTCATGGTATGGAGGTATTTGTTCCTTATATGTGGTATTATTCAGTCACTATGTGGTTGTAATATATGGACTGGTTATGGTGTGATGGTTTTTGTTCCTTGTATGTGGTATTAATGGTCATTCTAAAAAATATATGTGACTCATTCACTTAAAGAAAAATAAAGAAAAATAAACCTAAAAAGAGTATTGGATATTTTAGTAAATGTTTAATAGGTTAGAGTAGAGTAGGGCCCAGCCAAAGGAGTCCACCTTGACGTGGTGGTGGCTTAAAAAAAATTGCCAGTATGGGTCCCCGAAATTCCTAGTGGCAGCCCTGACTGTATTCATGTATGTGTTCTGCAGGACTGGTATCTACCAATATACAGTTCCTGTAAGGTGGGAATATTGCTCTTTTTAGAAGCTTTTTAAAAATGTATTTAGTAACAGCTTAATGTGTTTCGGTCATTATATAGTAGAAGGTGTATGGTGGTGTCATTGGTCTTTGTATAAAGTGTTTTGTTATGTAGAGGTAATGGTCATTAATATATTATGTATTCGTGGTGTGGTGGTGATGGTAGTGGGCATTGTGCAGCCGTATTGTTTTGGCCTTTTAAAATAGTAATATTGATATATTGGTCTTTGCATTGTGTGTTTTTGGTTAGCAACAGTGATATACTGTAATTATATATATCGTATAAACTCGAGTATAAGCTGAGATTTTCAGCCAATTTTCTTTAGGCTGAAAGTGCCCCTCTCGGCTTATACTCAAGTCATTGTCGCAGGGGGTCGGTAGAGGAGGGGAGCGGCAGCTGCAAATCATACCCACCTGCTCCCAGTGCGTCTCTGCATGTCCCTGCTTCTCCGGCACCTGCAGCTCTTCCTGTGTTCAGCGTTCATGTGGTACCACTCATTAAAGCAATGAATATGGACGCGACTCCACTCCCGTAGGGGTGAAGCCACATACTCATTACTTGAATGAGCTGTACCAGTGACCGCTGAACACAGGAACAAGCTGCCGGCGCCATTGCATCGGAGAAGCAGGGACCGCGCCGGGAGGGTGAGTATAACGGGGGAGGGTGAGCATTGCGATATTCGCCTGTCCCCGTTCCACCGCCGCACCGCTGTCTTCCACATCCTCTGGCTGTGACGTTCAGGTCAGAGGGCGCGATGATGTGTTTAGTGTGCGCGCCACCCTCAGCCTGAACAGTCACCGCAGAGGACGCGGAAGACAGAGCGGCGCACAGCGGTGAAACGGGGACAGGTGAATATCGCATGTGTTGGTGTCCCCGCTTGCTCAGGACAAGAGGTGACTATGTCATTTTTTTTAATCGTAGCAGCATTATATGGGGTAAATTTTTCTATGGAGCATCTTATGGGGCCATAATCAACCTTAATGTAGCATTATATGGGGCAAATATTTCTATGGATCATCTTATGGGGCCATAATCAACCTTAATGCAGCATTATATGGGGCAAATGTTTCTATGGAGCATCTTATGGGGCCATCATAAACTTTATGGAACATTATATGGGGCATATTTTATTATGGAGCATCTTATGGGGCCCATCATGAACTGTATGGAGCATTATATGGGGCTCCTGATTCAATATGGATATTCAAAAACACTTAAGCTACTGATGTCTAAATTAATTTTACATTTATTGGTATCTATTTTTATTTTTGAAATTTACCAGTAGCTGCTGCATTTTCCACCCTAGGCTTATACTCGAGTCATTAAGTTTTCCCAGTTTTTTGTGGCAAAATTAGGGGTCTCGGCTAATACTTCGTGTTACGGAACCACTCAGCACCTAGAATATGTTGTGCAGTTATATGTATGTATAATAGGTTCCATGTGAGATGCATGTCCCTAATGCATCAGCCAACAGGCTGCGCCCCTGGGCAGAGGGAACACGATATTCCCCTTTTGGCCGCCCCCCACCTTTGTAATTCCCACAGTAAATATCGGCAGGCTCCGGCCACCTGCGGCTATTGTAATGTATGTCTGGCCTGCCGCTTTTCTATTGGCCTGCCCTCTGTAGGGGTGGTACTGAAAGAGGTACCCCAGCTTGGTAGACCCCGTTACACTCGGATCGGCTTATACTCAAGTATATATGGTACATGCTATTTTAAATGGCTAAAGGTTGGTCGTATGGGGAGACATGCACTTTGGGGCTTGGGCCCTTGATCTTGAAGGACCCTAGCAATACCCCAGCTGTACTGTGTGTTTACATGTCCGTATTTCTGGAGTTGTATGTATATTTGTAAGAAAGCTCAGTTATGGTATCACATCTAAGCAGTAACCTTGGTTCTTGTACTGTATCGATGTAGTAATCTAGATTCTGGTACGATATGTATGGTGTAAGCTTGGTTCTGTTTCCGTATCTTGTAGTATACATAGTAAGCTCTGTTCTGCTCCCTTATCTCTGCAGTAAGCTCGGTTCTGCTCCCATACCTCTGTAGTAAGCTTGGTTCTGCTCCCTTATCTCTGCAGTAAGCTCGGTTCTGCTCCCATATTTCTGTAGTAAGCTCAGTTAGGCTCCCATAGCTCTGCTCTGCTCCCGTATCTCTGTAGTAAGCACCGTTCTGCTCCCATATCTTTGTAGTAAACTCGGTTCTGCTCCCATAGCGCTATAGTAAGCTCCGTTCTGCTCCCATATCTCTGTAGTAAGCTCAGTTCTGCTCCTATATTTCTGTAGTAAGCTCGGTTCTGCCTCCATAGCTCTGTAGTAAGCTCTGTTCTCTTTCCATATCTCTTTAGTAAGTTTGGTTCTGCTACCATATATCTGTAGTAAGCTCCAGTCAGTTTCCTTGTCTACATAGCAATCTTGATTTCGGCCTTGTGTCTATATAGTCAGCTTGCTTCTGTTACAGTATCTATGTAGGCGGCAAGCTTGGTTCTGCTTCCATATATATGCAGCTAGCTCCAATCTGTTCCCATATCTACCGTATATACTCGAGTATAAGCCGACCCGAGTATAAGCCGACCCCCCTAATTTTGCCACAAAAAACTGGGAAAACCTATTGGCTCGAGTATAAGCCTAGGGTGGAAATGCAGCAGCTACCGGTGAATTTCAAAAATAAAAATAGATCATTATTTCCCCATAGCTGTGCCATATAGTGCTCTGAGCCGTTCATATCTCCCCATAGCTGTGCCCCATATAGTGCTCTGCACTGTTCATATTCCCCCTTGGCTGTGCCATATAGTGCTCTGCAGCGTTCATATCTCCCCATAGCTGTGCCCCATACAGTGCTCTGCAGCGTTCATATCTCCCCATAGCTGTGCCCCATATAGTGCTCTGCAGCGTTCATATCTCCCCATAGCTGTGCCCCATACAGTGCTCTGCTCCGTTCATATTTCCCCATAGCTGTGCTCCATATAGTGCTCTGCTCCGTTCATATTTCCCCATAGCTGTGCCCCATACAGTGCTCTGCTCCGTTCATATTTCCCCATAGCTGTGCCATATAGTGCTCTGCAGCGTTCATATCTCCCCATAGCTGTGCCCCATACAGTGCTCTGCAGCGTTCATATCTCCCCATAGCTGTGCCCCATATAGTGCTCTGCAGCGTTCATATATCCCCATAGATGCTCCACATAAATCTGTGCCATGGCCGCTGCTGCTGCAATAAAAAAAAAAAAAAAGCCATACTCACCTCTCTTGCTTGCAGCTCCCGGCGTCCGGTCCCGGCGTCTCGTCCCGGCGTCTCTGCACTGACTGATCAGGCAGAGGGCGCCATGCACACTATATGCGTCATCGCGCCCTCTGACCTGCACAGTCAGAACGGAGACGCTGGGAAGATGGAGCGGCGCCCGGCGGCTGGAACGCGGACAGGTGAATATGACATACTTACCTAGTCCCAGCGATCCTGGCGCTCCCCGCCTGTCACAGCTGTCTTCGGTGCCGCAGCTTCTTTCTCTATCAGCGGTCACCGTTACCGCTGATTAGAGAAATTAATAGGCGGCTCCACCCCTATGGGAGGTGGAGCCGCCTATTCATTTCTCTAATGAGCGGTCCCACGTGACCGCTGAAGAGGGGAAGAAGCTGCAGCACAGAAGACCGTGGGACGGCAGGGACAGCGCGAGGATCGCTGGGACTAGGTAAGTATGCCTCAGCGCCCTCACCCCCTCACCCGCCGACCCTGCCACCCACCTTGACTCGACTATAAGCCGAGAGGGGCACTTTCAGCCCAAAAATTTGGGCTGAAAATCTCGGCTTATACTCGAGTATATACGGTATGTACCAGCCTGTTTTTAAAGCCTGTTATCTCTGCTGCTTTAATGCAGGGCCACTGCCTTGTGATTGCACCCCCCCCCCCCCCCCCAGGCTGAAAAGTGCCAGTCAGCCCCTGGCAGTCTGTGACACCTTTGTGGTGTTGCTACTGCTGCTGGTGTTACAAACAATTATTTCAAATGTGGAGCCTCCAACGTGGGTCTCTATCTGCTGGGTTTCCAGTGGGGGAAGGTGTTTCAGAGGCCTATTGTCATGATCCATTTTTGGATTTCTGGCAGCTCTAGTTCCACTATAATTTAAAGGGAACCTGTCACCCCGAAAATTGCGGGTGAGGTAAGCCCACCGGCATCAGGGGCTTATCTACAGCATTCTGTAATGCTGTAGATAAGCCCCCGATGTTACCTGAAAGAGGAGAAAAAGACGTTAGATTATACTCACCCAGGGGCGGTCCCGCTGCTGGTCCGGTCGGATAGGCGTCTCTGGTCCGCTGCGGCGCCTCCTATCTTCATTCCAAGACGTCCTCTTCTGATCTTCAGCCACGGCTTCGGCGCAGGCGTACTTTGTCTGCCCTGTTGAGGGCAGAACAAAGTACTGCAGTGATCAGGCGCCAGAAAGGTCAGAGAGGCCCGGCGCCTGCGCACTGCAGTACTTTGCTCTGCCCTCAACAGGGCAGACAAAGTACGCCTGCGCTGGAGCCGTGGCTGAAGATCACAAGAGGACGTCTTGGAATGAAGATAGGAGGCGCTGCAGCGGACCAGAGACGCCGATCCCACCGGACCGCCCCTGGGTGAGTATAATCTAATGTCTTTTTCTCCTCTTTCAGGTGCTGTAGATAAGCCCCTGATGCCGGTGGGCTTACCTCACCCGCGATTTTCGGGGTGACAGGTTCCCTTTAAATGTAACTTTTTTCCTTTCAGGCCATAATGGCCTTAATGTCAGTTTTCCTTGCTGTCAGTGTGCTTTAGTTGCTGAATTGCTAGGTCAACTGATGTGGGTGGTGACCACTCCCACCATCCTTTTAAATAGTCACCTGATGCATTAGCTGACTGTTGGTGATAGTTTTACTATTGAGACCAGTCTTGCAGTTGCAGCTCTCTGGTGTCAGCACTGTATCAGCTACTTCTGGAGTTCGCGGTTCTGTTTCCGTGTCCTCTGCAGTGTGGAACTTGGCAGCAGAGTCTGGAAGCTAAGTGTTGTGTTTTTACCTTGTCCGTTTTGTGTTTGTCACCACCTCCTGTGTTGTACCATCTGCAGTGGTGAGGCTAGCGCCCTTGCCAGCCAGTGCACTAGCCATTTTGAAATGTGGATACTCCAAGTTTGATCTCCTTCATATGTGTTGTCTGAATGTGGCAGGGCTCTCAGAGCACCAGGTATATACCTGTCACTCACCCACCTGTTATTGATCAGTGTTTAAGCCAGAAATGCTGGTTCAAGCCCTGTCCCAAGTCCTGTCCCATGGATCCATGCTGCACAATTATACTATTTGTTCTCATGATCAATTGATGCCACTTTTCCTGGTGCCTACCCCTAGTTTTAGCTGTTTTGGCAGCTCTTTGGCCCCCCTGAAGGTGTTGTCTATGCATTTGATTTTGCCTCTCATGGAATTCAATGGGGTTTGGGTATGTTCGTCTAACTGTTTGCTGACCATGATAATCCCACCACAGATCACAGACAATGCCAGTTACAGACGCCGCATTAAAGGGAACCTGTCACCTGAATTTGGCGGGACTGGTTTTGGGTCATATGGGCGGAGTTTTCGGGTGTTTGATTCACCCTTTCCTTACCCGCTGGCTGCATGCTGGCTGCAATATTTGATTGAAGTTCATTCTCTGTCCTCCATAGTACACGCCTGCACAAGGCAAGATTGCTTTGCGCAGGCGTGTACTATGGAGGACAGAGAATGAACTTCAATCCAATATTGCAGCCAGCATGCAGCCAGCGGGTAAAGAAAGGATGAATCAAACACCCGAAAACTCCGCCCATATGACCCAAAACCAGTCCCGCCAAATTCAGGTGACAGAGTCCCTTTAAGTGCCAGTCCGAGAGTCTTCAGATTGAGTTTGTCAAGAGTATTAAGTCTCTACCTAATAAAGAGCGCCCATATAATACTAACTATGGAGCCCCCAAATACTGCTAACTACCGAGCCCCATAATTTGCAAGCCCCCTTGTATACCGCTAACTTAAAAGTCCATATATACTGCTAGCTATAGAGTCCCCATATATTGCCACATACAAAACCCACATATATTATGAACCACAGAGCCCTCGTATATTGTTACCTACAGAGCCCCATACACTGCTACCTGCAGAGCACCGTATACTGTTACCTGTACTGCCCCCATATACTGCTACCTGCAAAGCCCTAATGTACTACTAACTATAGAGTCCACATCTATATATATAATTGTCTAAGGGTTTTTCCGTCTGTCTGTCTTTCTGTCTGTCTGTCTTTCTGTCTGTCTGTCCTGGAAATCCCGCCTCTCTGATTGGTCGAGGCCTGTCGGCCTCGACCAATCAGCGACGGGCACAGCATCGACGTAGAAATCCCACGTCTCTGATTGGTCGAGGCCACCAGGCCTCGACCAATCAGCAACGGGCACAGCGACGATGATGTCATAAAGGACGTAGACATCCTGCGTCTGATTGGTCGAGGCCGCCAGGCCTCGACCAATCAGCAACGAGCACAGCGACGATGATGTCATAATGGTTGCCATGGCGACGATGTCATAAAGGTTGCCTCGATCAATCAGCGACGGACACAGCACAGCATGGCGACGATGATGTCATAAAGGTTGCCTCAACCAATCAGCTACAGGCACAGTCTGCCGCAAATTCACCTCGACCAATCAGCGACGGGCACAGTATCGACGTAGATGTCATAATGGTTGCCATGGCGATGATGATGTCATAAAGGTTGCCTCGACCAATCAGCGACGGGCACAGTCTGCCGCGAATTCTGGAATCATCATTGTCCATATACTACGGGGACATGCATATTCTAGAATACCCGATGCGTTAGAATCGGGCCACAATCTAGTATACTAATAACCACAGAGCCCCATATATTGCTACCCACAGATACTATCTATAGGGCCCCCATATACTGCTATATACTGATCCCCCGTATACTGCTATGTGCAGCGCCCCATATACTATTAACTATAGAGCCCACATATACTACTAATTACAGAGCCCCATATATTGCTACCTATAGAGCCCCCATATACTGTTTCCTACAGTTCCCCCATATACTGCTACCTACAGAGCCCCATATACTGCTACCTACAGAGTCCCATTTACTGCTACCTACAGAGCCCCCGATATACTGCTACCGACAGGGCCCCCGTATGCTCCTACCTACATAGTCCCATACATTCCTGGCTACCTGTTTTCTGGGTCCCTATGAGGATGCCCCCTTGCTTCACACTCTACTAAGAATTCATGCTTCATTCTTCATTTTCTGTATCTCTGCTTGCTGTTAGTGATTATGATTGTATATTGTTTCCATCCACAGTCTGAGCTTGTTACAATTGTATCCAGACCAGTGTGGGCAATACCATACAGTAAATACAGCAGCGCTAATCTCCCCTGTCCTGATTTCTTACATTTGACCTCTATGGATACCTTTGTGTCAGTTGATTGTAACATTATAGCGAACCCTCCAGCGTGTGAGCAGGACTGGGTGACAATGGTTGGGAAACCCTTGTGTTTTGGGCTTATTCAGTCTTCTTTCATTTCTTATTACAGCTGAGACAATCACACAATGGAATATTTAGTTGGGGGGGGACAAACACTTTTTTTCCCCATTGTTACTTGTTAACCCACTTTGATGAATTAATTTTCGTCTATGAGGGATCAGACGTCCGGTTCCTTCCTGGATCTAAGCTACAAAGCTGCTTTGTGCCAATTTCATGTAAATAAGGGATTTCCATCCATTTGGCACTAATTCCCCCTAACAATCATTTATCTTGTGTCGCCCTCATTAACCTTGTGCGGTTTCCGTCTGAAGCGACTTCTTCCATCATCATTATTATTATTAATACAAAGCGACTTCCTTCAAACGCCGGGATCCATCATCATTCACGCTGCGATATATGGAGAGCGCAGAATTAGCATAACGTAATACAATAGCGGCGATAAGCTGGAGATCTGAGCCGCTGGCATCAAGAGGCAAATTAGGAGTGAAATTTGGCGTAAACTTAACTATTTCCTTCCTAGCGGAGACCGGAGAGGCTGTCACAGAAGCAGACCTGAGTCCAATATGGACCGATGACTATTGTCCGCGACCGGCCGACATTACAGTGACGCTTAGAGTAACTGTCCCACCATTATAAGGAACATGAAGATATTAAATCACATTCTCTTTGGCAATGAATTTGTAAAATATAAATACATTTTGCATAATTTTTATTTACTTTTTTTTAAGTAAAGTGACCTCAAGACTTTTGCAATGTCCTTGCCTAAAGCCATAACTTGAAGCACCTAAGCTTGGGTCTTATGAAGCAGAGGGGTCTTGTCTATGAGCCATTGTTGCCTTGGCACTTCCTAAAGCTGCAGATCTGCCTGTGTCCTTGGTCTGTGAACTTTAAAAATCTGGAATTTCCCCTTTTTTTAATTGGGTGGTATTGCCCTTTAAGAGATTCTGATACATTGTAACAGAAGTTAGGAGGACGTTTTATTGTGGCAGCCCGGGTGCAGCAGGTGGCAGAGATGAGCACATGCAAGACAAATGCTGCTGGTTGTAGGAGGCTTTGGATAACGGTGTGGATTTGCAGCTTTGCGCTGGCGCCGGTCACTTGGAAGGTGGATGGGTCTATGGTTGACTTCATCCCGTCTCTTCTGAAAATGACTCCGGGTGACAGTAATGGAGATTTAGCGCAGTTATGAAAATAGAAAGACGATGAAGAAAAAAATTCATTTCTGTGACAAGTCGCAATCCTTCACTTAAGAAAAATCAATGTTAAGTTCATTACATTTTATGAGGCTCAGTATCTCCTGCGACTTCTCAGTGTGAAAGATGGTGTGAGTGAGATTACAGTCGCACAGGGAGAGCGCGGCCAACATTACTGGATCTATGAAGCCATAAACGCTACTGGGGTCACATCTGAGTACAGGAGGGTCTCACACAATGGAGGAGTCGCTACAGATCACCTGCGGCAGGGCGAGATGTATAGCAGAGCTAAACACGGTGAACATCCGGGGGGCCGCTGTGCAGGAGGGGCCCCCACATGAGCAGTGACCGACACCGTGCACGTGATGCATACGTACAGACAAAAACAGTGACAGATTCTCATGTATGTATCAAACTGCAAATTATAATCATATATGGAAGAAAAGAGCAGCGAATCACACATCGTCCTCCACCCCAGGCCGCTAATTTGGACGTCTACCTGAAGATTGAGCCCTAAGGATCAATTACTGCTGGGGCTCTGGTACCCCATTCTGACACTGCACTGAGTACAGACAGGGCTGCCACTAGGAATTTCGGGACCCCATACCGGCAAAATTTTCGGGGTCCCCTTGAGACTCCGCCCAGGCTCCACCCCAGCTCCGCCTCCACCCCTCGAACTGTCCACAGCCCCATCGCTCTCTCTTGGAAAAACTCCATTTCTCACCTATCACACATTAAGGGTATGTGCACACGTATCTGTGAGGGCTGCGGATTTTTCCGCAGCGGATTTGATAAATCCACAGGGCAAAACCGCTGCAGTTTTTCCTGCGGATTTATCGCGGTTTCTATTGCGGATTCCGCTGCGGGTTTACACCTGCAGTTTTCTATTGGACCAGGTGTAAACTCGGCAGTGGAATCCGCACAAAGAATTGACATGCTGCGGAATGTAAACCGCTGCGTTTCCGCACGTTTTTTTACGCAGCATGTGCACTGCGGATTTCATTTCCCATAGGTTTACATTATACTGTAAACACATGGGAAACTGATGCGGACTCGCAGCTGCGGATGCGCTGCGGATCCGCAGCAAAATCCGCAGGGTGTGCACATACCCTAACAGTTCCCATCACCAGATCACACATATAACAACAGCTTTTGTTTTGGCCAAAAGATTTTTCTAATCTGCCACCACGACACGGCAGACTCTTTTGGCCGGGCCCTACGCTACTGTAACCTATTAAAAATGTGTTAAAATATGCAATACAATTTAGGTATATTTTTATTTATTTTTAAAATGACCAATAATATCACATACAAGGGACAAATACCACCAGACCATAACCAGACACCATATTACCACCACAGTGAACAAATAATACCACATACAAGGAACAAATATCACCACATCATGTCCAAATCACATATTACCACCACATGGTGGTCAATAATACCATATGCAGGGAACAAATGCCTCCAGACCATGACCAGACCACATATTACCACCACAGTGACCGAATAATAGCACATACAAGGGACAAATACCACCGCACCATGACCAGACCACATATTACCACCACATAGTGACTGAATACTGCAATACTGATCATTAATAAAAAAAAAACACAATACTAATATCACCATATGTGCCACTATACACAGGAGATCTGTACTTAGTATGCAGTGTCCGTGTACAGGTAACACACTGACTCACCAGTGACGTCTCTAGATGAAGTCCTTCAGCCTCGCTTTCCATCTTTATCCAGCACAGACCGCCATCACGTCTTCCAGCCAGGACTTGTCTCTGCAGGAAATAACACAGTTATCTAGAGTTCCTCTTGCAAAACACATTGCTTAATTTTTTCCACAACTTCTACACTACACCAGATGAAGAAAAAAAGGCGACAGTGTCACTCTACACAGTAACAGGACCGCCCCCCCATTTAAAACAGTATCCTCAAAAAATAAAATAAATACATCACTGCAGTAATAATATCCCTTAATTAGCCCCTATGGTAATAATATCCCCCATCCTGGCTCCAGCCATATGTTCTCACATTCTGCCTCCATATGATCTCCCCATCTTTCCCATGATCCTGCCGCCCCATCTGTCTCCATCGTATCCATCCTGCCCCATCTGTCTCCATCCTGCCCCATATTCCTGCCCCATCTGTCTCCATCCTGCCCCATCTGTCTCCATCCTGCCCCATATTCCTGCCCCATCTGTCTCCATCCTGCCCATATTCCTGCCCCATCTGTCTCCATCCTGCCCTATATTCCTGCCCCATCTGTCTCCATCTTGCCCCATCTGTCTCCATCCTGCCCCATATTCCTGCCCCATCTGTCTCCATCCTGCCCCATATTCTTGCCCCATCTGTCTCCATCCTGCCCCATCTGTCTCCATCCTGCCCCATATTCCTGCCCCATCTGTCTCCATCCTGCCGTGTCTCCATCCTGCCCTATATTCCTCCCCCATTTGTCTCCATCCTGCCCCTGTGTCACACATTCTACCCCGTTTCACATATTCTGCCCCGCGTCTCACATTCCTGCCCCGTGTCTGACATTCCTGCCCCGTGTCTCACATTCCTGCCCCGTGTCTCACATTCCTGCCCCGTGTTTTCATTCCTGCCCAGTGTCTCACATTTCTGCCCCGTGTCTCACATTTCTGCCCCGTGTATCACATTCCTGCCCCGTGTTTTCATTCCTGCCCCGTGTTTTCATTCCTGCCCCGTGTCTCACATTCCTGCCCCGTGTTTTCATTCCTTCCCCATGTCTCACATTCCTGACCCGTGTCTCACTTTCCTGACCCGTGTCTCACATTTCTTCCCCGTGTTTTCAATCCTGCCTCGTGTTTTCATTGTTGCCCCGTGTCTCACATTCCTGCCCCGTATCTCACATTCCTGCCCCGTGTCTCACATTCCTCCCCCGTGTCTCACATTCCTGCCCCGTGTCTCACATTCCTCCCCGTGTTTTCATTCCTGCCCCGTGTATCACATTCCTCCCCCGTGTTTTCATTCCTGCCCCATGTTTTCATTCCTGTCCCGTGTCTCACATTCCTGCCCCGTGTCTCACATTCCTGCCCCGTGTCTCACATTCCTGCCCCGTGTCTCACATTCCTTCCCCGTGTCTCACATTCCTGCCCCGTGTCTCCATCACGCCCCTGTGTCTCCCATCCTGCCCCCTTGTCTTTATTATGCCCCGGGCTTGCCGCATTCAGTAAAAAAAAAAAAAACACCTTTCTCCTTACCTGGCCGGGCTTCAGCGCCGACGTCCATCGCAGGCATTTCAGCGCAGAGTCACCGGCGAATGAAGTGCGCGCTGACTTCGCTGCCAGCCTCGATTGGCTGGGGTCTTTAACTGTTGCCTTGCGGGCCCGGACGGGCCCGCAAGCAACAGAGGACACTGAACCTGTGTCTCAGACGCAGGTTCAGTGTACTGTCTGAAGCCTGTCACTGGGGCCTGGGCCCGATGGGCAGATGAGACGGGGTCCGATGTGGGCCCCCTCTGCCCACCGGGCCCCATACGCCAGTCACGACTGTAATGCCCTGATGGCGGCCCTGAGTACAGATAATGTAGTAGCTGTCACCTGCAGTCCTATGTAACACCACAGATAACACAGTGATAACTCCCTGAGTACAGATAGTGTAGTAGATGTCATGTGCAGTCCTATGCAACACCACAGATAACACATTGATTATTCTGAGTACAGATAATGGTAGTAGATGTCACATGCAGTCCTATGTAACACCACAGATAACACAGTGATAACTCCCTGAGTACAGATAGTGTAGTAGATGTCATGTGCAGTCCTATGTAACACCACAGATATCATAACTCTCTGATTACAGATAGTGTAGTAGATGTCACCTGCAGTCCTATGTAACATACATAGTAACATAGTAACATAGTTAGTACGGCCGAAAAAAGACATATGTCCATCCAGTTCAGCCTATATTCCATCATAATAAATACCCAGATTTACGTCCTTCTACAGAACCTAATAATTGTATGATACAATATTGTTCTGCTCCAGGAAGACATCCAGGCCTCTCTTGAACCCCTCGACTGAGTTCGCCATCACCACCTCCTCAGGCAAGCAATTCCAGATTCTCACTGCCCTAACAGTAAAGAATCCTCTTCTATGTTGGTGGAAAAACCTTCTCTCCTCCAGACGCAAAGAATGCCCCCTTGTGCCCGTCACCTTCCTTGGTATAAACAGATCCTCAGCGAGATATTTGTATTGTCCCCTTATATACTTATACATGGTTATTAGATCGCCCCTCAGTCGTCTTTTTTCTAGACTAAATAATCCTAATTTCGCTAATCTATCTGGGTATTGTAGTTCTCCCATCCCCTTTATTAATTTTGTTGCCCTCCTTTGTACTCTCTCTAGTTCCATTATATCCTTCCTGAGCACTGGTGCCCAAAACTGGACACAGTACTCCATGTGCGGTCTAACTAGGGATTTGTACAGAGGCAGTATAATGCTCTCATCATGTGTATCCAGACCTCTTTTAATGCACCCCATGATCCTGTTTGCCTTGGCAGCTGCTGCCTGGCACTGGCTGCTCCAGGTAAGTTTATCATTAACTAGGATCCCCAAGTCCTTCTCCCTGTCAGATTTACCCAGTGGTTTCCTGTTCAGTGTGTAATGGTGATATTGATTCCCTCTTCCCATGTGTATAACCTTACATTTATCATTGTTAAACCTCATCTGCCACCTTTCAGCCCAAGTTTCCAACTTATCCAGATCCATCTGTAGCAGAATACTATCTTCTCTTGTATTAACTGCTTTACATAGTTTTGTATCATCTGCAAATATCGATATTTTACTGTGTAAACCTTCTACCAGATCATTAATGAATATGTTGAAGAGAACAGGTCCCAATACCGACCCCTGCGGTACCCCACTGGTCACAGCGACCCAGTTAGAGACTATACCATTTAACACCACAGATAACACAGTGATAACTCCCTGAGTACAGATAGTGTAGTATATGTCATGTGCAGTCCTATGTAACACCACAGATAACACAGTGATTATTCTGAGTACAGATAATGTAGTAGATGTCACATGCAGTCCTATGTAACACTGCAGATAACATAGTGATAACTCCCTGAGTACAGATAATGTAGTAGCTGTCACCTGCAGTCCTATGTAACACCTGTAGGGATTTCACTCACTCAGGTGCGACGGCTGACACTCAGGAGGCACGTTCCTTTAAAAGTTCACAGGGTTTATTACTTCATAAACCATATGGCAAAATAACAGCAAACAAATAGCCTTTAGCTCAGGGAAAAAAAAACAAAGTGTCCAGTCCATCAGGCTCAGTCCTGGAGCCTTCACACACTCAGGAGGGTTTTCACCTCCACACATATCTGCTGTGTTAAGCATTAGCCTGTCTTATATAAAGCTAACCACACCCAGTAACCCATCACATGATTAGCCATGTGGTCTGACATCACCACAGGTCCTGAAACACATATATATACATGGTTATGTACAACAAAGAAATACTCCGGGCTACATTACAGCAACAAGGCACTTATGTGGCACATACTTCCCGTCGACTACACACCCTTTAGCCATGCTACACACCACAGATAACTGATAACTCTGAGTACAGATAATGTAGATGTCACCTGCAGTCCTATGTAACACCACAGATAACACAGTGATAATGTTACAGATAATGTCTTCTATCACCACATGTATCAGGTTCTTCTACCAACTCTTGTACCAAGTTCAAAGATCTTCCATCTCTGATTTGATGAGCTTTTCCCGATGCTTCTGTGCTCTGCTTAACCTTTCCTTGGCTCATTTTTGCTCTCAAGGTAAACAAAGCACTGAGCGTTGACTCATCAATCATCAGAATTGCAGCAAATGACACAACATCACAGTGTTCCCAGAGAAGAACGGGTAGAAGCCTCTCGGAGAGGAGAACTGGGGAAGCTGTCATATTGTCACTCAATGTCACCCTCGTAAGTGAAATGAGACAAATCATCTTCCAGAGCCATCATGGCCTCCGCTGTGCAGATGGAAAATGTACTTTCTTGTCACCATTTTATCGGTGAACTTCATGCAAAAAATGAAGAAACTGGAACAAAAAGTCAAGATTGTGAAGTATCAAGTGCATTAAGTCTATTGCGGGACTCCCAGGAATATGTGAAGACTGGAGCTGCAGTTCATGTTGGGAATAACACAGCGGAGTGACAGACGGCTCATATAATATAAGAAATTTACAAAAAGGCCAAAAATAGTCAAAAATATCAAGAGACGGTGACGCGGTGGGAACGAAGACTCTCGAGGATTGATTGAGACATCATCAAGCCCAGGTCTTTATTGTCTAAGAGTTTAAAAATCTCTGGAGCAAGAAAAATAAGTCATAATTTTTTTTTCCTTTTTGGGACATTATGTAATGCCTGTGAGATAACTGCCTGACATATTTTTTCTGTATTCCTAGGCACATTATCACCTTTGTTACTATGGCACAATTTTTCGTTTTATAGGTCCCCAGTGCAAACTGGACAGGGGGACTCCAGACTCCATTCACACACATTTTTGGGAAACTCCATTATGCCTTAAATTGGAGACGTCGCCTTTGAGTATGCTGCGATCACAAGACATCAGACTGATTCACAGCCAGGATTGGAGGTTTCTCTGAGATAAACGTTCACTAGACCACCAAGCATCTAATATAGGGTGCACAACAGATCCTAAAAGGCTCGGAGGTGGTCATTAGAGGCTAAGCAAAGGTCCTCCCAAGGCAATGAAGGGTAGACATGAATCGGAGCATTATGATGCCCTTCCCTTCTTCAAGGGTGTAGGAGTCACTAATGTTTTGAAGCTACAGATGATGGGTGTGGTAGTGGTGTAACGGCGTACCTTGGGGGTCTTATCTTCTTTATATATATGGCTTCTACCTATGAAGCGCAGACTACCATAAGATATGCAGCGCCCCAGAGTCCTGGTCGTTGCAGTAATGTCGCTCTGCCACTAAAGGGCGTGATGTTATGTCTGATTGCACTAAAGGAGTTCACCTGACCAGGTATCACAAGCACACATTACACTTTACACTCCGGCCACTAGGGGGAGCAAAAGGCACTATGTATTAGGCCACTCCCCACACTGGTAAAACTGGGGGTTGGATAGGAAGTTAGGGAGAAAGCAGCCTGGGAGAGCTCCAGGGAGGACCTGTCAGAAGTGGGTTCCTGGCAGGGGCCTAGCAGAAAGGAAAGATGGATATGGAGCCGCGCCTGCAACTACCTTGCGGTGGCATCTTAAGAAAGGACACAAAGCGAAGTATATTGTGGAGAAGTGAGAAACGGGATCAGAGTACTAAGGAGATAGAACCAGAAGGAGTCGTGCCCCTAATACCGCGGCAACATCCTTCTGAGGCGCGTAGCCGGTGGCCGGAGCACCAAGGAAGTAACAGACTCCACGCATTACTTCAAACAGCGGCAGGACAGTTAATTACAGGTTGGCTGTCTGACCTAAATCACCTGAACGGACATAGGAGGCAATCGTGGGAGAGGGGCGTCTCTAGGGTCCCAGAATAACTCCAGGCCTACCTGTCATACGGGTGCGTCCTAGCCATATTATACTGGGGGACGGAGAGAGAAAGAACGGATACGACAGTTGTGAGGACTATCCCGTGGTGCTCAGCAGGGAAGGACTACAATACACAGGCGCTAAAAGGTAGACACTGATTTCCACCTGCAAAGGGAACTCTGGATGTGCCCTCGGAGCGGCCGGTCTCAGCCAGCCCTGTTAGCAGTGCTCTGGATTGCGGACCCCGAAGCCTTCAGTAAAAAGGTAAAAAGACTACAACCCTGCGTCCTTGTTATTCCTCGCGATCTGCACCACGCACCACCACCTTTCATTGGACGCCCCTTAGCAGGTTCACGGACCGGGTGTAGCCACCGTGACAACCCCGGACCGAGTACCCCGCGGCCCTGCGTCTGGGGGCGCTCCAGATACATGACCTCTGGTGCCAAGATGCAAACCTGTGACTTATTGCTCTTCGTCCCTCTATATCCACTCTCATTTTAGACTCAAGAGCTTCCAGTGTGGAGGGGGTTAATTAAAGGCACAATTCACTCCCGTACAGTCTTACACCCAGTAAGCTGGCTAAGTTCCAGGACACCCGCTTTCTCAGTAGTGACTCTCTGAAGACTCGTCTTGCCTTAATGAATCTGCCTCTTATTGGTTTGCGGCTGATTTAGTGCGGTTGTGTGCGGCACCTGTGTTACGTTATTACTGTCCTTTCTCATTGTTTTATCCCGCACTCTGACACTCACACCAACAGTCTCATTTTCTTCCCTTCACTCAGTTGCTTGTGTCTGGGAGATAAGCCGGAAGCGCAGCAGATAATCTTTAAGACAATGTATTATGGATGTGACTGCGAGAGATAGAAATTCAGGAGAAAATGGAAGATTTTTCAGACGGCGAGGAGTTGTGGAATCTGAACAGACTGTGGCCGGGGTCTAGATGGAGGTGGCAGCTTCTCTGAACCTTTACTTTTAGGCCAGAGAGGAGGTCAGGGCAGTTTGGCAGTAGCTAGGAAGTAACAAGTTGAGAAAGTACACTGTCAGATGATTAGGATTAGTATCAACGCAAAAAAATTAACCAAAACTAATACCATAAAAATACAAAATTTATTAATCAAAAATTCTTTACCAAAAAATAACTTTAGACAAAACAGGGCTTTAAAAGAATACACAACACCCAACAACTTATATAAAGTGTGGGTCCATAAAAAACCTAGCCAGACTTTTAGATGTAGATGGGTGGGGGCATATATAAGTGTGTTATCACCCTACTTATCCCTCCTTTCACCCTACCTATCTGCGGAGGTTGACACCCTCTTGGACGCAATATGGCGCCCCCGATCCTCGACAGCTGGCCTTGCCAACCCTAAGAGTCCCTCACCAAGAATCCAATCCTTAAATCCAACAATATAATTCAAAGCCTCCAATGGCTAAAAGATCAAGACCCAAAGCCAATAAAGGCGTAATCAACATAAGTCCATGCTAGGTACAAATCACCAATATGTTAAACAACCTTATATGCTCTGACAGTCCCATACGGCAGTCCTGCTCTAATGGCTGTTACACTCTAATGAATCCCTAAAAAAACATCCTCTTGGATGCAATATGGCGCCCCCGCTCCTCGGAAGCTTACCCTAGTGACGTTTTTTTAGGGCTTCATTAGAGTGTAACAGCCATTTGTACCTAGCATGGACTTATGTTGGTTAAGCCTATATTGGCTTTGGGTCTTGATCTTTAAGCCATTGGAGGCTTTGAATTATATTGTTGGATTTAAGGATTGGACTCTTGGTGAGGGACTCTTAGGGTTGGCAGGGCCATCCGTCGAGGAGCGTGGGCGCCATATTGCGTAAAAGAGGGTGTCAACCTCCGCAGATAGGTAGGGTGAAAGGAGGGATAAGTAGGGTGATAACACACTTATATATGCCCCCACCCATCTACATCTAAAATTCTTGCTAGGTTTTTTATGGACCCACACTTTATATAAGTTGTTGGGTGTTGTGCCAGTTTTGTCTAAAGTTATTTTTTGGTAAAGAGTTTTGGTTTTGGTTAATTTTTTTGAAGTAACAAGTTGGCAACTACTTGGATAAAGAAGTGGACCCTAAAGCAAAATCTGCAGCGCCACAACCTGGTACGTGTACATTGGGTATAGAAAGTATTCATACCCCTTTAAATTTTTCACTCTTTGTTTCATTGTAGCCATTTGGTAAATTCAAAAAAGTTCATTTTTTTCTCATGAATGTTCACTCTGCACCCCATCTTGACTGAAAAAAACAGAAATGTAGAAATTTTTGCAAATTTATTAAAAAATAAAAACTGAAATATCACATGGTCATAAGTATTCAGACCCTTTGCTCAGTATTGAGTAGAAGCACCATTTTGAGCCAGTACAGCCATGAGTCTTCTTGGGAATGATGTAAC
Organism: Ranitomeya imitator; assembly: GCF_032444005.1. Lineage (NCBI taxonomy): Eukaryota > Metazoa > Chordata > Amphibia > Anura > Dendrobatidae > Ranitomeya > Ranitomeya imitator. Next base: position 777,069,475 of record NC_091282.1, read on the forward strand.
AAGGTTTTCACACCTGGATTTGGGGATCCTCTGCCATTCTTCCTTGCAGATCTTCTCCTGTTCCATCAGGTTAGACGGTGAACGTTGGTGGACAGCCATTTTCAGGTCTCTCCAGAGATGCTCAATTGGGTTTAGGTCAGGGCTCTGGCTGGGCCAGTCAAGAATGGTCACAGAGTTGTTATGAAGACACTCCTTTGTTATTTTAGCTGTGTGCTTAGGGTCATTGTCTTGTTGGAAGGTGAACCTTCAGCCAAGTCTGAGGACCAGAGGTCCACCACCATGTTTCACTGTTGGGATTGTATTGGGCAGGTGATGAGCAGTGCCTGGTTTTCTCCACACATAACACTTAGAATTATCACCAAAAAGGTCTAATCTCATCTCGTCAGACCTGAGAATGTTATTTCTCATAGTCTGGGAGTCCTTCATGTGTTTTTTAGCAACTCTATGCGGGCTTTCATATGTCTTGCATTGAGGAGAGGCTTCCGTCGGGCCACTCTGCCATAAAGGCCCAACTGGTGGAGGGCTGCAGTGATAGTTGATTTTGTGGAACTTTCTCCCATATCCCTACTGCATCTCTGGAGCTCAGCCACAGTGGTCTTGGGGTTCTTTGTTTACCTCTCTCATCAAGGCTCTTCTTTATGGAGGCCACTGCGCTCTTAGGAACATTGAGTACTGCAGAAATTCTGTTGTAACCTTGGCCAGATCTGTGCCTTGCCACAATTCTGTCTCTGAGCTCCTTGGCTAGTTTCTTTGACCTCATGATTCTCATTTGGTCTGCCATGCACTGTGAGCTGTGAGGTCTTATATAGACAGGTGTGTGCCTTTCCAAATCAAGTCCTATCAGTTTAATTAAACACAGCTGGACTCCAATGAAGGAATAGAACCATCTCCAGGAGGATCACAAGGAAATAGACAGCATGTGACGTAAATATGAGTGTCTGAGCAAAGGGTCTGAATAGTTATGACCATGTGATATTTCAGTTTTTCTTTTTTAATAAATTTGCAAAAATGTCTATATTTCTTTTTTTTCAGTGAAGATGGGTGCTGGGTGTACATTAATATGAAAAAAATGAACTTTTTGGAATTTACCAAATGGCTGCAATGAAACAAAGAGTGAAAAATTTAAAGGGGTCTGAATACTTTCCGTACCCACTGTATAATAGCAAATAGGAAAGACGGGAAAGGTGAGAACGGACTGCTGCCGCAGCCAGACCTTGCCTGTTCCTTTATATGTGCCCACACAGAGTGCTGCATTCAAGGCTGCCACATAATATGACACCTCCACAATGCCCCCTACACAATATGATGGCCTAACAGTACCCCCTATACAGTATAGTGGCTTCACAGTGGGCCCTACACAGAATGGTGGCCTAACAGTGCTCCCTATACAGAATCTCTATACAGTATAATGATCTCACAGTGACCCCTACACAGTTTGAAGGCCTAACAGGGCCCCCTACACAGTATGAAGGCCTAACAGTGCCCCCTGCACAGTATGATGGCCTAACAGTGCCCCCTATACAGCACATTGACTTTACAGTGCCCATTACACAGTATGATTGCCTAACAGGACCCCTGCACAGTATGATGGCTTAACAGTGCCCCCTACACAGTATGAAGGACTAACAGTGCCCCATGCACAATAAGAGGGCCTATCAGTGCCCCCCTACACAGTATGAAGGGTTAACAGTGGCCTCTACACAGTATGAAAGCCTAACAGTGGCCTCTACACAGTATGAAAGCCTAACAGTTACCCCTACACATTGTGACGGCCTAATAGTGCCCCCTACACAACATGGTGGCCTAACAGTGCGCCCTACACAATATGAAGGCCTAACAGTGCCCCCTATACAGTACAGTATGATGACTTAACAGTCCCCCCTACACAGAATGATCACCAAATAGTGGCCCCTACACAGCATGATGGCCTAACATTGCCCCCTACATAGAATGAATGCTTAAAAGGGCCACATACACCGCTTAAAAGCCTAACAGTGCCCCATACACAATAAGAAGGCCTAACAGTGCCCCCTACACAGGAACACAGCGAAATACTTCCGGAAACATAGTGCGGCTGCGCATGCGCACTAATGCTTTTCGTCTTTGCCCGCAGTTGGGCAAAGCATAATGCGCGTGCGCAAGGCAAGATTGCATTGCGCATGCGTGAACTACGGAGGAAACAGATAATTCAAGATAATACTGCGGCCAGCGGGAAAGGAAGGAGGTGAATGAAAGGAGAGAAAACATCACCCATCAGACCGGACAGAGAGCCCGCCAAATTCAGGTGACAGAGTCCCTTTAATCCTAATATTAGTGTTTTTATTAAACCAATTCCCAGTTTTTTTTGCGACCACGAGCCGGTAATGCGACCATTAAATCCATAATCACCGCTTATCACTTCTGTTACTCGTGTCACAAAAGAACGATGACTTCAAATTATAATCGCGGCAAAAATATGTAAATGGCGAAAAAAATCAAAGCTGCTCCCCCTCGGTAATTGAATATGGAAGCATTTATAAGGCGATTATTAGAAGAGAAGTGTAATTATTGGAGGTGGGAACAGCTGGCCGCTGACATTGTTAATGTGCTTCTCCGTTATTTTATTCCGCTCACAATATGGCAGATTTCAAGCAGATTCTGAATAGTCGAAGGCTCAGAGCAAATCATTTCACCTTCGAGTACAAAAGACGGGAATTTGCTCCGATGTCAGAGCGCCGACCCTGATGCATCCAGCCGTCGCGCGGCTTACACAACAATGACTTGTTTTTCTGCGTCTCACTTTCTCTCTGCATCAATATTCCGCTCGGATACATTGTTTCAGCTGCTGCTTTTGTTCAGAACCTTAAAATGTAGGAAACACTTCATCTTGAGAATCAAATACACCAAATTCGGTGAAGTCAAGCATCAGCCGCGGAGAAGAGAACATCGAAACAGACCATCGTGTATCTAATGAGCATCAGTCTGATCCCGAATATCCCAGATCAGAACAGGTTCTGGAGCAATGAGGGGGCCCAGCGGTCCCACGTAGTACAAGATACTACATGGTGGATACTACCTGCTCAAGGTGGAGATCTTACTGACAACCCATCCAAGACCCACAACTTGGTGCACTGAGAAGTTGTCACTTTAGGAATTGAGGACTTCCTGTCCCTCCCGAAAGAAACATTCTGCATCATCTTTTCTGTCTACAATGTGTGGTTCCTCTGCTGTTCCTCCTGTAAATGTAAGAATAAATTGATAACTGGGTGTATAAGAAACGGTGCCTCAGAAATGGTGCATTATGGGAACATAGTTATGTACCGAGGCTGGGAATGGGATGCCTGACACACTCTACTGCTTGGTGGGGTCTCTTCCAGCCATCAGACGATTCCAGGATAAGGTCTCCACAACATCCCTGGTCCACACTGGTCTCCCCTGAGACACCCCAATATTAGCAATCCAGGATTAGCAGGAGTCCATAGTGTGGGGTGACAGCAGGGCAGGAGGTCCCAGGCTTTGCTACGTGGACGTCCTCCATGATACACAGCCCTGGATGAGCCCATTCTGCCATGTAACAATGTCTCACTGTTTCATAGCCAAGTGCCCCCTACTTATATAAAGTGCCTCAAATGCTCAAGCCCCTTGTGGTTGACTCCTGGAAGTCTGGCATCGCCACTGGGGTACACGCTCCATAGGTTGGGAACGTCGGTCACTGTATATAGACGGTAGAGCGCTGGGAGCTTCTGCACAGCACAACGCAAATCTGCACCGCGAAACGCCTCCGTGATAATATAATTCTGGATTCAGCTTTTTTTATCCATTGAAATGCCCCCATATAAATCCTAACACCTCCTCCATCTCCACCTTGCCCAACACTTCAGAAAATGCCACAATAACTGTGCTTTAGCTCAAATCGCTGTCGCTGATCCCCCGTATTTGCTGCAGCAGCTTCTGTGACATAAAAACTAGAAATCCAAACCAGTTTTTAACGCAATTTATCCACAGGAAACAAGGAAAAGTGACAGAGAGGATGAGCCCCCACAGTCTGCTGTACCTGCAGAACATTGCCGCCGCCGCGCCATTGTGCACTAATTCTGCAGTCAGCTCGCTTCTCCCCAGCTCCGCGCCCACGCTCCATCTCCTCTCTCATGCAGATTAGTCCATTATTGTGCGAGGACGGATGGTGGTCCCAAGTCTACACTTGACAGCTACTCATTAAGCATCTCAAACCCTAGCAAACTCCACTGCGCTGCTCCGGCTCTGCCGCTCCGCACTCTCTCATGTACACCTCTCCACAATGATCCATTAATGGGTGACAACATTTCTGCGTGGAGCCATTGCTCTCCAGATTGGGAGTGGGTGACATTGAAGGGTGAATAACTCACGTGAATACGAGAGCGCAAGCGAATCCGTCACCAAATAAACCTCCCGCTTGTTCATCTTCCTGTACACCGCAGGTAAATGTTGCAACCGCCGGTGAATATTGCATCGTGTGAATTGTACCTTACAGCTTTCATCTGCACGGAGCGCGGAGTCAGTACATACTGATCTTAGACTTCCTCGCTCCAGTCGCATGCAGAGCTGCACCGTATGGAGCATAATCAGGGAGGTCTCTTCACTGATTTCTGCATGCAGATGAACTTCAGGAGCTACCAGCAGGACTTTGATGTAGCTTTGGGTGTAACTAGAGAAACATATGGCAGCTGCTTATGGAGCCCCCCAACCAGGGCAGCGGGGCACTCCGTACCGGGTCCGGTCTTAAAGGGGATGTCACGGTGGCTGAGACCCGGTCTGTGGCCCTTGGCGTCCAACTAAAAGGAAAGGTCTTTAAGGATATTTCTAACGTCTATGTTCGTGACGCCACCTGTGGGACCGACGCTGCTTAAAGGGGTCCTCTGAGGTTATGTTGGTGCAGCAAATGGTAACGCTTCCCACAGGTGAAGCGGGGTCCCCAGGGCTTCCCAGGTGTATGGCAAGATGGTGTAAGCTGATAAATGCACATAGAACGAGGACACAGGTTTGCAAGTCTTTACCTGGTTTACTGATGGTAGTAGTAGTCCTCAGTCCAGGGTACCAAGTACAGGGTAGCTGTGGTCCGGCCGGCTTGGAGGCAATAAGAGATCCCTTTACCAGGTGAGCTTTGTAAGCCTTACCTGCTAGCGCCGTTTAGTTAATTAGGTCCCTGCTGCTTGAAGCTCAGTGCAAGTCCCCTCTCTCCTGTCCTAAGATGGATGTCTGTATGATAGGCAGTTTGAGCCTGTTTATAGGATCTCTTAGATAACCCGGCTCTCACGGTCACTGCTTCACCTCAGACTTGTTACGGCAATTGACATATAGTGCTTTGCCCTCCGGTTCTGTCGCGCGTCCTGGAGACAAACTCGGGCTCCCGGTACCCGGCTTCTGCGCTCTGACTCTGAGGGTGTCCTTCCGCTGTTCCCCTCCTGAGCCCTTTCCTCCTCTATGCTTCTTTCCTCTAAGCTCCTCCACTATTCAACTCTCCTTCTGCTTCTCTTTCCAGGGGTAGCAGCTCCCTCGTGGCTGCTCGGCCCCCAAATCTGCTCCAGACATCCTTTGGCTACTGGAGACCAACTGTCTCCCTCCACTGTCTCTCTCAGAATCATTGAGACTGACTGGCTCCTCCTCCAGACCAGGATACTTAAAGTGTAAGGGAGCTCCCCTGAATCTGAATCTGGGTCCTGAGCTCCCCCTCCTGGCCTAGATTCAGATTGTGTTGAATGCGAGTACCTTACCTGATAGATAGGATCCCTCTTGCCTCCAAGCCTCCAAGGGAAGGCAACATCACTGCAGCAACCGGTTACCTGGGGGTGCTGCACTTATCTCTATTTAGAACACAAGGATCGGGCATATTAAAATAAAATATTCCATCTGTCTCTCTCTCTGATTCTGGGGAACAGGTAGGACACCTCCATTAAAATCATGGGCCACTGATCCCCAGGAAATTAGTAGGTTTCACCATCAAGGGTCCAAGATAATTTGATTCTGAGGACCCTCTGAGAATCCTGTAAGACATCAAATGGCATTGCTGAACTTTCTGGAGATGATATATAAAGAGCAGAATCATAGAGGATACAATAGAGGAGACAATGCAATATAAAAAGAAAAGTATAGGACTTAACGTCTTCATCAAGATAATCAGGCTTTAACCCCAGTAGCGCAGCTACTGGGGGGCAGAGGGTGCGGGCGCCCCGGGCCCAGTGCTCTGAGGGGGCCCACCCGGAGCTACGCTACTGTAACTGTATCGGCGAGCGCAGCGCACCGATACAGTTACCTTCTGCGGCAGAGCAGGGAGAATCGATTTCCCTGCTCTGCTGCCGGCTGCTATGGGGCCCCTGAGCAGGCGAGGGGGCCCGGTACTAGTAGTGGGCCCTCCGCCTGTCATCGCAGGGTCAGCTGTACTGGCATACAGCGCTGCGCTACGCTCCTTCCCCCATCATCCCCCTGTCAGCGTCTGACGTCGGCGATGCTGAAAGCGGGCGCGATGAGTCACTGGCCGGCGCCGAGACAAGCGGGAGCTCAGAGCAGCGCAGGAACCAGGAAGAAGAGAGGTGAGTATTTTTTTTTTTTAAGGGGTGCTGCCTTATACTACAGAATCTGCCTATGGGGGGGTCTGCCTAATACTACAGAATCTGCCTATGGGGGGTCTGCCTAATACTACAGGGTCTGCCTATGGGGGGTCTGCCTAATACTACAGGGTCTGCCTATGGGGGGTCTGCCTAAAACTACAGGGTCTGCCTATGGGGGGTGTCTGCCTAATACTACAGGGTCTGCCTATGGGGGGTCTGCCTAATACTACAGGGTCTGCCTGTAGGGGGTCTGCCTAATTCTACAGGGTCTGCTTATGGGGGGTCTGCCTAAAACTGCAGGGTCTGCCTTATGCTACAGGGTCTGCCTAATACTACAGGGTCTGCCTATGGGGGTCTGCCTAATGCTACAGGGTCTGCCTATGGTGGTCTGCCTTATACTACAGGGTCTGCCTATGGGGGGTCTGCCTTATACTACAGGGTCTGCCTATGGAGGGTCTGCCTAATACTACAGGGTCTGCCTATGGGGGTTCTGCCTAATGCTACAGGGTCTGCCTATGGGGGGTCTGCCTTATACTACAGGGTCTGCCTATAGGGGTGCTGCTTTATTCTACAGGGTTTGCCTATGGGGGTCTGACTTATACTACAGGGTCTGCCTTTGGGGGGTCTGCATTATATGGCAGGGTCTGCCTATGGGGGGTCTGCCTAATACAACAGGGTCTGACTATGCGGGTCTGCCTTATACTACAGGGTCTGCTTATGGGGGTCTGCCTAATACTACAGGGTCTGCCTATGGGGGGTCTGCCTTATACTACAGTGTCTGCCTATGGGGGGTCTGCCTTATACTACAGGGTCTGCCTATGGGGGGTCTGCCTTATACTACAGGGTCTGCCTATGGGGGGTCTGCCTTATACTACAGGGTCTGCCTATGGGGGGTCTGCCTAATACTACAGGGTCTGCCTATGGGGGTCCTGCCTAATGCTACAGGGTCTGCCTATGGGGGTCTGCCTTATATTACAGGGTCTGCCTTTGGGGGGTCTGTATTATACGACAGGGTCTGCCTATGGGGGTCTGCCTTATACTACAGGGTCTGCCTATGGGGATGCTGACTTATACTACAGAGTCTGCCTATGGGGTGTTGCCTTATACTACAGAGTCTGCCTATGGGGGGTGCATTATACAATATAGAGTAGGCCTATGGGGAGTGCATTATTCTGTATTGAGGACTCTCTGGCACACTATACTATATTGAAGACTATCTGGTGCATTATAATATATTGAGGATGATCTGGTGCATTATACTATATGGAGGCTATGTAGAGGGGCATCATGCAGTGTGGGGATTACAGTGTTGGAGGCTACTAAGGGGTCAGTATACTGTGTATAAGAGAGCATCATGCTGTGTATAGGGGAGCTGTGCAGGGGGGGACTCTAGACATTATTAAATGTAAAGTGGGCACTTATTGTTATAGGGGAACTCAGGTTACTGTGACTATCAAAGGGGCACACAGGACAATATTACTTTCTAGGGGGCAAAATATGGGCACTGTTTTCTAGGGCACTTGCACCTGGCATTGCTATATTATAGAGGGGTGCCTTAGAATTTAGAGAGCACACAGAACCACACAGCAGGGGCAGTAATAGGGACACGCACAGCAGCAGCTCAGTATTGGGGTATCAGGGGCAGTAATAGGGACACATACAGCAGCAGTGGCTCAGTATTGGGGTATCAGGGGCAGTAATTGGGACACATACGGCAGAGGCTCAGTATTTGGGTATCAGGGGCAGTAATAGGGCCACAAACGGCAGCAGCGGCTCAGTATTGGGGTATCAGGAGCAGTAATAGGGACACGTACGGCAGCAGCGGCTCAGTATTGGGGTTTCAGGAGCAGTTATAGGGACACGTACGGCAGCAGCGGCTCAGTATTGGGGTATCAGGAGCAGTAATAGGGACACATACAGCAGCAGCGGCTCAGTATTGGGGTATCAGGGGCAGTAATAGGGACACATATGGCAGCAGCGGCTCAGTATTGGGGTATCAGGTGCAGTAATAGGGACACATATGGCAGCAGTGGCTCAGTTTTGGGGCATCAGGGGCAGTAATAGGGACACATATGGCAGCAGCGGCTCAGTATTGGGGCATCAGGGGCAGTAATAGGGACACATACGGCAGCAGCGGCTCAGTATTGGGGTATCAGGTGCAGTAATAGGGACATATACGGCAGCAGCGGCTCAGTATTGGGGTATCAGGGGAAGTAATAGGGACTGATATGGCAGCAGCGGCTCAGTATTGGGGTATCAGGTGCAGTAATAGGGACACATATGGCAGCAGCGGCTCAGTATTGGGGTAGCAGGTGCAGTAATAGGGACACATACGACAGCAGCGGCTCAGTATTGGGGTATCAGGGGCAGTAATAGGGACACATACGGCAGCAGCGGCTCAGTATTGGGGTATCAGAGGCAGTAATAGGGACACATATGGCAGCAGTGGCTCAGTATTGGGGTATCAGCAGGATGAGGAGTTTGTGAAGGTTGTGAATAGATGGTGATGGGGCTGGAATATGAGAAATGAAATGTGTCTTTGTTGTATTCTCTGCAGACGAGTCATTGCTGGAAGAAGTTGTCATGTCGGTCTGACCCAGATGGAAAAGATGGAAAAAGTGAACGATTCCATCATAAATAACATCAGTGGTAAGACATTATCTGTAACTGTGTAGTGATCTGTTATATGTTCTGTAGGGCTGGTATCTACCACTGACCATATGGCGGTAATATCCATGTTGGTCTTTATATAGAGATTATCTTCAGTAACAGCGCGGTCATCTGCTGAAGTTCTCCTCCACTATTAGGGCGCATCACCAAGTTGTAATCAAGGTTACCTGGTTAGGGGCCCACTCAGAAGCTTCGTCCCCCCTGAGCCAAAACCCTAGCTACGCCTCTGCTAAGCCCCCTCGGTGTATAATCTCCAACATTTGTTTCCTCTTCAAAGTATATACTTTGTCCTTGTTGCCCCCTCTATGTATAACATCTGGCCACAAAGCCATCGGGGTAACAATTCAGATCCTTCATTTCTTCGTCCTGGATCTTCCCATCACCTGTGAGTGATATTGTTCAGAAGTGGAAGGAATCGCAGCAACTCAGCCACAAAGTGAAGACCTTAACTGAGGAGCAGAAAGGTCACTACCACTCTACTGAACTGACCCCATAACTGCAGAGTCCAGACCTCCTCTGGTATTAGCACCAAAACTGCACCCCTGCCGGAAGCTTCATGGCCGGCAGCTGCATGCAGCTGTATGTCGCCAAGCACAATGCCGAGCACTGGATGGAGTGGTGTAAAAGCCGCCGCCACCACTGGACTCTGGATGAAACGTGTTCTCTGCAGTAACGGATCGCAATTCTCTATCTGTGTCTCATGGAGATGTCTGGGTTTGGTGTTACCAGGAAGACGTTACCACCTGACTGCATTGTGCCCACTGTACAGATGGTGGAGGAGGATAATGCTATGTGCTGCTATCAGGGGGCCACCTCGGCCCCTCAGCTCAAGTGATGGAAATCTTAATCTTCAGCACAAGACATTATGGACAATTGTAGCTTTAGCTTTGTGGGAACAGTTTGAGGAAGAGCCTGATCTGCCCTCCCAAGACTGTCCAATGCACAAGGTCCATACAGACATAGGGTGGAACATGAGCTGCTGCACAGAGCCCGGACCCCAACCCCATCCAACACGTAGACCAAAGATTGTAAGCCCAGACCCCAAATATCAGGGTCTAACCCCAAACAAATGCTCTACTAAATGAAAGGACAAAAATCCCCTCCAGATGCCTCCAAAATCTTGAAGAAAATCCAGAAGAGTGAGAGCCATTATATCGGCAGAGAAACGACTCCATACTAATGACTATAGATGTAGGTGAGGACAGAGAAGCCCCCAGAGGTGTATGTGGGGGGCACATACTTTTCTCCTTATTAATGTCTATGAATGTAGATGGAGGACAGAGAAGCCCCAGGAGGTGGATGTGGGGGGCACATACTTTTCTCCATATTAGTGTCTATGGATGTAGATAAGGACAGAGACGCCCCCGGAGGTGGATGTGCACATATTTTCCTCTATGTAGTGCACATAAAGGACAGTCACTCTTACTGGGGAGGATATATGGCCATTCTGTCCTCGATCAGGATCCACCATCGACGTTCTGCATTTACAGTAGGATCAGAGCGCTTCTCACTCTCTGGACGACCATGAACGTTGGTGCATTTTGCAGACATCTGTGTAATCCTTAATTTCTCCTGTGGAGGCGCTGCTGGAAAATAGGACACTTGTTGCACAGTACCCTTATAGACTGCAGTTGATCATTAGAGGAACTGTGGAGATATTTTCCATTATCTTAAAAATGTTGCCGTTTTTGGTCCTCTAAGAAACAACATCTGAGTCTCCAGGTGATTACCATGGGCCCTTAAGCCCAGTGGGCCTCAGTAACCACCAAGATTTCCCAGTGGAGATATGGCACCCCAGGAGTTCAGGTACCACAGTTGTGCTGCCTTCCTCTCGGGGAGGGTAGTGCTATGCCTGGAAACAAGAGGGATCTCTTTGCAGGTAAACCTCACACACAACACCTTCTGAATCCAGGCCAGTAGGGGGAGCTCAAAACCCTATTTTAGGGCAGCTTCCCTGGATAAAGATCCTGGTTTGGAGGAGGAGCTAGTTTAGTCTGGATCAGACAGTGTGGAGAGCAGTCAGGAAAGGAGCAGAGGAGCGATTCCAGGGCTCAAGGAGGCTACAAGTGGGCCTCTGAGGAGCCAAAGCGCAGAAACCGGGTACCGGGTGCCCGAGGCTAGAGTGGAACTGTATGATACCTAGCAGATCCGGAGGGCACAGGACTACACGTGTACTGCCCAAGTTAAGCCTGTGGTACAGCAGCACCCTGGAGCCTGGTATCACCGTGCAGAGACCCCAGAAGGAACGGCTCAAGCTGCCTACCATACAGGTACCTGTCCCAGGACAGGGGAAAGAACAAGGACCTTGTTAGGACATTACAGACAGCAAGGACTATAGCAAGCGCACAGTGGAAGGCTCCCAACCTGACTTGCCAAGGGGATTCCACTTGTTTCCGGGCTGCCTGGACTACTAATGTACCTGTTGCCGGTACCTTGGACTGCAGCCTGCCAACTACAGTAAACCAGGTAAAGACTTTTCACCTTGTGTCCTTTACTCATTGACCGGCAAACACCTTCATCACCATACACTCTTGGACCCCTGGGGACCCCGCTTCACCTGTGGGAAGCGTCACCATCATTGCTGCAACAACATCCCAGAGAGGACCCCTTTAAAGCAGCGTTGGTTGCCCTATTGACCGAACACCACAGGTGGCGTCAAGACAGACTTATTCACAATTCCCCTTTAAAGACCGTTCCCCTTTACTGTGAGTCCCAGGGCCACGGACCGGGTCGCAGCCACCGTGACATCCCCTTTAATATCCGACCGGACTCGGCATTGAGTACCCTGCCCTGGTGGGCGACTCAGAGACACAAAATTTTAGAAGGTGGGTGGATTTGACTCACGGCTACCGCCCGCTGGAGATATTGTTCCCATCAGTGGTTATAGGGGTCTTGCTTCTTCCAGATCTTGCCATATTTCGTGCTTCTCCCATTTATTATTTTGTTTCTTCTGGTGCTGACAATGTAGCGGGGACGGAGTTTCCAGTTATCGGATTCAGTTCTGCTACATTGAATAAAGTGACATTTAATTTACTTAAATACAGGGAAATATGTGCATAGCAGAGCGCGGGCGGTGCAGGCTTGTAAATCATCCATATGTGGCCGGCAGTATGCGCCATCAGATCGATGCCGCCCGGGTATGAAATGCACTTTAGGAGAGATGATCCTGAAGAACAGATGTAAGGGCTCATTCATATAAGTCACTTTGTATGTTCCGAGCGCTTCGTCATGGCAACGAGCAGAGAAGCCGCGGAACGAAGAGCAGACTG